>NC_135784.1:135516927-136719427 GCF_051106095.1 Pogona vitticeps
CAATAAACACAAGTCATGTATAGTTCACATGGAAGATTCTGCTTGCAATGGAGAGGAACATGGAAAACCAAGGTCCACACACCTCTGTATGTTGGACTTGCATTATATGACCATTAATCCAAGATGATGCCATAAAGATAATCAGAGAAATGCAGATTACTAGGAAAAAGGAGCAGTGGTGGGGAATATAAAAAAGAACAAGAGAAGAGAGAAATTATGAGGTAAACACCACAATGGAGATCAAAACAAGAGGTTGAGCACAGCACATGAAAATCGGTGAGTAAGGTTGACTTGACAGAACACAATTATTTTCAAGAAGACTGGCAGATACTTGGTATAATGAGAAACTGTACTAAATTGTCAGTGGGCTGAGCAGCCTGTCAACTGAGACAACACTAATAGGCATATGTTAATTGGAAGGCCACAGGAAGAAGAGACCAGGTGATCCACTCTGCATATGTCACCTGGATATGTTGGCCACCATGGATGGTACAGACACATTTTAAAATACATACAACTGAAGAAGGCAGAAGCTGAAATATTTTGCTTAAATTATTGCAGCACAAGACTGCAGCAATGAACGTGTGTTGGCAGACCAAATCAGCATTCTATAAGGCAATTCTAAAAATGGGGGCAGCTCAAACAAAAAATTACAACCTTGAAACTTTCAAAGAATTGAGTTCTTATTCAAACACAGAGAAATTATCAGGGCTGTTTTTTAACAAGTTCTCTAGTTATTTGTTCCTTAGAGCCACAAAGTAATCAAAATGCATAGAAGAAATGACAATGACCACAGGAAGGTATCCTGTAGACCATCTTGACTGCTGACATGGGTGTCATAAACATTCAGGCTGGCCTTTGCTATGCAAACCTTGGCATCCTTTTTCCTGCTGGCAACATGGGCACGATATTGTGCAGCAATATCAGGTCATTTCCTGTCATTCAGAATACTGGATATAGAAATACAATATCCCACATACATAAACTGGAGGTTTTTTGAAGAATTGAATACTTCTGTTAGTTAGAAAGTCATAAGTGTATAAATAGTTCAGCAATTAATATAGCCACATCTCTCAAATGGATCCAGAAAAATCTTGATTGGGATTCAGTTCAGTACTCGTTATCTGATATGCACAGACATAGATATTCAAGGTATATGTCTTCGCCAAGGTGGTGCCATACAAATTTGTTGGACCTAGCTGGAGGATTTTAAGAACTGTAGTTGAGCATAAATGGAAGCCACTAGTTTGGGAAGACTGTGTTACTAGGCAGCATCAGAACTGTTTCTTATCCATATTCAGTGACAGATCTGTCTCTAATACAGAGGAACAGGAAGCAATCACACCAACAGCCCAAAGCTAGCCTCATGAATAAAAAACAACTACATGAATATAATTTCAAACATAGTTTGCGTCTGCATAGGGTAAGCTAATAATACAGCCCTTGGAGAGACCAACACATACATTGCCCAACAAGCTGCCTGGAAAAATCGTGTTTCTCTTTCCTTGATGTTGCCTGCCACTGACTTGTTTGACACCATCACAAAGTGTCTGTGACAGTTCCCATTACAGAAAAGAGCTGGCTCCATCAATCAGAATTAGACACCCAATGATTGAAGGCCATTGTTTTAAGTGGACCTCTCAAGGGTGTTTTTTAGAACTGAGTTGATCCTTGTCTGGGCCTACAATCTGACAGGTTACCCTTAAAAGCTGCTAGATTTATTGGGGGTTGCCTTTCGGTCATGTCAAAAGTACAACTCAGGACTTTTTTCTTTCTTTCTTTCTTTCTTTCTTTCTTTCTTTCTTTCTTTCTTTCTTTCTTTCTTTCTTTCTTTCTTTCTTTCTTTCTTTCTTTGAATTTGAATCTTTCATTGAAGTTGATTGGCAGAAAGATTTAGGTTGACAAAGAAAGCACTTCTTCAGGAAATCCACTACAACATATTGTACGAATGGACTATTATTTAGACAACTTTGTCTGAATGTGCAGTCAGCGGTATGTAAAGGCACATGCCTGGTTGCACCAGAAAGTCTTGAGCAACCTCCCTTACAACAATCTGCTTCTGTCTACCAGGTAATCACTGCAGCCTGATCCCAAAAAGGAGTAGCCCTTGGGCATGGATTGGGATCAGGCTGGAGCACAGTTCCTCATACATCATGTGATTGCCAGGAAATAGATTGCACTGGACTGCTCCACAAATAGCCCAAACCATGATCTGTTTCTCTGTGTGATCACACCTAGAATCAAGTTCACAAAGAATCAGTCTACCAGTCGCTACTAGCCATGCAAGGTCAGTTGAATGTTCCACATTGAGATGATTGACAGTCTGCAGCTGATGTTTTGGTACTGCTCACTAAGAATGGAGGACCTAGATTTTTATACTTCCTTGGAGGCCATTAGATAAATCACTTGGGCTGATGGGCTTGGGCCTGATCCACCCATGCAATTCCTGTTGTATTGCAATATGAGTATGCATCTCTAAGTGCAAAAATAGATGTCGATTGGTATAACAAAAGGCATTTTCAAACTGAGTGCCCTAGTTTTAGAACGCAGGTGAACAGCCGGTTGGGGGATATGGCCAGTAAGCATACCGTACAGGAGTGAAGGAATGGGAATCCAGAGCCACTCCAGGCCAAGCCACAAGGGAGGCACTACCAGGAGTTCAGGCAGCAGGTGAAAGAGTAGTCAAAGTTCAAGCGAACGTCAGCCGTGGCATCAATCAAAGCTGCACTGGGTCAACAATCCAAAAGAGGCAACCAGAAGTGAAGTTCATGAGTAGCCTGGATCAGGTCAGAAGGATCGAGCAGAGATGCAAGAAAAACTGGCAGCAAAGTAGGTGATGACAGTAAGCAATGAATTAAGCTTTGAGCAGCCTATTTATCAAACTGCAGTGTGGACTACTCCCTCCCATAGCTGCAGCTACTCAAACTGGACACCTGAAACACTCTTTGTGGGAGCTATGGGCTCTGTTTTACCTGTGCCCAGCTGTCTTGAATTCTGGAATGCCATTGTTCTTCTCCTTCATGGGGAAGGGGTGGGTTCCCAGTGGAAGGCCGGGCCCTGCCATACTCTCCAAGATCTCTGGGGAGATGCTCGATGCTGGGGCATTTGTGTTTTTAAAATTTTTATTTAATTTTTCCAAAACAAATACAACAATACTAAATACTTACTAACAATCTAAAACACAGTGCACCCTCATACCTTTGGAGCAATTCTTTTATTACGAACCTCCTTTCCAAAATTGTATTAGTTGTTGCTTAAAGGCTTTCCCCTTTTCTTCCACTAATACAAATTCAGTAAATCTACTCCAAATAACATAGAAAATATTTAAACTTATTTCCCCTCTTTTCATCTTAAGTTCAGTAGTCAGTTTGTCATTTAGCATAATGTCCCATACTTCGTTATACCAGTCTTCTAATTTAATATCGTGTTTGTCTTTCCAGTATCTAGCTCTTAATAATCTAGCACTTGCCAGAAAATTAGAAATCAGTTCCTTTGAGCAATAATCAAGTTCTATCTTCTCAAAAATTGACAGCAAGGCAATTTTAGAGTTAAATTCAATATTCTTTCCAAATACAACACATATTTCCTTAAAAATGAACTTCCAAAATTTCTGAATCAATTTACGCTCCCACCACATATGATAATACGTGCCAATTTCTTCATCACATTTCACTGGAGCCATGTACAGTACCTTTATTCTTACCAACATTAATCTTAAAACTCTCATCTTCCAAATTTTTATCCAATCCTCTGTTCTAATTTCTGTCTTTAAATCATATTCCCAAATTGATTTCAAACCTACTATTTCAATCTCATTTTCCTCCTGATCCAAAATTAGGTTATAAATTCTACTTACTATTTCCTTCCTCAAAGCATCCTTCTGCATATCTTCATGTGATGATAGAAACTGTTCGTACTTAGTGCATTCTCTACATTTGTCATTAGTCCTCTACCATTCATTAGTCCATCCGTCTAATTGGATATAATTGTACCATGATAATTTATTAGTTTGAAGTTTAATTATAATCTGATCCTTCAATCTTGTTTTAATTATACACTTCTTCAATCTGGCAACTTTTTAATCCTTAAATAAATCAATTAAGCCCTTCAAATTTGCTGGGAAATGTTTTATTTCAGTCACTAGTTTATTAGTGAAGTAAAGGGACAAAATTTCTTTTTATATCTGTTCCACAGATTTAATATGGTTCTTTAAAATGGATTATTCACCTGATTTATTATATTTCTTTTTACTATATTAAACAAATATTTTTCAATATTCCCTTGTATTTCTGAAGATTCCATATCCCACCAAACTAATCTTCCTTCGTTGTATATAATACCTCCAATAAATCTTGTTTGATTCGCTATATAATAATTATTTATATTAGGAATACCTAAACCACTATTTTTTGAGTCTTATACCAATATCTTTTATTTATTCTTGATTGTTTATCTTGATTACAACATCCATTAATTAATACCTGCCAATACTTAAAATCACCATCTTCTAATTGTATTGGGAGCATCCTAAATAAAAAAGTTATTTTTGGTAGTACAGTATTTTCATTTTAACCATAGCAATTCTCTGAAACCATGAAAGTTTCAATTTAGAGTACTCCTGCAATTTATCTTTAATATTGCTTTTTAATTTTGTTCCTTTAATTTTTGAGTCACCTTAACTAGATTTATACCCAAATATTTAATATAATTACACATTTTAAAATCATATTTATTTACAAACTCATATTTATTGTGATTAAACATATTAATAGTTAATCCTGTTATTTTCCCAAATTTTTCTAAATAATTTTTGATTCTATTCATACTTTCTAATGGATTTTTAATCGTTAGTAATGAATCATCAGCAAATAAATTAATCTTATTGCTATCATTTTTACCTAATCCTTTAATTAAATCATCATTTTTATTGCATTAGCTAACTGTTCTATAATCATACAGAACAATATTGGTGAAAGTGGTCAGCCTTGTCTTGTACCTCGGCCTAACAAAATCTGTTCTGTTAAACCATCATTTATTATTATTTCTGAAATATTGTCTAAATATAATTGATCTATAACCCAATAAGTCTTCTACCAAATCCCCAACCCTTTAAAAGCAGCTTTACTGTTAGCCATTCCATGCAATCAAAGGCCTTGAATATGTCTAATGATAGAACAGTTGCCTTTTTTTCCTTTTCTACCTCATATATCATATTCAAAGCTCGTCTAGTTTAATTATCCATTTGTCTTCCCTTTAGAAAACCACATTGGTCCTCTTTAATATAATTTGCTATAAATCTACTTAATCTATTTGCTAATATAGCAGTAAAAATCTTTGCGTCTTTATTTATTAGAGATATAGGCATGTAAGATCCCGGGTCTGTTAGTTAGATCCTTATTGGGTTTTGGGATAAGAATCGTTAATGAATGTTTCCAAGAAGGTGGCATTGTCTTTCCCGCCAATTTTTTATTATAAAGCATTTTAAGCTTAGGTGTCAAAATGGAACTAAAATGTTTATAATATTCTGGACCCAATCTGTCAAAGCCTAGTGTTTTACCATTTTTCAATTTATTCATGACCTCAGCAATTTCTTCTTTTTTAATCTCTTCTTCTAATATTCTTTTATCACATTCTAATTTAGTTTTTAGATTTTCTTTTATATAGTTGTTTATATCCTCTTTCAACCTATTGTTTCCTTTATATACGGTACTTTCTGATAAAATTCTTGAAAAATCCCCAATTTATCTTTCATAATATTACACTTCTTACCTGTTCTGTCTTTAATTATCCCAACTGTATTTTTTAATCTTCTGTTTTTGCACATTCTAGCTAATTATTTATTTATTTATTTATTTATTTACAATATTTTTTAGCCGCACCATTGCCAGTGGCTTCTGTATTGCTATATTCAAAAAAAATCTCTTTATATACATCAGATCCCTCTGAACTTTCTCTCTCTCTAAATTTTCTAGTTCCTTTCTTTTTGCAGCTGGGGCCTTCAGCTTCTTCTCCAACAACTCCAGCTGAGACATATGGTCCTGACACTTGTCTTCAGAGTCTAAAGACTCTTTTTACTTACACTTAGAAGGCACTCATGCCTCTGTTCTATCTTTTTCTTCCTAACAGATTCTCCACAGTAAGAAAAAGAGAGAGAGAGAGAAAGGGGGGAAAAACTGGGGAAGAGGTGGAGAAAAAAGAGGGGCTGAGTGGAGGATGATGTCATCAAAAATTTTGACAGAGCTCATTGAGGGAAGGTGATAGTGTGGACCTTCTGCTGGAACAACGCAAAAACAGTTCCTCTACTATATACTCAGGTGCATAAAAGTACCTCTTCACCTTTTTCAAATACTCAAAAAAAAAAAAAAACCCTCCCACCAGCCTTTTCCCTCTTTTAGATGTTTTGCACTTCAGTCTTCAAGTGTTTCACAAGTCCCCTATAAGGTCGAGAATGTGCAATGGGGACAATTTCATCAGGGAGGGACCCCTTTCTGCCTCACCTTGCACGAGTATCACAGGGACTGCGATGCTAGGTGGAAACCAGTTGCCAGCTAAAGTTCCCATGCTGGATTCCAGTACTGGGCTTTATCTTGAAACCAGGACAATATCTCACAGTTGAGCCCCCCCATACCTGCCTACTGGATTTTGGACATGCACAAGGCACAGCTCAAAGGCTTTTGCTATAAGGAGGGCTTAGACCAGTGGTTCCCAACTTCGGGTCCCCAGATGTTCTTGGACTACAACTCCCAGAAGCCTTCACCACGGGCTGAGCTGGCCTGGATTTCCAGGAGTTGTAGTTCAAGAACATCTGGGGACCCAAGGTTGGGAACTACTGACTTAGAAAATGACAAAACTGTACACCAACCTAAAAACTCTGAATAAAAAGATGATGACTAACAATGTGCCTATTCAGCTTAAAAATCTAAAGCAGGCGTAAAACCTTTTTAAACTGGCTAGCCGTGATGCTGGCCACCATGTTGTTGTCAGGCAAAGCATCTTCTGAAGTGGACCTACAAGCAGCCATAGTTTGGAAGGGGAATAAACAATGAGAACAGACAAGTGTTTCAATACCTACAAATGGAACAGCCCAGAAACTTTCGGCTCTGCTAGATATTTCTCAGGAGCTTCAAGGAGGGAGCAAAGTCTGTGCAAGTGGAGTGTGTGAGTCTGTCTGTCTGTGTGTGAGAAAGATACCCTGTCATAGCCAAACGTGTTGGTTTCAGATGACACAGCATTTGGAGTGGGAAGGGATTTATAAGGATAACTAGTTGAGTGCATTAATTCCTCTTTGTCGCCTCCTGTGAGCTTCACCCCTGGGGATGATGGTACATGATATCTCCACATTGCTGAGAGCAGACAGCTCAGCTGAGATAACTCGGAGGCCTTTGTTCGCCGCAGGGATCCCAATCCATGCTTCTCTGCCTGTTAAAACTGACACTGGCAATTTGTCTGCTCCAAACTGCCTGGTGTCTTGTATGTTATAATATCTGCAGAGAGGTCTAACAACTCATGTTTTTCTCCTATGATTAATAGCTCTTTTTCTCTTATGATTAATAGCTCTTTTTCTCTGAACAGCAGCCGACCCCAATATGCCTTCAAAGTGCTTTATGAGCTTGCATGTGGCAGGGTGGAGAGGTAATCCAGTTGCTTCCCTGCAGCTCATAGTAGAGAAACCATTTTTGGAGAGACAAGGTAAGAGATCAAGCTGGGTGTCTCCCCTCAATGCATCTCTCCCACCCACTGTCCTCTTCTACAAAGCACGATGTACAGGAAAACTAGCCCCAAGTTGTTCTGTGGGATATCTGAGACATACCTCTGACCTTTGCCTTGTCAACTGCTAGAAGTGGATTTGTGGAACCTGCAGGGTTCATTAACAGACTGGTTTCTCTCCTCCTCCCCCTCCCCTCCCCATTTTGCCTCAAGTGCAAAGCCCAGCTGACATCAAAGCAACAGAATGTCTAATCCTGTTTTGAATCAGCCCCGGCGCATGCAGAGAATGTTAAACAGGGAATCTAGCAGCAAAAAGAGGAGGAGATGATCTTTAATTTCCTGAGAGAGTGAGCAAAGGAGACAGAGTGGAAAAGGAGAGCGAAAAGAGTCTTGAAGGAAGAGCAAGGAAGTCCACCCAGCCAAGCTGACACATGAGTGTTTGTAGAAGAAAACAGAAAGGACGGAAGAGCCAAGTCAAGAAAGAGAAAGAGAGATGGCCATAGCTAATGGAAAGGTGAGTCCTCTGGTGGTACTTAGAACCAAGTGGTGTGAATTCTGGTTGCTGGCGCTATTGATCCAGTACCAGTTAGGTGGTTTGGTGGGTTGCCTGCCCAATTTCTATACTGAGAGTTGCTCCCTTCAAAATAAATCTGCTAACAGAGCAAAAACAGATAGTGGTCATGGGCTCAGAATATTATTTCCCATTTAGAACTTTCCTTGTGGTCCAGGTTTAAAGTAAGGGAGGGGCAGGAAGGATCCCATTCCTGTGTAAAGTACAACAGGGAGCCCTTTGCTACTTGGAAGAAATGTGATGATAAGAGTTTTGCAAAAAAAGGGGGGGTGCACCCCCTATCTCAAGGGAGGAAACAGCCCTGAAGGAAAATGCTTTCCATAGTCATCTTTCACTCAGGAATAGAGCTTCATCTTTTTGGCACGGAAAGGAAAGGAAGTGGTTGTCCCAGAAAAACTTGTCCTCTTTTCTACAGCAGCCTTCCCCAAGTTGCTGACCAGACAGATGTGCTGGGCTACTATATCTGTCATCAATGCCTAGCAGATCTACGGCCAATTACATGTTGTGCTATACTGCTTCTGCATATGTATCATGGTGGTAGGAGTTCAAATTGGTGCTATGCCATTAGTGTTATAACTGTTGGACATTGTCTTTATATACAGTATATTTTAAACAATGAACTGGGCTCCTTGAGTACAAGTTAAACGTGGCCGACAAGGGGCCTGTGGGAGGAGGGCCTGGGATATGGCATGTGCTGCTGTCTAAGGGCTGTTACAACCACCCCATAAGAGGGGCTTTGGGCCATCTGCCTGGCTAAAGCCTACCCAGAGACAGTCATGCAGCCAGTGTGGAGTGTATCGAGTGATGGACTAGGACTCAAGAATTCTGGGTTCAAATACTTGCTGAGCCATGGAAACTCACGAGAAGAAGTGGATAGTGGAACTGGTAAAATCGCTCCTTAAATATCTCACATCCTGAAAACCCCATTAAGGCAAGCTGGCTTTGACTTGATTGCATTTCATACACACAACAACCATTTGGCTAAGCATTCTGCAGCTCAAGAGTCTAACCACTGTGTGATCATCAGACTGGGCTTTGGGCATAAGAAGAGGTCAAGCCTACCTTGTTTGACCATGCAGAATTCCTCTGAAATTGCTGACAGTGTGGCCAAAATCCTGTTGCTTAATGTAGTAAATTGCACTAGAGCAGGTCCATTAAAGCAATAGGGATTTGGTAACTTGACTCTTTCATAAATTATTTTGATTCAAAAGAGCCTGTAACTTACTTTAGCACAGGAAGTTGTAGTTGTAGTAAGTTCCATTTGAACCAATGGAACTTACAGAGGCGCTGACTCACCAAATTCCCATTGATTCAATGGACCTATTCTAGTGCAAATCCTAAGCAACAGGATTTGGTCTGTAAGTGCTCCCAATTATTTTTTGAGAGAAATGAACACAATTTTGCATCTTTACATCAAGGTGCCTTGTTTACCAATTGAAATTGGGATTTTGGTTTTTTAACCTTCCTTGAGTTCCAGTTTGACCTGCCTTCAAAGGAGACAATCCTTTGAAGGTGTCTTCAAAGAAGGCACACAGGAATGAGGCAGCACCATGGCGAACTGGGTGGCAGGGAGGAACTTAGGAATTGACCTGTAGGCATATGATTGTCAGATTGTTATTTTGTCTTGATATCATCTGTTTCTGCAACATGAAATAATAATAATTATTATATGCCATCAAATTGATTCTTCCTGACTTATGTTGGGTGGATTTACAGAATCCCCCTAAATTGGAGTCACTGCCAGCCACCACTGTTGAGAAGGAAAACAATCAAAGGAGATACCTTGGCAGTGAAGCTTTAGATCCTCACCCTACATATAGACATATGGGATGTCTACACAACCTCACAGAGTTGTCGTGAAACTCCAACATTTGGTGGGAGACTCGTGATGGGAAGCAAATGGAAACAAGTAAGAACATGAGTTCATCTTTTAAAACGATAGATCCCTGAAGAAGTTTTAAAAACATCTCCAGGGCTCTAGCAAGCTTTTGCCTTTTCCTACAGCCCTCCTTATCAGCTTTTGTGTTAGCCGAGTGGCGAGACTAATTAGGAACAGTTGGTATATGAATTAGTAGAGAATGACATTCTTGAGGTTGCCAGGTCCAACCGTAAGAAAACAGAAGCCTCCAGGGGAGACAGAGTGTCTGTCCTATTCAGTGCTCTCTCTTTGAAGTTCCCAGAAATAAACAGCATCTAAAAATGCTTCATCAAAAAGCAGCAGCAGCAGCAGCATTCTGCACAGAGAATTAAGGGCCTCTGGCATGTACACCTTTGGCATTGTTGGCTTTTCACCCATTCAGCAGGATGGCCTGCCTGGTAACCACCTCTGAACTGGAAGAAGAAGCTTGAAGATGTCGTCTACAGCAATCTGCATCAGTGAGAACAAATGGTGTGGTGTGGGATCCATTTATGTAAAAGAAGCAGCCACACAGGCATGCACAATACATGTGATTTTTATTTTATTTTATTTTATTTTATTGTAAGTGCTTGATTCTGGTCCTCATGTTCAGTTTTTGGACAATATAAGAGCCAGAAGACAATATCGGCCTAGAAATATACACAGGTCTTCCAGAGGCTTCAGCCAGGGGCCTCCAGCTCTTTACTTCTGCCCAAATATTCATGAGGTTGCTGTGCCTCTCTCTCTCTCTCTCTCTCCATGACCTTTGTTCTCTGCTTCTTTCCTCTCCCAAGTCCTACTTGAAGCACTTATGAAAAATCCATCCAGTTTGTGCATTCAATATTATGACAGACAGCAAGGCAGATTCACGACTCTGGTTTCTGCAAACTCTTCAGGATTTGCCAGCTCTCAGGAAATCCAGAGATCTTGAAAGCCAAATCACAAAGGACAGGGCAAGGATGTAGAACCAAGCTGAATTTCTAAAGCTGGTTTTTCAGAAATTATGGTTTATACACGCATCACTTGTCAAAAGGTTATTGCCACAGGTCCACCAGCTTAATCCGAGTAAGTGTGAAAGGAAGCAGCTGTTTACTGCCTTCTGCAGAGGCACTCACACCTGGAGACCTGAATTCAGATAAAGCCCAGGTTAGCGGGGGGGGGGGGGCGGAGAGAAAGTGCTTCTTTAAGGATTGCATGAATGCTTCTGTGTTGAGATTGCTACAATCTAGTGTCTCATTAACATCTACACAATTAATGAGATACTACTACGTGCAATGCAGCATTATAACCTTCTAAAATTGTAACTATAATCCAGCAATATAAAATATCACAATGTTGTTTACACACACACACACAAACACACACACACACACACACACACACACACAACCTGAGACTTCTACAAAAAGAAAAAAGTACGTAGCTTATTTTGTGAGGTCAGAGGTAAGCTTCTAGTTCTGTCTGATAAAATGCTACTTGTAGTTCAGATTTGACTTCTTTTATACCACTAGCCTCAATGTAAAGTAAGAACCAAACTTCAGAAGGAACTTTTTAATAGTAATTAGTTACCAGAGTAATTCAAAAAGCAGTAATCACTATTATAGTTGTTATTCTTCTGAAGTTTCTCAAAAGAAACTGAACAGATACTTTTAGTTATCTTCCTAATAAACAGCTAAATGTTACAAACTGCTAGTCTGTGAGGCAAAAACACATGCTCCTTCTGTCTACCTTGTTGCCACCTTTGCATGTCCAGTACAAAGCAATTGTACAAGGAGTAGCATAAGCCAGCAATAAAACCAGGTGATAATCCTTCTCCACCCTTCGGTGAGATCATGGACCTCTAACTAAAATTAATAAATTAATTTGATTTGTCTACTACCCCATTAGTGTACACACGACTCTTAAACTTAAAAATCCCACAGACCCCACATAACAAGACATACACCAGTCATAACGAAGAACAGGAACAAGAAAGGAAAGATGAAATAGTAACCTTAACAGCATCCAGGTGACTCAGTTGTTGAAGGAAGCTTTGAATAGTTCTGCTTTTAATCATTTCCTGAACATAAGGAGTTATGGAGCTGGTCATATCTTTACTGGTAACCTATTCCAGAGACTGGGGGCCACCACCGAGAAAGCCTGATCGCTTGCCTTCACTTTTCTAGCGCCCCCCCCCACCGTGGCCATTTTTAGCACCATGGATTGAGAGAAACCGATGTAACAGGTTAAGCATTTTCTGAGAGGGATGTTTTGACAAATATCGAGGTCCTAAATTGTTAACGGTTTTATAGATCATAACCAACACCTTGAATTGAACACAGAAACTGATAGGGAGCTAATGAAGGTGTGGAATATATAATGAAGACTGGGACTATATAACCAAGTTTACTAATCCCAGATAGTAACACTGCAAAAGCAATTAAGTTATCCCTTGTTATGTTTTGTCTGTGATAGAATTATAACTTCATAATTGGAAACACAGGAACTGGTTAAAGTAACTTGATGCATTTGTTGCTAGTTACTTCTAATAAGATCTCAGAATTTTGTATCAATGAGGGCTGCTTTCCAGGGACTGTGTACTTAATCTTAGAAAGAAGTTTGCAGATGTCACATGGAAGCCAGGCTGAATGGAACTGTTTGCCTGTGGAAGGAGAAACAGTGGCTGGTGCCTTTCTTGTCCCCCCCACCCCCACCCCCAGCCCCATGAGGAAGCTCACAGCCCTCCTCTGAATTCCTAAGAATTTCGGAGGCTTTACCTTCTCTGTTTCCACGATAACACAGCCATTTCAATGGGTTAGACAGATTGATGGCCCACTGAGTTCTCATTCATTTTGCTGGGTCTGCTCTAAGGAAATTTGCACAAGAAAACTTACTGTTGTCAGGTTGCGATGCTCAAGTGTCGCTGTCCCTTTCAAAAATTACAAATAATGCATTTAGGGCTCGATGCAGAGTTAATTTTAAGCTGCCAGGACACCCAATTTAGTAAACCCTGCCTACCAAAGGATTCCTTGCTGGTGCTTATACAGTCTATGACCCGGGCTAGATTATGCCTGGGGAAGCATATACAGTATGTTCTTATTTTACTGAATACAAAGAGGGTGCAGCATAAGGGCTAAGAGACTGAAATGTAGCTCAAGACGTTTCCAGTCCGAATTTTATTTTTGCTGCCCTGTATCTAAGGAGGCAGCCTTAGGTAAGTTCCTCTCTTCAGCCTCGGCAACTTTTCTGAGTGATGGGCAGCCTTTTGTAAGGACTGCCGTAAAGTAAGGCGTGCTAAGTTCCAAGCCATATAGATTCTCCGTCTGGGAAGAGCAAGGCATGGAAAGAGAAGCTTTCCCTCTTTCCCTGTCATTTTCCTCCTCACATTGCCAACAGACTAAAAAAGAGCTAGTCTGCCTCCTTTTAACATTTTGGGAGCACTGCCAGGAAAGGTGATCTGCAGAGGTTTTAAACCTGCAACAGGCCTTTGGTATAGAGCAGCCTTTGATGGTATGAAGCTAAAACATTATTATCTGCTAATTGTTACGTATCAGTCCAGCTCTGCCGATAAGGTAAGCGTTTCTATGCAGCTTACACTTTGCCACAAAAAAAAAAGTGAGAGGAAGGGAGGGAAAGAGAGAGATCAAAAGAGGACCCAGATTTACATAAAATATGCAAATACTAATGCATATGTATAGCTACGCCTTGGAAATCATTAATAATCTGAATAGAAAGATAATACATCTCAATCTATTGGAGAGGATGGTGACCAAGAAACCTGTTTGCTCACATTTCTCTCCTCCAGATAGTAACCATTGATGGCAACCTCTGAATAGAGGACTAAAGGTAAAGGTAAAGGTTCCCCTTGACATTTTTTTTTTTTGTCCAGTCGTGTTCGACTCTAGGGGGCGGTGCTCATCCCCGTTTCCAAGCCATAGAGCCAGCGTTTTGTCCGAAGACAATCTTCCGTGGTCACATGGCCAGTGCGACTTGGACACGGAACACTGTTACCTTCCCATTGAGGTGGTCCCTATTAATCTACTCGCATTTGCATGCTTTCGAACCGCTAGGTTGACGGGAGCTGGGACAAGCGACGGGCGCTCACTCCGTCGCATGGATTCGATCTTATGACTGCTGGTCTTCTGACCCTGCAGCACAGGCTTCTGCGGTTTAGCCCACAGCGCCACCATGTCCCTCTGAATAGAGTACTGACAGGTCTTAAAACAGAGGGCTGTTCCCTACCAGATGGGACAGGTGACCATCCAGTCACCTGCTTCCCCAGATTCTGAGATTTCATGAGATGGCAATCACTAATGCACTGAAAGGGAAATCATATGCATTAGATCAAGAACTATTCACGCATCTGATTCAGGCAGTTTGGTCCGTGATGGATTTTTGGTGCTCCAGTCTAGCATATTCAGAAGTGGCTTTCCATTCTTTGAGACTAAACCAGCAACTACTGGCACACCAGGCTGGCACCCCAGCAATGAGCATTGCAAAAAAAAAAAAAAAAATGTCTGGAAATGGTGCTACCAATAGGCAGAGTTTGGAAAACTTATTGCAGTGGACTACAGTTCCCAGAATCCCCAGCCAACACAACTAATGGCCACTCTGGCTGGCAGCATTCTGGGAATTGTACTCCAACCGAGCAACTCTTTCATGCTCTTTCGAAATGGCCTTTAAAGGCAGATGGGTGATATATGGGTGTAGGATAATGGCTGAAAAGTAAGGATTGCATCCAGATATAAACATCTGCTTATTATGTTTAGAAGAACATAGCTTTCTGGGTTCTGAGGTCGGTAGCAACCTGCACATACACAGCGCCCAGATACAATGCAAAGGCAGTTGATTTGCTAGGGAGCTAGCTGGGTGAGGTTTCTGACAAACTTATCTCTGCAGCCTGGCTCCTTGCTTTTATTCATTTCCATGATTTAAGCAGCCTCCCTTTCTGTTATCATCAACTGAGAAGTTTTCAGAGCAGGGCCAGGGAAAGGATCGGCATGTTTCCTAGCCCAGTGTCCTTAATCTTTCAAATTGCTGAGTGCTGTATCTGGCTCTAGTCACGAGAAAGCTGCTTTTAGTTCAGTGGAAAAACACTTGCTTGTCCTTTTCAAAGCAGCAGCAGCAGCAGCTTTGGGCCTTTACAGTGAAGGCAGGGCTGGCCCTCCTGTTGGATCCACAGAAGCAATTGCTCAGGATGCAGGGGCTGGGGGCTGCAAGGGGAGCCCCCAATTGCTCTTCTTCGTAGGCACCTGCCCTCCCCCCTCCATCTGTTCTTGACTCTTAGAGGACTGCCTGTCTGTGGCTGCAGGCTAGTCTGGTCTGACTTGCCCTCATCCGCTGCCCTTACACTAATGTGCCCGCCCCCCGGGCCACTGTTTGGTAGTGGAAAGAGATACAGTACTGTACCATCTTATTGCCAGTGCCAAAGGAAAGTTCAAGCGCCAGTCCTTTCAGGTTTGGTACATGGAAAGAAGGAGAGCGACCATCATGTCTTCAGGTGGAAAAAGGTCTCAGGTGAGCATTGACGGTAAGGGCTAAAGAGCCAAACAAGAGAAACCAGAGTAAAACCATATCTGATTTTTCACAGCACATACAGTATTACCTTGTGCGGTTGCCAGTGTTGTGCTGCCTTCTTTTATTCCTAGTGGTTTTTCTCTTGCACTTCTTGTGTAGAAATGTTTGGAAAGAGGAAGATATGTCATGTTACTTCAGGCAGTAATTTCAACTTCATGTTGTTAGTACCAACGGCTACACAGTAAGTTATACTATTAGTGGTGGTAACTTTTAGAACAGTACATCAAACATCCATAAAAGAAATGCTGGTAGATTTTGATGCACCTCTGTTTCTGTGATGGGAAAGCGGCACCAAGCTCTCTATTCTTTTGTGCCATGTGCTGCAAAAGATATAGGAGTAGAGTTAGTAAATAAGAATAAGAAAGATGGCAACCTTACCAAGGGGCAAGTTAGTTGGAAGGTAACTATGCTCGATGCAGCACCCCAGTACATCTAAGAACACTGCTCTCTATTTGTAAAGCAGAAATAATTTCCAGTCCTAAGCAAAGAGAGCCTCCAATCAGCTTTGGCTATTACAGCAGCTACAACTGTTCCTGGCTGTAGTCATCCCCTGCATTGGTAAATTCAAGACTGGACTGTTGCAATGTGTTTTGTGTGGGGCTGCCCTTGAACTTGGTTTGGAAGCTGGCAATAATACAAAATGTGATGGTTTGGTTGCTTACTGGGGCCTCCACCAACACACGTAGGATATCTGAGCTGAAAGTATCTCTACTGGCTGCTTGTCTAGCTGGCAAGCCATATTCAAGGAATTAGATATCTACAATACAATTATTCTTCACCAGACATAAGTGTCATGGAGTTCAACGGGGTGTATTCTCAGATGCATCTTTAACATGCACTTCTTTGCATATTTACTGAGAAGCAAGTTTAATTGTTTTCAGTATTGTTAAATTCCAGGTAAAACATGTATAGGCATTGCCTTGGACTGCAGTCCTATAGACCAGGGGTCCCTAACCTTTTTGGTACTGTGTATGGGGACATCTGTGCATGCATGTGGGGGGCATGCGTGTGTGCATGTGTGGTGGTGGGGCGTGCGTGGGGGGTAGAAAATCTGTCTCTGCAGCCCAGTCCTGCCAAGGCCATGGTCCCTAGACCACTCCTGGGAAGCTAAACTCGGAAGACAGTAGGGTTTATTTCTGAGTTATCCTGAATAAGACTATATTATAAGATTGCAGTCTTATAATAATTTTACCTAGGAGTAAGTACCACTGAGCTCAGTGAGGCTTCCTTCTGAACAGACAGGAATGGATTGTGTTCTTGGTGGATTGAAAATACACATATTTCTGCACATGATTGGGCTGATGGATCATTTTGTTCCTGATGTATGAATTCAGGTAATACAATTCATACATCAGGAACAAAATGATCCTTTATTTCTGGAAATTATTATCTCTCCCCCCCCCTTCAAAAACAAAGGTGGAAAAACAGAGGGACAAACAAGGAAAGTCATGGGTGGAGGACACAGTCATTGTGCGAAGCCACTGTTCAGTTACTGAGGCAAGCTGATGGCATTATTATTATTATCATCATCACCACCACCACCACCACCACCACCACCACCACTACTACTACTACTACTACTACTACTACTACTACTACTACTACTACTACACCTGTTTCAGACTAGCTGAGGGGAAAAATAAATCAGTAGCCACTCAGAGGGATGGCCCAAGACATTTTGCAGCCTGAGGCAGGGGAATACCTCTACGCCCCTCTCCTGTCCAGCCATCAAAAGACAGGAACCACAAAGTGAATAATTAATCACTGGCCACCCTTTCATGACTCCCCAGCTCTACTGCCTGAGGCGGTTGCCTGACTTTGCCCGGCAACCACCGTCAGGTTGGCCCTGGCAGCTCACAGTAAGGACGCTGTCCGATTCCTTACTGCTCCCCTCCCCTCCCCTCCTCTATCCTCCCCACATCCGATCCTTCTACTTCCAGTTAATCCTCTGCAAAGTCATTATTTTCCCGGCTGTTATGTAAGTGTCAGCGGGATGCCTGCTGGCTGAGAGTCCCTCAGCACCCCAATCTCTCAAGCACAGCACATGTTAGGGTAGATCATCTGGGGAGTAAAACTCAGCAAAGAGGCATTGAGAGCTTTACGCTCCCGGGCTATACTGTATCTTGAAATCAAAATGTAGTATTGATATTCACCTCCAGATGGCAACACTGGCCCATCAAGATAGTATCTCACTTTTCCACTTCATCAGGCTATACATTAACAAAACAAGAATTGGGAAGGAGGTGTGTGAAGTTCAGTAGTGTATATCCTCTATGCCGAAAAATGCAAAGTGGGTGAGATCCAGTATCAACTATAGCTGCAGATGCAAAGGAAGTTCCACGAAAAACTAAGAGTAGTGGACAACGGGAGTGATTTCACAATGCATTTTAAGCAGAACACCACCATCATTTCTCCTATGTGATCCCTGATCACATGAACTGATTTTAGTGTACAGCATTCTTGCTATGCAGAATGTCTGCTTCTCATTTCTAAGGCCATCCCTATCCCTGGGCAGGAGGGGAGCGCTTGCCCCAGATAGAAGTTTTTGGAATACTATGTACTGATAGCAAATGAACCCAGTTTGCATTATTTTATGGTTGCATATCTGTCTGTCTGTCTGAAATATTTTAAAAAGGAGAAATTGTTTCATTTGCTGGTGGAAAACAGATGAATAAAGAGATGATGACCTCCTCACCATGCAGGAGAGAGAGCTGGGCTAAGTATGGGAAAAGTTACTTTTTGGACTCCCACTTTCAGAATTCCCTAGCGAGCATGGCCACATAAGAGCTGCTTTGACCAGAAAAAGATAATTCCTTAGAGGTTTTTTTTTGCTACCAACCGAAAAGAAAAGGCAGGCAGTAGGAGATGTGTGGTAGCTGACCTTAAAGGATGGGCTGTTTTACTTAGGAACCAGGAGTACTGCAAGGAGCTAGGAGCTGCATAGGTAGTGCCCAGCAATAACTTGAATTGTGCTCAGAAAGGAACTGGCAGCTTCTGCAGTGGATGCAGTGAAGGCGGTCACATGATCCTGGTGTTTTGTGCTGCCCTAATTCTAGCCCCAGCGTTCTTTTTTGTTTCTATATTGTTGTTCTGAGCATTCCTTCCTGCCACGAAGGCTAAAGAAAGTCAAACTTCAGGATCCACTGTCAGATGGATATCTGATACTCAGATCGTTAACAGAGCCTACCAGCAGCTCGTTGTTTGACTCCCTGGGTTCTTGTTAGACAGAATCTGGTTAATTTCCTCTTTCATTCAGATAAAATGAATGCTAGCTGTTCCATCAGAGTTTGGCATGCGAGGGGGGGACAGGAACCCCCCGTTCAATAACATAGCAGTGTCAGTATATAATGAATCTCTTATACTTTCGAGAATAGCAGTCCAGGACAGCAGACACCACAATTTCAAAGTCTGAGCAGAAAACCCTAATGTAGCATAACAGCTTGATCTTTGCTGACATGCTTCCACCTTTCCCAACCTTTCCATATTCTTCTTCTGCATGTGTATGGATGTCTTCTTTTTTTCTGTTTATATGCACTGTATCTCGTATCCATGGATTTTGTGTTGCCAGGCGCTGCAGTTGATCTGGGCACAGCTGGAGATAGTCTTCTCCAGCTTGCTTTCAAAATACTCCCCTCTAGTCAGCGCACAGACAATCCTTGTTGTCACCAAAGTGGAAAGGCCACACAGTGATTGATGAAAAATGGGAAGAACTTCCAAGCTTGCATTAGCTGTGGGCTTACAAGCCACAAACCTGTCCCACCATCAGACTGAAACCATCCTCAAAGTTGCTGACCAGCATCTTATCAATGCACAGGTAGCTTCTGTCCTTCTGGCAGAACAATATCCTGAGGGTGAGATCAGAGGTTTCACAATCTGTCAGACTGGCCCTAATTTCCTATTTCTATTGATGGTTAGTTAACATTACACAGGAAATTCCTAGGAGGCATGATTTGTTTTGATCTCATGTACAGTGTGTGTACATGTTGTGAAAGACACATCTGCTGCTGCATAATGTGTGAAGGGCAGCATAGCTTAAGGGCTGCTTAAAATTAGCAATAGCTGGCATAGAATGGCATACCTGTATAATGCATGTGGCAATCATGCGCATAGAAGCGTATGCATAACATATGTATGTCACATGTGGAGCATCATTTCATATTGGAGAAGGACATACCCCATCAAAATGCCTTTTGAAAGTAGCTAGTGGTTACTTGTTACATCTAAGTAACATAGGATAACTTGTTAACAGTGAAAAATGACATTGTAGCCACAGTTTTATTGCTTGTTCCTACCAGTGTAAGTCACCAGTATAAATTTCCACTAGTTAAGAAATTAGTGGTTACATTTAGTGTCGAAAATACTGAGCCTATACTTTAGCATAATAAGTTGCAGTTAGAGTAGGCCCATTTGAATCAATGGAGGATTTAACTTATCAAATCCTCAATGTGCCTATTCTAGTGCAATTTATTGCACTAAGCAACAGGTTTGGCCATCATGTGACACATCAATTGCTTGACTTGGTGTGCAAGAGCAAATGCAAATATCAGCTTCCTCACTAACAGCAACTCACTGCTGAAATTTATGTCGATAGATTCATACCAGCATAATTCTCCAACTGGATTTTGGCCTGTAATGACTAATTACATTGCTTGTTAACAAGTAAAGTAACTGTTTGCAGGCAACCATATTGCTTGTAACTAATTACTTCCAACCTCTGCTACAACCCACACTTTTTTCCAAAATAATTCTGCAGTTGTCAATGGCATTTCCTTATTACTGCTCCTCCTTGGAGTAGATTATTATTCACATTTCTATTCCAACTTTCCCTCCATAAACTGAAGACAGTTTACGTCTGCCATCTTCCCTATTGTAGCCTCGTAAGAACTCTGTGGGGTAATAATGATAACAATAATCTTTGAACTGCAGAGCTGGAGGGGACCTTATGGATTAGCCCCTGTCAAGCAGGCACAGTGGGGAATCGAACTCCCAACCCTACCTGCATCGCTGAGCTATCCAGCACGTAAGTCATGCTAGGCTGAGAGAGAGAATGGCTGTCCCAAGATAAGCCTGTTAGTCCCAGTCTTTACACTTCAACCTATCACCACACACTCTAGCCGCACCACGAGGATCTCCCGGTGAATCCCACCTTTCTTTTAAATGGCCTTGCCTTCTTGCCATTCCCCACATGGGCTAAGCCCATGACTCATCAACGTGTTTCCCAGAATCCTTCTGGGATTTGAGCTACTGTTTGTCAATCTCTGTTCCACCGAGGAAGGTGACTAACTTTTTCTATGTAATCCTCAGCATGTATTGTTGAAACTGTAATCTTTAAAGCAAAGGAAGGGAAGAGGAGGGAATTATGCTGACATTTCCCGGCAAGGATGGCTATATTGTGACATGTTTTGCCATCTCAAAGAGTCAGTCTCATGGTGCTACGTGTCTTGAATATCAGGCACTAAAGGCAGCAGGAGTACACAATACACAGCAAATCACATTGACACATGACGCTAATGGGAGGAATGCAAGTTTAACACACACTCAGCCTCCCCCAATCTGCTTTCTTCCTGGCTGTGTGACTTTTCATTTCCAAATCCATGGCCTTGGGCAATACGGACAGGGCACCGACACTGTTTGCCCTATTGTAACCTAGAATACTGCACAATGCAATCAATTTCATAATTTATGCCTGTATCAAAGAGATTTGATATTCTTCATGCAAGGATTTCGAGGATTGTAGTCTCAATAAGGAGCAGGCTCACATGTAACCTGCCCTTCTATATCATTTAGCTTTGTCAAGCGTGGAGCTTGGCAGTTACATCTTTCTGGGAAATATCATCCAAAAACAGCATTTCCCTTCTCAAGCATTGGCTTATCAGGTGGGAGCAGAAGCCCTTCACCTCTGGGCCTAGGATGATTGCTTTCAGACCCAGACATTGGTGTTGACAAAGGGACTGGAGGGAGGGGCGCAGTTGAAGATCCAAGAGAAGTATGGAAACTCAGCCCCTCTAGGCATTGGTAGATGCCCAGGTGGTAATATTTACAGGCTTTGACTCAATGCTGGAATTACCCCTGGAAAGTTGTGAGTCACAAACCAGGCCAGCAATCAAGGTGTCATCTTCGAGCTGGCCTAATTTCAGCCCATAGCTGGCCTTGATTTGGGTGCATTACATTTCTGGGCCGCTTTAAAATGGGCTTGCCTCCTCCTTGGGGAGCTGCAAAGCTTAATTAAGATCCTTAAAAGGACAAAGGGTGCCACATAAATTCACAGAATCATTATAAATGTCAGTGCACTTTACAAGCTCTGGCGAACTCTGATAATGAATAACAAGACCTTTAACTCTGATGTTCCTAAGCATGTCTACTTGTAGCCAGAGTTCTTTGAAATAGCACCCATAAAAGGCTGACATTTATAATCAGAGATACATAATAGTCTCTTTATGAAGAGAAAGTGAACAGATAGGGCATGCCTTGGAGGCAGGGATTCCTCTCTCCCCTCGCCCTATCTGTTCACTTTCTCTTTGCGCGGCCCCCACACTGGGTACATTTAAAACACAATTAAAAACATGGCTCTACACCCAGGCCTTCCCTCCTGCCAGCATTTAATTTGACTTAATTTTCTTTCTTTTTTCTATCTATCATTTATTATGTTTATGGATTTTTATTTTAATTGTATATCCTTGCTGTTAGCCGCCCAGAGTGGTATGATATGCCAGATGGGCGGGATATAAATCAAATAAATAAATAAATAAATAAATAATGTAGACCCAATTGCACAGGGGGCTAGAGGCCATTCTCAAAATTGTGGGATTGTGGAATCCTCAGGAACAGGTGGAACCAGTGGGTGCTGGTGAGGAAGGATGATGGGAATATCATCTCCAATTGTTAGGAGGTCAGTGCAACTGAAGCTGCAGGACAATTAAAAGTAAATCCTCACTAGCTTAAAGAGTCTTAGGACTGAACATATGAGATAGTAGCTAATGTTGAAACCCATGGCCTAAATCCAATTGCTTCTCCCAACTACTATAGACCTGTCAAATGGTGACTCAACACAAATGTAAATCTCAGTGATTTAATTGGTCTACTCTAGATGGGACTGCAAATTAGATTCAGGTTTAAAATTCTATTAGATAAGCCTGCATTCATCCCTCAGCATATTTACGTGAAAGTACGTGGTGGCGCTGTGGGCTAAACCGCAGAAGCCTGTGCTGCAATAAAATTCTAAGGCTGGAGCTATAGATGTAGCAGCACAATGCAAGAGGAATGAAATATCTATCAGCAGAAAGTCTGGCTTGGGAATCAGGAAACAGATGTGCACCCCCTTGACAGATCACAGTCATAATCTGGGAGCCATTCTTGACCCTTGCAGTCTTTTCCACATGGTAAGGAATACCCTTTGCACAGTCACACTAAGCCCACCAGCTCACCTATGACCTTCTCTCCTTCAATCTGATTTGGCAACAAGGACTTACACCTTATCCTGACTTGACTACTGCATAGGGCTACCCTTGTAGAACATCCTGCTTCAAATGGTGAAAGACTAACATGTAGACAGCACTGGGATCATACTGCTGTCAACCTGAGCTGGTTGCTAAGTATTTTGCAGGTTGCGTTCAAGGTGTTGATTCTAAATGTCAAAGCCTTCAAAGGCTTAAGGCCTGGTGACCTAAGATGCTGGCTGTCTTCTTATAAGCCCACCTAGACATTAAGGAGAAACCCTTCTGAGGGCAGCATTCCTTGCATAGGATTGCTTAATGGGCGCACAGGAGAGAACACAGGAACATAGAGAGCTCAGTCCATTGGTTCATCAAACCCAATACTGTATTGTCGGCACTGATTGGCTGTGATTCTCCAGGGCTACCTGGCAATAAAAAGGATTGAACCAGGGACCGTCTGCATCTAAAGAATGAGCCTCCACTCCTCACCTCCTTTCTCCTGGATTGCTTCCAGACTGTGGAGCTGCAACCCTTTCAGAATTAAGATCTGCCTTCAAATGTCACTGTTTTCATAAAAGGTAATAACATGCCTTTTTAAATGTAGATTTTTATACTTTTCCCCTCTAAAGGTGCAATTATTTTTATTAGTCTTTATTGTTTACAGTGTAAAATTTACATTCCTATTTCTGCAGTACACACCTTAACTGTCATCTTGAAGTGTCTTTCTTTCTAGAAGGCTTTTGTATGTAAATAAATAAATAAATAAGCAGAAGACACTAGGGTAACAGGAAGAGTCGTTCCGCTTTGAAATACAAGCTAGGAAAAGAACCACGTTTTGAAAGAGCTCCTATGGTTTGTTTTTAAACCTACATGCAAGTGGGAAAAAGCCCATTTTTGCATACACTATTTTAGAACTTGAGACAAGTAGGTGTGCATCTGTGGCATTAAAAAACTTGCACTATTCATCTTCAGTTTAAACTGGTACCGTCTATTCTTGCACTTGATTCTGTTGCACGGATAGACCCAGCAGGCTGAAAAAGTCAAGTTGGAACAGTGTGCATTTTTATCCAAAGGGTTTATCTACTGAGAGAGAGAGAGAGAGACTGAGAGAGAACAAGTGAGGGCAGGACAGATGGGGCATAGTTTAGCTGCCTGTCTTTCACATTCCATTCAGGCTTGTTGGAAATATGCAGATGGCAGAATGGGATGACATCCCCCAGACAGAAATAGGAAGCAAATACCTGGCAACTGTCCTTGAAGCCCTAGGCTGCAAAATAGGGCGATGGGTTCACTCCTCTACACATAGCAAAGGACGAGTGCACCCAAAGCAATGAAGTGCCTCAGCCGCGGCCACTGCCATTCTGCCCACTGGGATCTGGAAAAGTTACCTTTTAGATTATAATTCCCAGCCTGCAGGGGTCTGGACTGGCTAGGGGACTCCTGGAAGTGTAGTAGCTTTTCTCCCCTCTGCCATCCACAGGTTCAGGAAAAACTGCGGGGCTGAACAGATTTAAGGCTTTTAAATCATGTCACTACAGTATATGAAAAAGGGGTGTCCTGGCCATGAGCAGCCTACACTTCCTTGCATTCTGTGCACATGTTAGGGCTGTATTGAATATATCAGCCAGAACAGAAATCAATCTCCCCTTAAAAAAAAACAATTTAAAATATTAACACTAATTAACAGTAATTTAAAAGCAATACCAAATTAATCTCTCTCTTTAAAAAAAAAGGCACAAGGCTGAAAGAGGGCCTAAAATGTCGCGCGTAGGGAGGGGCGCCTGTCGACAGCTCGGGGCTTGGGGTAGCCCCGACGGGAGCCTCGGCGGGCCGGGGAGGATCGAGGCTGGCTACCTGGAAGATGTCCCTGCCCTCCGTTTCCAGCGCCGTTTTTGGCACCCGTTTGCACGCTTCCCCTTGCCAAGGAGCTCCCATTAAACCTCTTCGAGTTCATCAGGAGCCCCGCGGCCTCGCACTTGAAACGGGGCGGCTCGGCTCCTCTCGGGCGAGCTCCCCCTTCCCGCCCTCCAGACACAAAGCCTTCCTTACCTGTCCGCACACGTTCCCAAGCGCGCCAACGTCTCAGGTAACACGCTCCCCAAAAGACACACACACACACACACACACACACGCCCCCGTCCTCTCGGATTAACCCCTGAATCCCCCATCCATCCATCCATTCATTCATTCATTCCCTCAGACCCACACACGCAAGCACCCCCCCCCCCCCGTCTGACTGACAGTCCGCAGCTCCCCGGCCCGGCCCAGCTCCTCCCGCCGCCGCTCTTTTTCTGAGCTTTTTTTTTTCCAATCAGGAAAGGAAGAACAGGAGTCGGGGAGGGATTTCCTGCACAGGGAAAGAAAAAAAAAAGCGATCCTGGTCGCCGAGCCCAAGGGGGGTGGGTGGGAGGCGTGTGTGTTGAGGGAGGAGGAGGAGGCGGCGGCGGCGGCCGGGTAACTTTCCCGAAAGAGTTCCCAGGCGCCTTGTGAGACGGGCGAGCCCGGTCCGTTGCGCGGGCGGCGGGTAGGGGGGTCGACGGCGGGGCCCCTGGGAGACCGAGGAATGCGAGGGCTGGGAAGCGCGGAGCAGGGGACGCGGCGGCGGCGGCGGGCAGCTTCCCTCCGCCGGAGTTCGTAGACTTGGCGCGCGCACACACACACACATCCCCACGCGCACTCCCTCCCTTCCCTCGCGCGCCACAGACAGAGCCCTCGGTGCGGGAGCCCGGGAAGGGAGCCCAAGCTTCGGTGTTTTTCCCCGGTGCGAGGCGGAGGCGGCGGCGGAGAGCCTCCCTGGAGCTCCCGAGACGACTTCGCGCCCCAGCCTTGGCCGGTGGGGGAAGGACGAGCACGGAGGGGAGGGCGCACCCCCGGCCACCACCACCACCCCTCGGCGTTGGGGTCGCCCGCTTTGCTCAGTGCCCACCCCCACCCCGGATCTTCCTCATGAGGTGAGTGAGCGCTGCAACAGAAGGGATTTACTGTATTTGCCCGAGCTGGAGGGGGGCCCGGAGAAGGAATCCTTTGGAGTTGTTCTTTGCGGCCAGAAAAAGAGTGGTTTTTTTGTTTGTTCTCTCTCTCTCTCCCCCCCCCCATCCCATCCCACCAACAATCTCGCCGCCGCTCCTTTACTCTCCTTATTTGGTCACTTCTCCGTCTCTCGGGTTGTAGGATTTGAAACTCTTTTCCCGAAGTCCGCTCAACCCGGGTCTGTCTGTCTGTCTGTCTCTCTCTCTCTTCCGAGCTTTGGAGCTGGAGATCGGAGGGCGTCCCGGGCGGCTGCTACTTGCTGTCGGGTTTTAAAAGAACTTTCAGTTCAAGTTGATCGTCTGGTTTGGTGCACAGCGTCTCCTTTTCAAACTTTACTTGGGTGAAGGATTCCTCTTTTTCCCCCTTTCCTGCGCCGCTCGTAGAGATGAATTTATGTTTCCCCCAGCCCGCGCAGGTTCCCCTCTGCATTCCCTCTCTTAGCAGCCTCTTGAGTGCAATTTAAAAATTAAACAACAACAATAATAATACTAAAGACTCTCTCCAATTTTTCCCTGAGGCAAAGGGAAAACGTGGCCAATCTCCCGAGATTTTACTCCCCCCTGTCCGCCCCTCTTCTCTTTCTGATCTTATGCACAGGGGATGAAAAATGATAGCGCTGAAATGTGTGTTGTTGTGATTCCAAGGTTGCCCCCGTCCCCCCGGTAAGTAACCTTCGCTCTGAGCTTTGTTTTCCTGCTGAGGGAGTGTTTCTCATGTCTTTCCCTGCAGGGCTGGTATTTTTAATAACTGGTGTTCAGCATTTTTAGCCTCTCTCTTACATAATTCCACGTCGCCCTCCCCACTCCACCCCCTTCCCCCTCTTTACTTATCCTTCCCTCCCAAGGTTGCTGGAGGAAGGAATGCTTCAAATATTTGAGTTCCGCAGGTAGAGCTCTGAATGGGAAGATTAGATTTCTCCTGGCAGGGAAGGAGGTTTGCCATCAATTTATACTGAAGACTACATTCCAGTGGGGTGGACACGGGGGGGGGGGATCAGATCTCAGGGCTACATCTGACTTGTTCGGATTCTAATAAAGGAGGCGAGGTGGGCCAGTTTAATCTGCTCTTGTGGTCATCCGCTCTGTGTTGATCTGTCTGCTGACCTTCCTCCACAATGTTAGCCTTACAAATGTCACTTTATAGCCTTATTATAGATCGAGGTAGGGCCCTTTGTGCATCAACCAACAGCTTCAAGATGCCATCATGCATCTTGGAACAGGCCATGGATATGAACCGAGTGGGAATCAAGGAGTACAGCACCCAAAAACCTACAGGACAAAGAGTGAACCATCAGTTTACTTGGAAAGGTTTAGCTCCATGGAGAAAGTGAGACAGAGGGTACTGGATGAGAAATACCTTTGGGGAAGTCACTAGGTGATCTCACTAGATCCCAGTGGTTGGCTTCTTTTTTTTAAAAGAGAGATGTGCAAGAAAGTCAGATCTCAAGTGTACCCGACCATGATTTGTACCTTCCTAAACCGGAAGCAGGGTTCCTTAAACTTAGATAGCTAACACAGGCTGTGTGAAAAGTAAGTCACAACAACAACAACAAAAAACTGGCATGTAGATCTGGCCATGAATTTTAAACTGTTGTGTTTTTCTGCACTGTCCTTGGCCCTACTGATGCCCAGCTGGATGAAGACGTGGATGGGGTAGAAAGCTATCTTTATGTTTGTGATTTTTTTTTTTAGTGGTCTCATAAAGGTATCATCTCTCATTGCCTTTGGATTGTATTGTATGTTTTTTTGCACGGTGTTTAGGTCCCTTTATAAAATGAGGAAGATGTTATGTCTCCATGAATAGTGTGAAATAATAATAATTTGCACAGCACCAAAGCAATCCTGCAAGGAAACTGCTCTGTTTTTCATTTTAGTTCCAGTACAGAGTCTCTTAAGTTCCCAGGTATCAACAACAGTCTGTAGCAGAAGTTGCTGCAGACAGATGTAATCATGTGATTTATTCCTTTTTGAAAGCCCAGTGGCTGCCCCCCTTTTATCACACCAACCAAACTGACTTTGACCTTTGGGATTGTCTGTTCCTGACTCCAAGTACTGTAGCAGAGCAGTCCAACTTTTTCAGTCCTAAACAGCCATTTGGAACCTGAGATCAGCTTAAAGTCATCTAAAAAGCCTGCAGCATATGGAAATCCTCATCACACTTCATTTCGTCTCTTTACAAGGTTGTGACCTTCCTCATATTTACAGCTGTCAGCCAAGCTATATGCTATGCTAGAGCTTGGAAAAATTACTTTTTTGAATTATAACTCCTGAACCTGTCCAGCCATCCTGGCCAGTAGCCCCACTGGCTGTCAGGTTTTGAGACTTGTAGTCCGAAAAAATAATGTCCAGTCTCCACTGTTTCCTGTCTATCTGCTCGTGCTACCAATGATAGTGATGGTATGTATTCTACTTCAAGGGAAGTATAGGGAACTGCCTTGTATTACCTATTCAGTATTCTTCTCTCTGACTGGTAGCAGCTCTTTTATTTCTTCCAGCAGATGTTCTTCACATTATTTAAAAAAAGGGGGGATTGAATCTAATACTTTCTGCATACCATACTTGAGCTGTACCTCTAAATCACAGTTCCTCATTTACTAGGTTCTCTGGATCCCAATTATAAATCGTCCCAGATACCTTATAGGCTGTGTTTCAAGTGCAGCCTTTGAAATTTACATCACGTCGTGGCCTTGGATCAGGTGATTATTGTACCCACTCTAAGCCCACTGCTTTCTACATTTGTACCTGCTTTGTAATACAGTATTTCAGGAGACAAATCAGCTATCTGCGCACAGTCTGTTCTTGTTCCACCTGGATGAGCAATTCATTCTTCTTTTTGACCACAGCAGAGTGGTTGTCCTAGAGATGCACCATGCTAACACTATACCAGGAGGAAAGCTCCAGCTCATGAGCATTAGTTGATTTCCTCTCCTGCTTCTGTTCACAAGTGTCACACAGTACAGTATCTTCTGAATGTCCAACTGCAACTGATTTGCAGTGCATTGGATTAGAAATAATGAAGTTAACTTGTTTGGCTTGGAAGAAGTTCTGTTGATATTGCTCCATGTTTTGAAATCAGCTGCTAGTAAAACTTCCTTCCATATATTCTGCCAGAATTATTTACAGCAGGGGTGAGCACATACAGTCCTGCTCCTAAGGTTGTTGGACTGTAACTCCCATCAGCCCCAGCTCTCATAACCGGTGGTGAGAAATGTTGGGAGTTGTAGTCTAGCAATGTCTGGAGGGTCTCACTTTGCCCACGCTGCTTCAAGGATCAAGCTGTGTGTTGGGACACCTTTTATTCTTTGACTTTTCAAATCCCTCCTCTGCCATAGAGTGACACTGAGGGGCATGGGATCAGTTCTACTTCTTTCTTTCTTTCTTTCTTTCTTTCTTTCTTTCTTTCTTTCTTTCTTTCTTTCTTTCTTTCTTTCTTTCTTTCTTTCTTTATTTATTTATTTATTTATTTATTTATTTATTTATTTATTTATTTATTTATTTATTTATTTGATCAATTTATTTAATTTATGTGCCGCCCACACTACCCAAAGGTCTCTGGGCAGCTTACAACATTTAAAATACAATAGAAATTCAGAACAATTAAAATGCAATTAAAATATATATAAAAATTGCCATTGGACCCACAGCTAATATTATTTCAATTAAAAGTCTTCTGGAACAGGACTTCAGACTTTCAGACTTACCTACCTCACAGACCTGTGACGACAGAGTGTAGACGTGGAGACCTACAGTATGTACGCCTCCTTGGACAAATGATGGAGTGTATAGGTAACAAACTTCCATCTTTCTTTGCCACCACAATTTTGCCCACCTTCCTCTCACTATTCCCTCATCCCTTCCCAAAGTCCAGCCTGCTGAAAATTATTGTCACATAAAAGAGGTTCTCAGATTTCAGTGAGGTAGCACTCAGCACGCCTGATAGACCAAGGACAGGTGTTCATGAAGTATGATTGTGTGTGGTCTGAAGCTTAAGGGGGGGGGCATTCCTCCCTACTCTGTCTAAATCGCACCCTGTCTCCTGAATCACTTTAATCTGGGGCTGACCACTAATTAGGATCCAGCCAGCAACTTGTGGTGATTTTCCACCCTTTTCCTTGTCCTGTCAGTAAATGCAGCATTTTATTCCATGCCATTGTGTGGAGAGTGTCCTCATTACTGGGCAGATGTCCCCTTTGTTACTGCTTGTTTGGATTTGCTTCTCCTGACAAGCTACTGTATCTTCTTACCAAGGTCTGGCTTAATTTTCCCTTTGTTTTTTTTCCATCCTGGTTTTCAGCTGTGCATTTAAAACGTGCATGCTTTGTCAACTGATTCTATGAATTTATCTCCTCATTCATTCACACATGCGTCTTTCAAAATGGTCTTGCAGCAATAAAAATGAAATTGTGATTCTACACCACCACAACTCAAATGCTGGTGAGACTTTGTATGAGGTCCAGTCCTCCAGGACAGGCATGTTTTGCTCCAGTGGGACAGAGTAGCTTTATGGATTCCTGATTATCCTCTTAAAACTTTCCAAGCATCATTGATGGGACAAATCACTGTTGTTGTAGGCCATCCTCCCACCTTTTGGAGTGTGGATTTGCTTCAAAAATCCAGATACTTCTGTATTTATGTGGCTGTGTGCATTGGTCCTAAATAACCCTTTTGTGTCTCTTTGCTTCCTTCTTACAAAAATCCTTCCAAATTCTCTTTGGGCAGGAGGTCAGTTTGAAGGTTCAAATCTTTGTGTTGCCCAGTGATTAACATTTGAAAAGGGGAAGACATCAGGCATTTTGTAGATGCTGTGAGCAATGTGTGGGTTTGGATGGGTGATTGTGTTTGGTTTACTTCTGCGTTTGGCAGCTGAAGTGATGTTTCTGCCTTTTTAGCTTGTGTGCCTTCTAAGAAAAGTTACCTCCAAGCAAATGTTGTAAATAGAGGAGGACTCTCAGGTCTGTCCCAGTATGAAGGAAGTGGGGATTTATGTGGTAATAGAGAATGGAAGGTATCAAGTTACCAGTACTTGTAGGAATTAGTCATTGTTGACTTCTAGCAATTTATTTGTCCACATCAGCTGAGCAAGCCTAAGAAGAGCAATGGCTCTGTCACACCCAAGGCCTATCTAGTCTGGAATGGTTTCCCATAGTGGCCCACCCAAAAGGTCTTGGGAAACGTGTCAAAGCGGTTGTGGTAATATTACCTGTGCAATAACACAGTTCTGTTCAGGTTTCCAAGCAAAGAGAAGATAGTAGCCTCTTGAAAAATTAAAGAGGACAGTTTTAGGCATGCAGGAAGCATTTGTCAGCTTATGTTCTGGAGCTTGGAAGTTTTAATTTTTGGACAGCAGCATACAGAGTCTCTCAGTCACCTTGGCCCAAGGTGATGCTAACTGGTTGGTTTCTGGAAGTTGTAGTATGTTAACAACACATTCAGAAGGATAAAAAAAGACAGCTTTCCCTCAAAATCCCGTCCTTTGTCCATGCAAAGTTTCCCTGTGAGGGCATTGGAACTGAGAGAATGGCCTCCCCTGAATATCTCAAAGCCTGGGAAGGCTGATATGGGGAGATATGGTCCCTCAGATAAGCTAGGCCCAAACCATTCAGAACAGTGCATTGCACTAAGGGGGCAGTATATTCATTCTTCCCTTCTTTCTTTCTTTCAGGGCTTAATAGGTGAAAACTAGCACTTTGAATTGTGTCCGGAGATGGACTGGTAGCTGATGTATCTCTTGTAACAAGGAAATTTTGTTCTTTCAGTAACCAGCTCCAGTCAAGAGGCTAACTGCGTATCCTGAACCCATTGACCTTTCTGAACACCTTCCAAAGAAGGGTCCAATCCAGATGGGTAATCCAAATGGGAGGTAACCAAGGCATTTGTCCCTATGGCCAGATCAGATGGACAAGCTCCCATGAGAGATGCCTCTTGGTTCCAAAGGTTATTGCTGTGTGATACGAAGTTGATCGCCAGTGTGGTGCAGTGGATAAAGTGGTGGACTGGGACTCAGGAGGCATGAATTCAAATTCCCCGCTCAGTCATGGAAGCTCACTGGGGGCGTGGAACTGGTAAAACCATTCCTTAAATGCCTCATTTACCTTGAAAGCCCTATTAAGTTAGCTCTGAGTTGACGGCAGCCACACTGGCTGAAAATCTGTTGCTTAGTGTAAGCTGGCTTGTAATTTTTGGTCAATTCCTCCATGATAAACAGTGTCCCAACTGTAGTTATCAGGGGGCTGATGCACACGTACCAAGCCAGTGTGTGCCTTTCCCTGAGCTGCAGCAGGAACTTTTTTTTTTAATGGGAGAGAATGGACCAAAAGGTTCTGATTTGGTTTATGCTAAGCAATAGGATTTTGACTGCAGAAATAATAAGTAGCAAAGCAAACTGACTGGCTCTCATTTGCAGAGTGAGCTCTTATGGGAAGAGATTTGTGTATCTACCTGGGCTGGTCCGTTATGTTTCTTTGCCTAAGGCAAAGAACAAGATGGTTCCCTCTCCCATTTCACTCGTGAATGTGCTCAGGGCTTGTTGTAATGGGGATAAGACAGCATCCTTCACTGTATCTGAAAACAGCAGGCTTTCCTGGGCATATAGCTATCCTGTCTAACATCTTGCTGTAGCTGCTTCCGGAAGCAACTGCCTCACTCTCACTAATGGTTGGGACGGCACTGCTATTTCTTTCCAGCTTTAGGACAAAGTTTCAAATAGAGTAGTCCTAGATCGAGCTGGAATTTTTAGCATGTATACATTACTGAAACAGCGACGTCTACGTTGGCTTGAGCTGTGAGAATGGCTGATGGTCGGATTCCAAAAGATCTCCTGTATGGAGAATTAGTACAGGGAAATTGCCCCAGAGGGAGACCACAGCTGTGATACAAGGGCATCTGCAAGCGGGATCTGAAGGCCTTAGGAATGGACCTCAACAGATGGGAAACCCTGACATATGAGCCTTCAGCCTGGAGGCAGGCAGTGTATCACGGCCTCTCCCAATTTGAAGAGACACCCATCCAGCAGGCTGAGGTAAAGAGGAAGTCGCAAAAGCAGCAAAATCAGGGAGCTGGACAGAGGACAGATAGGATTTGCCTTCAGTGTGGAAGGGATTGTCACACTCAAATTGGCCTCCTCAGCCACACTAGATGCTGTTCCAAATCCTCCATAGAGAGCATGTTACCATAGTCTTTCGAGACTGAAGGATGCCTAACTAACTCTCTCTCTCTCTTGCTTTTGTATCCCTTCCTTTTGTCTTAGGAGCTAAGCACAGAATATATGTTCCTCCTTCTTTCTCCTCCACCAAATTTTTAGGTGTTTTCCTTTAATTGGCTTTATCTGAATTGAATTTACTTTATTGTCATTGTACTTCCGTACAACGAAATTAAATGCCATCTCAAGTACACATAATAATAAAATACACAAGAACATAGCATCCATAACATGGCAACATAGCACATTACACATAAAACACAACCCTCTCATTCACATCCACATCCTTCACATTCAATTTCCCATCACACAACACATTAATACAGTATTGCACTATACAGTGGAATTCAATATAGCTGCAGCTCTGGGATGGAAACTGCTTTTCAGCCTATTTGTCTTTGTTTTAATTATTCTATACCACCTACCAGATGGTAACAACTGAAAGAGGGAATGGCCCAGTTGTGATGGATCTTTGAGAATATTTGGGGCTTTCTTAAGACATCGGGAATTATAGAGATCTTCCAAAGAGGGAAGAGGGAATCCAATGATCCTCTGGGCCATTGTAATAATCCTTTGGAGCATTTTCCTATCTGCCATTGTACAGTTGGTAAACCATATACCAGAGCAATAGGTTAAAATACTCTCTATGACATAGTGATAGACGGTCACCAGCAGTTTTCCATTCAGTTATTGTCTCCTGAGAAGTCTCAGGTGATATAATCTCTGCTGGGCCCTCTTAACCATCGCTGTAAATATGAGTGCCCCAGGACAAGTCCTCCTTGATGATAACACCCAGAAACTTAAAACTGGTTACCTGTTCCACTTGCTCTCCAATTATAACAAAGGGCTGAATATCTGATTTATTTCTTCTATAGTCTACCATAAACTCCTTGGTCTTCTTGATGTTAAGGGTCAAGTTGTTATCTTCACACCACAAGAGAAAAATATTGAGTATAGGGATTGGATATACAGTTGGACAGGGTCAGAAAAAGAACGGAGAGAATGTTTGCATAATTACGTAATTTATTTATTTGGGGCCATAATTTTAATAAAATCACAGTAAAGTAAAAATAAAATAAAATGAATAAAACAGAACTAAGAATTAAAAACAAAACACAATTGTTAACATTCAGTGCTTGTTTCTGTACAAAAGATTTGTGTAATTTCCTTGCCTACCAGTAATAGCTACTGAGTCTATTTTCAAGGCATGAGTTCAGCCCTGCAGTATTAGAAACAACAATGAAGTTGAACATATGTGGACTGCCTTCGCCTCGCAAGTGCATAATTGCGGTTAGCCCCATGCACCTGGAAGCAAGGGGATGTGATTTCCAGACAGACTTCCATTCCACTTCCGTGCTTTTAATAAAGCAAGCCTTGCGCCCTCACCAGGGATTAGCAAAACGTGTGGGATTTTCACCTCCCCAGTTCCTCAATGCTGCTGCTACTGCTACTGGTCTGCTGCTTTGGAATTCCCTCATTACCTCAAACAGCCCAGAACTGACCATATGTTAGTTACCTCCCTTAATCTGTCTGAAATCTCACTGCTCAGTCCAATTAATTGTGAAAACTGATATCTTTGTCTGTCTGGGGGTGTTGTACAGAATGTTTGCTATAGCCTGTTAAAATTCTGCAGTTTTATTGTCTCAGTTAAATGAAGGGATCCCTCACCCTCACTCTTGTTTCTACAGTCTTTAATCATCCTTGAAAAAAAATCCTGAATAATTCAGACAATACAGTAAGTGTAAAGTTGGTTCCTCCATTAATATCATAACTCCTGGGCGGTACTTGGTAAAGTCCCTTTCTGAATTCCAAATTCCATAGCCTCCAGTTATCATGACTATTTTTAGTGGGAATTATATGACTTGTTGCCCAAATTAACTTCTCCAAGCTTTGCCTATGGATAGAGATGGGGTATTTGTATATGAGTACAAATATCCTGGTCCCAGGTGGCCAGGATCCCCAGCCCCACCTCCCTGAACCAACCCATCCACTTATGGGTTGTCGCACATCGCACACAGCCAGAGTCCTGCTCATTGCACCAATGTTGGACAAAGCCTGGTTGGCTCTGCTCCGCTTTCCTGCTTTTCTGGCCACTCCAGCCAGGGGGCGGGATGACAAGTCTCCCTGCTCAGCTGCTGAGTAGCCAGAAGAGCAGGAAGGTGGAGCAGCACCAGCCGGGCTTCGTTCAGCATTGTTACGACAAACAGGATGCCGACTATGTGTGCTGAGCGGCAACCCGTAAATAGAGGAGTTGGTTCGGAGAGGCGGGACTGGAGACCTGGCCAATTGGGTCCGGGATATTTGTATACAAATGGCTGGAGATTCATTTAGCTCAACACCCTGTTTCTAGCCAAGACTCACCAGGTGCTACCAGGAAAGCTACACGTAGGGGGCATCAGTACCATTATCCTGAGTATGGAAAGGTGGTTCTTGCACCCACTGGCCATGTAGCTGTTGAAGGCAAGGAGCCTCTCAGGAAAAAAAGAGTAACAACCCCAATTTAGCACCACAAGCATGCATGAGTATGCAGTGATGGAAGGTCAGACTCTGAAGAGCGAAGCACTCAATGTTCTCTTCCTGATTGGGCAAACCAGTGCATTTTGTTTTCTCCTGGGCTCCAGTTTTTTAAAAGGTGTGTTCCATTACATTTCAATTTGAGAAGTCCAAGCTATTGGGGGGGGAGGGACCCAAATAGAGTCTGAGTCAAGTTATCTGTGTGACTGAAGCCTGACTTTACATCCGGTGAGTCCTATGACTTGAATCCCCATCCCTGACAATCACCCCATCTCAGAAAAGTCCCCAACCCCCAGTCACTCAAACTACCGACAGCATCGGAGACTGTAAATAAAACTCCAACACATTCTTCCACTGTGGCTATGTGATGTGCTGAACATAATTTCTGCTATCTGCTTAGGAGATTTCAGGAGAACCAGGAAATCTTAAGGTACATTCCCAATACCTTGCTTGTGTGTTAATTAAAATCTGTAAAACATACACACATACACTTGGGAATAAAGGTTTCCAACTGCAATATCTTAAGATTGTGCTGATCAGGTGAAGCGTTAGAAAAAAAATTTGTCCTCCTTCAGTGGGGATAGCGGAGAGGTTCAGACCGGGCTATCCATTTGTTATGTAATTCCTCTCTTCGTAGCTGTATGCTTTTTGGCGGAGTGTGCCGTTCCTGAGTTTTGTAACATGAATAAGACTTGCCATGCCTGGAAACCTTATTCGATAAATGCATAAGCCATCTGGATAGACCAGGGGGTCGGCAAGAATGCAGCAGGGGAGCTATTTCAGGAAGACAGGCATGCGCATCCCACCCAGCTCATGTGCAGTGATGCCCGCCAGAGTGCCTCCCTCTTTCTACTTCCTCCAAATGTGGAGGAGGTAGTCAAACTCTTCTTGGACTATCCTCTTTCAGGTGCTTCCCCATGATTCCACGCCCCCCCCCAAAAAAAATTATCTGGGAGTTCAGTTCCTTAGTAACTTCAGCAAAGGAAGAGCTCTCTTCTCTGGCAATTAGCGGCTGCTGCCGCTGCTTTTAACATGCAGGCAGGTTTTTAAAAAACATTTGCAAGCATCCACCTGTCCCCTGCTGTCGAAGTGGAGTCCCACAGCTGCTCTTGATGTGAACTTGGCCTGCCGGACAGCTTTAGGAAAAGCTGGTGATTCAGAGAGAGGGAGATGCGGTGATTCTATTTTCAACGCGATGGTAAGAAGCGTGGAGACAGGAAACAGGAGGTGCTTGCACCTCCCTTCTGAATCCCCATTTTATCTGAAGCGGCTCTAAATAGCTACTGCTGTAAACAATGACATGGATGTTTGCTGGGGCTGAAGAAATTTTGGTATTCTTCCCTCCCAACCCATGTTTTGGACGCGAGTTCTCAGAAGCCCCAGCCAGCATGGCCTACGGTGTGGGAGTGGCAGTTCAATATATTTCCACGGGCCTGATCTGTCTGGCAGCTATACAAAGGCATACATTTCTTTGATTTTTCAAAAAGGAAAGGGGTAGGTGGATGCCTTTTACTCCTGCAGGGATATTAAGACTGCCATTGAAATGTGCTTTTCTTCAAGATCTGAAATTGGGCCCTTAGAATAGAACTTTTCCCTGGGCAAACGAACACCTTTGAACCAGCAAGTGGTGCTTTGCTTCCACACCCATTTGTCCTTCAGCTAGAAGATCTGGGCCTTTTTCTGTTAGCACAAGAGGTGGATGGTAGATTTGGATGGATGCAGATGTTAAGGATTCAATCCAGCTGAATCAGCAATGCTCAGGGATGTTATGCATTATTGCCTCCCCTTCCACGGAGGATGAGGCCATTAATGGCTAATAATCATCATGGATATAGGATGTCTTCAGTACCAGAGGGAGTAGGCCTCTTCATGCCTATTTCTGAGGACCATGAGCAGAGAAGGTGCTGCTATTTCACAGCTTCTGCTGTAAGCAACTGATTGGCTCCCCCATAAACGTAACGGTGGACTTGATCGTCCCTTGATCTGATCCCAAAGGAGGTTCTTGTTATGCTCTTAGTTCCTGTCCCGTTCTACCATTATGCTCTTGTGGAAGGGTGGTGGGCTGGCTGGTTGAAATGGTTAGCTGTGACCTCTCTCATGGGCTGCTTTCTACAGAGCAGCCTTTGCAAATGGGCTATGGGAAGATGACATAATGGGTATGTGGAAAATATTCTAATGGTAATTATGGAAGCACCTAAGGTGAGTATAGCAGCTGACTGCCATCTCTACCCATTTGAGCACATCGGCACTGCTTTTTCCTTGAAGTAGCGGGTTTTATCTGAAGATCTCCGACCATTGTGCAAGACTCAACCCAACAAGCCCTCCCTAGCTTTAAGGGAAGGAGTGTGCATGTAAAATAAAAACTGCTTAATAGAAATACAGTAAAATAAGCCGTAAGCTGTGGTTGTGTAATTCTCTCTCTCCCCCCCCCATCCTGTTTGCCACAAATATTGAGCAATATTATAACAAGCAGCAATTTACAGTATATGCTGAAGGAGATTAGTGGGCACAATGATGGACGGATTGCCTACCACCCAAAATCTCTCAATAGAAAATTACCCTCCAGCATTAAGACACTCTCCACATGGCCACAGCTCGCTCAGTGCTTCTTCACTATACTCAGTAAGACAGAAGTGGATCCAGTGTGAAGTTGCCTATTCTTTAAGCCATTTGCATTTACTGTATTCTAGTCACTTTTGGATTGAAAGCATTTCTGCTCTTTTTGTGTTTCTCCTAGGATAGCCTGTCTCAGCCTAGAGCCTTCAGATGTAATTGGATGATACTTCCCACCCAAACCTGCCCTCTGCTTCCCCCGCAACCCCACCCCAGTCATCCTCTTCTGCTGGAGGGTGACTTGTGATGGCACCCAGCCTCTCTTGCACAACTGAACTAGCCTAATTCTCTCAGGTTTAGAGAACAACACTGTCTCATCACCAGTGTAGAAATAAAGTCCCACTGCTGGTCCAGTAGGTGGAATAGGAAGGACCATCTTGTCATTCTTAAAGAGTGAAACATCAGGGGCTGGCCCATTCCCATTATCACCAGCAAGCTGGGATGATGGAGGTTGTTACCCAAAACATCTAGAGGGATCCAGAATTTCCATCTCTACCAGCCACAGGGAAGCAGAAGCTGGAAATCACTTTTTGGACTGCCACTCTAGCCAGTCTGTCTTGGTGGGAAGAGGACCCCCACTAAACGTTAATTGGGGCAGGCGTTGCAGCAGCACTTGGGGCCAGCAAAATCCCGTAGGCAATGGGGCGGAGGAGGCTGCTCACCTGTTTTCCCTTTGCTATGTCCTTCAGCGAAGTTTGCTATGCCACAAAGCAGTTTTAACCTGACTTGAGGTGCTGGTGTTTGTTTTGATATTAAAAGCTTTGCTGCACAATAGCAGCCATTGTATAGCAGACAAACGTAATTCAGCTCAGTATTGCATCTAGTTAAATGGTCAAAGCCTGGAGATACATTTTTTTTAAGATTACAACTCCAAGAAAACCCCCACCTACCTGGCTGAAGGATTCTGGGAGTCATAGTGTCAAAAAGTAACTTTTCCAAGCTATAAAAGTATGGTTTTAAATCTCTTGTTCCTTAAAAAACAAAACTATATGAGGCATCTGTGGCTATGTAGGTTATGTGACTTTCCTACGCACCTGTCTTTACCTCCCCCCCCTTTTTTTAAATTTCCCTGATGTTGTCGTACTAAACCTTAAGGAAACCCCCCATCATGCTTCCTAATGGTGAAGATACTGGAAAGCAACTGATCCAAAGAGTGTGCATGGCTGCAGTTGCATCATGAATGGCATAATGTGGTGGATAGTGTTTGTAATATTTGCAGGCTCTTGGTTTTAAATTATGTTAACAAGGCAGGTTTCTACCCCTTAGACCATGAGGTTTTGACAAGTGCAACCAGCTACACCAAAAAACAACAACAAAAAAATTGAAAGTGTTTGTTTAGGTAAATTTTTTGCAAATGTTGTGAGACTCACTAATGCTTGCCAGGGTCAGAGGTTTTGATATCTACCTCTCAGCCTTACATCTCTGGTCTCTGCTCTTTCTAATTGTGATTTTGAATAAGATCACAGTACCTAAATGAAGTGAAAAGAAGAAAATCTGCATAATTTTTTTGCTGGAATCCAAGGTTTGTTTTTAACCACACTGTTCCGATGAGTCAGCAACCTTTGTGAAATCTGATTCCGCCTTTTATGTTCACAGGTTTCTGAGCGACTGTTCACGTTTTGGCTTCAAAGAACCCAAATCTACAGACCTGAAGACGCAGAGGGTTCCTCCCAGTTGCAGTGGGCCTGGCGTGTTTCTAGGAAGAACTGGAGCTTTGTTTGTGCACCGTGACTTAGCGAGGAAATCTAAATATGACCCCTTCTATTTGCCTGGACCTTTTAATGAAGTACTAATTACTTTTTCCTGACTTCTCAGAGCAGCTGGGGTTCAGCCCCTCAGAACGGAATTATCGTCCATTTAACTGATTGCATATTTTTTTAAATAAGGCTTTGTCCTTTTCTGTTTTAAAGGAACAAAACCCCCAATAGAATTTATCATCCTTACAGACTGTTAATGTAGGGTGGGATTTCTGACTATATTTTTGTTTTTTGGACTTTTTTCTCCCCACATTTCTCTGGAGTTTACTTGGACTTGTGTCTTCAAACACACGCATAAGGAGAACCCCGATGGCTCCATAAATCAGTGGAACAACTGCCCTCATTCATGATGGGGCGAGAGCAAGAGCTAATCCAAGCCGTGAAAAATGGGGACGTACCTGGTGTTCAGAAGCTGGTGGCTAAAGTCAAGGCACCCAAAAGCAGTGAGTACTTCAATGCAATCATTTTCTGTGATTGGCCAGCACCTGATAGTGGGATGACAAGATGCTTTGTGGGGGCTGGGAAACTCTTTGAGGCTAATGGAACAAAAGGGATGGGGTTGGGCAGGGGATATGTGGTACTAAAGATTGGAACCCGCACGGCAGTCTAGAATAAAAAAGAGTGTTTTTTGGTTTGGTTCCATGAACAATGCATCTTAACACAACTCAAGGAATACAAAAGGTGCCCCCTGTAGGAGTGGGAAACATTTGTGCTATTTTGCTTGACTCTGTAGGAACAGGAAACATAAAATACAACCTTAGTATAAACCATTTTACACAAGGAGACCTGGGTTCAAATCACCACTTAGCCATGGAAATTCAGTGGGGTGCTAGTAGGGGATGGAAAACCCACTCCTTGAATATCTCATATGGCCTGAAAACCCAACAAGAGTCACAGTGTGTTGGAAGCTATCTGACAGATAGAGGGAGGCAATGCATTTGGTTTCTCCAAGTTAGACTTGGATAGGTCTTGGATAGGTGGTCCTATGGAGTAAGCACCAGAGACCGTGCCTGTCAGAAAAAGATGGGAACAAAATGTTTCTGCTGGTACCATTTCATATTGGTGGTCACTGCACGTCACTCCCTCTTTCTGCCTGCCACCCTGGAAGAGTGAAAAAGAAACATCTCTGCTTTTCAGTCAGGAAATGTAGAGTGCTGGAAATACGATGGCCCTGTGTTCCTTTCAATAGAAGACTGTTTGAAAAGATCCTCTGTTTGCAAGGCTGTCCAATCCAAATCTGGTTGAGAGATAACGACTCACAATAAGAAGGGGGTTCAAAGGCATTGACGTGGCCTGTAAATATCTTTAAGCACCTGGATAGAGGGCTGACGAGGTGCACAGGGAACCTGGCCATCATCATTTCCTATTAAAAGAGAGATGTATTGTGTAAACAACAGTCCTTGTGTCTGTTTTGGATTATAAACATATATATATAATTCATACCTCATTTTTCTTCTTCTGATGTATTTTCTCTTTAGTGGTCACCCTAGTTGGGAGCTTTGTCTTTCCTTCTCTGGTGCCTATGCCCAGAGCTGCTGGTTGGAGCTCTCTGCCTTGCTGCCGGGCCACTCTTCTCCATGAACCTTGGCAGGTAGCCCCGTCTAAAACTAGGTCATATTATTGCCACTCTTCTCCCTCTGTGTTGCTCTAGTGAATAGGGAGTGCTCAGAGGCTTGTTTTCCTTTCGACCATGTTGTTATACTTGTGGCAGAACTGGAGGAATGCCAGACTTTTGTATCTGGTGCATCTTTTTTTAAAAAAAACAACAACAACAAACAAAACGTTGTTGTTTTTTAATCTAAAGAAATGCTTTGGTCAGGGTAAGAGCAGCTGGGGAGGGGGTCATATATTCATTAAACTACAGCTATGCTGAAGATTAAGAAAACGAAGAAAAGAGATAAAGGGCCTAGGTTAAAAAGCTGCAAAGCTTTCCCTGATTAGGAAAAGGATGTAAGGAATTGCCCTCGCACTGACTGGGCTTAAGGAACAGATGCTTTGGTTGCCCGAAAAGTGACAACTGGGGAGGTCTCTGGGACCCCCTGTGACAAGATTGTGTCTGAGGATGCCAGTAGGGACTCTGGACTCAGAGTGGATAGAAGGCTGAGGCAGCCCTTAATGTCCTTTTGGTGGACACCAGGGATTTGGATGAGATTTTAAAATAATCTACCAGGAAAAAGTTTGCCCAACAGGGAGGGGAGGAGCAGAGTGAAAGCCTAGTATCTCTACACCTGCTTGGCACATGGTGGGACAAGGCCAGTCCTACCATTAGGCAGCCTAATGTGATTGCATTGAGGTAGCAGATTTTAGTTGCAGTGAAAGGACAAAAATAGCTATTCAATTAGCCATTCTTATATTTTAACTGCTAGGAGGTGGAGAGCTGCTTATAACATGGCTGACTTGGGATATTACATATTTTAATTTCGGTGGGTGGGGGGACCATTTGCTTTTCTGCCTTGGTCTGCAAAATGTCTTGGGCCAGTCCTAAACTGGAAGTAAAAGAAACAGATAAACTTTTCCAATGTTTCCAATTTTACACACCACATCAATCTTTTGCTGTCCTGAGCATCGGCCTTCGAGAGAGGCAAGATGCGTTTAAAGGGGCAACTGGCAACTATGGCTGCCATAGTTGCCAGTTGCCCCTTTAAATGCATCTTGCCTCTCTCGAAGGCCGATGCTCAGGACAGCAAAAGATTGATGTGGTGTGTAAAAATGTAACCGTTAAGGATATCAGCTCTACATAAAAATAAGAGAGAAATGAGATTTAGGGAGAAATGAAACCACAGCCTCCAAAATAAGAGATCTGCTTAGCTGGGACCTCTTGTACAGGGTCACTTTAATCTTATTCGGGAAAGGCACAAATAAGTTTGGCTTCTACTTCCAGTAGCCCTCATCTCATCACTCCAGGGCTTTTTATAGAGGACTCATAGGTCAACAGAGGCCTACGTCTGCCTCAGCATTTCCCAGACTGATGCCCTATAGATGTTTCTATCTAGATGCCAGCTGCAACACCACATCTGGAAGGCGCTCGACTGCAGGAACCTGGCCTACCGGGTGCGGTCTCTTTCTTGCTAAGAGGACCCTACCACCGTCCCTTTGCTGGGGAAGGGGGTTTCACCTCATTCCCTCAGAAACCTTCTCTTCTTGCTCTCTTGACGATTCTCACTTGTTTCCAAAATGCCACGCAAGGAGCAGAACGGGAGCTGCATTTTGCCGCTCATTAAAGCGCCTCTTTCCATATGACAGGCTGAGACGCCGAGTTTTTTAAAATCCCTCTAAGAGTCCTTCTGCTGTCTCAGTGGATTCAGAGCTGCGTCTCTCTGATTAGCCCTCGGGGATCGCGTGTGTCTAAAAAAAGTCGCTGCACGTAACCAAGAATCGAGCGCCAGTCCCCACAATGGGAACTTCGGGGACACGTAGTTTTAATATGCAACGGGCATATTTTCTGGCAGTGCCTGGCTTTGAAAAATGTAGCTCCACAAATGGGTCACAACACCTATTATTGGGTGGCCCTATGGGAACTCTGGGTCGTGTTTTAGTGAGGGACGGGGACGGGCAAGAGCGGAGAGTTAATTTAATCCTGCAGCTGTTCTTTGGGATAAGGGGATCGGGAGGTGTGTGGGTTTTTTCCCCTGGTTTAGCGAATTCAGCTGGAGGAAAAAGGGGTTCTTCTCTCAGACCTCAGACCTTCTGTAGGGAAAGCCCTTCGGACACTGTTAAGTTGCCATAGAAGCTGTCACCCACAGCAGCAGGAGCAGAGGAGGATTCTCCCTAAAAAAGAAAGAAAAGAAAAGAAAAAAAGAAATTCTTCTTTCTTCCCCCTCTGTCAGTGTTTGAATGCCTGAACTTTAATTGAAATTGTTAAACGACCCGTCATAGCTTTGGCCTTTTCTCCCTGATGATCAATCACTTTCTCGGCTGGGCGCACTTATTAACAATGGGCCAGTTGGCTGGGCTGGGGCTGAGCACAGTAGCCCCAGAGGAGGAGGAAAGAAAATAGGGCTCAGCCTTAGATTCCTGGGGGTGGGGAAGAAGAGGAGGCAGCGGTCGGTGGCTATTGTCCCTTAAAAAAAGGACAATGTCTAGCAAGCCTTTTCTGAGGGGGAAGGGGAGAGCTCAGTACAGCCAGCACATAAGAGCAGAGGTCTTTCTGAAACTTGCCAAAGATTTCACTTGTACTGGGAGAACACCCTTGCCTTGTTCCCCCAAATGGCTGGCAAGCCTGGCACACACCAAGGGCAATAACCTTTAAAGGAAGAAATAGTAAAATGGAACTCCTCTAAAGCACAGCTTCAAGGCCAAAGATGCCCCTTCCTGTTAGACACGTTGCGGGAGCTGCCTAAGCCAGCTGAATTTGGGTGTCAGGAAAGAACAGCAAGTTTTTAGTTCGCTGTCAGTTAAATAGACTGGCGTGGATACCTCAGTAGTTTAGGTATCTCACTGTGAAGTTAGAGGTTGGCAGTTCTATTCCCCACGGTGCCTGTTGGGGGAAGAGCCAGCCTGTGTGTCCTTGGGCAAGCGGCATAGTCCCAGACTGGCCCAAGGAGAAAGGAATGGCAAACCTGTACCTAGAAAACCCTGGAAAGGGTTGCCATAAGTCAGAATTGACTTGAGGGTAAATAGTTATTCTGTAGGTCCCCAACCGTTTTTGGGCCGCAGACTGGCTGGGGGGAGTGAGCTCCACGACGTGGGGGGCGCTTTGCACGAGCACGCATGTGTGCAAGCACAACACACATCCACCCGTGAGCATGATATGCCCACCATGGGTGTGACACGCCTACAGCACATGCCTGGGTGTGTGTGTGGAGATCCGTATCCGCAGCTGAGTTCCAGCAGACTGGCACCAGGCTGTGGACCAGGGGTTGACGAACCCTGCTTTAAATAACCACTGCCAGTGATGAGGAGTAAACTTGCTTGCAGGTTCAAAAAAACGGGGGAGGAGGAGGGACCTCCCAGTGGCCATCTTGTCTATAATGTCAGGCCACGCAGTTCCTCCACCATCACCCCTTGACAGATAATGTGTTTTGCAAAAATGGCAGTGTTACTTGAATAAGTAATTTGTTCCAAACTTTCACTCACTCATTCACTCACTCTTTTTCTTTCTTTCTATCTGTCCCGGGTGAATCAGCAGGTTCAAAATCACCCACCAATTTCTCTCCCTGTCCCTCTCTCTCTTTCCCTCTTGTTTTTAATTTGTTTTGTTGGCAGCTTAGCTTAAACTTCGTGTGATCTTACTTTCTGATTTGAAGGCCAGATCTGTCATTTATCTTAGAAGACATTGATGTATTGAGTAAACTTTTTTATTTGTACTTAACACGACTTTTTGGTCTGAACCAAAAAGTGCGTACCTACAATTATACCCTAGACTTTTGGAGCGAGGCACGTTTCTGTTCAGGGCATAGGCTACCCATGTTTTTTTAACTTACTCCTGCAGCTAAACAAAAGTTTTCAATTATTCCTTCCTGCACCCTGTATTATAAGTTTTCTTTGTTAAATCCCTTACCTGCTTCATCAGCCATCTGTATATCAACACAGCAGCTTCTCCAACCCATGATGCTCCAAAGACGCATCAATAGCCATGCTCTCTGGGGAGGATGGGGATTGTAGTCAGCACATCTAGAGTCTGCCAGCTTGGGAAAAACTAACTTAAAAGGATTTATGACTTTTGCTGTGCTGTTGCAAAAATTTGCTATCAAGGGAGGGCCCCTTTAGTCAGGAGGATGCATTTTAAGAGGATACAGCCCTAAATTCCAAAGTTCTCAGATTGTTCAAGAAATACTTTCCTGGCAGGCAGGGAAACATCTGAGTGAGTCCCATGTGTTTTTTCACAATACCTACTCCTCATAAAACCTTTGTAGCATTTCCATTTGATGATGTAAAACCATTTCTGTTTTGAGTAGTGAAACTAAGGGGGAAACTTATATTTAGCATGTTCCAATAGAGGGAAGCAGCTGGAAAAGAACAGTAGAGCCTCAGGAGCATCCCATTCTCTGCTCTGCACCATTCAGGATGACGTTGCTACTTTAAGAATCTTGTGGACTCTAATAGATATTAATAAGAAGGGAAATTATTGTTGCATTTCCAGAAATGTTTCCAGCCCAGTGCATAGTCAGTACATAGGGATGTACTAAAAGAGTTCCTGTTTCCTCCTGATGTAGAAAGAAGTTGGTCTTTATTTGTATCTGTGATTGTAACACAGGCATATATTGACATCTCAGTGATTATTAACATTGTGGAGGAGTTCTTTTTTCAAGTAAAGAAGAATGAACCCTGTCATGATGCAAAAACTGTTAAAAGAGTTGAAGAAAACCTGATTAGGGTATATTTACACTCCAGTGTCTGAAGAAGTGGACTTTGATTCACAACAGCTTACACTGAAATAAAATTGTTTAGTTTTAAAATGCTATATATTCTTCCCATCCCTCTCCCCACTTTTTCCTCTTATCTTTTGCCGGCAATCATACTTGTACAGTAATATCATGGTGATCCTGTTAAAGAAGTTTGTTAAAGCACACAACTCAGGAACTCAAGGTGACTCAGTTAACTAAAGCTATACAAAAGTCACCGTACGAAATGATGCAAAAAAACAATGAAACCTCTAACAGTGTTACAATCAGAATTAAGAACAATTTAAAAATATCTAAATTCAATAAATACAGCATTCCTTTAAAATATATATATATTGCTTAAAGGGCTGCCAGGAAAGGAGGTCTTTGCCTGATGGAGAAAAGTCAGAAGGTGGGGGGGGCAGCCTGGTTGCTGGAGGGAGAGCTAGAGTGAGAATGCTTATACCCTCTTTGTGTCATTTCCAAATGGGAAAAAGGAATGCAGGGGAACTGGCTCGGAATTGAAATTCAGACTGGGTGCCCTGCTTCTTTCAGTGAGGTCTTAGATGTGCTGAGTAGGTGTAGCAAGTTCCCAGAGCACTTGGGCTCATCTAGACTGCCACACTCTTCTGCCTGACAACAGAGTACTGTAGTTTGATCTCAGAATGGATGGTGGGGCTCACCATGGCAAATAGATGCGCAACGCCCTTGTTGCCCCATGCGCACATGTGTCCAAATCAGAAAACCTGTCATATCGTGTTACCATTACATTTTTGTTTCCTTATTGCCTGATTCTCTTTGTTGTGCATGTTCCATGCATAATAGGCACTTTATTGCTTGGGAGTTGTGGGCTTAGTATTTTGAAATTCGCAATATGCGCTGAGTTTCTACAGACATCGACAGCTCCATACGCCCCTTGATGTCAATAAAACAATAGGTGAAGCCGGAGTTAAATAGGCCACTTTGCCCTTGAAGCTGTTGGGCAGGGCAGTTATACATTACATACGGGTATGTTTGATATTTGTTGGGGCTGCCAACCTTAAAAATGCTTCCCAGCTAATAGAACTCTTGAGCGGTATATTAAGTTGCAGCAGCGACTGTGAGCCCCTCTATTTACATTAGTGATAAGGGCTAAACCTCCTGTGTAAAGCAAGTTAAATCTCCATCCATTCATGCTCCTTGAAGGGGGGAGCTAATCTTTAGTGTTGGGTATTTCACACACTCCTTATATGTGATTAGATTCAACTGTTCCCACCGCCAGGCAACAAATCCCCCCTTTAAATCTGGATGATAAGGAGGGAAAGGGAGCAGAATTTCAAGAATGAGTCATAATCATGACTGGAATTGGTAGCAACTGGACTGTATCTTATCAGAGTCCTTCCGCCTCCCTGCTCTGCCTGCACCTCGCCAAGGGATTCTCATCCAGGAGTTACTGAGTCATGTGCCAATAGACACATTTACTTGGCAACCTTCTCTTGCTTTGGGATTTCCAGAATCCAAGCTGCCTGCTGTGGTGGGAAGATCCTGCCAGTAGCAGGGTAGATGGGTTTTATGTTGAGTTACTCTGCTCTCTGTCCCCTTGTGCTGGGAATTCAAGTACAGTAGTTGATATGTGTGTGTGTGTGTGTGTAACAGACAAGGACTCTTCTGAGAAGAACTCAAATTAACTGAAAGATTTGTGGTTTATTTTGCCTCAGAAGGTTGCACTTTGAAGTTTGTTGCAGTTGGGTAAGAGCCATTTGTTCCTACCCAGACCCCTTTCTGTTTAACCGTGTGGCCATGTCACAGGCCGGACTTCCTTTGATGGGCCTAAATCAACAGGGACATATCTCAGCAAAATGAGATAAGCGCCTGCAGCAAACGCAGTATCACAGAGAGTAAAGTGGCCTGCTTGAGTGAAAGGGTGTGGGGGATGGAGGGTGGGGCGCGGTGGGGGCAAAGTGTGTTCAGAGGTAGAGCTAGCTTAAAGAAAGTAGGGCAGCGTGGTTGGCTGCCTTGTTCTCCCCTTTCTTGTGGGGCCTCTTTCTTTTCCAATCTAGAGAACAGCAAGAATGTGTGAACGGAGGTGACCTGCCATACTGCAGGTTGACCCGAACTGTTTGAGCCATTTCCAACCCCAGTTCAAAGTGCTGTTTTTGAATTACAAAGCCCTGAATGACCCTGAAGGAACATATCTTCCCATTTGAGCCTCCCCACTATGGGTGTGCTCTTCCATATTTTTTGGACTGCTGCAATTTCTGGAGTTCCCCAAGCATCGACATACGTGTAGGTTTCAACCCCTCCGTCAGCCTCTCGGTGCTTTGTCACACCATTGACTTCTACAGGCTCTGCTTCATTTTGTTTATTTGTTTTAAAAAAGGTGTGTGGGGGGGGGAGCTGCCATGTTGCTTGTTGTTTCACTGCCATCTAAGGAGAGTGCCTCCCAAAAGAACTACAGAACTTCCCCAGGAAGCACCAGAGTGTCTTCCTTATTTCACAAATCAACAAGAGAAAGCAAAGCCCCGAGATCTTGATGGTGCAGGTAGAGAACCTTAAAGCCCTTCAGGAAGGGAGCGGCATAACCTACAGATTAGCAGATTTGGGTTTGTGGGGTGCAGTTCTTGGAATTCTTCGAGAACTCTGGGAACCTCAGTCCAGAAACATGAAAGTGCACACACACAGTGGGTGGCACAAAGAGGAAGACTTCCCGAAGATCTTAAAACTCTGGGGAGGCTCATATAGGGACGTATAGATGGACTGGATCCAAGTCGTTTAAGGTTTGATAGGTCAAAAGCAGCATTTTGAATGGGGTTTGAGTACTCTGATAGGGCAGAAGGCTCCATTGTGGCCCCAACAGCATCCTCGTGGGTGGGTGGAGAAGTGAAAACAAGGATACCCACTGTTAGAGACAGAGAGAGAAAGATCAACTTATCCATTATGTAACTATTCCAGTTGTTTCATCAGTTGGTTCATGATCACTTCGTGTTTATATGGCAATGTAGCCAGATTAGGGTCTGGCTAAATTGCTCAGTGGGTTTGGCAGAGGTTGGAAGTTCAGTTCCCCACTGTGCCTCTTGGGAGGAGAGCCAGCCTGCGGGGCCTTGGGGGCCAGCTGCACAGTCCCAGGATGTGCCCCCAGAAGAAGGGAAGGGTAAACCACGTCTGAGTCCTCTCTACTAAGGAAACTCTGGAAAGGGTCAGCATAAGTCAGAATTGATTTGACAGCATGTAATGAATTTAATAAAAGTGGATGAACTTGGGAACAACACTTTAGTCCCATCTGCCCTATACAGTGTGACCAGAGTGTTTCTAGCAACACAGATGTCCTCCTGGTTCCTTCTGTATCTGAGGACAGAGAGGCTTTTGCTCTCATAGACCCACAGAAGTCAAATAGAAGCCTTGGGAAATCTTCGCCCCACTCTTTAACGCTATCTTTATAGCCTTAGCTTGGCATTGGTTTCTTGTCATGTGAAAGCATGACAAACTCTTAAGAAATGTCTTTTGCATAAAAGACTCTGACCTCATGCCCTGTCACCTCTAAGTAGAGAAAACTTTGTAGTACAAAGTTTGGAAAAGTTGCTTTTTTTAAATGACAGTTACCCAAATCCAAAAACAGGGAGATTTCGTGGAGAGCTACATATCTGGAAGTTATAATCCAAAAAAAGTAAAACTGACATGATCTGTTTCATGCATGAAACACATGAGAATCTGGGAACAGTTAAATGCTATCTCATGAAAAGTAATATTATATGTCCCTTTCAGTATTTTTTAAACAAGAAGGATTAAATGGTCCATCAAGATAAACATTTCTTGGTTACTGGCCTGTAAGCTGTGCCTGCAAAAATCATAAACCTGCACAATGTACTGTATGTTGTTCCTTGTTAAGAGTTTGTGAAAGTATTTGTTGTAAATTTATTTGTTGTAAATAGTTTTTGCTCTGAAGACAGCTTTCTTTCGGTAAATATTTGTCTTGCTTTTTGTTTTTAAACAATGTTTATCAGTAGAAGCCATTTACTGGTTATTATCTGTGAAACGTGTGATGTATTAATAGAGACAAGAGTGCCCTGAGCTTCAGCAAAGTGCACTTCCCATGCCATTCATTAACAATAAGCTACCCTCTCACATTTGGCATTCATGGAACAAGCTTTGTGGATCAAGGATGTGCCTTTAGGCAGACTTCAACTCACAAATGGATTAGAAACAAATTGCAGAACCCTAAGCCCAGAATTTGGCTAAAGGTCCGCTAGAGCAGCCAGCCAGCTGTATGCTTCTGGAGGCATGTGGATGATGGTGACCTGATTAATTGTTCATCCCCAGTAACTTGTGTGCTCAGTTCTACTGCCTTCAGACATGGATGTTCAACTTTAGTGCACTAATTCTGTCTACAAATAGTAACTTGTGATGTTTTGTTGCAGCAATTATATCACAAAGCCACTTCCACCAGTTTGGGGAGAAGCGTCTCCTCATAATGACTCTCAAGTATTGTACAAATTAGCCCAAATGCATGCTTAATATGCAGGAGAAGAGTCACTGATCCATTCTGATAATGAGGGTAATGTGCCCAGGGTTACTAGGACGGCTGGGAGGGGGAAGGTTTCCAGAGTTACGCCGGACATAAAGACGTAAGAGAAGAGAACGCTAGCAGCAGCTGTCTATTACTTTGCAACTGGAGATCGGGCTGGAAAAGCTTTCCAAGCTGCCAAATACGTACAGTACTGTGCACTATTTGAAAATAGCATAGCTGTGAGCATTGTTTATTTGCCCTAGCAAAGTTAAAACTGCTCACAATGGAGGATAATGGTATAGGTGGTTCATGGGCTGAGAATGTAGGAGGGGAAACCTTCCCTCAAATTTGAGCTTCCTCAGGCAAGCTGTAAGCTGCTGCTAGAGGATGGGTAAATGAGCTATATTTCAGCACGGATCTCTCTGGTCTACATCGGTTAAAGCTGCCATTGCAGCTTCTGGGTCAGGTGTTGACAACCTTCCTCTTTGACCCTAAGGCTTTCTATGAGCATTTGGAGAGACTGAGGATCAGGGCTATAAAACTAGCCATTTTGCCACATGGGAAATGCTGCGCAGACTTCCCCCCTCCAGTCTACCCTGAGACATGGACATAAGCCCTCTCCCCCCCCATGAAAAAGGAGGAAGAGAACATGGTGTCTGTAAGAAAGAGAAAAGGTATGCTTTTCAAAAATGGTGGGGCGGTGGTGAATAGGGCCTAGAAGTATTGTCCTTCATTGCCCTGACTCCTTCCAGGTAGATTCATCTCTAGTTTTTGGTGTTCCACCTTTGGTGCTCCCTATTGAAGATGGGAGGAAACCAGGAGAGTTTAAAGAGTCTTGTTGGAGAGCATGGGGCAAAAGAAAATTCTTTCAATGCTCCGAGTTCCGTTTTATGACTGAATCGCATCGCCCTTCAGCAGCACAAGGGGCTCTCTGGAATGTTTGCTGCGGCAGCCAAAGCCAAGTGGCTTTATATGTTCATATTCCTGCCGAGCGTTTGTGCGCGTGCTGAAAGCGCTCAGCTTCACTTGGCAGCAGGCCAGCAGCGGAGTTCCTGTGAGTTAGTGAAATGCAGTGCCAGAGTATGAAAGTATTTACCACCACCACATCTTCTTGACTGCTAAAGTCAGACTCGGAAAATGGAGGTAAACCTCCTTGTACAGCAGAAGAATGTGTATGTGCAAAGGGATTCCCCCCCCCCTCCAGTTCAGGTTTTAAGATGGAACCAAAATTCTTAAGGCCGGGGTGTCACTTTGTTAGGTGTGTAAGTCCCACCTGCGTCCCTCAGTCTTCCAGCGGTTTTTATAAGCCTGTCTGGAAATACCCACTGACTCCCAGCAGCGACCGCTGGAGCTTAGCAATTCGATCTCCTGGCAGCGGTGGAGATGATATCACCCCAATCAAGGGCTTAAAAGAAAGCCAAGCGACTGCAACTCACGTGTCAGGCAGGGCTGTGTGTGCGCGCAGGGAGCTCTTAGCAGCCACCAACAAGGATAAAACTTCCACATGTCTGGCGACGTGTGAGACTGAGAGATTAAAGAGAACAACACACACTTTTGCTTCCCCCTTTATATGCTGCCACCATTAGGGTGTCACGGAACCTGTAAAATGCCAACGCAGGTGTTGGAAGTCTCCATGGAAGTCCCTTCCTTTCTGCCATTCTCATCTTGTGTAAATAGATTTGGTGCCGTCCAGAGAGGAAAGCTCCATCTTATAATTTCAGCTGCTTTGATAATTTGGTGGTTGCAAGTTGGGTGTCCATTCAGAAGAGCAGCTGTTGCGGAACAAGAGCTAAAGCAAATATTGATCGACTGCCCTGGCTCTGCAGGCCACAACAGAGAAGGCCTGTTTTGTTCTTGCATAGCTGCTAATTGATTCTTCCTTAACAGAAGTAGTTGCATAACATTTCCTGGAGTGACATCTGCTAAATAAATGTCACTGTAAACTTGTGAGGAGCTGTTTGGATTGTGTACACAGCCAAGTGCAAAATGTCCAAACTGCAGTGAATTTACTGGCTGTTGAGGGTCACCATATGTAACTATGGCCCCTGCACATGCACTGCTATAGGGTTAGGTACACATATGCATGAAAAAGAAGAGGATGAAAGGCAGTGGTCAGAGTTTATGTACCTTTAATAGCTATATGAAGACAAGGGTTTCATCAAGTTTTGAGATGTTTTCCCCCCACACAATTAAAAGGGACAGGCCAGTCCTGTCACTTGTTTCATGTGCCACCTCAGGTCTGTTTGTTGCAACAATATCCCTGCACTAAATGCAAAACATGGAAAAGTTGAATTTTTTTTTTCATGATGAAATTAAAATTGTTGATGATAAATATCGGATAGAAGGATATGCAGATGAAAGAATCTATAGAGATTTTACATCCCTGGCTTACACGTGGAGCAAAGGAATATAACAAAAATGGGGAAAATACTTGCCGAATGTCTTAAATGGTTGATAAGTACAAGTAATGCCTAAATTAGATTACATATTCTGACCACAATTGTTTAGAAGGTACTGATGACAAACCAGAAACATGAGGATATTAAGTACTGCAATTTATGAACTACAGTTGGTTTATGCAATTAAGAGTGGCTTGAATATAAGATCAATACAGGTTTAAGTTTATATATTGACAATTTATGTACATTAATTATTGGAGGCTATGTAGTCAGAATTATATATCAAATGGATTTGGCCCAAAGATTAAGTAGGGGAATATGGTACATGCAGTCAGTAATGTATGTTAAATGGATATATGGAAAATTTTCTCCCCGATTATGTGTTTTATGTGTATTTTGTATGTTTGTTTGTGTCATTAATTAATTTTTAAAAAGTTGAATTTTTTTGACAACACCTCCCAGAATGCCCCAGCGGGCGTGTCCAGTTCAGAGATTGTGGAGGTTGTTGGCCAAAATAGTAACATTTCCAACCTCTGGGTGAGGCCAGGGATGGAGGGAGGTGCACAGTTGGCCGTCTGGGCATGATGCCCTCAGGAGGAAGGGAGGGCACAGATGACGTGGGTAAGACTGCCAGGGAGCAGGTACGCACTGCCATCACAGCCTTTAACTCTTCCAAACAGTTACTGAGCTGCATCTCTAGTCTCCCTTCAAGCCCTGAGTAAACAGAGAATTTGCATTTGGCTTAGTACTTTATAGGATATCCAGTGTGGTGTACTCGTGGATATACTGTAGAACAGTGGACTAGGACTCAGGATTGGGGGAGGTGGAACTGGTATAACCACTCTTTAAATACATCACACACCTTGAAAGCATAAGCCAGTTCTGACTTGGTCACAACAACAATTAGTATTTCATGGAGTGCACTCTCTAAGTAGCAGGGAGTGTTGCATAAAGCTGGACTTAGATAAGCAACAACCAGGGCCAACTCCATTATGTTGCCTTTCTTTCTTTCCCTCCAAACTACTTCCCACCCACCCACCCCCACGTGCCCTGGCTATTCCCAATGAAGTGCCATAGTAAAAAGCTGAACTTTTTGTTAAGTGTTGAGATCCTCAGGAGAGGCCTTTCTCTCGGTCCCATCACCTTCACTGTTGCATTTGGTGGAGACACAGGAGAGAGGGCCTTCTCTGTCACTGTTCCCAGGCTGTGGAACTCCCTCCCACAGGACGCCAGACTGGCCCCTTCTTTGCTATCTTTCCAAAGGAGGCAAAGACCTTTCTCTTCACGGAAGCTTTTCCTCAATGACCGGCTGCCTGAGTGGGATTTTCAAATGGATCGTTGTACCTCACTGCTTTAAATATGTTTTGATGTTGATTTTGTTTTTTGCATCATCTTTGTTTGATCCTTTTAAGTATTTGTATATTTGTTACTGTTAGCTTTAATATTGTCTTTTAATGATGTGAGCTGCCTTGGCTCTTTTTAAAGAGAAAGGCAGAGTAAAAATATTTAGTAAATAAATAAATAAATAAATAACTTTCAGGCATGCTGCTGTTTTCATTTGAGCAGCAGAAAAATATTAGAATGAGCAACCTGGCTTAGCATTTGGCAGAGAAATGAATTCGCCTTTCATTCTGTCTGGAGATAAATGTCGTCTTTTAAGGAGGTCAAGTTAAGAACATAACATAAAAACATAAGAAGAGCCCTTGCTGGATCAGGCCAAGGGCCCATCTAGTCCAGCTTCCTGTATCTCACAGTGGCCCCACCAGATGCCTCTGGGAGCACACGAGACAATTAGAGACCTGCCTCCTGATACCTCTTCCCTGCATCTGGCATTTGGAGGTCCCTTCCTTTGAAGCCTGGAGATGGTACATCCCCCATCATTGTAACCTGTGATGGACATTTCCTCCAGGAATCTGTCCAATCCCCTTTGAAAGGTGTCTAGACCAGATGCCATCACTACCTCCTGTGGCAGGGAGTTCTACAGATTAACAACACACTGGGTAAAGAAATATTTTCTTTTGTCTCTTCTCACTCTCCCAACACTCAATTTGAGTGATTGTCCCCTGGTTCTGGTATTGCATGAGAGGGAAAAGAGCTTTCCTCTATCCACTTTATCCATCCCCTGCATAATAAGTTGAATGTTTATATGGCTCCAGTAAAAGGTGACACCCCTGTCCATATCACTTTCTGGGTCAAACATATGACAGACTTGTGTAACAGGTACAGGTAACTGTTTCAAAAGCAGCAGCAGCATAAATCAGAAATGTCTACTATTTTGTGGAATATTGAACAAGGCTCATCCATCAGTCAGTGGAATACATGGCAAGGAAGCTCTAAAGAGCTTCCATAGGGGGAAATCTCATCATTATTCCAAAAAAGGGGGGGCTGGATCAGTTCCATCCTGATCTAGTTCATCAGATGGAAGGGAGGAGAGTTTTAGATGTGCCTTCCCCATTGACATGGCACACTGTTCTGCTACCACTATTCACACATATTTATGTAGGCATGATGGTACTTATAGTCTCTATGCATAGGCCAGAAAAATTTCATGTGTAATTTTCAGAGAATATGGCAGAAACAGTGGAGGCAGGACCTGTGCACTGGGCAGGGAACCATGTAATTGGTGTGCAGTTGGTAAGGGGTAAGCATAGTCCAACTTGATTTATGAACTTCCACCAATTGGTGGGTTCAGAAAGCAGGGCCCCAAACTAGAACTTGGCAAACTTCTCCAAGATTCCTCTAGCCAGCATGGCTAGCTAGCTACCCATGCTGACTATGGGAGTCTTGGGAGTAGCAGTCCAAAAGAGGAACTTTTCCGAGCAGTGTTCCTCATACAAAAGAAATATGGGCAGAAACGGAATTTCCCTAGCTATCCTCCTTTAGTTCCCGCATGTGGTCAGGAAGATCCTGCAGCTGAACAGGAAACGCAGAAGAATGGGGATTTTAGCTGCTTCATTATTACAGGTTAGCCCTTCCCATGGTCACAATTTGGATTTTGAGAGAGCATGATTGTGAGGGTTTGTTCTCTGGATCCTGCTTAGCTTCAAATAAATCATCAGACTTGCAAACTTTTGAAATTGGTGTAACATTTATTGCATTGCTTAACAAGAAACCTGTCTCTTCAAATATATTCCAACCTTTCTTCCCTTCCAACAACGTGTCGGCTAGAGGTTTCCATTCTTCAACCTTAAAGGGGTTTTCCCCTTGAACGTTCCATGGTCCTGACCAGTCTAAGGATGTACCCAGGTTCAATATCTATCCTGTCTCCCCTTCCAATAAGGGGACGGTGTCGTCTCTGTCATCCATCCAACCAGGCCAGCTCTCTGGAGGCGGTGGGTGTCTGTCAGGGTCCCCTGGGTGTCCCCTCATTTGGATTTCCCTCACCCTCCATTCTATCTTTTCTCTTCTTTCTCTTTCAGCTTTCTCCTTCTCTTCCTTTAACATCCTTCTCCACTCTTTAGTCTCCCTCTCTCTCCCCAATACGAGGGCTTTGGGGTGATTTCCCTCCTTCTCTGGGCATCTACCTCCTCTTTGGGCATTAGGAGTTTCTCTACCGTTCCCGTCCATGGATCTTCTAACCAAAACCATTCCCAGCCTGGCGGTAACTCCTCCTCGCCCCTCTTTATATCTGCAAGACCAGCCTCCACTTCTACCCGTGGCTTCCGTTCTGTTCCTGTCAAAATAGTCCCAGTTTCCTTGACCGTTAGTCCCTTCAAATTCTCCTCTGTCTTCCCCGGGTCTGATCCCGACGGTCTTATCTTCCTGGGAGGGGGAATTAGTAGGGTTTGTACTTTTTTGTCCACAGTGGGCAGGAGGTACAGCACTCCCGTGAGAGGGGCTTTACTCTCACTTCGGCCTTACAATGATTTGGTGGGGTTTTTTTAATTGCAGAAATGGAGTGTTTTTGCACTCCTGTGTGTTCTCTGCTGTAAGCAGTTAGCAAGACAATGTTTTCTGAAGATAAAGAGAAATAGCTGAAATATAAAGATTCTCTGTTATTCAGAGCAGATTAAAATCTGGGACAGAACAACTAGTAAAAATTCAGTTTGCATGACTTTGTTTTATTTTGATCTAGAATTAAAGGACACACTAAAGCACCTCCTCTTCAGCTTTAAAATGTTTATAGGACTGAACAAAATTATTTGGGGAATTGCCTTTCAACAGCTTGAGAATCCCTTGATTAAACAACTTCAAGAATTTAAGCAAGTGACCTATGATCAGGAAATATCTTTGTTAGAATATATTCTAAACAAAAGAAATGGTGATTAGGCATTCCATATATTGTCATCAGAGAAAAATCAGGTGGTGGAGGAAGGGCAGAAAAGAAGAAGAAGCTGATTTGAAGTCTGCATGTACAGTAGTCAGACTTAAACGATGTATAGATAGGTTAATTGTGGGGCAACAAGTATAGTTGGAATTGACCATGGAAAATAGGCATAATATACTTAGTTAAAATGGCTGAGGACAAACCAGCTAAAAGTCTTTAAACCACAGCAATTCCAAAAGAGAAAGGGGGGGACCCTGTATATTTTGTGAACATCCAGTTGATCCTGTTTACCTTTGAATTTTGCAACGTGGACATTAGAAAAGCAACAAAAAATGGCATTGTGCCATTATGTGTTTGCACTCTGGAGCACTTCTTGTACCATTTGGTACTGAAGCTCTATGAAATTCTGGCTTTCATTACAACTGCCACTGGCTCCATGCTTTGGCTTCTATACCTGCAGTCTTCTTGCCTGTTCCCAGACCTACCTATTTGTTTAGCTTCCAACTTGATTCATCCACTGTTCAAAGTAACAAGGAAGATACACCCAGATTATGAAGTTGGGAACATCTTGCTAATATCACACTGACAAAAATAAATGAAGAGCATGATATAATATGCCTTCCTGTAGACGAAACTGGATTCTGAGAGCTAAAACTTCATTCATTGCCTATGATATTATTGTGGATACTAACAAAATTCCCAGTTATTTGTAATAGTTAAAATTGCTGGATAACCTGGTAAACTGTTGCAGCGAATGGGATTTGCCAAATCTTATTACGTTCTTTGACCCTTGCGTAATTAAACTGGACAACATCACCTCCAAAAATTGTCATAATACATCAGAAAGTAATCTAGTCACTAGTTTTTCTCCAAAATAAATACTGTTGCTCTTCTTTTTTTTTTTCCAGGAGCCATGAAAACCACTTTGAAAATGTGTCTTTTTCCTAAATCTGCCAACTTCTGTGACATATTACTGTAATGAACTTGCTTTCCCTTAGTTACAGTTCTGAATTTAATGACAGTATCTGTATTCTTAATAACATACAGCAGTGAAATCCACAAGTAGCTGGTAGATCAGCGACAGTTGCTTTTGGAAGACCCACCTGTGAGTTTAATATATCACTAGCACTTTCCTATAATAAATGAACAAACAACAGATGTAATTTTCCTTCACCTTCGTGATCCCGTGTCTTTATTTTATGATCTCCTTATAAAGCTAAGGCAAATAATCTAAGCATAGTTTTTCAAAGATAATAGGTAGCTGAAGTCACTTTAGCTTGTTTACCTGAAACTACAGACTTGACAAACACGGTTAATTTTCCTGGGAAATATTTCTTCAGAAGTCTCTATAGCACTTCTTCTAGAATGATGTTCTCAAGTTTCTCTGTTGTGGTATGGTTGAAACAGATGTCCTACAGTCTAGTGCTGGGGGCAGCAAATATTTGGCACTCCAAATTTTTGGACTACAATTTCCAGAATGCTCAGCCTGTACTGCCAATTATAAAGGTCTGTCAACGTTGTAGTCCAAAAATAGCCATTCTCAATGGCCATGTGGCTCCCTAAGGGGGAGGGGGCCACAAACTGGAAACAGTTCTTCACACACCACCTTATAAGGTTCATTATGCGACTTATATAATCCTGATTCACTTGTATTTCTTTCATATTGTGTTTATGGTCAAAAAAAGATTGAGAATGGCTGGTCCAAAGCATCTGGAATGCCAAAGGTTCACCACCACAGTTTAGTAAATCCTGTTCATGTATAGTTTCTCTCCTCATCACCACTATTTTTCCTGGCCTAATAACCCTGTTGCTCATCTGAATATAATATTCTTCCAAAGAGCTTTGAGATCACCTGAGACTTAGTTCAGGTGGACAGATAACTGTAGACAAGGTCCATAACTGCAAATGATCTGTACATTTATGATAGCGCTACCACTCTGAAATTCCTTTAGTGTATTTGAAAAAAAAAAAGCCCCTCAGGCATCAGAAGTACTAGATGAGACGTTCGCGAGACTTTTCTGGTCTCCTCTAATTTGAGGCCTCCACTATGACAGAACTAAAAACACTGATTTATGGGATTGTAATGATTATTTTCAAAATACGAAATTGCTACTACTACTACTGTTTTTGTTGGTGTTAATAGTAGCAATCTTGCAGTTGCAAGGAACCTTGAGGTCTCCTAGATAGGAAAGGGGGCTTTGAAAACTGCCTAGTCTGTAACCACATGCATCCCCCCCCCCGATTGCATTATTGCCACTTCTGCCAGATTCTTCCTGCCCCCACCACCGAATTTGTCACAGCAGTGGTGAAAAACAGGAGCCTTTTACCAAGTCAACGTGGCCTTCTCAGGCTGGGTGCTTTGTTTTTAAGTAGGCTTTTTACTATATGCCCCACAGCCAGAAAGATTAAAAATGTTTTTAAATATCCAGTTGAATGCTTTGGATCACATGAGTCTGTGCTTGGCTGTTTGCTACCCATTGGGAAAAGACTGTATTAAAATGGTCATTTTTGGATGAAGAATAGACATCCATTTCCAGTGAATGGACCCTATACAGAAGACAAGTTTACTCTAATACCTCCTATGAGGTAAATGAGGCTGTGTATGTTAAAGACCACATCTTAGGCTTCCTGAAGACCCAGGTCCTTCCTGGACTGCTCTCTGTGGACAAAACTCCAGCTGACCGAGTCACTGAGGCTGACGCAGTTTTGGACTGGAAACCCTGGAAGGATTGCCTCTGATCGCTGTCCATTTGGCAGCCGGGCACATTCCACACATTATAAGGCTTACACAGTCAAGCTCCCTGGTTTCATGGAAGTTCCTGAAAGAGCCCCAGCAACCAAGTGCACACACGTGAGCTGCCCCCTGCCTAGCAATGGTGTTCCTTGGAGCGCTCCCTCAGCGCTAGGAAAGGTGCACATCGTTTCCTCACCCATGGCTGCTAATGCTCCGTTTCTCCCTCATAACCCCAGCGCTCTGTGTCTTGGAGCATCTGTTTCCTCGTCTATATTTAGCAGCACTTGCTGGCTTCCACATGAAGCTGCATTCTTAGGGCTGTGTTTCCTTCTAGTTTGTTTTTCTGCCCAAGTCTTGGACAAATGTGGGTTTGCTTGGAGCCCTTTTCACTTGTTCAGATCATGAGGTCTCTCACCTTTGTAGGTGTACCATCTTGGTCAGGGTGCTGGGAAGGGCCGGCTGAGGTTGTGCATGGCTTGCTCCTGTAAGATCTCTTCTCAGCAAAGTTTGGTTAGTTCCTCCTCAGGTGCTGAAGCAGGTCGTTTCCTCTGGGCTTGTCCTAAGCTTGTCACTTCTCTGGCAGCCAGGAGAAGCCCTTCTGCTCTTCCTCTCCCTGCCCCTCAGTTTTTTCTTTAACTGAGTGCAGCCAAGTGGGTTTGCAAGTACCTAGTCGTGAATGTTGCACGTACTCGTTATTGTATGCCCTGTCACCAGTGTGATTTACTCATTTGTGGTTTATACTGTACCTACATACTCACTTCACAGAGCAAAAACAAAAAAGTGGAGGAGGCAATTATCTACCTGCTGGAAACTTGCAAACTAAAATTGACTGTGGGAAAGGTAACAAAGGAGGAGAGAATAGGTAGGCAGAAGGTAAGGGTTCCCCATGACATTTATTTATTTATTTATTTATTTATTTATTTATTTTATTTTATTTATACCCCGCCTATCTGGTCATTGCGACCACTTTAGTTCAACCGTGTCTGACTCTAGGGTGCGGTGCTCATCCCTGTCTCCAAACTGTAGAGCCAGTGTTTGTCCGAAGACAGTTTCCGTGGTCATGTGGCCAGCGCGAATAGACACAGAACGCCATTACCTTCCCACTGTGGTGGTACCTATTTATCTACTCATATCTGCATGCTTTCGAACTGGGTGGGATAAAGATGGAGGATTTGCTTCACCCATCTGGGAAGGGAAACTCATTGCAGATTGTATGGTTTTTCTAGTGGTCTAATAAAGATATTGTCTACTGCTGCATTGTATTGTGTAAGGACCACACGGTTCTCTTTGATTTCACTGTAACTGGACAGTTCAGCTGCAGAGCCAAAGGTTGGGAGTTCAGTTCCCGCTGTGCCTCCTGCAAGTAGAGCCAGCCTGTGTGGCCTTGGGGCCAAGCTGCACAGACCTAGGGTGTCCCCAAAAGAAGGGAATGGTGAACCCCCTCTCAGTGTTCTCTACCTGGAAAACCCTGGAAAGGATCACTGTAAGCCAGAATTAACTTGACAAAACAGAGAGAGAGAGAAAGAGAGAGAGAGAGGAGGAGGACTGAGATGGACAAATCCTCTCTCCAATGTGTTAATCTTCTCCAAGCAGGAAATTTGCTTGGTTTGTTTAAGACAGAGGAGGACTCAAAAATATGATAACTCAGCTGCAGTGCTAATTGGTCTAGTTCAGGTCGGACTCTGACAGAATGTTTGCTGAATCTGTAGCTTGGCTTTTTAGCACCTTGGAAGACTTTTGTCCCATTAATCATTTCTTTTTCTCTGTTGTGTAAAAGCTGCATTGAGCCAATAAAAGTTTTAAGTGCAAGCAGCTGATCTGCTCCAGCATGACATCCCTACACACACACACCCTTTTATTTATGTCCCTCCAAGGCAGTGTTTACTGGGTGTGTTTTATTCTACGGTTCTATTTCTGTCCCATGCCAAACTTGCCATTTGTGAGTTCCTTCTAGACTAGGCATGTGGTGACTATTTTTTTTTATTTGTAGCATGCCATTGTGACTCCCCCACCCCCAAGTGTAAACAGATCAGGTTCCCATGGCCAGGAATCTCTGAAAGCCAGGCAAGCCTCTGCTTGAGGAGCCCACTCTTTGGGGCTTAAGAGTGAAGGCAGCAATAATAATAATATGTCAGGGAAGGCAGCAAGGGTTGTGGTGAGGTCACAACCTTTTCTTACTACATATTTTCATTCTCCCCAGATAGGTTGTAGACAAGAAACTTTAGGTGGCTCCATTAAATGGGTGGATTCAGATGAGTTGTCATCCTTCCTAAATCTGCCAGCCTAGCAGCCCAGTTTGCCATTCAATCAACATGGCTCGGAGCGCCTCGCTGACACAAGAAGGCAGGAGGCGGGAACCCCCCCCCCCTCCTTGAAGGCAGGACTGGCGCCTCTGGTGCTGACATAAAGTGCTCTTTGGTGGAGATTTACGGCAGGCCAGCACAGCTTACACAAAAGGGGGGGAAAAGGGAAGGAGTTTCACCCTAAATCCGCTCTGTAAAATGTGAGAAGAGCCCTCTGCAGACACACAAGTGCATCTGAAACAGATGGGGTGAGGTGTACCGGAGAGTGGAGACAGCTGGGGCAGATGATGACAGCATTGACCTCCCCCTCTCCCCATGCTCTGATCTGGAGGCAGGGAAGGAATGAGGGGGAGCAATCTGTAAAGAATAAGAAGGAGAATGAGGAGAACAAGAAGAAATACTAGAGGCTTTCCCACTGTTTCTGCCATACCTTAAATTACTTTTATTTGGGTATTTTCAGTCTGCATTAAAATTCATCCTCTGTTCTAGGCCATGGTCAGTGGAAAACGCAATTATTCATTTGAACAAGAGGGTTTCCCCCTGCAAGATACTATAATTCACATCCTGCAACTCTTTGGTCTTCATTCATTGCTTGTCAACCAGGAATTTGGTGCAGAGTTTATGAGGGCTTTAGGGGACAGGGGTTCCTGCTTCCTCACTTTTTTCTCCAGTGTCTTGTCATATGTCTCCCCCTCTAGCCCATATGTAAATCAGCCCCTTCCCTTCCCTATTGTTGTCCCCAGATGGTCTCGAGGCATCTGTCAAGCTTTTATCATGCTTTTTATAAGTGGACAACTCCGACCATGACATATGGAACAGCAAATCAAAGACTACTGGACAAGAGAGAGAGAGAGAGAAGCCCATAAATCTTAGCTTCAGGAGAGCAGGTGTTCTATCTAGCAGAAGCGAGTGAGTTGCTGGGCCGAAGAGGAATCCCTATAACTGTGACAAGCACCACATTAGTCTGGATGTGGCGAGGAGCATGTCCGTCTCAGAGCAACCTAAAGTCCCACTCTCTGCTATAAGAAGATTGTAAGGAAGGAAGCAGAAACTCCCAGTGTTTTCCAGTTGGGATCTTGCAGAGTATTCTGATACCCATTGAAGGCTGCTGTTTAAAGTCATGAAAAGCATGGTGGACCTTCCTGCCATTGTAAACTCCAGTGATAACAAATGCCATTGTCTTCAGACTTCCATTTGGCTTGGCCTTACCGGGGGGGGGGGAATAAAAAAGGCTGCTCTTGGCAACTTCATTTTCTTCCTTAGAGAGATAATTTGTTTGGAGGTATCTGTTGCAGGAAGGGCCACAAGAAGTTCACCTGCAGCCAGTACTTCTCCCTTTTTACTCCCTGAGGTACCAAAAGAGCATCCGGAGACGGGGGACCTTGATTTTCCAGATGTCTTAGACTTGCCCTTCCAGAGGCTCCAGACAGCATAACAAGAAATTCTGGGAGATGTACAATAGTCCAAAATATTTGGAGGGCCAGAGAGTCCCCAGACTTGAGATAGAGGGTGAAGTACTCTGTACATACATGGCATTAAACCTAATGGCCCTTTAAAGACCTGCTTGCTTCAGAAAACTGCAGAAAAGTGTGGAGTAAAGGAGCATGGAAGAATAGGAGGAACATAGGAAAGTATCTTCATTTGAGCCAGATCTAGCCTTGCCTTGAGTCTGTCTCTAGCCTAATATTGTCTGGTATTGATTTCCCAACTCGTTTAGGCATATTGAATCAGTGGGACTTACATTACAGGTGACTCACCAAATTCCCACTGATTCAGCGAGCCTACTCTAGTTGTGACTTACTATGCTGAGCAATGTAGGTTTTTTGTCTTATTTTTTTAATTTTTTTCCTTTGTTTTTGTCTGATATGCTAAGTGACAGGTTTTCAGCCAATGACTGATGACAGCTCTGCAGGGATTCAGACAAAAGTCTTCTCCTTTCCATCCCCTCAGGCCTTCTATCCAAGCACTAGCCAAGTTTAATCCCAGTTTAGCTTCCAAACCCAGAGAACATTGTGAACGCTGAGGGTAGTTAGTATGGTGATGTAGAGTTCAGTTGCCATTTCTGGGTACTTCCTGAGCAAGATTAATTGCAGGGGAATTTGGAATAAGTTTGTCCTTTGTCCTTTAATCTTTTCCTTCTTCTCTTCACCCTGTGGGCATGATTCAGCCAGAGGGGGGGGCTCCTGACTCCTTTCACCTGTCCAGGTGCATGAGGAAGAAAAAAGCATGCTTGCCCATATTTGCTTTTCCTCCCACTGTGCGTTTTCCCCAGGGTTTGGTGTGTTGTTGTTTTTAAAGGAATATGTGGCTTACTTTCTTAATCCTGCTTTAAGCTCTTCCTACATAGGGACTTTAAACTGACATGAAATCTTCCTGTTGCCTTCAAATGTGGAGTCTTGGTTCATAAGTTTAGAGTTGTTTGGCTCAGAATTGAGTACATATCTACTTTAAAAACCAGCCTGTGTCTGTTAATCATTCGTTTATTTTAATACATTTCTAGACTGATTTCCAGATCTCGCAAACTGATCAGAAGATATTTTAAAATGTAAAAATAATAAATAAAATAATAGATACAGATTTGTTTATTTTCTAATCAGTAAGAACTGAAGCAGACTGTACCCAGTGGTTTTATGTAGATGTTAAAAGTCATGGACTGTCTGCATAGCTCACAGAGCCAGAGGTTGGGAGCTCAACCCCCCACTGTGCCTCCTGCGAGTAGATCCAGCCTGTGTGGCCTTGGGGCAAGCTACACAGTCCCAGGACACCCCCAGGAATTCTCTACCTGGAAAACCCCTGAGAAGGTTCACCATACATCAGAATTGACTTGACAGCACATGATTATTATTTTAAAAGTCATCCAGGAGTTATAGTGAATTCATGACGCACGCCAAAATCTATGGGGTAGAACAGAAGTAGGGCACCACCACTGTCTCAACCCTTTGCTCAGATAGGATCATAACCAACATAATTCTATGCTTCCAAGTTGCAATCTAGTGAGACAGTTCAGGATACCATACTAACATTTGTTGAGAGGAACAGGAGACCCAGAAAGGTTTCACTCCACCTCAGTCCTATTTTCGCATAGGTTAACCACCAAAGAAATGAAGCCAGTTGGAGTCCCATGCCTAGACCAGAAGCCAGGATCGGAAGGCACTTAAATGGTATCCCAGATAGTAGAGAACTCCCTTGTGAGCCAAGAGACATTGAGATCTGCCTGCTTCTCATCTGTCAGTGTCTCCCTCTTTGGCAGTGTTTGAATCTTTTGAGACAATGGGTTATTTCATGACAGCAGCACTCATCAGCCTTAGACATGACATTCATGGTGCCTCTTTTGGTCCAGTAATAAAATCCATCCATAGCTCTTCTGATACTTTTTTTCATATGAAGGGTTGAGTCTGCTACCAAGGAGGTTCTAACTAGCCACAAATTCTTGTATAGCCTGTACAGCGTTTGCACTTCTTCCTCCGTACATCATTCTTCAAAAACTGTAGAGGTGAGACCAGTGTTATCTGGATATTTAAAAAAGCTATCTGGTGCCTGGTGATTTGGAAGAAGAGGAAGAAGAAATATATTTCTAAAAGCCCTGTCCAGGTATATAAGCCAGCATGAATTATACATATGGGAAGGGCAAGAAGTAGCAGAGTCGTCTAGATCTTTCCAGGAGGGACTGTTGGTGGAATGTGATGGCTGAAGGCTGTCACTCTAAGGAGGCAAACATGGTAACTGAAGGTAACCTTTGTGTGAGGTACTACATAATAAGATGAGGGACATGAGACCCATGTATTGCTGAGCTACTGTTCCGAACTCCCCAAAATGCTCAAGGCACACATTGTTGTAATAATCCAACAATAAGCATTATATTATAAATCATTGCATAATCTTAATAACGTACAAAATCCTTAGCACTGTTAATGATGGCAATTGCGATGAAAATAACCAGCATACAAAATCTTGATCACCACATACATCTCAGTCACAATGGATGTGCTGATAATGCCATGTTTCTGATAATGCCTTCTTCAGGTGAAACATTCTGGATAATTCTTTTCGTATGTGTTAAGCATTGTTAAATTCCTCACTTTTCAACTTCCTGATACCTCTTGTGTCTTTAAAACAAAGATATGGTTCACAAAATTTGGTAGTGGGGAGGATATATAAATCCATCCATCCATTCAAATTGTCTTGATATTTTAATTATCCTCATGTTTTTGTTATAAAATTTGTTTGCAATTTTTTTGTAGGCAACCATAAGCCAAAATTTACATACATGTGTGTGTTTAGTGACCAAGATTTTGTTTGCTAGTTGTTCTAACTGTAACCACAGTTACAGTTACAACAGTTACAGATGTAACCACATCATTAACAGTGCTTAAGAATCTGTGTGTCATTAAGACTGTAATAATTTTCAAAATAGATGGCTACCGTTGGGTTCTTAAAACATTGTGTGCCTTATTTGTAGTTTATTTGTATCACTGTTGGCCTTTTGGTTTGTTTTATAACTACAGTTCTCATTAGCCTTAGCCAAAATAGTCAGTGGCAAGGGATCATGGGACTTGCAGTTCAGCAACATCTGGAGGGCCTTGCATTCTCTGACAGTAGTGTCAGTGCTAATTGTGAACTCTGAGCATTGCGTGGGCTGGGGTTGTTGTGAGGAACATGAGTGTTGCTGAGAGAGTGTTGCCTCATGGACCTTCAGGAAAGTCTTCACAGGGTCCATTTTGCGACTTTTTTTGTTATACCTCTTTCCTGGAGTAATCTCATTGGCAAAAATGAATGTTGGAAAGTACAGTACATTCCCTCTGAATCCTTACAGGAAGTGGGCAAAGTGTAGACCCAGAGGATGTTTTCTTTTTTATGTTACATATTTCTAAGCAATTCCAGTTGTTTGGAGAAGAAGCTCCTCCTAGAGATCAAAGTTCAAGTCAGACATCTGTGTAGTCTTTTCAAATATTTGCCAGTTGACAACCCTAGTAGTAACTAACACTGCTGGATAGGATCAGCGGCTCAAGGTTTTCATTTACAATTCCAGACAGTTCATTATCCTGTATCTGGATCGAGGTAGATTTGCTCTTGATTTTCAGAGACTTGAGCACTGGGAAAGAAGAGGTTAGGAATAAGCTTAAGAATAACAATTATGTGCCCCATAGTGATTGGCAGGGGTGCTGTGAGAAAGCTGTTTCGCCTCCCTTTATTATTTTGTCTATATGATGGGCTTTCAAAACGTGGGCTGTTCTAAGGAGGAAAGTCTCATGAAGCCAATTGCCCTTTGAACTGATGCCTGACATACCATACACTTGCCTATTTTCTTTTCTTTAAATATTCCATGTGCTCCACTTAGGTTGCACAATCCATGTTTTCTATCACCCCTTTCCAGTTCAGTTGAACTACAGTTCCCATCATGCCTAGCCCTCACGGCAGTGGACACGGTGGCATGGCAGTTGCAGTCCAGCCCATCTCATGTGTGCAGGAACTGTGAGGGCTGTTTTGTACAAACAGACAGAAAGTCTGTTGTGGGTTTAAAACAAATCCTGCTAATAAAGTGTCTAAGAAAGTGTTGGATTTAATGAGCACACATCTGATTGCTCCACTTTAGGGCCAAGTTGATTTTCAGCATATGAGCAGACAGGGAAATGTTTCTCTTTCCCTTATTTGGCTGATAATTAGGAAAACAAAACAACTGTAAGACAGTTTCACTTCATCTGCTGTGAGTACAGAATTACATGGCCAATGGGTGAAATAATGTAAGGCCTGCACAGGAGATTTAAAGATAAGTGTTTTTTTAAAAAAATACGCATGAATACTTATTTGTGCTTAGAGCCATTTAAGGCACCTGGATTTTGTTAGTATGAACCAAACTTCTAGTTAGCCAGATTTCATTGTGTGCTGCTCCATGTCAGTGTCAGTTTAATCTTTTGAGAACAAGCTCTCAGCTGCTTTACCTTCTGCAAAAACACAAAGCAGAGTTCTTCCTGGAATATGCAGGCAAATGCAGGAGTAATATGCAAAAATTCTTCTTAGCAGGTTCTTTTCCCATGGTGTGATCCATAGACATTCTGGGAATGAAGTTACTGTAAATGCTGAGTTGGTTGTCTATCTTGCCCTTTCCACTGAACAGCCAGTGGTTGCTTATTATTTCTTATTCATTATTAAAACCAGAACAAACACATTCATCTTCCGGCATTGAAAATCAAAGGTCTGGAAAGGGTGGTCCTCCAAATGTCTTCGGAATGCCAGTTCAATCAACCCTTGCCAGTATAGATAATGGGAGGGAATTCTGGGAGTTGTAGTCTGTCAACAGCTGGAATCCATACTTTTCCCAGCCTTGTCAGACATGCTTAAGAATTCGATATATATTCAAGTGCTTTAGGGAGCTTGGAAACGTTACCATTTTGGGACTATAATTCCCAGAATTCTCCTCCTTTGGCTAAGGTTTTGGCGAGGCCGGCTGAGGAATTCTGCAAGTTGTGATCCAAAAAAGCATCGTTGATGATATCTGATCCTTTATATTTTTGTTGTTTAATATTTTAAAAATCTCAACATTATTTGCAAAACTGCAGCAAGGATGAGAGAAATGCTTTTGGTTACAAACTTGCAGAGTTCTCTCCCCTGCTCCACCATAGCTTCCCCCTGGAGAGTGAAATATTTGTTTGCACGGGACACAAACAGGGATGGTCGCCACAAGCATGCAAATGGTGCATTTATCTTCTGTCTCAGACAGATTTGTCACCACCCTCAGATCATTCTTCATATAATATTGGTTCTGGTACCCGGGTCATGACCTCACGGCCAGGAGACTGTTAGATTTATAATCCTGAATCACAGTTTTAGGTAAACAACAGAAATGTCATTTCTTCACCAGGCTATGGCGAGTAGTTCCATTAGCCACTTGATCTGTTTCGTAGCCCATTTCCGAAATTCCTCTCCTCTGCCAATAACTACATATCACCAAGGCACTGACAACTGGATTCGCAGGTGCCCACGTTCTTAAATTATTGCTAACCTTGGAGTGGGAATTAGCAAGGCCTGCAAGGGCTGTTTCCAAGAGTTGCTGCTGAATTCGAAACCTGGTAGCCTGAGCATCACTTACGTGCTAGGCATCCACTGTACGCAAGGCCTAAGAGGAGTCATAGGAAATCTCCGTTTTTGTGGGGAGGGTGTTCCTAGAAGCAGGTCGCTGGTTCTAATCGGGAAATTCTGCCTTGTCTCAAAATGTTCTGGAAGGCTGAGCCCTCCCATCTCACTGAGTGAGTTACTGGGTTCAGCCATGGGAAGGGCATGCCAGAGTGTTGAGGTTACTTCCGAAGGAAGAGGGCTGAGAATGTAAACACCATATGCCTGTCCCCTTCTTCCCCCAACCCACCCCATTATCAGCCTTTTATAGTGGCAAAACACTCTAACTGAAAGATACTGAGGGGCTCTTATTAAGTGGCTTGCAGGCAAGGGCAAGCCCACCTCCCTGGCCATGGCCACTTGTCATGCTGGCTGGGGATTCTGGGAACTATAGTCCAAAAAAGTTATTTCTCCCAAATTCTGACGAGCAATATGCTAGGAGCATTCTAGGAAGAAGATTCCTCTTCTCACATGGATATCTAAGTGTCCATCTCCTTCAGTGCTGTCCTAAGACGTTTTGGTGCCTGTGACAAACCCTATATGGTGCCCTACTCCTGCTGGAGCCAACAGTCCAAACATCTTTCTGCCGTTTTTAAGTACCAATTCCCTGTCCACCCCCGGAGTACTTTGTGGCAGGGCTGATCCTCATTCCACTTTCAGTTTCCCAAGACAGAAAGTGGGAAAGAACAAACACATTTGTTTAAACGACCTCTTCTGACTGAGTCAGAGCTGCCTCAGGCACCAAATTGCTAGTTATTTGTTATTCTTGTATTTTTACTGAATACTCCATTTCTGGGAGTGAGCAAGGTGATGTGAGATGCACCCAGGAAGAGGGGAGATTTTCAATAGTAATTAGTCCGACGGTACATCTTGACTTGGGTGGGAGGGGGTAACTACTAATTCTTCTGCCTCAGGCTACAACATGTTGTAGGACAGCACAGTGTCTCTATATGGCACAGCCTGGTCTTGGTGCACTTTTCTAGTTTTCTGCACAAGGTGTTAAACATTCTCTGTGCAGACTTAGCATTTCAGTGTCTGTCCCCGTACATAACCACCCATTGTAGACTTCACGTGGTAGCAGCAGACAAGAAGGGAGAGTGTGTGGCATATCATGTGCCTTCTCAAACATAGTTACAGGATCCGTGTCTGTTCGCTAGGAGTGGTGCCGTGTGATGACACTGGGGATAATATATGTGTCTTCACACAGCTTGGAGTCCTCAACAATTGAGAACTATATAAATAGACACAGAGGGATAAATGTATTAAAATGGATAGCATGAATAATTCAATCACATTCAAATAATCATAACTGAGCCTGAATTCCTCCCTTCTGGCTTATCTGCTTCCCTTCTTCTCTCCCTCTCGGTGGCTCCTTGCGTTGGCACGCTGTCCTCCTTCACCCATATCCATTTCTTTATTTCCTTTGCTTGCCACATGCTGGAAACAGGCTTGAGGCAAAGTGATAAAGCAGGTAGATCTTTTCTTGCCAGGAAATGTAATGGTGGGATTTAATTTCACCTCCTTGATTTCCTCAGGTAAGGCTGTTAATAAACACACAGGAGCATGGTCAGGAAGGAAAGTGGCAGGTGAGCTATCGAGTTCATGACTTCATTGGCTTTTTTGACACACCCACACAAACACAAACCCCTTCACCACATCACAGGCTCCTAGCTTCGTGCCATCCCTTCCTCTCCATCCTGCACCCAAGTCCTCCCTTTATTCAATATCCGCCCAGCGGATTATCTTTTCCCCAGATGCCATAGTGTGCAATTTTCCCAAGTTGAATCTGCTTTTGTTTATTCTCTGCTCAGTCTCCTAATCTCTCTCTAAGTCCTTGTGTATTAGTTTTCTGGCCCCACTAGTGTCCCCAAAGCCCAGCGTGGTCAGCCGTGTCTTCAGTGAATTTCATTAATATGCTTGCCTTTATTCAGAGACAGGCTGTTCAGCCCAGCGGAATCACGGGTCCTCACTTTACCTCCCTGTCTTACCTTTTAGGGTTTCTCTGATGTTTCACAAAACTTCCCTTTGAGGGTCATTTAGCCGTCACCCAGCCCTCATATTTCAAGCTGATTGGGAAGGACACTGGAGCTTTTTGTGTGGGAAAGTGTGTGAATCTCAAATCCTTTGCCAAAGGCCAGTTCGCTTTCAACAGAATTGCATATTTATAAGCTTAACCCAAGTGGTTGTGGTTGCAGCCATTGTGTAGGATGGCTTCATTGTCATTGGTAGTGGCCTCATCTCCATCTACAGTCATGGTAACCAGGATGAAGTATGACATCACCACTTTCTGCATGTATTCTGCATATATTCATTTTCTTTGTAGCTGTAGAAGACGGATCCTTCCCATACCATTCTCCCATCACATCTCCTGTCACCCCCCCACCAGTCATGTTTTTCTAGCAGGTTTTACTGTAACTTTTGAACTATCAACACATTCCCCAGAATGCTTTGTGTTGGAAAACACACATTAGTAGTAGCTTGCGCTGGACATCGCTACTCAGTAATCAGAATTTGGAAGCATCTCATTTGGTTTCAGCCACTTGAGTACAATGTGGATTGGTTTCAATTAGAGGAACATGAAGGGTGTGCCTCCAGATTAATCTGTAGCGTATCTGCTTAGAGCAGCTTTCCCCGACCTGGTGCCTTCCAAATGTATTTAACTGCAACTTTCATCATCCCTACCTGGCATGGTTATGTAGTTCAACGTATCCTGTCAGGAGAGTACCAGAGTGGGGAAGGATTTTTGTAGGATTGTTGCTCTCACAGATCCGATGAGGCCCTTTGGAATGTAGCTGTCAGTCTAGAAAAAGAAGGAGACACGAGGTTGCAGGCATGCACAGGTATGGCATGTCAAATTCTTTATCTGGGTAATCGTAGATGCAATAGCCGCTTTCCTTTACATATACATTTTCACATTGTTTGGTAAGCAGATGCATGGACTTGTATAATATGGAAGGACCCAAGATTCTGTGCTTCTCAGTCAATTATCTACAAGATGTTAATGGATTTATATGGCCCTATGAGGTTACTTTGGTCGAGACTTCCCTTGGAATGGCTGCGTTAAGGCAGGAAGCTTTTCAAAATATACACCCAGCAAAATCTTCAGCAATAAAAAAGGAGCTACTGTTGCCAGCACTGGGATTGAGTCCGGCTGCTGAACCACGTTCCCTCCACCATATCGCATGCATCTCAGTCCCTCCAGGGAGGTGTCCTGTCCTTTCAGAAGGATGGAGGAAATGGACAAGGCTCCACCTCTTCCTCATATAAATAAAACACTGCTGAGCTCGCATCCTGAAGAGCGGAACAGCCAGATCCCAGAAGAAATGGTGACTTCATAGGCCGGTAACATGTTTCCTTGCCAGCTGGGAAAGAAGCTCTTTCCACAATCTGAAGGAATGGCTTTATTTCCCTCCCACCCACCCACCCAATGACTTCCCCAGCTGTTTCCATGTTGGGGTGGGGGGAGGATAGATTTCTGGCTCCAACAGAAATCCAAATTTCCTCTGCTTTTGGTTAGGTCTGCCTTGTAGCCAGGAACCTTTCCTGAGGGGCAGGGCACTGCTTACAAGTTCATAAACATTGTGTCAATGAAGAGTAGTTAAAAACTAAACTAAGCACTAAACGTTTTGGGACCATTGACTCCATCCCTTTCCCAATATCTCCTCTCTTTGTCCCCTCTGAGTATTGCAAGTGCCTGTTCCTTGCTGCCTTTCAAGGCCTGCTCAAGAAATGTTGCTGCCTGGGACAGAACAACAAATCGCACGATTACATCCCCCATATCAAGGTGCATAATTAACTCAAACCAGCCAAACTGGAAGGACCGATCCTGAAGCTGAGGCTTCAATACTTTGGCCATCTCATGAGAAGGGAAGACTCCCTGGAAAAGACCCTGATGCTGGGAAAGTGTGAGGGCAACAGGAGAAGGGAACAACAGAGGACAAGATGGCTGGACAGTGTCATCAAAGCTACCGACATGAATTTGACCCAACTCCGGGAGGCAGTGGAAGACAGGAGGGCCTGGCATGCTCTGGTCCATGGGGTTACGAAGAGTTGGACATGACTTAATGACTAAACAACAACAACAACCAAACTATTTTGGCATCTGAGGTGAAAAATTTGTAGTAAAAATAGAAGAAGAGATTAAATCATTAACTGCTTGTTGCCCTCCAGTGCTGGCACAACTCCTGCTCTCTGCCACTCCCTACTCTCTATTCCTTCACCAACACTGCATGGGAACATTTCCAGGGGGGCAGAGGGGAAGGAAGAACAATGGTAATGGTGGGTTGTTTTGAATCGCCTCCGCTTATGTGGTCACCTTTAGAGCACAGCCTTTGCACGACCGGCTGTTGGCTTTAGGCCTCGGTCTAGATGTCAAATACCCACTTGTGCAACAGTTGCACTTCAAAAGCAGCCAGGGAGCCAGCAGTGACTCTAAAACAACCCCTGCAGCACTGCCATTTCCTTCTCCTCTTCATCATCCTCATCTTTCCCCTGACCTCCAAGTGTCAGCAGGAGCATGAGCAGCAACGGGTGAGATAGTGATAGATGGATGGTGGCGGGTCTGCTGATATCCCAAATACTCTGGGTGACTGCCGCACCCCGGCTGATGGCTAGCTGGCCCCATTCCCCTTGTATCACACTTTAAATCAGCTGCTTGAGGAAGCGGACTCCTTCTGCCAGCCATGGTGCCCCTGATATTGCTGCTCTGAGAGCACAAATCCCATTCTCCTTCCTTCCTTCCTTTATTTTATTTATTTATTTATTTATTAGATTTTTACTTCCTTCCCTCTCTCTCTCTCTACCTACCTACCTGGACCATTTACTGTAGTTTCAACAATGCCTTCGGGTGCGTGGACAAGCTTTATTTTTCTTGGGAATTTTCCCCTCTGCCCTCCTTTCAGATGCCAACTGCTTCCCCTTTGAAGACCTAGAAATGAATATACCGCTCAATATTTAAGCAAATTTGTACATATATATATATACACACACACACCCTTAGCTAAAATGTCCTCCCGTTTTTATTTGGCTAGGAATAGATTACTGCCAGTGCTGCCTCTGAATAATCTGAACAGTAGTAATTGGATAAGAAAGGACTCCGTTAAATAAAAAGTCAAATCCAGACTAAGCCATACTGAGAGGAGACCAGCTGTAATCAACGGGAGTTAAATCTGGATCCAACCCACTGTTCAAATATACTTCCAGAGATGTCTTTGAGTGTAGTAATGTTGAGCCTGTAATCCATACCTGTACCTGGTTCATAAAACAACACTGGCACGTCTGTTTTAGTATCGTCCTATCTCCATGGTTGATATCATATATCTGAAAAAGCATTTTTACAGATCCTACTTGTAAAGCTCTCCCTTCTGTATACTTATTCCAGTCCTCTTTTCCCTTTCATATACACACATGATTAAATCCCGGATTACTTGAGCAGTCAGATTTATGGGTTCTCAGCTCTGATCCAGAGAATTAGAGACCCACGCAAGATCCTGCTTATTTACCCTGTGCCCATTGATAAATAATATCAGTTGGGCCTCACCTAACAGTCTGCTTATTTTTTAATCACCACCCCACAGTTTAAGGGGTGGTCTCGATGAACCCAGATTAATTATCCCTTTAACCCATTTCAGCATTCTCCCCTCCATAGCCGGTGCGTGGCATGACTAATGTTCCGAAAAAGGGGTTTCTTTCTGCTGTCTCGGTGAATGCTCTTGGGAACCTTTTCATGATCACAGATTAATCTCTCTTCAGATTTATTAATTCAGCATGTTCTGACAGTTGCAGATTAGTATCACCACTCCCCCCGCTAAACACTCTTTGGGAATAGTAAGAGGAGCCTATTTTTCATCCTTTGCAATGGAATGACTGAACAAAAGAGTGACCAGCAGGCACTGAGGTATAAATAGCTACTGCCATGGGAGTAAGTGAAGGCCTCCTAGAGTCTGGGAATAGGGTGACGACAGCCTTGCTTCCAGGATTAATAGTAATGCCTCCTCTGCACTCAGGTGTTACAGGGATCGGGCCGATTTCTTCCATTAGACATCCCTGAAGCAATTCTAACTATGTTTTTTTGGTAAAGAGTTTGCTTTTTTAAAATTTGGATTGAATTGAATTTTAAGATAGATTTAATGGGTTGAAGCAAAACCACCTAAGTATTAAATAATTATTAGTTCCACTGTATATCCTGCCTTCCCCCCCCCCCCCCGGTACCTCAAGGCGGTATTCATTCCTGTCTCCGTCCTAGTTTATTTATCCTCACAACAACCCTGTGAGGTTGGTCAGGCTACGAGAGGGCAGCCAGGCCAAGGTCCCTCAGTGAAATCTCATGGTTCAGAGGAGGCTAGACTCCCCACCACCTACCACCATACCCCACGGGTGTTCTGCAGTGCTGTATTTCCCCAGCTACGGTTGTTGTGCAACTGCTATAGGACCTCATTTTCAGTCCCTCCCTGTATTTGCCCTCAGTGTCTCTTTTCTGCCATGAAGCGGTTGCGCCTTGTGTCCTCGGTCTGCAGTGAACCATTGATGAATCGCACACCCTTCAGCGGGGGCAGGGTGTGTCCTTCCCTGTTCCCAGCTGAACCAGAGACTAACTTTCCAGCTCCTCTTTCCTTCTATTGTTTTCTCTGTGTGTGTGTGTGTGAGAGAGAGAACTTTTCTTTGAAATGGCCTGCAGGATGTTCCTTCTTGTTCTGCATTGAAATCCACAGCAGCCCATTTCTCCGGCTCAGAGTTGAAAGAGATGAGATTCTCTCTTGTTCAGCCTTCACAATTAGGTTTTGCAGAAGGTGTTGATAGAGACTGAATAGCAGGGAACAGCCTGCCGGCATCTGTCTGTTTTCTCCTGCAATGGCTTTCAGAACTTGATTGAGTCTGACGGGTCTCAGCCCCCACAAAAGCTAAAGGGGAAACAGGAATCACCCGCTAATATCCACTCTCTCCAGAGTTTTTCCCCCTCTTGTCAAGCAAGCAGCGTTCTCTGTGTGCAGTTTCCAATCGCTCACTGCTCTTCCTTCCCCAGGTTTTTAACAAGCAAATTCACCCGCGCTCATCTATATCACCTTAGAAACCTAGTAAAGGTTTATAGTTTTGTAAATATTTTGGGCCCAGGAGGAATGGGGAATTGTGGTGAGTGGGCCAAAGCTATAACTAAGCTGACAGAAGTAAGACCCTCAGTGAGTCATTTTTGGTGTGGTGCCAGTTAGAGTATAGCCACAAAAGTATTTTCATACAGATGCAAATGCAGATTTGTAATGTTCTGCCCAAGTATATCTGCAATTTTGTTTGGAAGGGATCCATAACTTCCATTGGATTCTCACGATTAAGAAGGACGATTCCAAAGGTTAAGCGTGGTTCCCTTAAATTGCTAGCAGAAACTCATACACACAAAATTTGGCATGGAATTTCCAAAGTAACACAAGAAAATGAAAGAAAACAATTCATTTTTTATCCCTCATTCACAGACCTCAGAAGCCCATCCATAGTCCCCTGCTTAAGAACCTCTATACTAGAGCTTCAAATGAGAAACCATGGGACCATGATCCAAATCCCCATTTGGCCTTGGTGACTCTTGGGCCATTTAGTGTGTCTTGGCCTGACCAACATCACAGGGTTGTTGTACGGATAAAGGAGTTAGAAGAGAACCACATAGGCCTTCAGAGACAATTTGGCCAAGCACTTCTAGTAGTCACAAATATTTGCATCTCAACTAGGATTTCCATTCCCCAAAAGAAGGGAATGGCAGACCACCTAAAAAACCCTGGAAAGGGGCATCATTAGTCGGAATGGACTGGACAGCCCATGATAATTGTTATTGTTGCTAAGAAGGTTGCTGTAAGCCTCTGTGAGTGAGATAACAGGGCATTATCTTTCACTTCTGCTATGATTTCTCACTTATAGTATACTCTTTTTTCATCTAATGTTGGAGCCGCATTTGATAACTATCATGTGCATTTTTTTCATAATTCTGGCAATGAGCTCATATTCCTTCATGTAATGTGTGATACCAGCAACATGTGAAGGAACCAGATTTTGTATAAAGGACTCACTGCTGTTTTGCTTCTCTGTCCAGCATCTGCCAAGGGACAAATCCAACATCATACTAGTCTCCATTCCCTAGTGGCGTAGGAATTTCATTTCCTCCCTACCTCGCCATAGTCCTTTCTGGCTACCAAAAACCTGCTATGGAGGGATTCTTAGTCTAACAGCGCAGTTTTTGAAGGTAGACATGAGAGTGCAGGAGGTAGAGTCAATTCACCCTTCCTTTTATTGATAGAGCAAGTCCATCACTATAATGCCCAGTGGGAGCCATTGGATCCTGCATCCTATTAGTACCCTTGTAGAGGAGAGTTGTCATATGCAGGTTGTACTTCAAACATTCTACAGTACACCTGGCTGAACAAGAAGATTTTGTTCAGCCAGGTGTACTGGCTGAACATCACACATTTTTATGGCTAAAGAACATGAGATGACAGGATTGAGTCAAGATCCTTTCTCTCAGTTCTCTGACTGCTCTAGAAAACAGCTAATCAAAAGGGCCTTCTTTATTTGGCTTCACTAAGCAGGAGAGTGGGTGTTCTGTATATGTCTGCCTGTCTGTCTGCACATGCAGTTAGCATTGCTATATAAAAATCATTTTTATATATATTGTGTATTCTTTGCTGTAAGCCGCCTAGAGTGGTCCTAACCGACTAGATAGGCGGGATATAAATAAAATAAAATAAAATAAAATAAAATAAAATTAAATTAAATTATATTAAATTAAATTAAATAAATAAATAGATAAATAAATAAATAAATAAATAAATAAATAAATAAATAAATAAATAAATAAATAAATAAATAAATAAATAAATAATCCTGGGTCCGCATCTGGGATCCCTTCCTTTATTTTATTTCTGTTTCTCTGATCACTTTTCCCAGACGCCACAGGTTAGATAGAAGACTTTTGTGCAAGGATTCCTGTGGATGATTTGTTGCTCCCAAGAAGTTGCAGTGCATGGTCCCAAAGGCAAATCCTAAATGCTCTGCAGTGCTGCAGAAGCCTTTGCGTCATCGCAAGGGATCTTGGGGGCACACTTCTGAGACTTCATGCTGCTTCATTCATATATTTAAAATGAATGCTCCCAGAGTGCCCACTCTAGCACCCTACTGCCCTGTTTCCCCGAAAATAAGACCTAACCTGAAAATAAGCCATAGTATGATTTTTCAGGATGCTTGTAATATAAGCCCTACCCCCAAAATAAGCCCCAGTTACGTGAAACCCGCTGTCCGCCATTGTGCAGCAACCAGAAGATGACAATGCTGTATTTGAATAAATGTAGATTGCTGTACATGAAAAAAATAAAACATCCCCTGAAAATAAGCCCTACTGCATTTTTGGGAGCAAAAATTAATATAAGGCCCTGTCTTATTTTCGGGGAAACACAGTATACCTGTGGCACATATAAGAAATTTTAGTCTGTTTCTAAGCAGGTGACGTGCCACGGTTCCCACCCCACCCCTCTATTTTCTCCACTGGCACAAAGTGAGTTTATTACTATCTTAACACAATAAACAATGCATGCACGATACATTCTTTGAGGCCAAGTATTTGATTTAGTGTTGTCAAGCTTGTGAAGTCCATCCCCTTTACATGATGCAGTCTTGCCTTTTATGTAAACAGCTTTTGTAATTAAAGGTGTTCTGTGCTTACATTTTCCTTATTCTTCTTCCCACCACATCACTCTGTTTTGTTCAGCACACCTGCAGCAGCCTCTTAAGTTTGTTATGAGACACCTTCCAATGTTGTTTTGCCTCTAAGCAATTGATTAATTATGTAATTAAAATATTACGGTATTTCATCATGGGTGATTTTCTTGTACACTGTATTTAATTAACAGTTACTTTTGAGAAACATAATCAGATCTCTTTGTTGTGGGAGTTGGTTTGGAGGGAGAAAAAGGGGGTGGGAGTCAAGAAAAAGCAGGCTGTGTTACAACTTTTCCATCAACACCAAACACCCTCAACCAAAGCTTGCACTAATATCCAGGTTCAGTCTGTGTTTATTGAACTGATGAAGTGCATAGATTAATGGGTGAATTATTTGCAGCCCTGAGGTGGCTACAGTGGTTTCATTTGTCCTGGAAAAATACTGGAAAATAATAAGACTACTGCTTATTTGAAAAGCTCCCTCTTTGGCCTCTGTTTAACTGAGGGTAAGTCACACATAGCTGTGGGTAAGTAGCACACAGCCAGTGCCAGGCTGAAACTAAATTTATTGAACTTCAATTTTTTAAAAAAATGCCTAATTTTAGTTAGCTTGTGAACTAATTTTATTAAGTAAAGTGACTATTTTTTACTGTACTCTGTGCATCCGGGCAAGAGGGCAATGTCCATGAAAGCTCATGGTAGTCTTCAAAGTGACACAGTATTCTTTTTCTGTTTCTACTACAGAAGACTAAGGCAAAATGTAACTAATTTTAGCATCTGGTTTTGTATGTTTACCAGAGCCACCTCCCTCTACCCACATGTGCTTTCTCTCTCTCTCTCTCTCTCTCTCTCTCTCTCTCTCTCTCTCTCTCTCTCTCTCTCTCACACACACACACACACACACACACACACACACACACACACACACACACACACACACACACACACACCTTGTTGCTCATGAAGGTCATCAGCCAAAGCCAAGTGCCCTTCCTCATGCCAGTTTTTCAATTAACTGTTTCCTGACAGCCAAAGCTGCCCTGCTCCCCAGATAGACATGCTAGCGATAACTCTGGCTCCAGCGGATGGTTGGCAGATGCCCTGGCCCTGCCAAACCAGAATGCCTTCCTAGAGAAGGGAAGCAGAGTCCGCTTTGAAGGATGGGTCTCAACAACTGGGTACTGGATACTTGCTGGTTCACTACTTCATAGTTTAATTCTTTGTTATTATACTTATGTCACAGTTTTCCTGAGCTCATTGCCAGAGTCCAGAGCCCTAGACATGGATTTCCTCCACCCAGTTTTAACTGCTCAATAACCTTGAGAGTTAGCTCAGACGGACCCAGGATCACACTGGAGCTGGTACTGGAGTGGGGATTTTGAGAATGGGTTTTCCCAGCCTCATCTGATCTCCACAACCCTTGCACAATTTTGTCTTTGTTGTAGATCTGAGGTTATGCTTCTGCTGCTTTTAGGGCAGCCACAGCCAAAAGAAATGTGGACTTCTCTGCAGCTGATTGCTGTGTATAGAAAGGGAAATCCCAATAGATGTGGCTTTCCCTGTCTTTCCATGACAAGCTGAAAGGCTGTTTTCCATGCAGTTCTTAAACATGCAAAGGGAACTTTTCCTCCTTTGTCTCCAGTCACCTTAATTTGCCATAGCCTTTTAGGAAGGGAAGATAAATATGGATTTGGTTTTCTTCCATTGAAGCACCAGCTGGTCCTTGGTTGAAATGGATGGAAAAGACTGGGATGTAGAATGTGGATGTGGGTAATTCCTTAGCCAGCTAAGTTAGGGACTTAGTAGTTACAGATCACAAAGGTAGTCTTCAGCAAACATCTCTGGAGATTAAGGCACTGCATACCACCAAAACAATGGCTGTTTTTGAGGGGCCACCAGTTTTAGAAGGCATGATACTGGTGGTTGATATAGCATTTCTTCTAGGGATAGAGGCCAGTCTAATGCCAGCATCCCCACTGTAGACTTAAACAATGCAGATGCAAATCTCCCAGGATCTGCAGCAAGAAGAATCCTTGACTCCAAAGATGTTTTGTACTCCATTGTCACAATCCCCTACTTTGTCATGTTAGCTGGGTCTCTGGGAACTGGAGTTCTAAAACATCTGGAAAACCAAATGCTGAACTGTACCACCATTGCACAGCTTGATTGTGTATTGGCACATGTCACACACTGACAAATGAAGCTTTGGAGTTGTGATGTTTCAGGCATAGCCTTAGGATCTGAGATTACAAGAAGACTGGAGAAATGCTGCTTGCAACCTTCTCTGTGTGTTTTTAGCATAGAGCTCAGAAAATCTTCTCTCTTTTTTGGCTGCCTGACTGTAGTTCCCAACCTGCAGATGTTCTTGGACTAAAACTCACTAAAGCCTTCACCACTTCCTGTGCTGGCCAGGATTTCAGGGAGTTGTAGTTCAAGAACATCTGGGGAGCCAAGGTTGGGAACCACTGGGCTACCGGAATCCTCAGCCATCATGGCTACTGGCCACATGAGTTGGATGATTCTGGACACTGATTTGAAAAACTAACTTCCTTCGCAAGCTCTGGTTTAGAACTTTGAACCCACTGTGCAGATTTAGGAACTTGATCCAGGCCGAAGTATACAGCAGTTGCAGTAGTACTGCACTTGTCTGTTCTCAGTTCATGCTATTACAAACCACTGTTTGCAGAGCAAAACAAAAAGAGAGTTGACTTAAACTTGCACTTAACGATCACCTCAGGCTGTGGAGTAGGCAGATCAAAAGAAAACGGAGAGAACAGAGACTTGCTTCAAAGTCTCATAAGAAGAAATCCTAGGGTAAAGTAGGAGAAAATAGGTGCCTGCCCCTTGGCCCCTTAGGTGTAACATTTTGATAGGGTTTGGAAAGCACAATGGATTTTTCAGTGATTGCAGGGGTTAGGAAAATGTCAGCACTTAGGTCTCCAGCCCAATCAAAGCAGACACAGAAAAAATGAACTGGAGAGTTCAGGGAGAAACTTGTTGCTTAGCTAGTAATGATGCGCGCTGGCATTCTTCAGGACTTCATAACAACTTTTCCCCTGGCATGCTCATTATTAGTTCCTGGGAGCCTTGCCATGTTTGTCTCTGAAATTCCTCGTCTCCATCAATCCGTTGGAACTCCTCCCACAGTCAAGGGAGGGCAGATTCATCCTGCCAGTCACCCTGATAAATCTGTCTTCACGTCTGCAAAGAATCGGAGCTTTACAAGTTTACCACTTTGTTTTGTTTTGGTATTTTTTTTACTACAATTCCCCGAATTTGACACCAACATGACCATGCTACTGGAAGATTGTGGGCATCTAGTCCAAAAGGTAACACACATACAGAGGGGGGGGCATAACACTGGCAGCAAACACAAGTCAGAATTACAGAGCTTTGTGTCCAAGTTGCAGTGGACAAGGATTTTTCTCCCTTATTCCCAGCGAATCTGTTGTTCATTAGTGGGAGAAAGGGAAGGGTGGCCAGGCCAGGTATATCTCGCAAACTATGTTTAGTGCCAACAACTGACTAAAAGCAGGGTGTGGCAGCAAGATGAGAATTTGGAGCTTTTACAAATGTGTCTAAGGAGAAATATGTTCTCTTTCCAGCAGTTTGTAATCAAAGGTTTCAGCTACGTAGGCATGTTTGTAACTGTTTAGCTTCTGAGTTTTACAAATAACTGGATTTTTTTTTTTAAAAAAAGAAATTGCTACTTGCTGGATTTGAATTATCTCCCATAACAAACTAAGCTACACACACACACACACACACACACACACACACACACACACACACACACACACACACACACACACACACACACACACACACACACACACACACACACACACACACACACACACACACACACACACACACACACACACACACACACACACACACACATATCCATCCATCCATATGCTTCCCACCTTCAAAAGTGCTACATGTGGGCAGTACCAAGTTAGCCTTTGGGGCAGTTGGCAGGAGCAGCGTGTGACTCATGGAGCTGAGCGTGCCCACACAGCACCAACCCATCGCTCTGCTTTGCCCTGCCTTGTGTCACAGGTGTGAAGCAGAAACATGCCTGCCTTTGGCAACAAGGCAGTACCGTGAAAGAAGGTAAATAAGAGTTCACCTTGGGAACATGGGCAAAGGGCATGCGGCCCTGAATTCCCTTCAGCAATCTATGGGCAGAAGGGTACACACCCCAACGGCCAACATGGTAACACCTGGACATGGCTGATACCCGAGTGTACTTGAGGCCTGGTTGTGTAGAGAACTTGCAGAGAGTACAAGAGGAGCCCATCTGGATCAGCCCAAAGGCCAGCATTCTGTGCTCAGTGTGCCCAGGCAGGTGCTTCTGGGAAGGGCAGGAGTAGCCAAAGGAACTTTGATGGCTGCCCCCTAACTTGCTCCCTCCATCCCGTGCAATGCAGTTCAACCCATAACCGCACCCACCTATCAACTCAGGGTGTGACTACACAGCAGGAAAAATATAATTTAATCAGCAGTGTATTCGCAGTTTATCATATCAAGTTTCCCCGGGAGTGAATCTGTGGAACCATCCAGATGACAGTTTGCAGGACACAGCAGGATGGAGGCCGAGAGCTCTGTTTCCATGGAGCAGCAAAAGCAGAAGCTGCCTTAAGGTTCTAATAAGGTGCTAATTGGCAACTCTCTTCCACCTCTTTTTTAATTGTTCTTCTAAGTGTCCTAGTGATGTCTGTTCCAGTGCTGAGTTGAAACCTTTTTTTAAATTTTCTTCAAAAGACACTGTGTGGAGACTTAAGGGCACCCAGTTGATGGGAAGGGACACCCCCACAAGTGTCCCTTTGCATCGGATCATGCAATCACATGATTACAGAAAGTGGACAAAAGTGATATCAGCCAGATCAGAACAAATTTAAACCACGCCTGTTGGCAGAACAAAAAAAGCACCATTCACTGCTCGAAAGAGTCAATTCCACAGCAGGCTTCTGCATGTTGAGCCTTACATCATGTAGTCACTGGGTGTTACTTTGATTTCACCTGTGGCCAGTCTGGCATAAATTAGGGGATAAATAGCCAACGTAGTTGCTCCTGCATCTTGGACAAAAGATTATAAAAACTAAAGTAAGTTTAGTCATAATAAAATATGCAAATAAACAGTGCAATCCTGACCATGTCCTTTTCGGATTATGTCCCACTTATTCCCAGCATAGAGCTACAGCCTAAAATAATTATGAAGATATAACCAATTTATTAAACATCCATTACACATGGTTTTTGGTTCCCCTGCCCTTCCTCCAGAGTTCCAGGACCTCCAAGTACAAATTGTCCTTTGTAGATATCAGCGAAAAATTTATCAAAACAAACAACTAATAGAATTATTCCAACTGCCCTTCTCCATTCCATTGTCCCTTGCCTCCTTGTCCTATGACAACCTTTGACGGCTACAGTGCTTCGCCCGTTTATTACCTTGTGAAAGTTGTGTGCATTAGAACATCAAGCAGAGCAGGCAAGCATCCTCCTCCATATGTGGATGCATGGAATACACTGGCATCTCTGTTTTGCTTCAGGGCTTTAGATATGAATGACTGCACTTCCACCTCCACCCCCCTGTAGCTTCAAGCCTGGTGCTCTCTACCCAAGAAGGAATCTGATCTGGATAAGGTTCAGTTTAATTGGTATAACTGGCATTGGGAAGTTACAGGCAACCAGCTGAGGCCTGTGACGTCCTTTGGAAAGGTCAGGCAACCACATCACAAAACACCCTGGGTCACTCGCCAGCGCACATACAAGCCACAAGCTCTGTAGCTGCTTCCCAGACCAAGCCTTGTGGTCTTGGAAAGCAGTGCCACACCTCTCAAATAGCAATGCTGGAGGGAAGAGTGGGGTCAACAAAGGCCTGTATTGCGGCTTTTTGCCCCACGCTCCACAATATCTCCGTGGGAATCTGCTGGGCCCAGCAAGATCTGGGACAGAGGAGGTCACTAGAATGGCAAAAAGGAGTGTAGCTTCTTGGGCCTTCTCACTAGAACAGGGCAAAGGGCAGAGAAGGTATAAGGAGCATGAAAGAATGAACGACAGCAGTGGAATCCTACAGGATGAAAGGGGTTGGTTGACATGCTCAGAAACGGGGGTGAAAATGTCAAGAGGGGGGAAGGTGGGGGACGGCAAGAGTACCTGTGCCCCTTTCCCCAGGTTTTGGGTTTTGCTCTGCTCTGCTTTGCTTTGTTGCAAGCCACTGAATTTCAGCAGCACTGGGGTTGAAAATCTACCTCCCAGTTCCCCTCTTGGTTTAAAAGTTGATTATGCTTCTAGAGAGGTCAACAGTACAAAGGTTTCCTGCTACCCCCATTTATTCAGACTTCTTATCTCAAATTCTTGAGCTGGACTATGTTCCACACACGTATTATTTGTGCTTCTATTATTATTGCCAGAAATGTTTAGCAGAGCTCTCTTATTAATATACCTACCCCTGTGTTGTGTATGTGTGTCTGTGTGTCTCTCTCTGTGTACTCTTTTAATATGCACCTGTGCTTTAATATGCATCTGCACTCTGTTTCCTGGTTCAGCAGCATGGAGGCCTTGGATGTACTGCAACTTTTCCACTTTACAGATTGGACAGACTGAGGCAAGGGGACCACCCATTGAGTTCAGCAGAGATTCTGGTGCTGCTGTCCCACGAGAAAATTCAGCCCCCTTTTGACTGCTGAATCTTAGACAAGGAGTCATCCTAGTACTGTATTGCAGATAACCCAACGCTGCCATTGAATGGGGAAGTTTTAAAGCCCAGGGTAGAAACAGACTTCCCTTCATCTTCTTCCCTTGTCAGTCTCTGTTAAATCCTTTGCCTGAAAGAAATGTGGCTGAGAACAAAACCTCCTTGCCTAGCAGTTTTGAAAGGAAGAAGCCAAGTGTCTCCCCCTTTCCCCCTCCCCTTCCCTCCCCATGTATATGGACAGGGAGCAGGGAGGAGGAGTGGAAACTGGCCTCTCTGCCATGGGCTGTGCTCCATAGCCTTGCTCTTGTTGCAGACCATGACATCACCGTCCATGGAGTTCCTTGTGTCCCTCCGTCTGTTGTGAAGCAATGAAAGACTAGAGGAGTGAGAGCGAGGGGGGAGCGGCGGGGAGAGAAGGAGACCCAGAGGTGCCTTTATATTTACTTTGAAGCTGGCCCTTCTGACTGGGAAAGCATCAGTTACCATCGGGGCTAGCCTCCTGACATCTGGCCACCTTGCAGGTGTGGGACTGTTTCCCCCTGGCTGGATGGGGATGATGGGGGGTTTTGTAGTATCAGCACACCTTCAGTTTTTCTGCTGGCCTACACGGTCAGCCTTTATGTTTTCTATTCAAGACTGCAAGTTCATGAAGGATAGACTTCACTTTCACCTTATTTACCTTCTCTCACTAAGACAGAGACATTTTCTCTCTGAAGAAAGATTGAGGGTGACGCTGGGGGTAGGAAATAACAGAGGATAGGTAGTACCTTTTTGTTCTGCTTGTGAGTTTCACAGTGTGTGCATCTGGCTGCTCCTGGAAGTAGAAGGCTGGACTATAAGAGAAATGTTGGGTTTCTAGACAGTGCGTGGCACTGACCTTTCTATATGTTATCATTCACTGGACATAAGATTTTGGAATTATCCCAGTTGCTGAAATTAGTTTGGTGATTATCTTGATCTTGCCCTTGTTTTTATTGTTGTTGTTACAGGATACTAACATAAGGTTTTCCTGCTTCAAGTGTTACTCCCAGAGATGGGAGAAATAACACTTTCCATTTTACCTGTGGTTGCTCCTCATATGAAAGGGGTGGTGCTTCATCTGATCTGCCATGGATCCAACTATATTATTCATGTACAATGGCTTCTTACTTTGTCCTCACATGCCTTCCAGAAATATATCCATACTGGATGAATACTTTGGAAATGTGTGCACACGGAGACCCTTTGCATGAGGGTCAACTTGCGCCATAGCTTCTTTGAGAGGCCACCTTCTGTGGGGAGCAGGGGCTCCAATAATTGTGCAGAAGGGAACATGTTTAACAAGCTTCGCTTCTCCCAGGCTCAGAGAAGTGAAACCTACTGAAATTGCCTGAACGTGCCTAAGGCAAAGGGACACATGGCACGTCATTATATATCCTCACCCCACCAACATCAACAAGCATTCGGCTGGCATTTGATGTGTTTTCAGGTTGTAGCTATTAGTTAAGCATGACAATTCTGAGGTAAAAAAGGCATCGCATACGATTGAGCTTTTGCCACGAGAGGGAGCCCTTGCAGTCTGTGAGAGCAATGTCTAATATTCCTTGAATTGGGAGGCATTGTCCCTAAAATATGTGGTGGTTCGTTATTTGGGCCCAGAAACCAACCTTGCAGATTCCACAAGGACAGAGTGGTTGCAGGTAAGCCTCGCTGCAGTGACATCTCAGAAGTGAGTTTGCTCCCACATGTATTATAAGACTGCAGCGAGAACCTTATTTTGAGCTGGCCTAGTGGGGTATCATAAAAGGTAGAAGCAGCAGGCGCTGTTATTTTTAAACCACAGTTGTAGTTGTCTATCTCTGCTGGGTCTATTGTGCAAAACAGAGGCAGGGGGTCCTCTCCTTTAGTTTCTCTAACTTCCATGTCCATAGGAGACTTTGTCAGACAACTGAATGTTCTCCTGTTTCATTTCCTGGGCTCTCAAGTCCAAAGCACCCATGGTTAATTTCAGGGGTTTTTCCTAATCCTTGTTCAACTAATGTAGAGCTTAGAAAAGTTACATTTTGGGCAACAACTCCCAGAGCCCCCAAGACATGATAACCATTGTAGCCCAAAATGTATCTTTTCTGAGTTTCCATCTAATGGAGAGGAATGCATAATTTTCAGTGAGGAATGTAGAGGACATCTTTACTTTAAAAAAAACAAAAAAAAAAACAGACAAGAACTTTAACATTTTCCCTGTTCTTTAACCATCAGTAAATTTGGGTAGAATAATGGGTATAATGATGTTGCGCCACACCAGCACTAGACTGTGAAGACGTTATGTGAACGCAGATCATATGCACAGACCGGTGTTCACAGTGGACTTTCTGCACACTGTTGCAAGGGTATTAAAAAGCCCATTGTCAGTAGCAATTTACTGTTTTAAGTACACACAACAGCCTATCTGATTTCATTGGCATTCACACATCCACTTTAGCAAAAGCTGCAAGGGCACATGGGCAGCTGTGGTAAACGTTTGAGGTGTCTATGTAATGTTTTGTTTAATCTGCCAACATGGATGAAAAAGACCAGAACAAAACCATACAGCAGTTTGGTGTAGCTTCTGTCATTGGCACTTGCAGAAAACCTAGGATCTCATCTGCATCGTGCTACTGTATTTCTTTTGAAGGCATTTATATACTAGGGTATAACCCCAAAGGTTTTCAAAGTAGCTTACAAAAGAATAGGTAATGTATGTGCAGTAAACCTGAAGTCTGTTCTTGTGCTTTACGAGTAAAGGAAATAGGCTACCAGTATCCTACAGCTGCATCTGAAGAGATGGGTAGCATTAGCAAAGAAATGGGTTGATATTACACGTGCGCACACACACACACACACACACGGCTGCTATTTGCCAATGTTCTTAATACAAAAAAATCCTTGCCGCACCACATAGTTCTTTATTTGTAGTTTGTTAAATAGATAACAGAACAAATAAAATGCAAACATTGTGCAGAGTTTCAGATGTTTTGTTAAATTACTCTAGCTGCATAATAGAAATGACCGGATTCAAAGAGCAAAATAGCTTAAAGTTCACCCTTCCTCATTAAATGGCATGTACAATTTCAGTAATTCACTCTGAAACATTAGTAGGAGAAAGAATAAAAAGTTTATATGCGTACAAATGAACAAATCAAGCAGCAAACTGACAAACATGAATCCAATGAAGCAGCAAGAGACTTCAACAGATTCCTGATTGCCAACAGACAAAAGAGGAGAAAAGAACTGAGCAGAGAGGCAGGGCTTTCTTTGAATTCAGAGGCAGGAGGAAACTGTTGGTTATTGCTGGATAGATTGACGATCCAGCCCAGAAAGGTCCCTTCCAACCAAACCTGCTAAAGGCAGCATGCAAAGTTGCAAATACTTTAACAGACATATCTATGAAATAGTAGACTGAATACTGCTCAGAATCCCTGTGAAGTTTAAAATTTGAATATGCAGTAAAATCTGAGTGTACAGATGAGATAACAATTCACCACTCTTTCCAAAAATCTTTGGGATTTGGAACATCTTGTCTCATTTGTGGAAAGTGAGGATGTAGTTCGCTTGGTAGGTTTCTCATGAGTAGGGACTTTGAAGGGAACAGACTGCTAAACAAACAAACACAAAATAACCCAGTCCTGTTCTTTGTTCCTAATAAATTGATTTCATGCAAAAGTGGTACTTGGAACACGATCCCTCTCTAGAGGGTCTAAGCCTCCGACCCTCCTCAAACTGAATTCTTCTAGATAGTAGAGACTATTGTGGGTCATCTTGGCTCAACTGGCAAGGCCAGCGGTCAGGGATACTGGCAATGGAAAACTCTGGCAAGACATAGGTTTGGGGGGGAAAGGCTGATTGATAGGGTTGGGTGCTGATAATGAAAGAGTCATTCCCTTCGGTAATTTGGGCCCAACCTTATTTTGGGTTTTAGAAATCAGACCTTGCATTCTAAATTGTGCTTAGAAACAAATCTGAAGCTTATGCCATTGTTTTCACAGAGAGGAAACTTGCTTCCATTCCCTTATTCCTGAAGCTGACCGTGTTGAGGCAGCTGAAGTTTTCAAAATGTCCTCAAAAGAAGCCCCATCAAGTGACCCGTTTTTGGACACCAGCAAGAGGGCTACCACATCATTACTCATTTTCCTAAAGATAGCCATGTATGCCAGGCCACCCTAAGTTAGAAGTGACTTGATGCGACATCATCACCACCACCACTCCAGTGGTTTGTTGCAGTAAACAATACTTATTGAACATTTTATTTTAGCGGATAGCCCACTTCGTTAAATGTACCATGAAGTGGGCTAAAAGTTATGGAAGCATACTTCAAGCTAAACATTTTGGTCTTTCCGGTGCCACAAGACTTAATTATCATTGTCCGCACTTAAGATAAACTTCACAAAAACTCACGCACAAGGTTATTTAGATTCACATGGATCAACAGAGCTTATACAGAATAATCATTGTCAGTGCAACATTATACCTGTCTATGGGAAACTAGGCCCCTCTGAGCTCAGTGAGACTTATTCCCAGCTAACGGTAGCCGTTAGCTACTATTTACCTCCAGGAAACTCCAAAAATGTGGGTTAACTCCAATATTGCAGTTCTGCACAACAATTCCTCCTTCTGTCCTTCTTCCCACAGCCTTCTGTGCTATCTGAAAAATCTGTTCCATGTGGTTTCACTAGCCCCTTTCCCAGCAGACTGAAGGGGGCAGGGATGACTGGGGAAGGCAGGTTTCTCTCTTTTTCATTGTGCTGACACAACTAGTTCTGTCAGCAGCAGAATGACATTGTTGGATCCTGACCTATATCGTCTCTTTTTGTCAACAACTTATTTGTAGGAACATGTTTTGAATTAATATGTACAGTGTGCTCAACTATCTGATCTAGGTGTTTTGTTTCCATGTGGTAGCCTTGGCCCAGTTGTTAATTTGCGCCTTCACCGATCTCTCCAGAGTAGAGCAAGGGTAAATAACAAACTGCAGAACGAACATAATAAAGTGTGTGTGTGTGTGTGTGTGTACCTGCACATACACGTGCACATGTACATACAGAAAGAGAAAGATTTCAACAACAGTGAGTGATAGTAACAGATTGGTCAGAATTCTCTTGAAATCCAGTACAACATAAAGCTCCCTCAGCAAAATTCTGTCCAATCTCTGGCTTGCTGTTGCAGAAGTCAGATACTCTCCTGTTAGAAGGAGCAGGACTGGAACAACAAGGTACTAATTTATTTTCTTGCACGAGTTCAGAGCTTTTTCACAATGTTGCATTGCGTGAGTGGAGGAAACAGAGGATTCTTTATATTTTTATTACAGCTTCTTGCAATGAAGAGCTGCCCCATAATTGGATTAAAAAGAACACACTGACCAATAATATTTATTGCCATTTTCACAGGAATTTAAATTATTGATTATATAACTGCATGATTTTTTCATTAAAAATATCCTTTACTCCTCCCTTCCCTCTCCTTATATAAGGTCCTTGGAGTCGTGGCATCTGGGTTCTCGCCTCAGATCACTCTGCTTTTTTTTTAATTCCTGAGATTGGAAACAAACTATTTCATCTTTTTTTTCCGTCTGTCCCAGTTTACCCACCAGTAAAATGAGGGCAAATTCTCTGACTTACTTTCCCGAGAGGGATTTAAATTTTCACTTATTAATTCATGTTTTATCAAGGATTTTCAAAAGCTTTGATGGAACAAGGTCCCAAGGAAAAAAAACCCCAAAAAAGGCCCATATACAAATACAGTAGCAGGGTTTTTGACAGAAAGTATACATTTTGTTAATGCCGATAAGGAGCATTTAAATGTCCAAGTGCCACCTGCTGAGAATGGTATCAACCTCTATACCAGTTATTCCCAACCTTGAGTCCTCAGATGTCCTTGGACTACAATTCCCAGAAATCCAGGCCAGCACAGCTAGTGGTGAAGGCTTCTGGGAGTTTTAATCCAAGAACATCTAGGAACCCAAGGTTGAGAGCCACTGCTCTATAGTGAGGTCGACCTAGAATGGTTTGTTAGGCGTTCTGTCCTGTGTTTTCTTGTCAAATATCCACAACAGGTTGGGTTACTATTAATTGAGTAGAGAAGATCCATCAAAACTGTTCCAGAACCTAGGACCCTCCAGATGTATTAGCCTACAACTCCCATCAGACCTAGTAAGCCTGGTGGTAACTCTAAAGAGCAGCTTGAGCCAAGGCAGTAACTAAAAAATAGGAGATAACACAGCACCGATTACCTGTCACTCAAACTCAGAAATAAGAGATCTCTCCAGAAGACCACTACCTTTTATTCTACTGGCACCTTCCTTGGAAAAATCATATAAGAAATGAGTCTCGAACAACCCAGATCATTCCTCTGGAAGCTTTCTTCCTTCCTTGACTTCTGTGGCTTTGACAGCTGGGTGGTAAGCGGAAATCCATTGGGTGAAGCTTTCCCCCTGCATTTGGATTACCCTTATGGCCAATCTGTCACACTTATTTGCTAGTACAGTGACTCATTGGAATCACCTTATGTGAAAAATGAATCTTCTCTAAATAAAACTTCCTTAGCTTTTAGCACCTAGGTTCTGTTACGCTCAGCTGAACAGTGGTGGCAGAGGGTGTGTGTGTGTGCATGCCTTACCCTTGGGAGCATATTCGTGAAGGAAGGACAGTTTTATCCAGTCTCTTCTCTGGCACTTTGGAAGATGAAAATATCCTTAAAATACCTATTTATACTGATTCCATTTAGACCTCCCCAGTTTCTGCTGTGTCAGGGAGATGGAGAAGCTCCAAGGAGTTTGTCTGTCACACACATTATGTCATCAACTCCTCATAAATAGTTTTCCATTAAAACAGAAATAGTTTTGCAAAACATTTTGATTAGCCCTAGGAAAATCACAATGATGCTGGTTTTCTTTTCAGCCTTATCTGTGTCATTGAGCCTGCCTCTTGTTCAGCCTTCCTTGCTCTACCTCTCCAGTTGGACCCCCAAATCTATTCCCCTCTATGCAGTGCATCTTGTTAGCCAGCATCCTCCTGGCAACCAAAGACAGGAGGAGGCAATACTCTAGGCCCAACACATTTGCCTGGCTAGGCTGTAGTGTCTGTGATGATTCGAATTACCTTGTTGAATGAAATGGGCCAGGGAACACCCTAATCTAGCAGGCTGTGTAGCCATTCAGATGCCCCTGGAGGTCAATCCATGTGGTTTGTCCTCAAATTCTAGCAGTCAGAACCATACTGCCTTTCTCTTTCTGCAAGGTCATTCACCTCCAACTCTGATCCCAAAGCCTTTAATCTTTAGCCTCAGCTCCATTTTAACCTCCTATCACATCCATCCACTGCAGCTCTAACCCCCGTAAAATGTTCCTCCCCCCAAGTAAAGCAGAGGAAGATGGGGCACTTTGAAGGTTACTGCAGTGACTATTTGCATGGATGGCTTTTTTAAAATGAGGCCAGATATATCTTCATGGAGGGTGCCTAATCACCTTGGAAGACAAAAGAGCACCTCTGCAGTGTTAGTAAGCAAGTTGTAGAATAACAGATCAAATCCAGCTCAGATCTTTGTATGTTACTCAAGTAGGCATCCTTCAGTCTCGAGAGACTATGGTAACGTGCTCTCTATGGAGGACTTGGAACAGCATCTAGTGTGGCTGAGGAGGCCAATTTGAGTGTGACAATCCCTTCCACACTGAAGACAAATACAATCTGTCCCTTGTCCAGCTCCCTGATTTTGCTGGTTTCGGGACTGCCTCTTTGCCTCGGCCTGCTGGATGAGTGTCTCTTCAAACTGGGAGAGGCTGTGCTGCACCACCTGCCTCCAGGCTGAACGCTCAGATGTCAAGGTTTCCCATCTGTTGAGGTCCATTTCTAAGGCCTTCAGATCCTGCTTGCAGATATCCTTGTATCGCAGCTGTGGTCTCCCTCTGGGGTGATTTCCCTGCACTAATTTTCCATACAGGAGATCTTTTGGAATCCGACCATCATGACATGCCCAAGCCAATGTAGACGTCACTGTTTCAGTAATGTATACATGCTGAAAATTCCAGCTCGATCTAGGACTACTCTATTTGTAACTTTGTCCTGCCAGGTGATACCAAAAATGCATCAGAGACAATGCATATGGAAGGTGTTGAGCTTCCTCTCCTGCCGTGCATGAAGGGTCCAGGACTCACTGCAGTACAGGAGTGTGCTCAGGACACAGGCTCTATAGACCTGGATCTTGGTGTATGCTATCAGCTTCTTATTGAGCCATATTCTCTTTGTGAGTTTAGACAACATGGTAGTTGGCTACCAATAGCTACTAAAAACTACTGTACTTATTAATGGACCCACTTGGAGCTCTGTGGGAACTGATTTCATGATATAACCAGCCCAATAATTTAAACTGGAAAATCAGTAGTATCTGCGGGGAAACAAAAAAAAATTCCTGGCATTTTAGAGATCTTTTGGGACAAAAATATTAATTTTCAAAAATATTTGCAAGAAGATAATGTTTATTCTCATATTATAAGGGACTGGTGATAAATACAAGTATTAAATGATCATAGAGTTTTTTATTCTATTTGCATTTGTCTGCCATCTGTCTTCCCCCTCCTTCTTTTCTCCTTATTTCCTTGATCTTTTAAATTCTCCTTACATCCCAGTTTACTATACTGTACCTCCTCTGTACCTCCCTTGACACCTTTCAGGCTCCCTCTCTCACACTTTATTTAAAATAATAATAATAATGTTATGTTTTTAAAAATTCTATTCAGAGACTGACATGCTGCAAAGCAGCATGGCGTTCTTCCGCACCCTTTTGTGAATAATTTGGACCCTGTAAGGAAATAAAAACAGCAGACAATCAAAGCCCTGTGCTTCTTTTTTGAATTATGCCCAGCAGTTCAGGAACAAAAGTTACGCAGAAAACTAGTGGACAAAACCATGCTGTACAGGTTGGCTGTTTTGTTTGATAGCAGTTGATGTAGTGTGTATGTCAGTCTGCTTGACTTGGTGGGAGGTATTGGGCATGGACTTTGTTTGGGATTGTATGACTGTCCCGTATAGGTTCCTCTGTGTCTCCCTGAAGAAAGTCTGCCTTATGTGAAACGCCCACATCATTGTGCCAAAATTTGTGATGACAAACATGTGATTTGGAATTTGGGGCTTAGTCTCCATTGCTGCCTGTACTCTCTTGGCTATGTCCATTTTCACTGCACTTAGTGTTAATTTGCTGTATATGAAAAGGATGGCGAGAGAAGTACAGTAATTGTTTTGTGTTGCAGATCTCAGCCCCTCCCTCCCACTTGTGTTCAGGCTCAAAGTTACAGTGGGGTCTTGACTTGAGAACTTAATCTGTATTGGAAGGCGGTTCTCAAGTCAAAAAGTCTGTAAGTCAAGTCTCCATTGACTTACAGTGCATTGAAAACCAATTAATCCCGTAACAGGCCGTTTTTGTTCCATTTTGGTTTTTTTCTGGTCTGTAAGTCAAATCTCAGTCTGCAAGTCAAACCTAAATTTTGCGGCCAGAGAAGTCTGTAACTCAAAAAGTCTGTAAGTCAAGCCGTCTGTAAGTCAAGGGTCCACTGTACTTTGTTTTGGCCTCACCAATTTGCCTTGGAAAATGACTTTTTTGTGACTGGCCACCAAAATATATATCAGAGCAAAGAAACAGCACTTCTCAACCTTTTCTGAGCCAGTTGGCAGAACTGCAATTTCTGAGGAAAGTTTGAGGATATATAGGTTGAGGATATATATATATACTCCTCAACCTTTTCTGAGCCAGTTGGGCATATATATATAAGGGTTTATAGAGAGTTTAACCCCCCCCATGTATATTAGTTTGGTAATCCTTGTGCTTTCCACCTATGACTCTCCATCCTGTCTGTTGACTCCTGCTATTTTGCAAGCAGATTGCTGAATAAAAGGCCTCATTATTATGTGGAAGAAAATAATTAAGTTGGCTTCAGCTTAAAGGAAAGAGAAGATAAGCTGGAGAAGCTTGCATACATTTAGAAATGTAGAAAGGTCCTCTTCATTGTGGAGACCTCCTTAGGCCCTGGGCTATTTAGAAAATTGAGGTTCTGGGGGCTGGGCAAAATGGAGGGAATGTCAGGCAGATACAATGGCTGCATTCACTGCCTCAGGACCCTTCCGTCTTGTGCCTGTGAAGCAAAAATGCCAGCCATTTCGTCTGTGGGCTTTTTCCTGGCAGTGGGTAGGTGGCAGAGAGGTGGAAACCAAATGTCCCAGCCCTACACTTCTTTGGGCACCAGTTTATAAAAGGACGGATGTCCAGACAGGCAAAGGAAAAAGGGGGCACTGCCCCACAGCTCAGTAGCAATGGAGAAAGAGGCAGAATTCTCCTGGTTCTGTGGAAGTCACGCAACCAGTTGAATAGGTTCTGGAGATGGGAAGAGTTTGGTGATGGCAGCAGCCATGCTGGGGAATGGGGAAGTGGAGAAGGAAGTACGCACCGGGCTGGTGCCGATGGAGAAGGATGTGTAGAAGGCAGTGTTGATGGAGCTGGAAAGAAAAAGGAGAAGAAGCTGAAGGAATGGGTCAGGCACTGTCCTGTGCGTTGCAAGGTGGGTCTGAAGTACGTATGGGTGGACAATGTGTCCTGCTTTGCAGAGGAGAACCCTCTGATGGAAGGCTGTCCAATGTAGAGATGGAGAACCACAATAAGGGTGAGCAAGGTCCTTGAAATTGTTCTTTGGTAGCAGAGCAGGCTGATTGGTCAGCAGGTCACAGTCTTCCTCACCGCTATGGTTAGACATTGGCGTACGTTACTAAAAGTATATCTAGACTTGCACCTCTATTTCTAAATTAGCCCATGGAATTTCTGCACGAATCGATGCCTCCTGGCTTCTTTCTTTGGTGACACATTCCAACCACCAATGACAGGCAGAGTGGGTCAAAAAAGGAATGTCATCCTTTTTTCATGGAAAAGATTCAGGCAGGACTGCATTTAACATAATTTCCAGGGCGACTATAAATTTGCTCCAACGTCTGTGTGAGAAAGTAAAGAAATTCTGAATGTAAAAGTAGGCAAAAAAAAATAATGTGTTCATTTTCCAATATCCTACAGTGAATTCAGCTTTTGTGATGGAAATCACTTAATTCCAGTCTCTATATTTATCACTTCTGAGTATTTTCTACCCAGAAAACCCTGAAAAGGGCCACATGAGGAAGATGATGATGATTTGCAAAAAGTGTTAATGCTTTCATTTCAGCTTGTATCACAGATTTCTGACTTGGAAGCACCCAATGTTTGTGGTCAAAATATTTTTTTTCTTTTACGTGGAGTTGCAGATTCATGGAATAGAGAATACATAAAGTGGTTGTGTGATGCATTCAGAAACAAAGCTCTTGGTTGTGCAATACTCTAACTGGATGATTTAAAAGTTACAAAGGAAATTATCTTCCAAGTTCTACAGAATTCTTAATCAAGGATGGTATAAAACTTGGATTTAAGGAAAATAATTCTCAAATTGGGTCAGATGTCATGCTCATGGCTTATGAAGCCAGACTGCTGTGAAAGCAACGTAGAGTTTGAAATTCCACATTAGATAAAGGTAAAAAAGATATCAGTTTACAGGCTTTCCTCTCTTCATCGACAAGATCTTCCAAACTTGAAAACTGATACCTATGTCACTTCCATCTCATGTAGAATCTCAACCTTCATTTTGCTTTTCCAGAAGTCTAACGTCATGAGCCAAGAACATCACATCTGACCCCTTTTTTTAACTACTACTTGCCATAAGCTCAAATTGTATCCTGTCTTCACTCTAAAGCTTACCTTCTGTGCAACTTTTCAGTGATCTAATCAAGGTACTGCCCAACCCATTTTATTTCTATAGAACAGTAAGGGAGATAGCGTGCATATGAAAACTGCCCAGTGTTTATTTGAACTCTGTATTTAGTCATGCAGATTTAGTCAAGATGTTCCACAGAATCCTGAACTGACCCATTTCTTTTCCCCCCACTCATCTCCTTATTTTTCTCTAGAACTCCTGGGGTCAACAAAACGGATGAACGTGAACTACCAGGATGTGGATGGGTATGTACTAAAACAGTGATAAAAACATTGATGAGTTGGAGGAATGATACACCTGTTATTCATTGCAGGGATTGAGGGTCTCCTCTCTTCCTGACTTCAGTTCACTGCTCCACTTCTGACTTGTTGTGTGACCTTGAACCAGTCCTTTCAAGACCTTGAACCAGTCCTTTCAAGACAAAAATCCAAAAGCCAAGAATAGCACAGGAGACCAGACCCTTAAAGATACAGGGCCAAATCCTTAAACTGCAAGACGTATACATTACTGAGCTAATGGAACAGAGCAATTGTCCCAATGCAGCACCTTCCTGATGACTTAGACTACCATTCCCATCACCTCTCGGCTAGCACAGGCATTGGGCTTGTGGGTTGTGGGCGATGCACTTACAGCAGTGGTCCCCAACCTTGGGCTCCAGATGTTCTTGGACTTCATTTCCCAGAAATCCTGGCCAGTAGAAGTGGTGGTGAAGGCTTATGGGAGTTGTAGTCCAAGAACATCTGGAGGCCCAAGGTTGGGGATCACTGGCTTACAGGGCAACACCTCTGGAGGATGCCAGGGTGAGGAAGCCTGGATAGGCCAAGATATCTAAAGGGACCCAGGTTGTGGAAGGCTAAAGTAAAATTTGCATCAAGGTCGTTTGAGGTCGGCAGTTTTTCTCAGCAGGGCAGTGACTTATTACCTGCTGAGAAAAATATTATCTGCTAACCCCATTCTTAGAAAAGTACAGTAGCTCCGCAAACCCTGACAAGAAATCAATGTGGATTAAGGTCATAGCATGCATTAAAATTTAGCTAATGCTGCTTAACTAACAGTATACGTTCCTATGCTTCCGTTTTTGATGTTACTTTACCATATTCTTATATAAACATATAGCAAAACGTTTGCTCCCCAGTTGTTGTCTTCCTCCCCAGTTATTTTATGAGAGACAATTGCCTTCTTCTCCCACAGATTTTCTGAGGGTTATTTATTGATTTTATTCTATTTATATACTGCCCTATTAGTGTGAGAGCACTATTCTGGGCAGTTTAACAAATAAAATCCAAGCACACTGAAAACACTCATGATATAATATAAGTAACCCAAGGGGGTAAAAACAGTTTACAACGTACAGTAGCAGGACAAGTGATTGAAAAAGAGAAGAAAAGAAAAAATATAGCAACCTGTCTCAGTATGGAAGGCTTCCCTAAAAAGAAAGGACTTATGTTTTCTTCTGAAGGTCAAAAGGGAGGGAGCCAGGCATAGCTCCTTCAGAAACTGATTCCTTAAAAGTGGGGTCAACGCAGAGAAGGCCCTGCCTCTAGTAGAGGACTTTCAGGCTCTCCTTGGGATGATCACAAGGGGGAGCCTGATCTGGGAAGATCTCGTAGGTCAGGCAGATGGCAGTATTGGAGTCAGATGCTCCAACAAGTAATGTGGTCCCAAACTGTGGAGCGCTTTATACCTAGGAGTTAAAACCTTGAGCTTGATACAACGGGTAACTAGTACTGGCAAGCCAGAACTGGTGTGATATGCTCTGATTTGCTCCCACCAGTCACCCTTACATGAAAGTGGCTCTGTCAGACTCCAGTGCTATTTGAAAGGACAAAGAATGGTCCAGATTCTGAGCCAAATATGGTCTGTGCAAAGGAGCAATCCAAGAAATGTAGTTTAGGGATTTTGCCAGAATTTTATACCCTAAAGTTTCATCACATACTGAATTCTGGAGTTTTGGAACAGCCACAATGCAGGAAAAAAAATGGGCAGTCAAGATTCACTCAAGTGGTAATGGCTAACAATAACAACTAGGTGCTTGCTTACTAAACCTGGAGATCTTAAGTTGATGGAGGGAGTGAAGAGTCAATCATAATGACAGCACTTGTCATGAATGACTTCAATAGTCAAACTGTAATTCACTGGGACTGCAGTCCTGTTTCCAAAGAATTAGGAGGAGCCAGGAATTTTGAGTGATTCCCAGTGTGGTGTAGTGGATAAAGTGATGGACTCTGGAGAACAGAGTTCAAATCCCCACTTAACCATGAAAGCTCACTGAGGGAGTGGAACTTGTAAAAACCACTCCTTGTATATCTCACTTACCTTGAAAGCTCTGTTAGGGTTGTGGTAATTCAGTTCTGACTTGACAGAACAAAACACACTTACATGCACACAGTAATTTTGAACAGACATACTCCATACTGTGTACTCTGTGGAAGATGTTTGTCATGAGACTTCCAGCTGTTGCCTTATTACACTGGTGAAGTGGGGCCAAGAGACTCAGCTCCCAATAAGGGAAATACCTGGTTTGATTTTCACCTCTGCTATAAACTCACTAAGCTGCCTTAGGCAAACACTATTCTCCCCCCCGCCCCCATCTGCAATATGTATGGGGAGATAGGAACAGTGACTTCCATCATGAGGCTACAGCTACATTATGCATGAGAAGCACTCTGGACTCTTGGAAGTGCCCTGCAAACGGTGTTTGAAGGATGGAGGGAGATGAAAGTAGTTCCACTGCAGCAAAATCAGCAAAAAGTCTTGTGGCACCTTGGTAGACTAACAAATTCTATCTAGCACAAGATTTTGTGGAGTGCAGCCCACTTAATGAATCACGCATCTAATGAAACAGACTGCAGTCCCCAAAAGCTAATTGATAAGTAAAAACAATACCAATTAGTGTACAATAATAGACACAATTAGTATATCAATATTACACACACACACACACACACACACAAGGTCACTAGCTTTGCAATTCTCAAGTATGCCATTTATGAGCCTGTAAAGTGAATTTGCAACACTGTTGTTGTTGCTGCTGCTGCTGCATTTATACCCCAGATTTCAGATACAGAAGGTGCACTATTTGTGGATTTGGCATAATTTCCCTTCCCTGTCTAACACAAGCATGATAGCAGAGTGGGTTTTTCCTACTTAGCACTGCTTGTGTTGAATTTCTGGCTGTTATTCTTGTATTACAGATAGCAGGGATTGTGGCAGAAAAAACAAGGTGGCGACACAAAAATAGTAGGGTGGCAGGACCGAAAAGTCTTCCTTTTAGCCCCACAGAGTAGAAAGCTTCCTCTGATTGCTTGCTTTTCTTGCCCTGGAGAATGTTAACTGGGAGGACGGGCATGGCAGCCTCTTAAGTGTTTAGGGTCCCATGCGGGTTGCCTCCTACCCCTGCTAGGCAATGGCAAAGGCCACCCTCTCCAGCTCTCTCAGCCTCAGCGCTCTTTGGGCCTGCCTGTTGCCTGGGCCCCGTCCCCTCTGAGAGCTTCAGGGCAGTCTCCTCAGGGCTGCAGGGATCCCCCTTCTTCTTGCACAGAGGTTGCCCTGGGGATAATTGGAGCATCCAGGCGCCTGCAAGCAGAGGCATAGCGTGAGGTGACTGCTAGCCAACCGCCTGGGGCCAAGAAAAAGGCCTCCCCTGCTGGTATTGTTGCCATTACACGCCAGGGCTTTTCCCTTCCTTTTTCTGCCCTCAGCTGGCTGTTATTCATCCCTCACTCAGTGTTAAACCCTACAATAATATACAGTTTTAAACTGAAATTTCCAAACATTCCCCAGCCATTATGCCACTGCTTGGTGGGCTGAAAAATTCTGGGAGTAGTAAGTCTATAAAAAGTAACTTTTTCTCTGGACTGGGACTTGGAGGTTCTGTTTTACAATGACTCAGGGCCTTCCTAGAGAAGCGAACTCAGAAGGCGGTGCTGGGGGATTCCTGTTCAACGCCCTGGCAGCTGGCCTGCGGGGTCCCTCGGGGTTCTGTTTTGTCTCGTATTTTATTTAACATCTACATATTAAATAAATCCATAGTTTGGGGGTTCTCTGTGACCAGTATTCACCCATCCGTATCTCCCCTTGCCATCGAAATCTGAGGAAGCTCTTTTGTCTCTAGATCAGTGTCTGGTGTCAGTAATGAACTGGGTGAAGGTGACTAAGCCGAAATATAATCCAGACAAGGCAGAGGTGCTGCTGGTCACATCCTGTGCTGGATGGAGTGACACTCCCCCTGAAAACCCAGGTGCACAGCCTGGAAGTACTCTTGGATTCCTGCTTGAATCTAGATGCCCAGGTTTTGGCTATTGCTAGGAGTGCTTTTGCACACTTAAAATTAGCGAGCCAGCTAATTCGCCCATTCCTGGAGAGGTCTGATTTGACAGTGCTTTAGTTACATCCCAGGTGGATTGATGCAACACACTCTATGTGGTGCTGCCTATGGAAAGTGTCAGGAAACTTCAGCAGGTCCAAAACATAGCAGGCAGATTGCTAACTGGAGCTGGAAACAGGGACCACACAATTCCACTGGCTGCCGATCCATTTCTGGGCAAAATTCAGAGAGATGGTCCTAACCTATAAAGCTCTAAATGGCTTGGGCCCAAGTTATCTCAAGGATCCCATCTCCCTTTATGGACCTGCTTGACTGTTAAGATCATCAAGTGATCTTGATGATTTCTCTCGGCCCCACCACCCTTACAGGTGCATTTGGTGGGGACACGGGAAAGAGAGCCTTCTCTGTCACTACTCTGGAACTTCCTCCCCACAGGAAAGTAGACTGGACCCCATTTTTACTGTCCCTCCACAAGCAGGCAAAGACCTTTCTCCTCAGGCAAGCTTTCTCTGAGTGAATAACTGCCGAATACCTTACGCATTTAATGTGTTTTGGTGTTGCTTATGTTTTTGGTCTTGTGTTGATATTACTATGCCACACTGCAGAAGCCCAGGGTCACAGTGTGATCTTTACATTTTCTCACCCCTTCTCTGCCTCCCAATCCGGCTTTCATGAAATCTTTTAAAATGTGTGTGTGAGAGAGAGAGAAGGGGGGGGGGGAGAGGGAGAGGGAGGAAGGGACAGAAACACAGAGAGAGAGAGAGAGAGAGAGAGAGACTTCCTTAGTGTCTGTAACAGGCATATGGGACAATCTGCTCTGACTGGCAATCGGAACCCAATAATTCCAGGGGCTGTGATGGAGCTGCTCTGCATTTTCCAAGCTTTGCTGGGGACAATGTCCCTGCTTTGAAGGCTCCAGGGTCTCTCTTGCCATCTTCAGGGCTGGTTTCCTACCCTTTGAATGAATGGCATCGGTGCAGAGCAAGGGAAAGGCAGAAAGTGGAAGTGGGGGGGGGACTCTGGGTAAACAAGCCTCTTTCACAGATCAGAAACACAGGCTCTATTCATTCTCTGTGGCCTGGCGTACTCGGACCGCAGCCTGATGGGAGAGAGAGACTGCCATCCTCAGGGCAAGTTCGGGAGATGGGGCTGGGGAAGAGATGGACTCCTTGATGAGTAGCTTGTTGTCTGCCAGCAGGCCCACAGTGTTATTTTTTTCAGTTATGCTCAGACAACCCTTGTAACTACTGACTCACAAGGCTTACTTTTTGCCTGTGGGGTTTTATCACCATTTCCCCACCTCTTTAAAAAGAAATTAAAATGCCAGTCACCTCCCCCTTGCCAAGATTGAGTAGCAGCTGCAGAAGGATCGCCTGTGCCTTTAAAAGTGGCATGGCACAAGTTTGATATCCTTTTATAGAATGGGGTAGCAATTAGAAAAGTTGCACTTTCAGGTCTTCTCCTTGCATGCAGTTTCTTTAAAATGGAACAGGAGGACTCTATTGCGTTGCCCACTAGCATTAGGCATGCTGCTCTGGGTAATTTCATGTCTTCCTACACAAAGAATATATACCCATCAAGAAAGCAGAGACACCAAGGGAAAACATAGCCAAGGCCCACAGTCATATGGTCCGGGAACAGAGCCGATAGGAATTGTTGCCTGTCACCCAGAAACAACAAGAGCCTTCCCACCTGTAAGGCTATACAGTGAAATCTCTGAAGAAAAGATCAGTTTCAGAAACAGCTGGGTTACTGCAAAAGGCAGGAAAGAGGGATGTGTCGTTAAGTATTTTGGGCTTGTCCAACCCATGCTGGAAAGTTGTCAGAATCCATGATTCACAAAGAACTGGAATGGCCAGATGCCCCTTATTTTAGGGAATGCTCCCTACTTTGAAAAACTGTCCCTTATTTTGGAAACTGAGAGGTTCGGAGAGCCAAACAGATGTCTGTTACTTCAGAACATCCCTATTTCCCAGAATATTATAAAGACGATACTATAGTCTCTTTCATTTTTGTCTGTCAGATCTGGGAAGATGTGCAAACATGACTCCTTTTGCCAAGCGTAGGAAGAGATACTGACACCAGACCTAAAGGATCAGGAGGATGGGATGGCAGGGGAAGGGGGTAATTTCTTAGGAACACACAGATTTGGGAAAAGAAATTGGGAGACCAGATTACCAGCTTGGTACAGTCTAAAAGAAAGGTGTTTGATGAAGTGCCTGCTGAGATTGTAAGTGAACAGCCTGGAATGAGCAATGGCCTAGCAGCCAGTGTTACGTCTTCTCACTCTCCTCCTCATACAGTCCTGCTGCTCGCTAGATAGTTTTCAGGTAAGTGGATGTTTAAGGGGCAGGCTGGAAGGGAAAATCAATAGAAGCTGTATCATTTTGTTCAGTGAGGTAACACAACTAAAGTTCTAGGGCACAGCAGGGAAAGAAGATGACGGAACAATAGTTTCCTCAGATGACTGAAGAGAAATAGATGTAGGTGACTGGGAGCAACATGCTAGCCTGTGGTGTTTTTTTTTTTAATTGATTGGATTTATATCTTATCCTTTCTCCAAAGAGCGTAAGATATACTGCATGGCTGATTGTCTCTACCATGTCCCTGTGAGGTACATTAGTCTGAAAAATACAGGGACTGAATCAAGGACACCTAGAAAACTGGGTGATTTGAACTTTCGTCTCTCTCCAGGGACCTCATCCAACACACTTGCCCCTGAACTGGACAAGGGTGTTCAAAGCTTGCCTCATGGTTCCTGTAATGGCTGTTGGAGTCACAGTTCAGCCAAGGTTCTCCACAGTTTCCCTTCCATGACAGCCCATGAGGGTTGATGCGGAAGGTGTGCCATAGTGCTGTTAACCCCACATTTGGAGGTTTGAGACAACAACATCCATGTAGTTACAGGCAATCTGAGACCTTCGATGCCACTGTTGTGTGGCTCTGAGATATCGGAGTCTGAGCTTAGATGTGGCTAACAATGACTCCCAATTGGGAGGACTGGGGTGTAAAATTAGGAGGCCCCTGGTGTATGCACCAGCAAATTGTTCTCTTCTCTCCTCTGTTCTCAGGTTTTCAGCACTGCACCATGCGGCCCTGGTTGGGAGCCTAGAACTAATCTCCCTGCTGCTGGAAGCACAGGCCACCGTGGATATTAAGGATATCAATGGTAAGCATTCTTCTTGCTCTCTTCAAGACGGAGGGAAATCCTCCATGCTGTTGTCCTAGCCAGCAGTGTGAGGGAATGGCACAATACCTGCTCCTTACTTAATGGAGTCAAAAGTCTATATTGATAGCGAACAGTTCCCCCAGAAGAAATACAGTTTCCTTCATAAAGAAAAGAGACTTCTGCTTTGACTAGAATAACGCAACTTATAAGTTCCCGCCTTACTACTATGTCTGGCCAAAGATTTGAGAAGGGAACTGGTGAGGCATAATATTTTTGCTTTATTAGCCCTGTTCCTCATTATGTACCCCTGTGGTTCATATACCACGCAGCCTGTTTCTTCCACATCTTTTACCAGAGCGGACCCATTGAAATGAATAGGGCTTTAAACTGGTCATTTTAATCGCAGCAGATTTACTTTAGGCGTGGTTAAATCTGAATTCTTTTCTGTGTTTCTTCTTTCTAATCACTTTCTCCCTACAGGAATGCGACCACTACACTATGCTGCCTGGCAAGGGAAAGTGGAGCCAGTGCGCCTGCTACTGAGAGCGGCCGCTTCCGTCAACACGGCATCGTTGGATGGACAGATCCCATTGCATCTTTCTGCACAATATGGCCACTATGAAGTGGTGAGTGTTGGTGCTGGGGCCACTGGTAGGGAAACAGGGGAAGTAGGCATCTGCCTGCATTTTTTGGAATCTAGGACTGTCGTACAGACCACTGGCATGTCCAGATTGGCCAGTGCTTTTAACTTGTGACCGCACCCAGTTAGAACCCATTCATTTCATGCTCTTCCTTCTCCTGTGTTGTCCAACGTTTTCTCACATATTTTTTTTTGGCCCCCACCACCTCAGAGAGAACATACCTTGATACTCACTTCCATTCTTGCAGAATTGGAGCTCTCTTCTGGGACACTTGGGGGACACTGATTTCACAATTATGTCCATCCAGGGATGATGGTTAACAGAACGGTGTTTTCAGCCCATATGGCTTGTATGTTTTGCTTGCATCATAGCATATCGTTACCCAAGCCCATTTTTGGAAACACTGCTTATAACATACATTGCTGTGTGATAAGATCAAAGACAGGAGGTTGACAGCAACCTTGTGAACAACAGACAATTCATAGCCAGAGGAAAGGCACCTCACCATTGCAGTTTAAATGGCATGCCTAACAAAAGAGTCCAGGAGATGCATACAATCCAATGCTATTAAAAGCTAATTATCAGCGGGCCAAACTGGAGCTCTGGAGGAACTGCTTCCTTGGCCGGTCAATCCAGCACATGCCCACCAATCACCAGTGGGCCACTCCTACTACATAACCCTCCTTGTTTTCTCCATGTTCCCTCCACTCCCTGCAAACTATCTCAAAACTTCACTCCAGTACTATGGGGTTAATAGAACTTCCACAGGATAATGTGTGTCTGCTGCTGTGAAATTGCTATGAGAAGAGGGGATGAATCATACTTAACACCAACATCCCTTCTAATTTTCAGCCCAACTAGGCGGGGCTCTGCCCCTTGCGTGTGCGATTCCACCGCCCACCCCGCTTCCCCCCCCTCATGCAGGATTTCATTGTGACCAGAACCAAAGGGGCTGAAAAGGATCACTGTGGGTGCGCAGAGAAGGAGGAAGACCACGTGGGGGCGCTGAGTTGTATGCACACATGCACACCTTAGGGGGAACCTTGCTCAACCCCCAGCATAACCTCTGTCTACGGATTCTGGAGGGAGATGAAATGGGGTCGAAGGGGAAATGGCAGAATTTCTTGTGGTCTGAGAAACAGCATGAACCCAAACAGCTGCTCTTTTATTCCTGTATTAAACTTCCAACTTGATCCATGTTTCCTTTTTGCTCTGGGGGAAAAAAACAGCCCTCCATAGGGTAATACTTAAATTCCAGGGATTTCAACTGTACAAATGTATTCAGTTTCATTTAAGGCTCAGGAACTGGGAATAACTGACATGGAAACTGAAAAAGAGATAATAATATCAAAGCCTCTTAGGACATTCTGTGAGAGTGGCTCTGGGTTTTTATCTGACATTTCCTATATATTTCCAAGCTTCTACAGTCCCCCAGTGAGAACTAGAATTTTGCTTTTCAAAAAATGTAAGCTGGGATTCTCTGAATATGAGACACTGCATTAAATATCAAATTTATTGTCTGAACGAATCTGAAACATGTCCACCCTATCCAGAATTTTGTGTGAAACAGAGACCCTTCTTTTCAAGAAGTGGAGTGTGTGTGGGGGGGGGGCTGAGAAATTCCTGGGGAGATAAGAGGTAACAGAATGTTAAGTTAGTTTTCATGTAATCTTGGGAATACTGTGAAAGCTTTCTAAGTAAGGTGGGTGAATTTCTAGATTTAACAGACTGGCCAGCTCTAAAAGAAGCCAATCCAGACACCGTGGCCACTAGAACTGACAAAGGGCTCGCTTACAAGGAGGGCTTTGATTTGTTTGCAGTTTTACATTGTTCTTTCCATGTTCTTACCCCTCCTTCCTGCAGTCAGAGATGCTGCTTCAGCACCAGTCCAACCCATGCCTTGTCAACAAAGCTAAGAAAACACCCCTGGATCTAGCCTGTGAGTTCGGGAGGCTGAAGGTAAGCAGAAGCCTCTGTAGCCACTGCTTGCAACAAAGAGGCCAGCCGCTGAGAAGTCCGTGTTTGCTCACCTATGCTGAAAGGGTGATTGCTCTCAGTGATTCGGCCTGGCAGAAGGCCCGTCCACCTATCAGGAGCAGGTGAAGGGCCAGCCGCCGTGCTCACCCCCTCTCCTTTCCAAGCCAGTCTCATTCCAACCTGAGAAATGCTGGCATGGTCCCATGGGTCAGGGTGGAAGGAGGCTCTAAATGCTTTTGCTCATCTGTAGACGCCCTTTCCCTCCCTCCCACAAGACTTTGTCGCCACTGCAAGGGTATGTGAATGGGCCAAAAAAAATGGCACCCTGGACCAGGCCGTGTCATGATGTTGACACGTAACGTGACTCTTAAGCATTAGGATTGACTTTGGATTGACTTTGGAAGCCCAGCGAGGCTGGAATCAGGTCCCCTCAGAAACCAGACAGTGCCTGAGCCCTGCTAATCTCTCCTGGCCATAAAGGCAGAGCTATGGCCAGCTGGGACAGGAGGCCTGGGATTCCAACCTGGCGAAGCAGGGAGCTGGCCATGAATTCCTGTCTCTGCTATTCAGGACAGGTGCAAGAGGCGACTCAGGATTCCTGAGGGGTGGGAAGCTTCCCTCCTAAGTTCAAGGAAAAGGCAGCAGATCTATGGGATACTAGCCGGAGGGCCTGAAACCAAGGGAGGTAATGGACTGGCAAGGCTCTGTCCCCATCACAAGGCAGGGGGGTGGGTTGAGTGTTCATTTGTATAGCAAAGAAGCTATAAATAGGACAACTGCACACAAAAATACATACCCCAGAGCTTCTCGGGACAGACTGCCCTGTGCCTTGGTGTAGGTGTTCTCTGTGGGTGGGGCCCTCAGACCCAGAGGCTCTGAGGGAGAGACAAAAGTCCCTTGAAAGAGAAAGCCTTACTTAATTGCCTTTTCTTTTAATCTCCGTAAAGCCCTGCCTTTGTACCTTGTCTGTCTCTGGCCCTTTTGTGGGAAGAGGAGCTGCAAAACAAAAAGCCAGGATCTGTGGCAGAGAGGTTGATGGAGCCAGGGCAGGTGCAGCTTGGGAAGAGAAGGGCTGGAGAAGAGATGGTGACAGCTTGGATGACTCTGTTCCAAAAGGCATTCAGGAATTCCACCCCTTTAAGAACTTTGCAAGGCAAATGTGCAGCAGGTGTCATGTTTTCTGCAGTGCCAGGATAGGGTTCCTTCAGAGTATTGGTGTCTTCCTTAAACGTCTTAAAGGAGCAGAGTCATTCCCCTCTTTTTGGAATGTGGCCACTCTGAATAAACATTATTTTTAAAATGTGCCTGTTTGGCACGGGTGGGCTGGTCAATTTTTGGTCCTCCTGGTTATTCTGTAAATGAATATAGGAGGCCTCATACAATTTTGAAATCCTGGATTCATTTAATCTTCGGATTTTAGGATTGCAGGGCTAGAAGGAAACCTAAGTACTGTATTATTGAGGCCAGGCTCTGTCAATGAGGCACTTTGGGGGAATCAAACTCCCAACCTCTGGATCTGCAGCCAGAGACCTAAACCACTGAGCTATCCAGAAGTTCAGTAATGATGTGGATATCAAAACACCAAGTAGCCTCCTTTCCTCCTCCTCCCCCCCCCCAAAAAAAAACAGGGCTTCATATGTTTTTAACAGATGTATGACAGAAATGGAACAGGAGAAGCCCCAGGCTCACCACCTTCATACGAGTATCTGGTATGCAGGGGTTGAAGACAGAGGAGCCCATTTTGCCCCAAAATAGGTGGTCAGTGGCACTGAAGCCGGAGGGGAGTGGCAAATCAAAAATAAGGGTGCATAGTGGAAAACAAAAAGTTCTACAGGTGTGTACAGTGAAATACATAACCAACCAAAGGAAAAATCAATGCTGGGTTTAGTGAGAGATGTTCCAGACCTGCATCTCTGTGTGGCCTCGCTGGGACCCAGGGCTCCAGAGAGGAGAACTTCTGTTGATTCCAGTCAAAAATGTTGTATCGCTACCTCCTCTTTTCTTTCTTCATGGATGTTCTGTGGTAGAAAGGAAAGGATAGACCTAGCTGTGAGGAGATACAGAAAGGCTACCAACTGAAGACCAAGATGCTGGGTGTTCCCTGTGAAACACCGTGGATAAAGGCAGGGTTATGGCACTTGTCCTACCAAAGTGGGAGCACGTGTGTTGACAGGCTAAGGATTAGAGATTTGTTTATTTTTTAAAATCTTGCTATGATACTATCTTGTCAATTTTAGGCTGCAATCCTGCAGGTAAATTCCAATTAGCTAGGAATAAAATGCCATTGCAGGGCCATTATCAGGAACTGGCGTCGTGAGGCAGGGGCCTAATCTGCAGTGTGCTGGTGAGGGCTTGCTGCTGATATCTAGATGCCCACATTTACCTCTCACAATGCTGTTGACACCACATTACTCAGGAACACGGGTGGGAGATAAATATGCAGCTAGACTTCTAGGTTACCCCTGGAAGTGGCTGGAATTTGCGGGTGGGGCACTGCCCCTCCTTGACCCAGTGTGGCTCATAGTGTTGCTGAGAACTGCAGTTCCTCCTGCTGCCATGAACGCAACAAAAGGTCTCGGTGACATAGGAGGGTCTTCTAGAGGTCACTTTGACCAGCTCTTGCATCCCTCCTGGATCTGGCCCTGTTCCATTAAACACAGTGGCCAGTAACTTACACAGTGCATGGTGACTGGAAGGGCAATTGCGTAAGCATTCCCTTCCCCCCTGCTCTGACACAGGTTGAGAGAGAGGTTGTGCCACTGGATACACAGTGCAGAGCCTGCCCCGAGTGGGGTGGAGGCTTGCGCGGTGCCCTTCTAGCCAGTGTTCATCGAACAAAATACTGGCCTGTAGGAGTTGCCTCTGAGGAATGAAGCATGGGATTGGAGCTGGAATACTGTAATCTAAAATCGGCTCTCTTAAGTCCTAGTCAACATAACCAGTGGTGGGTGTAGCTGCAGTCCAGAAATGTCTGACAGCACTTTTCCCATCTCTGGTGTAAACTCATCCTAAGAGAGGAGGAGGAGGAGGAGAAACAACGGGATGGGCATGACCAGGATGGCTTCTGAAGTGGTGCACAGCATTGGCCTGTGAGAACCCGCCATGGATCAGGACCCACTCTTTGCCCATCAAGCCCAGTAAGATCTCCTCTGACTGAAAGGGGGGTTTTGAGGCAGGGAGACCCCAGTTCCTTTCCTTGCTCCATGATGTTCTTAACAGAAAATGCCAGAGATGGAACCTGGGACCTTTGACATGCAAAAGCTGCTACTTAAATATGAGACCATAGATCGCTCTACGTGTTCCGTCAGATGGAGGCAGAACAGCCGCCTGAAGTGTATGCTTTCTTTAAGCGCCCCTCTGTCCCTCTCTCGTCTTTCCACTACAACTTAGCCCCTTCCCTGCTTTGTCTACATTAGGTGGCACAGCTGCTCCTGAACAGCCACATGTGTGTGGCTCTGCTTGAGGGACAATCCAAGGACACAAGCGACCCCAACTACACCACTCCTCTGCACTTGGCAGCCAAGAACGGGCACAAGGAAATCATCAGGTAAACTCACCCAAGTGCTTCCAGTGTGGAAAAGGAAGGACACACGGCCTCCCTCAGCGGCCCATGCGTGCTCGCTTCAGGGCATTTAGTGCAGAGCTGACCGTTTGCTGGATGTTTGGGAAGGACAGGAGCAAAGGACTGCCTTGCTACTTCAATGTTTTCAGAAGTAGGGATGAACTGCTTGCTGTCTTGGGGGAAATATATATCACCCTTTCTTACCTCTGCAGCTCTAAGAAAAACACACCTGTGAAAAATGCTACACTTTGAAGTCATGTTGTTTTGTTGTTCCAAAAAGGCAAACAAAATGGTGGCCAAAGACTGAGAAGGCATGCCTGTGAGCGCCTCCCTTTGACTGACCCAGATATCAACCCACACACCCCATTAACAAAATGGTCCACTGTTTTCACAGCCTGGAAACAGGGCATTGACACTGGAGAGCTCCTTCTATCCCTGAAGTTTATGCCCATCTTTCCAAACAGTGGTTAGTGACTCTCGCATCTGCTTCACCGTGTGTTTCAGACTAGCTGCGTGGAAGGGATCGCACACCCCTGTGATGGCTTGCGGCTTTAGGGGAACAGGTAGAGAGGCAAGTCCTCCGTAGTTTTGTGCACTAAGAGTGAACAGAGAGTGCTGTCTTGACAAAGGCTGCTTCCCCTAAGAAGAGAAAGAGGTCGCCACCGCAGGCTCTCTGTTCCTGAACTGCCTCCACTCTCTTTCCCAGTGTTCCAGAAAGAGCAGCAGCTCAATGTCTTCTGGATCTTTCTCTGGCAAAAATTGCTGTTCATGCAATTACTGTTAATGAAGTGAAATCCCTACAGCAGTAGTGTGAGGTCATAAATTAGCACCAGTTGTGGGGCAAATACTGTATACCCAGATCTCCTTCCAGATCTCCTTTTAAATTCTTCTTGGAGCAGAAATCAGTCCCTTGTCTTACACCTGCTCGCCCTTCTCTTTTTCCTTGGCAAATTCCCCGTTGACACACAGCCTGCAACACAGGTTTGGGATCTGGGCTGTAGTCCTCTGTCACATCTGTTCATTGCCCTCTGTTGTATGTTCCGGTCTGCCCAGGCAACTTCTGAAAGCCGGAATCGAGATCAACAAACAGACGAAGACAGGCACTGCTTTGCATGAGGCTGCCCTGTATGGGAAGACCGAGGTGGTGCGCCTGCTGCTTCAGGTGAGACTAACAGTAAAGCTGTAAGCAAAGACTGGGATGGCTGCTTGGTAACTTGGTGGTCTCCGCTTCGGAGAGACCAGGGGCCCAAGAGCAGAGTGGAAGTGGGAAACAGAGAGCAGAGAGGCATTCCGCTGGAGGCCACGTCACTGATGTAAGCCCCCCCGTAAGGGTATTACTAGTCTCTCCCACACAGTAATGATTCCGACACCTCCCAAGCTGTGTGAATTCCTCCTGAAATGGAGAAACCCTCTGTGTGCTCACCTGTATCGCCCTTCCACATACCTGTCAAATGCACAGCTAGCAAGAAGGATGGCCACATCCTTCTCCTTAGAGCATGCTGGGATGACTCTCCAACATCCTCACATGTATGAATAACCTTTGTTCAAGGAACAGCTACAAACAGTGTTATAAAATAGACATGGGGCTGCCTTTGGGGGGGGGGGAGAAGAACTATAATATGCAGAGTGCTTTGCACTTCTTCCCTTTTTTATGTTGCTTAACACTTCTGTGAAGGAGGCAGCGATATTCCTTTGGGTTGCTAAGGATGAGGGGATGTGGCAAACCCAGGGCTTCATAAATCTGAGCCTTCTGTATCACAGAAGCAAAACTGGGGGCAAGTTGCCCCTGCTTATAGACAGGGCTCTTTTATCTATCCTCGGTTGTGGTTTAGAAAGTGTAGCTTAAGGGCATCTAACCTAGTCTTAGCCCAAGGCGAGGTTAGGTGCCTATACTGTGAAGCGCCTCTCAGGACAGGAATACCTACCATCGTTAACCTTCTCTCTGTGGATAGGGTGGCATTGATGTCAACATCCGCAACACCTACAACCAGACGGCCCTGGATATCGTGAACCAGTTCACCACCTCTCATGCCAGCAAGGACATCAAACAGCTCTTACGAGGTGAGCAGGCTGAAGCCTGGGCCATTCCTTCTACGAGTGAATGTACTTGCCTGGTACCATCTTTATGGAAACCATGACGATGTCTTAATCAGGGACTACACTCCAAGATCTTAGAGTTTCCACTTCACCACTCACTGATTCCCGAGACAAACAAACACACCATGGAAAACCAAGGGGGGGGGCAGATTGGTGGGAAAGCACAGGCTGACTCCAACAAACAACGTTGTATCAGTTTATGGGGAGTAGGAGGGATTACGTGCAAAGAGAACAGTATTGTCGATCTTCTACGTGTCCAGCGAATGATACTGTCCTCTATTCCTTCTCTTTCTTCTTGTTAATCTTCCTGCGTGTGCTTTGCTCCTTCTCCCGCTCCTTCTCTCTTTCCTCTACCCTTTGTCTTCAGAGGCATCAGGAATCCTGAAGGTCCGAGCTTTGAAAGATTTTTGGAACCTCCACGACCCAACTGCTCTCAATATCCGTGCTGGAGACGTGATCACGGTGAGAGACAAACAGAACCATATAAACTTCTAAGTGACTGAAATGTTTCCCTTGTAGCATTCCTGGGTGATCCTCACTTTGCGACAGACCTTGTGCAGGCATCAAGGGGTGTGTGGAAAAATGCAAATGGCCCCTTTATCCTGGTATTAAACAGAAGCAATCATATCCACAGTACAGGTGGTGGGAGTAGTGGTGGTGGGGTCATATTATATAAGTGGGACCTTGCTAGATTTTGTGGGGAAATGATTTAAGAAGGTTGCCTTCCCAGCAAAAGAGAATCACTGAGTAGTAGAAGTGACAGTGATTTTGGAAGATGTACCTTATAAGCAGAGCCATGTTTGTGTGCCATAGTTCTATAGAACTATGGGAAAAGTATAGGGTGTAAGCATAAAATTCAGAAGTTCAGCTCTTGTTTCTTTTTTATTTTATTTTATTTTGCTTTTTTTTTTAATGCAAGCAAAGCTGAGCATTTATTTTACTGCAATTCTTACGACAGCCCTGTAAAAACAAATGTCACTATTGTTATATTTATGATGTTAGTGAGGGATTGAGGTCTTAAAAGACTGAGCTGCCCAAGGCTCCCTAACTGGAACAGAAGACTTCCTTATGTATGTACCACCATGATTTAGCACATCACTAACAGGAAGTTCTGCTTTTGCACCGGGGACCAGCTTCACGACTACCTTCACAATTTAATGACTCCTTTCTGATTCTGTTGTCCTGCCTCCATCTTGTCACACTTGTAAAGGGATTGGTTCTCTTTTGTCAGGTCCTGGAGCAGCATGCTGACGGCCGCTGGAAGGGCCATATCCACGACTCTCAGAAGGGCACTGACCGGGTTGGCTACTTCCCGCCCTCCATTGTGGAAGTCATCAGCAAGCGGACAGGTTGTCCTAGGGAGCATTGTGGGAGATCAGAGGGCGGGAAAGGTGGCTAGGGGTGTCTGTGACTCCATTCCTTTGTCTGAGCCCATTTGTCTGGTGTCTTCCTTTCTTCCTTCCAAAAGCATTCATGTTCTACTAACTTCCTCTGCTTACCCTCATGCTTGTTAACAATGGACACTCCAGCCTTAGTTTCTTATCTTTACACGAACAAGGACAAACTGGGGTTCAGCCGCCGTTCAAGTCAGGACGGCTTCTTCCAGTAATTTTCACATACAGACTTTGTGCAGAAATCAGCTCCCTGGTTTTTGTCGTAAGCAGGATTTTGTCCAGCTGGTTCACAGGAGACTATTGAGGGGTTCCCATCTTCTCTGCATCCTGGAAAGAGTTAAGAGGCAGGATTTCTGACAACCTTGACTTGAACAAAGAATTCAGCAATAGGATGTAGGGTTTTAGGAACAGGGACTGTGGAAGGGAGGAAATCCATAGTCCCTGCACAATAAGAGAAGATTTGAAGGATGCCATAAAATGAATCATCTTTCCTCTAATCCTCCATATAATCATTTTCATTCTCAGTATGAAGGTGATCTGGAGAAGTCTGCTCAAGAGGAATGTGCTGATTAGACATGGGGGTATTTGTATACAAATATGAATACCCTGCACAGGTGGACATAACGAGGGATATAATGACTGTCCACTCACCGTGCGCTGCTGCTGCGGGCTCCACACTCCCTTCCTATGGCTCCGGAGCTCGCGGTCGGCTAACCACTCCTAACAGAAGGCGGGACAATGAGCCTCTCTGCCGGGTCGAAGAGTGACTTACAAACTGGGTGCTCTGGAGCAATTGGAGGTAGCATGAAACCCACAGCAGCATCTGACAGTGAGTGGGCTCTCCAGCCCCAAGAGGCTGGACCCTTGTTTTGTCCACCTGTGGGGGGGGGGTATTCATATTCGTACACACATACGAATACCCCCATCTCTACTCCTGATCGTAGGAAGCTTGCAGCTCCCTAGCTGTAGGGAGATGGGTCAGCATACTCTCAACGTCTCTGCCTTTCATCCAGAGGAGGTTCCAGATGAGGCTTTCCTTGTAAAATCCCACCACCTCATTCATGCATACTTTCTTTCCAAGAGGGAGTTTCACTCTGTACATACTGAGCTTTCCTTTATAATTGTCCCATATTTTTCCTACATCTTCATCCGTCGTTTTAACTCTGACACAAACTCCATTAGGTAGGAAAAGATTAAATGTACTGTATGTTGAAGGGTACGTAGTGTTAGCTGTAGAGCCTCTTCGATCACAGTGGCAGAGGTCATCTCTGGAAACTCCACTGAGCAAGTCATGTGTTTGGATTCCACCTTTTTCAAGGATAGTTATTGGTCACCATTTACCCAGTAGTAACTGAACTTAGGGCCAGGCAGGGAAGCACCATTACTGTTATTCCTGACTAGATAAGAATGCATTCTTATGTTTAATTGTGTAGTAGCATGCACTTTTTCCATACTATGCATGCACGCAGATGTGCACGCATATACTTCTATTTCCTTTGTCTTCCTGTTGCCTCTGATCAAAGAGGTCTTGTTTTCCAGAGACAAAAGTGCAATGAATATAACCCTCATAGATTCTGAACTTTCTCCAGATGTAGATGAAATGGTATAATTGGGTACAATTCTTCAAGAACCCAATAGAAGGTACCCTTTCATAAGCAGAAGTCCTTTTATGTAGGCCTAGAGGAAAGGATTGTGAGAGACTCAGTGAAAAAGACAATAGTGCTGGGAAAAGTAGAAGGCAATAGGAAAAGAGGAAGACCAAATATGAGATGGGTTGATTCAATAACGGAAGCCATGGCTTTCAGTTCAGAAGACCTGAACAGATCTATGAAAAACAGGAGCGTTAATTCATACAATCAGCCTAAGTCAGAAGGGACTTGATGGTGCATAAGAACAACAATAGAGAAAAGATTGAAGAAAGGAAGAATAAATGCCGTTGTGTTTGGTGGTGGCCTCCTCTGGCCCTGTTGCTGATCTACACCGTAGGCTGTTGAGAGACTCCTTCCCTGGAAAAAGTCTGGGAATATTCCTTGTTCTAATCCTCTTCATGTTATAAACTCTTGAGCAGTGTCCACACCCCCTCCACGGACATACCTGCTCCCAAGAGTAGCTGAGCATTTCCTGAGCCCTGGCAGCCGCCTGTCACCATCCCATCCCATCTTCACAGTCTCTTTGAGGTCCTGTGCTGGGAGAGGTCAGTCCTGGAGGGCCCCCCCGGCTGACCTCGCCTTGACCACGCCCCCTGTTCTGACCCGCGTGTTTTGTCTCTACATGCAGGCCTGACTCTTCCCCGTGTGGTGCCCTTACGCCCGTGCCAGAGCCTTGCCAAGGGCCAGCAGGTTGACACTGCCACCCCTTCGGGTGGGCTGCAGCCACATACAGACGCCTCTCTGCCTGTTTCGCCGCAGGCAACCCTCGGCGTCACCGCAGCCTGTGGCCATCTCACCCTGACCAGGACAGCCCAGGCGCCTGAAAGCCCAGGTTAGGGTTGCACTGCTGGGCTGGGCAAGCCTTCCCTCGGCTTGCACTGCTGGGAAAGAGTGAGGGCCAAGGGAGGTCCTTCCTCTTGGGGGGGCAACAGAGGGGGGTGGGGAGGAGGAGAGGAGAGAAGCAGCGGTGGAGCAGGGAGAGGCTTCCTGAGGGACCGAGGTGCACCTGCTTTTCCTCCTGACCCATCCACATCTAATTGGGTATCTTTGAGGCCATCTTCTTCCTCAGAGGCAGAGACCTGCCCAAGCAGTGATGACATCGGTCGTTACTCCCCTTTGTATGCACTGCATAATTGCCCTTGGAGTGCACCCAGTTGAGGCACATGTCTGTGGGCCTTCACCATCACAGCTTTCTTGAGATAGGCGCACATTTTCCTCAGTGCTTACGGGAAGTAGGCATCCGTGGCTAATTCTGGCCTCTCACCTAGACTCACCTGCCACTAATAAGCTCTACTCAAGGCACACCCGCTCATTCAGACAGTCCCTTCCATTCACAGAGATCTTCACTGCACACGTTTGTGCATCAGGGCACACCTACCCCAAGTACGCTTCCTTGGCCAAGCTGCCTGGCCCATCAACAGGGGGTGCTCTTCCCTCCCACTGGCATGACCTCCTTCAGTGCCCAGGTACACAGTTGCCATGGAGACCTACTCCTTACCACACAGATGGGACCCGCCACCTGGATGCCAACCTGCCTGCCTTCCCATCCTGCCCTGCTAGTTGTTACTGTGCCTCCCACACCACACCTCCCTTCCCTCTTTCCCTCTGTCAGTCTTGTGTGAGATGGTCTGCGGTTGGGGGGGGGGCTTTTGGTGGAAGTAGAATGATTTTCTGCCTCATCCTCTGGGGTAGGGGGCCAGGATCCTACTAACGTGATGTTGCTGGAGAGAAGCCACCCCATTGCTGAGTTCCTGCATGGGATCCTCGTTGCCTTCCTCCTTGGGAGCCAGCCCCCCCCCATTCAAGGGCTCTGTCGTGAAGGCTGCAGGGAAGCCCAAGGCCACCTGTGAGCCTCCACCTCCTAACTGGCCCTCTTTGGTTAGTGCTCAAGGGAAACAGGAGACCCCCCCTCTTCCCCCACCCCTTCTTTCAGCCCCCCCCCATGCTGAAATCTCCCTTCTCCCCACAGCAGGTGACAGAAACAGTGTAGGCAGCGAGGGCAGTATTGGTAGCATTCGGAGTGCTGGCAGCGGTCAGAGCACTGAGGGCACCAACGGGCAAACGACTGGACTCCTCATTGAGAACGTGAAGGTGAGCAGACCTTGCCTCTTCTGCACCAAAATATTAAAACCTGCCCTGTGTGCCCCCCTCTCCCTTGTCCCCAACCCCCACCTGCAATGATTGTGTCCTCCTGACCTGAACTCAGAAAGTGGTGCTGGGGGGGGTGTTCCTCTTTGACACCCAGGGCCCCCGACCAGTGGGGTCCCTCAGGGTTCTGTTTTGTCTCCTGTGCTATTTAGCATCTACATGAAACCGCTTGGAGGTTTTGTCTGGAGTTTTGGGGTTCCGTGTCACCCAGCTCTACCTTCCTTTCCCCCTAAATTTGAGGAAGCTTTTTCAGCTCTAGATTAGTGTCTGGTATCAGTAATAGACTGGATGAAGGTGAATAAATTGAAACACAATCCAGACAGGACAGAGGTGCTCCTGGTCAGTCGAAGGGCAGATCAAGGAACAGGGATGCAGCCAGCACTGGACTGGATTGCACTCCCACTGAAAAAAAGAGAGGCACAGCTTGGGGGTGCTCCTGGATTCATCCCTGAACCTGGATGCCCAGGTCCCGGCGGTGGCCAGGAGTGCATTTGCACAATTAAAACTAGGGTACCCGCTGTGATTTTATCTTGAGAGGTCTGATCTGACCACTGGTGACATATGCCTTAGTTATATCTCAGCTGAATTACTGTAATACACTCTTATGTGATGCTGCTGATGGAAAGTGTTTGGAAACTTCAGTGGGTCTAAAACACACTGGTTACAGAGATCCCATAACTCCCCCATTACAGCAGCTTCACTAGCTGCCAATCCATTTCTGGGCAGAATTCAAATTGCTGCTTTTAACTGATAAAGCCCAAAATAGCCTTTATAGGTTAAAAACCAGCACTTTGAATTCTGCCCAGCTGTCTCAAAGACCGTGTTTCCCATTATGAGACTCTGGAACTCCCTCCCACAGGAGGCCAGACCGGGCCTCCTCCTCACTGTCCTTCCGCAAGCAGGCACAGACCTTTCTCTTCAGGCAGGCTTTCCCTCAGTGGCGGGCTGCCTGAGTGGGATTTTTAGATGGATTGTTATGCATTACTGCTTTTACAGTGTTTTTGATATTGCTTGTGTTTGCCAATTCTCAGAGTGGTATTTGTTTGTTCCTTAATATTTGTATTGTTTTTAGCTTTAGTTTTGTCTTTTTAATGACAAAAGCTGCCGTTTTATGCTGATTATTTTTGAGCTTTAAATATTATCTTTCGTTGATGTATAAAGCACCTAAGAAGCCACGTAGAAACAGAAATGGCACTCTGGGTGGTCAGAATTAATCCCCAGCTGCATTCACTGCGGCTGCTGTGTGCCAAATGTGGAGCCTGTGGGGAAGCCAGCAAGGGAGCGATGCCTAGGATCCCTTGGTCTCTTCCTTCTTCTGACCTCCCTCCCTCCCTCCCTGTTTAATGCAGCCACTTTCGCCTGGTGGTGAGGATCTGCAGCAGCACCTCTTGGGCTCCAGTTCTCTCAATGGCCAGACAAATCCCATGATAGGTAAGAGGAGAGGCTGTCGGGTTCAAAAGGCCTGGGAGGACCAGGCAGGCGTGTGCCTGGTGGTAACTGCAGTGAGAGGAAGCCAGATCCGTTTGGAAAAGGGATCTCCTTTCATCCTGATGAAGGCTAGGTGGGGTGGGGTAGGGTGAGGTGGCTGTTTCCACAGTGGGGACAGGATGCTTCCACTGGCAAAGGGCAGGGCCAGGTGGGGAGGCCATCTTGGGGGAATGCCCTTTCCCTGGACAGTCATTACATCCTAAGCCTGACCTCTTTGGGTGAGAAGGGTAAAATGGTCTTGTTTGACCTGGTACTCAAGAACAAGTGAAGCAGGTGGTGAGTACTGTGGTGTCGATTAGTAATTTCTGTATAATGTACACATAAATCAGGTACTTCATTTTATTGCAATTCCCTCCCTAGCCAGCTGTTGTCTGCCAGCCCTAGCCTTTGAGGAGAGGTGGAATGAAAATTAAAAATCAAGCCAATGTTCGTGTCTGTTTCAGTCTTCCTCTCCCCACACAAGTGTCATGAAAACAAAGGATAGGTAGCCCCCAAGGGTCCCTGGGCCCTTGTGCCCCACCTTGGTTCCATTTCAGGCCCCGACACGTTCTGATTCTCCTCTCTGCCTCCTTGCCAGGGCCCCTGGGGCACCAGAACCTCTCCAACTGCAACACCAGCGACCGGATCTTCTCCCACCAGTATCTACGCCCAGAGCAGCTCCTGGAGGGGAAGGTCAGGAATCAATTGATGGAGGAATATGAATGTGCATGAGTTTTTTTGCATTGGTCCCTTCCGTATGTTTTTAAAAAAAGGATTATGTAGGTGACATCCAGTGTAAAACCACCTGGGCTAAGTCTTAGAAACATAGAGAGGACGGCCGAAAGCCACGGAGGTGGGGAGAGGGAATATATGCAAAGTGGAGAAACCACCAAATCCAGAGGTTCTTGTGAGGAGGAGTGCCTGAAAGGAATATAAAACCTGGCCTAGGCAGCATTTGAAGTGAAAGAGAGAGTCTTGTCTGCCCAGATACTCCCCAACAAGCCTTCTTTTTGCTGGTGCAAATGATGGTGTGGCCAGGGTGAGGAAGGCTCCCGTTGCTGCAGCAGAGAAGCTAACAAGAGCAGCAGGTCCCTTTCTCTGCCTGCAGCCCTCATTCTCCACTAGCAGAGACCGAGAGACCTGCTAAACGGTATGTGTCCCACCCTCTCCATTCTGATATCGATGGCCAGCCTCCCTGTGCCTTGTCCCTTGACCGTGCAGGTAGCGGTCTCTTTAAATCACCACAAGAGTAAACATGTCCTCTTTAAGAAGCTTCACTTCTTTCTTCTCTTCCTCTTTGGCTGCCACCAACTTTCAGTTTGCCCCCTCGCTGCAGGTGTATATCTTTGCCCCTTCTCTCAGGTCCTTATCATGCTCTCTGCATACCCAGCCCTCAGGTATGGAACTCAGCACCACTCAGTTTGAATAGAGGAAACAAGGCTTTATTAAAATAACAGTTTTAAAAGAACATTGTTTATGCCTAGGCTTTACGTTCATTCAGCACAATCCTTCATACACATTGTATTATCTCTCCCCTTCCCTCAGTCTCTTCTCTCCAACTTCTTTCTCAGACCTGCCAGGCTCCAAAAACCACCCTCTCTGGGATCGCTACAATCCAGACCCCTCCACAAACACACTCCTCCGCCCCCTTTCATAAGGCTGTGTTTGTGTTTATCCTGTTAGTCTGTAGGAGGGTACAACCCATTTGGTTGGGGTGGGGAAGTGCGGTCCTCCAGAGCTGTTGGATTGTGAACTCGCCTCGTCCTTTTCAATTGGTAAATGATGGAGCCTGTACTCCAAGCACTCTGGAGGGCTTTGCGTTCTTGCCGCCTGTGTGTGTATGTGGGGGGGGGGGGGGAAGGTGAGCTCAAGCCATGCCATCGTTATTTCTGTGAATCAGTTGTAAGGATATGTGTATCCTTCGTAATCTACTTCACAGCATCATCTTCACCAGGGGAATTTTCTCTTCCCACCTTTCAGGATGCTGAAGCCATTTACAACTGGCTGTGTGAATTCCAGCTGGAGTGCTACACAGCCAACTTCCTGAATGCAGGCTATGATGTGCCCACGATCAGTCGCATGACACCCGAGGTAAGGCAGGAAAAGTAGACGGGTCAAGCAGAAGGAAGGGAAGAACTCGGGTCTCTTGGCTGCCCAGCCATCACCCCTCTGCATCCTCCTCCTCGCTTGGTGAAATCTTGCCACTTTCTCCCCAGAAGTGCCTTTGCAGAACAACTCCTCCTTTTAAACCAGACATCGTGGATGTGACTGTTAGTAGATCAATGAGGGTACCTGTGCCATTGTTTGTTCTAGGATCTCACTGCCATCGGGGTGACCAAGCCGGGCCACAGGAAGAAAATTTCTACTGAGATTGGGCAGCTCACCATTGCTGAATGGCTCCCAAACTATATCCCCGTAAGTATGGTACCTGGATGGCAAGCAGCTCGGAAACCTACAGAGAAGTAAAATGCAGGGTGTTAAGAGCAGGGTGCAACCTAGTCATTTTATGCCCAGAGCCTATCACATGAAAAGGTGGGAAGTCACAGAAAAATTTCTGGGGATCTTAAGCAAGATGGAGCTTACCTGGTCCTTTGATTACAGGATTAGACTTTGAAAAAGCTGGATTCAAGCCTTATCTCTGTCATGGATTTATTTATCCTGCCTCGCACAAGTCTCTGTTTCCCTGCCTCAAATACTTATCTGTAGCATAAAATTGACCATCTGTCTACAAAGGACTTTGAAAAATGCTATGGGGCATCACTACTCATAACTTCTCCTCCTCCTCCTCATGCTCTCAGGTCTAGCGAATGGTATCATTAAGGCTTTCCCCTCCCTTCATTCTGAGTTTCTTGAGAAGGAGCCCCTAGCATGTGCCACAGTATTGACTCTGGCACATCTTCACTAGCGATATATCATCACTGTCTGCCACCCCTCCTTCTAGGTGCTCAGAATATCAAGCTAATGCTGTTTTGGGTGTCACTTATGAACCATATTCTTCTGCTTTAGAGGCTCTTGCCTGTAGTGTCTACAAAACCCTCTCAGGCCCGTTTCTAGCTGTACTAAGCTAGCATAAATTGGGAAAGTTGCAAACTTTTGTATCTTCTAGGATGACCTGATGGAGTGGTTGAGTGCCATCGGGCTACCCCAGTACCACAAGAAGCTGGCTAGCAACGGCTATGATTCCATCAACATTGTAACAGATCTGACTTGGGAGGACCTGCAGGAGATTGGCATCAATAAGCTGGGTGAGGAAAGACTTGCCTGGAGCCACGAGCGCTTCAAGAACCTCTGCTTTCTGTCTGTTTGTTTCAAGCCTGTCCAGCATAAACATCTGGCAGGTTCCTGTTTGCATGCCTGGCCTTATGCTGGTTGCCAGATTGGTTGTGTGATCGGTCTTGGGATGGAGAGCCTGCCAGAGTGGGAAACACTTACATGATTACCCTTCTGCTTCAACAAGGATCTTGGCCATAGTGTGGCATGAATTTATGTCCACCACAAGACATAAACTGTTGTGCCCTGGGAAACCATAGAGCTCACAAATCCTTAACGAGGGCATCCATGAATTGAATGGGCTTGCAAGCTCCCCAAAGACAGTTGGTATCTCCCTACTGTGTCTCTCCTGGAATGTATAGCCCCAGGGAAATGCTGAGCATGTTGTAGGGTGCTTACTTCGTTTGTGCTGCCTGACGGCTGGACTTTATAAACACACACTGCCAACCTCCCATTGTTACCGACACTGACCATGATGGCTGGTCCTGGTAGGAGTTCAAGTCCAAAACATATGAAGGGCACCAGGTTGGTAAAAGGAGTTCCCAAGTATAGCAAAAGAAAGAAAAATCCAGTTTTCCCCCAGGCAGTGGCTTGGAGGAAGGTTTTTTTCATTCCAGAACCAGCACGGATTCTTATGGCACCTTGAAGGCTAACCACATTTATTCCACCACATAAGCTTTTGCCCACCAGAGCCAAACAATGAAAGCCATGGGCAAGCTGTGCATCCCTTCCTGGTGTCCGCCACCTAGGAGCAGAAATAGGATAACTCTCTTTGTGCATAGATAGATTTGATTGAGTGGAAGTGATCAACCAGATTCCCCAAAGGATGACAGTTCAGACCCATTCCTAAGCAGATAGTCCAGCTTGAAGTCTGTCTGAATGTTGGTTTGTTGGCAGGGGTTGCATCATTGCAAAGATTGCAGGATACAAAAGCTTAGCCTTTCCTAAGCGGGTGACCTCTGGATGGACTGGTCGACAGTTCTTACATTTGCCAGCCATCAGGGTAGGAGCGATGGGGATTCTGGTCCCGATACATCCAGTAGGAACTAGCTTGCAGAAGCCTGGTTTAAGTCATCCTTGTTCTTTAACCATCATTAAGCACAGATAATGTGAAGGACTAGAAAGCGAATGGGTGGCGGAGAGAGAAAAAACAGGGGGAGTGGGGAAACATGGTTTTCCTTTATCTTCTTTCCTCCTGGTTCTCAAGCCTTCTCATTTTCTTTCCAGCTTTCACAGCTCTGATGATCCTACCGTTTCACCAAGGCATACACATCATTCTCTAAAGCTGTAGCCTCTTCGCCTCGCTAGGAATGTAGTGCTAGATTTTTGCTTGGGGCAAGGAGACGGATTGCCTTCTCCCCCTTCCTAGGGGAACCGTTCTGGGACTGCCGAAGGACTGGCATGTTGAACTTCCCATAGGTACCCCCTCTCCGTGTCAAAGACCAGCAGACGGCAGAATCCCCAGGGCAATAGGAGAAAAGAGATCTTGGTCCCCTTTTGCATGGCTCCTTCCCATCTTCTTTCAGCCCCCCCCTGGTCTGATGAGGAAGGACTTGTTTCCACATTAGCCAGCCAGGCCTCCCCATCAGCGTTCAACTGGCCCATGGTCAAAGGGGCTGCCTTGACAAAGAAGGGAGGGGGAAACCATGCCCACCTCTTCTTTGGAGGCAGTCATTAGTGTGGTATTTGGCTCCGAACCAAATTCTCAGGGTAACTGGATGCCTGTTTTGGCACGGGGGAAAGACAGCCCTGTCCTTGCCCATTAGCATGGTCACGGCACAAAGTGTGCCAGCTGGCTCAGTCCCCAACCAACCACACTTGGGAGCTATCAGGGGCACACAACGGCCGGTGAGACCCGCTCCAAAGAAAGAAAGAAAGAAAGAAAGAAAGACAGACAGACAGACAGACAGACAGACAGACAGACAGACAGACAGACAGACAGACAGACAATCCTGTGGTTTTTCTCCCCATGTCCCAGAGTCAGTCTCTCCTTCACTCTCTGCCTGCTGTTCCAAGGCCGTCCTTCTCCCTGATTTTCCTTTTGGCAGCAACTCCAATTCTGTGGTCAGAAACAGGAGCACCCTAACATTTTAAAGGCAAGGAAAAAGCAGCCCAGAGAGGCACAGGAGAGGGACCTTGTTAGCAGGGTGCAGGCATAATGCAGAAATCAGCAAGCACTTGGGTCCTTGTGGCTCCTGCCTCGGAGGTAGTTTACACCACACTACAAGGAAGTGAGTGATGGAGGTGGGGGGGTAGGATCGGTGATGAAGGAACTCGAGATAGAGTGGGAGATAATATCTGGCACAGTAACATCTGTTTCTGAATCAGGGTACTTTCCCATCATGTTTATAGCCCACCTTTCCTCTGAAGAGGTCAAGGCAGTGTCCATGTTTCTTCTGTCTTCCCACCTTTGAGCTTAACAGGAAGGTTACTCTATGAAATAGTAAGTGGCTCATGGCCAACAAATAGGTTTCATGGCCAAGTAGGAACATAATCTGGATCTCCTAAATCTTGGTCTACACACTAAAGAAGTACTCTGGATCTCAGAAGGCTTGTGGCTGCTCTCAGTTTTGACTCTGGCCGGTTAATGGAAGCCAGAGGAGTCACCTCTCCTCTAGAATGGATGTAGCTGCTGGAATTAATACAGTAGGACACACACACACCATCCGTGGCAGATCGGTCCCACAATCTACCGTGGATTCCTAAAACTGCAGATATAAGAGTGCAGAGTATCATACAAGGAGATGGGACAAAGGCCGCAGGGACTGTGATCAACCATGGGGAATTGAAACCACAGGTATCAGTCGCATGGATTCAGGGATCTTGCTGTATATTCTTTGCCTCAGTAGCCTTCACCCTACAGTTGACCTAAGATTCCTTGTTCCCCTTTGAGAGTGCTTGAGAAGGTGGGGCCAGGAGAGTGTTCTCCAAGCGCAGCCTTTTCCAACCTGTTACCCTTCATCACATGGGTTGGACTCCAGCTCCCAGAATCCCCTAGAGTGGGCTGGGGAAAGGCGGCCCATTTTGCTGTGCCTGAGCTTAAGTGTTTTGCTTGTTACCCTTGTGTGCCCCCTTGTAGGCCACCAAAAGAAGATCATGCTGGCTGTCAAGAGGCTGACAGACCTTCGGAAGAACCTGAGCCAGGCGGACACGAGCACCCTGAGGCGCAAGATCCCTGGGGCCTTGGACATTGTCACCATTGAGTCTGTCGAGAACGGGGAGGGCCATTCTCCCAACACCCCCAAGATGACCACTTTCCAGGACAGCGAGCTAAGCTACGAGCTGCAGACGGCCATGTCCAACAGCTGCCAGGAGACGCTGACCATCAAGGGGACTCACGGCATGTCGAGGAGCCAAGAGAGCATCGGCGTGCGGTCCCGGGGGTCGGGGCACTCCCAGGAGAACATGCTCTCCCAAAGCATGGCCTCAAGCCGTTCTCAGGAGAGCTTGGGCAGTGGGGAAAGCAGCAGCGGGAGCAGCGGGAGCGGCCACTCTTCCACCCAGGCTCGTCCCGGCCTAGAGAACTGCGGGAAAAGTCTTCCTGAGCTCAGTGGTCCGGAGGGAGTCAACGGCTATTCCAGCGGCTGTGCAGGAAGTCCCTTGAGGGAGAGAAATCTGCCCGAGGGGATGGATCAATACCAGAGGCCGAATGTTCTGAAAGGGGATCTTTTCCCACAGTCACCTCCCTCGGAGCTCCCCAATGTGCCACCAGCCACCTCCCCCGGTGCCTCACCCCACACAGCCAGCCGAGCAACCGCCCCTTATGTCTTCATGTACCCACACGTCTCCCTGAAGTCCCCGCCACCTCCTTTGCCGACGGCGCCTGAGCAGGCCAAGGCCTCAGCCCAGCCCTCTTCCCAGAAGACCCTGCTGCAGTCCTCAGCCCAGAGAGCCTTCTCCTACCTGCATTCCCACTGTGGACCTACAGAAGCCCCTCAGGGACCTCCAAAGCCAGGGACTGAGGGGCAAAATGGGGAGGGCTCGAGGCACAAGAAACGGTCGCACAGCTTGAACCGCTATGCTTTGTCTGATGGCGAGGCCGAGGAGGAGGAGTCCACAGGGAGCACGGTGGGCTCTTACGCCACCCTCACCAGGCGGCCTGGACGGAGCCAGGTGCCCCGGACGCAACCGCCGGCAGACGCCAAGGTCTTGCGCAGCCAGTCCTTTGCGATCCGTGCCCGGAGAAAAGGCCCTCCGCCCCCACCTCCCAAACGCCTCAGCTCTGTCTCCAGTGCCCAGACGGTTGACTCAGAGTATGAACAAGGCCTGGAAGGACAGAAAGGGTCTGCCTCCTCCTGCTCGCCCCAGGATGAAGGAGAGAATGCCTGGGAGAGCGATGGTCCTGCCAGGAGCCTGGCAGCTGCAGGTGAAGAACCTGAAAGGGATGGGAGCCCAGCTGAGCCTCTCCAGCCTCCAAAGTCCACGGGTTCTGGTCAAGAGGTCGCCAACAGAGCAGGTCTCCACAACTCCATTCAAGGGGATGCCCCGAGTGCCACGAACGGCCAAAGACAAGCCTTCGAAAGCAACGTTCCCAGGAGACGAACACTGAGCGAACCTGCGGTCCCCAGGACGGAAGCTTTGCGGCACAGCCTGGAGGATGTCCGGTCGGACACCGAGGAGGATGAGAAACAGGGCGGGAGAGACGATGCTTCCAAGTCCCCCTGCTCTTCCCAGAACAGCTCCAGCGAGTGCATTCCGTTTGCAGAGGAAGGTAACCTGACCATCAAACAGCGACCCAAGCCTATTGGGCAGCTCAAGGCAGAGGTCTCCGTGGCAGATTCTGATGCTGCCCAAGCGCCGCCTGGTGGGGAGGAGCCACCAGGCACCCCAGCAAAAGAGACCCCCGTCTTGGAGTTCAACCTCACCGAGTCGGACACCGTCAAGAGACGACCCAGGGGCAAAGAGAGGGAGCCTCTCCAGAATGTGCTCAAGGCCTTTGGCATGGCAGCCCCCACCCCAGCCACGACAGCCCCAGGCCCACAGTATGCCCAGGCCCAGACCGTGAGCATCAGCGGGCCATCACTGCATGTGACTGAGCCACCACTGTCACCTGGAGATGCTCTGGATGATGACACCATGGAGTTCCAGATTGCTGAGATCGAGAAAAGTATTCTCTCTCTGGAAAGGGGGATCAAGAAGCCGCCCGTCTCTCTGAAGCCAACCAGCCCGGTGTTGCCAGCACCACAGATGGAGAGGCAAGGAGGGTTGGTCCAGCTGAGGACGCCGTCCATGGTGACAGGTAGGCAGTGAGTGGTTCAAGGGGTGTGTGCGTGTGTGTACATAGGTAGATAATGCATAGGGATTCTGGCTCTCCCTGAGCTTGTTCAGGCCATTAATTCTGCAGCCATCCTGCCTCATTCGTGGTCTTTTGCAGGGGCCCCAATTACCATAATCTTCATTTTGTGTGTTCCCCCCCTTTCCAGTCCCCACCATGGTTTCCCCCTTGTGTCTTGTGTCTTTTCATCAAGGAGGAAGTGCTGGAATTCCTGCACAATGCCTTTTGATTGGCAGTACGAGGACCCCTCCATCTGGAAGCACTCTGCATTCGGGGCAGAGAGAATTACTACCACATTCTTTCTCCTGTTTGGGAAAAGGCTCCTTCCAGCGAGTGAATGGGTTGGCAGGCAGTGGTGGGGGTTGGGTTGGGTTGGAAGGAAAGAGGGCTTTTAATCCACCCTTTGCAAGGCTGACCTAGTCTCCCTAGGGAAGAGAGAGAAAAGATTGGTGGCACAATAGGACTGAAAAAGAAAAAGGAGAGGGAATCTCAGAAGGGCCCTATATAGGCTGCACCATAGGATTTTCTCAGCATAGCTGTCGAATTAGTTCACCACAGAAATAGTCACAATCTCTGCTTGGGAAGGCCAGGGTCTATAAATTCTAAAGCTGACGGAAAAGGGTTAGACATACCAGTATGCAACATGTACTTTGGATTTACAAACTTTACACATGCATGCATATCCTGGAAGTTGGAAGTGTACAATTCCCAAAATCCCCCAGTTAGCATGGCTAGTGGAAGTTATAACCTAAAAAGGTAGCACTTTCATAGACCCCCCCCCATGTGTATCCTAAACACAGCAGGGAAAGAAAAACAGAAAAAACACCTACCAGCTGTATGTACTCAAGCCCCAGCCTGCAGAAGATGGAGCTCCTTGGTCCTCAGCCAGTGTGCATCGTAGGACGGCAGCCCAACCTGGCGGGGGACGGGGTCTTCTCTGGGAGATATGGGGCATTTGTGCGAGTGGGTGAGAGTGTAGATTCTGGTAGGCAGCATGCTGTTGCTTTCTGTGAGAGAGTGAAAGGTAGCAGGGAAGGTGGACATGGCTGCACCCAACGGTAAACATGGATGCTGTGGGAAGGCTGAGCAAACAGGAAGTGTTTGCGTAACTCTCCAAGGCAAAGTGCAGGCTGTCCAGCCACAGGTCAGACTCTTAAGCCCCATTTTCTCCTTCCAGATACTTCAGCAAAGCACATTGCATCTACCAAGCTGGTGTTTTCAGGACCAAAAACCATCTACCAGCAAGCCCTACAGAACTCTTGCAAGACGGTCGCCCCCTGGGCAGCCACAGAGATGGTCTCAGAAGGGACGGGTCCCTCCTACCCCACAAAGCTAGGACTCACCAGCAAGCCCACGGGCTTTGGGGTGCCCCTTTCCACAAGGCCTCCGAGTGCATCTCCAGACATGATCCAGGCTCAGCAAAGACTGGAACAAACCAACTCCTCTTTGGCCTCCACACTTGAAGCAGCCGAAAGGAAAATCTCCACAGAGGAAGCAGACAGGTGAGGCCTAGTTTGGGCACGGAGCAAGGGCAAGCCAGAGCCTCTGTCCTTAACGTCACAGCTTGACCATCATTCTTCACGAGCGACTTTGGAACAGTATAGAATGTCTTGGTGCTGCAGTTGTTAAGAGCAGCTCCCGGGCGTCTTTGAAATATACAGTCATGCCCCACTTAACGATTGTCTAAATGGGGGAATTTCGCTTAGCGATGATCAGTTCCCTGCTTTGGGAACCAATTTTCGCTTTACGACGATCAAAAACAGCTGATTGTCGGGTTTTCAGAATGGCCACCGGGTGCTTAAAATGGCTCCCCGCTGTGCTTAGGGACGGATTCCTCGCTATACAGGCACCGAAAATGGCCGCCGTATGGAGGATCTTCGCTGGACGGTGAGTTTTTACCCCATTGGAACGCATTGAATGGTTTTCATTTCATTTCAATGGGGTTTTTAATTTCACTTTACGATGTGATTTTCCTGGAACGGATTATCGTCGTTAAGGGAGGCACCACTGTATATACAACCAATCCAGCGAGGCACATTCAAGCCTGGGTTGCCCTAGTCCGACAAGGATTACCCTTTTTGGTAATCTCCCCTCACCAAACACTCGCACTTAAACAAAATACTCAGGAGGTCTTTTTATCATTAAATAAAGAAGTCTATTCTGCTCACATGAGGTTATCATTCTTAAAGGTTTCAGTTTGTTACATAATAAACATCTTAAAGGTATGAAACAATAGCTTAATGTGTAAAGATCTGAGAGAGAACAAGTAAGTGTCTTGTTTGAGGTTTAATCACCTCAGAGAGAGAAGAGGAAGTTACAGACCAGTAACAGTTAAAGCTTCCCTCTGATTGGTTAGTATACAAAACTATATACTAGCAAGTTAGTCTGTGCACTGGATGGTCTTTGAAATTTACAGTTAGATTGGTTGACCATCCAGTACATCCAACACCTCTTCCTCTGTATGCTAAGGGGAGGACCATGTCCAGTCCATCTATCTGCCCACAGAAAGGCAAATCATGTCCACAGGCAACCCCTAAACTCAAATACCCACACCTCGTGGCTCATCTACACCCCCATCTCTCTTGCAGGACAACCCTGCTAGGAATACTACACTGTCTCTGATCAACTTTCTGCTCTGGCTCTGAGACACCACAGAAGCTGCTTTCTCATTAGCCAAGAAGAGGCTAAGCCACTGCAGGCATGGTTTGGGAAACAGCCCTTATCTGTTGCACACAAGAGAGAGAGAGAGAGAAGCAGAGGCTTTGTGAGGTTTTCACAGCTGATGAAGGGCTGGCTGTCAGTTTCTAGCTGGAAATCCCACAGCAGCCAAACTTAAGTGTTTCTTCTGTCTTTCCCCCCCCCCCCCTCCCTTCAGCCACTACAGGACAGCACGCTCAGCTAAGAACATCCTTGAAGACATCAGTAACATGTTTGATGACTTGGCCGAACAGCTGGATGCCATGCTGGACTAAGGGGTGGAATTCCTTCTGCCAGGCAGTGTTGGAGGTTCATCCCACGACATGAGACAACAAGCGGACGGCCTTGGCTTCACTCACATCCTACCATTCTTTCCGGCCTCCCCTTCCTGCACTTTACCCTTTTCCTCACCTGATAGCTCCTGATGAAGACAGACGCTTGGGTGTTAAAATGCCCAGCAGGAGACACGGCTGCTTGTGTACGTGCTAGGACCATCTCCTTGAAAGGTCTGTGAAGCAAGAGGAGGGCCAAAGCATGCCAAGGCATGGCCTGTTCGGTTTCTGTCTAGGCCCCAGAACCTTGCCAGGCCTGTGAATCCTGACCACCCATCCCGTAACAGTGAAGTGACAAAGAAGGACTGATAAAAGCCCTGCTGCTTCGAGGAGCTGTGGAGGAAGACGGACGCCAGAGGGAAGCCTCTGCCTACATAAACACCACAGACATTTGTGCTGCTCCCAGGGAGCAGCAGCCAGTCCCCTATTTCTGGGTCTTGCCATTTCAGCGATGCCAACAATGTGTCGACGGCCATCAGCAGTGACGGCAGCCAAGGGACTGAGCCCTCAAGGAGGCCCACCACCCTGGCTGCCACCGTGAAGGGTGGTTGGGTAGCCTGGCACCCTGCAGAGCAAGACAAGCCCTTGCTGCTTTCTTCAGCATTTCAAGAGAGGAAGCACCATGTAATCTGGGTGGATTTAAATCCCTCACACTACCCATTTCTTCTTCTTCCCGGAACCAGCTGGCACAACTTGTAGTTCCCAAAACTTCCAGACGGACAAAATGGGTTCAGCATTTCAATAGCAGGCTCAACATTTCAATAGCAGGGGAACTGAAAAGTACTTGACCTCTTTCTTTCCCAAGTACCTTTGATTCATTCATTGCACAAGGCACAGCCCGCCAGAAGGCTTGGGAGGGAAAGGGGATTGTCTTCCTTTTTCTTTCAGGGGATTCAAATGGCGGGGGGGGGGGGAGCGCGGACAGACCCTGATTCAGAGGTTACAGTCTAAAGCACCCTCTGGTGGTCAGACATAAAGGGAAAAAGTTACTCTTCCCAGATTCAAACACTGTTCCCTTACTTCTTTCTCCTCGTAGGGGAGAAAACACAATCTATTCACCTTTTATTAAAAAACTTAAACCTGGCTAAGTTGGGGGGGGGCTGCAAGGTGGTCATCCCAAGGCACCCGTCTCATCCCCCTCTCTCTACGGCTCTCCTCCTCTTCCTCACTGGAACCAAGTGCAGCAAAGGGCCCGTTTTTAGACTTATGCCTGCCGTGAATCTTCCTGGGGAGCAGCCCCGAGAGGAGGACCAAGAGTTATCCATACGTAGCCTCTAGAAATATGTCCAAGAGGATGCCAGCTTGCCAGCTAATGAAATATTAACTGAGCAAAGAAGGGGGGGGGAATCACCAGGTCACTGCTTTACAGGCTGGAACCTAGCCTACTGAGACGTTTTATTTTGAAAGTGATGTCTGAGATGAAAAGGACAGCTGATGTGCCCCAGGCTTCAGACAGTGGCCAGCTTTTATCTGCAAGGGAGATGGAGCGAGCAGGCCAGAGGTGGGCAGGGCAGGGCAGGGGCACCCGCTCCTGTCAGTGCAGGGAAGGCCTCTGCAGGGGGAAAGGCCACCACCCTTTAACGTCTTGGTGGACCATGAAAGGGGAGTGAACGGAGCAGGGAGCCGACAAGGGCTGGCAGAGTTTCACAGCCACATGGGAGCCTCTTAGCCATAGATATTGTTTTCCTCTTTCTCTCTCTCTCTCTTTTAAAGATTCTGTTTTTATCCTGTCTCAAGTGGATTAGTCATCCTCTGGTGATGGATGACTAGTGGTAAAGGAATAATTAAGGCAAAAAAAATAGTTGCAGCCAGTGGCACTTTATAAAAAGGGTTCTCTAAACCTTTTTTTCAAAAGAGGTTTTTAATTTCACATTAGCTGACTTGGGAAGAGTCCAATATTTTTCACTGTTGATAAAACTGTAAATTTTTTAAGGAGAAGAAATGTATATATTTTAAAAAATGTGGGTTTGTTATATATTTACTAACCAGAGTTCTGTTGTATTTTAACGTCTGGGGTCAAACCACATTACTGCCTGAGCCACTAGGAGGCAGTAAAATACTGTTCTTTTATGTTGTCGCTAATGAGGGAATCCAGTGTCTTTTTTTTTTTTTTTGGTCTTTCAGAGAATGCATATTTTTTAAGAGCTAGTTCTTTATTTTAAAGATATTTTATGCGGTGTAAATTATGTATGGATGTGATTGTGTCTAACCAGCTTTGGCCATGTCGGCTACATGTAACAATTAGTCCAGGCAAACCACTAGCCGGGCAGTTTTTAAACCATCTGGCCTGTTTATGTTAATCATGGATTCTTGTTTTCCACTAACATCATCTGCAACTTATGGTTATTAAACGGGGAATGATTTCCCTTTTTGATGGCTGTGCTTGGCCTACAGAGTCTCTGCTTTACTTTCATTTGAGTTCACCACATGGACCTATTTTTCTGTGTAAATTTTTTAATTATCAAGAATGGGGACACTGCAAGGAATCCCTTTATTTGGGATCCTACTAACTGCTAGTGCTCACATTTGTAGTCTGAAAGGGGTATCAAAATATAAAGATATGGGCATCTCATAGTTAAATGCATAAAGTGTTGGTTGTTTCTCTTTAAAATGCTCAGAAGTAGCTGCAAAGAAAGGATCAGGCCTGCTTTATAGTAATCTCACCCATACTGCGTGAGAGCATAAAGAGAAAATTACATATAATGGTCTGTAGATGACAAAAAAACAGTCACACAAGCCACTATTTTAGAATGCCCCATTAATTAAAACTTCAACACCCAACCTCTTATTTGACTGGCCCTTCTAGTGAGCCATTGAACTCAGCCCAAAAGCCTTCCTCAGTTAAACAATGTGTGGCATGTGATTAAGGACAACAGGAAGAGAAAAATACAAATCCAAGTAACATGGGTAGACGTCCATAGGAGAGCCACAAATAAGATAATACCAAGACCGCATTGGCAGTACGTACAGGGGCTAGCAGTGCAAGGCTGTGCCAGTCTACTTGAAAAGAAGCTCCACCGAGGCCCAAGGGGATTCAGTGGCAGCCTGAATAGGAAAGGTGAACAAGAGAGTGAGTGGGGTTCGAATCTCATGGCAGTGATTCATTTATTAGGTCTAGGCAAACCCTAAATCTGCTCTCAGCCACCCGCCCCCTGCCCGACAGCAAGGTCTGAGCTTGAGAAGATGACAGGCCAACCTTACAGGGGTTGAACACGGGATAACATTTTGCAGTTCTAAAAGTCATGCCACCAAGGAGAGCAGCCGGTATCCAGGTCTATTCTTGGGGCTGCCCTGGATTACTTCGGTGGCCTTTTCCAATTCCTGGTCTTCTGTGCCTCTATCCAATTTCTTTCCCTAGACATAAACAGACCATCTCAAAAACAGTGTAGTGTATCAAAGACAATCATTTATTGCCATTCATATTAGGTGCTCTTTGTTTCTTTTTATACAATTTACAAGTTTTAATACAAATCTATTTTTTTACATACATCCCCAAAAACGTTTTAAATATAAAATATACATCATTTAAAAACAGGTTGGTGGACTGAATTCATTCCTAAAGCCATGCTCCACATTTTGTTTTGTTTTCCCTTAAAGCCCTGGCTGGCCAAGAAAGTAGACAGGGCAGCAAAGGCCTTTCACGAGGCTGCCCTTCAAAATGGCTCATTTGCTTAGGTTTTGAGTCTTGACTGAGTACGGTTCCAGAGGGAAAACTGTCTTATCAAAGTGCAGAGAGGAAAATCATTTTAGAGTGATCAACCATTCCAAGCCAATTAACTAAACAACAGTGCCCATTTGAGCAAGGCCACTGCCTCACTCAAGTTTTTCCCCCTTGGATCACAAATCTAAGGACATTCCTGTGACAAAACAGGTATTTCAGTAATGGGGAAGAGGAGAGACAATTGCTGAAAGGCGGCCTTGAGAATTAAGGCAAATCATGCCTGTTTTCCAAAGCAAATCCATCCAGCTTCCAAACGCAGAGAAATGCCTCTGACGCAGCCCAACCTTAGCCTGAGATGCAAACTGGGTTGTGGGCTAGGCCAACCCTAGCCAACTGAAGACAACAACAATTCTGACCATAGGAAAAAAACTGTCACTTGTGTGATACCACAAACTGCCCCAAGGGGTTTGTACAAAACCTAACGTGAAGACCACAAGCATGTAACTGTGTACTGGAAACACTAACGTTGGAAAGAGAAAAGTTACATTTAAGATCTGCAGACAACCTGTTTTAAAGTATGAGAACAGGCTGTTGAAAACCGTGGCCAAAACTGACTTGAGCTGACTTATACACCACATGTTTTGAGAACACTGATGTGGGTAGAAGACTTTAAGAAACATTCCTTGGCAATGTACTACAAACCTCTTAAAGGCTCTTAGTTCAAGTATCAGACAGAATAAGACCCGGTGATGTTAGTCGGGGGTCATTACCTGTGTGGACAGACAAAAGGACTCCTCACTTCCACGGAGGGTGCCTTCACTTGAGCCACAGCCAGGGCCCATGAATTTGCTCTCCAGTTGCTTCAGAAATAAAAAGAGTATTCAACAAATTTGGAAACAAGCTGCTGTGATGGGCCAATGTTTTGACTTAAAGAAGTTGAATTGGACTGCCTAAGCCAGCCCTCCCCCCCCAAGCCAGCCAGCACAGTAAGTGTCCAGGGAGGATGATGCCTGCAGCCCAAGACATCTGGGAAGCCCCAATGGAAGCTGGCGAAGACAAAACCCAGAGCATGATGGCCCTATCCAGGAGCCATGAATAATCAAGGCCACTTCTTCACAGTATCCCAAAATACTTGCTCTGAACAACTTTTCCTTGTTTAGTGCATCTCCCAATATCAAAGTGTTTTATTGGGGAGAGGGGAGAGAAAGTAGCAACATCCTGCTGAAGAAAAGGCTGCTCCTTATATGGCCCCAAAACACGACAAGGTGGAAAAGAGAGGCCGGCAACCAGCAGAGGTAGTAGTTCTGATTTCCTTCCTGCCCAAGGAACATCCCTAAAAACAGCAGATAAAGAAGTGGAAGGATTCAGAAAGATTTTAAGTAGACTCCTCCACCCCATTGGACAAATTCTCACCTCACCCTGAACTGTCTTTTAAGTATTTAAGGGAACAAACCTCAGGATGGTGTATTTCTGGGTTCTCAACCTGACCAAACAGAGGTGAGGTCCCAAACATGCCCCAGAGGCAACGGAGGGTCTCGACCTACTGGGCCATCCAAGTTTCAGGTCCAGTTTGTGGATGCCAGGCAGGAAAAGATGTGGCCAATCCCACCTGCCATTTCCCACTGAGAACAACACCCAAGAAGCGGGCTGTCTGCTGAGGCACCCTTCATGGAAGAAAACAGAGAAGTCATTTCAGAGAGAGATCTGGCCCAAACCTGCTTCACCGGGCAGTTTGTCCTCCATGTGCATTTCAGTGCATGTATCATCATCATCTCCTATTCCCTGGCCATTCACAGTATTTATCAAATGGGGAGCGGCTGTGCAGATGTGAAAGTGAGTGAGAGAGAAAAAGCAAGACACAAATTCAGCCCTTTTAGTAGTGAAGTCGCCTGGCGGCAAATGGAGTGTGTTGATACAGCCACAGAAGTGCTGCTTTCCTATAAGGGGCCTGACTGATCACACACTTGGCATGCCAGCAATCTTCAGCTGGGGATCCTGGCTGCAGAATCACCCCCATCACTCTAGCGTGCAATTCTTCAAGCACTTCTCCCAGACCGACTGCAACCTTGCTCCCCTTCCAGAAGAGGGCACTCCTATTGGTGCCAATTTAAGAGAAGCAGCCTTGGTTACAGGGAATTGCAGCCTCCTGGGGGTGGGGTGGGGTGGGGTGGCTGAATCCCCCAAAGCCGTCAGAGACAAGAAACATTACCACACACGAATGGAGGCAACCGTTGACAGGGAAGTCAACAAGGCAAGGAGGGTGACCGTCGAAAAGTCCGATTAGGAAAGGCTGGGGAACCAAGATCAAAATGAGAATTCCTTGCAAGACAACACATTCCTGGATCCAGGCCAATCTGCTGGATTCCAAGGAACGCCAAGGGAAGAGGTGTTCAAATAAATAAAAGGAGGAGCCGCCGTCTGTGTGCTATCAGTGCCATCGCCCTGTTACGGAAGCTTCGCCAGAGGTCCTGCGGAAGCCCTCTCCCCCCACGCGGCTGGTCCTTCTCAACCCTTTCCTGCCGAAGGGGTTAGCAAGGGAGGCCGCTCTTCTTCCCCACCTGTGGTACGAGGCCATGTGAGAAAGGAGCATGCAGCTGTGCTGTCGGTGGGGATTAAAATGGAGAATTCATGCCCAGCTTGGTTTCAAACTGCAGCTTCTGCCTCTTCTGGTAACGCACTCGAACTCTACATCAGGGTGTGTGGGGAGAGGGGAGGGAAAAAGAATAGAATAGAAGCAAATGAGAGGGAAAGGCAAGGACAGATCGTCTCAGTGTCTGATCTACCCACGTTGTAAAAGCAAGTTCAGTTCACATAGTGGGTTGGTCCGGCCCTTCTCCTCAAGGTGTCGTCGAGGGAGTTTTGGGGCCCTTGGAAAATTTATCAGAAGTTCCTCAAAATAGTAAAGACAGAAAAATGACTTCTCTTTGAGATCATCAACAGCCAGAGGTGTTGCTCCCACAATGACTGGGAAATCTGAGGCATTTCAGCCCCCAAAATAACCCTATCCAAGCTCTTGTCAACATCTGACACAATTCTCCCATGGTGCAATGAGTACATTCATTATAGGATGCATGCACAGTCTACACAGACTTCAGGGAGACCTAATATGTCTCCCCAATCCAAATGAATGGAGTATCTGATTTCAAAAGCTCTACAGAAGCTTTTGCATCAAACCCAGCTATTCTGTGATTTTGGTGTGTGCGGTCAAGTTCCACTTGACTTACAGAGATGCTAACAAGTGGTTGAAGATACACGAGATATTTAAGGAGTGTTTTTCCATTGCCAAACACACTGCCCCCCCCCCCAGTGTACTTTCCCTGGCCATGTGGGGATTTGAATTTAGTTCTCCCGAGTCCTAATCTATCACTCTATCTATCCCCTACACCAGGGGTCCCCAACCCCCAGTCCACGACCCGGCAGCAGTCCACAGCCTAGGCAGGACCAGGCCATGGACACAGACCTCCTGACCCCTGAGTGACACGCCCCCCCATGAGTGCAATATTTTTGACTCTTCAACTTTTTAAATTGTTTCTGTGACCATTCATTGCCCTACAAACATCTCCCTTCCCGTGGCATAAAGCTGTAACATTGGATCTATGTATTTTGAAACATTATTGCTGGTATGTCTGTTTATAGCAAAGTCAACAGTTTCCCCTTGAAATACCTTTTTGACAATCAGTATTTCAGCCCCTGCAGCCTAGATTCTTTTCAAATTAAAAAAACAAAACAGGTTGGATCACCCATTCTCCTAAAGAGAACAACAGAACCTCCATGTTTGGCCATCTCCTAGTTTCCAAACTGAGAACAAGCAAGAGGGGAATACTCAGTCTGGCAAAAGGGACTGATGCCTAATGGTGTTCAAACCACCATCCTGGGAAGCCGTGAGGAATGCAGAAAGGCTGGCACTTATTTCCCTATCACTATGATGACAAAGAAAACCGTTCCGGGTATGGGCTCCTCTCCTTGCATAGCATTCCTTCCAGGGAATAAGTCTTGCTTCGCACATCAGTTTAATATGCTAATGTGAAAACAAAGTCCTTCTCTTTCTCTTCCTCCTGATCCCATCGAGATTTGACCTAAAACCACTCAACTGTTGGGGCGGGACTGTGGTTGGAAGAACTAATCATCCATCAGGTAGTCTCGATTTATATCTCATGCCAGGTGGTCCTGGGATAAGCCATTCCCTTTCAGCCTCAGTATCCTTACTCTCCATCATCTCTACCATGGGAACAAGGACGATGCTGAGGCACTTCACACAGACATTGTGAGGATGATCTAGCTTGCATACAGGAGATGCAAGGAGAGTCGTGGAAACCTTTTATCACACATGCTAACAAGGCCATGGGACAAGGTTCCCTTACCTGATTTCATGGAGTTTGACCACCTCATTGATGATCACAACAAGGATAAGGGAGAGCAACCCCAGCAGCCAGGAAGCCATGGGAATGTCATCCATTTGGTAGGTCACAGGAGATTCACGGTTAACCCAGAGTGTCAGATCCAAGAAGGTCTGGATGACCTGACCAAGCAACCTGTCATTTAAAACAGAACAACCACACTTGGCTGATGGGGCCCACAGACAGGAGGTTTTTGAAGTCCCATCCCAGGATTCTACTTCTCCATTTTGCCTTTCAGGAAGCGAATGTGTTTCCGCGAAAATAAGACACGGTCTTATATTCATTTCTGCTCCAAAAATGCATTAGGGCTTATTTTCAGGGGATTTTTTTTTCATGTACAACCGTCTACATTTATTCCAATGCAGTCATGTCATCTTTTTCTGGTTGCTGCACAAGGGTAGAGGGTGGGGTTTCACTTCACTGGGGTTTATTTTGGGGGGGTAGGGCTTATATTACGAGCATCCTGCAAAAATCCTACTAGGGCTTGTTTTCAGGTTAGGTTTATTTTCGGGGAAACAGGGTACTAAAATGGCATCTGTCAAAAGAGGAAGGAATCCCCAAAGGCAGTGAACGACTTCCACACATAACATAGTGTTGGGTCATATTACGCCAGTGGGCTAGATGTACAATTTTCTAACAGCAAAACTGAGAACCCAAACAGGACAATGTGTCCCTCCTGATGCTGTTGGCCTGTAACCCCCATTAACCTTAGTTAGCCCAGCCCATGGGAAGAAATGCTGGGAGTTGCAGTGCAATGATATCAAGAGGGCCACCCTTCCTCCATCCCTGGGTCTGAAGACTGGAATATTTGCACAGTCTGGGTCAAGGGCCAAGCCAGAGATTTTTGTGATCCCTGCTGAAACAACAGAAATGAGGTATTTGAAATTAGAGGAAGGATGCTGTGGAAGGGAAGCAAACAACAGAAAGAGGAATGGAGAGTAAGATAATGGAGGGTAGTATCAACGCTGGATGGCATAAAGGAGAAGCTCAAGTGGAATGAACACATTTGAGGCCGAGGAAATGAATGAGAAAGTTCCAGAAGGCTGACAATAATTCCAGCTGCACTGAATCAGAAAGAATCCAACACAAGATACTCACACAACAATTACGGTCAGAGTCCACCAGAAGTTTGTAAAGGGGCTTTTCTTCCACAGTGGCTTGGTGCGATGGACATGGGTGACAGATATAAATACTGTGAAGGAAAAACAGCATGCTTCTTCACCTGAGATGTTGCCACAGACGTACAGAGGAAGCTACACAAGTGTTTAAAGGGAGAAAGGTTTGTGTACCTTGTGCTGACTAACAGCGGCTAAAAGGGGAGGCGGTAAGCCGCATCTCGGCTGTGTGACTGGGCAAGCTATGTTTGTTTTCTGAAGACTAGAATTCTGTGAACAGTTTTTAACATTCTAATCGGGGATGGTTCTGAGGGAAGGGACACAGCTGTGCCCACACAGACACATGGAGCCCCCATCTGAACCCCACCCCTAGGAATACCATGACCTAGTGGAAGAAAACCCTACACACCTGAAGTGGCAGCATCCCCTCCTCTGAAAGAAAAGAGTGGATTAGCAATTGTTTGGGCTGGTCTAGGCCGGAAGTATACCGAGGGCCTTCCAGTTCCATGACTATGAAATCCATCTCTATGAAAAAAGTTTCCATAGGCAAACTCACTGTATGGCATTTTCTCCCCGTGGGGTCCCTACAGAGTGTGTTTGACCAGAACGAAGTGGCTGCCGAAAAGTGTCCTGACCAACCATATGCAAGTAGAACCTCCCTCTTCCCCAAAGCAAAGGCTGCAAAGCAATACGGCATGGAAACCCCTTTACCAATGTGTAAGACAATCATTCCAGCTGTAAACTTCTGGGCCAGGAGAAGAATGTTGGAGAAAGAGCCAAACCAGTCAGGGGGTGCGGCTGCATCACTAAAAAAAGCAAACGGAAGGACATCATGCAGGATGGGTCAAGTTTAAGGCCACAAATGAATTCTGTCTGAAGAAACGGCACACAAGGGGCACTAATTTAGCTACTTGTGAGACTGTTTTTCCTACTAACTCAGAGCATTAACACCAAGGTACGCATTCTCTACTATCTGATACTCTCTATCTACACCCCTCCCTAGTGCCAGACCTATGGAGACAGATCCAGGGAACTAGCTAGTGGCCATCAGCGATGTTACAGGCATCATCTAATCAACAGCTGTAATCATACAACTAAACCTATGCCCAAAGCACACAACAGTTACAGCAAGGGAGAAAACTGCTGAGTGGCAAAGCCCATATGCTGGGTCTGAGACCGCCTGCTATTGTCATTTCAGTGCTCCCTCCTGTGAACTCCAGCAAGACCTACACAATCTAGACTATTTTAGTTTGAGACCTTTGATAATGATGTAACTCTACAGTGCTAGGGTGCTGGTGGCTTGTTATTTATTTATTACATCAACACCTGGCCTTTCAAGTGCTGAACTCAAGGCGATATGCCTGGCCCTCCTTCTCCTCTCCATATATGATCAACGTCTTGTTCCATTCAACTAAGTAAGAGGTAGAGTCACGATTATGCATGCCTCCATAAGAGAAGCTCACACCCAAGAAATGGAGCAAGGGATTCTCCTGGCCGTCTTGGTGCCAGGCACTACCCTCAAAGGTGGCATGTTTCTGGGCCACCTGCTGGATGCTGGCACAGAATCCTGGAGTGGTTCCATTTGTTTCCAGAGCTTGTGTCTCAGAATGAGGTGTTGGGGAGAATGGCTGTTTTGCCTCTTGGATTATGTGGTGTGGCAGATTTCCCTCTACAGTGGGGATGAGAAGTATGAGCTTTTTGGTATTCATTGGACTGCCAGAGGGCCGCGGTTGCATAGCTCTCGTCTTCATAGGAAAAGGCTGGTGGAGATCCAGGGGATGAGGAATCATCCCTGTGTTGATGATGCTCAGTGTTAACTCTCCTAAACTTGCCTGACTGACACTTTCAACAAATTCTAGGCAGTCTGAAGAAACTTCAATACATTGCCTTTCAGCTGTCAAGGACTGAATGGGGGTCAAAGATCTGAAACTTAATTTAGATAAGGCAGAAGTACAATTAGCTGAGGGGCATTCTGAATAAAAAACGGCACTTGTTCCTTGAAGAATCCAGTCCACAGCTCTGGAGTACTCATTGTCCCAGTGCCATTTTAAAGGGTCAGGGAACAGCAACTGCCTCTGTTTATTAACCCCTGCCTTGTGTGCTCCATTCAATGTGCGAAGCCTGCCATCGGTGAGACTACTAGGATCGGGCCTTTAATGTGAATACCTACTCTTTTTGAAACCCATATGGAATGATCTTAAATTATAGCTTGGTATGTACTATTAAATATCTTTTATTGACATGTACATTTTATTCATTGGCTGGGCACTGCCAGTTACTTATTTTTTGTATCCATTGTTGTTTGGTCTGGTTACTTGTCTCATGCCTTGTTTTCACCCTATATACCTACCCTCTCTCCATCTCTCTCTCTCACACACACACAAATATACCCAACTTCTGTAGCCGATGTTCTGTTAACCTTCATGGAAAGCTATACATTTGCAAAACAAATACTTTTTTAATGAACTCCATTTCTAGTCCTTATCAAAAGCTGCAAATATCTAAAAAGATTTTTAAATAAGATTAGAATCCAGAGTGGACTCAGCAGAGGCTAACAGGGATTAATACTTTCTATACAAACGGCAGCTCCTTTCCTGTGTCTCCACAATCCCAGCTACGTTTCCCCTACACACTGAGTAGCACCAACCTGCACTTTATGACTTCCCACCTTTCTAGCCCAATCTTTGGGGAAAATACTGGAACAGTTCAAATACCAGAAAGATCCAAATCATAGTGCGTTCTCAAAAGCCATGCTAAATCGTGTAGATCAGTCCCACTCGCACTGCTTATTTGTAGAAAGAAAGGAAGCTATAAATAAAACAAATACAAAACAAACATACACTTGGAAGCTTCAGTAGAGACTTGCCTCTTACCTGCTCAGCATGATGGAGGAGCAGCCTGTGACATTCACGGTGAAGGCAGACGAGTTGAAGTGTGTGCAGTAATCTTGCAGCATGTAGCCAAAGCAAGCCAAGCAGGAACAGATGGTGAGGCTGAATTTCAGCAGGAAGCAGAAGAGGAAGTAGTGCTGAGTCTGCAAACAACGCCAGGAACACCACCGTTACTTACAGGAGTCATATGAAGGCTGTGACTGGCTTGGTCCCACTGCTCCTACCTAAACCCCAGATTCACCCGTGGTGGGTTCAGGGAACAAAGCCCATTTGCCAGCCATCCCAAACCAACGAGGGACTCTTCTGTGCCGCCTCCCTAGGCCCAAACTAAACGGTGGCAGGCACCAATGGATGATGCTGATCCGCATCCATTTTCAACCCACAGAGGAACTCCAGGACAGTCATTCTGTGGATGAAACAGCTTCTGCTAATGGGGGTGGGACAACTAACTCCCCCCCCAAAGAACTGAGCAGGGGGGTGAAGAAATAAGGCCAGGAAACCCTGGAGCAGCTTTTCAGATGTCACAAAAGGTTGCAGAAGGGACAGGAAGGAATGCCCCATGGCAGCGATGGTGAACCTATGGCACGCGTGCCACAGCTGGCACACAGAGCCCTTTCCACCGGCACGCAAGCCATAAGTCGCCATATCACTACTCCCCGCCCCCCCCCCCACGCAGCCAAACCTAAGCAGGCGGCTGCAACCGTGGTGCTTTTCCCCGGACAGTTGGCAGGTCAGGACCTGGACTTCAGGTCAGGGGGTTCAAAAAATGTTCCTAGGACCAGCTCAAAATGAGTAACAGCACGTACGCCAAATCGCAACGAAACCTTCCAGATGACACCAGTGACTTCATGCAGCTACTGAGAGAAGTCTAGTGAACAAGAATGGATCCTGCAGAAGCTCAGAAGCTATCAGCTGTCAAGCAGGGCAGCAGCTGCTCAGAATCCCACTCTGGGACTTGTTTCCTGGGGGATCAGTATCGTATTTGGGCATTTCCAGGTAAGTCCTCACTCTTGGACTTGTTTCCCAGAGTGAGGACTTATCTGGAAATGCCCAAATATGATGCTGATGCCCTGGCTTGATTCCTGCCGGGCAGCCCAAGGGGTTAACAGGGTTAGGGTATCAGATCCTGCACAGATGCTCAGGAGAATCAATGTGGTCGCACACCCACTGCCCATCTTCTAGTGCAAATTGTCTAGCAGGGCAATTAAAAGGATCTGTGTCTAGAACCTGAGCCAGAAACCGGACCAAACCTGGAAGCTTCCTTTCTGGAGTTAACAATCCCTTCTAGGCAATCCTGAGCCTACTCATGCACATACAGACACACATGTTGCTTTAGAAATAGACAAATCAGGCATGTTAAATGCACACAGGTTTATGATGTACCATTTAGTTTGGATCCCAGTTTGCTGCAGAAAGGGAGAAAGAGACAATTTTGTTGCAATCACCGGCCAGCAGCAGAGCTGCCTCACTGGCCATGGGGTGAAGAAAGCAGTAACCGGTCCAAAAGCTGGAAGCCACACAACTCCGCATGCTAAAGATCTGGTAAGGTTAGGAAGCGCAAACTAGAACTCACACACAAGTCTTGGTCCAACCCTTAATATCATCTGGCAGCAGCTGATCAGAAAACCTTAATATTTTCTGATGCTTCTTCACACCCTAGCTAACTCCTGTCAAATCAGAACTTTTTCTCCCTTACCTTTTTAGGAATGGAGGTCAGATTTTTCCCCGTGGCCATAGACATGATGGAACTATGAGGAGGTTTGCCCAGGAGGGACACACTTGGAAGAGACAAGACTAGAGTTAGTGAGGCATAGCAGGAAACTTAAACAACGACAACAACAACAACAAAACAGAAAGCAACTGCTGGAGGATGCTGCCTTACATAAGGCCAGAACACTCACCCATCTGCAATGGTTATCTTCTATCATACTATTCACAGCAGTACTGTGGGCAACACGTGGCTTACTAGATGATGATGCTGGGCTGCCAGTCCCATCATCCATTCCTTTGCCAGCAAAAAGAACGCATTCCTGGAATAGTCTCCCTAGTAACTGCAGGGCAACGGGAATTCCGCTGAATTTCTGATCCCACCCTCTTTCTTCCCCACCCTATCCAGGTGACAGTTACTCCGCTGCCTCCACACACACACCTTCCCAGAATCAAAATCCTGCCGTACTTCCCGGTTTTGCCCATCCTAACTGAGCAGAAGAGAAGACAACAAGCTTTCCAGTGACAGAGGGTTTTCCTGGCATCTGAACAGCAATGGGAGATTGGGACAAAAACCATCCTTTGAAAAAGGTGTGTTTGGGATTGAACTTCAGGAGGAACTGATGAAGCAGATTATAAAGGTGGCAGGGGTAGACCCTTGGTCCCTTGAGGTTTCCGGGCAGAGGTTGCTGAGCCATCAGTGGGAGATGGATTAGCCCTGAATTTCCTACACTGAGAGAGTTTTAACTGGCCAGCATATAAAACCCCTTCAAGTAGACAATTCTCTTTCTGACCCTTGCCCTGCCGTCTCCTTTCCAGTTTACAGCATCTCTGCTATTATGTTATGGGCTATGACATCACATCCGACTAATGGAGACATTAATAATATACAAGAAATTCAAAGAATGGTTTACCATTGGCACCCCCACCCCCAGTGAGCTTCCATGGCCAAGCAGGGATTTGAACTCAGGGCTGCTGAATCCTAGTCCAGTGCTGTATACACTCTACGGCACTGACTCTGAAGGGATTGGATCTCCCTTCTGTTAGGAGAAGATTAAATCTGTCCACTTCCTAAGGAAGAGCTATCTCCCCACACCCATGTGCATACTTCCCGCCCTGCCCCCCCATATGATACCAAAGGGGCCAAACGGACTGGCTTTATTTGCAACTCTTCTTTCAGCCCCAAAACTTGGGGGCACAGTTAGAACTGCCATCAGCTGAATGTAAACAGAAGACATAACCATTTAAATAACTGTCAGAGATTCAATTTCTTCGTCCCTTTGGAGAATGAATCAAGATGTACAACATCCGGACAGAGAAATGCTGGAAACACTTCCTTGGGGAAGCAGTCCCACACCAGGTTTATGATGATGAACCAAAGCAGCTTACCTAATCTATTGGCTTCCTTGGGCAGAGAAATCTGTACATTGACACTAGGAGACGGGCGCCGCAGTGGTACAGCAAACTCTGCCCACAACAAGGGTTTGCACCCAGCGCCCTCTAAGACCAGCCCGTATAGGCTCCTGGGCATTATGGCCCTCAGAAAGAGCTGTTGCTATGACAACAGCTCAAGCAGCCTCCAACATAACAATCAGGCCTCAGTCCCCCTTGTGCCCCTGTCGGGTTTTTGGAAAAGGAACCGATCCCCAGTCAAGAGCCCCAGAGAGAAGCATGCTCATGGATCACGGGCAAAAACGTACCTTAGGAGTGGGTAGCAGAAGCAAGAAAGCCACAAAATGTCTGTGGTGCTGAGAATGGGGGGCAGCTGCACCAGGCAAGAGAGGAACTAAGCAAAACACAACAAAAAGTATGGTCAGCAGGGAGACTGGAACCCTCTGGGTGTGTCCCCCGGCAAAGCCACCCACGTGTTTCACAGACACAGGAAAAAGCCCAGGGAAAAGGGAAAAGCCCCAGGGAAGGAGCCTTGTGTCCCTGGCTTCCAAAGGGAACCTCAGTCAGTCCACTCGAGAGAGGCTGTAACAGTTCCTCTCCACCTTCCCTGACACTGCATGAAGATCTCTGCACATGGAAAGGAGGCCAGGCTTGGAAAATTAGTTCACAAAAGACATTTGCTACAGTTTCAAGGCATCACCCCACCAAAGATGCTACCTGGAAGGTTTAAAAAGTAACTAGTACTTTCATTTCTCACAAATTATTGAACTATTTGTTTTTGGTTACTCAAAAATTCCGAACACCTCAGGCACCAAACACACTCTCCTCCCATCCCACATCGCTGCTCCCTGAACGCTCACAACAGAAGGTGAGGCAGCATCATGAGGCAAAACGCAAAATGGCCTTGGACCACAGCGTATTCCACCTCACATACTCCCCACAAGTACAAAAATCAGTGAAACATTGCGATTACACAAGAAAAAGTAAATCAAATTGGAATGTAACACATGTCCTTATAAAATGGAACTAATTCAAATTATTTGTGTATCTCTAACCAGGGGCTTCCAAACTCTGAGGATGAAAGCAGAAAGGAAGCCTGGGCCAAGCAGTTGATGCCATTTATTCCTGAAAAGACCGACTGGTGGGGCAAAGAGTTCATGAGTTTCCCTGTTCTAAATGTGCTGTTATTTGTTTGTTCCAATGTTTTAAGATTATCAAACACTGCGGTGTTATGGCAGGAAAGTGGCACATAAATGCCATCAATCAAGCAGGGAGAAGTCAAGAAGGTTAAGCTGGCAGCTGCTGCCATACACAGAATGTGGGGAGCCAACAATCCCAGTTTGCTTGGGCTTTGTTATTAAGAAAACGATGCTTTCATTCCCTGGGATTGGATGAGCATAATCAAGCTACAGCCCATTGGTTCTTTCCCTCCAAGAGAATTCTGGAAGTGACCAAAATAGTAAGGAGAGAAACTATCAAGGAGCAACTCCTCTTTATAAAGGGCAGAACTAAATCTACACATACAGCACAGAATTCCATAGCCCAGGCATCTTTCTATGAGTGGCTTTTAATTTATTAAAAGAGAGGGAGGGAATTATTTTGTTTATTTTTGGAAAAATATTTGGGAATTCTGCATGGGGCAGGGCAGGGGGCTACCATAAGGCCAGTCTCTGAAATGCTTAGAGGGAAAAAAAGTCACAAAAATTCTAGCCAGATCTTCTAAGGGTTAAGGATAGAACAAAAGCTTCCTGCACCAAGTCCTGTATTTATTTCATCCTCCCCCACCCTGCCTCTGGGTTCCTTTGCTCCTAAATTCATATTCATAAAACCTTTTTTCCATCTGTTAAAAAAATTTACCTCTAAATCCCTTCTACTTTTCCAAGCCCAGGCTGAGAAAAACCCAAACACTAGAAAACCTTAATTTTGAGAAACAGAACAAAATTAGGGAAGGCAAGTACACACAGCCTTCCATTCACAGTTGATTCCAGTATCTGGGAGAAACAGATTTAGAATTCAATCCAAAAGCGCACCATTAAGATGTTTGGGGGTCTTAGATAGGCCAAGCCCAGGGGCACGGAGACAACGAAGATCGCTGACAAAGGAGCGCTTAACCTCTGTGTCCCTGTTCCTTGCCGTCGTCCTTTCCTTCCTCCCAGACATCCACTTTGTCCTTCAGCACAACTCACCTGGATGATGACCAGAGCCAGCTGACACTGTAACAAGAAGAGGAAGCACTTGCGGATGCCATAGGTTGCGTGCCTGGCCTAAAATAAAGAGCATGTGTTATTAGGCGCAGTGAAAACTAGGAGCAAATTGGCAGACATAGCCCTTTCTGGCCACGTGCGAGAGGCCTACTGAGACCTACAGTCCCACCATAACTGGAAGGCCCCAAGTGGTTTATTCTTGATCTACAGCACACAGAAGCTGCTACATGAAAATAAACATGGACACGGATGCCAAGTCACAGGAGACGTCTCCAAACAGAGACTATTTATAATCAAGGATGCTTTGAGGGGATGACTAAATAAACCAGTTCTTAAAATTGATCAATATTTAAATTGTGATTAAGATTTAAAAGGGGGGGGCATTCCAATGTATCAGTTACCTTTGCAGCATCAAAAAACAAAACAAAAGACTCTCTCACTCCCTCTCTCTTTAAAATATTTTTATCTTTTTAAAAAGAACCTAAGGCAGCTAACATCATTGAAGATACAATATTTAAAAGCTAGGAACAGTAGGCATATGAATGTTTAAAAATAATTAAACAAGTATTATATCAAAAACGGTAATAAAATCGATGCTAAAACACATTTAAAACTACATTTTTGACATATACAGTTATATTCAGACACTTCTATACGTTAGATACAAGAGAGAATGAAATGAAAATTAACCCAGACTGAACTGGAAAGATACAGATTGGGTTTTTAAAAAATTGCCAAGTTATTACAGATGCTAAAATGTCACAATCATCAATACTTAATTCAGAAGGGAGATCAATGGTGAAACAGCAACTGCTTGTATCACCCCTCTAGAGTCATAGAGTTGGAAGAGACCACTGAGGCCATCCATTCCAACCTCCCACCATGTGGGAACATCCATCAAAGTACTCCCAAGAGATGGCCATCCAGCCTCTGCTTAAAAACTTCCAAAAGAGGAGACTCCACCACCCTTCGAGGCAGCCTATTCCACTGCAGGACAGCTCTGTCAGGACATTCTTCCTAGTGTTCAAATGGAATCTCTTTTCCTGTAGTTTGAAACCATTGCTCCGTGTCCTAGTCTCTGGAGCCCTGGAAAACAAACCTGTCCCCTCTTCAGCATGGCATCCTTTCAAATATTTAAACATGGCTATCATGTCCCCTCTTAACCTTCTTTTTGTAAGGCTAAACATTCCCAACTCCCTAAGCCGTTCCTCATAGGATATGGCTTACAGACCTTTAACCATTTTGGTCGCCCTCCTCTGGACATGTTCCAGGTTTTCAACATCCTTCTTGAATTGAGGTGCCCAGAACTGGACACAATACTCCAGGTGAGGCCTGACCAAAGCAGAACAGAATGGTACTATCACTTCCCTTGATCTAAACACTATACTCCCATTGATGCAACCAAGAATTGCATTGGCTTTCTTGGCAGCTGCATCACACTGCTGACTCACGTTCAGCTTGTGGTCTACCAAGACTCCTAGATCCCTTTCACAGGTCCTGTTGTCTAGCCAGGTGTCTTCCATCCTATATCTGTGCAGTTAATTTTTTTTCTGCCTAGCTGTAAGACCTTACATTTCTCCCTGTTGAAATTCATGTTGTTAGTTTTGGCCCAGGACTCTAATCTGCCAAGGTCATTTTGAATTTTAATCCTGTCCACTGGGAAATTAGCAACCCCTGTTTGCAAATTTAATCAACATACAGTACTCTCTATTCCTTCATCCAAGTCACTGATAAAGATGTTGAATAACACGGGACCCAGAACAGGACCCTGAGGCACCTCTTTCCAGGACGAAGGGGAGCCATCGGTGAGCACCCTTGCGGTTCATTCAGTCAACCAATAACAAATCCACCCAACAGTAGCACTATCTATCCCACATTCAAGAACAGAACAAAGGCATTTACCTGCTCTATAAGTCTGATGATCCCAAGAGTTTCTTCGGGATAAATAGACAAGGAGCAGGAGAGGCTGTTCAGCTGGCCAGAGAGCTGTAGAGGAGTGAGCTCCTCAGAGATATGAGTCATGTTAGTGCTGGTGGCATAACCAAACGTTTCCCAGGAGCAGCGCGAGGGATAAAGAGGGTCCAGGGCTATGCTGTTGGATGAAAACATAAGAGAGAATAAGTCTGGTTATACCCACCAAAACATAGCAATGATCAAAGACAGGGAGATGTTTTTGAAGACAGATAAATTATAGGTCAGTGATAGATCGGAATAAGGCAGCTTATACCCTGCTGGGTAAGAGGCAGTAATGCCCTCTCACTGTCAGTAGCTAAGACATCAATGGTGGGAAAGAAGCACGTCTTGCTTTGGGGCACCTGCTGAATAATACTAGAGAAGAGGATACCAAAGCAGACTAGGCTTTGGGCTGATCCATCAAGACTTTTCTTATGACTTTCTTGCCACTCACATCAAAGGAGCAGCTCAAGTCATTGCAATGAGATGGAAAACATAGCAACTGTGTGTTTTCCATCTCATTGCAATGAACCGGAAAATTCATTGCAATAGAGGAAGTGCTTTTCTTCCTCTACTTTAAAACAAAAAGAAATGTTTTTCTTCCTAGGTAAAGGTTCCCCTTGACATTTAGTCCAGTCGTGTCCGACTCTAGGGGGCAGTGCTCATCCCCGTTTCCAAGCCGTAGAGCCAGCGTTTGTCTGTAGACAGTTTCCGTGATCACGTGGCCAGCACAACTAGACACAGAACGCTGTTACCTTCCCACCGAGGTGGTACCTATTTATCTACTCGCCTTTTTACATGCTCTCGAACTGCTAGGTTGGCAGGTTTCTTCCTCTACTTTAAAACAAAAAAACAAAAACAAACCAGGTCAGGCCACAGTAAGTCAAGGTGCCCTTATGACCGGTCATAACAAAAATAAAACAAACAATTCGGCTAGAAAAGTAATACTGTACCTTTCCAACTGTACGTTGACCCAGTAATTCACTTTCTGGAAAAAATGTACACCCTGTCCTTCCATATTTACTTTTAAAGTAGTTAACAAATAATACAAAGCTAAGACAGGATGTATGGCTACACAATTCAGTCCTCTTATTGCTTTTATGAACATTGCAGATTCTACACACACGAATTCTGTATATTTTTTGTGCTGTACATTTCCTGGCTGGTGTACAGTGCTTTGAAATCTTTAGGTGTAAGCAGTTTATAAATGTTTCAAATAAATAAATAAAATACCAAACTAAAATACATGGATCTAAATTCAGTTGTTAGTGCCAACTAGACCAGTTGCACTGAAAGCTAAATTTATACACATCCTCTTAGTTCAAGGAACAAACTATAATTAGACTGTTGCTGCTCCCAGACTCTGGAACTCCCTCCCACTGGACATCAGGCTAACCCCATCTTTGCTGTCCTTCTGCAAATAGGCAAATACCTTTCTCTTCAAGTGGGCTTTCCAAAACTGGTTAATCAAGGAAATTTTAAAGGGATTATTGTATTCTGTAGTTTTACATGTGTTTCTAATATTGCTCATAAGTTTCAATATATTTGTTTAATTCTTTTTAAATATTGCAGCAATTTACTATTTTAGCTTTTAACTTTGTTTCTTTTAATACTATAGGCTGCCTTGGATCCTTTAGGAGAAAGGTGGTATATAAATATTTTAAATAAAATCAACAAGAATCAGATTTACCCCAAAGTTCCTTTGTCATATATTTGTTCATCCTATTTATTTTACTGTGAATAACACCCTTGGCTAAGTCTGCAGACACCGTAGCCTGAGCCTGGTTCCCACCGACCTAAACTTTGAAAGGCATTGAAAAACTAGGAACCCCCCCCCCTCGTAAGAGTCTGTCTTGACGGCTGCTCCCCCACCAAGGACAACACACCCTGCTGTGTTGGGGTGTGGGGGACAGCGAGCAAAAGGTACTGAACTGAAAACTGTATCTAAATTGTATCTGACGTGGTTTTTCAGGGGAAAGGCGGCAACCAAACCCACTACACAACCCAAACACCTTTGCCTCGTGCATGACTGCATGTCACAAAGTAGGGCGTTTCTCAGTCCTCTAGACCAGTGGTCCCCAACCTTGGGCCTCCAAATGTTCTTGGACTACAACTCCCAGAAGCCTTCACCGCCACCTCTGCTAGCCAGGATTTCTGGGAGTTGAAGTCCAAGAACATCTGGAGGCCCAAGGTTGGGGACCACTGCTCTAGACAGAACGGAAGGGGTGCAGCAGGAGTTAAGAAAGGGGAGAACAAAGGGGCCCTGGAACAGCAGCAAGAGCCTCACTGAGCCACAAGCTACCTTTGGGGCTTCTTTAGGGTTAACAACAACAACAACAACAACAACAACAACAACAACAACAACAACAACAGTGCCACCCAATCAGCCCCTCTCCACCACTTGAATCATTCCAACATAACTGAGCTTCCACGTTTCTTCAAACAAACTCTGCATCACTCATCTTAAGCTGTTAGATTTCCGTAAGACATTTTTAACAGAATGGATCTGAAGGATGAATGAAGTGACAGTTGCCCGAGGGCTCCCAACAGGCTTCCCTGTCTTTATCTAAATCCATCCCTGCCTTCTTTACAACGTCCTCCCAGCATCATTCTTGCTTTGCTAGAAAGGCACATGCGTCGTCAATCCCATCTGGAGGTAAGAGGGGCCGCCGGCATACAGGAAGGTTCCTTCCTGCTGGGTCAGGGTGCCAGACAAAGCCCATCAAAGCAAGTCCCATGCGGAGTCCAGTAGTACACACAGAGTCCCCCCCCCTTTCCAAACCCAACTACTGTTGCCCACCCCATCAGTCATAAGGAGGTACCAGCAAAGGAACGGCTACTGTGTGACCGTTGGGCCGTATTTGGACTTCCGTTCTCATCCGCCCTCTCCACTGGCTGTGTAGGCTAAAGCTGATGGGAGGCAAAGTCAAGCCACATCTTCCCCACCCTGGAGATGGTGATGTTGTTCCACACTAGAGCATGAAGTACACCACCAAGGGAAAGCAAAGCAAGAACCTCAAGAGGAGATTCGGTCTCAGTGATGCTTGACATGAAAGCATCAAAACACAAGAACAGTCCCAATGGACCACACTGAGGCCTTGGTAATCCAGCCTTCTGGCCCCATGGTGGCCAAGCGGAAGCCTCTGGGAAGCCCACCAGCAGGATGTGAGTGAAACAGCACTCTTGAGTCACACTCCCCTTCAGAGGCAAATGTCTTCTGAGGAGACCCATCAAGCCCAGCGGCCCCTCTCTCTCTTCCAGGCCTATCCCCTACGCATTGTCCAATCCCTTCTAATGCCATCCAAGTGGGCAGCCATCACTGCACCTTGTGGTAGTGAACTCCCTAGTTCAGTCATGAGCTGGGATGCAACGGTACTTCAGCTGAAGGCAGAAGCCATCAGAGACGTAGGTCCAGGGACAGGAAAGGAGCATGCACGGAGAGAGAGACCGAGGTCATCCTTTCTTCCAAGCCAGCCTAGCGGTGCCTGCCCTGCCCTGCCAGCGGCGCCCCCACTCCCGCACTTGGGCCTCACCTGATGTCGCTCTGGAGGAAAAGGCCGTTGTTACGCAGGTTGGCAGAGCTGCCCAGGCAGCAGGTGACCTCCCCGTATTCCTGCATGATCTTGATCATCTCACACATGGCTATGAGAGAAAGGGGGGGAGGAAAGAGCTTGTGGGGTTACAGGTTTCCACAGGGTCTCCCCCTGCCGTCAAGAATGCAGTGGCCTGACCTTCACTTACTTTCTGGGGTGCAGTCTGTAAACAGAGGAACGAGCAAAGGCACGTTGTCAATGTTCTGCAGGTGGGGACGCACCTGGTGGATCCCCCGGGGAAGCTTGGCCTGGAGCAAAAGGCAGCAGCAATTAAAACATGCAAGAGAGATAAGAGTAAAATGACAGCTCAGGCAGGCCGGCAGGCAGGCAGGCCACAGTTATGGAATCAAAGCCCTTGCAGGAGGAACCAGGAGCCAGCTGCAACCTCTGCTCACAGTCAGATGAATGAGGGGCTACATGAAGAGGTAACATCAGGCAAGCCATGCCATTAAGTGTTCTGTTGCAATGAGCCCCTGCTTGGTCCAAACCTTCCCATCGGCTGCCGTCCAAACAAGGTCCAGCCTGCCTTTCCCAAGTGTCACAAAGGAGGAGCTTAATTAGCACTTCTCCCCAAGAAATAAGGAACAGAGCAAGTTTTCTCTTACGCAAAGTACAAAAGCTGGTCATATAAGTAAACATTACTAACTTCTGGCAAACAACTGAACTCCTAAATGGACTCTGCTAGGAAGCAAGACTTAGTAAAGACTGTGGGAGCCGCTCCTGAGGCAACCAGGGAATTCTTGCCTACGGGCTGAAAGACAGCCGAGTGTCACTCTCCAGAAACTGCTCACAGAGAGCCTCCAGTGTAGGATGATCCACCTCCGCCACAAGAGAAAGAGATCTAATTTAGTTAGAGCCCCATTTTAGTTTTAAATAGAGGGTTCAAACACATTCATTTGCCACTTTTTATAGGCATTCCAAGAGTGAACAAAGAAATTCAGCTTGGAAGCGAGAAATCAGATACCTCAAAGTCGTCATTTATGGAAGTCAAGACACAATGCACCCGTCTTCTCCAACGAGGCACCTCCCAGCTATCTAGACTGCCATGCCCATCCGCTCAACCTGGATGGGCTGGTGGGAGTTGTAGTACCAACTATCTTGGGTGTCCAGTTTTGAAAGTCTACAACATACCCCCCCTTTCTCTCTCCAGATTCCACACACATACAAGCCACCCTGCCTGGGTTCCTACTACATCCGTTGCCTTTTCCTCAAGTATCAGGAATGGCCTCACCCCATTTTTATATTCTGAGCAGGAGGTTTCCTCCACAAAGGCTGAGCTGCATTCTCTTTTGTTTTACTGTAAGTAAGCCATGCATGCAGGAATTCAGAACCAACTCCTTCTAGAAAGGAAAATGTTTTCTGTTGAAAGGGAAGGGTTGCCATGTTGTGTCATCTGCCCCATTATTATATTGTGATCTTGTAAAGACAAATAAACCACATCAAGCTAGCACATCCAATAAGCTGATCCGAACTTCAGTCCCAGAGAGCAAATTTTTACAGTAGTGCTGCATGTCCTGCATGTTGGTGGGGAGAACATGGCACTTACTTCTGAACAGAAATGGACAAGATTGGACATTGTAAAAATTCTCTAAAATCTGTTCAAGTTTAAAACTGCAGAACTCTCCCGCTGCAGACAGCCCTATTGCTAGAATAGGCTTGTCTTCCCACCCATAAGTTCTGGACACCAATCATGGAAAAAGATGATGGAAATGGCTTAAACCACAAAGGTTCCTTTCTAAGAGACAGGTATGCATATATTAGTTAATCAGTCAGATAGATATATTTAGATGTCTTTCGTCCAGGAAGCTCCAGGTGGTGGTATATGACTCTCTTCCCCTCTACTGTATCTTTGCAACAATCCTGCAAGACCGCCCAAGCTGAACAAGAGCACCCAAGGGTGCTCAGCGAATTTCCTTGTTCTCTCCATTCCCACCACACAACTACTCTCACTCCTAGCCCAGGTTGAAGTATCAGCCTCACCCTATTGCAATCCTCCAGAAAGCTGGGGATGTCGCTGTCTGTCGGCTGAAAGCTAATGAGGTCCGAGTGTCCTTCTTCCTCCATCAGCAGAAGGCCCTCTGCATCATCTCGAGAGACTGGGAAGGGCAGAGAGAACAGCAGTGTGAAAAACGTACAGTACCCCTCACACACCACCATGCCAAGCCATGGCAGCATAAGGCACCCCTTCCCACACACAGGCCCCTCGTGTGGCACCACAGCGCCCCGGAAGCGCAGGCTCCGTTTTTTGGCATTCTGTCAGACAGCAGCGCCCACTCAATATTCTCTGAAAACAAAAACGTGTTTCAAATGACTCATCCACCCACATCAGAAACAGCCAGTCATCCCCACCAAATTCACAGCTACAGCTCTTTCTCTTCCTCCCCTTTTCTACCACCACACAAAGGGAGGAAAGAACATCCCCACCACTGGCTTTGCTGGACAGAACTGGTGGGAGTCGCACACAAACAACGTTCGGAGGGCCATGAGATGCTCACCCTGCCTGCCTTCTGGGTTCCTGGCAGAGCTGCGGAAGAGCTGTGTGACCTTCAGCTAGGCCAAGCTTTCTCCAACAATGTGCACACCCACAGCGGAAGATTTTTGCCCACTGAATGCCTGCCTGTCACACTGCTGCTAAGAGGCAGGACCTCTGCCAGAAAGAAAGGTGACAGCACAAAACAGCCCCCTATTCTAGGCGCACAAATACAAATTGCAGACCTCAGGAAGTTCATTCAAGGGCCAGTTTTCACCATAGCTCTACAGCACTGGTTCTTAACCTTTGTTACACAGATGTTTCTGGACTGCAACTCCCAGGAGCCTTCACCATCAGCTCTGCTGCCTGGGGTTTCTGGGAGTTGTAGTTCAAAAACACCTGAGTAACAAAGGTTAAGAACCACTGCTCTACAGCACAAACTCATACTGCCTCTTTGGTTTTGCTGTCTCAAAGCGCCAGGCTGAATCAATTGGACTTCAGCTTAAGAATCAAAGGTGGGGGGGGGGGAGAATAAAGGTTACTTTAGAGGTCTTTCTACACTACTGCAGGGTTTTATTAGAGAGAAAATCTGGATTTTCCACCCACCTGCCTCTGAAAAGCAGACCTATCAAAAAGAAAGATTCATTTGAAACCTTGTGATCTCAGCTCCTAGGTAAACTTCACTAACTGATGAAAAGTAATAATAATAAACCTTTCAGGCAACTAGGCAATCTCAACACATAATATCCACAAATATGGCTTCAAATCAACACTTTAAGAAAAAAAATCTCGCAAAGATTAGTTATTACCCTGTTTCCTTGCAAATAAGACCTAACCTGAAAATAAAATAAAAAATAAAAAATCTAGTATATTTCAGGATGCTCGTAATATAAGCCCTACCCCCAAAATAACCCCTAGTTAAATAACCTCTAGTTAAGTGAAACCCTGCTCTCCACCCTTGTTCAGCAACCAGAAAATGATGACATGACTATCTGAATAAATGTAGATGATTGTACATGAAAAAAAAAAACATCCCCTGAAAAAAAGCCCTAATGCATTTTTGGAGCAAAATTTAATATAAGACCCTGTCTTATTTTTGGGGAAACACGGTACTAGGTTTTTGTGTCCCTTCAGAATTCACATGGAATTTTCACATGGCTGTTAGACAGTGGGGTGGGAAATTAATGGGAGCACACAAAGAATGGCCCCAATACTCCTAAGGCTTGGCCCTGTGTCAGCAAAGGTGCTTGTCTTGCTCCTTGAAGCATTAAAGCGGGTTTGCTTCAACCAATCACTTTCACCTTCCAGTCAGCCAACTTTCCCACCCAGGGCCACTCTCCCTCACCCTGATTAAGGTCATCACGCAAGGAGCCGGCATGACTGGGGCTGGAAGGAGGGATTTCAGAACCAGGCACATCTCCGTTGGGTGTCAGGGATATGTGGCAGTTCCAGCCGGTCTCAAGACCCATCTTCTCAGCAAAGACCTGTAGAAATGGAAGGGGAAACGTGAAATGTAACCAACTATAACCCTGAACAATATAGCATAGAACACACACAAACAAACAAACAAACACACACACACACACACACACACACACAAAATGACACCTACATGCTGCCTTGAGTCCCTTTCTTGAGAGAAAGGTGGAGTCTAAATTAAATTGAATAAATGACCCAAAAAGCTTGAGACAGAAGATTCCAGTTGAAAGCCCTGAGTATGCTTTCAAGAACTCACATTATAAAGAGTTTAGCACTTCAGTAATTTTGATCTGAAGCTGTGAAAGCTGCCCTGAGTACTATGCATTGCACAGATTTGGACATACCTGGATTTCCTAATATATTCTGGTTGCAACACCTGGGTTTCCAACAGTAGACATTATGGTAGAGCAAGCAAAGGAGAAGGGAGGGTACACGAAACGTGATGGGAGATAAATGGGAGCTATTTAACCATGAACACTGAGTTCTTTTATCCCCTAATACGCAACCATAACAATGTTTAAATGCTTCTGCAGATAGATGCATTTGGATGTCATACTTAGCAATTTTATTCCCAATACAGTGGTGCCTCGCAAGACAAATGCCTCGCAGGACAAAAAACTCGCAAGAGGAATGGTTTTGGCAATGGGGTTGATGACTCACGAGACGAATGTTCCTATGGCCGTGCTTCGCAAGATGAATGTTTTCCATTTTTTGTTCCTGCCTCATGTTTGCTAAATGTTTTTCTACCACGTTTAAAAAGTTAAAGTTTTTTGACTGAAATTTTTGAAATCATCTGCACAATATGTATGGCCTTAAAAAGCACTTAATAAACCCTTTGTAAACCAAATTTGACTTTGTTCTGACTTTTTTTACCCATAGGAATGCATTAATTAGATTTCAATGCATTCCTATGGGAAAACATGTTTCGCAAGATGAAATTTTCGCAAGACAACATTATCCGCGGAACGAATTAAATTCGTCTTGTGAGGCACCACTGTAGAGGGAGATGTTGTGTGAGTAAATTTAGACAGTCCAGTTTTTCAATCAAATGCATATTTGGACTTACTTTGCTAAATGTCCTAATGCAGCAACTGAGGTTTACAGAGTAGTACAGCTGTGCCTTTGATGAGGTGCACTGAGAGATAATATAGCAAGCACAGAAACAACCTACCTTACTCTTCAGCTCATCTTCCAGGGAGAAGTAGACAAAGCGAATGCAGGCATTGACAAGTCCCTCAATCAGGCGAACAATGTCTGATCGGGCTTGATACTGAGAGGAGACCATTCCCATGAAGATCTGGCCACTCAGAGCCTGGATACAATCCTCCTTCTCCATCACTTCCCCAATCCCTTCTTTGGGCACATGAACAACACAGGGTGCGCAGAAGCAGGGATGTCAGAGGCACGTCAAAGGTGGGGTTGCACAGGGCAGCCAATGTGGGGGAACACACACAGGCACCCGCACAAAGGTACGAAGGAGGAACAGACATCAAACACCCCAAGCAACACAACATAATGAAATATACAGAGAGAGAGAGAGAGAGAACAAAAAAGGTGATAATCAATAATAAGGAAAAAGAAATAGGGAACACGTACAGGTACAGTCATCAACAAAACACCCTCTGTCAACCCCCATCCCGGTAATGTCCTTTATCCTATTTCATTATGGGTCATGCCCACCTGTGCTTGACAAGCAGCAACATTAAAAGAGAAAAAGATCATGGTCTCCCTTGAACAGCATTTCGGATATTTAAAGTACTCCTTCATGATCTGCTCAAGGACACCGAGGGATCTTGCTTGCTTGGCTGAAGTTAGTGTCAAGATTGGTGATGTGAAGAAACTGGATCTGATGAATTTTTCCCCTGATGATACAGCAGCTTGCCTGAATATAATGTGTCAATGGTTCAGCCAAAGAAGAGTCTTCCACAATTGCTAGATCAGATGCCAAGAAGGGTAAGACCTTGAACCAGCAGACAATGGCCAAAATTCTAATGCTTGGCACAGTAAATTGCACTAGAGTGGCCCCAATGAATCAATGGGGATTCGTTGAGCCAACTCCTCCATAAGTTCCATGGATGCAAATGTGCATACCCTAACTGCAATTTACTTTTGCATACTAAATTGAGAGAATATATTGCAGTCCTGTTGGTTCATTTTAATCATTTCCAAATCTTTAAATCCTGTAACTCCTATCTATTAAGATGGCATTTTCTTTTTTGCAATAGTTTTTTTTAAATGCGGCACTCTAGGTGTTCGCCTCTATGTTACTGGAAGCCAGAATAAAGAAGAGGCTTGCCGCCAGACCAAACAGAAAGTGGCCGAGCATTGCTGCAGAGGAATATGACTGAGGAAGGATGTGGTCGTAGAGTCCAGCAGAGAAGGCAAGGCACATACCATCAGAACTCCAGCTGTTCCTCTGGCTATTCTGCTTGATAGGTGTCGTCCCTGGGAGATCACAGGATGTAAAGATGGCGCTCTGTCCAGGGACCTGCACCAGCTCTATACACTTGCCATTGAGCTGGGAGGACAAGGCACAGTGCATGGGCTTGTAAGAGAAGGCAGAGCAATAGCCTGAGAGACAGGCACGTTGGTAGAAATCCAACACTTTCTTCCTGGGGCCCAAAAAAAAAGGGGGGGAGAGGCAATGAGAAAGGCCATCACAGGCATATCCAGCACAAACAAGCCTCATCCGTCCAGGCACAAGACACATCTGCCTTAGCAAAACTCACCACCACCACCCCGAATGGGCAAGCTGGCTCCCTCCCAGCGTTTTGGCCCACCAGTCCCACCGGATCTGATCCCTGGCACTCACGAGAGTTAGGATCCCAAATATCCAAAAGGCCCCAGATTGCTCAGCGTGTCCTCTCCCCTGCCCCCACCCCATCCCATGCCCCAACTGCAGAGTCCTTTTTTCAGGAGCAGCCCCCGGTGGAGGGGAAAGGAGCAGGAAAGCAGGTTCCTGCCTTCCCAGTCAGATACCTCAAGCAGCTTCCCCTTTGTACCAATGGTTCACACTCACACTCTGGATCGCTGGCCAGCCTCTACAGTCCTCCATGATACTCCCCTGCCACCTGCCCCAGGTGTCCGTTTCCAAACATCTTTTACAGCTGGGTAAGTCAAGGGTCTCTGCCCCCACCCCCCCACCCACGCTCAGGTTCTCTCCCTGTCAACATGAAGAAGAAAGGCAACGGCTGGGAGAACATCTGCCTGTGAAACTAAGCATCAGGCACCACAGTTTGGCAAGACCGCTCAGTTCATCGGCCCTGTTATAAGATGTGTTAATGTGTTCTAATTATGATGTTATGATCTGCATTTCTAATATGTTGGTATTAAAATCATTATAATATGGAGCTATAGTATGGAACTATCTAGAGAGGCATAACTCAGAAACGAAGCTCATAAATAGATCTGAATTAAAGTCATTGAACGCCTGTCTGTCTGTCTCTACCGCAGCTCTAAGACAGAGGAAAGCAGGCGCTTGATACTTGGAATCATGACCAAGGCACCTTGGCACCTATATGAAGGGTGTTTACTTTGGAGCTACCTTGATTTCTACAATTGATTAATTAATGTTGGCCAATTTTGCCCGTATCCTGTAGAAGCACTTTCATCCATGAAGGTGACAGGCTTCTCTAAGAAAAGCCTACAGAGGAAGCTGCAATCAGGTCCGGGGGAATTAATCTGTCTGGTAGCTCTATGTAATTCTCTATTTTGCAGGACTCCTAAACAATTAAAACAGGTAAACCTGTGTAGAGGGCATTCCACTGTCTAGTAAAGGGTGGTGGAGAGAGCAAAGACAGGGACAGGCTGCATCAAGATGGAGGGAGAAAAAGATTCACGAGAAAGAGAAAGAGTAGAAGGAAATAGAGAAGAAAAAGATCAGAAGGGAAGTGAAACAGTACGAGGACGAGGTGTGCAGTGAGAATTAAGGGAGAATTAAGGAAGAATTAAGGGAGAATTAAGGGGGAAATGTGAATGCTACAAGCATAGTTATTTTTAAAGCAATGATTGCCCGAAATCCGGTAAGGGCTGTAAGTGGTGAGCATGTTAAGCCTTCACTGACAACCAGATCTTCATCCATTCAGTGTGAAGCTCTAAAGAGTCTTATTTTAATGTATCTATGTTATGTTGTAAGCCGCCCAGAGTGGTACAATATACCAGGTGGGCGGGATATAAATCGAATAAAAATAAATAAATAAATAAATAAATAAATAAATAAATAAATAAATAAATAAATAAATAAATAAATAAATAAATAAATAAAGAGAGGCTTGCAAACATGTTCTGCACTGCCATGATAAGGAGGTTTGAGAAGAAGCACTGCAATGGCATGTACAGGCTTAAGTGATTCCAAGGTCTTCTCAAAAGTTCTGTGCTTCGTGTACAAAGTGCTAGCTGACATCCAGATGGGAAGGATGCTGGAACCAGGACCTAGGAGCAACCTCACAGGCCCACCAGGGTGACAGCCCTGCTGTCTTTAATCTCTGAGCAGGCCCACAGTAACAACGGTAAGATCCAGGATTTGGGTCCAGGAACTGAGAAACTACAAAACTTAAAACTACAGAAGTAAAATAAATGCAATATTTAAAGGGCCCAGCCCCATACAAACTGCACAGACATTCAACCTAGTGAACGTGGGGCAGGGGCGGGGGCGGGGGCGAAGGGAGGGCGAGGATCACAAGCTGCTGACCCAAGAATAATTTCAAAAGATCCTCCCCAGACTAACATTTCCACTTTTAGGAAGAGTCTGCAAGTGTTCTCAAGTGAAGAATTCCTGTGCTGATGCCTTATTCTTCCATCCATCCAACCAAAAAAATGAATACTTATGCAATGAAGGCATCATCATCCATATAGGGAAGGAAACACGGGCAGGCCTTGGGCAGTGCCAAGGTTTGTACAGGATTAATGGACACAGAGGGCAGACAAGAGATGGGAGGGGGAAGGAGACAGAAAAGTGGTGGAGAAGAGGGGAGAGGAACATCCCCTATCCTGAAAGAGAACAGGGCAGATACACTGAATAAGGACAATCCCCCCCTCCCCCGGCTGATAAACCTGCATAACAGGGCTCAACAGCAGCTCTGCAATCCCACCTCTTTTTGCGAAAGGCTGAAATCTACCTCTGCAAGAAGAGGTCTGTCTGTGGGGCTCTTTACTCAGCCCTTTACACAACCTGGATCGCCCATCTGAGAAAACACACCCTGCTTTGAGTACGATATCAAAGCTCCCGGCTGCTTTCTTCTCGGAAGCCAGCACCTTGTGCTACAAGAGAATTCTGCCTACCTGTCAGAGCCAGACAGAGGATAGATATCTGAGCCATCCCAGAAGTCTGTGCAAGCCTCAAGGATGATGTCCGCAGTCCCATGGGAAAGCATCTGCTCGGTGCCTAAGAGAAAAAATGCAATCCATATCTCAAGCCTGCAAATTGCCTGCTGACACGCTCATTTATCGTACGGATTGCTCACGCTCCAATCAGCCACAAGCGCCTTTTGTAATGTTAGTGATATGGCAAAAGGGAATAGATGCATTTGAGGAAGGGGCTAAAAGCAGCCCTTCCTCCATCACGCCATCGAGAAAGACCAACAGGCAGGCACCGGGGAGCGGAGGTGGGGGTGGGGATACCAGCCCTTTCCCCTTACTAGCCCACAGTCATATTATTCCAGTTACAATGGTGACACTGCCCGTGGCCAAGTGCCCTTCACTGCAGGAGGCAGATATACTGCGGGGTTTACTAGGGAAAGAGCCATTCAACTGGGTGCCCTATTCAGTGGGGCATCTCCCCCATTCAGTACCAAGGGACAAAGTGCCCGCGCTCCTCAACCATTCCCCCCCCCCCAAGAACAGCAACCTGTCATCTGCCAGGGATGTCTCCACGGGCTTCTCTTCTGAAAAAAAAAAAAAAAAAAAAAAAAACCTTTCCCTTCAAGTTGTGCTTGAAGGGCAAGAGTGTCCGATAGTGGCAAGGTGAGAAACGAAGGACTCTCAAAAGGAGAGCCTGGGTCGCCTCGTTCCTCTTCCTTGACCCCCTTCAAAGAGAACCCTTCAGATTTTTAAAGGAGAGAATCTGGCAGGAGCTTTCCTAACCCATCAGTCACAACAGAGACCCTTTGCCTGTCCGTTGAAAAGCCATCCATTTCTTAAGTTATGCAAGAATGTGACTAAGATACAAAAAAAAAATCTCTTGTTTTTTTCTCCCAGGGTTTTGAATGTTCATAAAACAAATTGCAATTCTTAAAAAACTTATTTATCCTAAACATTTACTATGTCCAGTCAACCCTTCAATTCAACCTTGGAACATTTAAAATGAATCATGGAATACTGACTCGGACCCGTTAGCTTAAGAGCATGAGGGACTCTAATGAGCGAGTTTCCATGGCTGAATGTGGATTCAAACCCTGGTCTCCAGAACCCTGTATCTGTCATTCTGTCCACTACACCAGTGGTTCCCAACCTTTTCCGAACTGCGGACCAGTTGCGGGGGCGGGGTCCATGTGTGGGGGGCACCCCCTGCTTGCAGGTGGACGGGGCGAGCTTGCAGGTGAACATGGCGCACTTCTGGATGAGCACCCCGGGGCACGCACATGCAGGTGGGTGGGCCATGCATGCATGCAGGCGTGCGTGGGGGGGAGTGCGTGCAGGGGTGGGTGGGAGATCTGTCTCCACAGCCTGGTCCTGCAAAGGCCACGGAACATCAGCAGACCAACCGCAGGTTGGGGACCCCTACACTACCCCACACTTGCACCCAATCTTCTCCTAGAAAACTTTATCTGGAGGTGTTACCACTTCATCTTGTTCTTCGCTTGCATTTTAAAAACACCACCATGAATGCATGGCCACCTAGAAGACCTACAAAGACTCTGAACGAACGGGAGAGGCTGCTAGCCAGACTGCGTTCACAGAGCTTGAAGGATGCAGCCACACACTGGATTCTGTGCTCGTCAGAAAACCCACAAAGCCAGTAGCCTTACTGGTAGTCGTGTCTTTAACAAAAAGGCAGATCATGTGACTTAAAGGCGGTCTCCTCTTGGTAATAAACGAGAGTTTTCCCAGCATCACCTCCTTCACCATCTCATCTGAAGGCAGGCGGTAAAGGGCCAAGTAGTTCTCCTGCTTGAAAAGCTCTTTGGCTCCAGGTGTAAAGCCTGTTTGGGGAGGAGGGGGGGGAAGGTTAATATGAGAAAGGAAGACATCACAAGAGATTAGATGCAACCCTAAGGAACAGGCAGCTGCTCTCCTGGTGTGTCCAGCATTCTCCTCTGATCATGGTCACCAAGACCACCCTATGAGTGATGCTCTTCCTTCAGCAGCCTCTCTCTCTCTCTTTCTCTCTCTCTACTGAAAGAGAGACAATCAACTGAAATGCAAGAGTCCAAGAGGCTGGCAGCTGGCAGATGCTGATGATCGATCACAGGCACCTATTGGCCTCCTACTCCCAACTTGTCAAGCCCTTCCTTAGAAGAAATCACACCAGCTCCACACATGTCACAAGGGGAAGAGCCTGTTTATACACAATGGGCTTAGACTGGTTTTAGGCTGGCTACTGATTTTTCTCTTGGTTTTGGTCTATTTTAGAAAAAGTTTTTGATATGGGTAATCGATTCAGCCTGTTGCTGTGGTTTACCTTACACCTCCAACTGTAAAAGGAATTTTATGTCTTAAGAAGCACTGAAAATACTATTTCTGGACAGGTGGCCTAAAAATAGCTAAATAAATAAAACCCACATGAGAAGCAGGTAGACTGCCTGCATGCATGCAAGCATGCCCAATATTGATTTAGGATGATCAGATTAGGTGCAGAACCACACGCAGGCTGCACTGATCACCTCTGCATATGCCATGTGTACCAGCAGATGACTCCAGAGCTGGGCAAAGGTCTCCTGATGGCAAGACAGACACTGACCCGCTTGAGAAAGAGTTTAATGCGTCTCACAGCTGCCTGCTTTTTCGCACCTAACTCTACTAAAACAGTATTAGCCACCTGGGTCTGGGAATTCCGAGGTGCCGAACAGAGTGACAGGTTTAAGACCAGCAAGGCTAGATGAATGCCATTTATATGCCTCTGCTGCCTCCAGTCCGACTCCCCACATTTATAATACACCCTTTGCTCCTACAGGGCCCAAGAATCCAGTCAAGGCCAAGGAAAGAGCATTCCTCCCATGCCCTTTTTTCCAGATTTCAGGAAATTAGTTAAGGTGGTCTGGTTTGTGGTTCTGGACGAAAACTCACAGAATTCTACTGTTTCTGCCCTCACCTGGCACCTCTGCGGCTCTTCCACAGGCAGAGCCAAACCCAGTTTTTATTTTCACACTGGTCTTTAGCCACAAAGTTGAGTAGCTACAGAAGGGGGTTTTAACCCTACAGACAATAGACTCTTTCTCTCACTGATAATTTAATTATACTCTTGTGTTTACTCGATTTAATAATTTTTAATTGCCAGGAGTGTCCTCTTTTTTCTTTTTTTTGGGGGGGGGGGTGTAGAAAAGAAAAGACAGAAATCCAACAGACCAACCAACGAGCCAAGCATGCCAGCCTAATAGTAAAATACCACAGTGGGGTGCCGCCCACCCTTCTTCCTCCCCCCTCCCCCTCCAGCTGACTCTTCCATCTGGGCCAATTTTACCTATAAGCCTGGCAAGCTCACAGAGGCCCCAGGGCACGTGCACGGGCAAGACAGTGCTGTGGGTCTCCTGCAGGGCGATGTTGCAGAGGTGATCCGAGAAACGGCAGAGGCGCTCCGTCACACTGGCGTTGCACAGATTGAGGAGGACATTCAAGCCCAGGGGCTTCAGGGAGGTTAAGTGCATCTGCCAGTTGGAGTCATCAAACTGGATACAGGAAGGATTCTGCTGGTCTTGAGAGAGGCTGAGCATCTCCAAGTGGTAATCACACACAAAATCTTCAGCCTCGCAGGCCAGCCCCTCACTGTCTCCCTCTGCCTGGCTCGAGGTGGAAGAAAAGCCTCATCAGTTACAAGGGGAGATGGGACTCTACCTCACCACAGATCTGCCTCACATCTGCGGGTTTCTGCATATCTCAACGCAGAGAGGCACATGTTTTTTCTCTCTGTCCCTACAGCCCTTTTCCTCTCTCTATCTCTCGGCTCTTCCCTTTATCCACCCCATCCCCCCGAAATGAAGCTGACAGCCCCCTGCCACACCTTCAACAGCTCATCCTCTCCTCCCTCAATGTCCTTGCTGAAGCTGACGTTGGACCCTGAGGGGTGCTTGCTGCGGCCAGTAGGTTTCTTGTGAATGTGAGGGTCAGAAGATTTGGGGGTGTTGCTGGCGGACCACTCAGCCCTCTCTTGCTCGCTGGTGATGCGGACCATCTCTGTCAAAGGCCCTGAAAGCAGAGCATCCCTTTCATGGGGCTGTAAAACAGCACAAGAAGAAAAGGGAAGCAGAGGGAAACGGGTGAGCTGAAACACAAAGGAAAAGGACATCACTTACCAACCTCATGGCGACAAAAGACTCTGGTCATCTGAAGGGAACAGGAGCTGGCTCTTCATTCCTCCATTCAATGCCAGAAGCGGTTTTATCAAGAAGGAGGTTTTCAGAATATCAGATTTTTACATGTGCTGCCAGATCCATAAGGCTCCAACCATACCAAAGAACCGAAATTTACTGGCTTGGAAGGTCGCAGCATAGGCCTCAGTTGAAATTAGGGATTTCCCACACACACACCCATTATCTTAAATTTGTAAAGCAGTTTACAGTACCAAAAAGGACAAAAACAAACCACTAGATCAATGGCATTCAATAAAAAAAACTGCAGGGGAGAAATAAAAATGAGAACTCAATTGGGCAAAAGTTTATCAAGCTATAACTCTGAAAAATAACATTTTTGTTTGGTCAAAAAATATCCAGCAATGAGTTTGAAACCCTGTTTGGGCATTCTGCCTCCAGACACTGTCAACATGTACAGAAGGGCACCCCTCTGCCCTCTTAGATTTGTCACAGTTTCAGTGCCACATCTGAACAGATAAGTAGGCTCTACATGCAAGCAAGAACCCTGAAAAATCTGGGTTCTTGCTCACATACAGATCCTACACATAAGCAAATCCTTCTTCAGCCCTAGTCCTGAAATTGTGAAGAAGCCAGTGCCAGAAAAGAGTGGGGCTAGGAGATCCCCTCTGTGTGTTCACACAGCCTCTGGCTATGGAATGCTTGAACAGCCACCCTGAAGTTAATTACAGTTGAGCCAATTACTGAGGAGGCCCTACTCAAAGCAGACACCAACTTGCACCAGTGATGGATTGAATTCTGAGCAGGTCCTATTTAGCTGAGCTGAAGGAATAAAGCCTTGTGGGTTGGTAAAAAGGAAAAGCATCTCTACGATATATTCCAGCTGTAGCTCTTAAAGGGCCCGCTTCCAATACTGAATTAACTCCCCCATGCAACTGCAAAGGGGAAAGAAATGAGGCCAGAATTTTGAGGCTCCTGACTGAATACCCTCTGATGGTCCTAGGAGGCTTCTCTTATTACCTCTTCATCCATTTCTGGATGGCAGAAGGAGCGTGTGGAGAGTTCGTCCGTCAGGTCCTCATGGCTGCTATGAGGTGGTTCCACTTTGCCACTAAAGAACAAAACCGTCTCTGGACTGGGATTAGGCCAGGACAGAATTCCTTGCTTATCCACACAGCAAAGCACCTAAAAACAGGCCCAAGACATCCCACAACACCCCAGAGATACAGAATAAACTGTTGGCAAGACTGTGTCTGAAGCACCAAGGCAGATAAACATCAGTCACATCAATATTCGCTTTCAAACGCATCGAGGGCAGAAGGAAGACCCCTTCCAAGCATCTTCGAGTCCTGGGGCTTTCCTAAATGCTGTTCAATAAAGAGTCAATCAGCTAAACTACACAATATAGCCGACAAATTAACATGCAAAAATGATCATAAAAATATTTCAGCGCTAAGAAAGATACCCACAGCAAGTAGGATGTTTAGTCAACAAATGGGTGCATGCAGGCATTCAAAGACGGTCCAGCTGAAGTAATGAGGGGGAAGAGTGTGCCATCCCATCGTGCTGAACCACTGTTCTCCATGTGCAGAGAACAGCAGTCTGAAGAGGCCAGATTCTCTGTCGTGCAAGGAAGCTTGCCCACACAGTCAGGGACCTTCCAAATCAGATTCTCCAAGAATCTGCCTAGAAAGCCCCCCAGAAGTACAGGTAAGTAAAGGGTTTTGCTTTGTCTGCTGTAATTCTGGGGAATCCAGGAGGGAAGAATTCTAACCCCACACCAGACTACAAATCCATGCATGATAGAGCCAGGACTGTTAAAGGAGTATCAAACTACTCTAACCATGTATGGCAATATAGATGATCTTGTGGGGGGTCAGAAGGATCTTTACTACAGCCAAGGAAACAAAATACTTAACCCAAAGGACCATAACAAGCAACCCCCTCTATCCTTCCCTAGGAAACTGGGTGTGCTCATGTTCAGATCCCTTCTTGCAAATCATACTTACTGTGACAGATCCCAAACTGTGAAGCAAGCTAGATGTAAAGGTGAGGGTTGGAGACTTGCCCTTCAGAACGTGCAGGAAGTGGCTCCAGATACATCGTATCATTTCCTGCCAGGGAAAAAAAAACACACGAATTGGACAACTATAGACTGGAAACACTAAACGAGGGCTAAGAGGTAAGGAAAATTCAGGGAATATTTAATTAAGAAACACAACCCAGTTCCAGAAAACCAAGACTACAGGTAATTGTGCAGCTTAGAATCTCATTATTGAAGCACTGCTTCCTAAAAGTGAAGTGAAGAGATCTAGCACATGAAGAAGCCCGCCAGAATGGTAATAAGATTCTGAAAAGAAAGGCATGTGGCATAAGATTCGGTTTAGAAGGCTCATTTGATAAGATTGGTTTAAGCATTGTGGTTCTGTTGCTTAATGTTATACTGAGGACTGCTCAGAGATATACAGCAGGACAGTGGTGCCTCGACTTACGAACATCCCTACTTACGACCATTTCGAGTTATGACCAGCTCCAGCCGCAAAAATTTGCTTCAACTTCGGCCAGAGCCTCCACTTATGAACAGAAAAAGGGCAGGGGGAAAAGGTGGGAAATTCAAATTGCTAACTGTAGGTGGCGACGAGGCTGCTTCTTTGTAGCTCTTTCGCCCCAGCAGTTAGAGCAGGGGTCTCAAACATGCGGCCCGGGGGCCATTTGCAGCCCCCCAGATGATAGTTTGTGGCCCTTGCCTTGCCTGTCCCCCCAAAGCGCCCACACATCCTCTGCTGTCAAGAGTAAAAAAAAGCCTCGCCTCGCTCGCCGGCTCTCTCCCAAGACAGCACCTCTTGCACCCTCCATCCAGAACTGCAGCCTGCCAGCCAGCCCACCTGTCTGCTGGCTAAGGAAACTCCTGGGCGGCTTCCTCAAGCTCTTGCTCCGCTTGGTGGAAAATCCGATGCGGCCCAGCCTCACCCAGGCTCTGCCTCCAGCGGCCCCCAGGTAAATTGAGTTTAAAATCCCTGAGTTAGAGAGTATGTGATCCGAGGAGGCTTGGGACTGCCTCCTTCTGCTTCTGAGTGAGCATGTGTTTGTGTGTTTGCAGGGAGGCTTCGGGCTGCCTTGTAAGGTGAGGTGCTGTTTTCTGCTTTTTAAAAACTGTTCTGGGTGTTTTTGCAGTGTGGTTTTGGGCTGAGGGGTTATGTTTCTGTGCTGTGATGGGGGGTTGTTTGTTGGTTGGGTTTTTTTCCATTTCTGATGGGTCTTGGGGGTGTTGGTTCCTTTTGGAGTGTTTTTTTCCCATTTCCGATGGGTCTTGGGGGGTTTGTTTGTTTTTTGTTCTGCCCCCCCCCATTTCCGATGGGCCTTAGGGAGTTTGGGTGCTTTTTGGATTTTTCCCACTTCTGATGGGTCTTGGGGGGTTTGTTTGTTGGCTTCCCCCCTATTTCCGATGGGTCTTGGAGGGTTTGGTTGCTTTTTGGGTTTCCCCCCATTTCCGATGGGTCTTGCATGCTTCCCTTGCTTTTTCCTTTGTTTTCTTTGCATTTCCGACCTGCCCCTTTTGTTCTGTGTGCATTCCGATCTGCTCCATTTGTTTTCTGTACATTTCCAATGGGTCTTGTACGCTTGATTGCTTTTCTTCCCTCCCCCCTTCGGCCAGAAGGGATTAATCACATTTCCAATTAGTCTTGCAGTGATTTTGTGTGTTTTTTTTTTCCCCTTCGGCCGGAACTGATTAATTGCATTTCAATGCATTCCTATGGGAAATGGTGCTTCGACTTAACGACCATTTCGAGTTACATCCATCTTCTGGAACAGATTATGGTTGTAAGTCGAGGCATCACTGTATACAAATTTAAAGTCTGAGGCAACCTTGCAAAAACAGCAGGGAATGAAATCAACAGATAAAGCTGGTTTCTGCTTTAGATTCAACTTTGGGAAGCAATTCTGAGGCAGATGTTCCATCTTTAGATAAAGGTAGACTAAACCTTAGAAAAAGATTAAGCCTTATTACATTCACTTTGCTGAAAAGAAGGGGGTAAACACAGGGGTGGGCAATTAATTTCTATAAGGGGGCCACATGAAAAATCTGAACTGTGTTCGGGGGCCGAACCAACTTTATTTAAAAAATAAAATGAAACAGTGATGTTATGATTGTTCTTATTTTAAACTTGTTCATCTACACAAATACTAAAGAGGTTTTTTGCAGTATGTTAAAGATAAGCAACTGATCAACTTTAGACAAAAAGCTATAAATGGTTTTCATGCTCAAAACTGTCCGCGGGCCGGACAGGAGCGGCTCGCAGGCCGTATGTGGCCCTTGGGCTGCATTCTGCCCAGGCCTGGGGTAACAGGACACTGAATTAAGACTGGTCCTAAGTCTGATGCAGCAGTGCCCTTCCCGTGTTCTTTTAGCTAGTTGTTCTTCTTTGTTGGCATTTACATCTTGAATTTCTTCCAGGGACCTCAACACAGCATGCAAAACTCTCTTCTTCCCCACTTGATCTTCACAACAGTCACATGAGGTGTATCAGGCTGAGACCGACCTGCCAAAATCCCTCAGGCAGCTTCATGGTCAAAGGCATCGGAAACACAATCACAGTCCAGCACTAATCACTACCCTCATACTGACTCTCAATACAGGCCGCTACTATTAGTTTGTAACCTTTGTCTCCCACTGCCTTCCTACAAAGTGCACGAATCCTTCTTTTTAGCACAAGAGGGATATGAAACTATTAGGTTAAGCTTCTGACTCTCTAGTACGGTTTCTTCCTACCCAACTCTCTTCCTTTCAAGAATTTCAGCAGTTTTTTTTTTAAATCAAAATTCCTAGATCTCATGACTACAGAACAAAAACATGACATGAGATGCCTATCGGCATATATAGAAGACCCAGGAAATAAGTCTGTTTGGGTTAAAAGTATAAATCTGAAATATATGGGATTTAGCTTTTCTTTCCAACAGAACCAGTGGTCACTCTCAAATGCTTTGCGTTAACAATCCAAAAATGTGGTTTCTTGAGTAAGAGTGCCACAAACAAGCTGTTCTTTCGCAGGCAAAATGCAAAGAAATAAAACAAAAAAGATAAAAACATGAGTTTGGCTTAAATTATATTTAAGGCAAGTGAAAGTGAAGTATGGACCAAATGTCCTCTTAATTCAGACAGGCTCCTTCGGATGAAGTCTGAGCACAGAGGTGAGAACAATGGTGGAGAAGGGTAAACAAAGGCAAGTGACTTCTTAAATATAAAGGATTTCTCACATAGACTCCAAGTGTACTTAGAAATTCCATGAGTCAGTTGTGTTCCATCTGTTCCATTCTTTTTTTCTTTCTCAATTTGATTTAAAAAAAAATACAGGGATTGGAATCCTGTTGCACAACTCTGCCTACATAGTGGGAATAACCGTCATCAACAGCGGCAGCTTGCCACTAATTAAAGGCTTCATAAGAACATAAGAAGAGCCCAGCTGGATCAGGCCAAGGGCCCATCTAGTCCAGCTCCCTGTATCTCACAGTGGCCCCACCAGATGCCTCTGGGATTACATGAGACAACCGGAGACCTGTCTCCTGATCCCCCTCCCCTGCATCTGGCATTTCTTTTTGCAATTTCAGGGTGCACCTTGCTCATACAAAGTAGAACATCATGTGCATTCCAAAATCGCAAAAGGAAGCTTTTAATCAGCAGTAATTTGTCACTGACAATGAAAACATTCCCGCTGCACTGCTGGACCCTACCCAAAATGATTTTGGACAATACAATCAACACATGCAAGTGGCCCCTTAGATATCAAGATGGGTTTTCACATAAATACTCCAAATGCAACTGTACAGATATACACACATGTTCCTGTCCCATATTTCCTCACAAGACCCCAAGATGACTATACATAATATTTTACTTACGTACACAAAAATTATGCATACTTTCTTCTTCTGTTCAAATCCCTCTAATACTTACCAATCTCTCTTAGCCAGAAAGGATTTGAAATACAGCTTGCATAAATTAGATTCTAAAAAATTCTAGGCAGCCACAGAATAAAGCCCCTGGCCTTTTACCTTCAGAAGAGGAAAAAGGAACTGTGATATTGTGAACATCCTCTGCAGACAGAGCACATAGGGAAGATGTGGCGGCATGCAGAGTACAACAGAATAGCACAATGAAAAATACCAATTAAGCAAGAGGCATCAGCAAGAGGAAATAAGCATGAGGTGGGCAAGCAGATCACAAAGAGAGAGGACAGAAAGGATAGCACGAAACAGCACAAAAAACAAGACGCAAGGCCAGCTAATAAAATTGTACCTGGGAAGATACCATCTCTGTGTAGCTGCTGAGTGTATCCTCTGAGAACTTAGCCAGCTGCAGCAAGAGAACAGGTTGATTACTTCCAAACTGCTTAAAAAGCAATGCACAAGGGACACCGTTGTAACATATCATTCACTAGTGGGAGACAGAAACATCGGAAGGGGCTCCCCTCTGGAGGGCCTGCTGTATCTGGGCAAACTCAAGAAGGCTGCCACAATTTTTAATTTTTGACCCATATATGAACAAGTCAAAGAGACAGCCTTCTCTGAGTCTCTTGTAAAGACGGAGACCACGAGGGGAACCTGAGATTCATCCTGGACTGGTGAAGAGATTGAAGGCAACAGCTTTTGGGCAGAACTGGATGTCTTACTCGTTTCACAATGATCAGGATGACGTGAAGAAACAGACACAGGGTGAGGAACGGGGAAGGGCATCAAGTACAGAGAGAGCACCAAGACTTTGAGAGGAAAAGCAGGGAAGTGGGATGAAGAGAGACAAGCGGGAGGAATGGAGAGCAAGAAAAAGACAAGAAGACTCATGAGCCAAGAAGCTAGAGAGGGTGACCCAACCCTGTCACACTCCAAAGAGACCTGGAAGAAAAAAGACACAAGAAAGGAAGCTCCGTGCTCCCAAAAGGGAACTGGCCCAAACACATGTACACGCTGATAAGGAAGAGGGAAAGTCCCGAACCACCTCTGTGGAGAAAGAATGAACAGGATTTCATGGGTAGAGAAGGCAAAGCCAAAAATAACCGGGCAGATGTATATATGTGACACTGGGGATGGAGGTTCTGGCAACAAGCTGAGGGGAAAGGAAATGGAAAATATGAAGACCATCAGCCTAAAACAACCAAGAGAAGGTGAGAAGAGAGGGAGGGAGACAGAGAGAGAGAGAGCAAAGAGGGCAGGTAAACAGGGAGGACAGAAGGAACAGCGGGAGAAGTAAGAAATTCAGAGCTTGGATTGTTATTTTTTAAATGTAATTGGTCAACGGACAATTTCTTAATTACTTTGTTGCCTTGACCCACTACCTTTTTTAAAAAAGCATTTATGTTAGTAATGTGTTACGAGTCATACTAGTTTTTCATTAATTTTTACAACAGATTTAAAGACACAAAAATGGTCATAAATCCCTCCAACGACCCCAAGAAACAGCATTTTAGGATTTATGAGCGAACATTACTTCTTAATCTTCAAATGTTTTTAAGCTTTCTGTATTTTTTTTAAAATGGCATTATGATGCTCTCAATATCCCAGAAAGGTAAAGCTCTTGCATTACTTCTAAACTTCAGTAAGAATCAGGTGACAGATTAACCTTTATAACCCAAAGTAAAAGTCATCCTAATATTCTTAGCACTAACAAACTCTGAGACTGCAAAAATATACCCGCCACGTATTTTCTCTCCTTCATTCGGCCAATACTGTATATACAAAACATGGCATCTTTCACAGACTTACTCACTTACTGGGTGAAATCCTATTACTTTGTTATGCATGTATAAGGCAAACGGTGTAACGTTCAGTCACTTCTCCCTAGCAATTGGCAAATCACTACTGGGATTCATGGAAGGGGCAGCAGGGCAGATGCTGGCTTGTCGCATGCTCAGGAGCCCAAGCAGGACCTCATTAATTGCCAGTCGGAGGCACTGAAACGTATGCCATCATTTGCTTTCAACATGTATAAACACAGCAACGAAATTTCAGCCACTGTAAAATCTTTGCAGAACAGTCTAAATTCGAGCCCAGTTGCCACTGCCAGCTGGTACAGGCAACCACTTAAGACGTACCAGCTCTCTGCTGCCCAGGGCCTCTGGAACAAGAGCTCTTCACAGGCAAAGAGTTGCCAGCAGCAGGCTTCTCGGCCACCCCAAGTGGGCTGATCCCCAGGCTGATTCCATTTCAGAGATTAACAGGGACAAACTCCCCACTCAAAAAAGCCCACCTGATTTATCTGTCCTACCCTTGGGAAACACTTCTGAATTGCTCTCCTGACTCGACCGTGTAGTGTTTTGTTTTGTTTCCCCCCCCCCTTTCTTTCTTTACTGCACTTTTATGCTGTTTTTTCTCCTGGCAACAAGTCTCATGGCGGCTCACAGATCATAAAAAAGAAACAGAAATTAAAACAAGATACAAGAAGCGTTAAAAAGTTATTATACATGGCAATATTAAAATCATCATATAAAAAGCAAATTCGAAAGTCTAAAAGCGTAAGAAAACATTTATAAGGATAAGATGGCAGGAAGCGTCGGGCAACTAGCTATGTTAAAATTACATAATAAATACTAATGTTTTTCAAGTGCCACTGAAAAGAGAGAGGAGACAGGGGGCCAGCCTCACAGGGAACAGCATTCCACAACCTGGGGGCAGCCACTAAGAAGGCCCTCTCTTAAGTCTCTGTCAGGTATCTTTTTCCTTCCCCTACTCTTTCCCTTCCCTTCCAGTACTACCCTTACCGCTGAATACCTACCAGGGAAGTGGGTGAGGTCTTGCTCATCTGGGCCAGGACTCTGGCTTCCCCAAAGGCAGTAGCAAGAATCCAGAGGACAGGAAACAGCAATGGGAGGATGGGTAGTACCCCATTAACCTGCAAAGGCATCATGATGCACTGTTTAGTATAACCATCAGTTGCAGAGGAAAGAGGTTGCACGACAGCCCCAAAGGGACAAGGATAGAAGACAATGGGGGCTGAAACTGATGGGCTGTTCGTAAGGGCCCTACTCAGCTTCCAAAAAGATCCCTGGACACCTATATATAGAAAACATAAATATAGAGGAAGAGGTAAGGTTAACGAAAGGAAGAGTTAACAGTGCATGTGAAAGGTGCCTTCCATCTCAATATATGTCTGCATGAAAAGTAATTTTTTCCTGAACATTAGCAAGGGGAACTGCAGGAAAGCTGCATGCATGAACACTCAATAGTGAATACTAGAAGAAGTATGCTGACTTATATGGTAAAAGACAACTAGTTATAGCTTGGACGAAGCAAGAACACTGTTTTCTTTACCTGCAGCTGGAAAAACATGTACTGCCAAGGGATTACTCCAGAAGCCATGAAGACAAAGCGCATCGCATTGGTGACCAGGAAACCAACCTGCATTGTTGAAGGAAAGACGCCAAATTAGAAAGCCACTGCTTCAGTCTCGGCTCTCAACCAGACAGGCACAGCTGTCTTCTATACATGCTACAGCTGAGTCATTCTGGGAGATAATGTTTAAAAAAAAAAAAAGGAACTTCCCTGACGTCCAATTCTCCCATCAAAGAACATAACTTCAGATTATGATTGCCTTAACACAATGAGAGCCTCCCTGGCCCAATCTAAGGTTTGGTGCAGCCTTTCCCAGGAGTGACAGAGTTCCATGTTATTGAAAACACAGTAGGTTAAAAATCTAAGACTTTCTCCTATACGGTGTTCAAATGTAGACAGAACAGCAGGGCTGCAATGTACTACTGGACCCAAATCAGGTCAGTTTTAATAGTTATTTACATGCAGCTGACAAAGTTTTTAGTGGATTATGAGCACAAATTAAAGGAATCCACCACCAACCAAAGTTCAGATAGCAGATTTTTCTTGCTGTCTGTGCAAGTAACTTGGTACTGGCTCAGGGAGCTAAATGAGCAGATAACAAGAAAAATCTGCTCTCTTATCTTCTGCTTGGTTCAAATGTAATTTCTTACATTTCCAGCTCCTGAAGGTACAGTAGAGGTTTAGAAATGAGTTAGCTCTGTGTAACAGTCATCTTTTTTTTTCTCATTCTACACCTGACTTTCTGCATTTTTCTTCTTCACTGATTTGATGCTTGTTGATCCTACAACTGGAATCACGTCATCTCAAGTCAAAGTCCTGAGCCTGGGGTGCATGCCTTGCCATTATCGACTAGTTGCAGCTGGTGTTCCCTCTCTATGGCCCTTGCTTTCTGCAGATAAAAATGTCCCCATCTTACACATGAAATACGCAGCACTGAAGACTTCCAAGGTTCTCTCCCAAGCTACCTTGTGATCCTACTGCATGTCAACATAGGAAGCTACATCAGCCATGATCGTCTCAGCCATCAGGAACCTCACTAGATCAAGAGAAGTCACGAGCAGCAGTAGGACCTACCAGCACAATAGGGACGGCAAACTTGAGCATCACTGACTGTACTGTGAACCTTTCATTATCCAGAGCGGTCACAGGGCGTGACAAGGCCATGTCCAAACAGGACCTGAAAGAAAAGAAGACACCTTGGAGATCTTATACAGGGTCCCTACTTCACAACCATTTTAAGATGATGCCCAGTTCTGTTCACAAAATGGACAGTTCCCAGTCAACCACTGTAACAGCACGTGATCAAACTGCTACCTTCCATCCCAACAACGGTTCAGTCAGATGACGGTATTTCCCTGCTACCAAGCAACATTTTGGCAGGCATTATTATGACTATAATATATTCTATGGTCAAATGAATTGGAAAATGGACCCCACGAGTGACTCTTCTGACAATCCTGCTGTACTCCTCCTTCTCCTCTCCTCTTGAAGAATACTGAATAGTCCTAAAAATTCTCAGAGTGGAAGACATGTCAGGCTGTACATAGGAATGTGTATATTGCAGCTCTCTGCTTTCGCAGAAAAAATTGGGAGGGGGAGGGTTGAATCCCTTTTTGCATTTGTAGTGAGGGTTTTTTTTTCCCCTGGGAATCTCATGGGACTTCTTGGGAACTTCATTTTGGAGTGTTAAACCAGAAGATCTCACCAGTAGTGGGGGGAGTTTCCGCATGACATTGCTCGGAAAATAACTGTGAATGAGAAATGCTGTGAGTACTCGTCACCTCCTCAAATTTCATCTGTTGCAGCCAGAAAAATAGTTTTGTGGCACCTTAAATACTAACACATTTTCTTTGCCACATGTTTTCATGGATGGCAGACCCCTCCTCCTAATGCCACTGTATCTTCAGATGCATTCTTCACAAGACGAAGGTAACAGGATATGCCAAATAAATTGTGTTCATCTCCAACGTATCAAAATATTGTGTTGTCCTTGTTGCAATACATAACAATGCAGTCTGTTCTAACTTTTTGCCTGGTATGGAACTTACCTGACGTTGTCAATTGCTGGTGTTTTGGTGACACGAAACAGTCGATATAGCTGGGGATTTTGAGGTCCCTTCTTCATCTCCCCACTGGGGGAGGGTGGAGGAGAAAAGGGGGGGAACAGATCTCCTGGCTCCAAGACAATATGCTCATCATCCTATTTATTAAAAAAAAAGGCAAGTTCCTTGAAAGCTGAAAAACAGATAAGCAGCTCAAGAAAAATTCTAGAAGCTCCTGCTTCTCAAAGCAACAGTACTGGGCAAAACTCATTTTGTTTACCAGCATTGTCATATTAACGTCAGCACATCAAATGCATCAGTTTTGGAAGAATGTGGTTGCACCAAAATAGTTTCCTAGCCCTACTGCATATGTTTTGCCCTCTTTAGGCTTCACAACTTGATAACAAACTCGTCTTCCGTTACTTGCTGTTCTCTAAACCAAGGATGGCAAATACTGTTGGGACTGCAATTCCCATCAACCCTAACCTCACAGCCAACAGGAGAAGGAATTCTGGAAGGTGCAGTCCAGCAACATCTGGCAAACCACCTTCACTCAACCCCATTCCAAAAGGACCCAAGACCTCTTAAATCACTACCTTCATTCTCATGTGCCCAAAAGTACCAATCTTCTCGGAATTGGATAAAGAAATTTGGAAGAAAGAGAAAGAACACTAAATGTGGTCAGAAGCCAAGTACTTTAATACCAGCTTGCTGGAAGGTTCTGAGCAGCCGTCCTCAACTAGGAGCCCTCCACATGTCTGTTTAGGGAGCACATACTTACTAGAGCTACAATTATAACATGTTCTTTGCATGATGCAAATATCCTAACTTGCTTTCAAAGCACAATTTCTTGGATGTACTGGCTGAAATGCTATTGCTTAGCATAATAAGCTGCAACTAGAGCAGGCCATTGAATCAGTGGAATTTACAGAGGAGCCCATTCAAAGGGCCAACTCTGGTTCTGACTTACTGTACTATTCTAAGCAACAGGATTTCAGTCTATCTGTGGTTTTGATATTAGGCATGCTGTGTTGTTGTTGTTGTTGTTTTTAACCGGTTTTTTTGTTTAAGTCCAACAAGGGCAGGGAATGGCCTGCTAATTTCCATCATGATACTTGGGAGTGTTTTACACTGTGGCTTTACAGATGCTACTTTTATGGGATGTTTCTAGAGTTGATGGCAGAATGTATCAATTATGCTTGTTAAATGCTTCCCAACATGATACGGGAAAACTGTATGAAATAATCAACACTTCAATGTTCTAGAGTGGACACAAATTCTTGTTACTAACATGCTAAACCATGGCACTCATATCCTAATTAGTGCAATACAAAAGGAACAGAAATATCAGTTACCTTAATCCCCCTGAGAGAAGTGAAAGACTCCTGCCCTGGCCGCAGAGCAACAACATCACCCTCGACCAACAAGCTGACTGGGAGATTGACAAGATGGCCATCCCTGTAGACCCAGTGGAGGGACCAAGATGGGGCAAAGGGCAGGTGAAGGTCTGGGTACATGGCATTTGCCCAGGTCTGCTCTTTGCCATCTTTCAAGACATCTGAAATGCAAAAGAACAGGGAAGGAATGATGACCCCAAGCCCAGAATACGAGAAGGTCTCTGAATGAGAAGCCACGGCTCCACCTTGGCAGTCATCCACCATGGACTCATCTCAGGACCTAACAAGGCATGCAGTAATTGCATGAAACGCAATTAGCATGGAGTTTATAATATCTACATGGTGAACAGCAACAAGATCACAGGGATGGAAAAGGAGAGGAGTTTATCACTTCTCCTTTTTTGCCATGATCTTAAAGAAAATCCACTGCGACAGAAATGGGAAAATGGAGAGTCAAGTAAGGGAGGACGATCAGAGCCAACAGGAGGTCTGATTTAACTCTGCGTTCAAAAGCATGAGCTGGAGGAAGAGACCATGGGGGCCATAAGACCGATGTGGAAAACATGCAGGTCTAGGAAATTCAGAGAAATGGCTATGGGCCATAATTCCAGAGCATCATCTGCTGCTAAAAATAAGGGGAAAGTAAGAGACATGCAGGAAAACAAAGAGGGCTGAGGAGGAAGAGAGGTCCTCACCGTTTATTCTGCTGATGATGTTCCGGAGCCTCCTCTCAACCTCACGGCGCTTCAACCTCTCTTGCCGGCCAATCACAAAGAGATCAAGGAGGACCAGAAGGAACAGCGCCAAGGCATTCACAATCTCAGAACCTTCACTGTTCAAAAGGGGGGGAGGGAGAACGGCAGTGACAGGCAGTGAAAGAAAAGAATTAAATGCTTTCTCTAACACGAGTGGCTTCAAGTTCTGACCCAAGGAGAGCAATTTCTGGTTTCAGCTCAAAAGCCAAGGCATTTTCAAATCTCTTTGGTCAGCCACCACAATCAAGTGAATTCAAACAATGTGTGTGTGCGCACACTGCAATAAAGGCAGGGATAGTACAACCGACAGGCTTGGCTTCGGATCTCTCAGGCCAGTGGACAATTAGGAGGCCTGGAAGGATGGCAAGGCCATGTCAGTCCCAATGATACTTCTCTAGGCTTGGGTACAAAGGGATCATGACCACAAGCAAGTCAAAGAAAAGAGTCCACGCACTGAATTGTTCCCAACTGCTTCATTGAAAAACCCTGCCTGACAAAACAAGTTGGGTTCATGAACATGGCTTTGTCATCCTCCACTTTTCCATGTTCTCACTCTCCTCCTCACTTATACTCTCCATTTCACCATAAACATGGAACCATGGTACTGGAAAAGGAAGGCATATCAGAGATTTAGTGGTATATCTTGTAGCATACAGAAAAGCAACATAAAAGCCACAGGATGACTTTCTTGCTGCTCTACAATGTCTTCCAATTCTTTGAAGAAGAAACACAGAAACACAAGCTAAGAGTTCAGGGCAAAAGAAATCATGTGAAAACTCATTAAATGCATTGCATTTCTTAAATTTCTGGACTGCAAAATCTTCTTAAGAGTTCTTTGGTGCCCTTGATGAACAAATGGCACATTTAAAATGAAAGGATCACAGACAAAGAGGATGTGCCAATTGTTCATGGCTGTGCTTCAACATGCAGTACAAAATACTCTTTTTACAGGCATCTCAATATGCAAATAGGTTCAACCATTTCACACATGACATAATTCATGCGAGCTGTAGCGCTTCCAATGCCTGACGTAGCTGCTATGCCCTTCATAGCTTTCAATCACAGCGTGAAATCTTGCAGGCAAAAACTCCATAAATTCTCTGTCATTTTGCTCTAGCACCCGGGGTAAAGGCATGCCTCCTGCTCGGCAGTTATCTGAACTCTGTGATGAACTAGATGTTCACCTCGACTTAAAATGCAGATGAGCAAATTTTCCACCGACAGCCCTTCCAAAAATACTTGGGAGATTTTCATAAACAAGGCATTGAGAAGGCGAGTGAAGAAGAATTAAATGCAGGGCCACAGGAGACTAGGTAGCTGTTCAGACACCCTGCCATTCTGCTGGTTTGAAATCAAGGGACTACCATGTTTCCTATAAATCCATCCATATTATTGGATCTTCAGAGGCGGCTTTATTCCATAGCCCATTATTGTAAAAGCACACAGCAAGGTCTCCCTGGTCACAGTGCAAACTATGTTGTGGAACTCTTTGCTCCAGAGTACGTGTGGCTCTCTAGTCAACCTGCACTCTAGATAGCCCACTGAGATAATACCATTTCAATGCACTTTTGACCTGGATAGAAGCTGCCCCCTGATTTTAATCTTACAGTGGCACTGCTTGGTTCTGTTGCTCCTCCAACTGAATTTGTGCTGCCTGTTGTTTCAGTTCAAATAACAATGATTCTGAACATTCTTTTTGTGTGTGTGTGTTTTTGATGGCTGACTATTGGCTACTTTTAGCAACCTGGACACATGAGAATGCAAAGAAGATAAACAATTTAATAATTAATTAATTAATGATCAAGAAAGAAAGTAACAAACAAATAGCAGACCTTCCTTGCGGCTGGCTCCCATAACAACACAGCAGGAGCACCACAGTCAACAACATCAAGGATGCCCCTGGCCAATGGAAACAGGAACAACGGTTGCCATGGTACAGGAAACTGCTCTTCCACACTTCCTTAAAAAAACGGAAAAGCCAAGGGAAAGACAACTTCAAGAAAATGGAACTGTGACTTGGCCCAAGCTGGCTACAAAGAGTGGGAGAGATAAGGACAGACGTCAATCTCCTTTGTGGAACAAACAGAACCCACACAAGATTATTATACTCTCCACCATTTATGTATAAGGCACATGGACTTCCTTCTCCCCCCCATGCATACGGTTTCAACCAAGGAGCAATGGACTCACAGTCCCAACTGCCAGTTCTACATGCTGGCCTCTCCACACTAAAAAAGTGTAGGAGCTGCCATAGTAAGTGCAATCTTCTCCACTTCTTGCACAACCAAGAGAGAGATGGGCTGACAACAAAGCCAGGTCACTGACAATCAAAAGCAGGATAGGATGGGCCTCTGGGCCCACCAGGGCACGCAGCAACCTGGAAGTGCTCGGCCTTCTTTTCCTCTCCTCATCAACTTCAGGAAGACAGGAGCTGCTCCTGACTCAACCCTGGCTTCATGTAGTGGAAGGGGACTGGCATCCAATCCCTTTGGCAATGAGAAATGTCTTGCTTTTTCTAGTGATCTTCCCTGGTTCAAAACACAGTTCTGCTCCTCTAATCAAATATGCAACACGTTCTCAAAAACAACTCAGAATCACGCAAAACGCATTAGCCTGGGCTCCTATAATTGCTATACAGTACTTACTTTCCATGAGATCACCTTCTTTCGTTCCTTCTGATGCCCCTCCAGCAGTGCTGACAGCTGGTCTCTCAGGATAGTGAGGGCCTTGGTTGTGGTCAAGCCCAAATTTGCAGTCATCTCATCCTGAACAACAACATACAGCAAATGCAGTATTTTTCCATGACCCTTTTTAGTGGTTTCTGTGCCTCCTTTCCTCCTCAGCCTCTCGGTATACTAAATACTGCTTTGGACAATGCAAAAGCCATCTTAGTCCAGTATCTAAGAGAACCTCAGCCACCTGGGTCAGGGTCTATTGCCAGAGGAGAAGGTTTGCCACAAGGTTCCACTTCAGGGAGGACTATGCCTCTCCCCCCACCCACCCCCAGTAGCTACACCAACCAAATTGGTTTAATTTGACCTTGTAAACCTAACATGACAATTATATATTATCTCCAATTTTGCTGACACAAAGAGTGCCATGTTGCTCCCTCTTTGTGTATCTTGTCTAAGACAATGGGCAGATCTAAGTCCCAGCTAGGCTTTGGTCTTTGGAAACCAACACCTTGACACTTCTGTTCTCTGAAACTGAAATCTCCTCCTGGATCTCTATCTCCATCTGGCTAGGATTTTTTTTAAAACACTCTTACCCAAATGTTATTCTACCAAAGCCTAAAAGATGAGCTCTATAAACTAAAAAAGCTTACCTGGTTTGTAAGTTTTTTGGTTACCCAAGAAATGTTTCTCAACCCATTTCTTTATTTTGACACAAAAATAGCAAGGGGCTTGTGGGCTGAATTCTGATCTATAGTTCTTCTTTTAAGATTTTTTTTAAATGTTGTGTTTATTTAAATCATATAATCACAGAATAGTGAAGGTGGAAGGGGCTTATAAGGTCATCATGTCCAACCCCCTGCTCAATGCAGGAATACAAATCAAAGGATATCTGCCAGGTGGTTGTCTAAGTTTCTCTTGAATGTCTCCAGTGCTGGGGCACTCACCACCTCCAGAGGTAATTGGTTCCCCTGTCATATTGATTTTAACAATTAAGAAGTTTTTCCTGATATTTAGCCTAAATCTGGCTTCCTGTACCCCATACAGTCAACATGACACAGACTTACATTAATAAGCATTTAACACTGATTAACCAAAGATGTGTTTATTTGTTAAATTTTTATAGCACCCATCTAGTGGCAAGCCACGACTCTAAGTGGTTTTCAACAAAAAAGAGACCTTTTTTTTTAAAGATACAAATTCAAAGCAGCTAGAGCAGATGAAATCCCCATGGTTTGAGAGAGAATGTAGAATATTGAGACAGATATGAAGAGTACATATGCTGTGCCAGATTAGGATGCACAGAATACTACATTAACATCCAGACGTTACTACAGACAATTGATGACAGCAACGAAAGCATAGTTCAAGAAATTTATTTAAGCAGAGGTTGAATTAGCCACAGCATGGTCAAACGCAACATATATCTGGCACATCCAGTCAAAGTGGTCTGGTTGACACTCAAAAGGCTCTCATGTCTAGCACAATCTATTTCATCTCTCACAAAAGAGCTAAATAAGAAAATTGTGGTATTGATTCTAAAGGGTTTCTAATGTCTTAAAAATTCACAAAGCTAGAAGTAATATACCAATTTCTCCCATGTACTTTCTTTTTTCTAAAGGTCCAACAAATGACCAGCAATGTTTTTTTTCCACACATCACCAATGGGAAGCTGGTGCCTGTTCGCAAGAGACACTTTGATCACAAGGTATAATAAAGTGATACCAGTTTACCATAAGAATGTCATTCATTCATTCATTCATTCATTCATTCATTCATTCATTCATTCATTCATTCCAATGCTAAAAAAGAATTAAACATATGCAGTGGTGCCTCGCTTAATGATTTTAATTGGTTCCAAAAAAAACATCGCTATGTGAAAACATTGTTAAGCGAAACACCATTTCCCATAGAGATGCATTGAAAACCGGATAATCCGTTCCAATTGGAACGGATTACCATCCTTAAGCGAAAATCCCCATAGGAAAAAACGTTAAGCGAAACCCATTGAAATGCATTGAAGCCTATTTCAATGGGGGGAATAAATTCACAAAAAATTCAAAAATACTCAGAACAAAGCCAAATTAAGTTAACGAAGGTTTTATTAGGTGCACTAATGATTCCAAGCATTTTAAACATTTTTTAAACATTTTAGAATATTTTAAAAATAGCAAAAACGGGGCTGTAAAAAAAAACGTTAAGCGAAACAAGGGGACCTAAAACTGTCATCATTAAGTGAAGCATGGTCCCAAAATCGTTAAGCAAAATCGCCCATAGGGAAAATCGTTAAGTGAAGCACAAGATCACTCCGAAAAAGCCATCGTTAAGTGAATTTTTCGTTATACGAAGCAATCGTTAAGCGAGGCACCACTGTATATTAAAACATTATAAATAAAAGCAGTATTAAAAGTAAAACAACAGAGTACAATAATTCCTTTAAAAATCCCCTTGATCAACCAATCATTTAAAGGAACATGTTTGCCCTTTGGCTTGCTGTAGCTGTCAGGTCAGCTTTGCTAAAGACCTAGCTAAGTCCCAACTCTCCAAGCAAATGTTAGATCCCTCCTTCAATTGCTTCACCATTTCGTACCTTGCAGCTAATATTAAAAAAATGATAAACTCTTGATGCATAATCTTTGAGTTACTTCTCATCAATATACAGTATTTAATAATGGAAAGCTTCCTTTCCCTTTGGAGATTTTGTTATTCACTATTCAAGGGGGGGGAGCTCATGGTGCCCTTCTCATCTCTCCTTTTTGTCTCATATCATCTAACATTTCCAAGTTTTCTGTTCTGACTGGGGACGGTTCCATACGCAGAAGACGATGACTGATATACAATCTCATCTCAGTGGCAATGCCAAACAGATTTTCTCCCCAGTTGCCCCCTGCATATGGGATCTCATCTCTGGGGGAGTTGCAGTGCTGTGAACGGTTTCATGCTGACCTAAGTGCTTTGTATAAATCAAATGTCATGCCAATTTTGGAAGCAGCTCAACATAGCCAGTCACAGACGGCTGAAGACTTCAATAAGATACAGTATTTGAGAACAGCAGAACAACGGTAGGCCCTTGTTCAGCAAATGTAACCTCTAACAAACCCAATCTACTCTTTCCAACAAGCTTCCACTTTTCAGCCATTACTGAGGGAAGGAGACTTTGCACAGCCAAAAGTTCTTTACACTTTGGATCATGAAAACCCCTGTGTCTTAACTGATACTACCTGAAGAATAGTCGCACGAACAGCAACAGCACACAAAATGTAAACAGTTCCCACGCAGTCCCTCCTAGATCAAGTATGGGCATCACACAGAGGGGTTTCCAGGTACAGTGGGGCCCCGCTAGAAGATTACCCCTGGGAAATCTGCAGGACAATGACTTTTTGCGATCGCTATAGCGATTCGCAAAACGGTTTTTCCTATGGGGGATTTCGCTGGATGATGATTTGGTCCGTGTTTCGCAGACCATTTTTTGGAAGACGATAATTTTTACAGCTCATCGGCACTTCCGTTTTTCACAAGACAGTGATTTTACAGCTGATCAGAGCTTCGCAAAATGGCTTCCCTATGGGCGATTTTCACTGGACGACGACTATTTTTTCCGATTGGAACACATTAAATGGATTTCAATGCATTCCAATGGGGAAACGCTTTTCGCAAAACGATGTTTTCGCAAAACAGCAATTTCAATGGAACAAATTAACATTGTCTTGTGGGGCACCACTGTATCTGCTTCTTGACCCTGGAATGTCCTCCAACAGCAGCTAAGCTTCCCTGTTGTCCTTTCGCTGGCAGACAGACCATTTATCATTCTGAATGGCTTTTGGCAACCAAGGAACGATTACCGTAACCTGCCTTGAGTCCCATTTTGGGGAGATAGGCTAGACATGTGGGCATGCCATTCTGGAGCAATACATCCTACAGCCATCTCGTTTGCTATAAGGACGTTTACATATTGTTGCACCCAGCAGGAAAAGCACAGTCCCAACCCAGTAAGCCTGTATGCCACACTACCCCATTTCCCTTGATGCCTCTCATACTACTCATTCTCTACTGCCACACTGTGCAAACAAAGGGTCCCCCCCATATGACAGGAAGAGAAAGATTTGTTACATGTTCCCTCATCCTGTTTGAGCAACACAGCAAGGCGGGTTTTGTCTTTAAGGCTACTGGTACGAGTACTCACCAGGAACCCTTTTGGTGACACAACCCACTAGAAAGTTTTCAGTTTTAACAGGAACTACGCGTAAGCAACCTTAGGCAGCTTCCATGTATTTTCAGACTGGCTGTACAGAATTTCCCAAGCAATCCCATTCTCAGTGGCGAGAATGTGAGCAGGGGAATTATGTGCATGTTCTCACGCAAGAACAAAACCATCTTGGCCATGGATCACCAGCAGTTATGGATTAAGTCATATCCTTAGAAGTAAGAATACATTAAACGGTGAAAGACCATGCTAGCACAGGGGCAATCGCTGGGCTGTTAGTAGCTGCAGTTACTTACGACTAAGAAGGTTTCAGTGGTGCCCCTGGGAACAGAGCTCTCCAGGCTATTTAAAGGATTAAAGCATCCCCATTATGGGTCAAGCACAACTGGAAAGGAGGATTCCCCCACTGCTGAAAACTAATTTTAATCAGCAAGTTGATCTGAGGCTGCCACGATATTATAAAGATGCAAATCTCTCTGCAGCAAAACAAATAGCTAAAATATGCACATTCTCACAAAGCAAAGGCAAATCTGCAGCCCTTGCAGAACTAAGAATAAACCCTGATGTAATTCTCCTTCTGCTTGGCTGGTTTTAAGGATTAGGAGAACAGGGCTCCCTTGCTTCTATTGGAAATGGATCAGATGACCTCAACTCATGGCAAAACGTACATTTCTCCCCACCCTCATACACAGCATTGCTGGCAACACATCTAATACCAAGGTTTCCAAGCTCTGTTAGAGCAGGCTTCTTTGCTGTTAACAGAATAGGGGTGTATAATAGGGAGAGTAGTAGAGAGAATGAGCCCGTAAGAGTGAATGCCTTTCCTTCAGATGTTTTAAAAATGGTTAAACTGCTATCTGTCACCAGCATGATAGGTACGAGATTTCTGGATTCATGACAGAAATTACATTATCTATGGGTCGCATCCAAGTTTTTGATTCTAAATCTGGCAAAGAATATACTGCAAAAGGATTCACTGGTGGCTCCTAAGAAATTCCATCACACACCAGAATGTTTAACTTGTCACATCTCCAGATATTAAGAGAGTTAACAGTGGCAGTGGGATGGCATGCCGTGCACATTTTCTCTTAATTTTCTAGAACTCAAGTCTGCCATCAAATTGCCTCACTTCACCAAAGTCTTCCACTCTCACGCCTTGTAACATCTGACACACAGTTTCCAAAAACCAAAGAAGCCTGTGGCCCTTTTGAGCTTTGAAGGCCAGGATCCAATATGGGCATGAACCTCAGGCAAAGAAGCATCTGATACCTCTTTAGATTCCCGTTCGGAGGCTGCCGCTCTATTCTCTTGTCCACCCCTGCTGTGATGGCCACTGACTGGGCTGGAGGTGGGGGTGCCAGAGGTTCTCAGGTGGCTTTACAGATGCCGGAAAGACCCAGGGCTGCTCCCACTGCCACTGGAGCTTCAAAGAGCCTCCATCCTTTTAAAGGAAATACTATGGGCTCGGGGAGTCTTGCAATTGTTTTCCCGCACCAATCACACATTGCAAAGGGAAATGTGAATCGGACCACCCCAAGGAAATCCTGTTTCCTAGCCTAGTAATTTGCACTAGGTAGGCTCAGGGGGGAGAGTTCTACAATTCTATGATTCAACTCCTCCATGAGTTCCACTGGTTCAAATGGGTTTACTCTAGTTGTTGAGTTACAATCCTAAAGCAAGCCATCAACTAGAGTAAGCCCATTTGAATTGACTAACAAAGTTGACTCACCAAACCCCCATTGATTCAATGGTCCTACTCTAGTGCAATATACTGCACTATGCAGCAGGATTTCAGGCACCGATCAGTGAAGCAGGATAGGGAGTAAACTCAAAAGTGAAAACCCAGACACCATCTGAGCAATGAACTTGAGTCCTGTTTCAGTGTCACCACTATTCCGTGATATCCTTGCATCACTGCTACTTTCTGACCCTTTGGCTACTGCAGATGTATGTGCATTCCACATATGGTGGGAGGGGGGCGTTCCCCCTTCCTTTTTCTCCATGCAGAAATTCGGCTGGCACCCTCACTGGGTGTTTTTAAAAGCCAGTTAAAAACTTGGTTATTCAAGAAGGCCTTCCCTCCAGTCAATTAAGTCTTTCTCTTTTTTTTTTCTTTGCTATTCCATCTTGGTAATCCTCTCTTTAAATTAATTGTTTTAAATTGAAATTGTAGTTGTAATTTTATGATTTTATATATTTTTATACTGTTTTGTTTTATTTTGTAAGCCGCCCCGAGTAGACATGGTCTAGAGGGGCGGAGTAAAAATCAAATAAATAAATAAAATAAAATAAAATAAAATAAATAAATGCTCTTTGATAAGAGGCAAGCAGAAAAAAATAACAACAGTAAGCAGCACCAGTACTTGCAGGCCATTTGGCATTTTTCTACACACAAAGTACATGCTGTAATAAACCAGTCAGACCCTAAGATGCCACTGCACGGTTTATTTTTTTGCAGACATAGTTTATTACACCACTTGGCTTGGTAGCTAATTCCGCGGAGTCTTGATATAACAGCAACCCTTCTGCCACACAAAACTGCAAGGCAGCAGGGATTATAATGGAAAAGCAAAGTGTCGAGACAGCTCAGGATTGGTTCCAACATGAATTCAATAAGTTAGCAAGGAGAATGCTGAGTAGGACAAAGCTATTGTGTTCTCACCACTGGTGCCTGCTGTGTTGTCTGTGTTTATTTTCCAGCATGATAAGCAATTGCTCAGCCCACAGCACTAACATCTTGCCTCTTGCACTCAACAGATAATCTCACTATTACATTAACCCGATTTCTAGGAATGCAATAGTAGAAAAAGGCATGGCTACAACGGAGCACCAAGCAGTTTGAATGAACTATCCTGCAAAATAATAAAATCCAGCCTGCATTCCTTGAGCCAACAGCCATCCCATTGCAACACATTATAAGATGCCCTTTTTATATATTTGCACAAACACAGAAACTTCACCATAGACAAAGTGTTTGGATGGTGGCACATGAACCCATTAGCTTCCCCTTATCTCCAAGGGTTGCTGTAGCACATCATCATTTTGCAACCACACAAAGCAAGCAAAAGTGAGTTGTTGTGAGGACAGAACGTGGACAAATTACTATTTTGGATGGCAATTCCCACAATCCCAGTAGCCAAACTGGCTAGGAGATTCTGGGATTTGTAGACTAAAAACATAACTCTTCCAAACTCTGTGGCATGGCAATCACCTCTGAGGGCAGCTTACAGCTTCAGAGCACTCTCATAGGTTGCCAGATTTTGTTATGTGGCACCACTAAGGAGAAAGGAATGGCCAAATGACTGACAGACAAGGGAAGGTTATGGAGAAAAATGTGGCTCAATTCCTCTTACCTGTACATCTATACTACAAAGTTCAGCAACTGAAAGAGTCTTGCAAGCAAAGGGGGGGTCTAATGCTTATCTTTCTCCTGTTCTCCTCTTGCCCACAATGAATCTGAGAGAAATGGTCTTCTTTGAAAATTTAGATTAGGCATCCTTCAGTCTTGAAAGACTATGGTAACGTGCTCTCGAGTAGAGGTCTTGGAAAAGCATGTAGTGTGGCTGAGAAGGCCAATTTGAGAGTGGCAATCCCCTTCACACTGAAGACAAATGCAATTTGTCCCCTGTCCAGTTCCCTGGTTTTGCTGGTTTCGGGACTGCCTCTTTGCCTCGGCCTGCTGGACAAGGGTCTCTTCAAATTGGGAGAGGCCATGATGTACCACCTGCCTCCAGGCTGAATGCACAGATGTCAAGGTTTCCCATCTGTTGAGGTCCATTCCTAAGGCCTTCAGATCCCGCTTGCCGATGTCCTTGTATCACAGCTGTGGTCTCCCTCTGGGGCGATTTCCCTGTACTAACTCTCCATAAAGGAGATCTTTTGGAATCCGACCATCAGCCATTCTTACGACATCCCCAAGCCAACGTAGACATCGCTGTTTCAGTAGTGTATACATGCTAAAAATTGCAGCTCATTCTAGGACTACTGTATTTGGAACTTTGTCCTACCAGGTGATGCCAAAAATGTGTCAGCTTCCTCTCCTGCCGTGCATGTTCAGCTTCCTCTCCTGCTGTGCATGAAGGGTCCAGGACTCACTGTAATACAGGAGTGTGCACTCCTGTACTGCAGAAAATGAAGCACTATTTATTACGTTCATTCTACTGCATTAAATGGGGCCTGTTCTCTAACAAGCTAGCTCGATAGCTCAATGAGTTAGGTAGCTCACTGCAGAGCCAGAGACTGGGAGATCAATTCCCCCACTGTGCCTCCTGCAAGTACAGCCAAGCCCGTGTGGCCTTGGGGGCAAGCTACACAGTCCCAGGTATGTATATCCAGAAGAAGGGAATGAGAAATCAGTTCTGAGCACTTCACAACTAGAAAATCTTGGGAAGGGTTGCTGTAAGTTGGAAACAACTTCATGGTTTCAATAGTAAGTTTGGGGGAAATTATATGGCAGGAAAAACTGCATACGGAATTCCACTGGGAACTATAGAACATGTAAAATGCAGGAGGGTAGCATTCAAAATCTATTGTACTGCCCAAATATGGTATTAAGGAAGTCACACCAAGGGGCGCATTTACTGCCCAAATATGGTATTAAGGAAGTTACACCGAGGGGCACATTTTCCTGGCTAGGAGCTATCTCGGAAGGTAGGTGACTCGACCCACAGCTGTCTGGACAAGCCAGCAACGTTTACCTGCAGAAAAGCCAAAGTTCAGCATTTTGTCCAATTTAAGAAACACAGAGTATATAAAAATAGAGATTCCCATCGTGTTTAGGAGCACATCTCCCAAACACACAGTCAGATGGTTTTTATACACAGGGGAGACATCTCTGCTGGGAAAATACTGGGTGAGAAATATCTAATGCAATGTGACTCATTTGCTAATGTTCTTGCTTATGCTTTGATAGAATTATTTTAATAAGAATTTGTATTGTAACAGGATTTGTTTTTAAGTGACTGAATTGAAGTTATCTAAGAAAATAGCCTTTATACTATAGAGCAGGGGTCCCCAACCCCGGGTCCACGGCCCAGTACCAGGCCGTAGCCAGACCAGGCTGCAGAGACAGCTCTCCCACCCACCCCCACGCATGCACGCCCACATGCACGGCCTGCCTACCCGCACGCATGGGTTTGGAACGGCAGCCAAAATTAACATATGATTAGACACATAGGTGCAATGGAACATGTCCAGCAATGAAAGCGGATGGTGTTGGACCAATTTAGAAAGAAATATCCACAGACATGTATTCTGCCTGGGGGGCAGCCATTCAAAAGTTCATATCAGTTAAAAGAGAAACTCCTTCTGTCTGCATCAAATTAAGTACAGTAGTTATCAACAGTAGCACAGAGAAAAAAACACCTCTCTCTAACAGAACATAGTAAACATTATCTGCGGTGCAAAGGTATCTGGGCTGGAGCCAAGATCAGCCAACAACTTTGTGGTCTATTCCAATTTCTAGGATCGCCATATGGCAGAAATCAAAAGCATGGGAAACCACGAGAAAGAAGAAAACTGAAAGACTAAGAATTTGCACACTTGTGGGATGCATACACGCCATTCTGCTAAGAATACTTTCTACACAGAAAAAGAAGTCTGCAGTACAGACTATTAGGCTCCATGTATTTCAGAGATGGGATGGGTCCTGGATATGGGCACACATCTCAAATCTTACGATCTGTAATCTAACAGATCGTAAGCACTAGAGTGGCAATGTCACAAACATTTGGATTTGATTGATAGTATGTTTGTTCAAAAGAGTCGGGTACCACTGAGACAGGGAAACCCACATCCGCCTATGCATGAGCTTTATCCCTCAGTAGCTGAGTAGACCACATCGACAACACCGCTCTGGTTAACAGGATCAACTGTTGTCCTCTTACAGGAGCAAGCTGCAGAGGGAAGCTGTGCTGCCCTGTATTAGTTTGGCGAGGAACCTCTCTTGGCTCAGAACCTAGGTAACTGCAGAAGTCGCCCTTTCTGTGGCAACCAAACCTTCCCTGCCTCTTGAAATTACAGAACCTTCATGCAAGGCACTTCTAAATGAAAAATACAGATTCTGAAATAATTTTAATTGTTGGATTGGAACCTGGATGTTCGATCCTTTAGTGCCGTAATAAAACCTGCTGGGTGATCCTGGGCCACTCATACCACCCAACCGGCCTCACAGGGTTGTCGGGAAGATAAGAAGAGGGGAAGCAGGAACGCCAGGTATGCTGCATGAAGAACGATGGGATATAAACAAAAAATAATAACATATCTACAACTCTTGGCCAGATGACCATCACTGGTCCTGAGTCTCGGCATGGGTCAATCTGCTTTCTTCTGGATCACAATTATTTGGGGGGGGGGCTGTAGAAAGGAAAAAATCTAGACCCCAACCATCCAGATAAACCCCTTCGGGACTTATAATGTAAACTACAGTCTCTGCCTGCTTGCTGACATCTTCTTCATTTCAGAGTACTGAGGAAAGAGAAGCTCTTACAGGCTATTCTGTAGTCCCTGTGGTCCTGCCTGCACTTGCAGATCACCCTGGGGCAGGATCTCTAGGTGATCAGCATCTGTGCCACAGGGAATTACTGTGTGTTGTTTTTAAGATACATTACATAATGTGGTATCAAAACATATATTACACTGTTTCCCTAACTCCAGAGAATAACATAGATTCACCTGGGAATTACACACGCAACCATGTGCACACATTCTCACAAGCACACATGCACGTACACATGCATATAAAATTCCACCCACAGCCAAACATAATCCTAGATTTATTAAATCTGCAAAGAGGGCACATTGCCACATTTGCTGCTCTTGAACATCTGGCAATCCTCCAGGATCTTGAAAATTTGGCACACACAATTCTTGCTCATTTATTCCTTAAGCCTCATCCTGCAACCTATCAATAGACAGGTATATTTCCTGGTGCAATGCTCTGGCATGCGGGGAAAACAGACAAATCTGAACCACTGAACAAGAACCAAGGATTTACTACCATACAAAGCATGACCAATCTATCCACTCTACCTGGAAATGATACCTTCCACGTAACTGAACACCACAAAAAAGAAACAGATCTGAGTCCCAATCGTATGTTTCATGTCACTTAAGGTCACTGAGTGACATTAACACACATACATACACACACCACCTTAGAAGCCTGTTGTATATTAACAGCTCGGGGAAAAAAGATTCCGTCAAGACAGAAAAAGCCATCTTGTATTCACATGTCAGGGAGGGTAAGAGAATAAAGTCTAAAAGGTAAAACTTACTTTGCCACTTTTGGTTTCCTGGGACAGCCACCAATCTGTCTGCTTAATAAGCATCTGGGCTAAGATTGCAGTGCCACTTGGTACCCTGAACAGCAACTTCCAATGCTGCTATCCACAGAGAAGCAGAGAGCAATAGAGAATGAGAGAGTGCGCAGAGCGCGACGCTGCAGAGGAAGAGAGAGAGAGAGAGAATGGAACGGCAGAGTGAGGCACTACAGCACTGATTAATTCAGCCTGTTGCCAGTCACAGTGCTGCAGGCTGGATCCAGGGTGAGGATGAATGAGGAAGAAAAGATGAGGAAGTTCTTTAGGGTCACACCCTATGGGCACAGAAGGCTGTACTGAAAGCAAGATATCCCATGAAATCCCCACATGGAAGGTAGAACTGTATGCTCAAGGAGAGGATGGTACTGGGGACAGGCTAATCAATTTAAAAGGGACCACATCCTGGAGAGCCCGCTAACATAGCGAGAAAAGGCCAGCAATGACCACACTCATTGAGACAGGAGAGGCAAAAAAAAAAAAAAGAGAAGAAAATGATCTTTGGAGCCACAAACACTTGCAAATCAAAAGGGATTTGCCCATTTAAAATGATCTATTTATACAGATAACATTCAGATTTTATTTGTAAAGTGAACTATTTACATAAAATTCAAAAAGAGTTGCCACTCATCCATATTTGGGGGGGGGGGGAGCTGCCAAGCAACCTCTTGCTCCCAGCAGGACTTCCCAGCAGTAATCAGGAGGGAGAGCAGCAATAAATCACCATCCAGCCATCAAATATTCATAGCCTCTCGGGAGGAGACTCCAGTAGAAGGTGCAGCACAGATTACTAATAGCAATCCCCTATTGTGTCTGAACCTTGCCATTTACGGAGTTCAGGGGAGTGGTGAGACAAGCCGAGGACACTAGGCCAGTAGATACTGGATGGACACATCATATAACGAGACCCCAAAGGAGCCAGAAAAAAGGAGAAAAGAGGGCAAAATATGACTGAAGAGCTATAATGACAGGAACTTGCTTCTCTCAGTTTGTTCAGATAACATAGACACATCCCTCTCTATGCAGTACTTTCATCACTACCTCCACTTCGAAGGCAGGGAAGCAAAATTAAATCTTTGCCAGTATGAAGATCTCCATTAAACAGGAGGTCTGTTCTGTTCAACAATGCCCTGGAAAAAGGAGAGCAAAAAAGGTCTTAGAACTCATTGTGGTTTATGCATACTTTGCTGTTAAAAAAAACCACTGTGCCACCACAGATAAGCTACCTCCAAGAATAGGTCCAGTTATGGTGCCCCTGCATTGAAAAAGATTGCCTGTTTCTCCTGTGGGCGTTTCGAACTCTCCCTCCCATCAGCAGAGTCCACATGGACAATGGGTAGGGGTCATGCAAGCTGGCACTTCAGAATGGCTGCTCTATGTTTACCTGTTCCCAGGAAAAGCAATGTAGCAATCTGACTGGTTGCTTCTCACACTTGTGCTGGTATGAAATGGGCAGCAAGACTTCTCTGCTTTTCCGCTTGTCTAGAAAGAGTGAACAAAAGGATAGTACAAGAACACAAGAAGAAAAAGTGTCATCCTGCTGCATCCCACAGGCTCAGACTTTGAAACAGCCTGTACAGCTTTCTCAACAAGAGGAAACCTTCTTCTCCACTGCCAAGGCCTTTTTTCTTCACTTGAACATCCTTCTAACTTCTCCATCACATAAGCAACAACAGAATGCCAACAAACACAAGGCATGTTTCAACGTGGTGGCGACTGTAGCCAAGGCTGATCTGCTCACTTTCTCGCACACACATGCACACATAAGAGCTCTCCTTTATTCAACTATCAGACATACACCCACAGCTCTCCCCTATATGCAGCTTCCTTTCTTCCTCCTGCACTCTGTGTCAAACACTCACTCATTCTCTCATAAACTCCAACATTATATATATATATAATATGTGTGTGTATGTATATATATATGCATACATACACACACACACATTACACACACACACATACTCCCCACATCTCAGCAGCATGCACAGATAACAACTAAACAACCATCTCCGCCCCACAAACATTGATCCCACCACACATTTCTGCTCCCCATGAACAGCTGACTGACACTTGTCTTGGTGTCACTCAATGGAGAAAGGAGAGGAGGCACATAATTTCAGTAAGAAGGATGGCCTATAGGGATGGCTTTCTCTATCCCAATTAAGTAAGCATGGCTCAGAGTCAGAATGCTGACAATCCAGCTGCTTGGCAAGATGGGAAGAAGCTATTTGCATCAGAGAAACAGCTCCTCCACAGCACCAACCTGTCCTCCCCAGTCTGCAGATGACTGGTAGGCAGCAAGGGTATTCAATGGTTAGGGCATCAATGTGAACGGCACCCAAGCCCTCTGTATGCTGAACAGAACTTGCTCACCACCAACTGCTCCACGGACATGCTGGTGCCCCGTGCCCCAAATCAAGCAGCAATGCAGCTATTTTCAATCTGCGTAAAGGTTTACTCCAAATCAAAGCTGATCAAAAGACTCTATAGAGCACATACACATATCATCCACTCCCCTGACCAGGGTGTTAAAGACCAGGTAAGACAGATGGGGAGGTTGACAATGAACAACAGTTGTTTCTCAAAGCTACTAGACTGTGTTTTTTCAAGGAGGAGAAGGAGGGAGGGAGGAACAATCACTATTATTTTCTCCACCTGTCACACACCTGGATGCATCTTGCAATCTCTCTTGCATTCTTGTGAGGCTATGTGTAAATGACAGCTCCTAAAGAACAGCAGAACTGGGGATAAAAACACAATTTCCTTCTTTCTCTCGCTCTTCCCGCTGATCTCAGGCTCTGGTTTATTTAGCTAATGCACAGTTCTGGAAACTTTTTGATGTTTTGGTTAGTCCTACCAAACAGTGAAGATTTTCTTATGGACGAACTCTGGAGTCAGATTTATTTCCCACTGTACAAGACATACTTTTGACTAACTGAACATAGTATGAATTAACTACAGTAAGGGCTTTCCAAAACTTGACTGGCAGTGCCATGCTACAGAAAATTACATTAAACTTTTTCCTATCAATGAGTCACAGCACATAATACATTCGTTTTAGCCTAAAGCAATTAGTTATGATATAATCATTCTTGCACAGCACACCTATATGTCATTACAGTGTTCAACCTCATGAAGCACCCACAGCATCAGAGTATTCTGTGCTTCCATCATGAGCTTCAAGCAGATAAAAATATCAAAAGTACTGTAGTTTATTTCCTTACAGGTTTTTAAGCCAATGACAAAGTGAACTGTTGACAGCAAGAGCACTGGACAAAGAATGGGAAGACCCCAGTTCATTACACTCAGCAGTGAAATTCACTATATGAATTTGGTCCGGACACTTTCTCCCCCTCCACCTAATTCATAGACCCACCATGTATTTAAAGGGAAAGGGGGAGATACATGCTACATAAATTGCCCTAAGTTACTTGAAGGGTGTGATAAACAGTAGCAAGCCAGTCAACTCTAACACGTCAATGTTCACAAAACACAGGTGATCATGTAAAGGCTGGAGCCAACAACAAGAGCAATTTTCTTGGCCATTGTTGGATATGGTGAGGAAGCTATATTGGTTAAACATCCCTATATATTGGAAAGATTTCAAAACAGACCAAGAAAGAACAGTGGACCCCATGTAGCAATACAAACATCTGCATCCAAAGTTTGGTGAGACATTCTTTCCTCACTGAAAAGGAGAAGTTATAGGAGTAAAAGCATGCTTTGGGTGGGAAAGATCCTAAGTACATTGTCTGAAATCTGTTAGCCAAAGTTGCGTCTTCAGACTACATTTGACTACAACCCTATAATCCTCAGTAGCACAGCTGATGGCCACAGATAATGAAGAGTATCTGGAAGTTGAGTCATGGCAACTGGACTTCTTTCTTATTAGGCTGAAACATTTTGCTACTCATTGAAGTAGCTTTTTCATACTGAAGACGCTACTTGAATGAGTGGCGAACCGTTTCAACCTAATAAGAAAGAAGCCCAACTGCCATGACTCAACTTCCAGATAACCTCACCTGGATGACTGAGAATCTTCACAGATATATAATGAAGAGTACTGTCACACTCATGTCCTGCTGAAGGACAACTGAGTGGCCACTGTGGGAACGGAATGCCAGATTAGATTTGTCCAATGCAGCATCCCACACTCTAAAATCCTCTGGGGACTTACAGCTGGAAAGGGACGCCTAGCTGCCAGATGGTGCGGGGTATGAATCTGATAGATAGATAGATAGATAGATAGATAGATAGATAGATAGATAGATAGATAGATAGATAGATAGATAGATAGATAGATAGATAGATAGATAGATAGATAGATAGATAGATAGATAGATAGATAGATAGATAGATAGATAGACAGATAGACAGACAGACAGACAGACAGACAGACAGACAGACAGACAGACAGATGCATACATACATACATACATACATACATACATACATACATACATACATACATACATACATACATACATACATACATACATACATACATACATACATACATACATACATACATACATACATACATACATACATACTTTTAACAGTTAAAAGATCTTGGGTAACAGGCCTGGCACCCACATCTGACTGGGATGCCAGACAAGGACAGACAATAAACAGCCTGATGGGCAAAGAGCTGAAGTCCAAACGGGTGGGGGCTGCTCCTTGAAAGACAGAAGTGCCTTGATCCTGCTGCTGTTTGACTACAACTCCCACCATCCCTATCCATCTTTACTGCATAGCCAAAGAAAGTGTCTGCACCACTATTTCAGAAAACCATGCCTGTGTATTCAAAACTCTTAGCAGTAAAATTCAAGGGAACCAGAGAGTATTTGTGGTGCTGCTGCAGAACAGAACCCAGCAGGGAGGAAAGGGGAGGGGGTGGGGAAAAACGAGAGAGAAAGAGAGCAGCATCTTTCTCCAGGGCATTGTGTTTCCTAGACAACACACTCCTTTACTGCACAGAGGAACAAAGTGTCTTCCAGGGCATAGATTCTCTCTCCCCCTTCGCCACATTATCCCCTTCTCAACCTTTTTCCTGAACACACAACTCCTTGTCAGTAATTAGGCAGCTACAACACATCCACTTATTGTAACTGGGACACCATCAAGGAAAAATGGAAATAACACTCCAGGAGCCAGGAAAGGAGAAATGTCATTGTCTTACTACACATATACCACACTCTTCAGCATGTGGGCTTTTGATAACATTGCTACTGGATGCTTACATCTGAAATCACTCTCGTTGCCTTGAACAAGTAGTCTGCTGGCACTCCAGACTGTGAAGCCTCAGAACAATTTCAGAAACGGACATCTCTTGGACTGCTCTGCACAACACAGCCAACTTTATTTTTGAAATCATCACAAAAGTCCTTTAAACTCTCCTTGGCAGTCACTTAACAGAGCAGCCTCCCAGATTTGCTTCTTCCCCTTAGTAAAAAGCCCAGATGCACTAAGAAAAAAATACTGTTGTTATTTAGTCGTTAAGTCATGTCCGACTTCTTGTGACCCCAAGGACCAGAGCACGCCAGGCCCTCCTGTCTTTCACTGCCTCCTGGAGTTGGGTCAAATTCATGTTGGTAGCTTTGACAATACTGTCCAACCATCTCGTCCTCCATCGTCCCCTTCTCCTCTTGACCTCACACTTTCCCAACATCAGGGTCTTTTCCAGGGAGTCTTCTCTTCTCATGAGATGGCCAAAGTATTGAAGTCTCAGCTTCAGGATCTGTCCTTCCAGTGAGCACCCAGGGCTGATTTCTTTTAGAATTGATAGGTTTGTTCTCCTTGCAGTCCAGGGGATTCTCAAGAGCCTCCTCCAGCACCACAATTCAAAAGCATCAGTTCTTCAGCGGTCAGCCTTCTTTACGGCCCAGCTCTCACTTCCATACATCACTACTGGAAAAACCATAATTTTTACTATGCAGACCTTTGTCGGTAAGATGATGTCTCTGCTTTTTAAGATGCTGTCAAGGTTTGTCATCGCTTTCCTCCCAAGAAGAAGGTGTCTTTTAATTTCAGGGCTGCTATCTCCATCTGCAGTGATCAGGGAGCCCAAGAAAATAAAATCTGTCACTGCCTCCATATCTTCCCCTTCTATTTCCCAGGAGGTGATGAGATCAGTGGCCATAATCTTAGTTTTTTGTTTGTTTGTTTTTTGTTTTTTTGCTGCTGAGCTTCAGACCATTTTTAGTGCTCTCCTCTTTCACCCTCATTAAGAGGTTCTTTAATTCCTCCTCACTTTCTGCCATCAGAGTGGTATCATCTGCCATATCATAGCCCACAGCTTCTCTGCTCAAGCCCCTTCACCGCGACAAGGCAACAATTCGTGAAAGGGAATAAAATACTACATCCTAGCAATTACTACAAAGGATTGTCACTCTGCAGTACAAAAGCATTCCACTTGCAGTTGGCCAGATACTGAAAAGCAGAAATGGGTAAGGTAGGTGGATGGGTGGGTGTGAGTGTGTGCATGTACAGCAGAGATGCTAAACATGAAAGAAAGTGTGGAATCTCTGCAGTGGAAGCTACTGCTGCAGAATTCATTGGCTGGAAGATGACGAAAGGATACAGAGAGAGGTCCGAGGAGTTTAATCCATTTCATCTCCACTTTTGTCCACACTTTGAGCAGTACAGAAGCAAAGGTCTGAATTCTAAAAAGGCTCCTATGCTATTTTCCATCTGTTCAGGACTTCATGTCCCTGACAAGTGTCTGCACTGCCTCAAAAGTTCCTGTCAGTTTACCTCAGAAATACTTGACCCAGCTTGCACTTGGGCAAAAACCAGCCAGTTAAGCAGGGTGGGGCAGAGAGAAGCGATGCATGGTCCTGCATGGTTCAGTCAGGAGCAAACAGAAGGGACCAGAATGACAGGGCGCAGAAGCGACAGCACAGAGGAGGCAAAGCCACAGCTGAGAAATGAGTGCAGTTGATGAGACAATGCTAAAAACCAAGGAAACCACAGGCCACCTGGTAAACCCATATCGGGGTGTACTAACTGGCAAAAAGCATTTACTGGAGACTTTTTCAAACATTCAGAAACAATGAGGATATTCTTGATTTCTTCACACATTAGTTTCGGCTGGTGATAAATCCTCATCCATGTAACAGAAAAGGGCAAACAGGGCCACTTTATGGATTGTCTCTTTTTCTACACTGTATTATTCAACATGTGCACCCCAGAACAGAAACATAAGGACTATGAAACAAGAAGACTACAGTTAGGGGGAATTAATAGAAATATCATAGTCAATAGGTTTCTGTAGTAAAGGTGCTTGAAAAATTGGTCCAACACAAAAATCTCTCTCAAATTTTGTTCTTCTACACCTTTGAGAACAATCAATGGACAAAGGCACCTTTTCATGCAAATTCACACACTGATTTGAATCCTAAAATGACATTTTCTGACATCTGGACCCAAGCAGTTTATGCATATGTGAGGCCATCTATGGCACCCCTGGTGAGCTGTGTCCTCTTGCTCTGCGACCCCTGGAGATCTCCATGAAGACAACATCTGCCGGGCACCAGGTGGGCACCAAAGCCAGTCGGCAAGCCCAGGGAGGGTAAAGAAGCCTGGTGATGAGAGCCACCTGAGTGAGGATGCAGGGCAGATCTCTGCAGAAGAGAGAGCAGAGGCATCCCAAGGAGGAGGTGAAAACACTTGCGGCTTCTGAGGAGGAAGAAGCTGAGTCCAGCACAACAGAGAGATGATGAAAGTACTTAGGGAGATGCAAGAGATGAGCCTGGGCCAGTTCTAGACACTAAAGGAGACTTCAATTGTGCCTACACAGAAGACCCGTGGACTGGGGTGCTGGTCCAAATTCATCTGCCCCATGGAAGAGGCCACAACAGGGACTAGTACCCTGTCAACCTTGCCCGCACATCACTGGAGACCACAGCAGCCTGCAGGGCAGCCAATCTCTACCCAGAGGAGGCAATGGGAGGAATAAGCACCAGAAGGAGCATCAGCAGCACTTTCAGGAGGGTTTGGCAAACCCAGCTTTGTAACAGGGACTTGGCTGTACAGGCCTTCCCTGCGTGGTGCAGGCTGGCAAGGTCATTGGCCCAGAGTGCTATCTGCACCACAGCCAGGGACTGTGTCTACCACAGTGGAGTTAACTGTGGGCCATTAAAGAATAGAACTGGACTGGGGGCTAGTGTCCAAAATCCAGCCTGCTAGATGACCAATGGAGAGGAAGGAGGCTGCAGTTGATGTCACCTGAATTGCCCAAATAAAGAACAACTGGCATCATTCCACAAGCCTGAACCCTACGGATATCATGTCTGAGGAGGTTTTGTCCACTGCCCCAGCACTAGGAAGGGTGTTGGTTCCCTCACCCAATCTCTAGCATACAGTATACAGTGGTGCCTCGCAAGACTAAAGTAATTTGTTCCACAAGTAGCGCTGTCTTGCAAAATTTTCATCTTGCGAAAAGCGGTTTCCCATAGGAATGCATTGCAATGCATTCCTATGGGAACCTCGCAAGACGAATGAATTATTTTCGTCTTGCAAGGCATCAGCCTTGGGGGGAGATCATCTTGCGAAGCACGGCCATAGAAGAAGCCGTCTTGCAAGGCACAACAGTGATCACAAAAACCATTCGTCTTGCAGGTTTTTCGTCCCACGAGGCATTCGTCTTGCGAGACACCACTGTATATTAGGACACTTGTGGAAATGATTTGGGTTAAAACCACAGCAAAAGCAGACCTTAGCTAGCCAGGCAAGAAGAAAGAACAAGGGGAATATGCAAAAATTACATCAAGCCATAAAAGCTGATGTTAAAGCTGATGTCCCCCCACATCCTGCCCCTGCAAAAAAAAAATGTCAAGTAGTGGTGAGAAAAGAGATTAGAGAGGCAAAAGGAAAGCTAAGCAGGGTTGAAGGAAGGGACCATGAAGCACAAATATGAAAGATCTAGGTACTTTATACTGCACACATGTATATGAAACAAGACATAGTACAAATACTGTACGTATATGTATAACTCACTACTTAGGAAATCTTTACATGGAGAACTTGCAACAACCCACATTATAGAAACAAAATCTGGAAATCTGTGAAAGACAAATGAAGGATTCCTATGCCTCTTTTGCCCCCCACTCCTCCATCTATTGCTGCTTTGATCACACAGAAAATGTGATTACACAGAACAGTGAGATTAACTATGGAAATTTCTTCTAGATCACCTAGAAAAAGTGAACAAGGGCCGTATGCTTCCCTCCTGTGAAACCGACACAATTGGAAACTATACTGAGAAAATGCAAATGTTAACATGTAGACTAGATTCTAAACAGGAACTGAAATACTACTGCATTGCTGGGGGGGGGGAACCCTCAGCCCTCAAGGGGAACTAGACAGGGGAAGGAATAGCAAAATAGGATTCACTAACAATTTTGCACTCGGCATGCACATGTACATGAGATTCTTTTGGCCAGTCCTAGACTGCAAAATATGGCAGGGAGAAAAAAAAATACTGTACAGCAAATAGCCTATAAAGTGGATTGCAGAGATGACCACTTAGGAGATTTCAAGCCCAAAGGAATGCTTGCTTTCCATCACTGTTGCCAATGGCGCAGTGTGTTTATGGCAGACATGAGAGGACAACTCCTGTACTTTTCAGAATACTTTAAGAGTGGGTCTCTTGAACCCCCCAAATACTAACTGCTATGTCTTTTATAGCTAAATATCTGAACCACTGAGCCAGCCAGTCAGAGATTTAGGCATTCAAGAAGAGCTAACCCCAATTAGCAGCAACATAGACATAATAATAACTAACTATGGCTAAGGCAGATGAGGAAAGAAAAGAAGAAGCCCACAATGCTGCATCCTGTTCCGGCTCCTTTCCTAATACATAGTTAACAACAGGCAGCTTAGGCTCCAAATGTTGAGAACTACTTTTTGCCATGGGGTCGTACAAATCCAATTTGCAAGGCTGCACATTTGGCCAAAGCATACAGACAACATTAAGGAGAGAAAGATTAGCCACTGATGTCAACAAACTGCTTTTCTGAAAGAAAAAAAGATTAGGGGGATCAACAAGCCAGCTATGCTAATCTCCACACCCTAGATCAAAGACATACGAAAATTAATTAATCATGTAAAACAGGGACCATTTTATACCCTATAAAGCAAACGGCTTCTCTGATCCCAGGCACCTATCTCCACGCAGATGTTTAAGGACACACATCTGTCATTCTCAACTACCATGTTTGCTAAAGGAAACACAACCTTGAACGGAAGCAACCTTTCGAGTTACAAACATAATTTCACTGACATTCCTATTGATAACCCAAGGCATCACTTACGTTCTTGGTCTCCAGAAAGCACTGCCCCGTGTGGTGCAAGAGAAGAGTTTTTTTACATTTTGGTGGTTCAAAAACAAATGCATGCATGCTACACTGTTTGAGGTCACAGAAACATTTCTACAAGAAGTGTGCAACTGCTACATGTCTCATGCCTATCGATATCAAAGTGGGTCATTCAGCCACTATGCGCTAATTTTGATCTCTGGTTGGAATGTGGTCACCGTTACCTCAGGTTAGTAGGACAGAACCACTATGGTAACAGCCCCGAGAAAGAGAGACACTATAACTGCCATTTCCCTGTCCCTCTTGAGCTCACAGTAAATATTCCATAGCTGTGAGCAGTAGGGTTGTCCACTTGCCCATGACAGAGCATTACAGAGCCAAACATCAGACCGACCCTCCCCCAATGGCAACACCTTCCAAGTTTGACTACAAGACCCCTCATCTCAAGCCAGCGCTATCAGTGACATACAGGGACCAAAATATCAGGAAGACACCGGGTCACGGAAGACGATGCAATGTGTAGATGAATCACAGAACACCAAAGTCAAAAACCATCATCTGTTTCCACTCCTTGAGAAGAAAGAATTTCAAGTTTATTATATTTTCCCTGGAGAGCATCAAGGGCAAACAGGCAGGTCCCCAGATGGCTACACACTGCCGTTCCCATTCTCTTTCACCAATGGTTACAGTGGTGAAAGCTAATGGGAACTGCAGTCTAATAACAACAGGAAGACAATTACAGTACCACACATTCCCCACACTTCACAACAAACAGCAGCTCACTTTGAAACAAAAGCAAAGCCTGCCACAGGACACACCGGCACCGTGGCAGTGCTACTCCCTCTTTCAACTGAGAACGGGGAGCCAATATGCAATTCGAGGAACAGCTACATCTGCGCAGATCAGACGACACACATCTCCCAGTAGATCCAATGACAAAACAGACCTAATATATCCAACCAAAAAGAGGTGGTTATATCTTCATGCCGCTATTCATAGTCACATCATTCAGCTTGGTACCTGCAAAATGGAAGCCTAGAAACTGTATCTGCTACACAATTTCAACAAACTGTTCTGAAAGCTCTATGCGCTGGGCAAGTTCAGCACAAGCAGATGGGAACATACAGCTGACATGAGAGCTCCAGAGCTTTGTCTTTTCCACCAGCATTCAAATAAATGAATCTGTTTTCAAAGATACAGGTCAAAAAGTTATGGAGACAGCATGATTAACACATTCTTAAATGTGCTCTCACAAACAAGCCTCCACCTGACTTTAAGAAGCTATGTCTGTCAAGAAAAAGTAGTCAGTCTCTGAATCTGGGTTCTCTGGCTGTCTGCTGAAGTAATAAATCCAAGAGAAAGCTTGTGAAATAAAGGATTCATTTTGGATTTGTTCACATGTAGTGCTTCTATTTCTCTCTCCTTACTTTTTTTTTCAGCCACTACATCTACAGGACAAATGTCTCCACCATACAACTGAGCGAGACCATGCACACATCAGAAGTGCTACATCTCTTATACACAAGTGTGCTCATCACAAAGCTTTTCATTTCTAAAGCCTAATAAGTGCAGCATAAGATCTTGTTGAATACGTAATCAAAACCAAAATGGACACAGACCAGAATAAATTCTCTGATGGTTACTGCCACAAGAACAGTCACTTTAAAGGAAGTTGTAATCAAGTAGGCAACCTATATCTCAGAAGGTTAGCATTTCCAGCAACAGTAGTTCTGGGTATCCATCCTCCTAAGGAGAACAGTACCGCAGTATTATTTACATCTCTGGATATTTGAGCTTAAATTCATTAATCTGGCTCCTGATCCATAGATTGATTATAGCAGTAATTTTGGGAAAGTGTGAAGGCAAGAGGAGAAGGGGACGACAGAGGATGAGATGGTTGCACAGTGTCACCGAAGCAACCAACATGAATCTGACCCAACTCCGGGAGGCAGTGGAAGATAGGAGGGCCTGGCGTGCTCTGGTCCATGGGGTCACGAAGTCGGACACGACTAAACGAACGAACGAAGGCTACCTCTGTGCTGAGTGTCATGGATTTGATTATGAAAATAGAATAGTGTTGTATTTCATAGGATTTAGTTCAGAGCTGCAATGAAAAAACTAGAAATCTGCTTATGCCCAGGTGCTAATTAGAGAGAAAATGTACAAGGTCAGTTCTTCTCCAGCTAAAGAAAAAAAAAAGAGTTAAGAAGAGCAAGCTGACCCATATCTTATCTCAACTCCATGGACAAGGACATAACTTCTTAATTTAAGGAAGATGGGCGAGAAGAAGAGAAGGAGGGAGAAGGACGGAGAAGAGATGACATACCGAGAGAAATGCAGCCGACAGAACTTTAATCAAAAGGATTGCATAAGAATGCTTATTTAAGATAGACATTTTATTGTTTTCACTTTATAGAGGAAATGACTGGTGGCTAAGGCTGGGGGTTATTTTGGAAATACTAAGTGACGTTAAAATAAGATTGTTGAAATGGTATGTTTTGTAATAAAATATAAAAAGACAAATTGTCTGTAAGCTGTCTCCTTGTATAGACCAAGCTACTATAGTAAATTGGATATTTTTGACTAAGATTGTTTTGATCTGGCCACATTACCATATTACCAAAAGAGGGTCCTAAAGTAAAAAGAGGAAGAGCAGACCTTCCAGATTGTTTGTTTAAAATCGAGACAGACTTGGGTGAAGGAGTGAGAAGTCGCCTAGGGCAGAATTACAGGACCCAGTTTTGCTAGCATTAGGGACTAATCATTCTGAATCCCTCTCTGTCTCGTGTAAAGGCAGTTCTAAGGAACGCTTTTACCACATGGTGGCAGCGGTGGGATATTATTCACGTGCCGTGTTTACCACATGGTGGCATCTTGGGATCTGAGTCTCACGTGCCGTGTTTACAGTATAGTGGCAGATGGGATTTGATTTACAAGCCATGGTGGCTGTGTTTGGATACAAATCCATGTGCTGTGTTTATGCCATGCTGGCAGCTTAAATAGTTGCAGCTTGGATTGCGCTTTGCTCAAGGGCTGAATTAGCGCTGGAAATTGTTTTATGAAGGCAGATGTGTGAGCAAGCAGATACACACTGCTAAATAAAGGACAAGAGAAACTTCTCTGGCGTGAGCTTCAGAGCAAAGCAGGGAAGGTTGTAAATTATTGTGACTGGAGAAGACTCCTATGCAGAAAGCTCAGGCTAAAGTGATGCAAGGAGAGATTCTGCCAGTGGCTTAAGTGTTCTAAGGGAACAAGCATTGTGCTGTTTAAAAAGTGCCAGCTCGATTCACTCAGGTGACAGAGTGGCAAAATTGTTTTGAGTGTAGCAGGAGTCTATAAGGAGCAGCCAGGATAATAAAAGTAATTTAAAAGTAATTAAATAAAATTTAAAAAGGGAAAAATTCCTACCCCAAGCCAGAGCCAAAAGGATTTCCTGGAGGGAAAGTAGGATCAGTCAAAGCTGACAGTTTAATTGTTTTATTGCTCCTCCCGTGCTTCGGCCAAGGCTGCAGGGAGAGAAGAAAAAAAAAAGGAAAAATGGCTTTTAGCAGTCAGTTTTCACTGCCTGAAGTATCAGTGGATAAGGAGATTTTGGAAGCAGTGGAACACTGGGAAGTAGATAACCCAGAGGATGAAGAAGATGCCCAAAGATTAATGGAAGCAAATCCAGAAGTTGTTAAACCAAAAGTGAAGCCAAGAAGGACACAGCAGTACACTGGGGCGGAACAAGTTCCAACTCAGCAGGATCTGCTAACAGAGAAAATTCTTGCTAATGACCAGAGGTCGTCAGGAGCAGCAATGGCAGAGGCCAGCAGCAGTCCAGCAGATAAAAGAGATGCGAGTTTCAGGTTGCAAGAGCAGTTTACCCTGATGGTGGCAGACTTCATGGAGAGCCAGAGGCAATGGTTTGAAGCCCACTCCACGAGTCAGAGAAAAGCAAGGGAATACCATCAGATGAAACTGCATCTTTTACAGAGGAAGATTGCTGAGGAAGAGTGGACCAGAGGCTCTTTAGGGAGCATGGACAGTGGAAACCTGTCTGATTACCAGGAAACTGAAGAAATAATTTCCTTTAAGAAGATTGAACCTACTCCCAGAGTTAGGCCTATTCCAGAAGTGCCTAGGAGGCAGAGCCTATATGAACCTAAGAAAACAGTGGTTCCTGAACCAAGACAGTCTTTTGCTGGAGAGCAAAGAAGCATGGACACTAGCCAGATTAGGTCACCCTTGACTTGCTTTCAATGCGGAGGAGCCCATTTAAAAAGGGATTGTCCACGACTGGCGGGATCAACTAGTCAAGAGGAGAAGCCAGTTGGCAAAACCCCGTTACCTGCCCCACGGAGATTTCAGCAGACACCCTTGCCAGCACCAAGGAGATTCGAGAAGGCGCCCATACCGGCTCAACGGAAATACAAATCAACAACCCCAAAGGTCAACTATCTCAATGCAACATCGCTAGAAATACCAGAACAACCAACAGAACCACATGAAGTTAATCAACTAAGGAATGTGTCACCCCAGCGACAAGGAGGAGTCAAGCCAAATTTTTCTGAAACCAGTGAAATGCAAGCAACAGAGCCAAGGATTGTGCCAAGGATAATGGGCTTACAAGTAGCTCAAGTCTCTACAACCGTAAACCAGCAGACATCCTCAGGGGAGAAATTTTCAGTTATAGAGCCTAGTAGCATCTTACCGGAAGAACAGTTATATTGGTCACTGAAAAGTTTCTCAGAACCGGTAACCCTACATTTTTCTACAGGAGATTTAACCATAAATGCCTCTAGGGATACCGCTGCAGATATCTCGTCAATTAACAAACAGTTTGTGGATCCGGCACTAATCTTGAATAACCTGAGATGTCCAGTGAAAACATATGGATCAGGAGAAATAATCGAGCGATTCGTACCACTCGTGTATGTGCAAATTAGCTACAAGAATTGGAAAGGTGCAAAATATTTATTAGTGCATGAAGGTAAACCTGATTTTTTATTGGGAAACGATCTAGCATTTCTTAACCACCAACACACTTTAAAATCAGCTTCCATACAAGCAGTGACACGTGCGCAAAGCAAAGCAATAGAGCAAGTCCCAACTGAAGATAACTCTGAGGAGAAACCAGATGGACATGTAACGCAACATCAACCCCTTGCAGATGAAACGGATAGTACAACTGAGATAAAAACTGAACCAGAGGATTTACTAGTACCAATGGGATCAGAGGAATTCAAACGAAAACAGATGGAAGACCCTACATTGGATACTTTGAGGTCTCAAGCCGACAGTTACGCGGTACAACCGGTACAACAAAAAGTAACCTTTTTGTGGGGACAAAATGGACTATTGTACCGAGAATATTTTCCCAAATCAAATGATCAGGCGGAACCAGTACAACAACTAGTCATTCCAATAGAGTACAGAGAAAGAATTCTGCAACTTGCCCATGATAGTCCAAGTAGCGGACATCTGGGAATTCAAAAAACTTTAAGTAGGATTTCGCAGCATTTTTATTGGCCCGGCATTTCCAAAAACGTCAAGGACTACGTTAGTACCTGTGATTACTGTCGAAGAACAGGGAAACAGACTGATTGTACAAAACAAAAATACCATCATGACAAGAAGGCCCATCACCGAGAGTTTGCAGTGGGTGATATGGTACTTGTACTAAACCCGCTCAGACCTTCAAAATTGGAAGTAGTTTGGGAAGGTCCAGGGGAAATCATACAAAAAGTGGGAAATGTGAATTATCTTGTGAAAATGTTAAATTCATCCAAGAAACCAGTTATGTATCATGTAAATAGTTTAAAAATGTATAGAAACAGATCTGCAAACAATTCTGATTGTAACAATGGGGGGAGAAAAATCGAACATAATGTAACAGATCGTTGAAAAATTGTATGCTGATATAATATGGTTACCTTGAATCTCTGTTTAAAATGAATTAACTTATTTTTCTGTGTACTCATAGAGATATTTAGCTATAAGAACAAATGTGTTACTGGTTACTATTAATCAACTTGTTTACTTGTCTGTATATTGATAGAGATAGGCATTACTGTTATGAATTTAATACTTTGTTAAGATAAATTTAAGTTCACATGTAGTCTTGTTAACTTTTCATAATCAAATGTTAAGTAAGTATAAAAATAAGAACTCTAATAGTTCTGTATTTTGTATCTTTAAGGGGGGGCGTGTCATGGATTTGATTATGAAAATAGAATAGTGTTGTATTTCATAGGATTTAGTTCAGAGCTGCAATGAAAAAACTAGAAATCTGCTTATGCCCAGGTGCTAATTAGAGAGAAAATGTACAAGGTCAGTTCTTCTCCAGCTAAAGAAAAAAAAAAAGAGTTAAGAAGAGCAAGCTGACCCATATCTTATCTCAACTCCATGGACAAGGACATAACTTCTTAATTTAAGGAAGATGGGCGAGAAGAAGAGAAGGAGGGAGAAGGACGGAGAAGAGATGACATACCGAGAGAAATGCAGCCGACAGAACTTTAATCAAAAGGATTGCGTAAGAATGCTTATTTAAGATAGACATTTTATTGTTTTCACTTTATAGAGGAAATGACTGGTGGCTAAGGCTGGGGGTTATTTTGGAAATACTAAGTGACGTTAAAATAAGATTGTTGAAATGGTATGTTTTGTAATAAAATATAAAAAGACAAATTGTCTGTAAGCTGTCTCCTTGTATAGACCAAGCTACTATAGTAAATTGGATATTTTTGACTAAGATTGTTTTGATCTGGCCACATTACCATATTACCAAAAGAGGGTCCTAAAGTAAAAAGAGGAAGAGCAGACCTTCCAGATTGTTTGTTTAAAATCGAGACAGACTTGGGTGAAGGAGTGAGAAGTCGCCTAGGGCAGAATTACAGGACCCAGTTTTGCTAGCATTAGGGACTAATCATTCTGAATCCCTCTCTGTCTCGTGTAAAGGCAGTTCTAAGGAACGCTTTTACCACACTGAGAACCGATCAGAACTCAACCTTTTCTTACTGACCAACACCAGGCATGACTACTGATAATTAAACACTACAGCTGTAAATTGGGGGGGGGGGGAATAGAAAAATAATATACATTAAATATGGGAGGGAAATCGAAATCAACCCCATTGCTTACCCAACAGTCAGAAAAGATAATAAGCACTCCATGGTGCAGTGGTTAAAGTGCAGTACTGCAAACAAGCCTCTGCTTGTCACCCAAGTTCGCTCCCAACAGGCTCCGGTAGCTAGCTCAAGATTGACTCAGCCTTCAAGCCTTCTGAGGTCAGTAAAATAAGTACCTAACTCACTGAGAGGCAACGTGTTATGTGGTAAACCACGCAGAGTCCTCTAGCATTATGGGGAAATGTATAACTCAGAACAACTGCTCTTATTACATGCTAATACATCCTTCATCAATGAACGCTAAGATTTGACGTGTGCCAGATATTTGGAGTGCATGTATAATGTGCATGGGAGGGCACTGATGGTTTTCTCTCAAGGCAAGGTTGTGGTAATATACTTGGATTCTCTCCCATTCTCTTTATACTCTTTGTACATAAACTTTATGCCTTAAGCAGGAATCTTACATACACTTGATAGAAAAGGACTGAACTGTTGTTGTTGTTGTTGTTGTTGTTGTTGTTGTTGTTGTTGTTGCTGACGTTAAACAGTGTCCAACTCTTCGTGACCCCATGGACCAGAGCATGCCAGGCCCTCCTGTCTTCCACTGCCTCCCGGAGTGAAGACGTCCCAGAGTGTCGTCTATTGAACTGTAAATATCACAATTTTTTATCTCTGAGTTGACCCACTATTTGTAACATTAAGATAGTTGCTTTAAAAGTGAAATACAGAAAGAAAAATTTGGTCAACTCTTTTATCATTAAATCTGGCATTATTATGCCAGTCAGCATACCAGGTGGATAGCAAACCCTCTCAGAATGGTCTCAATTTTTCCTGAAGAAAAGTCTGATATTCTGTAGCTTTCTAAATTTTCACCAGGGAAAGCTCGGGGCAGGGAAGAAAAAACTAAGCTGCCATCCTATACATACTTACCCAGCAAGCAGCCCCGCTGGGTCATAGTTTCGAAGAGAGATGCATTGGGTCGCACCATTAATGTCCTGCCTCCTACCAGATGAAGCCAGCTAGAGGCAAATCTAGGGGACGTGGTGACGTTGCGGGTTAAACCGCAGAAGCCTCTGTGCTGCAAGGTCAGAAGATCAGCAGTCGTAAAATTGAATCCACGAGATGGAGTGAGCTCCCGTCACTTGTCCCAGCTCCTGCCAACCTAGCTGTTCGAAAGTATGTAAAAATGGAAGTGGATAAATAGGTACCACCTCGGTAGGAAGGTAATGGTGTTCTGTGTCTAGTCGCACTGGCCATGTGACCACAAAAACTGTCTTCGGACAAACGCTGGCTCTATGGCTTCGAAATGGGGATGAGTACCGCGCCCTAGAGTCGGACACGACTGGACTAAATGCCAAGGGGAACCTTTACCTTTACCTAGAGGCAAATCTATTACTGTAGATCAAAGAAGGGAAGAATTTACTAGTAGGGGTTTGCAATGACTGCAGAAGACTGGCAAAGGGTTCTGCCTCCCTTGTGCTTCACATCAGCAACAGAAAAGTGTTTTCTCCCTCTCAAATCAGGCTGATAAAATGAAGAAAGCTTTATAGCAAAGGATTGGATTTGGGTACAGAAGATATGCATGCTTTACTCTCATACTAAAATACATTCAAATGCTGAACATGCACTCAAGAGTTATTCTGTTCCTTAATGCTAACAGTATCTCCTTCACCCAGTACACCCCTCTTCTAAACCACAGTTCTGCAATTGGTGGAACTCAAGGTTTAAAACAACAACAAAGAAGTAGATCAAGCAAGTCTGGAGTTTGCCCACATTGCCTCTAAACAACATTCTTTGGGAACCTGACGGCTAAGTCACAAGCAAAAAGTCTACCTGACACTTCTCTTTGGTGTCTATTGTTACATACAGCACTGATGGTACCTGTCTGTCATGGGTTTGGAGGGAAAGTTCCATCCTATGGGGAGTGGAAGGCGGGACATCAGGGGGAGGAGCTGTACTGTATATATATTTGGAGCTTGTGTGGAGAAGCTGGAGTGGGAGTCTGTGTGTCAGACTGAGTACAACTGTGTGTCAGTTAGTACCTACCTGATAGGTTCAGGTTTCTTTATAGGTATCCAGAACTGATAGGTTCAGGGTCTGTGCTTTACTTTAAAGTGTTCTGTGTGAACCAAACTGTTATATGTATGTTTGGGACTTTGCCACGTTACAGTATCTTATTTACTTGATCTTTTTATTTACCCTGTTTGTTATTTAAATAAACCTTGTTCTTTTGTTTGTTAAAAATCCATTCCTGGTCTGTGGGACTCCTTATAGGGAATGGTTGGTGGCAGCTTAATTAAAGTGTGGCATACTCCAGTAGGTCTGGGGTTGTCACCAGGGCCGGACTGGGACCAAAAATCGGCCCTGGCATTTAGAGCACACAGGCCCACCTGTTGTGGGCTCTCCATTCACAATATTGTGGCGCGCTGAAAGGGCGTTGCTGGTATAGTGGTATTGGTACATGCTTACGAGTTCTCCCTATCCCAATCATTGCCCTGGTTGTATAAATAACAAGGAGCATCAGGAAATCTAAACCTATAAAATCATCACGTTTAACAAAAAGTGTAATTAAAATTTAATGTTTAAATTTGTCAGTGCCAGTGCTCTCTAAACAAAAAATACCAACAGTACAATGTGAGATCTTATAGCTATTTTAATGTATTGAAACATTAGATCATTAAACATAGCTGCAACAAAACGTTCAATGTGAACAAGCCATAAGTAGCAGATCCTCCTACATCAACACTTCCACCAGGAACAAAAGGCTCGGCTCAAGAACTTTCCACCTCGTTTATGATTTGAACATTTTAAATTTGAACCCTACTAATACTGGAAAGACTTAGGAATGATACGTTATCAAGGAATAAGAAGACTTTGCAGGGCTTCACTACTCTCTGCAACTCTGTTGATGATGGCATCCACATCAAGACTCATGAGGATTTCTTTTTCTGTAACCATTAACATGAATGAATCCAAATGGTCCTGGGATACAGTATTCCTCAGTCGATTCTTGATGAACCTCAAGGTGGAGAAGCTTCTCTCACAAGCAACTTGAGTAAATGATAGAGTCAGTAGAAATTTGTAGGCTAGACCTATCACATTATAGGCATCTGTTAATAAATTGTAGCGCCGTAGAATTTGATAGCAACAAATGGCACAGTTCTTACATGTTGCACATGACTTATTTAACAGCTCCATTTCATCAAATTGTTGACTTAGATCTTCCATGGGCGTTTCTCTTGATACCCTTACAGTGTATTCTTCTGGAGCTGATGTCTTCAATTTGTCCCAATGCAAAGCTAGACTAGTTAATTCACACCGCAAATTTTCAGCTGTGGCATTCTCATTAAATTTGATCAAGACTTTACTTAAATCTTCCATTGCAGATATATGAAGCCCTTGTTCTCTTATGTTTGAAAAGTTCCTAGGGTCTAGGCATGCATAGTCGGCATACAGTGTTTCACTAGCAAGAAAACGTCGAGTTATGCTCTCCGTGATTACATCAAGGATCACATTGTGTACTTGTTTTGTTTTTTTCTTTCCCGGAACATATTAATCAGTTTTCAATGTATTCCTATGGGAAATGGTGCCTTGACCTACAAACTTTTCGACTTGCGAACACCGTTCCAATATGGATTAAGTTTGTAAGCCGAGGTACCACTGTATCATTTTCTTGAAGAAGTGAATGACATGTTTGAATAAAAAAAGGTTCCAGACCACATGGATACTCTCCAGGAACCCTGGAAAATATGGTTGTGGGGCCAATTCAGTATTATAATATAAATCTACATTATAAAGCTACTCCTAGCAGAAAAAGAGGCATCCTAAGAACCACCTAGTATCAGCACTACTTCTTATTCCTATATAAGTTTGAAGAGCAAATGAACTCTCTACCTCAATTCCCTTTTCTGCTTTCTGATTCAGGAAGGTTTGACACATGTTAGCATGACACTTCCTTGACTTTTTAAGAATGTGTAAATAGAAAGTGCTACATTCAATATGCCAGCAAGTTTGGAAAACTCAACAGTGGCCAGAGGATTGGAAAAGATCAGTCTACATCCCAATCCCAAAGAAAGGCAGTGCCAAAGAATGCTCCAACTACCGTACAATTGCACTCATTTCGCACGCTAGCAAGGTTATGCTCAAAATCCTCCAAGGTAGGCTTCAGCAGTATGTGGACCGAGAACTCCCAGAAGTACAAGCTGGATTCTGAAGAGGCAGAGGAACTCGAGACCAAATTGCTAACTTGCGCTGGATTATGGAGAAAGCCAGAGAGTTCCAGAAAAATATCTACTTCTGCTTCATTGACTATGCGAAAGCCTTTGACTGTGTGGACCACAGCAAACTATGGCAAGTTCTTAAAGAAATGGGAGTGCCTGACCACTTTATCTGTCTCCTGAGAAACCTATATGTGGGACAGGAAGCAACAGTTAGAACTGGTCATGGAACAACTGAGTGGTTCAAAATTGGGAAAGGAGTACGGCAAGGCTGTATATTGTCCCCCAGCTTATTTAACTTATATGCAGAATACATCATGCGGAAGGCTGGACTGGAAGAAACCCAAGCCGGAATTAAGATTGCCGGAAGAAATATCAACAACCTCCGATATGCAGATGATACCACTCTGATGGCAGAAAGTGAGGAGGAATTAAAGAACCTTGTAATGAGAGTGAAAGAGGAGAGTGCAAAAAACGGTCTGAAATTCAACATCAAAAAAACTAAGATCATGGCCACTGGTCCCATCACCTCCTGGGAAATAGAAGGGGAAGATATGGAGGCAGTGTCAAATTTTATCTTCCTGGGCTCCATGATCTCTGCAGATGGAGACAGCAGCCCTGAAATTAAAAGGCGCCTTCTTCTTGGGAGGAAAGCGATGACAAATCTTGACAGCATCTTGAAAAGCAGAGACCTCACCTTGCCAACAAAAGTCCGAATAGTCAAAGCTATGGTTTTTCCTGTCGTGATGTATGGAAGTGAGAGCTGGACCATAAAGAAAGCAGACCGCCGAAGAATTGATGCCTTTGAATTGTGGTGCTGGAGGAGGCTCTTGAGAATCCCCTGGACTGCAAGGAGAACAAACCTATCAGTTCTAAAGGAAATCAATCCTGAATGCTCACTTGAAGGACAGATCCTGAAGCTGAGGCTCCAGTACTTTGGCCATCTCATGAGAAGAAAAGAGTCCTTGGAAAAAACCTTGATGTTAGGAAGGTGTGATGGCAAGAGGAGAAGGGGACGACCGAGGATGAGATGGCTGGACAGTGTCTGCGAAGCAACCAACATGAACCTGACACAACTCCGGGAGGCAGTAGAAGACAGGAGGGCCTGGCGTGCTCTGGTCCATGGGGTCACGAAGAGTCGGACACGACTAAACGACTAAACACACACACACAAATAGAAAGTTATATATATGTATACAAGCTAGGTGACACATGTAGCCCAAAATAATCATCCTCTGCCACACATCTATCTTCTTTTATACAGAGAATGCTGACATTTGATCACAACTACAGAATGCCCTCTTGATGAAAAACTTAGCTACTTTATCAATTCATGAATACTTTTTATTTCCTCGGGCTTTTAAACAGCACAAACTTCAAAGTTTGGAACTGATGCATTTTGTCTTCTTATCCTGCCCTATGTTGGTATTTTGTGACGGCAGGAGGAGAAGGGGACGACCGAGGATGAGATGGCTGGACAGTGTCTGCGAAGCAACCAACATGAACCTGACACAACTCCGGGAGGCAGTAGAAGACAGGAGGGCCTTTCGTGCTCTGGTCCATGGGGTCACGAAGAGTCGGACACGACTAAACGACTAAACACACACACACACATGTTGGTATTTAATTAATTTTTTTACATAATATTTGTATATTTCAATTCTGCAAGCCATCTGAGAGGAACTGTTGAGAGGACCACTAAAGGATGGAGTATAAATTTTTAAAATGCAATCCATAAAATAAATATTCTTGATTTCCTGAATCTATTCCTCACATACTTCTTGTGTAACAGTATCAACACGCCATGTTTCTATGAGTTGATCCGGCTTCTTTCACTTAATACATTTAACACTGTGGACATGAGAACTGACAATGGAACACTGTGTTTAAAGGGGACGAGTCTACAGCATTTCACCCGTGAAAATTGTCTGAACACCACTTCCACCTAAGAACTCTATAAAAGAATGGCATAGTGTACTCTGATGACAAAGTCATCAATAACAGGGCTTGAAGAAATCCATAAAACAAAACCACATTTGAGAAAATGATGCACTACATATGGTATATACTGTATTATATGATGGGTGCTGAAGAATTAAATAATATGTTATGCCATGATTGAAGGTAAACTCTTGGGGAGCCAGGGACTAACTATTTGTTTCTTTTTTTTCTGTTAAAACAGTAAAAATTATCATAAAATCAAATTCTTGCATAGTCAAAACTCGACAAGATGTAGTCACCAAGACTGCAAAAATTTGTCTTCCTCTTTCATTGTCCCAAGAACATTTTCACTGTCTTACCCTCTACCAACAGTATACATAAATGGTATTTACATAATGAGAGAGAGGCCTCTCTCTTTGATTTCATCAAAACCTTTTCCTAGTTCCTTTGGCCAAAATAAATCCGTAAATTAAAAGATTTTACACACACACCCTGAGAAAAGACTTCAATTCCACAGGAAAGCTTCAACAATTCTTCCAACTGATCATCTGTCCGATTCCACACTTCCAATAATCGCAAAGCAATCAGTGACAACAATTACAGTACAAGAGGTTCTTGGAATGAAGAATGACGCTCCCAACCAAACTCCGTTTATTGCGATGGTGGTATTTTAAAAAGTCTTGTTATTATGTCTAGATAGTACTGTATACTTCTTTTTAATATTGTTAAAACAGTGGCACACTGAATAGAATCAGCCAAAGCATTCTGTCACTATCATGGATGATGGGACTAAGCATCCTCCCTCACTCCATTAGCATTTCTGGACAGGAAGAAAGGATTTTCCTTGAGGCTGGGAGGGAGGTGGCAAGGAAGGAAAACGCATTAAGGGAAGCCAAGGAGAATTCACATGCACACACAAAAAGGAAAGCTGCAAAAGCTTTCCTTTCTTGATAGCGAGTCCTACAGTTACTTTCGAGTAAAGACGCAAAAGGGAAAGGCTGCAGACAGATCTATTGGCCACCAATTTTTAATCTTCCCTTTGCATGGATCCCAACAGCTTCGGGAGTCTTTTTTTTAAAAAAAAGCCGGATAGAGGCGACTAATAGGCTTTAAAAATAAGATTATAGAGATGGGAGGGGGACTGGCAGGAACGGGGAGAGGGAAGGGAAAGAAAACGAGTGAGAGGAGGGGGTGGGCTACCTTCTGAGGTATGGAAGGTGGTGGGGGGAGCAAAAGGGAGCTCTCCTCTCCTCCCCCCCAAAAAACACACCCCCAAGGCGACGCCCTAAAAGTAGCGACGAAGCGGGGAGGGAGACCCACATCTCGGGGTTGTGTAAGAAATGGGAAATCCGAGAGGGATGGGCACTTACACAGGCACTCACACACACACACACTCACACACGCACACGCCCGATCTGTATGAAGCACGTGTTGCCCACCCGTCAGGGTAGGGTCCGCGGGAGAGAAAGGAGGGCAGCGGCTGAGGGAGGGAAGAAGGGAGGGATGGGATGGCGGGCGGGCGTGGGAAAAAAGGAAGCGGCGGCGCCCCCCACCCCACCCCCGGGCAGGCTGACTCACGAGAGCTGCCGGTCTGCGGCAGTCCCGGTTCCGACTCGATGTAACTGAGCAAGACGGGCAAAGGGAGCTCGCCCAGGCTGGCCGGGCCAGCAACGCTCCAGGCACTCGGGGGCGGCCAGCCGGTCGCGGCGGCGGCGGCTCTTCCTCCTTGGCCGGGGTAGAGAAGGAAGAAAGGGGGCGAGTCAGGGGGTGCCTCTTCTTCTTCCTCCTCCTCCTCTTGCTCCGGCTCCCCTCCACCGCCGCCGTCGCCCTCCGGCCGCTCCCCCTCAGCGGCTGGTGGGGAGCTCCGCTCCATCTTCTCTGGAGGCAGGGCCGGACTGGGACCAAAAATCGGCCCTGGCTGAGGCAGAAACCGGCCTTCTGACCATCGGCCCTTCTGGCATTTGCCAGAATTTCCAGATGACCAGTCCGGCCCTGAGTTGTCACATTGATTGGTGTCCAGCGTGTGGGATACGGCTGATCCAGTTGTCCAGTGGTCCAGCAAAGCCTTGGCAAGTGTGCCCAGAGCAAGGGGGGTCTAGTCAGGGACAATCTGAGGGCGCGTAGGTAATCTTCTAGGCTTACCTCACGGGGAGGTAGGCTAGTGGAAGAACGTGCACACTCAGATTGGGGACTAGATTAGGGAGCTCTGAGGCAACCCGTTTTGGCGGGAAAGGGCTGAGGCAAAGCTGTGTGAAGTAACAGTGATCTAGCCTGTCTGCTGAGAGGCCTAGCAGAGGGGGTAAATTCTGCCTGGCAACAGTTGCAAGTTGGTGCTGAAGGAACAGCAGCAATCTATAGAAGGCTCTTCCTGAGGCAAAAGGAAAAAAGTCGTCGCTTTATTTTGAGGCTTGACTTTTGAAGGCAGCCTGTTCTGGGGGGGATTATGCCCTTGACTCGAAGTCAAATGGCGGAAATGGGTGAAGTGAGAGACCCACAGGTAGACCAAGGTTCTGAGGAGGAATTTGGCTCAGTGCAGGATGAGAGCATGGGAGAACTGACCCCAGAACTCAGAAAAATGCTCCGAGCCCAACTGCATGAACTGAGGGTGAGGGAACTGGCGTTTGAAAGGGAAGTGAAACAGAGACTGTTGGAAGTAGACAAAATGGTGTTTGAGCTGAAGAAGATGGAAATAATGAGTAGAAATACGAATAACAATAATGGTGAAGGGAAGCCCTCAGACATGAAACCACCTAGACCTCAGATTTTGGAGGGAAAACCAAAACCAGATGAGAAAGACTCCAAGTACAGCAGAAAATGTTATTTCTGTCAAGGAAAGGGCCATCTAATCTCAGAGTGTGAGAAATGGAAGCAGCTAAAGGGAAATTTGCCTCATGATTTGAGTGGAACCAAGCCAAAAGCTGTGTTCTGTGTCCAGAAACAGCAAAGCTCCTTGCCACTGAGGGAGCCTGTTGCCATGGCTACTCAATCTGGAACAGTGACATCTGCTGATCAGGCTGGGGAAAATGGTCCTCTTGTGGAGGTCAAGCGCTGCTTACTAGTGAAAACAGATTCACAATTGTTTGAGACCGCAGGGGTGGACGTAGGAATACTTGACCATCAGTATAGGGGGCTAAGGGATACTTGTTCCCAGGTGACCCTGTGCCATCCAGACATTATTCCTGGGAAGTATATAATCCCAAATGAGAGCTTGAAGGTGGCAGGGATTGAGGGGCAGGTGATCTCACTGCCAGTAGCTGAGGTACCTGTGAGCTTTCAAGGCTGGAGGGGAGTTTGGCGGCTAGCGATTTCATCGACTCTGCCAGCAGCCGTGCTCGTGGGAAATGACCTGGCTGAACATGTGAAATGGGTGCTAGTGATTACACGCTCACAAGCTACCACGGGGACAGTTCAGGGGGGTACTGGAGAGCCCGAGGCTGGAGCAGATGAGGGTAGTTCCGAAGCTGTGGTGGAAACCTTAACCACAGACAGCAAATTTGGCCAAGAGCAAAAGGCAGACGCCACTCTCCGAAAGTGTTTTGAAAAGGTGACAGACACCCCGCTAACACCTGAAACCCCAGCGAGATTTCGTGAGAAAAAGGGAATTTTATATAGAGAGACCCTGATGAATATCTCAAAAGGGGGAGATGGGATCAGAAGTCAGCTAGTGGTACCTGAAAAGTATCGCCCCATGATCTTACAAAGGGGGCACTCTGACATGTTTGCTGCGCACTTAGGGGTGAACAAAACACAGCAGAGAATCACACAGAATTTTTACTGGCCTGAAATAGGGAAGCAGATCAAGGAGTTCTGTAAACAATGTGATGTGTGTCAGAGGCAGGGGAATAACCGTGACAGGACCAAAGCGAAGTTGTGCCCTTTGCCTGTGATTGACACCCCGTTTAAATGTATAGGAGTGGATATTGTGGGACCTTTGCCCAAGGCCACAAAGAGGGGGAACAGGTTCATTCTCACCATTGTGGACCATGCCACAAGGTACCCCGAAGCCATTCCCTTGACTAACATTGAAACTAACACAGTGGCAGATGCCTTGGTGGGGTATATGTCCAGGATGGGATTTGCCTCAGAAATAATCACAGATTTGGGCACATCGTTTACATCAAAGCTCATGAAACGGTTATGGCAAATCTGTGGAATTAAACACAAGGAAACCACTGCCTATCACCCCGAAAGTAATGGGTTAACGGAGAAGTTCAATGGGACTCTGATGCGCATAATTAGGGCTTACTTGGCAGAGAATCCAAACAATTGGGACCAGAAGCTGCAATCCCTTTTGTTTGCTTATCGATCAGTGCCACAAGCCAGTACCGGGTTCAGTCCGTTTGAACTTTGTTTGGGAGAAGGGTGAAAGGTCCACTAGATTTAATCAAACAAAATTGGGAACAGATCACCCAGGATGACCCACAAGATGTTGTGACATATATAGACTCTTTAATGAATGACCTAAAGAGAAACCTAGAGCTAGCAGCAGAGAACCTGCAAGCTCAGAAGGTCAGACAGAAAACCTGGTATGACCAGAAAACCAGGGGGAGGCACTTTAACCCAGGGGAGGAAGTGCTTTGGCCTAGGCCCTGCAAAGAGAACAAACTGCAGTTGGGTAGCCCAGAAATAAAATACTTGGGTCACATAGTAGGGGGAGGAGTGATCAAACCCCTAGAGGCCAAGATAGAAGCTGTTCGTGATTGGCCCAGACCCAACACCAAGAAAAAAGTCAAATCATTTCTTGGGTTGGTGGGCTACTACAGAAAGTTCATCCCGAGGTTTAGCGAGATAGCGACTCCGCTGACCGATCTGACGCGGAAGAAGACTGATGACCGCATCCCGTGGACCAGTGACTGTGAGGAAGCGTTCCGGAGGTTGAAGGAGGCGCTCATCAATTATCCAGTGCTGCGTGCTCCAGACTTCGACCGGGAGTTCATCATCTACACCGATGCGTCTAACAGCGGGGTAGGAGCAGTTCTTTGCCAGGAGGATGAAAATGGTGACCAGCATCCAGTGTCCTACCTGAGTAGGAAACTCCAGAAAGGTGAGAGACATTTGGCAACCGTGGAAAAGGAGTGCCTGGCCATAGTATACGCGATTCAGAAGGCCAAGCCTTACATCTGGGGAAGACATTTTATTCTGTGCACTGACCACTCACCACTGCAGTGGTTAAAGACAATGAAAACCCACAATAGTAAACTTATGAGGTGGGCTTTAAACCTGCAAGATTATGACTTTGAAGTGAAGGTGGTCAGAGGGTCAATGAACTGTGTTGCTGACGCCTTGTCAAGAAGACCCGAAGAGTGAAGACGGCGAAGAAACCATGGACTATGTATATTTTGGTGACCAAAAGTTAAATGTACTTGTTTATTAAACATGCTTGATTTGTATTAATAAAGGTAACTTAATGTATTACAAATGGTAATGTTTAAAGGTATAAGTGATATGTTTAACCTAGAGTGTAAGTATGGTATTATGTTATAATGTATAACTGTTTTGTGTTTTAATCCTGGTTGTTTTTTGGAGAAAAGCACTTTAGCTTTTCCCCTGCAAAACAACTTATAAAGAGGGGAGGTGTTACATACAGCACTGATGGTACCTGTCTGTCATGGGTTTGGAGGGAAAGTTCCATCCTATGGGGAGTGGAAGGCGGGACATCAGGGGGAGGAGGTGTACTGTATATATATTTGGAGCTTGTGTGGAGAAGCTGGAGTGGGAGTCTGTGTGTCAGACTGAGTACAACTGTGTGTCAGTTAGTACCTACCTGATAGGTTCAGGTTTCTTTATAGGTATCCAGAACTGATAGGTTCAGGGTCTGTGCTTTACTTTAAAGTGTTCTGTGTGAACCAAACTGTTATATGTATGTTTGGGACTTTGCCACGTTACAGTATCTTATTTACTTGATCTTTTTATTTACCCTGTTTGTTATTTAAATAAACCTTGTTCTTTTGTTTGTTAAAAATCCATTCCTGGTCTGTGGGACTCCTTATAGGGAATGGTTGGTGGCAGCTTAATTAAAGTGTGGCATACTCCAGTAGGTCTGGGGTTGTCACATCTATGTTTAACCAATGCACAGAGCATCCCAGGAGGCCAGAAGTATGGCTTTTCCAAGCAACGTATGAAACTCAGCTATAGAAGTTTAATGAAATCATCTGTGGAAACAAAAGAGATAGGAGTTACTCTCTTTCCTCCTCTTCCTTAAAAAAAAAATAACCTTGGGGAACCTAAATCACGACAGGTCTAGTCCCACCAAGTAAGCCTCACCAGTTTAACTGCTAAGAAAGCCAGTGTCCTGGGCAGAAAGGAGTAGGTTGGCATGTACTTCATGCCTTGCCACTTGACACATTTTCTTGACACTTCTAGGAGAAATGCCAAGCTCCGTCCTATAAGCAAGAAGCCAGATTTCATCACGTGCTGCAAAGAGGGCAGGCTCAAATGCCAGCCAGGAGGCGTGTGGTGGAGCTGACTGTCACTGACATCCACTTGTCTCATTATTTTTATCCCTAACAAGGTCCCTTGCCCAGATATCTTGTAATAGAGACTATAATAGTGACCTTCCATTTTCTGAAAAACGCATCAAGTTCTCTTTGACAAGGAGAAAGGACCATGGCAGTACTACAGGCCAAAGTGCAAGTCTTAGTTGCCACTGGCCTAGCCAGAGGACCAAAAGAAAAATGTCAGGTCATCAGCAAATCACTTTTTGTACATGGCTGGGATTATCCGAGATGTCCTGGTAAATTAAGTCTCCCAGCTGGCACTGTTTGATCTGCAGGTCAATTCCCATTATAGCTATGCCTGAAGTACAGATTTGCAAGATTCCTGAACCCAAATTAGATCTTCTGCCAAAAGCTGAAGTCAAGGCTCCAATCTAGCCAGACAACAATGAGAAGGACAGGACTTGCTCAAGTAATAATACTGGCTGACACTTCCACATATAGTCCTAACGCACTGTTACAATACAAACAGATAAATGCATTAAGCATGACTTCTTTGAAATCTTATACAGTGGTGCCTCGCATTACGACATTAATTTGTTCCAGCGAAATCGCTGTAGAATGAAAATGTCGTAATGTGAAATTAAAAAGCCCATAGAAACGCATTAAAACCCAACTAATGCGTTCCTAGAGGCTTGAAACTCACCGTCCAGTGAAGATCCTCCACAGCACAGCCATTTTCGGTGCCTGTGCAGTGAGGAATCCATCCCAGAAAAGAGCGGGGAGCCATGTTTTTTACCCAGTGGCCATTCTGAAACCGCCAATCAGCTGGCCGAAAATCATCGCTTTGCGAGCATCAGTTCCCAAAGCAGGGAACCGATCATCGCAAAGCGAAATTCCCCCATAGGAAAAATCATTTTGCGATCGCTTTTGCGATGGCAAAGCCTTCAACATAAAGCGATTTCATCGTAAAACGGAGTGCTCGTAATGCGAGGCACCACTGTATATTAAAATATATTAAAATATCAAATCCTTTCTAATAAGTATCATTAAAAATTGTAATATGCATGTCATCCTCAAGTGGGAAACCTAATACTACCAATATCAGTTACTAGGTAACAAAAGCCACAATCTAGGGACAGTCAAAGTTAATGTTACACAATATACCTGGACTCTAAGACTGATTTACTGTTGAACACAGGATGTGTAGGAAGAGGGAAAAGATGCTAACCAGAATTTATAGGAGCAAGGTATATAATGTTCTGTAGAATAAATGGCACACAGGTGGAATACATTACATAAAATAAGTTAATAGGCAAGTGAGGAAACACACACACACACACATCCAATGTGCAGTGATTTTTAAAACTACAGTCGTGCCCCGCTGGACAATTACCCCGCTCTACAACGAATCTGCTTTACGTTGACGTTTTTGCGATCGCTTTTACAATCGCAAAATGATATTTTAAATGGGTTTTTTCCTGCTTCGGGAACCGATTTTCACTTTACGACGATCAACAAACAGCTGATTGTCGGGTTTCAAAATGGCCACTGGCTGAAGAAAATGGCCCCCCGCTGTTTTCTAGGACGGATTCCTCGTTTTACAGGCACCAAAAATGGCCGCTGTATGGAGGATCTTCACTGGACGAGCAGGTATTCAGCCCATTGGAACGCATTGAACGGTTTTCAATGCATTTCAATGGGGGTTTTTTGTTTTGTTTGACGACGTTTTCGCTCTACAGCGATTTCACTGGAACGAATTAATGTCATCAAGCGAGGCACCACTGTACATGGATTGTACAGATTGTACATGCCACTGGCTGTGCTCACTCAGCACATCCTATCATAAGGACAGAAGCCTGAGGCATCCATCCTTCAGCAATTCATTTCAGCTGAGTGTCTTAAATCTGGTTCATATTCAGAACTTGTGTTTGGTTTGAACTGTGCCCTAAATTTCCACCTCTGACCCTTGCGGATGGATGACAGCACCAGCCAAAAAGGATTCTCACTAGTGTAGCTTGGTCTGGCAGTCGAGTTTGGAAAACAGAGTGGAACAAGGAGAGCAAATCAATATTGTGCACTTGGAACACAGGAGATCAAGGCGGCTGCCACCTGAAATACAGCTTTTATGCTCTAGTGTAAGCCTACCGAAAAATTTCAGGCTTCTCCATTAGTGCAAGAGTAATTATACCGGCAAAGGGGGGCAAAAGAGATTCCCTATAGGTTAAGAAAATTACAAAACATCAAGGCCCCTCTCTGAAAGAGACAACAGTGAAAACCTGTCACTTCAAATAGACTTTAAGTTGCAATGCAATGCCCTGCAGAAAAATAAAAAAACAGGATGGAACTTCAACATAACCTTTGCTATTAGTAGTAGTGGTTCAGATCTCTTCTACCTGACCGAGTGCTGATAGATAAGGTCAGGAAGTGAGACAGCTGTGCAGAGCACGGAACACAGCCTATACTGCAGCGAGACATTCTGTCTCAGGAAGCAAACTGAAATGTGATCTTGAAAGCAAGCCATGCCTTTTGACCATCAACATCTGAACTGCAGCACCTGAAACATCACCACCAACACAGAAGGCTGAGAATGGGCAGTCCCTCTAGCACTGATTTTTGGCTGCTCAGCTTGGGTAAAATATTACTTTTACACAGCAGCAACCAGTTAAAATAAGGAAAGGAGGCCACACAGCAAATCTTGGAGTGGCTGCCCACGCTCTGGTGCCTTGCTTTGTTCAGACATGGCTCGGTTTTACACTTGTGCCCTTGCCTTTGGCCAGGTCTAGATAATGAGAGAGTTGCATGAATATATCTAATTCAGAGTGACCCAAAGGCAAGGGCACAAGTGTAAAACTGAGCCAATGGGGGGGGGGGTTTCTAGCCTGTGGATAGTCAGAATCCACCCCAAAAACTCTCTCCTCAAGCTACATGAAGCCCACAGTCTCAGCCATTGTTTGCAGGAACAAAAAAAGACACCAGCTCTGGGGTCAGTTGGTGCCTTCAAGGGCCAGTTTGGTTAAGTTCCACCCAAAGCATTAGTCTAGGCCCCAACAACATAGAGAGTGTGGCCAAGCCCTCTGACATCATCTGAGCCACAGAACATCGGAAGAGAGTCCATGATGCTTCAATTATCCTTCCCAGAGGAGGAGCATTCTGTCCATTGCAAAAGAACACTGTAGGAACAGGCACAGCCACTCCCTCAAGTACAGTGGTGCCTCGCATTACGATGTTAATTTGTTCCAGCGAAATCGCTGTAGAATGAAAATGTTGTAATGCGATTTTAAAAAGCCCATAGAAACGCATTAAAACCAGATTAATGCATTCCTAGGGGCTTCAAACTCACCATCCAGCGAAGATCCTCCATAGCGCGGCCATTTTCGCTGCCTGTGCAGCGAGGAATCTGTGCAAAAACACAGAGGGCGGCCATTTTGTTTATCCGGTGACCATTTTGAAACCGCCAATCAGCTGTTAAAAAAATCATCGCTTTGCGATGATCGGTTCCCGAAGCAGGGAACCAATCATCGCAAAGTGAAATTCCCCCATAGGGAATTTCCCCAAAGTGAAATTCCCCCAAAAACATCGTCAAGCGATTTCATTGTCAAACAGAGCGCCCGTCTTGCGGGGCACACTGTACTGTACTCAGGGAAGGAGTTTGAAAGGGGAAGGGGCAGCACTGAGGTGCTCTGTCTTGGAGCGGTTTAGCAACCCATAACCCATAACCCTCAGAAGAGAAAGGGCTAGGCATGTACTTATTTAGGTGTTGGGTGAGCAGGGAGACCAGCGCTCAGCACACCTCTCCTACACCCAAGACAATCAACCCTGGCATTCAACTCTGGAGCCAAAGCTTGAGGCTCACTATGGTGCCATAATGGCACATTTTAGAAAATGTAAATAGAAAAAAGCACACAAAAGCTCTTTCATCAAAAGGAAAATGCATCCCAAAATGCACTTGAAAAATATGCTCAAGAGGTTTGCATCCCCCCCCAAAAAAAACCCTCATGAAATATGTACTGTATACATGTTCAGTCCAGAACAGATTGACTCTCTACGAATTATGAAATACAGTGGACCCTCGACTTGCAGACGGCTCAACTTACAGACTTTTCGAGTTACAGACTTCTCTGGCCACAAAATTTAGGTTTGACTTGCAGCTGGAGAATCGACCTACAGACCACAAAAAAAAAACAAGATGGAACAAAAATGGAACAAAACCAGCCGGTTACAGGATTAATCGGTTTTCAATGCATTGTAGGTCAATGGAGACTCGACCTACAGATTTTTCGACCTGCAGTCACTGTTCCAATACGGATTAATTCCGTAAGTAGAGGGTCACTGGAATCCCTTCTTGCACTGCATAATTTTGAAAACTTATTTTATTTATTTTATTTATTTTATTTATTTTATTTATATCCCGCCTATCTAGTCAATTAAGACCACTCTAGGCGGCTTACAACAAAATATAACAATATAATTAAAAACAATTTTATATAAGGGGAAAAACTTTGGACAAAATGGGACAGACACTAGGAAAAGGAGAGAAGGGGGAAATCAGGAATTGGCTCAGGGGAAGGCCTGGCGAAACATCAGTGTTTTTAGTTGTTTTTTAAAAATACCCAGCGAGGGAGCCGCGCGAATATCAGGGGGTAGGTTATTCCAGAGGCGAGGAGCCACCGCCGAGAAGGCCCGATTTTTTGTCTTTTCTTTCCGGGCCTCCTTCGGCGTTAGGCTCCTCAGCCTCACCTCCTGGCTCGCGCAAGTGACACAGGTAGATCTTGGTGGAAGTAGGCGTTCCGCCAAGTATCGAGGCCCTAAACCATTTAGGGCTTTATACGTGAACATCAACACTTTGAAGTCGATGCGGAATCGGATGGGCAGCCAATGCAATGCGGCCAGAGTGGGTGAAATATGTTGGTATTTTTTCACACCACTCAGAAGTCTGGCCGCAGCATTCTGCACCACCTGAAGTTTCTGCAGCAGCCTCAAAGGCAGCCCCACGTAGACAAAGCCCTATTAGCAGAGAGCTTATAAAGCAAATAGACACAACAGTGCTGATTAAAGGAAATGGATTGGTATTCCAGTTCTTATACTAGCTAATTTGGAAACTTAAATTATGCCATAGGAAACACTGCAGCTCTTTTGGAAAGCATTCAGTACACCCTATGGATATCTATGGATCTCAACAATATTCAAACAACATTTCCTATAGAGTTAATTTCATGTTCTGTTTAGACAAAAGTAGATACAGCAATCTGAGAAATATTCAGGATTCTGCTCAGTTATATTTGATAAGCATTTTGATCCAAATGAGCTTAGTAGCCATTAGGCAATAAATTATTGCACATTTGCCTGCCAGTGTCTATTTCAGGATGGTGTGCATTTTTTTTCTAATTCCAAAAACCAATCAATACCTCTACAACAGAATACAGTTGTGCCAAGGAAGCACGGTATTAGTTAGTACATGGACAGCATTTTTCCACTCACACAGAATAACAGCAAGTAACTGAAGCCAGATTTTTGCTAAAGGCTGCAAAGGGAATCAATATTCTATTCTTGTAGTATTGGCATCAGTGTTGTTTTAAAGAGAAAATAATATACTGACTCTCTGGGCAATTCAACTCACAGTCATAATTTAGTGAGCAAATCCTTGAAAATCCTCAGTAAAACTAATAGGAAGACTCATCAGAAACTATACGGAAAACTTCTAGTCATCTAAACCAGGCTTGGGGAACATACAGCCCTCTAAATCTGTTGAATCAACTCCTGTAGCCAGCCAGGTCTCATATAGACAATTGTGATGGACAATGCAAGTTTTCATACCACCAGTGCATCTCAACTGCTACATGCTCCTCAGGCCTGATTTATATCTTTGGATTTTCCAGTTAGACTTGGAGAGGCCACCTCCACAACAAGCACTGGAGGAGATCTGAGACACTAGAAGACAAACAAATTTATTTGGTTTCGAGACTATCATCGCACTGGTATCACTGCATCTGAAATTCCTACATGGAAGGGATATAGTACAACAACAACAAAAAAATAAACACCAAAACCATGCCTATGTGATTCAGGGTTTTGAGAAACTCAGATTCAAATCATCCTGTTAGTTACAATCCTAACCGATTAAATCGCTCACTCTCTCAACCTGACCTAAAGCAGTATTGTTGTAGCATGTGCAGTATTATATCCTATATGTCTACTTTGAACAAATTCCCACTGGATTGAATAGGACATCACTCCTAACGCAGCATATGTAGACCTGAAACTTGTACTCTGAACTCCTTGTAGAAATGTTCAGATACAAAATGAAGCAAATAAACTGCAATTAATGTGTGAAGACATAATACTTCCTGATGTTAAGCATCTTTGTTGCTTTTTACATGATCTCAAGGAACATTAATTTGAAATACTTTCTTGACAAGTAGATTTCATGTCACATTTTAAGTCTTTTTTTAAGCACAGCTGTCTCCCACCCCAGTGAAGGAAAAGAGAGAATACCCAACTAAATAATAATTGTACAAGAAGTAGAAACATTCCTTGGAGAAGTTAAAAGAAAATTTAAGTAGTTCAATCCAGCACAAAATCCTACTATCAACTCTGTAAAATCACAATAGATTACTGCAAATGAAAAATGCTAGCTAGAGAAGAACTCCACTAAAACTAGAATATCCTTCTACTGCTGAGCCCCCTAACATGGCATCTAATTGTCTTCACCAAGTGCAAGTAGAAGATAGATCTGGATGTACTGATAAGAGTTGGTCCCGTTCCTACAAAAGTCTGATCTGGTCACAGTGATTCATGCCTTATTTACATCCTGACTGGATTACTGTAATTTGCTCATTGTGAGCCTGCCTATAGAAAGTGTCAGGAAATCACAGTCAATCCAAAATGCTGCAGCTAGATTGTTAACTGGGTCTGGTCACAGGGGTCACATTACCTCTCTGGTACAGCAGCTCAACTGGTTGCTGATCCATTTCTGGGTAATTCAAAGTGCTGTTTTTAACCTATAAAGCCCTAAACGGCTTGGATCCAAGGTACCGCAAGGGCTACATCTCCTTTCATAAGCCCCCTTGGGTGTTAAGATAACCAAGGGAGGTCTTTCTATCCATCCCGCCACCTTCACAAGTATGTTCTATGGGACAGCGCCTTTGCTGTTGCTGCTCCCAGACTTCAGAACTCTCTCTCTCACACAGGAGGCCGGACTGGACCCATCTTTGCTGTCCATCCACAAGCAGGTGAAGACCATTCTCTTCAGGTAAGCGTTCTCTGAGGGACTGTTTGTCTGAGTGGGGTTTTTTAACGGATGGTTCTGCCTTGTTGCTTTGAATGTGTTTTTGGTGTTGATTTTGTTTACTGTTTCATTCACCATTCATTCATTTTACTTAAAATATTTTACCCCACTTTTCTCTTGAAAATTTTTCTTGAACTTGTTGTGCTTTATGTTGTAAGCCGCCTAGAGTGGTTGAAATGACTAGATAGGCGGGGTATGTATATATAAATAAATAAATAAATAAATAAATAAATAAATAAATAAATACATACATACATACATACATACATACATACATACATACATACATACATACATACATACATACATACATACATACATACATACATACCCCTAAGAAAGAAGTCAAGGTGGTTTATATAATTAAATCATAATATTAAAACCAAATAATTGAATTATTCAAATATTAAATTAATTAATATTTAAGAATGTTAAAATATTACTAAAAGAGATTTAGAAGCATCAAAATGCAAACCATCTTGTTGTCTGATTCTTTTTTAATATGTGTATACTTACTAGTTTTAACTTTTAAATACTGTATTTTACTGATGTAAGCCACCCAAAAGACCTGGGTCCTTTTTAAGGAGAGAGGTAGGATAAAAATATTTAAAATAAATAAATAGAGCTCAGTAATTTGCAGCAGATAAGCACAGATTTCTGACTCTGGATTGTTTAACAAAAGCACTAAGAAAAGTTTACTCCTGATCACCCGTGACAACTAGCAGTGTTTTCAGTGTGGGAGGACAATGAACTTTATACAGTTTTGGTGCCTAAAATAAAAGTCAATTTATTCTAAGTACATAAGGCTACATTTGGTGAGTCCTGTGGCTCATTTAAAAAAAAAAGAAAAGCTGAAAGCATGAAATCTGCCCACCCAGGTCTACAAGGTATCAAACAGTCGATTAACAAATAAACTATACACTGATTAACTTGGTACTACGGTATTAATTCCCTTTACTACCCTGCTGCTATGTATGCAGCCCCAATTTAGATTAGACACAGAAGCAGACAAGGAGGCACTAATTAATCCAGTTAATCAATTCCGACTTCTAAGACAAAGAGTGGGGAGGGACTGCATGTTAATTTCTGACGCCTGTTGTGCAAATTGATATAGAAAGCCAATTACGTATGTTAAAGACCATTTTCAGAAGCCAGATCTCTGCACGGCTTAGTAAAAAGAACTGAACCCAACATGCTTGTTTGCAAAGAGATCCTCTAACGCTTGTTTTAAACTATTAACTGACTACAGTACCAACAAAGCTTGTTCTTCGATTTAAAAAAAAACACACCTTCTAAAAGCTACGGATAGCGAGGATAAAATACAGGTAACGCAAAGTGCCTGAGGGAAATGCCAGCATCACAACACATCACCAAATCTGCAAAAGGATCCAACACAGCCTCCGCCGCCACCATCATCATCACAACAGTACTACTGGCACATGACAATGCAGGTGATTATCTGGTGGGGCTCTTAATTTAATTCCTCTCTCTCACTCTTAATCGTACGAGGACGCAAAGGATGGGCCGGAGCCGCCGCGGGGGAAGCCTTAGCAAGACCTTCCCCAGGAAGAAAAGTGCCGCTGGGCTTGCAAAAGGCAGCGGGAGCAGAACATAAAGCGAGGGATGATGATTTCCCCCCTCACCCTTGGGGCTACTTCCAAACTTGCGGGGTGGGAGGTGCGAGTTGCCAGCGTCTGCGGCGGCGGCAAAGGGACTGCGCAGACCAGGAACTCCTTTCCCTCAAGGGCTGGCGGGCCCCCCCTCCTGCAGGGTCTCGCCGACTCAGGCAGGCACCCCACAGGTCCAGCAGTCCGCAGCCCCACAGATCGAGCTTCTTAAATCCCCGTGTCTCGGGCAGGAGGAAGCATGCTGGCAAGAGTTGCACGGCAAAGACGCCGGCAAGTTACCCTCCCTTTCCTCCGCCTCGCCTCGCAACAACTAGTTCCTCAACTCTTCCTTGCATCCCTGCCCTGAGGTCACCGGCGATCCCCACGGGGCGAGAGAGGAGATGGAGTCGATACCAAGGAGTGTATGATCAGGATTAATAGTCCTTTGGCATAACAGAGCTAAACTGGGGTAAGAACCCCTCTGTTTCCCATTCTCCTTTTAGAAACCGGGGAACTTACCAGATTGAAACTTCAGCCTCCTGCTTTCTGCCTTCGGGACGCGAGTAGATTGTTGGGGCTTTCCCCCGCCAACCCGTGGACGCCCCGAGACCACCCTTCACGATATCGCCATAAGCGCCGCAACAGTCTCCATTCTTGCTATGGGCAAATAAAGCGCTTTGCTCCAGATTACCCTCAATGGGACTTCTGGCACAGTGAAATAAGATTGGCTCGGATTGGCTGGTGTCTCATTTCAGTTCAAAGGTTTAGTGGCGATAGGCTAGAGTAGGGTAAAGAGGGACGCTGTACTTCCGCCCTTCCTTCCAGTTCGTCACTTGTAAATGCTCTAGGTTCCAAGGGGTCAGTGTAAGCGGAGCTGTTTGTTGACTGTTGAAGCTGGGGGGGTTTCCTTGGGGTAGATCTCGCATGGATTTGTTGTAAGCGGCGGCAGCTGCTTCTTCAGTGCTGAGATCATTACAAAACCTTTGCCTGATATAGTGAAGGTATTTTTAGCACACGGATTCCCTTCCAGCCACTCCAACATTCTGTTACTATTTCTATTTTTATATTCATATACAGGAAGTTATATACCAGATATCTTATCACTAGTCCTCCGTAATCGCATGTAAAGAAGTGTTAACGACCTAAATATGATAAATATGGATTTATAATTTTGAATCATTCTATTTGCACTTGTTATTTAGTCATTAAGTCGTGTCCGACTCTTTATGAACCCATGGACCAGAGCACGCCAATCCGTCCTGCCTTCCACTGCCTCCTGGAGTTGGGTCAAATTCATGTTGGTAACTTCTGGTTACACTGTCCAACCATCTCGTCCTCTGTCCTCCCCTTCTCCTCTTGACCTCACACTTTTCCAACATCAGGGTCTTTTCCAGGGACTCTTCTTTTCTCGTGAGATGGCCAAAGTATTGGAGCCTCAGCTTCAGGATCTGTCCTTCCAGTGAGCACTCAGGGTTGATTTCCTTCAGAATGGATAGGTTTGTTCTCCTTGCAGTCCAGGGGACTGTCAAGAGTCTCCTCCAGCACCACAATTTAAAGGCATAAATTCCTCGGTGGTCAGCCTTCTTTATGGTCCAGCTCCCACTTCCATACATTACTACTGGAAAAACAATAGCTTTGACTATGCAGACCTTTGTCAGCAAAGTGATGTCTCTGCTTTTTAGGATGCTGTCTAGGTTTGTCATCGCTTTCCTCCCAAGAAGCTGGTGTCTTTTAATTTCGTGGCTGCTACTGAGTTTTCCAAACTTGCTGGCATATTGAGTGTAGCACCTTAACAGCGTCATCTTTTAAGGTTTTAAATAGGTCAACTAGAATTCCATCATCTCCACTGGCCTTGTTGTTAGCCATGCTTTCTAAGGGCCACTTGACTTCACTCTTCAAGATGTCTGGCTCAAAGTCAGCAACCACACTATCTGGGTTGTCCGGGACATCCAAATCTTTCTGGTATATTTCCTCTGTGTATTCTTGCCACCTCTTCTTGATATCTTCTGCTTCTGTGAGGTCCCTACCATTTTTGTCCTTTATCATGTCCATCTTTGCACAAAAGGTTCCTTTAATATCTCCAATTTTCTTTAATAGATCTCTGGTTTTTCCCTTTCTATTGTTTGCCTCTATTTTTTTCCTCTGTTGACTTAAGAAGGCCTTCTTGTCTCTCCTTGCTATTCTTTGGAAATCTGCATTCAGTTTTCTGTAACTTTCCCTATCTCCCCTGCATTTTATTTCCCTTCTCTTCTCTGCTATTTGTAAGGCCTCGTTGGACAGCCACTTTGCTTTCTTGCATTTCCTTTTCTTTGAGGTGGTTTTTGTTGCTGCCTCCTGTACAATGTTATGAGTCTCCATCCATACTTCTTCAAGGACTCTGTCCACCAAATCTAATTCCTCAAATCTGTTCTTCACTTCCACTGTGTATTCATATTTGGTTTAGCTTATACCTGACTAACCCAGTGATTTTTCCTGCTTTCTTCACTTTAAGCTTGAATTTTGCTATAGGAAGCTGGTGATCAGAGCCACAATGAGCTCCAGGTCTTGTTTTTCCTGACTGTATAGAGCTTCTCCATCTTTGGCTGCAGAGAACATAATCAATATGATTTCGGTATTGTCCATCTGGTGATGTCCATGTGTAGTTTGACTACCAGTTCGTTAACCTTCCCAAAATTAAATTTTCTGTGTTATTAACCAGTTGTATTGTTGTTCCCAGTAATCAGAAAAATACCAGAAAATGCTCCCTAGTGGCCAATTCTGTTATTGTATCTTTCAAATAGAAAATTACAGAAGAGAAAATAAAGGTATCCTTCCTTTGACATTTATTTATATATTATTAATTTATTCCTTTTATATCCCACTCTCACTAGTGTCACAGGACTACTCTGGGCAGGTTACAACTTGTAAAATAGAAAACAAACGCAAAAAGAGATTAAAACCAACAGCTATTTCAGATTAATGAAACTTGGAAAATATGTGTCAGTATGCCTCTCAACATTCCTTTGAATGTTCTTTAAAATTAGTTTTGAAAGTAAATAGTTTTGCTCATTGCTCGTTAAGTAACATAGGTGGTACTTGCTACACCTAACAAATAATTTACTATTAGTTGCATTGTTGCTTCTCATAAGTAACTAGTTATAGGCAATTACTTCTAACTAGTTACTTCTGCTCAAATCAAGGGTGCAGGACTTTTTTTTGGCCTGTGGGCTGGAGACCAATTTGGAAAGGGTTTTGAGGATTACATTCTAACACTGAGTTGGGCCAAGGATGTGGAGTGAAGTACTGAGTAGGCTGGGCCACAACAAAGTGGGCAGGAGTGTAACTGGATAGAGGAGTGTTGACAGTTATCTACAAATGTCAAGATCTAAGCCCCAGTGCAAAACTCCCCGTCTGCAAGGCACAGCTCAATTTATACCCTGATTTTCTGTCACCACTGCTTGTCAATTGCAAAGGGAAGAAGCTCGTTGAATTATAATGAACACTGGAGATTTTCTGTCCTTAGTGCATAAACAGTGAGTTAGTTCAAGTTGTTCTTTCCAGTGTGTGTTCACAGCTTCCCTTGTTGTATATCTGTCCTGGCTCTTCCCATTCTCTGCTGGGAAAGACACCACCACTCATGCTGATCTTGAGCCCTTATCTCCAAGAGGGCTCCCCAGAGGATTCCTGCTAATCATGGACTATATTCTGGGCACCCTATTGTGCAACGTCTGCTCCAGCGGTTTGTGGCAAATTTAGACTCCTGCCTATTGGGATGTCTGGAGATTTAGAGCATCAATTCCTACCTAGGCCACAGAAGTTCATTGAATTAGGCTGATGCAGTATCATGTGTAGAGCAATGCCGTGAAGTGTCTTGGTGTGGGATATGACCATTGATTCCCTCCATGGGTGGGTGGCATGTGGGTGTTGTCACTGCAACAGTCTTCTTATTGGTGGACATTGTGAGTGTTTCCATGGACACTGTTTTGTGTTTTTCTGAGTTGTGTGTTTTTGTCCCTCCTGTCCTTGGCTGAGTATGTGCAGAATTTGGCAGCTGTTCCAGCAGCAGAAGAGTGGCTTACTCACTCATAATTTCCATGTAGGATTCCTTAGTTCTGTTTCGGGTCTGAAATAACTGTTTCAGGTCTGAAATAACTAGCTACCATCCTGCAGTCTAGCTCTTCCAGTATAATAATTATGACCACATTGTTTCCCCTGTTTGTTTTTAAGAGAAACCATCCTCTCTTTTCTTTGTGCCCAAAAGAACCAGTATGGTAATTCAGGGATTTCCCTTTATTATGTTTCTCTCCATTTCTAGCCGCCTAGAGTGGTCTAATATGATCAGATAGGCGGGATAGAAATAAAATAAATAAATAAATAAATAAATAAATATTCTCCAGATTTCTAAATCTACACATTCTAACTCTGGGGGAAGGTTGCAACCCTAATGTTGAGGACTGATTGATGATGGGTCCCCCACCCAGCCTCTTATAAGAAAGAGCTGGAAAAACAATATCATTTTACTCTGTCATTAAGAATTAGAATTGTAGTACCTTAATGACAGGATCATGGCTGCTCTTCAATATTTTAGAACCTGTTTAATATACTAGTATCATGGGGGACTCCCAATGCAGTGTAATGGATAGATTGACATACTAGGACTCAGGAGAATAGAGTTCGAATCCCCACTTGGCCATGGAATATCACTGAGGGAGTGGATCTGGTAAAACCACTCCTTAAATGTCTTACTTACTTTGAAAAGGCCTGTTAGGGTTGCTATAAGTTAGTCCCAATTTCACAGCACAAAATACACACAACCAGAAGGGAAATAATCTTATTGTAGCTGTTGGTATTTATTTTAGGTAAGACTGTACATTTGTAAATATCTTCAAATATTTAATTTATAAAACCAAACAGTCTAATTTATGCACATTCTAATGGCATAAATTAATATAATTATTTTGTCACAGAATTTGCTTTTATCTTTTTTGAGCACAAATATTTTCTCTTTTTCTTTTCTTTCATACCCTTCCTCTCTTCCTTCCAGCACTTAGGCTAACCAAAGTACTGTACGTAATGCCTTGCCCTGGCATTATCAGTAGGATTCCCAGGTTTCAGGCTGCAGCTAATGTTCTCGTTAATTACTGTGCTTTTCCTGGTCCCCAAATAGGGAGATAAATCTCAGCGCCAGCTACAGTACCCCAGAAGGTAATCTGAGTTTTATGTACAGTATGTGATCAGAGTGGTCAAGGAAGCTGTCCAAAGTTGATTTGGGCCAGTCCAAATATCCTATGGTAGTTAAATCCCTGTTCTCTCACACAGAATTTTAATTTGTTGTTGTTTAGTTGTTCAGTCGTGTCTGACTCTTCATGACCCCATGGACCAGAGCACGCCAGGCCCTCCTGTCAATTTGGGGGAAGGGACAACAGTCCACACTGCATCTCAATTCACTACAATTCTCACTTGGATCACAGGTCCTCTGCCTTTCGTTGCCATTAACATTAATAAAAAGATTTATTCAGAGCAGAGACAAGTTGCTCATTTGCGGGGGGAAGTCCCTGTGATACTAGCATACTCTTCAGCTAGGCACAGTATGCCAGTGCAATGAGAACTGTTCCTTCAAGTGAGCGCCCCTCGTTTCTCCTTCAGATAATTTTTTATCATGCTTTTCCAGTACAATATGTGAGATAAGCACTGCAGTTTCATAAATGGTGATATCACTTCAGAGCTATGTCACTTACCACCCCCACCCCTAAATTTTAAAGGTCACTTGACTGTCGACAGCACCTCAGGACACATCCACCACTGCCCCATGGACTGATGTTCTGGCAGTCATATAGGCCAGAAGCCAAAAAAAGTATGTAATGCAAATGGAATTATTAAAAAACAAACAAAAAAACCTCACAAAAAACCCTAACCCTTGACAGATGAACAAAAAGTAACTAATGTCCATAAAAAAAGGACAGGGCTTACTTGCACTTCACTATACATCATAGTGATGTAATGATGGGAAATGGATTAACTTTAACCATGCCAACTTGGGTGCAAACTGTGGGATAAACTGTGGTGTTGTTGTACCCTAGAGTTGGCTTTCAATCATGGACACTCTTTTCTTTATCTATTCCTGGCTGGCACCAAGGTTCATGTGGTGAATATGAAGGTGTTTGTACTGCTGCAGATGGCACAAGAGGCCAAGGTGCCTGCATGCACAGGGTCCCTCCCCCATCTCTTCTTCTCCCTGATGGCTTTTTGGCACACTGATGTTGGGCTCCTTGCACCATTTGGAGCTAAGCAAGCAGCTTAAAGAACCAGTGCTTGTGACTCATTAGCCTTCATTTTACATAAACCTCACCAGTAATGGCAAAAATCCTGAACTTCTCCCAACACTGGACTGCTCCTACAACATCACAAGGGTCCATCCCCTGCTCTCAGATTTTGGCACTGAATCTCGGGGAGTGAGATGCTGCTGAACTAGCAACCCTAATTGTCATCCCAAATCTTAAGCTACGTACTTTTTGTGCTTATAAGAGCAACTTGGAAAATACTATTTAAAACAGCCAGGAGATGGCCATGTTAGTCTGTCTCAGCAAAAGCAACAGAATCTCATGGGAGCTAACAAGTTTATTTCACTTAAACTTGCAAAGACCATCACCTGCTTCTGGTGACACACAATGCTTTTTTTATGGACATAGAAGAGTTCTCTGGTATCAGGTGTAAACCAAAGGCTGCAGTTCTGTGAATCAGTGGTAGGTCTGCAGATCACATGTGGCACTCTTCCTGTAGAGGTTCCTGGTGCCTCTACAGTAGTCAACATTTGACTGTGCTGAGATTACAAGGCATGAGAAATTACGGTGTTCACTTTACAGGCATGCTGTAGTAGACACTAATGCAGTTGAATTGCATAGGTCAGACCTATAGCCTCTTGTTTTCCAGGTTACAGGTACAACAGTGTCTTATATATCAGTCCTGACCTACATGTGCAGCAAAGATGGGAATGTGGTATCAAAATGGACCTTGCTGCTTCGGACTGATGCAGTGGGTGAAGTCACATGTTAGAACAGTGGTTCTTAACCTTTTTGAAAGAAACGCCCCCTTGAGCCATTGAGGAAGTTATCATCGCCCCCCCTCCCCACGGTTATGATATCTTATTTATTTATTTATGTATTTATGTATTTATGTATGTATGTATTTATTTATTTATTTATTTATTTATTTAAGACACTTAAATCCTATGACCCCTGAAAACAAAATTCAATTCCAAGAAAATGAAATGCCCCAAAAAAGTAACATTTAATGATTTAGTTGCAAGCGAATTTTAAGACGCAAAAAATATAAAATATAAAATATAAAAAGGGCATAAAAACAAACCGCAATGCAGGAACTAAAAATTTCAAGACAAAAAGTCTGAAACTAAATTAAGATTGGAGGAAAATATATATTTATGCACACTGTAAAAAGGCTGCAGCCATCTTCACAGGTCTGGCTTGCTCCAGCGCCCCCACACCGCCCCTTTTCGTTCTACTGCCCCCCTGAAAAATGAAATCGCCCCCTGGGGAGCATTATCGCCCACGTTAAGAACCACTGTGTTAGAATACTGTCCTGGGTAAAGAATACTCTGTACAAGGCTAAAACTGGAACCACCATGTTCTGTTGTGCTCTCTACTTTTTTTATCTCTCTCTTAAGGGGTTTCTTATGTGAGAATTTTCCCTTAAGCTGTACCCTCTACCTGCACAGTTCATGCCAGCGCCTTGGAGAATTGCTGCATGTTTAGAGTAGACAGTAGACATGGATGTGTGACTAATCTTATCTTTCCAAAGAAGCACTCCAGGTGCTTTTGATTTTATGTTCATTGCAAAATGTCTCAGTATTAATCTCTCAATATTTCCAGCAGCACTTACTACCTCATTCAGGACTCGGTGCTTGCTTGCATTGGCAGGTGCTACATTTGCACAGATAACACCTATGAATCTGCACAAGCCCTGGCATGTTTGCTGTTGATCCTTAGAGAAGTAGCCAGGTTTATTTTTCTGATTAGAAAGGCATTAGCAAATAAAGGTATCTAAGAGGACATGATGTATGAGTTCGGTGATGCAGATTCATCAGTATAAGGAAAACCAAAATAAAAATAATAGATAAATTCATCTAATGGGACAAGAAAGGAAGGAAGGAAAGAAGAGAAATGGGGCATGGGTTCTAAAGAGCAAAGCACAGGGCTAATAAGAAAAAATATTGTTCTGAGCGAGGTGCATGCTGGATGTTGTTAAGTCATGTCTGACTTTTCGTGACCCCATGGACCAGAGCATGCCAGGCCCTCCTGTCTTCCATTGCCTCCCGGAGCTGGGTCATATTCATGTTGATCACTTCGATGACACTGTCCAACCATCACTGTCATCCCCTTCTCCTCTTGCCTTCACACTTTCCCAGCACCAGGGTCTTTTCCAGGGAGTCTTCTCTTCTCATGAGATGGCCAAAGTATTGGAGCCTCAGCTTCAAGATCTGTCCTTCCAGTGAGCACTCATGGTTGATTTCCTTCAAAATGGATAGGTTTGTTCTCTTTGCTTTTGATATTGTATTCCAGTACAGTACAGCTTTTCCCACTCGTTTGTTGACTATGAGGGCTACTCCATTCCTTCTACGGGCTATCATATCTACATTAGTAGATATGATACTCGTCTGAATTGAATCCGCCCATTCCCGTCCGTTTTAGTTCACTGACGTTCAGGATGTCAATGTTTATTCTTGCCATCTCCTGTTCGACCACATCCAGCTCATCAAGATTCATAGATCTTACATTCCAGGTTCCTATGCAGTATTTTTCTTTGCAGCATCGGACTTTCCTTTCACTTCCAGGCACGTCCACAACTGAGCGTCCCTTCAGCTTTGGCCTAACCACGTCATTAGTTCTGGAGCTACTCGTACTTGTCCTCCGCTCTTTCTCAGTAGCATGCTGGAAACCTTCCGACCTGAGGGACTTGTCTTCCAGCATTATATCTTTTAGACTTTTGTTTCTGTCCATGGAGTTTTCTTGGCTAAGATACTGGAGTGGCTTGCCAGTTCCTACTCCAGGTGAATCGCTTTAGTCAGAACTCTCCACTATGACCTGTCCATCTTGGGTGTCCCTGCATGGCATAGCCCATAGCTTCTCTGAATTACTCAAGCCCCTTTGCCACGACAAGGCAGCAATCTGTGAAGGCATGCTGGATGCCAAGAAAATAAAAGGAACAGAAGTGGCAAATAATGATAAATCCAGAAATGTGACAGTAGGTAGTTAGAAGTAACCTCTATTTTCCTTCCGGGCAATAAGTAACATAACTAGTTGTTACAAAGTTATTTTTAATAGAAACTAGCAGCATGTTAGATGTAATTAGGACATTAAAAAGCATTTTATAGAGATTTCAGCAAACATTTTTTCAGGATTTATGCCATTATTTTTTCAGTCCTAGGTGACAGAATAAGAATTTTTTTGTCTTTTGTGTATATATATTTTTGTGTGTGTGTTTGTGTGTGTGTGTGCATGCGTCTAAGATGCAGTATCAGAACTGGCTGCCAGAGAGAACCAGAAATTATTTCCTTGTATTTTTACAGCCTTTCACATAGAACACTACAAAGTGTTAATAACACACACATATCTAGTGGGATCAGAACAACGATAATGACAGTGGCAACCTGGCTACCAAGGAGTAATGACAAAAGCTATGTGTTCCTTTAAAAATGTAATTTTCCAAGCCCTGGATAAATCATAGGCCAAGAACCATTTTCTATAGTAAGTAACAAGATGTGGCATGGCAACCCATCCTCTAAAAAATGTTGTTTTTTTCCCCTTGGAAAAAGGGAACAAACACATGCTTCTTCACATAAAGAGTATGGTGGTGTTCTGTGTTCAGTGGGATCTACAAGAAGAATGCACTCTGCTTCATTGCAACATAAAAGATAATATTGAATGCAATAAAACAGCTGTCTTTGAAGCATGCCTAAATGATGTTTCACAAGCATACTATATTAACTGTTTGTGAAACATCATTTGAAAGTACTGTACAAGCAAGGTTGGTTTTGTATGACATGCAATGTCTTTCATATTTCTATTTTGCTTGTGTTTGGCCACACCAATTGTCAGCAAATGGAAGGAAGTATACAAATAGAAGATTATAGCAACCAGATCCCTTGTAAAACTGCATGACTGAGGCAGGGTAGTTGCACAATAAAAGCCTTGTCTAAAGGCACCACAAATATTAAATTTTATTATGGATGTCTTCAGTAAACCGACTGACGTAGGCACATACTACAGTACATGGCAAATTTAAAAGGAGGTTTGTGCCATGTACTGTCACATGTCTGCTTAACTTTGTAACGCCACACATCTTGTCCTTAATTAGAAAAATCAGCTACCCAAGCCTCATCAATTTGTACACATCAACTGCAAATTGTTCTTTGTATGCATTCATAGAGGTGAAAAAGAACTCTCAATCTTTTCCCATCATATTTAAAAAAAAAAAACCCAAAACACCTCAGGCTGATTAAAAATGACATTGGACAGTAAAGCCCAAGTAGCAATATATGAACACTTGGGAGGATTTGAACAAGAGGATAAGCCACAGATCCATGAGAATGCTGACTTCGCTATGGACACATATGCTCTGGTAGAGATTAAAAAAAAAAAACAGGATCTTCCTCTGTGCCTTTTTATTATTATTGTATCATGCAAATGCAGGCCCTTTAACTTTCTTCCAAACAAACTAGATTTTTTAAAAAAATCTGTTTTAAGTTTGCTTGTTTAGTTTGTTGAGAAAAAAAAATCCAGACAAGGGAAAGTGCCTATGTCTGAAAGATTAAATAACAAAAATGAAGCAGAGAACAGAAGACTTTTTGTTTATTATTTTAATTTGTATGCCATTCTTCTGTATGAAGACACCTAGAATGGAGCACACCATAGTACAGACAATCATTATATAATAAACAGTAAGACTTACCATAAATGGTAGAAATGCAAATAAAAATTCAAAACCAAATTATCACCCAAGGTGGGAATAGTTGGCCAGCATGCACTAACATGCTGCTCATCCACAGGAAGTTAGGGTTCTCTTATCTTAAACATTTCCTCCATCATTAAAAAAAAACAGACCCCAATGTATTTAAATTCTCTAATTTCCAACAAAAAAAATATAAACAGAAAGCATAGAAATAAACCATTTAGATCCTTCAAAGTTTTAATTTCCCCATCTCCAGCCTTTATATTTTAAAGAGAATAAGATGATGTAGCAATCCATAAATCTGCCCTTTTTCTTATGTGAAAGATAGTTAATTTCAAAACCAGGCACAGACACTTAGTTTACTTAGTTGAAAACAGTGAATTTATTTATTGTTTAACAATGAAACAATATTTATTTATTTTTTACTATGAGGCGTGGTAGAAAAAATATGTCTCTTGATTAGCTACAACTCCTTAGAAAGTTCTTTCCTGAACTTTGAGGAGATCACCCATTGACATATTCTTGGAATTCCCTGCCTTATAAAGGTCAGTTGGCTACTTCCTTACAGACCTTCCACTGGCAGATGGAAACCTTCTTTTTAACCTGCAAAACTTGCAGGATTGTATTTTTTAGAAGGAGATGCAGCAAATTTTTATCAGTATTTTTTAAAAATCAAGTATTTTAAATTTGCTTTAAATGTATGGTGTTTTTAACATTCTTTTGATTCAGCCCTATTCTAATTATCTTTTTTCAATTTATAGTGTTTTTAACACAGTATTTTAAAATATTTCCCAAGATTGGATGTCCACTTCAACTCCTTAACATCACCAGGTCCTTTCATGAAGAAATGAAGGGCACTGTAGTTTTTGATGGCTTGACATCAGATCCCTTTGACATCTGAAGCAGAGTGAAACAGGCCTGTGTCCTCATGCTGACTCTGTTTGGGATCTTTTTTGCTGTCATGCTGAAGCATGATTTTGGAACTGCAACAGAAGGTGTCTATCTGCAGACTAGATCAGACGGAAAGCCCTTTAATCTCTCTAGATTGAGAGTGGACCAAAGTCCAGCTGAAATGCATGCGGGACTTACTCTTCGCCGACGATGCAGCTGTTGATGCCCATTCTGCTGAAGAACTCTAACAATTTATGAACAGTTTTAATAAAGCCTGCCAAGATTTTATATTAACAATCAGCCTGAAGAAAACACAAGTCATGGGCCAGGGCATGGACTCACCTCCCTCTATTACCATCTCTACAGAAGAATTGGAGGTTGTTCATGATTTCATGTACCTTGGTTCGGTGATCTCTGACACTCTCTCCCTAGATGTCGAACTGGATCAATGCATTGGCAAAGCAGATACCATGTTCTCTAGACTCACAAAGAGAGTAAGAAGCTGACGGTATATACCAAGATCCAGGTCTATAGAGCCTGTGTTCTGAGTACACTCCTGTATTGCAGTGAGTCCTGGACCCTTTGTGCAATACAAGGATATCTGCAAGCAGGATCTGAAGGCCTTGGGGATGGACCTCAACAGATGGGAAACTTTGACATCTGAGCATTCAGCCTAGAGGCAGGCAGTGCAGCATGACATCTCCCAATTTGAAGAGACAGTTGTCCAGCAGGCCGAGGCAAAGAGGCAGTCCCAAAACCAGCAAAATCAGGGAGCTGGATAGGGGATAGATTGTATTTGTCTTCAGTGTGGAAGGGATTGTCACTCTTGAATTGGCCTTCTCGGCTACAGTAGACGCTGTTCCAAGACCTCTACTCAGAGCACGTTATCATAGTCTCTCGAGACTGAAGGATGCCTACATACAGCTTGAAAGTTATGCGAAGTATATAAAGTTCCTACTGAATATTTCTTATCTAGACCACAGCACTTTGAGATAATAACTTTCCATAGCAGGTCATCTCATGATTTAGACTGCTGCTCTTCCAAAACAAAGCAAAGCAGAAAAAATCTCAAATGCAGTCACCAAAAAAACTGCTGTTTGAATAAGTTTTAATATGTTTTTAAAAGTTATTTATTCTGTCTACAGAATATTATTTTTAAAGACTGGATTAAATTGTCAGAAATTTGAATAGCACAGGTAATTTAAGAGTTACATCAAACTGTGGAGTCATACAATAAATTGTATGCATGGATATTTGGAACTGAATGTTGCATTAATGTGGGAAAGTATGGAGCATAAAAAAGTTGACACATGACACTGGGAAACCACACCTATATTATCTGGGAGAATTAGCCAAGTTTTTAGCTAGCTTTTTGAAAGCCAGCTAAAAACTTGGCTATTCAAGCAGGCCTTCCTTCCAGCCAATTAAGTCTTTCTTATTTTTCTCCCCTTTTATGCCATGCCATCTTGGTAGTCTTCTTCAAATTATTTGTTCAATTGTAATTCTAATTTTATAATTTTATATATTTTATATATTATATTGTTCTGTTTTATCTATGTAAGCCACCCCGAGTAGACATGGTCAAGAGGGGCGGGGTAAAAATCCAATAAATAAAATAAATAAATTAGTATTTTTAAATTATGTTTTATCAAAGGAGTAGCCATGAGGAGATAAACAGAATCCACAGAGGCTGTTTAGGGCCAATGCTAATATTACAATATCACAAGTCACCAATGGTGGACCTATATTTTTTAGATGTGGAAGCTTGAGCAGCAACAAGATCTAGGTAACAACTGTTACCTTCTTCAGTGGGCTTGTTTCATGACAGATCACCACTAATCTTTTTAAAATGTGGACTTAAATTGCTTCTGGTGCCCCTCCAGGATTAGAGGCCCTAAAGCTTAGGCTTCATCAGTTTTATAGTAGATCCATCCCAAGTCATTAATGTCCACCCCTTTACTTCAATTAATGCAACATTTTCCTAGTGTGGAGTACACATCAGAGAAATCCTATTTCACAAGCTTATTTTTGACGGTGACATCCACCATTCTTTTTCCAAGGATTAATATTGGAATTTAAATTTATAGGTGTAAAAAGTCAAAATGACCCCTTTATACTGAAATGAATGTCTGCAGAAAATAATGTGGTTCCCTCTAAGAAATGCTACCACAGTAACAGGCAATTGGGACAGAGAAGGTTTGTGGAGCCAACTACAGTACTAAGAATCTTTTTGACCATCTTTGGTAAAACTGCCAAAGGTGCTAATTCTGAGACAGCTCCTCCTCCTTTGCAATGAGAAAACTGTAGACTCCTTACCACCACCAATCCATGAAGACTGATTCCCACTGAACAGTTAGAAGGAACTTCCTATGAGTAATAGCTGTTCAACAGTTAACTCTCCTTACTTGGAGACAAACTGACATTGGGCAGTCATCTGACCGCCATACTTCAGCTGTGGATTCCCATATTGGTAGGAGGTTCAACTAGCTAATCCTGGGATCACTCCCAATTCTATGTTTTCTATCTGCAGGAAAAACAAAAAGGAATCTCGTGGGATGCTAGAGATTAACTAGCAGTATTTGGCATAAGCCTCCCTGGACTGCAGCACTCTTTCTGACGCCTAATACATTTTAGGTGGCATACCTAATTCGTAACATTGGTATCACTGTGATGTATTTAAGATGTCTGACTATGAAAAAAAATTACTAACAATTTCCAAAGGGGGAACCATCTATATTTGTAGCACCAAAATGCCAGAGTTCAGTGACACCATAAGGACTAACATATGTATCTAACTTTCTGAATAGTTTAACTATGTCTCCGCCTCTGCTGAAGCAGTAAGCTACAAATAACAACAGGACACAGTCCACTGTTGGCATCTTCCCAAAGAAAACTGAATCTGGGTTAAGTACTTCACTATGTAACTTTTCACCCCTTGAACCAGTGGGAGAGAAAATACCAGGTTGCTGCATGAGTTGTCTAATGTTTTGTTAGCAGGAGGCCTTCATAGTCTTCTACTATTGCTAACCTTTATGGTTTTGTGATCTGTAAGTAATTCTGATGGGAAAGAATGCAGTTACTCCTTATGAATAAGTGCTGACAGTACTGTCATGATCAGAAGCATTTAAATAGTCTTACTGTGCAAGCTTCATCATGTTTACTTGGAAGTAAATCCCAGAGGCAGAGGCATATGGAGGCAGTGACAGATTTTACTTTCTTGGGCTCCATGATCACTGCAGATGGTGACAGCAACCACGAAATTAAAAGATTCCTGCTTCTTGGGAGGAAAGCAATGATAAACCTTGACACCATCTTAAAAAGCAGAGACATCACCTTGCCAACAAAAGTCCGAATAGTCAAAGCTATGGTTTTTCCTGTAGTGATGTATGGAAGCAAGAGCTGGACCGTAAAGAAGGCTGATCACCGAAGAATTGATACTTTTGAATTGTGGTGCTGGAGGAGACCCTTGAGAGTCCCCTGGATTGCAAAGAGAACAAACCTATCCATTTTGAAGGAAATCAACCCTGAGTGCTCACTGGAAGGACAGATTCTGAAGCTGAGGCTCCAATACTTTGGCCATCTCATGAGAAGAGAAGACTGCCTGGAAAAGACCCTGATGTTGGGAAAGTGTGAAGGCAAGAGAAGGAGGGGATGACAGAGGACGAGATGGATGGACAGTGTCATCAAAGCTAACAACATGACTTTGACCCAACTCCAGGAGGCAGTGGAAGACAGGAGGGCCTGGCGTGCTCTGGTCCATGGGGTCACGAAGAGTCAGACACGACTTAACGACTAAACAACAACAACAAATCCCAGTGTATTCAATGGGCCCTCTTAGAAAATTATAAAATACAGATCGGGTATTGTAGCATCTTAAAGGCTAACTAATTTATTTAATAAGAAGAAAAAAATAAAAATTAAAGACAACAAAGCTTTATTTTTGTTTTTGCCTGTTATGCTTACACAGACTAACTCTTCTACCTCTTCCCAGACCACAACTGACTTATTTAAGTATGTACTTCCATGGATAAAAATCCACTTCCACAGAAACATGGAGCATAACCAGACACATGGCATCTCCCAGATAAATTATGTCTATGATTACAGTCTAAATTTACCATTTCTTTTAATTATTTTATATTTACATTGACTTCAGTGACACCTAAAGGAGGATAGCAGAAGTAATTTGATTCCATTTAGAAATACAGAGCATTGCCCTCATAATAGGAATATGACTGAAATAGAGCTACAGAAATTGGTAAAAGTAGAAGTCATCCTCAGTTTTCCTCTAAGCATGGATTTGTATAGGACTAGGTGCTATCTCTTGTCTAAGTGCTATGTATTCAGGTATAAATGAGGAATAAATAAGCCGTGCTCATGACAGAATGCAAATCTGTTCCTGCAAAAGTGTAGCTCTTTTTTTCAGACCAGTGCTACCTTAATTGGCCAAATTTTAGGATAATATTAAAGGGATACAAGCGAAACATCCTGTATTTACTATGTAGCCAAAGATATACTGACTGGATTTTATAGCCAAAATCCTACTGCTGACATAGTAAATTACAATACAGTAGGCCCATTTACCCCTTCATGGATTGCTGATTGGTCATCACAAACACTCTTTTCCAACAACACAAGAGGCGACTCTACACATGCACATCACCAGATGGGCAATACCGAAATCAGATTGATTATATTCTCTGCAGCCAAAGATAGAGAAACTATACAGTCAGCAAAAACAAGACGTGGAGCTGATTGTGGCTTTGATCATCAGCTTCTTATAGCAAAACTGAAGAAAATAGGAAAAACCACTGGGGTAGTCAGGTATAATCTAAACCAAATCCCTTGTGAATACACAGTGGAAGTGAAGAACAGATTTAAGGAACTAGATTTGGTGGACAGAGTGCCTGAAGAACTATGGATGGAGGCTCATAACATTGTACAGGAGGCAGCAACAAAAACCATCCCAAAGAAAAGGAAATGCAAGAAAGCAAAGTGGCTGTCCAACAAGGCCTTACAAATAGCAGAAAAGAGAAGGGAAATAAAATGCAGGGGAGATAGGAAAATCTACAGAAAATTGAATGCAGGCTGTGGCGATTGCGCATGTCAGTCATGCTATTTATATTCATGAGCTGATTTGCATGAACCAATGAGAGGACTGGAGAAACGGAGTCAGCAGCTACATGAGGCTTGACAGGAGGAGTCATCAGATAGGGTTAGTCAGAGAGAGAGGGAACAGATACAGTAGTGCCTCGCATGACGACGTTAATTCGTTCCAGCAAAATTGCTGTTGAACAAAAACGTTGTCATGCAATTTTAAAAAGCCCATAGAAACGCATTAAAACCCAATTAATGTGTTCCTATGGGCTTCAAACCCACCGTCCACCAAAGATCCTCCATACCGCGGCCATTTTCACTGCCCGTGCAGCAAGGAATCCATCCCAGAAAACAGCGGGTGGCCATGTTTTTCACCCAGCAGCCATTTTGAAAACGCCGATCAGCTGTGCGAAAATCATCGCTTTGCGATGATCCGTTACCAAAGCAGGGAACCGATCATCGCAAAGCAAAATTCACCCATAGGGAACATCGTTTTGCGAATGCTTTTGCGATCGCAAAAACATCAACGTCATGCAATTTCATCGTCAAACGGAGTGCTCGTAAAGCGAGGCACCACTGTACTGAGAGAGATAGATCTGGTTAGGAAAATAGGTAGAGAAGGTGGTAATGATATAGCAAGAGAAAATAAGTACAGTATGTACTGAGAGAACTGTTGATGAATTGCTTATGTATAATGTGTATCTGAAGAACTTATGTTATTATTTAATCTGCTTCACTCAAATAAATAAGTTCTGTTTCTGTTCACAAGACAAGTGTTCTGACAAACGTCATTTATATTGTGGACTGAGGTAATCCACTGGTGGCAGCGAGAAGAAAACACAACATGAGCCTTTGTAAGGGAAAGACAAGCAAGGGCCACAAGGGCAAAGGCCACACAGACTTCCAAAGAATAGCAAGGATACACAAGAGGGCCTTCTTAAACGAACAGTGCAAAGAAATACTGTAGAGGAAAATAATAGAAAGGGAAAAACCAGAGATCTGTTCAGGAAAATTGGAGATATTAAAGAAACCTTTTGTGCAAAGATGGACATGATAAAGGACAAAAATAGGAGGGATCTCACAGAAGCAGAAGACATCAAGAAGAGGTGGCAAGAATACACAGAGGAATTATACCAGACAGATTTGGATGTCCTGGACAACCCAGATAGTATGGTTGCTGACCTTGAGACAGACATCCTGGAGAGCGAAGTCAAGTGAGCCTTAGAAAATATGGTTAACAACAAGGCCAGTGGAGGTGATGGCATTCCAGATGAACTGTTTAAAATCTTAAAAAGAGTACAGTACACTGTTAAGGTGCTACACTCAATATGCTGGCAAGTTTGGAAAACTCAGCAGTGGCCGGAGAATCGGAAAATATCGGTCTACATCCCAATCCCAAAGAAGGGCAGTGCCAAAGAATGGTCCAACTACTGTAAAATTGCACTCATTTCACACGCTAGCAAGGTTATGCTCAAAATCCTCCAAGGCAGGCTTCAGCAGTACGTGGACCGAGAACTCCCAGAAGTACAAGCTAGATTTTGAAGGGTCAGAAGAACTAGAGACCAAATTGCTAACCTGGACTGGTCAAACTACCGGTTGCACTAAAGCATTTGAAACTAAAGGGCTTAGAAATGATTACATGGCTGTATTCTTTGTGTGTGTGTGTTTAAGTAGCTGTGAGAGTCTCAAATAGGTTTTAGGTGTTGCGAAGGGAAGTTTAATTATTCTTGCTATTGTTTTTCTGTGGCTCAGTACCTATCAGCATATACTCTTTGCTTCAAATACGGTTTTAAAAGCATGTATTTTTATTTTATTTATTTACTTTAAAATTTTGTGAAGGAAAGCAGGAGGCAAGTGAGCCGTCCTCACCAATAGAACCATCAAAAGAGGAAAGAGGAGTCAGTAAGGGTGATATAGGAGAGATGGAAAGAACCTTAGTAGAGGAGAAAAGGAGTGTAGAGGTTTGCCTAGTAGAGGAAGGAGAAGGAAGCAAAGGTGAGGAGCTGAAACTCTATGTGGGAGGAGTATATAAAAGAAGGGGAAGAGAGGAGGTTTGAAGTAGACTGGAATAAGAGGGAAAGGAGAATGAAGCTGAGGTGGAGAAGGAAAAGAACGATTTAGAATATGAGAAAGCATGGGATCTTCTGAAGGATTTTCCAAATCTAAGAGTCGGAGGCTTGCTGCCTGACACAAAGACAGAAAAGTGAAGGAGATACCACCTTCGAAACACATTAATGGATAGTCATTGTCTTTCCACAGGGGGGGGGGGCAAGGTTGCGGGAGGAAAGTGATACGTCCAGATTCAATCTACAATGCCCCACCGAAGGACGGCGATTGGGCACGTCACCCATGCTGTGGAATGGTTTGCGTGATGCGGAGTGCTCCCCTATGTAAGATTACGGATTGAGAGCGGTTTGGTCCAGCCCCGCAGTGAATCATCCCCCTGTACAGGAACATTCAATGTTGTCAAGTTATGGACAGATGCCAGATCTGTCATGTTTTGACCCTGTTGGTGTTACGGTTGAAACCCCACAAATTAATAAAGTTGAAATAGAGAATAGTTTTTAAAAGTGTCCATCCCTTCTTTCCGCCAAAACGGAGGAACTGCGACAACTTTCAAAAGAACCCAACTGCACATTTATATTCTGCTTTTTTTACCTTAGTCCTCACCAGATAATTCCCCATCTGCGAGTTGCCTCCTAAATATGTTTTGTTTGTATTTTGATATGTATAAAGAATTTGTAAGTTAAAGAGATGATTTTTTATTCTTCCTCAACACCAGTCTGTGACTGAATGTATGGAGACCATTGCCAGTTGAGATAAATCTAAGCAAAGCCTGGGCACTCTGAGGCCTTGGGCCATTTCACTTGGTGAGGCTCCCATTGTTTGGAAAGAGAGGTAACAAAATTGTTTAATGTGAAAAATGGCATGAACGTACATCTGGATCCAGATATTTTTTTGGGGGGGGATTCTTGGTGTAAGCTGAATGTATCCAAAAAGTTAAGTTGATATCACCAGATATACCAATATCAGTTCATAAATGTCAAACCTATAAATTTGATATGGCCCCTACTGGTGGTAAAATTTGTGTCCCATCTTTGTTGGGAGTTTTGGACTCCACAGCTACCACAGAATCTGAATATAAAAGGCCAGGTTCATTAACAGAAATGATCTCTTTTTCTGATCCCTGTTCTTCTTTGCTTTACTAATGGGACTCAGCACTTCAAAATATATTGGGCAGTGACTGCCGCCTCTTCCAGGGCTTTTCTACCAAGTTCCCGGCTCGGTGTTTCTGCTTTTAAAACTTAATTTCGGAGATAAAAGAAAAAGCTGGCGACGTGGTGGGTCCTTTGCACCCACAATCCCCCATCTGCAGCATCTGCCGGATTTAACCCTGTCATCTGCAGGGAGGGGAAATGGCCCTGGGTCTAATCTGGAGAGTTATTTTAAAGCGGCGCAGAGACACTACTGTAGTGGATGAAGCAATGCCACGACTATAAGGAAGCTTATTCTGACAACGTGACACCAGCTGTCCCGGAACAAGCGGCAAACAAACGCCAAGAAGGAACACAACTCTTTTAAACGAGCCAAATTAAGGTTGTGGGGGATCCGCGCCTGCGCCCTAGCGCTTCAGTGGAAGGGCTCGTGGACCGCTGGACGCGCAACCCTTAGCGCATGTGCTCTAGGGACATCCATGGCAGCCCCTGGTTAGCCGGTGGCGGCGGTAGAGTTTTGACGCGTGCGTCCTTTGATTTTTGGAGTTTTTGTGTGTGGTGTTTTTTTTTTTTTGCAGCGAAGAAGGTCTCGTTCCCACCCACCCCGTCCCAGTGGGGTGGTATCGCGAGAGCAAGCGGGTGAGAGGGCCGTAGAGCGGAAGCTGTTCTGCGGCGCTCCGGCTGAGGGCGAAAGAAGCTGCCGAGTGGGGAAGAGGAAGCGTGAGGGGGCCGCTCGGTGCGGAGCCCCAGGACCTTAACGGTGAGCTGGTCCTCAGCAAAGGCAGAGGGGGTGGGAGCGCCCGCCCGCAAGGCTTCGGAGCCGCCGGGGAGTCTAGGGCGAGCCGCTGACAAGGCGGGCGGGCGGGCGCCCCCTGCCTCCGTCCCGCCCCTGGCTGTCAAGGGGGCCCTGGCGCGGGCACGGGCGGGCGAATTTCGGTGGCCGGGGAGGAGAGGGGAGAGGCCTCTGTTCACGTGCGTCCACGTTGGTCCCCCCCCTTTTTTTCTTCCTTTGACGGTTTGCTACTGGTATGAGTGTCTGTTCCCGTCTTGAGGAAAGACCCGAGGGGGGGAGGTTTGGGGGTGAGGCAGGTCTGTCTTCTCCCCCCGTGGTGGACTTAGGAAGGGAATCCTGCCCCCGCTGATGGCGTTTTGGGGGGGGGCACCCAATGGTCTGCCTCGGTAGATAAGGCAGTTTCGTGTGCTGGTAAGGATGTTTGCTGAATTCATCGTTTCCGTTTTGGGAATGGCCCGCTCAATGAAATTCTGCCGGAAAGTGTTATTTTATATTAAAGCGGAAGCTGGACTGAATTTGGTTGAGTCTTCGATAAAATGTGTGTGTGGAGGGGGTGCAGAGCAAAACTTTCAAAGTTAAACTGAACCGTCATTCGTACCGCCCAATCGATCCTGTGAACTTAACTAGAGAGAATATAAGCAGGTGATATTCCCAAGAAATGTGCTTAGCTGTGGCGTGTTTTGTTGAATATGGATTCGTGTGTTAAGGAAGCTTCAGGCATGCGACTTGGTGCCCACTCGACACGCAAAAGTAGAAATAACTATATTGCATTGATAGGGATATTTAGGCATCTGTGCCCTGAACACCTGGGCCTAAAGAAAAACTTTATACAGTACATACAGCCCTTACTCTTGGTACTGTATTTCTTAGCGAAGTCCCAATGAGAGATATAAAATATCATTGATTTGTTTTTAATCAGAGCTCACTGTGATTACTTAAGAGTAAGCTATGACTAGGAATTCTCCTTTGGAAGGATTCTACTATATTGTGAAACATATTGCCAAGGGTTATGCACTGTTATGGGATTTCCCATGCATAAACCATGTACATGGATGGGCTAGGCATGTCTTGAATATGTACTGCCATTAATACCATATGTCCCGTTCTTTGTGCTGGATATGGTGTTGTTGCCAAAGGATCTGCCTGCATGCCAAAATAGTGCCCTAGAGCAGTGGTTCTTAACGTGGGCGATAATGCCCCCCAGGGGGCGATTTCATTTTTAAAGGGGGCGGTAGAACGAAAAGGGGCGGTGTGGGGGCGGTGGAACAGAAGGGGGGCGGTAGGGGGGCGCTGGAGCAAGCCAAACCTGTGAAGATGGCTGCAGCCTTTTTACATTGTGCATGAATATATATTTTCCTCCAATCTTAATTTAGTTTCAGACTTTTTGTCTTGAAATTTTTAGTTCCTGCATTTGTTTTTATGCCCTTTTTATATTTCTTTTTGCGTCTTAAATTCACTTGCAACTAAATCATTAAATGTTACTTATTTGGGGGCATTTCATTTTCTTGGAATTTAATTTTGTTTTCAGGGGTCATTGGATTGAAGTGTCTTAAATAAATAAATAGATAAATAGATAAATAAATAAATATCATCACCGCGGGGAGGGGGGCGATGATAACTTCCTCAATGGCTCAAGGGGGCGTTTCTTTCAAAAAGGTTAAAAACCACTGCCCTAGAGGTCTCTGACACCTTAAGATATTCTGACATGTATTCTTTCTCTGTTACAGCTTTAGGGAAGAAATGGCTAGCTCCATATGATTTTGTTTTATGGATTATTTTCTGCAGCCAAATTGAGCAAATGTTATAGTGTTACTGCTGCAGTATTAACCATAGTGTAAATCTATAGAACCCAATTAATGCAGGATTATATCATCTCCTCAGAATAAAAGTCTCAAGAGTTTATCAAGGCCAAATGGTCCAACATATTGCAGTTGTATTTTATAGCCTATGCAACAATTCTAATGATGTGGCTTCTTTTTGTATTTTGTATAAAAGGTGTGATCACTTTGTAAGGAAGAAAATTACTTAAGACCCCCCCCTTTCCTGTTATAATAACTTTAACCATATCAAATGCTGATCCTGTATTGCTAGTTATATAAAGCAAGGGTTGTCATGCAAATTAATCCAGAAATTTTTTTAGCATTTTTCAAACTTTCTTTGTTGGTCCACGTATACTTAACATAACTTGTAGAACATTGATGTCCCCAAAAGATGGTTGTTTATAAGCCTAGACTGAATATATTCTGTTACTGACACAAGGAGGAAATGAACCATTGTTCCTGTCACTGAAGATTTCAGATAACTTCCCCAAATAGTAATGAGAATGATTTGGTTGCTTAGAAAAAGAAAATTGATCTTCCTGTTCTTTCAAGGAGAAGGGGAATGTTCCCTGTAACAATTGCTCATATTATAAGGTGGATGATATATGCAAGAATGTACAGTAATATGTAATCTTAACACGGAGGTATCTGTGTGGAACAAAAGTAGTAATAATGTGCTAAATCAAGCCTTCCTTTCCCACTCTCTTTTACCTTGTCTGTGGGTTAAATATAGTTGGTAAGGTATACTGAGTATAGGATAAGTATAATGTACCAGCCTTGTTTTTAGCTAAATTGCCAGTTAGTTCTCCATAGGCAATTAGAAATATCACTTAGGTGAGTGAGTGAACTGCCAGAAAACAAATAGAATGTTTAGCTTCTCTGGCAGCCAACAGTGTTTCTCTGCTACATATAGAGGAGAGTGTATTCCCTCTTTCCTTTTAAGTGCTGAGAGCAAGCAGGCATGGCAAGGCTAGAATGAGTGCCCCTAATTGAATAAATTTTCTCTGTTTTGTTCTTCCCCAGCTTGCGTTTTTTTTTAAACTGGATAAAATAACCCACTTCAGACCTTATAACTTTTTCACTGGAGGATTGCTTCAGCTTTTTTGTAATTTTGTACTGTTTTACCTTTTCAAATTGTACTGTGTTCTATCAGGTGTGGCATTAAGAATTGCACCTGGTTTTCCAAATGTGATCACATAGTGGGCAAAACTCTGTTGCACTGTTACACAAAAGATGTAATTTTTATCAGAAAATTACTATAAGTTAAGAAATCTCTGAATATATTATCTGTTGCATACTGACTGAGTTGTGGGGCTTGACAGGCAGCGGATAATGCCTATAGAAATTTATTAACTTCTGGCTACTCTCTGCTAAAAGTTATGCCTTTTACATAACTGCACAACAGGATTTTTGCCAAAATATACATTTAAAGGCATTATGATACTGCCATTTTAAAAAAATCCCTTTACTAATGATTCTTAAAATAGGATTTGTCTTCTTCACAGCAGCTTCACTCTGGATTGAGCTGTATATCTGGCAAGTTACTTGCATCAAAAGGGGATAATGACTGAGGCCTTTAGGAGAGGTGCTGATCATGATGATGCCTTCGTCCTTCCCCAGTTTTTGTCTGACTGACTTTCTGAAAACTGCAGTTTGAGCAAAATTGAGAAGTACACGAGCAAAATTAGTCTTATGAGAAAGCTGTATATTATTCATGCCTGGCTCTGTATTCATTGTTGTAGAATGTGTTAGAATGTATTGCTTTTTGCAATGACTTAGTCAACTCCTATTCTTTTGCTGGAATGTCATCTTTGCTGTCTATTGTTTCAACCTAAGCAGAGCTACAGGGTGACAAGTAGGATATTAAATAAATGGCATTGTATTTCTAATAAATTTGGCTTTCCCTGTTTGCAACTACCTCATATGTTATCTTTTGCTTAGTATCTCACATGCCTTGGTAGCTGCAATAGTTCTTAGAACCAGGATGGATCTGATTTAATTCAAAGTGATTTAAATCACAATTAAAAAAAATTGGTGGGTTTTTGGATAATTTAAATTGAAAAAACATTTTTATTAATCCTGCTTAGAACATATTTTGTTGATTGAAGAAGTAATGCTAAATGTCTATCTTAAATAAAAGTAGAGTCTTTGCAAATGGTTTTGTTCAATAAACAATTTTATTTTTTTGCTGGTTTCTACCACATTATTTCCATTCACTCAACCCTTAATCTCTGTTCTTCCAGCTGTTTTTTCTTCTTCTCTTAATGCTATCTATGGATATTATTACACAGTTATGACTGGATGACTGAAATACTGTTGCTTGGTTACACAAAAGGCATAGCTTTTAGAGATTAATTGCTATAAATTAAGAAATCTCTTTGCACACCGAATTGCATGACTTGGTAGTCAACTGGTAATATCTACAGAAATTTCTTAACTCATGGCAGTTTGCCTCACCATTTTATGGAACTGTACAACAGGATTTCAGCAGATGAATTGCTATCTTGCAGAAGCCTATTTCAAAGTGTTCCTAAATCCTATTGAACTTGAAATGTTTTTGCTTATGAAGACTGCTATTTATTGAATTAGTTCCATTACAGTAAGGGAAAAATCAGTTTGTGCTTTCGTTGTATCGTGTCTCACATAGAAACTCTCCAAACTATAGCCACTTTTACTCATATTATTCATATATGTTCCCATCTGGGTCCCTAAATGATGTTGCAGAATGGTGGGCAACAGCCACAAATCATTTTGGCAAGTTGCCCAGGAGAAAATGAAAAACCACATCCCCTTCTCCAATACCATCTGCATAAAAATGTGGGAGCAGTCTGACCCTGTTGACCAGAAAAAAATAAGACTTTCCCTGCCCCAAGTTCTTTATCAGGCTTAGATAACTTGAAGAAATTGAGGGGTTCATATTTAACTTTTTATTAGACTTTGAAGACTGTCAAAAACTGTAAGATAAAATGGGTGTTAATGGTTGGCTTCTAAGGTGATTTTTAAAGGTGTTTCTAATTTATAGGGGTCTGCAGATGTTGCTTGAACCAATATTAATAATTTTGTCCCCACAATTCTTTAGCATGAACAGAAGAGTAGAGAGTTGTCTTCTCTTATTTGTGTGGGGTAATGTTGGAGTATTCTTGCTACTTAGAGAAGATATCTAAATGTTCCTTGCACACTCAAAAACTGGAGTAGAAATAAAGTCTCCAAGGTAGACATGTATGCAGTGCCCAATATATTGCATGCCAGAGGGCAGAGGGCACTCACCCAAGTGAACTGGTAGATGATTCATCATCTGGAAAAACTTCAAGTGGTGTTCTATTAAGAATATATATTTGCCTGGAGTGTTTCAGAGTGCCAGACTGGGATGGCATAGGCATCATATTTACGGTTCAAATTTATTTGTAATACCTATATACAATCACATATCTTGAAACAAATTTATATGTATCTTGAAATTTGTGTCTGCAGCTATGCATGTACTTTGAATCTTCTGAAGTAGGTGACAACTTTGACTACAGTTACAAACATGTTTGTTGTTTGTAGGTGTCACCAAGTTGCTTCCAATTTAAAGCAACCCTGATATGGGCAAAATCATGTTGCATAGTATAGTAAATCATACTACAGTAGGCCTTACTGTGCTATAGTAAGCTGCACTTAGAGTAGACCAATTTGAATCAATGAAGGAGTTATCTTACAAAGTCTGCATTGAATTAGTGGGCACACTCTGAGGCAATTTACTGTGGAAAGTGACAGTATTTGGGCCTAGTTTCCAAGATATGTGAGATACTCCAAGAATGCTTTCCCATTCTGATCCATGGAGAGTATCCATGGTTGAGTGGGGATTTGCACTGCGATCTTCTGAATCCTTGTCTGAAGTTCTATCCACTCTATCATTCTGGCTTTCTGAGAGCTTCATTTAGATCCCTACTCAAACATGGAAACTCAGTGGGAGGGAGTCTACATGTGGTGTGGTGGATAAAATATAAGAATAGGGCTCTTTGAGTGGTGATCTCAGAGAACGTCCTTTAAGTTGGATAAAAACCTGTTGAACAGTGTTATCTGTTTTTAGCCTTGAAAAGGCACTCCCCCTTTTTAATGTGCAGAAACCCTAGTATGGCACATGTATATAATCTGAATTCAACAGTATATACTTCTTTCTTAAATTATTATTTTAAAATATATACATATTTAATCAATAGATTCATTGTTTAAAAGTAGTTTAACTAACTGTCTAATATTGATTTAAACAAGAGTACTTTGAGAAATCCTATTAAATAGCTGAATATGATCGTGCAGCTACTGAACATGTATGAATGCTTTAACTATTGAAGGAATTGCAATGCTAAGATGGTTATTTCAATTAGTCCCTGTAAAGTAGCAAGCTTTGGCAGGAGTATTTCGGAGGTAGTTGTTTTCATTGTACTCTGGTCTAAACATGCCTGACATCATGCCATTGCAATTGTGTGCACACTTAGGTCCACTTGTGTTGGAGTATACACAGTGGGTCCGGTTTTCTGTACTGGGAAGGATGATCGTGGTCTGGATATACAATAGATCTGTGCAATTCTGTTGTCTTGTAATGGTCAGATAATTACCTGGCAGATTTCAGACAGTGGATCATGCAGCCTTTGCCAGGGTTGGGGACCAATACAGATGGTCTGTCCCAAGAGGCTGATTAGATGCAAGTTGTTCCCTGATGGCCTTTAGTGAGTTTTCTGTCATTTTATACAGGCAGTTCTGTCAAAACACTGATTGACTTCTAGAATGGGGAAATGACTGGGATTTAAGACAGTCACTCCAAAAGAACCTTCCACAGAGTGAACCCAGGGTGGTTTAATAGGGAGCTGGTAGTGATGAAATGAATGGAATAGAGATACAGTGGTAATGGTGAAAAACTCTAAGCAGTTCCAAGCAAATATGAGCTAGAGCCAGTGTTCCTTCTAAGCTGTGTGGCATTGACGCCATGCACTTGCAGCCAGTGTTGCCACCCATTTGGTTCCTGTCACAGCCAGAATCCTTCACACATAAGACAGGGTTTCTGCTCAGTGTTGGTGGAAAATGGAATGTAATTAAAGAGCAGGAATTCTGCAATTTGAAGTCAGACAAACAAACAAAACAAAACCATGAACTGAACATGCCTAATGGGTAATTATCAGCCTATTTCCAATACTATATTGTATTCCTGCACGAAATAGTAGAGCATTTGTTGGCTTCATGGCTCCTGGAATCTCTGAATGAGATGGATTATATACATCCATTTCAATCTGGCTTCAGGCCTGGTCATACTGGATGATCTTTTCTAGGAACTGGACTGTGGAGTGTGTCCCTGATCTGCTAAACTTCCTTGCAACTTATGTATCCTTTTGAGTCCCTCTCTGGGATGCAATAGATCAGTGGTCCCCAACCTTGGGCCTCCAGATGTTCTTGGACTACAGCTCCCAGAAACCTCCACCACCACCTCTGCTGGGCAGGATTTCTGGGAGCTGAAGTCCAAGAACATCTGGAGGCCCAAGGTTGGGGACCACTGCGATAGATGGCAACCCATGCTTTAGATTGGCTCTAGTCCTTCCTGTAGAATATCACAAGGTAGTGCAGGGGAACTTCTGTTCACAAGGAAAATCAGGGGTTCAACCTTCACCAGATAGAGTTGCACTCCTATGAAAAGCTTAGTGCCCAGGTTTCACTGGTGGGATGGCCAGGTAGGTGTTTGTAAGTATACCTACAGCACTGATTCGTGCAGATGCCTGATCAGGCCATGATGACAAATGGCATAGTTACATCACTCTTGAATTGCTGTAACACATTGTACGTGGGTCTCCTATTGAAATCTATATTTTGAAACTTTAGCTAGTCCAAGTAGCAACGACCAGACTTTGAATGGGAAACATACAGTATACAGTATACTGCTTCAACATTTCTGCTGGATACCAGCCCATTTCAGAACCCAATTCAAAGCCCTATACATCAGTGTTCCCCAACCTTGGGCCTCCAGATGTTGTTGGACTTCAATTCCCAGAAATCCTGGCCGGCAGAAGTGGTGGTGGAGGCTTCTGGGAGGTATAGTCCAACAACATCTGGAGGCCCAAGGTTGGGGAACACTGCTATACATCTTAAGATCAAATTGTTTGAAGAACTGCATTTTCGCATATAAGGTTTTAAGATATTCTTCAGAGCTCTTCTCTTGACCCCTCACCCTCACAGGCACCATTGGTGCAGATTAAAGAACAGGCATTTATCAGTGGCTGGTTCCAAGCTGTGGAACTCACTTATACAGGAAGTTAGTTTGGCCCCTCCATGCTGCCCCTCTGCTGTCAGTCAAACACTTTTTACTTCAGACAAACTTTTCCTCATTGATTAGACTGCACAGAAAATGTTTTTAAACTTCTTAAAATATTTTTCTCATATCTTTTTTTGTTTTAAATTTCTTTTAAGTTTAGCAGTATAGTATGTTGCTGTCCTTCTTCAAGCAGGTGAAGATCTTTCTCTTCAGGTAGGAATTTCCTTAGTGACTAACTGCCTAGGAGACAGTGAATGGGATGTCTATATTGTGTTGCTTCTAAATCTGTTTTTAATGCTTTCACCTAATATTTTAATATTAATATAATATATTATTAATATAATATTAATATAATATTCTTAATTCTTCTTAATATTTGAGTAATTTACTATTTTTACTTTTTAATATTGTCTTCTTAATTATGTAAGCTGCCTTGGGTCCTTTTTAAGGAGAAAGGCAGGGTAAAATATTTTAACTAAATAAAATAATTTAATGTATTCTCAAAGGCTTTCATGGCCTTGTTGAAGAGCCTACAGAAATCTCCCCTTGCCACCAAATAGTTTTTTTGAGCTCTATTTCAAAAATTCTCGTCTATTGTACAGTCCTGGAAGAAACAGCCTTTTTTTTTTTTTTTTTTTTTGATTAATAAACTCCAACTTCAGTGACAGGTGGTAGTATTTCCTGCTAATGAGTTATGTGGTGTCTCTCTGTGCTTATCTTATGCTCATAACGGGAGTACTTTTCAAAGTGTTTACAGTATTTTTAGTTCTGTAAAGTGAAAATACTTTGCTGAAATACCACAGTCTTGAAAATTTTTGCATGTATGATATCCCACCAATTCAAGAACATTGTTTTCCTTGAAAAATATTCTGTCCCTGTTACTGCCGTGGTGTGTTTACTAACTGTAGGAGTGTTTTGTTGGTGTAGTTATAGGCAATACGTATACTGTACTTTAAAAAACTGCCTTGTACAGGTGAAAGATACCGTTGCTTTATAATCAGAGTAAGAGATTCCCTGCTAATGTAATTTGTATGAAATAGTAACATCATTTTTTCCTGACATTATTTCTTGCTCCTCCAAGAAATGAAACGCTTTAACATATAAGATGTAAACAATTTCAGTTTTCCACTTACAGCTGGCTACATTTACTTCAAATTTGAAATCTGAGTGGGCTAATACATCAAACTAATATCCCTTGCTCTTAAAATATAAAGCAGTTGCACTCACAACCCTTCTCTTTATTCTGTTTCCAAAGGATTCAATTCCATTGATTCTAGAATATGCACCTGTTTAAATAGTGTTTCTGGCACAACTGTTCTGTTTTTGGAGAGGGCAGCATTTGAAGATGACTTGCGACTTTCTCTTCTGAGATCAGAATCAAAACTATTCTCTGCAGGTGTACGATGTGGCCAATAAAAAGACAGGGAAAGGCTGTTTCCCTCATTTGAGGCATTTCTAGTACAGTACTGTACAGTAGATTGCTGGCTCACAGTGTACCAGCTAATTAGCCTTAACAGCGGGTCGTGCGTTTACTCGGAAGAAAAATGCATCGATCCCTCCTCCATATGTAATTCAAAATCTTAAATATGCATGCTTCATATTGGAGCCTTGGCCTCTGAATAGAGGAGAGGCATGCCACGCCCTACCGTGACAGAAACTGGGGTGGAGTGGGAGAGGAAACCCAGCAGAGAATAAGACTCTCCGAAGTGCCTCCCGTTTGCAAAGGAACCTGGGCCGCACATGGTGATTGATAAGCGACTTGGAGTGTCTTTGGAAGGAGGAGAAACGCACTTTTTTTCTCTCTCTTGGACGAGAACTAAAGGATGACTTCAGCGTTTCCTCTCCGGATGGGTTGGGGGCCAGGACGAGTAAGCCCATGTGTGGTTAGGCGAAAGCCGCGGTCTTTAAAGTCCAAGGGGAGTCCGCCTCGTTCAGGGGGAGAGAGAGGAGGCGCTCTGCCTGCGGGATGCGTGGCATGGAAGCCTGCCTGGCTTTGTGTAGCGAGCCTGCCTTTGGAGGGGAAGGGGGCGAGCGCTGAGCAGCCGCCGCCGCGCTCCCCCACAGAGGAGGAGGAAGTCTGCCTGGGGGCGTGAGGCGGCCGGTGTGGCTCGTTGTGCTATTGGTCAGCTGGAGCGACGGAGCCTTCGCCGTGTCCTTTTTTTGGGGCGCTGCTATTGGCCGCTGAAGCTGCCACTCCGCGGTGCCTGCTTGCGACCGGAGCAGAAAGGGGGAGAGAGAGGGTATAGAAAAGAGGAAGCGGCAAAGCCGAGTTGAGCCGACGGGAGGGGAGGGGATCAGGGCGCGGCTGCTGTCATTGATCCGGGCGACATCCCTCAATGTGCCGTCTCTTCTTTTGCTCCTAGGGTGGACTGGCCTTGGCTGTCTCCGCTGTCTATGCCAAATACGGAGCTAGGACTCCAGCAGAGCGGGCGGCGCGGAGGATTGGAGGAGGAGGAGGAGGAGGAGGCTCAGCCGGGAGTTCCCGGAGAAGGGTTCGGGCAGAGGTCCTTTCCTATCCTTTCCTATCCCGTCATTCCTGCCCAGGATCGGTCGGAGCATGGAAGCCGTCGCCAAATACGATTTCAAAGCCACCGCAGATGATGAGCTCAGTTTCAAACGGGGGGATATCCTTAAGGTAAGTCAACCAGGAAAAAGCGAAGATTGCCCTCTTGAGGATTTCTTTGATATGTTTCCCCCTTTCCCTAGATGCAGCATCGCATCTTTCCAAGTCCCGTACTTCCCTTCTCCGTTACAAATTGTAAATTTCTTTATGCCTAAGGACTTTTTGATAGTTTGAGAGACTGTCATTCTAAAATTAAACTGACGCAATTGTTCTGGCATATGTAGAATTGTTGTGAATTGGTTTATGATGGTTCATGCTGTGGTTAGATGCCTTGTTTTCTCGTCTTTGCAAGAGGCAAACCGTTTGCCCAGAAATAGGAGAAACAGTATTGCCACTGATGAGTGCTAGTTTAAACATTCTAGTCTAACTTTGCATACATTGGCTGTAGTTTTTCTTTGCACAGAAGTAATGATAATGACATCAGCGTCTGGAAAAGACGCTGATGTTAGGAAATTGTGAAGGCAGGAGGAGAAAGGGACGACAGAGGATGAGATGGTTGGACAGTGTCATCAAAGCTACCAACATGAATTTGACCCAACTCCTTGAGGCAGTGGAAGGCAGGAGGGCCTGATGTGCTCTGGTCCATGGGCTCACGAAGAGTCGGACACGACTAAACGACTAAACAGCAACAAAAACAATGATTATGTTATTTTAATGTTAGATTATATCATTAGATGTGCTGGTTTCATCTTCATTTTTAACTCTTGGTGATTGTGATGAGCAGTGAAGTCTGTGATGTTGAGTTTTGTGTTTCACTAAGTTGTTGTAAAGGTTTACAGATAACACAGAAAAGTATATCATATTAGAGCTGAAGAAAGGCAACATTATTTAATTAAAATGTATCTTACCTTTCTGCCTAACAGAATGAATAGATAGTTAATTGAATAAGTTTTTTTTAAAGACACGGATGAACATAGAAGTATTTGACGATAATGATTTAAAGAGTGTGGAAACCTTTAAAATTGGAGGAAGACAAGATGTACTTTATTTTTCCTAAAATCTCAACTGAATAGCAACTCAGATTCGAGAGTAGGAGTGGGAGGTGAATTTGTTTTTAATACCAGAATGGGCTTTGCACACAAGTAGACCTTTACACAATATAACTCGTGTTTTCTGGCAAATTTTGTTGATTTAAACAGTCCAATTTAGAAAACAGGCTTTTTGTTGGTATTGTTAAATAATGTAGAATTGGAAATTCTTGGTGCTCTACTTTAAACCACCTGGAAATTTTGATATTAACACTCTTAATATGTAATGTCCTCTCTCATAGGCTTAGATGATATAGTTCAGTATTATGGATGGAACTGCCTAAGGTTTAGGAACAGCTTGACTTTACAATGTCTAAAATTCTATTGCCACAACTTTATACTTTATCAGGATGTCATGCTAATATTTAATTTAATGTAATTGAAAACTTCCTATGTTTCCTCTTCAAGTTCTGAAGCTCCCTAAGACTCTACTTCTATCTGGGAAGTCTTTGTGAACCTTGGGATGTGGGGATGGGACTTTAATAGCCAAAAATTGCTACAATTGAGATAAAAATGCTGCTACCTATCCATCAGCAATGTTTAGCTATTAAAAGCTCCTTCTTCCCCAGTCCCAAGTCTCCCAAAAGCTTCACCAGATCAAAAGAGCCTAAGGAGCCTTGGTACAGTACCTTAAAAGGGGGGGGGGAATAGGAATCTTTCAGTTCAGTCAATTTAAATATTGCTGTCATGTACTGATGACATCATTCTGCTTACATCATTCTGCTTAAAGTTATGCCAAAAAGATTTCAGTTATTAATTGTTGGGGCTTCAACATGATAACCTGGTCCAAGCCATCCAAGGAGGTTTATGAGTGTTAATTTGTGCAGTGCTGTTAAAATTGTATATTGTTCCTCTACTATCTCAAGAAAAAATCACTGTTGATGAGAACAACATTGTTGATATGCGTTAGTTCAAATGAAAGGCATGAATTAATAACCCCAATTAAGAATTTGTGCTCTACCCAGATAGAATTAATTGTTATTCATGGATTCTCAGTGGTTTAGATTCACTGTACCATTTCCAGTACAGAATACAGTACCTGATTGTTCAGTTTAGTGGAATACAATGCAAGAGAAGGAATATTCTCCCTTTCTGTCTGAAGCCCCCCAGAACCATGATCCAGAGCTCTGGGAAACTCTCCATAGTCAGTTTTTAGGTGGCTCCTAGAAATGGAGTGAAGGAAGGAAAAAAGTTCCATAACATATACCTGAAATATATTGGGATGTCATCCAGAAAGTCCCAGTGAGGTAATTATAAATTACTACATTTGATACATTAAAAGGGTATCTGTTTATAAATTGGTGGTAAATATAGTCAGCTCTAGGTTCTGACAAGTGGTATTTTGTTTAGTGACAATGAAATATTTTGCATTTTCACAACAATTATTGCTTTTCTGCAGGATATTTCTAACTTTAAAACATAGATTTTGGAAATAACTGATATCAACTATATCTGTGTATTAATGTATTCCTCCTTTGAAAATATTGCTGTGGTGCTTAATAAGGATAATCTAAGCCAGTATGTATACTGTATAAATAATGGAAATTGCAAAATGTAGCAAAGTATTATTAAAAAGATAACAAATTTAACATAGCGTGGCCTGGGTTTTCAGTTATTCCTCATGTAGCTACGCTGAATTACTTGTGAATGCAATGAAAATGTAATTGATATCCAATAGAATGATTCCTTTTAGAAATACTAACCTTGTATATTAAAAAAAAAAACCAGCACTTAAATGATTAGTAGTTCCCGTCCATGTTCCTTGTGAAGAAGAAAAGGTGAATGCTGAATGACTCCAGTCTGATTTCCAGCAGATAACTTGACTATGATGTCATAGGACCATTACTGCAGTATACTTGTATATGCTGCACTTGATTGAGTATCATTTGAACTACATCCATTAGCTGCTTGCTCGTTATTAGCCGTATGGCTGTGTTCCAAGAGAGAACGAAGATATTTGACCATTTGACCTTTGACGCAGCACTTTGTAAACTAGTTAAATACTGACTCATAAATGTGTGTGTTAGTCTACAATATGCTATATTGTATATTTAGTTTTCTGTTTTGAAAATAGACTAAATTTATACAGTTTTATCAGAACAATCTACATCACTGCTCAGATAGCATCTGGCTTTGTTGTCAGAATTTTCATATTTGCTTTAAAAATATTAGAGAGGCATTTCCTGTCTTGTTTAGGCTCCCGTTTAGGCTATGCATGCCCTTATGTACAATTAAAATCTTTTTTCTTGATTCTCTTGCACTTGAGGTGGCTCACAGTAATTTAAACCAGAAAGCATTGGTCTTTTGGAAACAAATTAAATACACAACAGCCAAATTGGCAGAAATTTCTAATGCACATTTCTAGATGGATTAGCTTTCCTGAACAGGTAATTCTGACAAAGCTATCTCAAAGCTATCAAAGATGTGCTCTACTCTGCTGGGCCTCCACTAGAATGTTGTAGTTTGAATGATACTTTTTTCTACATTAAGACAGGCATCTACAAATCCTTGCTTTTGGCTGAACTTGTCCTAACCTCTAGCAAAAATGTAGTAGAAGCAGTGTCTCAGAAAAAAAAATTGGTCAAGAGGCATGCATGGGGCAACAAAGGTGTGCAGGTTCCAGAGAAACACCCTCAGGTGCTTAGGAATTTGTGTCCCAATGCTGTGTAAAGTACCTCTCTTTAAATATGCTCCTTTAAGACAGTTCTCAGATTCGATTAAACTGTGGATTTATTCTCATGTTCAAGAGTTCCTCTGCAAAAATAATGCATTTCACAATATTTTGGATTTAAGTAAAACCTTTTATGTGTTACTGGAAGTTTCCTCTCTTTCCTTCTTGCAATGGGTGCCTTCTTTTTATTTTTTTCCTGCTTTTGATAGGTTTGAGAATGAAATAGGATTTCGTAGGTTAAAACACCAGGCTTTGAATTGGGACAGGAAGCTGGTGAGCAATGCAGCTGCTACAAGAGTGACTGACAGTGTCCCTAGCTCCTTCCATTGATAAGAAAGCGGGCCAAAAAGATCTGTATTAGTTGAATGCTGAACTGCATCTGTGCTGAGTCATCTTCAAGGAGCACTGAGTGTGTTACAACTGCACACTTGAGAGGGTAAAGTTGAAATTTTACAATTGCATGCTTGAGAGTATATAGCTCCCCAGCTCCTAAGAAAGATGAGGATGTGCCGATCACTATTGGTGCCAGCACTTCTTTCCCTAGGCTAACATAGTACAGTACTATATAAGAGTAGACTCAAGCTGCAGACATGCTCTGAATGACCAGTAAGTATTTTTAGTCACAAGTGAAGCTGTCTCTTTCCAAGCATCCTATATTTATTCTTGATGTCATTATATTTGGGGGAGAAAAGTGGTGTTGCACTTCTCACAAGGCCTAGTTAGTTATTCAGGTGTCTTGGGATTCCACTTTTATCAGTGCTGAACTAGCTGTTATCTAATTTGAGTGATGGATATTTTTCATGATTCATTTACAATTCTCTGCCTACCCTTTTACTTCCTGTTTGCTGTAATTAGGACCATCTACTCTGTCTGTATCTGTGTTTGCAATAAGGCTACTAGATATTGTTCTTGAGAAAGAGTAATGTGATTCTAGCAGATATTTTGTCCTGTTGCTCTCTCAGCCAACTGGCAATTGTCCAAAAATAAAGGGTGCTTACACTAGCTTTTGATTTGCCGTATGGTGAAGTAAGAACAGATCCACTGTTGGCTGATAATGACATAAATCCGTCCTCTGTCTCTCTGCTTTTAAATACTGTGTTTTGTACCTTTAATATGTGTGAGAGAACATAGAATTTGAATAGACAGGAATCCTGTTCTCTGTATTTTATAGAATAAATGTACACTGTTCCACTATTATCTTTGGGACTGGGATGTAGACTGATCTTTTCCAATCTTCTGGCTACACTTGCTGGCATATTGAATGTAGCACCTGAACAGCGTCATCTTTTAAGATTTTAAATAGTTCCACTGGAATGCCATCACCTCCACAGGCCCTGTTGTTACCCATGCTTTCTAAGGCCCACCTGACTTCACTCTCCAGGATGGCTAAAGGTCAGCACCAATCTGGGTTGTCCGGGATATCTTTCTGGTATAATTCCTCTGTGTATTCTTGCCACCTCTTCTTGATGTCTTCTACTTCTGTGAGATCCCTACCATTTTTGTACTTTATCATGTCCATCTTTGCACAAAATGTTCCTTTAACATCTCCAATTTTTTTTTGAACAGATCTTTGGTTTTTCCCTTTCTATTCTTTTCCTTTATTTCTTTGCACTGTTCATTTAAGAAGACCCTCTTGTCTCTCCTTGCTATTCTTTGGAAGTCTGCATTCAATTTTCTGTAACTTTCCCTATCTCCCTTGCATTTTGTTTCCCTTTTCTTCTCTGCTACTTGTAAGGCCTCATTGGACAGCCACTTTGCTTTCTTGCATTTCCTTTTCTTTGGGATGGTTTTTGTTGCTGCCTCCTGTACAATGTTACGAGCCTCTATCCAAAGTTCTTCAGGCACTCTGTTCACCAAATCTAGTTCCTTAAATCTGTTCTTCACTTCCGCTGTGTATTCATGAGGGATTTGGTTTAGATTATACAGTGGTGCCTTGCATAGCGATTGCTCCGTTTTACGATGAATTCACTTTGTGATGGACTTTTTGCCATCGCAAGAGCGATTGCTTTGCGATGGCCCCTATGGGGAAAATTCACTTTGCAATGATCGCGGGGAAGCGCTTCCCCATGATCACCCCAAAGGCCCCGCTGATCAGCTGTGCAAAAATTGGGCCTTTGGGATGATTGCGGGGGAGCGCTTCCCCACAATCATCCCAAAGGCCCCGCCGATCAGCTGTGCTTCGAGGGGTGGAGAGAGAGAGAGCCGAAGCACAGCTGATCGGTGGGGGTTTGTGATGATCGCGGGGAAGCCATCATCGCAAACCCCCGCCAATCAGCTGTGCTTCGGCTCTCTCTCTCTCTCTCCCCTTGCAGCTCCAGCCTCGGCAGGGAGACTGCAGCAGCGGTGCCTCAGTCTCCCTGCCGAGGCTGTCAGTCTCCTTGCTGAGGCTGGAGCTGCGAGGGGTGGAGAGAGAGAGAGCCGAAGCACAGCTGATCGGCGGGGGTTTGCGATGATCACGGGGAAGCGCTCCCTCACAATCATCCCAAAGGCCCCATTTTCGCACAGCTGATCAGTGGTTCCAAAATGGCCGCCCGCTGTGTTGCCTCGCTTTAGAGGCACCGAAAATGGCCGCCCCATGGAGGATTTTCGCATAAGGTGAGTTTTTAAGCCCATAGGAATGCATTGAACACGTTTTAATGCGTTTCTATGGGCTTTTTAAAATCCCTTAGCGATGAAATCACTTAGCGACATTTTTTCCTGGACGGATTAACATCGCTAAGCGAGGCACCACTGTACCTGACTAGCCCAGTGGTTTTTCCTGCTTTCTTCACCTTAAGCTTGAATTTTGCTATAGGAAGCTGATGATCAGAGCCATAATCAGCTCCAGGTCTTGTGTTTGCTGACTGTATAGAGCTTCTCCATCTTTGGCTGCAGAGAATATAATCAATCTGATTTCGGTATTGCCCATCTGGTGATGTGCATGTGTAGAGCCGCCTCTTGTGTTGTTGGAAAAGAGTGTTTGTAATGACCAGCTTGTTCTCTTGACAAAACTCTATTAGCCTTTGCCCTGCTTCGTTTTGAATTCCAAGGCCAAACTTCCCTGTTGTTCCTTTTGTCTCTTGACTCCCTACTTTAGCATTCCAGTCTCCTATAATGATAAGAACATCTTTCTTTGGTGTCAGTACTAGAAGGTGATGTAAATCTTCATAAAATTGGTCAATTTCAGTCTCCTCAGCATTGGTAGTTGGTACATAAACTTGGATTATTGTGATGTTGAAAGGTCTTCCTTGGATTCGTATTGAAATCATTCTATCATTTTTGAGATTGTATCCCAGTACAGACTGCAAATCCAAGGAGTACAAAATCTACAGTAATCAGTTGTCTGATACCGACAACTGGTAAAAGATCATTAATTATTGTCAAAAAGCATTTAAGAACATGTGTTATAAGTTGACTGAACAGTGATGTGTTATTAGTTTGGCTATCTTGCGTACATCTTCATGTGAGGTGCCATTCCTTTGAAACTTTGGGAATGGGAAGTTACATTCAGTATTCAACAGCTTCATTGTTGCATCTAAGACCATTCCTTGTGAGCTGAACTGGAACAGAACAGCTGTAGTTTGTGCTGTTTTAGGTCCTTGGTTAGCTTAATTGAGTCATTAAGATAATTCAGCACTGATGCCAGCTAATCGTCTAACCTTCAGTCAAATGTCTTTCACGTGACTGTTTTCCAGTAAGTTTGTTCTCCTTTTCTTCAGATTAGTTGTCAAATAGAATAGTCATTTACAAGGAGTGGTGCTGAGACTACATTTTCAGTTCCTGCATTAAAACAGAAATGTTTCCGAAGCATCATTATAGAACTTATTTGTTCACATTAAATGGGATGAGATGAACAAAAGGGAAAGATTCATGTTTAGATTGGCAGCCCATCTCCAACATTTAAAGAAAAAACTCAGTTTCTCTTGTTGAAAAGATCTATAATACTGGTCACTAATATATTAATTATTTTCATATAAAAATTAGCATGCTGGCATTTTAATCTAATCTTCTTCCCAACATTGCTTTGATCCAAGAACTACACCAGTGATTACCTCATTTAGAAAAAGTGGGAAAGTCTCTTAATTGTTATTTGAATGTGCATATTCTTGCCATTTGAAGAACTGCTCCATTAGTGTCTTGTACTGATAAACTGAACTCTTTCACATATGCTTGCTTATATTTAATTATTGTACTGTTAAGTGGTGAAGTATGTGTATGACTGAGTCATTACAGATTCATTCATTTTATATCACATCAGATCAGTATTTTTCAGTAGCTTCAGCACTGAACCATCAGCAAGAAACTGAATGATAAACAGTCCTTCAGCTGGGTCAGAAGAGCTTAACTAGTAAACGTATAAAGGATGTGAAATAATTCATCTAGAAGGCTTTCTTAGTGGATGGTTGCCTTACCAGGGAATCTACACCAGCAGCTTCCCGGGGGATACCTCTGTGCTACTGTTGGCCCTTTTGGTGGCTTTCAGTACAGTACTTTCAGCCATGGTATCTAGCTGAGGTCATTGCTGGAGGGTACATTCAAAAGGGGCTGTTGGGAAACTGCTGCTTGAAACTATAGGATAGGGTTCCATCTTGTCCCAATACTGTTTGCATATAATTAAAACTGTTGGGAAATGCTATTCAGAGCAGTTCAGGTCATTGCTGCATCTGCATAGTTTAAATTATTGATGTTTCTTCCTCCAGTTTTCACTCCTCTTCCATCTATACCTAGTCTGGCTTTCCATATGATAGATTGATATATTCTGCTCCCAGATTGAACAGAAAAGGGGATACAATGCACCCTTGACTGACACCTTTGCCTACAGGAAATGATTCTGTTTTTATTGTTGAAGATGCACTGGATGAAGATGAGCAAATTACAGCTTTATCCAGACAAGGCAAATGTGCTCTTGTCAGTCAAAAGGCAGATAAGTTAATAGGTAGTCAGCTTGTGTTGGTTGTGGTTACATTTGATTTACAGTTTTGTGTGGTATTAGAGTCAATCCTGAATGGTTGACAGTCAGATTCCAAAAGATCTCCTGTATGGAGAATTAGTGCAGGGAAAGTGCCCCAGAGGGAGACCACAGCTGCGATACAAGGATACTGTCTGCAAGCGGGATCTGAAGGCCTTAGGAAAGGACCTCAACAGATGTGAAACCTTCACATCTGAGCGTTCAGCCTAGAGTCAGGCAGTGCAGCGTGACATCTCCCAATTTGAAGAGACAGTTGTCCAGCAGGCCGAGGCAAAGAGGCAGTCCCGAAAACAGCAAAATCAGGGAGCTGGACAGGGGACAGATTGTATTTGTCTTCAGTGTGGAAGGGATTGTCACTCTCGAATTGGCCTTCTCAGCCACAGCAGACGCTGTTCCAAGATCTCTATTCAGAGCACGTTACCATAGTCTCTTGAGACTGAAGGATGCCTACTCCGAAAGAATCAGTCCTGAATTTGGATGCCTAGAGCTTTGTGGTGATAAGGAGTACATTTTCACAGTTCAAGCAGGTAGACCCACTCCAGCCAGTGCTTGAGAACTCTGATCTGCAGGGCTTGACATTTTTTAGAATGTCTCACCAGTCAGCCAAAAATTTCACCAGTCAGCATGACCGGACTATAGCCTTGCAATTTATGTTTAAACTTAAATGTAAATTTAAACTGGGCACTTTCTACATAACAATGTGTACAAACCCAAAATAAATATACCTTCAGACTTGGGTTGCTTTATTACCTGTGTGCCTGTGGAGTCATGAAGCTTGTATTTTGAATTCCTTCCTTTTGAATGTCTCCAGCAAAAATAAATCTGAAAGCAAAAGCGCCTGGCCTCTTAAGGAGCCAGGTCGTTCATTTGAAATTAGGAGCAGGGAATCTCCATATTATCCAGCATGGGACTACATTCTCCTGCAGAGCTATATATCTATGTGCCGGGAGAAGAGGGCTGTTTTTCCTTTTGCAATGGGAAGGGGGAGGGGAGAACTGCAGGGCCAGAGAGAGAGAGAGAGGAGAGAGGGAGAGAGACGGACTGAGCGTAAGGAGCCAAGGAGGGAGGGAGGGACAGAGGGAGCTGTGGCTCGTCAAGCAGCATTTTTCACTCATCACAGACGAGTGGACGAATGGATTTTTCAAGCCCTGCTATCTGGCTGAAGCAGCGAATGCCTCAATTACTTCCTATGTGGAAACATACTCTGTGGGGTTGCTTTTGAAAAAATATTTGGCCCACCAAATGCTGTGATCCAAAATGTTATGACCAAACAGATGAGCAAGGCTGATTAGGGAGCATTACTATTGTAATACATGGTCAGCATTTGTGAATGACAATGCTTCTATTGGTACTTCCAGAATTATCTTCAGTGCCAAAATAGCAGAGGTTTTAATATGATCGTAATCTAAAAAATGTTCAGCATGCATATGATTGAAAGATGATCATTGGGCTACACAGAGAGAGAGAGACTTGCACATTTGTTTTCCCCTCAATATCCTTGAGGCAGTTAAAGAGAGTATTTTAAGGATCTTCCTTGGACTAGAACTGCTGCATTAGTAAAAGATACCTTCTTAAATATTTAATGAATTCCAGATAAGCAGAGATAAAGAATGTTCTGTATGTGAACCAGCAAATCCCTTGCAAGGAACATTTGCAAAAGACAAAGGCAATATTCAAAAGCCTTCCTGAGTAAAAGCCTAAAATTTAGCATTTTTGAGAATCCAGAGGTTTGTGCAGAAAGGCATTTATTAAGGGAATATACTTGCAAAAATCTGTAGAAATTTTTTACAGTAATATGTACAGGTGTTAATATGGATGCAAATACAGTTTATAGCTATTTTCATGTGGGTTTAAAATTTCAGATTTAGGGCGCTGCAGGTTAAACCACAGAAGCCTCTCTGCTGCAGGGTCAGAAGACCAGCAGTCATAAGATTGAATCCATGTGAGAGTGAGGTCCCATCAGTTCTCCCAGCTCCTGCCAACCTAGCAGTTCGAAAGCAAGTAGATGTGAGTAAATAAATAGATACCACCACAGTGGGAAGGTAACAGCGTTCCATGTGCAGTCGCGCTGGCCATGTGACCACGGAAACCGTCTTCGGACAAATGCTGGCTCAATGGCTTGGAAACAAGGATGAGCACCACACCCTAGAGTTGGACATGACTGGACTAAATGTCAAGGGGAACCTTTACCTTTCATCTTATTGATTCCATCTTCACCAAATGGCAGCCCCAGTGCCATTTGCTTTTTGATGCAATTTTTTTGGTGGAATCTTCCAGTGGTAGATTTAAAAAGACCTAGGTGTGCAGATTGAATGGGAAATAAGTAAAAATCCACACATTAATTTATGCCCCTGATTATGCAGTGGAATCATGTGGAGTTCCAATCTGTGCTGTTGTGAATCCAACCCTGCATGTTTGTGCAATACAGCCTAGAACTCCCTCTTTTATGAAAAAAGAACTCCCATTTCCTGTGGTTGCCAGGTAATTTTAGGCAAAGAAAACCTCTGGTCTCTTTTATTTATGGGACTTGACATTATATTTAGAAGTGCTCCTTCATAGGTACAGTTTTAACAGTTTGTGCTTTAGTCTCCCTTATATTGAGGATCAGGATCAGACATGTTGAAATTAAACTCTGCCCTGTACAAGGCTAATCAAGGGAGAGCCTGGGAAACCCTCTACTGTACAGAGTCTGTTTTATCTGAGAGAAAGCTGTGTGTTGCATTGCTGGGTGGCAGCAAGACACTTGTGTGTTACAGTTCTTGGGTTGCTGTTGTAGTATAAGTTTTAATTTCTAAATTCTAATAATCAACACTGGGTCCACAAAGACACAATAATTTGGCAGCCAAATGTGAATTCTTCCCATAATTAACAGTAGAGGTTTATAGCTGTCCACCTCCTGTCAGCCTAATGAGTGTAGACGAGTCTCACTTCAATGTGTTTTCTATGCTAACCCTTTCATAGAATAGAATAGGGACTGCCAAAGGTTGAGTATTTTGCATATTTGTTCTTCAGAGCTTAAAGTAATGATATTTTAGTGTATCTGTGGTAAATATATTTTTATCTTTATCTTTTCTCTCTAGTGGTCTTTGTTCTTTCATTTTAAGTTGTTTTGTAGCTAGTACTGACATTAAAGTCTGAGCAAAGCCTGCAGCTGGTTTAACATGAAAGTAAAGTCAGGTTCATTTGCAGTCCTTCAACATACCCAGAAACGTGAAGAGCTCAGCTCAGAACACATTTAAGTGTGATCCGGAGAACTGTGTTTCTTTTGTTTAAATGTTTCATTTAAAAATGCATAGGCAAAACTCAGAGGCTGCATGGATTCCTAAGTATTCTGAATATATTTCTGACCCTACAGCATACAAATCATAAAACAAGATGTTTCACAAACCTCTGTTGTAGTTTTAGAAGTAATCACATTAGTCTGTGCTAACATATCAGGCAAAAACAAAATAAAAAATTGCTGTGTAGTCCCATTCTTATGTCTGAGGAAATGGACTTTTCCACAAGAGCTTGCATTAAAATATGGCAGTTATTCATAAGGTGTCACACATTTTTTCTTCTTTATTTTATTTTTATTTTGTTGTAGCCAAATATCTGTAGAGGATCAAACAAGAATTTCTAGGCATCTGACCACTGCATCTCTTTCAGTTGCTTGTTAGTACAATAGTGATTCCACGGGCCCTTCAAATGTACACTACCTTGATGAGAAAAGTATGTTACATATTGGTGCTATGGCAACAAAAACCAAACTAAAATACTGTCAGATGGTTGTTGCTCTCATCTGCAGCCTACTGGCTTAAGCATGTGTGAGTTAATGTGTGAAAGTTTACTCAAAACCATTTATCTTGAAAAAAGTTTCTCTCAAGTTATGTCTGAGCCAGTACATTCCAATAATTATAGCAGATGAACTGAGATGTCTTGATTCTCAACAGCTCTTATTTTGCACAGCACAACACATAAGAGTGACAGTTTACTTTGCTAAGATGATTTTTTGTTCTCTTTTTAGAACCAATATATTTGTAGAATTCAACACTGCTTGTTTGTTTGTTTTTAAGTTGCTGATGTTTCCTCTAAGCTCTGGGGGGGGGTGTCCATGCAGCACTGCATCAGTGCCACATATCCACAGCCAGTGTTGCCACCCACTTGCATCCGGAAACCCATGCATGCGGGGCAGGGCCCTCATCTAGCACTGGCAGAAAATTAGAGGGAATTTTGTTGCTAGAATTCTTCATTTTCCTCAAAGTAATAACTTGACAGAGGAGTTAACACAGCATGCTCAAAAATCTCTGAATTGTATGGTTAGACTTTTTAAGTTGATTTCTAGTTTTTAAGCATATCAGGAATAAATTAAGTAAAATATTAGGTCATTGGGAGCTAAGTAGTTGCGAAAACTGAATTAAGTTAATAAGGCTATACTTGGCATTTTAGTAAGGGTATATAAGTGCTGTTTGAACCACATGTAGTACAGGTTTGTTTATCTACTGTAGTGAAAACAGCTGGGACCAAAATCTTTCCAAAGTACTTTGTATTCATTTTGTGTAATCATTACCATATTATAACACTTAAAGGTAGGCTGTTTTTCATTTATTATATTTATTTATGGCATTTGTGTGCCATTAATACTTCCCAAGATTGGATGTCCACTTCAACTCCTTAATATCATCAGGTCCTTTCATGAGGAAATGAAGGGCACTGTAGTTTTTGATGGCTCAACATCAGATCCCTTTGACATCGAAGCGGAGTAAGCGGATCTCCTGTATGGAGAATTAGTGCAGGGAAGCCGCCCCCGAGGGAGACCACAGCTGCGTTACAAGGACATCTGCAAGCGGGATCTGAAGGCCTTAGGAATGGACCTCAACAGATGGGAAACCTTGACATCTGAGCGTTCAGCCTGAAGGCAGGCGGTGCATCATGGCCTCTCCCAATTTGAAGAGACACTTGTACAGCAGGCTGAGGCAAAGAGGCAGTCCCGAAACAAGAAAAACCAGGGAGCTGGACAGGGGACAGATTGGATTTGTCATCAATGTGGAAGAGATTGTCACTCTCGAATTGGCCTTCTCAGCCACACAAGACATTGTTCCAAGACCTCCATACAGAGCACGTTACCATAGTCTCTCGAAACTGAAGGATGCCTACAGATTGTGTGCCATCCCATAACATAAAGTTATGTGGGTGGCTTGTAACATACAAACAGTTTCTGCACAAAGCAGAACATAAAACCCAAGTTTAAAAGCAACACAAAATGCAACAGCCTAGATAACCTGAAACATATTTTTAAAGTGAAAGGCTCAGACTTCATGACATATGTAAAATGCTTAGGTGAACAGAACGTTTACCTGGTGCCAAAAAGATCACGGGGAATGCATCAGGCAATCCTCCTTTGCAGAGGTGTTTCACTGTGAAAGGCTACCACTGCCAAAAGGGCCCTCTCCCTGACAGTTATAGGCCTCACATAATTCAGTAGGAGCAGTTATAGTTTAGTCTTAAATTTAAGTTAGGCATATCTATGATAAGGCAGTTTTTGTGGTAAATTTGTTCTAAACTTCTTAAGGCCTTAAATGTTAAATCCACCACATTAAACTGGAGGGAACAGGGAGCCAGAACAACTGACAAAGTACAAATGTAATATATGGCTAAATTACTCTGTAATGTAACAGGGCCATTATTGGTCAATTACAGTTTCCATAGTATGTTAACAGGCAGACTGACATACAGGGCATTATAAAAGTCTGAGTAGGTTACTGTCAGAGCATAGGTAATACAGTGTTGCCTCGCAAGACGATGTTAATTCGTTTCGTGAAAAACGTCTTGTGAATACATTGTCTTGCGAAACGCGGTTCCCCATTGGAATGCATTGAAATCTACTTAATGTGTTCCAATGGGGAAAATTGTTGTCTTGAGAAAATTGTCCATAGAAAACATCATCTTGCGAAGTGCAACAGCGATCGCAAAAACTAATCTTCTTGCGGATTAATTGTCTTGCGAGGCAATCGTCTTCTGAGGCACCACTGTATATTCCCACATCTACCTAGTTAATGTCTTAACAGACATATGCTAAAATTAATTAAAAACCGTTTTCAAGATGCAGTTTCCCTTGGTCTCTAATGAGTGTCAGTAGGCACCCTCAGGCAACAGACTCAGTTGTTTAGGATAGGAATGGGAGATTTTTTTTTTTGCCTTTTAGATGTTAATGGACCTCCCTTTGACTACCCCCTCCCCGTGGCCAATGGTAAGCAAGTAAAAGAATTGTTATGTGAAACATTTACAGGGTAAATATATATAATTTACAGGGTAATTATATATAATTTGATCACAGACACAACACAGTATGAATATATTGTATCATGAAGTAGTAGGAAAAAAATTGAATCAATTGTGTCTGTATGTTTTAAGGGACAAGTATGTGTATAGTGTATTCTGCCCCATGGCAGTTGTATTAGGAGATGTTTTATGGTTTAACTTTACCGTCACCATTAATTTCATCATCTTACAGAAACCCAGTGAGAAAGATTTCCAGGAAATGTGAGCTGAAAGTGGCATCCTAATCAGATGATTATCTGCCTTGGGTTTTTTGTAGGATAAAGGTGGGGAATGAATGAATGAATGAATGAATGAATGAATGAATGAATGAATGAATGAATGAATGAATGAATGAATGAAGAAAGGAATAAAGAAACAAGATACAGTACTGCACTATACCTCTCTTTTTCATCTAATACAAGTGAGGAACCAGTGCTTGGCTGGCAGCTAAACTGAGACTTAGTCCAGGCAGGACTGGCGAGCAAGTTATTTATTTGCCTAAATGGTACTCACTAAGTTTTAGAGGGAATTGCAGTTCACCTAAAGCTGGGAGGGGCGACCATCTTCGTCCTCTGTCAGAATTCCTGCAGAGTCTCAGGGACATGGTGGCGCTGTGGGCTAAACCGCAGAAGCCTGTGCTGCAGGGTCAGAAGACCAAGTAGTTGTAAGATCGAATCCACGTGACGGAGTGAGCGCCCGTCGCTTTCCCCAGCTCCTGCCAACCTAGTGGTTCGAAAGCATGAAAATGCAAGTAGATAAATAGGGACCACCTCGGTGGGAAGGTAACAGCGTTCCGTGTCTAAGTCGCACTGGCCATGTGACCACGGAAGATTGTCTTCGGACAAAAACGCTGGTTCTATGGCTTGGAAATGGGGATGAGCACCGCTCCCTAGAATCGAACACAACTGGACAAAAAAATTGTCAAGGGGAACCTTTACCTAACCTTTACCTCAGGGGCCATATTAATAGCAGCAGGGGGGTGGTGGTCAAAGACATGTTGGTTGGAAATAAGAACAGGGTAGGAGAGACCAGAACAATTAGGTGTTAGTTTTTATCAAGGTGGACATTCTCATACCAGTGAGACTCACTTCTGCACATCTGAAGATACTTTTAAATGCAGGAAGAATGCATTCAAAGTTTAATGTTTCAAATTGTTTTAAGTTAAATGCCATAAAATCTCAATTCTTATTTCTAGTCATGAAGCTAAGATAATAGTAGGGCTTTCCCTCTACAAAGATTGAAGAATGGCTGTGCGGAAAAGGAGTCCATTGGGAGGAAGACATGAACAAAGTGGAGATGCACCTCAGCCTGCCTCTGAGGTGCAGGCCAGCAGTTGCCCATTCTGTCATAATATATCAGACTTCTGGGTGACTTTTGTATCTGTGGCTTTGGGCAATTTTTATCAGCATATGCTGAAATACCAACTACAGCCTTACTTGGACAACAATAATCTTGCAACAATTATTCAAATACAGCTAACTTATCCTTTTCATTATTGTAGCATGTACATAGGTTGCATTTGACAATATTCTGGAAATTTCTGTTAGTCCAAAACTGTTGTACTAGATGGTTATGATCCTATTATGTCCATACCTGAGAATGTTGGCCATATGAGAAGACCCTCTCGGTGCTGATATTTCTTCTGTGGTATGTCCTCTGGAAGGGTCTTGCCTAGCGTGTGGTAGTGTGACGAGCCAAAGTAAAAACTTCATTATTCCTTCAGATATTCTAAGAACTATTTTCACTGCTTTTAGATCTGTTGTCTGCTAAGTGTTGATGCTTGTTTTATTACTATTTTATGCATTTTATTGCTTTAACCTCTTATTGCTAGTTCATCTTGGTTGAATTATATGCCATTTTTAATCATATACTGTACTACTGGAGGTGGAGTCAAGAGTCCAGTAGTCCAACATTACTGACATGTTTTAAATATAGAAGCTGGTGTTGGATGTTATGCCATGCTTCATGGATTTGATTTCTGCATAAATCTGCCATAGAGGAATGAGTAATGATTAGGTAGGGTCTTGAAGTGAGAAACCAGCTTCCAGACAGCTGTTTAGCACCCTTTAATTCAATAACTGTATTTCTAATGAGGTTTTGTGATTATATATTACCAGTGTTGCAGTTAACAAGCCAAGCCAACTGGAATCTTGTTGCGGTGCCAAATACAGATACTGTACCAACATTGTCAGAGAAGATGAGATGAAGAGCTACAGTAATATGAGCCTAGTGCTTGTTTTTAAGTCTTTGAGAGGATTTGATTTACCCACCTGTCCCCTCTATATCAGCGAAAAGTTAAGATTTCTAGATATGTCTGCTTGATGCTTGTCCAGACTGTGAAGAGGTGGGGCTGGGGATTCTATTAATTTACCACAGGATTAATTTTGTAATAGTACAGCAGAAGTCATATTAGGTAAAACTTGTTTTATATATCATTGGCTGCGTGGTTTGTGATAGCTGGATGTTTCAAAAGCTGTCATCTAATTGTTACCTGAAATATGAGCAGGAAACAAATAAATTTAGCCGCCCAGAGTGGTATAATATACCAGATGGGTGGGATATAAATCAGATAAATAAATAAATAAATAAATTTGCCTCTCTTCATGATGCACAAATACACACCTAATAGCTGAAATCTTACTGTGCAATTCTATGTTGCTCATTAAGAACTATGTGAGATGCTGCAGTTGTGCCTCAGGTATCTCGGGGCAATAAAAAGCTTCTTAGAGCAACCCCCCCCCCCTCAGGTTTCAGAGATCCCCTTCCTCCTGGGCAATCTTTGGAGTGGCAGAATGGGAGCGAGAACTATTTAAAGATTGGAAAATTGCCACCATTGGTCCTAGTGGCATGACCAGGATCCACAGTGGCAATTTTCTGATTTTAATTGTTCTTCCTCCTGTTTCTCAGCTCCTGAAGGCAAAGGCAAAGTGAATCCCCAGGGATCCTTGAAACCTGGTGTGAGGACCCTCTAAGAAGATTTATATAGTCTCAAAACAGCTGTGGCATGGTGGTGACTGATGACATCATCCTTATTGTGTAGCACAGTTCTGTCAACAGGATTTCAGCCAAAATGATGCAAAAGTTACATATTTTCTTCATGGGTTCCTAATAAGTTCAGAGAGCTATAAAATTTACTGATACATATATACTACCAATACATACCCAAAGGAGGTATGGGTGAAATAAAAGTATGCCTGTGTATGATTGTTTGGAAGTTTTAAGATTTCTAAGAAGCATCTGTTGGCCATTTATATGAGCTTTTAATCTGCAGACCATATGTTATCTGCTGCCGGCCTAGAATTGAGGTGGGGGTGGGGTTGCTGTTGTGTTCCTTGCAGGACATGGCAAAATAGGTGGTCTTTGATTAAATTAAATATTTCAGTTGTCCAGTCTGAGAATGAATTATTATGCTGTTGAGGTGGTACTGTTAATTACAGTCGTGTCCAAAAATATTGGCACCCTTGCAATTCTATCAGAAAATGCAACCCTTCTCTCAGAAAATTGTTGCAGTTGCAAATGTTTTGGTACTCACATGTTCATTTCTTTGGTTTGCATTGGAACAACACACAAAAAAAGAAGAAAAGTCAAATCTGATACAATCCCACACACAAACCCAAAAATACACTGGCCAAAATTATTGGCACCCTGTCTAAATTGTAAAAAATAATTCCTTTTCAAGCATGTGATGCTCCTTTAATGTTCCTTTAATTCGTATCTAGACATACCTGTCACAAATAAGAGGTTTGGGCAATATAGTAATCACACTTGCAACCAGTTAAGATGGAGAAAAGTTGACTCATCCGTTGTGTTGTGTGTGACACTGAGCATGGAGAAAAGAATCAAGTGTAAAGCATTTCCTGTGGATTTGAGAGAGAAAATTGTGGAAAAACATTAACAATCTCAAGGCTACAAGTCCATCTCCAGAGATCTTAATGTTACTGTGTCCACTGTACACAATATCATCAAGAGGTTTACAGCTCATGGCACTGTAGCTAACCTCCATGGATATGGACAAAAGAGCAAAATTACTGAAAAATTACAATGAAGGGGTGTTAGAATAGTGGATACAGAACCCAGATTAACTAACAAATTCAAGCTGATCTGCAGACAGTGTCAGCTCGCACTATCTGTTGCCATCTGAATAAAAAGGGACGCTATGGTAGGAGACCCAGGAGGACACCACTGCCAACACAAAGGCATAAAAAAAGCAAGACTGGAGTATGTCAAAACTTATGTAACAAAACCACAATCCTTCTGGGAGAACATACTGTCGACAGATGAGACAAAAGTTGAGCTTTTTGGTCAAGGACATCATGGCATTGTTTACAGAAAAAGAAATGAGGCATTCAAAGAAAAGAACACAGTCCCTACAGTCAAACATGGTGGAGGTTCAAAGATGTTTTGGGGTTGCTTTGCTGCTTCTGCCCCTGGATGCCTTGACTGTGTGAACGGTATCATGAAATTTGATGATTACCAAAGAATTTGGGGGCCAGTGTCAGAAAGCTGCATCACCATCAGAGGTCATGGGTCTTCCAGCAGGAAAATGACCCGAAACACACTTCAAAAAACACTCAGAAATGGTTAGAAACAAAGCGCTGGAGAGTTCTGAAATGGCCAGCAATGAGTCCAGATCTGAATCCCATAGAACACCTGTGGAGAGATCTCCAAACCGCAGTTAGGAGAAGGCATCCTTCAAAACTGAAGGCCTTGGAGCAGTTTGCAAAAGAAGAGTGGTCCAAAATTCCTGTAGAGAGGCATAAGAAACTCATTCATGGTTGTAGGAAGAGATCGATTTCAGTTATTTTTTCCAAAGGGGGTGCTACCAAATATTAAGTTAAGGGTGCCAATAATTTTGGCCAGTGCATTTTTGGGTTTCTTTGTGAGACTGTATCAGATTTTACTTCTCTGTTTTTTTAAATGTTTTTCCAACGCAAACCAATGAAATGAACATATGAATGCCAAAACATTTGCAACTGCAACAATTTTCTGAGAGAAGGGTTTCATTTTCTGACAGAATTGCAAAGGTGCAAATATTTCTGGCTATGACTAATAATTAGATATTCGTGACTTGACTCTGGTATGGTGTGTTCCTTGATGCTGTTTGTGTTTATATTGTTACATTGACTGTTTAAGGTCATTATGCTCTGTCAGAAAATCCAGGAGGTAGTGGAAGACAGGATGGCCTGGCATGCTCTGGTCCATGGGGTCACGAAGAGTCAGATACGACTAAACAACAACAAGAAACTGAAGATGTAGTGACATAGTTTCCAGAAAGCTGTATGGTACTGCTGTTTCTGACAGCATGTAGGTACCTTGTGTTAGGTCTTTAAGAAGAAGAAACGTAATTAACAATTGGTTAGTGCAGGTAGAGTTATTTAGTCACTGTCTACGTGACAAGAAGGACCACAGGTGTGTGGAATTAACCACCATGAGGTGAACCACTAATTTGATTGGTTGGAGGTAGTATAAATTAAGAGTTTGGTTAGTGTGCCCTTCACGGTTCTATTCTGATTGTCATGTTTATGTTCTGTCTGTTTGACTGATGAATGTCTATGTTTATGCTCCTGTGAGCACTATGTAAATATGTACAGTAAGGCAATACTCTCTGCACTTATTCCTGGTGTCTTCCTGTGTGCCTTGCTACGTTGGAACTTATGGTCCAAACCTTTGTAAGGAGAAATCTTCTGCTGTGATTTTAAACTGCTAACACCTTGTAGGTGGCTTCTTTGTAATAGTTTTTCTTTGAGCCTATTTTATTTATTTATTTATTAGTTTTATATACTGCCCATCTAGAATGTGTCTACTCTGGGCGGTTTACGTATACAGTGGTGCCCTGCTTAACGATGTTAATTGGTTCCAAAAAAACATCACTATGGGAAAACATCGTTAAGCGAAACACCATTTCCCATAGGAATGCATTGAAAACCGGTTAATCTGTTCCAATGGGAACGGATTGCCGTCCTTAAGCGAAAATCCCCATAGGAAACATCGCTAAGTGAAACAATGTTTCCCCCGAGGGAAAGCCATTCAAAAGCACTGAAGCCAGCTTCAGTGCATTTGAATGGCTTTCCGATGTCTGTTTTTGCTCATTTTTAAGTGTCTTAAAATGTTTGAAACCTGTTTTAAATGCTTGGATTCGGTAGTGCACCTTGTGAAACATGTGCAAACTTAATTTGGTTTTATTCTGAGTCTTCGTTAATTTTTGGTGATTTTTTGTTTTCCCCATTTAAATCCATTGGACTGTCCGTCCAATGGATTTAAATGGGGAAAACAAAAAATCACCAAAAATTAACGAAGACTCAGAACAAAACCAAATTAAGTTTGCACATGTTTCACAAGGTGCACTACCGAATCCAAGCATTTAAAACAGGTTTCAAACATTTTAAGACACTTTTAAATGAGCAAAAACGGACATCGTTAAGTGAAATTCCCCCATAGAGAACATCGTTAAACGATGGGGAAATTTCCTCAAAGAAACCCATCGCAAAGCGAATACATCGTTAAACGAAGCAATTGCTAAGCAAGGCACCACTGTAATATAAAAATAAACCAAGGTAAAATCCAGATTAATCAAAGATGAGAAAGGAAAAAAGAAAGGGAGGGAGAAGAAGAGGAAGGAGAGAAAAGAAAAAGAAGAAAAGGGGAGATAGGCTAGGTAATGGCTGTAGGGAAGGCCTGCCTCTGTTGCCATGTCTTCAAGCTCGTCTTGTAAACAGCATTCCCTGTAACAGGGAGTGCTGTTTTTTAGTTTCTAAATATCCCCCAAACTGCTTCTGTTACACATTTTTATCTTGAAATTGTATCTCTTTGGGATGGCTTTACTTTGCCTTGTAAACCCAGCAGTGATGGTGCAGGTTGATTTTGTCACTAGTTTGCTTGCTTTTAATGCCAGCATGTGGTCATGTTACATTTCAGTGCATACATCTTCATATGCTGTATATCCACATTTAATCTGAAGCTTGTTAAAATGAAAGATAAATTTAACATATAGGTAAAGGTTCCCCTTGACATTTAGTCCAGTCATGTCCGACTCTATGGTGCGGTACTCATCCCCGTTTCCAGGCCGTAGAGCCAGCATTTGTCTGTAGACAGTTTCTGTGGCCAGCACAACTAGACATGGAACAGCGTTACTTTCCCACCATGGTGGTACCTATTTGTCTACTTGCATTTACATGCTTTCGAACTGCTAGGTTGGCAGAAGCTGGGACAAGCAACGGGAGCTCACTTCGTCACGTGGATTCGATCTTATGATGGCTGGTCGTCTGATCTCGCAGCACAGAGGCTTCTGCGGTTTAACCTGCAGCGCAGCCAAGTCCCCCTAAATTTAATACATAGGGAACACTTTATCAGAGCCTTCTACTTCATTGTGAGGGTGTGGTCAGTCACTGGTATTCAGGAAGTTATTGCATAATTATACACATACATATTAGCATCTCATTACGTTTTGCATATTATTAATTATAGTATAATTGTTGGTTGTAAATATCCTGAAAGAATAGTTTGGGTTATTTTCCAACTGTTTATGTTATGTTTTAAATTGACACTTGTGTTGAAAACAGAGAGAGGAAAGAGAGAGCACCTGCTTGGAACTTTTGTAGCTAAAAACTGAATAACATATCAAATCTGAGCCAAACCTATCAAAAAGAGAACAGGTTGAAAGCTGTGTGCTCTTTATTTCCTGTCTCTCCATTTATATGGAGCTACGGTACCATCCTTGGCATTATACATGCAAAATTCTCTAGAACAAGTATCTAGAACTACAGTGGACCCTTGACTTACAGACAGCTTGACTTACAGACTTTTTGAGTTACAGACTTCTCTGGCCGCAAAATTTAGGTTTGACTTGCAGGCTGAGATTTGACTTACAGGCCAGAAAAAAACCAAAATGGAACAAAAATGGAACAAAAACGGCAGGTTACGGGATTAATCGGTTTTCAATGCACTGTAGGTCAATGGACACTTGACTTACAGACTTTTTGACTTGAGAACCGCCTTCCAATACGGATTAAGTTCTCAAGTCAAGACCCCACTGTATGTGATACATTTAGAGTCTAGTTGCTGATATTCCTTTGTTCCAATAATTGTAATGCCAAAAATGGCAGTAGAGTCAATCTCACTTCCAACTAAGTTTCTGAGTAGAACAGTAGAAAATCCAAGCAGGCTAAATTTTTGCTACAGTGTTGGCTTCCAGGGTCTAGAAACTTTTCTTTAGTAGGTTCATTTAAATTTTAGAAGTCTCTTGATGAATAATATATTAAGAGACCACTGTAATAGCCTTGATGCATATTTTAAATTAATAATTTGCTCCACACTTTTCTCATGCTTGAAAGACTGGTATAAATATGTAGCAGCATCTTCAAAGCTGTTGATGGTATGAAACAAAATACAGTTTGGCTACTGGCTACGCAAATAGCAGACTGTGATAAAGACATTAATTATGCTAAAATATCAACAGGATTTTTCCCCTTTAACATTTGAGTTAGAAATGTAAGATTAATTGGCACTCACTTGAGGCTGCCTTCCTTATGTTGTTTGTTGATAAAATGTTCTGTTAATTTATGCTTAATTTAGATCCTCAGGTTTTCTTCACACTCATTAACTTGTAAGATTAATTTTTAAAAGAACAAAATCGAGAGGCTGGCTTCTGTTCAGAGCTAGAAATAGGAATATGAACTAAGTCAGTTGTCTTTATTACACTCAATGTTAGTTTACCAGCCTGATTTTTCTGACTTGAGGGCCTTGGATGCTACTCACTGAGCTTAAAGGTTCCAGAATACATGTGAGTTGGCAGCGCTTCCATACAGTGTTGAAGTGTCCATGAGAAATGTGTGAGAGAGGTGAGATGGAGAAGAGTATGTTTTTAAAATTATTTTTATTTGGTATATTAGCTGCTTCAAAATGATTTCATAGGGAAAATATGAATTATACATTTTATTAGACAAAATTATGTTGATGTTCGTGTGAAGTTTGTAGCTAATTTGTTGTGGCTAATTTATGAGGTCTCAGGGCAGATCTCAATTACACTGTTAGACACATGACTAAGCATATGACTGATACATACCCCAGTGTCTCATCGATTAGGCACAACCTATTACAACAGGTTATGCAAAACTTACATGAATACCAATAGGATTCTGGCCACTATAAAGAAAATAAGAACTATTTATCCTCTCATGCTGTAATTATTGCTTAACATCAGTTAGTTGAATGGCTGGCTGCACTAGTGTGTGGTATGTGTGACCTCAGAACAAGATTAAAAATTAGCTTACAGGTCAGGGCCACTGTTCTTTTCCTTGGTTTTCTTCTTCTCTGTTAGCAGAATTTTAGTGTGCCTACTTGGTTGGAAGCATTGAAGAGATTTCTCTTATTTTTCAGGTTTTCACAATGCTTTCCTGCACCTCACCTCATCCTGTAGCAGCACTTCTTATACATTGACCAAAAGTCAGTTGGTTGGTGTAGTAAATTGCACTTTCATGTGCCCTCCTTCATTATTAAGATTAATTCAATTTCTAAAAACTGTTTTAGAGCCTCTTTTATATTTTCCTGTTGTTTTTTTTAACAACATGAAAGTCTGACTTCTAAATTTCTGTCTCCCTATCCTCTTGATTCAGGTTCTTGGAGTAGAAGCTGACCTTTTATGAACCACTTGACACTTAACGATGCCATAAGCAAATAATCCTATTTATTAGCAAAGATGACATTGCTTGAGAATTCTTCCTGAGAACACACACACACACACACACACACACACACACACACACACACACACACACACACACAGAGAGAGAGAGAGAGAGAGACAGAGACAGAGACAGAGACAGAGACACAGAGACACACACACACACAGAGAGAGAGAGAGAGAGAGAGAGAGAGAGACTTAATTATGGGAATGGATTATGGACTCCCCAAACCAAAAGGAGTAAGACAAGTCCTTGCTACTTCCCTCCTTTTCTAATGTTGCTGCTGCTTTGAACCACCAAAAAAAACCCCAGTCCGTTCCACTGCTGGAGTCCCAAGGCACTCTGCAGCTCACAGGAGTGCATGGGAGAACACTAAAATACTTGGACATTCTGTTAAAAGAGGCAGATCCACCATAGAGCCCATGTTGTTTGGGGCATTTTGGCCACCCGAAGAATAAAGAACACTTTTTAAGACCAGCGGTTTTCAAACGCTTCCCTGACTGATTACTTAGAACAGAGATAGAGAACCTCTGGCTCATATGGCCACAAACAGCCCCAAGGGTTTGCCGTCCTCCCTACCACTTGCTTTCTTAGGTAATTCCCTTTGTTGCGATCTTCTCTCCCAGGACCTGGGTAGGAGGAAAAGGCTTATCTCAGAACTGCTGCTAGTAGAGATTTGCTTCTTTTTCTTGGAAATGTGCCTTTGTCTTTTCTTGGCATTGAAAAAAGGACTTGCTTTGAGCATTGGACAAGGAAAGTTCCCACCCCCCAAAGTAAGCCTGTGGAGGGTGTGTAGGCACATATTTGTTTGGAGAGAGCATATCTGCTTGAAAATGGGGTTGGGTTGCATGGCAGCAATGGCCCTACTCGCTGCTGGCATGCAATCCCCAACATTTTGGCCTGGATTCAGCTCTCAGAGTGAAGGCAGCTCCCCATCCCTTATCTGAAAGGAATTGTTGGTCACCACTGACTACCAGATCAAATACTATTTTCAAGTGTGATCTAAGGATTAAGCAGAAATAAAAGGTGTTGTGACAGGGAATAGTTTACACAAGATAGACTCAGCAGTGAGTTACAATAATATTATTGTCCACAGAAGGCATTTTCATTTATTGTGAAGTGCTCAACAAGGAAGATCATCCATGCATGTGCAAATTAGGCAGATACTTTTATGTAAGACTTTTGAGCAAGCATTCATTTCAAAAAGGCTAGTGTGTATGTAGATGTGCCCAGCTAAAGAAAGGGAACAGTTACCTGTTCAACCCTAAATATGAAACTCCTGTAAGGTTGCTATAAAACTCTTGAACCAGACATGGACAAGCTGGAGGACAGATTTCTAGATTAAGCCATGGACAGATTTAAGGAACTAGATTTGGTGGACAGAATGCCTGAAGAACTATGTATGGAGGCTCATAACATTGTACAGGAGGCAGCAACAAAAACATCCCAAGAAAAGGAAATGCAAGAAAGCAAAGTGGCTGTCCAACGAGGCCTTAGAAATAGCAGAGAGGAGAAGGGAAATGAAAATGCAAGGGAGATAGGAAAAGTTACAGAAAATTGAATGCAGACTTCCAAAGAATAGCAAAGAGAGAAAAGAGGACCTTCTTAAATAAATAGTGCAAAGAAATAAAAGAAAAAATAGAAAGGGAAAAACCAGAGATCTGCTCAAAAAATTTGGAGATGTTAAAGGAACATTTTGTGCAAAGATGGACATGATAAAGGACATGGTAGGGACCAAACAGAAGCAAAAGACATCAAGAAGTGGCAAGAATACACAGAGGAATTCTGCCAGAAAGATATCCCAGGCAAACCAGATAGTGTGGTTGCTGACCTTTAGCTAGACATCCTGGAGAGTGAAGTCAGGTGGGCCTTAGGAAGCATGGCTAACAACAAGGCCAGTGGAGGTGATGGCATTCCAGTTGAACTATTTAAAATCTTTAAAAAATGATGCTGTTAAGGTGCTACATTCAATATGCCAGCAAGTTTGGCCAGAGGATTAGAAAAGATCAGTCTACATCCCAGTCCCAAAGAAGGGCAATGCCAAAGAATGCTCTAACTACTGTACAATTGCACTCATTTCACACGCTAACAAGGTTATGCTCAAAATCCTCAAAGGCAGGCTTCAGCAGTACATGAACCAAGAACTCCCAGAAGTACAAGCTGGATTCTGAAGGGGCAGAGGAACTAGAGACCAAATTGCTAACACGCGCTGGATTATGGAGAAGGCCAGAGAGTTCCAGGAAAACATCTACTTCTGCTTCATTGACTATGCAAAAGCCTTTGACTGTGTGGACCACAGCAAATTATGGCAAGTCCTTAAAGAAATGGGAGTGCCTGACCACCTTATCTATCTCCTGAGAAGCCTATACGTGGGACAGGAAGCAACATTTAGAACTGGATATGGAACAACTGATTGGTTCAAAATTGGGAAAGGAGTACGACAAGGCTGTATATTGTCTCCCTCCTTATTTAACTTATATGCAGAATACATCATGTGAAAGGCAAGACCGGAGGAATCCCAAGCCGGAATTAAGATTGCCGGAAGAAATATTGAAAACCTCCGATATGCAGATGATACCACTCTGATGGCAGAAAGTGAGGAGGAATTAAAGAATTTCTTAATGAGGGTGAAAGAGGAGAGTGCCAAAAATGGTCTGAAGCTCAACATCAAAAAAACTAAGATCATGGCCACTGTTCCCAAAAAAACTAAGATCATGGCCCAATTATGGTTGCTATAAGTCAGTTCCAACTTGACGTCACATAACAGTAACAATAAATTATTAGCAGAAGTGTTAAAAGGAAAAAATGTGGTATGGTAGAATGATGGCCTCATCACTAATGTTCAAAAATAAGGACTGCATTTCTTAAGAAGTATGGTAGGGGGAACTGAAACCTGAATACCAAAAAATAATAATAATGTTTGTTTGGTATCAGGAGTATAGCAATTGAGAATCGCAGCAAGCAGATTCATAAACAGCGGTAAGCCCTAAAAAGTACTGTATGTTGTAAATTTTGTTCATGCAGAGTCCATCTGTAGTAAACGTGTAAGGTTTGAGACTTAAAAGAACCACATTCTTTCATCTCTTCCTCCTCCTTCCTGTTCCCACACTTGTGTAATTGACATGTCATATCCTGGGTACCAATGTTAACTCTCCAAAGGAAACCTAAGAAGTAGGCTTCAGACTTGTGTTTTCTTCAGAGGGTATAATAAGGGCAGTTATGTTTGTTTTGCTAGTCTTTTCATGAAAGCAGCTGATTCTAATTTTCCATAACCTTCCCAGGAAGCATTTTTCAATCCTGAATATGTCTGCTAGTTTTCATGAGACATCCTCCCCATAGAAGCTGTATAAAACTGCTTCCAAGTCACCGTTACTCTTTATACTGACTTCCAGTATATAGGAAATACACATTGCCAAGTCTTTCTGTATGGCAAGCCAATACACAGAAAACAGTTTGTTCCATTGTGTAACTGCTATAGGGAAGAACTTTAAAAATGACCTTATAGGCCATTTAGGTCATGACAAGGAGTCATAAAAGTTAGGTTTGGAAGGTTTTAGGAAGTTTGATGCTTGTGCATAAGCATACAGAAATAAAATTGTGGCAAAGAAGCTCCTGTGGACATGCAAACTAAATCTTATTACTTGTGATCATCTTGGTAATCAATTTATACACCCTAACATTTGTACATGTGGCGTGAATGTGATCTTTGTGAAGGGATGTGTCTTGTGATATAAATTTCTTGCTCTGACAGAACAGCTAACTATAAATTTCTTAACTTGCATCCTTGTTTTAATCAAAAATTTGGAATGAATGCTTCACCTGCTGACCTCCTCAGTCATCTTTATTTCTGTTGTGTGTTTTTTTTTGAAGCATTTTAAAAACATATGTCCATTTTATCCAAAAGCAGTAAAACACCATGCACGTTATGATGAACTAATGATCTCAAAAAAGCCTGCAGTCTGTCCTTAGCTAAAAATGGGCCAATACTCTGACCTACATTTCATATGCATTTTAATAGCAGAAGCTGTCAATGGCTCTTTTTGAAATAAATCATTTGCTCTAATGTCGTGGGGTTGCTATTGGTCCTAGCTGTTTTAAACTCTTAAGCAACATTTATATTTGCTATATTAACATACCCAGTTACTATTCTTGTGGTGGGGAGAAGGAGAAGGATTGCTTGGGCATAGTTGGAAGAAATGGAGAGAGTAACCTAATGACTTCAGATAAGTGAAAGATTTGGGCAGCCTTTGTATTGACATACAGCTGTCTATTTCTGTTAGAAATAGTAATGTGAATTCTGTATTTTTGGTAACTAGTGGCCTTTTGCCAGAGGCATATGTGGTAGATGCTTTGGTGTTTGTCCAATATATGGTAGCTCTGCTTAGATTTGGTAGAGTTGGAGACTTGTCCTCCCTCCCTCTACCTGGAGTTGGTTAGATGAGCGGAAAGAGAGGGGCGCTCTGGGAGCGATTGGAAGGCTGACCGAGGCTGCTGCTGGTGGTGGCGGATTTGTGAGTGGACAGTCCGGCCACTCCTTCATTAAGTCCAGCTGTGCGGGGGTATGAGACCTAGTATTAATATTCGTATACAAATACCCCCATCTCTAATGCATATTTTTATTAGCTAACTGAAAATGTTCATGTAGATTTTGCTTGGTTCCTATTTGCTGCAAATAATTAAATATATATATATATACTGTAATTAGACCAATTTTTTTGTGCTGACATACAAAGTTTGAGGCAAGTACTGTAATAAAGTTGGTGAGACACAGACTTGTATACTTTTGCGTTGTTAGAATGAGAGGGATTTAATTCAATATTGATGTGCCATTGGGTCGGTTCCAAATCAGTGAGCCCTTCCAATGTTATAAAGTATAAAGTATTCAGAGGTGGTTTATCATTCCCTTCTTCTGGTGGTGCTCTGGAACGGTGCAATTTGCCCAAGGCTACACAGTCAGGTTAATCTCCCAGGAGGCAAAGTAGGGAGAAAAACTCCCAACCTCTGCCTCTGAAGCCAGTTACTCTTCATTGAACTATCCAGACAACTAAGGCAAGTTTATTTTTGCATTGTATTGATATATGGATAAAGCATGTTGCAGCTGCCCATGATGTAGTAAGAAAATGAGAAGAGACAAACACATCTGGATTTGAGTACTGTCTTGCCTTCCTCACTGGATCAAGGTGTGCTGATAACTTCTAGTATGATCTTCTGGAAAAATGAGTAGAATGTATTTTCTTTCCATCATGCCTTATTGGCTTAGCAAATGTGCAGTTATTTTCTTTCCATCATGCCTTATTGGCTTAGCAAATGTGCAGTTAACGTGATTCCTGTACAGAGGAATGTATGCTGTCACAGAAAGCATTGTTTGACCAGTATTTTACATTCATATTTCAGCTCATATCTTTCTTTATATACAGTACTTCCTCCTCTTGTTAGCTTCCACAGAGCAAACCCATGAAAAAAAGTTTTATTTACATAAGGCAGTGTTTAGCCCCTCTTTCTTAAGCATTTCATGACAGAGTTCATTGTGTAAACTTTAATGGTTCTACCATTTGAATCTGGACTTAGATGGCAATGTAATGTTTTGCTTTCAAATAAGTAATAGTGTTAGCTTGTTTCAGCAAGAACAAAAGTACAGTGGTATCTTTTAAATAGGGTAATAACACAAAAAAGAGGACATGGTTCCTGTACCTTTAATAATTACTGAGAAGAGTAAGTTTCTGCAGATGCTGAAATTTCCTTCCCCTGCAATTAAAAGTACAGAAATATTGTCTTCTTTTTCATTTGTTCCTCTTACACTGAAGGTTAACAATTTTATTTCCGAGTGAGGCTTTTTGGATTACTGTACAATCCACTTCTTCCAATATATAATTCTTAAAAGCTCACATTAAAAGGCATGTATTAATCTTAAAGGTGCCACAATACTTTCATTTTTATGTTTATTTGTTTGGTGTAGCACCCAGTCACTTTGGAATAGATGCTCTTCCTGTTTATTTCAGAGTTCAGACATTGAAATACATGGTTTGATATGCTCTAGAGCAGTGGTGTCCAACCTTGGCCCTCCAGATGTTCTTTGACTACAGCTCCCAGAAGCCGTCACCACCTCTGCTGGCCAGGATTTCTGGGAGTTGAAGTCCAAGAACATCTGGAGGGCCAAGGTTGGACACCACTGCTCTAGAGTTTCTCACTTAATGTTGATTTCTGTTGTATAGCTAATTAAATATCTTTTAGCATGCCTAATTGGTTACAGTATGTCAGGCAATACATTGGTCAAAAAAGGGAAGGAGATGGCAAAACATGTTGACATGTTTTGCTGTGGAAGGGGGGGCGCGACTGGAGGCTAAGCCTTGAAAAGCTGCTTATTCTAAGAAATTGGCCTGTTATCTCTGCTGTGCTTCTCCATTTGTCTTGGAATGGAGCGATTAGGCAAAACCCCAGCTGTATATGTGTGAGGCAGATTATGGTAATCTTATTATTCAGATCTCATTCTGTTAAGTGTTTTAGGTTTGGAAGGAACTCTTTGTTTAACTCCTTTGGTGGCTCCAAAAGTAGTTGTAGCTAGGAAACACAGGGTTAGGACATACTTTAAAAAATACATCCAGGTAATTTTCTTTACATTTTTTTAAATTTTTTTTTATTTAGTATTAGGATGTGGTGGTGCTGTGGGCTAAACCACAAAGCCTCTGGGCTGCAAGATCGAAAGATTAGCAGTTTAAATCCAGGCGATGGAGTGAGCTCCCGTCGTTTGTTCCAGCTCCTGCTAACCTAGCAGTTTGAAAGCACGTAAAAATTGCGAGTAGATAAATAGGTACCACATTGGTGGGAAGGTAATGGCATTCCGTGTCTAGTCGCACCGGCCACATGACCACGGAAACTGTTTTCGGACAAATGCTGGCTCTATGGCTTGGAAACGGGGATGAGCACCACCCTCTAGAGTCAGACACAACTGGACAATTTGTCAAGGGAACCTTTACCTTCACCTAGCCTTTTGTATTCTGTTGACTAAAAATCATGAACATTTTACTTCAGGATCTTAATAGTTGATACAGATAGACCCATGTTTGAAGGATATTAAACATCTGACCTTTGGAATAGTCAGTTAACATTATTTGCTCAAAACTAAGTTGGACCTTGCTTATGTATTACTTCAAAACTTATTTTACAAAATCTTTGTGAGATTGTTCTTAGATTTTAAAAAAGTACAGAAATTTTAAAATACAGGTATTTGAATTGGCACAGGAGGCGGTTTTTAACATTGTACAATGTTTCCTTGGGTAGAGTATCCTCAAAACAAACAAGTTTCTGTAATGGGTCATCATCATTTGCCCAGCTTTTACTCCATCCTCTGTGGAGTATAGGCAGATTGTTTAGAAGAAAAGGAATCAAGTTGAAACATGCTCTTATTGTTGCTCTTATTTGGTTAAGTATATGCATCCTTGGACTGTATTGAATTGTTTATAAAGCCTAAGCTCTTGACTGAATGATCTGTACAGAATATAAAATTACAGCTTTTATTCTCACCTCATGCTTATTTTGTTTTGAAGATGTTTTTAGCATTGATTTCCACATCCATTTTTATTAAAGAACAAAAGCTAACTACTCTGATCTTATTCATAGTTCATGTACCTGAGCCATGGGGTTTCAGTTCTGTCTCGAGGATGATTTGTGGAAGGTTTTTTAATTGGCAATATGTACAAATAATAATAAAGCAAATCACTTTTAGTGGCTCGGTGAGTTCTCCTTAAGATAGCTTGTCAAGTGTTTCTGCCAGTTAAAAAGTGAATTATAGTTCCTAGATACCTCCTAGAGTGGCAGATCAGATTTTAAATAGACTACAGGGTTATTTTGTATCATTTAATACTCCCAAGTGTTCCTTTTTCAAAATTGATAGTGGACTTCTGGTCATTTATATTTTGTTTTTGTTTTGGTTAGTTGGTTTGACTCTTTGTTTGGCATTTTTATAGCCTTTGGAGCTTCTGAAAATTGTAAAAACCAAAACTCCAAAGCTATCCATGTCATATTAGGGAAAAGGAAGTAGAATGAGCTAGGGCCATGAAAAAGAGCCCAGAAGACGTACAGTAAACAAAAAAAGTGATTCTTGTAGCTGTGCCCAGTAGCATACACCAACCTCATCTGTGCTGTGTTGGAGTTTATTGTGTTCCAATTCCGTTCCTTGGTGTGACAAGTTAAATAAGCAGTATGTCAAACATGCAGAAAAGGCTAATTTATGGAACTTGCAAGGGAATCGGTCTAAAAGGATGATAGATTCCACATTGTCCAGGAATTGCCTTTGTCATATAGACTTTGTTAATGATACAGTGAATAGAAGCATGGCTTTATGGGGGATGGGTTTCCAAGGGGTTCAAACCTTCCCATGGATTGAGTTATATTTGTTTTTAAAATCCATTAAAATCCACTAAAATACAAGAACATTTGCTTGAATAACTTGCTGATGTTGTTACAAGAGTTATATGGCATCTTCTTCATTACTGTGTGCAGAGCCCACAGGCACTATGCTGTCATAACACCATACTGGTTTTTGTGGCAGGGAGTTCTTTGCCATTTTCATCCTTCTGAACATGTTTGTTTATTATTTATTTATTTAAAATATTTCTAGCCCACCTTTCTCCTTAAACAGGACTCAATGTGGCTTATGTAATTAAAAAGACAATATTTAAAAGCTAAAACAGTAAATATATGAATATTAAAAAGTTTTAAGAAATCATAGAATAGTTGAGTTGAAAGGGGCCTATGAGGCCATCAAGTCCAACCCCCTGCTCAATGCAGAAATACAATCAAAGCATATCTGCCAGGTGATTATCTAAGTTTTTCTTGAATGCCTCCAGTGTTGGAGCACTCACCAACTCCCGAGGTAACTGGTTCCCCTGCCGTACTGCTCTGTAATTAAACAAATATATTAAAATTAATAAGTAAAATCAATGTTAATACACATTTAAAACAGCAGTTTTAACAGAGAGCAACAGTCATTTTTAAAACCCTCTTAGACCACCAGCCATTAAGGAAAAGTCTGCCTGAAGAAAAAGATCTTAGCCTGCTTGTTGTCTCTGTCCTCTCTGAACTTGTATTTGGCTTTTAACTTAAACATATCATGGTGAATTGTTGAGTTGATTTAATTTTAAGGTTCTTCTGATCCTTGCACATAGTTCTAGTTCCCGTATTACTTAGTTCAAGAATTTTGTAGTACATTTTACAATATTTCCATTTGTCTCCAGCTCATAGCTATGGAACGAACTCAGCATGAAATTTAACATTTAGCCATTGCATATTTTTATATTTTGATGGTATTGCTTTTTGCATTTTATTATTTCTATTTTCCGTTTTGTTAAATTGTATTTAAGCCTGTTTTTTATACATGTTGTAAACTGCCCAGAGGAGGAGGAAGAGGAAGAGGAAGAAGTCCTTTTAAATACCATTTTCAAAATGTGGTTTCAGATATAGCCTTGAACAGAAGCACCTGCCTGACACCAAGATATAAGTAATTTGTTTGTCTGGCAAGTAGGAATATTCCTGAGCTGGAACTTTAGGGTTCCAGAAAGTGTAATGAGCAGATCAGCAGCAGGGAAGGAGGTGGAGATTAACTGTTTGCAGATCATTTCTGCAATCTAGGAGAAGCAGACACCTCTCATCTTCAGGTTTGATGCATGGGAGAGGTCAGTGAAGAGGATGAGAGAGCTGGCTCTCCATAAATTGCAGCGGGAACAAACAATCACATCTGCAAACTTCACTTTGCATGGCACACAGTAAGTGCTAGTTGTCTATTAAATCCAACAGCAGTGAAACACAATCTGCATTCCATACATAATTCATCTTTGAATATAACCAGGGTGGCTAAAAATCAATGTGTGTTTTTTTTAAATCAATTTGATTTAAATGAAAACAAAATCAAATTTTTATTTAATTCATCTCAAAAAATCAGTTTTTTTAAAAATTTAAGTGTGTTTTAAACTGTCATCAAATCCACTGTGAATGTAACAGAATGTAGTTCTAGCAGTTGCAGATGAAAACAGCAAAATGTTTCGACTTTGTGTTTAAATTACCTTTGCTTTGCAAACGCTTAGGGCTGACCTCACAAATCATGCAGGGCCAAAACTCAACAGAGATATTTGGCTGTTTGCTGGGGCAGCAGAAGTGGAACACAGAAAGAGGTAGACCTGGGAAAGGCCAAAGAAGGGGCATTACTTCTCCTACCCAACTGCCCCTAAAATATCATCCCATTGCAATAGCACATCAAAAATCCACTACTTGAATAAATCACAATTTCCCTGACTTTCCCCAATTTCTGACCAATTTCTCTGATCTTCCCTGACCAATTTCTGTTTCACTCACTTTCCAGAAAGTGGCAACTCCAAGCATTTGATTTCATAATTTTGTGTTTCCTTCTGAAAATCAGAAATGGTCAAAACAGTAATCAATTTGTGCATTTGCAGTTTAAAAATTGGAAGAGGTAGAAAAAGACCTGGAAGAGAATATTGGAGTAGAAAACCCTGAAGTAGCCATAAAAATGTTTCAGTTGATTTAGACCAAAATGAGGTATGCAGTTGTTTGTTTGTTTTTATTTGTTTGTTTCAATTTATATGCCACCCCATTAGTACAAGCACTATTGGAAACATGCTAAACAATTTTTGAGAAACACAAAGAGGGAGGAATTATGCTGATTGTAATATTTTTCTGAAAACCTGGAAGGAAAGCAGATGTTCTCTCTCAACTGATTTCAGAGAGACAACAACTTGTTTTAGAGAATGAGAGAAAATTAGATACCTGTGAGGGGGATGCTTTGGCTGTCCCCTGTAGGCCATCCACCTTAGATGCAAGCCCCCCTCCACTCCGGCAGTCGGGCAGCCTAAGGACACAGAAGATAGAAGCAAGGCCCCTGGGTGGGATTTTGGAGGTGAATGAAGTAGTGTATCATTGTCATTTGACACGGAGTCAAAGGACTGGATTGAGGCCTTTAAAAAGCTCCCTCCTGTCTTCTGCAGTCCTGGTGAGAACCAGACCTTACTGCTCCAAGAACTATGGACAAAAGTATGGATTGACTCTGCCCCTGACAAAGCGTGCTGTCATCAGGCTTTGGCCCCCACAACACAGTTCCAACACCAGGCTGAGCTTGTAGCACAACAGCCCCACAGCCACCTAGAGGAGGTGTTGGTGGAGAAAGAGGCACAACCAGTGGTTGTGGTAGATCCTTCAGGAGCAAGATGAGCAGCTGAGGCTTTAGGACTTCTATAAGATCAGCATTATTGGCTGTTTCTAAATGGTCTTAACTGGCTGGGATGAGTGCTGCATACTCAAGCCCAGCCCCAGACAGCAGACTCCCATGAACCAGTGAAAGGAACAGTTGAGGACAGTGAGCAGTGGGGACTGGTAAAAGCAACACACACACACACACACACACACACACACACACACACACACACACACACACACACACACACACACACACACACACACACACACACACACACACACACACACACACACACTTTGGGGCAAGAGGTACAAGGCACCCACCCTGATGATGTACACCATTCCTCTTCCCTTAAAAAAAAAAGGGCAAGTTTCCACAACAGTGAGATTCTAGAGTCCATGGAGCCTGTGATGAAGGAAACTCACCTGGTCATTCCCTACCCTGGGTAGGGGGTGACAATGTTAGTATAGATATAGAAAAAAAATGATTTGCCAGTGGGAGATGCTAGGGAGTCCAATCAATCGTTTCTGAGCAATCTTCTAAGCAACTGTTCTCAACTGTTTTTGGCCACGGCCATAAACATAATATGAAATAAATATAGGCTGAATCAGGATTGCATAGGTTACACAATGAACCTTGTAAGGTGGTGTGTGAAGAATTATTTTCCAGCCTGTGGCTCTTTTCAAATGTACCGAGATCTATCCACCCAGGGGACCATATGTTGTGAATGACTGTTCTAGAGCACAATATGTGCATTATGTGGCTCATAGTTTAAATATAGCCAAAGTTTATTCTTGTGAAATCTTTGATACAAAATTATCTGGGAACTGTCAAATCAGTTATCAACTTTTTCTTGCAGTCTTCTTTAAGGGATACAGCCTTTTAAAATGTAGTTTAAAAAGGGTGTCCACCACCATAGTATTTTCTGATTGTATGGGACAAGATGGACAAAAAAAAACAGTCAGTAGCTTGATGTACTAAAATATATTTGCAAGTGGTACAAATTTTACAGAACTGCAAAATGTCATAGCAAGATTTTCAGTTTTTACATTGTGTAACATCAGGACAGTTTCTAATGTTGCTCATACTAAATAAACCGTTATCTTACAGTGCCACATTATGTCAGAAGGTGGATTTTGATCTCATTCAGAGCTGTGCTCATGTTAAAAGTATAATGCAGACATTGCAAGAAGAGAGAATCCTAAACACTGATGAGATTTATTCTTTAGCAGAGAAACTAGTTGGTGATTTTGGAGAGGAAATAAAGACGCTGAGAACAAACGGTTGTCAAATAGACAGGGCGATGCGTCTACTGAGAGCTCCCCAAGAGTACTGTAAAGTCAATCTTTATCACCCATTCTTGGATCACTTCTTTCAAGAAAATGTGAACATGTTAAATCTCAGTCCTTGGAGTAGTGTTTTGAAATTTATGATGGATTGGTTGGGGGGGGGAAATCCAATTTTTGAAGCAGAATTGCAAATGTGGAAACATGAACGGTGAACAGTATCTAAAGATGAGAGGCCAGGGAAGCAATAGAAAATTGTGACCAACTTTTAAACCCAAAAATCTGCAAACTATCTTGCTACTCTTTCCCATTAACCACAGTGCCTGAGATAACATTTTCTATGTTGAAGTTAGAGTCATGGATTAGCAACTCAAAAGGAGGCCCATGACATGGTTCACTCTCCCAAGTGTTCATTGGACTGTTGAAATCAAAACCAATGATGTGATTTCCTACTTTGCACCAAGAAGGAAAAGTCTCCGTTTAATTCCTAATGGTGTACAAAAATGAAGTGCCATTCATATTACACTGGCTTATGCAAAGGCTGTTCTATTATTTATTACGATGAATTTAAGTGGTCTTTAATTCCACAGCTCTATAATTGAGAGCACCAGCTTTATACTTCCTAAGGCAGACTTTTGTTAGGCTGTAACATCAAAGTGCCCTGGAATGTTCTTTCCTTGTTTTCTTTTCCCAGCAGTTTATGTTTTGAAAGTTCAATTATGGATGGCCACTCTTCACAGCATGGTCAGAGGGATTCCAAAGCAAGTAAGAAGTGACTAATTGAACTTCTGCTCTTGCACTGAAAGGTTGATAGATCGTAACATCAGCAAGGAATTTCAAGTTCATGTACACCTCTTATTTAATTCAAACCAGCTCTGTGCTAAATTATTGACCCTCTTACAACCAGCAGTCTCTGTATATATTTTAGATTACTATAACATCAGGAAAGTGCTGTGTTTTGAGTATAAGTAGCTGCAGCTTGCTACTAAATATTGACCAGAGCTGAAGCAAGAATATGCCAGAAAGCAACTGTTATTTTAGGCGAAGGGAAAAGATGAAGTACATCACAAAAATAAAGTATGTGTTCCAGTTTTGTTATAGTTATAGAACTGGGCCTGAGCAATTGATATTCATTGTTGGGAAATGGGGATTACTACATATGTATATCTCAGGAAGGGACTATAACTAAACAGGACAGGTGTAGACTGTTCCTCACATTCCACTATTAAATGGATCCTAAGCTTGAAATAAGGAAGGATGTTTCTGTCTTCTGTGTCCATCATAACATCTTGAGTGCTGTAGCTAGTTATAAAACACGGGTGCTCTCAAAAGTACTCTCACAGTAAACTATGGCTCTTTGTCTCATTCAGTGTTCTTCCTCTTTTAAAGAAACTATTTATGGCAGAGTTGATAGGAAGGGCTCTTGGAACATAACATGCAGCTATGATGAGAAGTGATCTGCTTGAAATTAAATCTTCATTAAAAAAAAATAAAAACTGACCAGAGTCAGTGAACAGAGCAGAAAAGAATGAACCAGCAAATGGGTTTGTTAGTAGGCTTGTAGTACCCCAGACTGTTCAGGACTCCATAAAGCAGTGGTTCCCAACCTCGGGTCACCCAGGTTTTCTTGAACTACAACTCTGAGAAACTCTGGCTAGCACAGCTGGTAGTGAAGGCTTCTGGGAATTGCAGTCCAAGAACACCTGGGTTACCCAAGGTTGGAACTACTGCTATAAAGAAAAACAGACAAAAATTATATACAGTGGTGCCTCGCTTAACGATGTTAATTGGTTAAAAAAAACATCGCTATGGGAAAACATCGTTAAGCGAAACACCATTTCCCATAGGGATGCATTGAAAACCGGTTAATCCGTTCCAATGGGAACGGATTACTGTCCTTAAGCGAAAATCCCCATAGGAAACATCGCTAAGTGTAACAATGTTTCCCCCATCGGAAAGCCATTGAAATGCATTGAAGCCGACTCAATGCAATTCAATTGGCTTTCCAATGTCCGTTTTTGCTCATTTTTAAGTGTCTTAAAAGGTTTGAAACCTGTTTTAAATGCTTGGAATCGGTAGTGCACCTTGTGAAACGTGTGGAAACTTAATTTGGCTTTGTTCTGAGTCTTCGTTAATTTTTGGTGATTTTTTGTTTTCCCTATTTAAAGTTCAATGGATTTAAATGGGGAAAACAAAAAATCACCAAAAATTAACAAAGACTCAGAACAAAGCCAAATTAAGTTTGCACACGTTTCACAAGGTGCACTACCGATTCCAAGCATTTAAAACAGGTTTCAAACCTTTTAAGACACTTAAAAATGAGCAAAAACGGACATCGTTAAGTGAAAATCCCCCATAGAGAACATCGTTAAACGATGCGGAAAATTCCTCCAAGAAACACATCATTCAGTGAATTCTTCGTTAAACGAAGCAGTCGCTAAGCGAGGCACCACTGTAGATGATTCTGACTTCTGATTGCTATCCTTGGTAAGTATATGACTGTACATTTCTTTTCTTCTGTAAACCTTCCCTAGTTTTCTCTCAGATTTTTCAGTGAGAATTAGAAGGGTGGTTTTGTATTCTGTATACATGATGTTTTGTATCTCGATCACAGTTCAGTCGTTTGCTTATCTGATCTCAACTAGAGAAATTAGTGACTGTAAGTAGAGCACACTGTTTCACTGTCTGCTTAAGTATTACTAGCTGGCTGGATAGCTTAGTGCTTCAGGTATCTGACTGCAGAGCCAGAGGTTGGGAGTTCGATTCCTCACTGTGCCTCCTAGGAGTAGAACCAGCCTGTGTCGCTTTGGGCAAGCTGCACAGCCCTGGGAAAACCCCAGAAGTAGGGAATGGTAAACTACTTCTGAATACTTTCTATCTGGGACACCCACCATAATTCAGAATTGACTTGATAGCATATGGTGGTGATTACTAAGTATTACTGGTGAAGAAGGGAATTACTTGCATGACATGTTTCTGTGGCAGCTAGATTTCCCTTATTTTCTATGTTAAGAATACTTCATTTTTTATTATTAGTGACCCAGTGAAATGGACTCCTGTTCCTCTTTCAGTGTGGGAGGATATATTAGTGCAGAAAGAAAACCCTACAGTTGTGGACATGGGTGGTGCTGTATAATCAAAAGATTTCTGTCTAACATTATTTGAATAATCAAGAGTTCTTGGAGTCATATGAATAATAGCATTTAAACATTAGTCTTGTGAAGAAATTTGGGATTCCCACAAAATACTTCCGATTACTTTTGTGGCCAAATATTGATTTGAAGGACAATCCATTTCTTGTTCTTGCATAGCATTAACAATAAGCTCTTGTGAGCAATAAGTACAACCTTCAGTTAAGGTTTTTTTCCATTGCAAAAGGAGTATTTTGGCATTTCTGGTTATGACAATTATAATGTTCCTAGTTTATAAATAAGAGCTCTCTTTTTTCAAATTGATAGAACTTCCCTTAACTACTAAGCTTTTTCTGAAGGAGGTCTTAGCAAGCTGCATTATAGCTGGCAGCAGCACAGCTGATGTATATAGCACATTAGAGAATATATTTATATATTTATTTATTTATTTATTTATTATTTTATTTATATCCCGCCTATCTAGCCGGTTAAGACCACTCTAGGCGGCTTACAAAAAACAACTAGCAATATATATAAAAACAATACTACATAGAAACAGAACTTTCAACAAAATAGGACAAAGAGTGGGAAAGGAGAGGAAGGGGAGATCAAGAGTTGACTGAGGGGAAGGCCTGCCGGAACATCAGTGTTTTTAGTTGCTTTTTAAAAATACCCAGCGAGGGAGCCGCGCGAATATCAGGAGGTAGATTATTCCAGAGGCGAGGAGCCACCACCGAGAAGGCCTGATTTCTTGTCCTTTCCTTCCGGGCCTCCCTCGGCGTTAGGCTCCCCAGCCTCACCTCCTGGCTCGCGCGAGTGACACCGGTAGATCTTGGTGGAAGTAGGCGTTCCGCCAAGTATCGAGGCCCTAAACCATTTATATATATACAGTGGTGCCTCGCACAGCGAGGTTAATCCGTTCCAGATTAACCCTCGCTGTGTGAAAACATCGCTGTACGGATCAAAAAAAGCCATTGGAACGCATTAAACTTAGTTTAATGCGTTCCAATAGCAGCTTTACTCACCGTACAGCGATGTTTCTCCGATGGCTGGCAGCCATTTTCGCGCCCTCCCCTCGCTTAACGAGGGTGCGAAAATGCTGCACGTGGCCATTTTGGGGCTTCCGGCGGCCATTTTGAAGCCGCCGAACAGCTGATTGTCAGGTCGCAAAGCGAAGGTCGGTAAGCGAACTGCTTACCGACCTTCGCTCTGCGATTTTGAGCCATAGGGGTCGTCGGTGTGCAATCGCATTTGCGATCGCTAGAACGGCCCCGTTGTGCGGATTCGTCGTTCTACGGTGCACTCGTTGTGCGAGGCACCACTGTATAAACTTTGCATTTGACAAGGGGGCACTTAAACTAGCAAGAGTTTCTTACATAACTTGAAATGATTCATAAGAATTGCTGCAGAAACAGTTTCGCAAAGCTGCAGGAAAATAATGTGAAGACTGTGCAACAGTGCTTTACTGAGATTGAACAATAATAATAAGTTTATAACTGCAGAGCTGGAAGGGGCCCTATAGATCATCAACTCCAGCCCCCGTGAAAGCAGCACAGTGGGGAATCAAATTCCAAATCTGTGGCTCCACAATCAGATGCCTAAACCTCTGAGTTATCCAGCAGTTCAAAATGAGGCCTTTTGTTCAACCTGGCTGTTTGGTATTCCGTATGTCAGTTTCCGGTGTCATACCACTATTTTAACACCAAGGCATCAGAATGGAATTTTGGTATGCCCATTCAGGATACAATTCTCCATTTCAGTTTTGAATAGCAGGTGAGCACACACTCCAGATGCAGGAAGGAAAACCAATGGGGGTAAAAACACAATCCATTACTTCCCTTGGCTTCCTTTTTTTTTCTGGCAAGAAAGTGACTCAGCTCCTGAAATCTTCCAGCAGTAGCTATTCACCTTTTAAATAGTTTACAGGGACCCCATTGTCCAAATACTGTTCTCTTTTCAAAAATGGAAGCAGATCGCTAGTTTCTCATTTCATTTTTCATATTTTACAGGTTTTTGTCATTTTTAGTGAACTATGTACTGTAGCCCAATAGCGTCCTGGGCTTTAAAAAGGGGGTTCTCCAACCTGCAGTGGAAGCATGTAGCTCAGAGAATGTGGTCACCATGCAATGTTTGCATGGCAACGAATAAATTGTGAAATAAAGTTACTAATGTTTATCACAAAATTCAAAAGCAACCCATACCAAAACTATGCCTCACAGACAAAGAGGGTGCACAACAAAGGATGGTGATGCGTTACTGGAATGGGTGGTACCATATAGGATTGATAACAGGTGACACATGTCACAAACCTAACCACCGGCTAGAGGCAAGTTACATCATGGGCTAAATAGCAGCTTAGGCTGGGGGTATTTCCACAAAGATGTGTTAGAGAAGGAAAGCGAACAAGCAGAGGAGGGAGTCCATGAACAGTTTTTAAATATTCCTCTTTTGTTCTGATAATGGGAGTGGAGTGTTTGGGGGACACATTGAACAAACCATGGTGTAAAGCTTCTGCATTTGTCTCCATTAGCTATGCAGGCAAGAGCAGTCAGGTAGCAGGTACTAGTATTAGGCTTTTCCCTGAGATTCTGGGCTGGGCATGGCAGACCATGCAGCTGCAGCCAGTGTCTGGATTGGACCCGAGAACCTCTTCAGATTTGTTAAGCTAGTGTCAAACCACCACCACCCACTCCATTCCCTGTTTCTGTGGAGACAGATTGGCTTGTGCTGATAAGATATTTCTTACAAATACAGAAAACTGACAGGCTGCTATCCTGTGGGTGTCTCTGTATTACTGTAGTGAGAGGCTGAATCCATCACATAGCAGTCTTGGTTCAAGTGTTACGACTAAAAATACCTTCCCTCTCAACCACAAATGTTCTAACATAAAAGGAACAGTTGCTTGACTTTCCATTGGTTTGGTTAGATTAACTTGGCTTTCATCTCTGTAGGAATTTTCATTTCGTATCTAACGCATGCAAAGAGAAGAAATTCACACCCTAGGTTGGTGAACCGTAATAGTTGGCTTCCAGATTTCTGCTGATATCTTCAGTCACATCATCAAAATTGAGGGCTCTTCAATTTTCTAACCAGATGTTTTAACACTCTTTTAACATGCTCTGGCTAGTAAGAGCTATACAGTACAGTACAATACGAAAAGCAAAGTAATAGCCATATATTAGCTTACATATAAAGCATGATTTTAAAATGGGTAGTACACTTTTTAAAAGATTGCTATCTTGTATTTTGTGTTTCAGGAATGTGATAGAGTATGGCTGTGAGTGGTGACTAGCATAAAGTTAACTACATAAATGTTAACAGGAAATCTGAGCACATAAATGAATCACTTCAGTCAGCTAAATTTGGCAGATTTAAAATGAGTATTTTAAGTAGACTTCAGTCAAAGTTATGTTCAGTGACTGTATATTTAGCACTCATTGTTTTATTTTTTTATGTCACTCTATTTGTTACCACCTTTGCCAACAGATGTGACTATTTGTCATGAAAAATGTCCTCATTAAATTTACAATGAAGCATCATATCTATAGAGGTAGTTAATCTGTAAAACCGGGCAATCAGCTAATAAATAAAGCATTTTAATTACTCATTAAAGTTAGGAATGTAAATCTTCATTTATTTTTGAAACTGAACAAAAAAAAGTCAAATGTTGTCTGCCCATTGGATGAGATTATGAGAAGTTTTGTGCATTTGACACTTTTTTGTAAAAAAAAAAAAATCATTGACATGTTTTAATGCAAAAACCTTATACTTGACACAAAAACATATTTTGTGTGATTTTGTGCAAAATACAAGCCCCAAGGTGTTATTTGTTTCTCCTAATGTTGCTGCTGAAAGGGAAAAGAGCCAACATTTTTGCAAGGAAAAACCCTCACAGTGTTTGACCAGTTTTTCAACACAGCACATCTTCGTGCATTGAGACACCTTTTCTCATTTAGAATTTGAAATCTGTAAGCACTTCTTAATTAAAATATGCAGTATACATTGAATTGGTTTTGAAGAGGGGCCATGTACAGAAAAGTGTGAGCAATAATCTATTCTAGCTTCCCACATAGCTGTGAGAAGCCTCCTTCAGGATGAAGGTCATATTTAGCTTAAAGCTCTTAGTGGCAGTAACTAAGCCTTAAGAGAAGCTCTGCATCCCTCTGGAATGGGTCTTTCTCCCATCCCAGAAGCTGTGACACTAGAAAGTGATGTTTTTATGGGGAAAAGGACATGGCCTGGGGAAACCCAGAGAACCATATTGGGAAGCTAGAAAGGAGGGATTAATGGCTATGCTTCATGCTTCCATCCCTGTGTAAATGGTAATTGGGGAAGGGGAAAGATTTTATGGCATCATGTTTTTTCTGCAACCTATGTTTGAGTTTATGGGTAGGTTTGAACATGTTTATGCGTAATCTTAAAGCTGTTTAAGACAGCATCTTAAAAAGCACACACATCACCTTGCTGACAAAGGTCCACATAGTCAAAGCTATGGTTTTTCCAGTAGCAATGTATGGAAATGAGAGCTGGACCATAAAGAAGGCTGACCACCGAGGAATTGATGCTTTTGAATTGTGGTGCTGGAGGAGACTCTTGAGAGTCCCATGGACTGCAAGGAGAACAAACCTATCCATTCTGAAGGAAATCAACCCTGAATGCTCACTGGAAGGACAGATCCTGAAGCTGAGGCTCCAATACTTTGGCCATCTCATGAGAAGAGAAGACTCTCTGGAAAAGACCCTGATGCTGGGAAAGTGTGAAGGCAAGAGAAGAAGGGGACAACAGAGGACGAGATGGTTGGACAATGTCATCGAAGCTACCAACATGAATTTGACCCAACTCCGGGAGACAGTGGAAGACAGGCGGGCCTGGCATGCTCTGGTCCATGGGATCACAAAGAGTCGGACACGAGTTAACGACTAAACAACAATGAGTAATCTGGTGAGAAAGGCCAGACTGTTTATAAACATGTTTAAACTTGGTTGTTGTGGTTTTTTCGGCCTCTTTGGCCGTGTTCTGAAGGTTGTTCTTCCTAATGTTTCGCAAGTCTCTGTGGCCAGCATCTTCAGAGGACAGCACTCTGTCCTCTGAAGATGCCAGCCACAGAGACTGGCGAAACGTTAGGAGGAACAACCTTCAGAACACAGCCAAAGAGCCCGAAAAACCCACAACACCATTAGATCCTGGCCATGAAAGCCTTCGCAAATACATGTTTAAACTTGCTTATGGGTTCAAATATAGGTTGCAGAGAAAATGTGAAATGTCATAGAAATCTTTCTCCTAGGATGTGTAATCTTAGTAAAACTACATATGTTGCCTTTTCTTTCCCCAGCTTTTAAATAATGTGGTAAAAAGTGCACACATGTAACTGGCATTTCTGTTTGTCATATGTAGTCTTAGTTGGAAGGGAAACTATTTACAAGGATGAGGCCAAGGCTTCACAATTTTCTGGAATCCTCTTTCTCAGCTAGGGAAATATGCAAATTCCCTTTTTGAGTAAAATTAATTTGCAGTGAAAAGCAAAAATGTGAATTGCTTTAATATATGAAAGAGTTCTTAGGCTGTTGTACTAGAGTAACGTATAGCCCTGAATGTGAGGCATATTTTAAAAGCCACTTAACAGTTTTACCGATTATAAATATGTTGTAACATAATTCAAATATGACTGTCATATACTATAAAATAATGCTGTATATATCATGTGATAAATCCCTAAATCTTATATAGCCTAGCACTTTATAATTGTGATTATTATTTTAGAATACTGAAGGTCTGCTCTCTTTTACATGGTTGCTGTTCATAGAGAATTTCAGAATATGGCTTGACTTTCAAATGTTTAATTTACTTCAGCCACAGTATAAGGTAGCAAACTTTAATTAGAAGACTAAAAATGGAGCTGACAGGCTCATTGTGAATTTCATTATCCCACTGAATTGCCTAATTTAGAATACTAAGTTACTTTCTCACTCAGTTCCATGATTTCACTTCCACTGTTGGAATAGGATGAGAGAAAACTTGGAAGTTAGCTGTTAGCAAATGAGTTGGATCAACAGCATGTTGAGAACCTAAAGCATAAGGAGAACATTTTCTTATTTCTCCTATACTCTGTCTATTTCCCCCAGGTTTTGAATGAGGAATGTGATCAGAACTGGTACAAAGCAGAACTCAATGGCAAGGATGGCTTCATTCCCAAAAATTATATTGAAATGAAACCACATCCGTAAGTAAAATACCATGACTTCTTTGTGTGTCTTGTCAGGCTTAATGCTTGAGGGGAGGGGTAAGGCATTTGAAAGAAGAGTTTTAAAATCCTGTTTTAAAATGCATTGAGTCAAACAGAGGTGACTGTTTTGGAAAAAAAGAAGATAGACTATTAGCTGTCGTAATACAAAGTCAATAAATGTACTTTATAATAACCTCTGTTTTCTCAAACAAACTACTGTCTCAGAAGTTTTGGAAGAGGTAGTTGTGTTAGTCTGTGCAAGCATATCAAGCAAAATTCAAAGAAGCAAAACAAAACAAAAAAAGACAAAAACATGTGACACCTTAAAGGCTATTATATTTTAATGTGAGCTTTTGTGGACATGTCCACTTCATCAGACATGGAAACAGAATGAAATGTTGAATGAAATCTGAGTTTCATGCTAAATATTCATTGGCTCTTGGATGTATGGTACATTTGCATGCAGTAATTTGGCTTGTGTTGTTTTAGTACCTGGTTGTAAAAAATTCCTTAGGAGACAGAAAACAGACACCAAGTCTAGGCAAGGATGGGGGGGGGGAGAGAGAAGAGGTATGGGGTTTTTTTGTTTTTGTTTTTGTTGTTGTTGTTTTTGAAGACTGGGGATTCCCTTAAACCTCAAGAGAGAGAAAGAGAATTTTAATTATAAAGGTAAAAGAAGATGGCAGAGGAATCCTGTGTGTTTATGTAGAAAATATTGACCATTTTTACCTTTGAGCCTTGTGATGAGAGATGAGCTTGGTAGTTGTGAAGAAAATAACAATGGCAATATATAAGAGCAGAACTGTTAAATTTAGTAATGCCTTAAGAAACCTACACTTATATTCAGTCCATTTGTATATTTGTGATGGGCACTAGTCAGCATTGATATAGAAGCTTGGACATCCAATCTAGGAGAGTTCACTTGAAAGACCTGCAAGTGTCAGTGCAGGAGGTTAAATGTGTTCCTTCTGACCCTATGTATGCCAACGTATCTTTATCCCCATGAGAGCTATCAATCTGATTTTACATGATTTACTATTACTGTGCTATGTGTGGCACAGACGTAAGTCTTACAGAATTGTCAGTAAATCCCAGGTTTCTTTCTTTAGTTTAGAAATGATAGTATTTGATTCTGTTTTGGAGTGGTCAGGTGTTAATTATTCAGATAGAAACTTTCGAGAATGCTGCATGCTCCATGGCTTAATTTCCTGCCTATTCAGAGGTGCCTCGCAAGATGAATTTAATTCGTTCTGCGGTCAATGCCGTCTTGCGAAAAATTCATCTTGCAAAATGTGTTTTCCCATAGGAATGCATTGAAATTTAATTAATGCGTTCCTTTATTTTATTTTATTTATTTATTTATTTGATTTTTACCCCGCCCCTCTAGACCATGTCTACTTCCTATGGGGAAAATGTTTTTTAAAAGTTGCTTACTAGGTAGGGAGCTGGGGAAGCACCATCAGAGGGCTGGCGGGGGGTCCCCTCACTGCGATTGCTGGCTTTGGGGGTCCCCCGGGGCTTCCCTTGCACCGTCCCAGGAGTCGTGGGGTCCTCCGCAACCACGATCACTGGCTTCAGAGTCCTTCGGAGGCTTGCTCTGCACCATTGGAAGACTCGCCGCAATTGCCAGCTTTGGAGGTCCCCCAGGGCTTCCCTTGCACCATCTGAGGATTCGTCCGGGTCCCTCCACGCGACTATGGATGCTTGCAGAGGCTTGCCAAGCACCATTTTTGAAATTCCCGCCCTTTCCCCCTGCCTTCAGCAAGCCTCCGAACGTAAAAAGGAAAAAAGAAAAAAAAGCCTTTTTACATTCTGAGGCTTGCTGAAGGCAGGGAGAAAGGGCGGGAATTTCAAAAATGGTGCTTGGCAAGCCTCTGCAAGCATCCATAGTCGCGTGGAGGGACCCGGACGAATCCTCAGATGGTGCAGGGAAAGCCTCCCAAGGGCTCCAAAGCTGGTGCGCGCAGTTGCGGGGGACCTCTACCAGTGCTCCGATGGTGCAGGGGAAGATCGCGCCCTTTCCCCCTGCCTTCGGTAAGGCTCCAAACGTAAAAAGGCTTTCTTTTTTTTCCCTTTCCTTTTTCCATTCGGAGGCTTGCTGAAGGCAGGGGAAAGGGGCGGGATCTTCAAAAATGGTGCTAGGCTAGCCTCTGAATGGCAACATTCATCTCGCAGAAAACTGCCATAGGAAAAATCGTCTTGTGAGGCACCAAAAACCTCGCCGGACCCATTCGTCTAGCAAGTTTTTCATCTGTCGAGGCAATCCTCTTGCGAGGCACCACTGTAGTTCTGTCCTACCCCCATCAATGGAAATTTTATTACTGTAAGCCTGTGGAAAATCTTCAAGTCTGCTACTGATTACTTCTGTGTTTGACAACAGTCAACATCTTTTACAAACTAGAATCACCAACTTAAAAAGTATCTACTTCTCTTGCCCTCAACTGATTTTTGCATTACTGTACTGTATATTATCTTAATATTGAGGGCACATTAGTAACATAAATTTGTCTTTTTAATTGAAGGAATAGTTCTAATGGAAATAAATTTCATAATCCACCATTCTGTTCCTACTCTTCACAAATGTTTCTTTTTCTTCCAGCCTGCAAACTGCCCTTTGTTCCTCTTTCCTTACTGATCTTTCCACCTAGAGCTTCTTGCGACATTTGGTGCATTTTTGTAAAGAGGGAGCAATAAAAGAACAGCTTGGATATTTCTGTTAAAGGGAAATTTTTAAGCCCATGTAATTTCTGAGCTTTTCTTTTTGGATCTTGAAGGCACATTAGAATATATGAAATGTGTATGTCTTTATTATAAAAATGTAGTAAAATATCCTCCTCAGGTTTTCTGTGTATAAAGTATAAAGTACTGTACTTAGAAATGGCACACCAGCCCTTTCCTCTGGTGTCGCTCTGGCACTGTGTAGCTTGCCCCACTCTGAGCACGTGGCAGGACATGTAACTCTGTCAACCACAACTGAGTGATCTTTGCTCTTGGGAGACATGGTGAGGATTCAAACTCCCAGCCCCTGGCACCCACAATCAGGCACTGCAAAGCGCAGAGCTGAATCAGCAATATGTTATTTATAGAGTGCCCTATAACAATAAATTCTCAGGAGGCTGATAGCATAAAAAGAAGTTGAAACTCATGAAGTATTGTAAGATAAAAATGCAGCACTGAAAATGAACTAGATAACTGAGTAACTGATAGTAAGGCCCTGTAGAAGTCTTCAGCATACAAGTGGTCTAAGGGGCAGTCCCTAGATAAGATAAGATAAAATCTATAGCAACTTTTAAATTGAAGGTTAACAACCTTTTTTCTCTCTCTTAAAAGCCACATTTTCTCAGAGGTCAGGGACTTCATCCTAACAGCAGACTGTCCTGCTTTCTTTGTTCTGGCCTCCCTTCCCTTTCGGGGGAGGCTCATTCTATGTCCCCTGGGCAACAGTGTGCAGCCAGCAGATGCTTCCCTTCCAGAAGCATTGCGCTGTAACAGAACAGAACCTGCCCATTTAATGGATGCCAACTCCTGGGAAGGCCGTTGACGTCGAGGGACAGTTTCTGCACCCATCTCAAGCTCTGACCACTTCTGGTCAAAAATAGTCTGATTGTCTTTATATTTTTTGATTTTGCCTATATTTCCTGTGCATCCATGATTTTTAATTATGCAATGCTCTGATACGAATAAAGAAAGGCCATTCCATTTCTTTCCATACTACTCAGATCTTTGTCAATTAATTGATTCTCTCCTGCCCTATTAATATCTTATGTAGAGATTACCGGTACTCTAGTTAAACTTTCTCTTCTCCCTAAATCATTTCAGTGCAGTTACAGAGCAGGAGAGGCAGAAAGATGTTAAACCAGAACTATTTTCTTTTGAAGGATTTCATAGATCCATTCTGTAGGGGGAAAAACACTCAATGCCTGGAGGCATGCAGACACACTCCCTATTGATCTATGTATGCTTCTCCAGTGATTCCCTGTATTCTTTATTTTTGTAGAAAATAGCAGTCAAAGGGAAGAAGAAGCTTTCAAGGTGGGATTTTTGTTTTCAGTGCCATTCCAAACTGGGGGAAAGGTCAGAAAGAGAAGAGTGGGGAGAGAGCATAATCTGGCAGAAATAGAAGAGAAGAATAATTACTAATGCTGCATAGTAAATGATAACTGCATCCAAAAGTACCTAGAAAACAATCTGTATTTTTCTAAAATCTCAGTAAAAGTTTTTTGAGACGTTGGTTGGAGCCCAGTTGGTGTCAGTTACGCTGCAAGTCTCTGGTGCTGTCATCAGCTGTGGCCGTTTCAGGAAATGCAAAGGTTCCTCTCCCTGCCATCAGGCTTCATGGACCCCTATGGATCCCCTTCACTTTATAAACCTTCATGAGTCACAGAAGGGAGTAGGGAACAAGTTAAAGTCAGAAACACAGCAGGACTGAGATCAGCAGCTATAATTTTCCATCTTTAAATAATTCCCTACCCTAATCCACAGTTTCTGAAGGAAGGGGTCCCCAGCGATCCCTGGATCCTGGCAGAGGGCATGAGAAGCTTTTAATTTCCTGAAACATTACTGGAGATCTGTGGCATAATTTACCTCAACAGGACTCAAGCCACTGAATGAAATGTAGCAAATTTAGTAAATGTAGGATACCCAGTGTGGTGGATAGAATGACAAACTAGGACTCAGGAAGGCTGGGCTTGAATGTCCACTCAGCCATGGAAACTCACTGGGGACACAGGACTGGTAAAACCACTCCTGAAATATCTTAAAAGGTAAAGGTAAAGGTTCCCCTTGAAAATTTTTGTCCAGTCGTGTTCGACTCTAGGGGGTGGTGCTCATCCCCGTTTCCAAGCCATAGAGCCAGCGTTTTGTCCGAAGACAATCTTCCGTGGTCACATGGCCAGTGCAACTTAGACACGGAAGGCCATTACCTTCCCACCGAGGTGGTCCCTATCTATCTACTTGCATTTTTATATGCTTTCGAACTGCTAGGTTGGCAGGAGCTGGGATAAGCGATGGGAGCTCACTCCGTTGCGTGGATTCAATCTTACGACTGCTTGGTCTTCTGACCCTGCAGCACAGGCTTCTGCGGTTTAGCCCACAGTGCCACCACGTCCCTTTGAAATATCTTACTTACCCTAAAAGCCCTATTGGGGTCACTATAAGTCAGTTTCAACTTCATGACAGATTACAAGGCATTAGTAGACACAACGCTAGCAGTTATGGTATGAATTATTTCTTTCCTTCTTCTCCCATAGCCATTTTTATTGCCTGAACTCATGTTCTGGAGGGCTTTTCAGCTGTCTAGACGAAGTCCTGGAGATGCAACAGGACTGCAGGGCAGAAGGGGAATTGTCCCCTTCTGGTTCTTTCTGCTAACAGTAGTAGTTCTGTCAGCAGAAATACCCTGTTGGATCCTGGCTATAAGCTGTTATTATTGGTCATCTTTTAATAATTTTTTTCCCTTTCTCTTTAACTCAGTAGAATCCATTTTTTAAAAAAGTTTATCATTGTGATGTCCTGTTAAACAATATATATTTAATGTGTCTAGGTCTCCACTAGCTTTTAAATCTGCCCTTGACAATTAAAATGAGTATGCACAGATTCATTCACTAAAACCTGAATTAATTAATGTACTAATTGCAACTGGACGGGACGGATTGTATTTGTGTTCAGTGTGGAAGGGATTGTCACTCTCAAATTGGCCTTCTCAGCCACACTAGACACTGTTCCAAGTCCTCTATTCAGAGCACGTTACCATAGTCTCGCAAGACTGAAGGATGGTCTGATCATAATTGCAGCACAGTAGTTGCACAATTAAGTGCTACACCGGAAGAATTGAGGTGTATCACATTTTAACACTCATTCTAACCGTGGTATTATTGCTTCCACAACTTACAATACCATAGGTCTGGATTGGATTATATAAATTTGAGAGACTAATGTAGAAACAAACTGCTGTTTATAGACTCCTCTTGTATCCATTGTGCAGGTTATGGCCGCCTGTATTGATTTTATTTACCATTTTTAATATAATACTTGTTTAATTCTTTTTAATAGAATTAAATTTAACTGTTTTTAGCTTTTAAACATTGTCTTTTTAATTATGAAAGCCATCTTGGGTCCTTTTAAGGAGAAAGGCAGGGTAAAAATATTTTAAATAAATAGAATAAATAATGTACATGTTGTTTTAGATTTATTGGAAATTGCTCTTGAAAGTAGACTAAAACATAGCAAGTAGATAATTTTCTCCTGCCATTATCTTGCTTAATTCCAAAAACTAATATGAATAGGATGATCTTGTAAAGCTGTAGGTACATTAAAGAAAGCACAATGATGTTGACAGAGAACTGTTTCATGTTAGAAATGGGAGACATTGGCTTATTGTTAAGCTTTAGGCTACTATAGGTGTACTCTTTGTCTTATTGTACATTTGGTTATCAAAGACATTGCAAATTGGCTTTGACAATAGAGAGCCCCCATGTTTTAAAACTGAGCCTAAAACAAAATTTTCCCATCCCTTTATAATCTTAGAACTGCAGAGCTGGAAGAGACCCTATGAATCATCAAGTCCAGCCCCTTTCAGAAAGGCACGGTTGGAAATCAAACTCTTAATCTCTAGCTCTATAGCCAGATATCTAAACTACTGAGCTATCCAGCAGTTCTCATTTGTTTGTTTGTTTGTTTGTTTGAAATATTTTCACCCTGCCTTTCTCCTTTAAAAGGACCCAAGGTGGCTTAGATGATTAAAAAATAGTACAGTATTTAAAAGCTAAAAACAGTAATTTTACAGATTAGAGATGGGGGTATTCATATTCGTATACAAATACAAATATACTTGCGCAGCTGGGCTTAACAAGGGGCCGGCCCCTGCAGCTGGCCTGTCCACTCACCCGTGCGCCGTCGGCAGCAGCCCCGCTCATCCTTCCAGTCACTCCCGGAGCTCCGCTCTCTTCCTGCTCGCCTGGCCACTCCAGGCAGTGAGAGGGAGGATGATTCTCCCTGCATGGCTGCTGATTTACTGGCATAGGCATCCTTCAGTCTCGAGAGACTATGGTAACATGCTCTGAATCGAGGAGTGTCCTCTCCAGAGCATGAAGCCCGGGTAAGGTAATATGGAGGATAGGCTGTTACCCAAGCAGCAGATCCCCCCTCTCCACATTGCTGAAATGGTCCAATGGAAAGGCAAGAGCCAATACGACTGGTTCCAGCAACGTCGCAGGAGTTGGCAGAACGACACGAGCTGCCTTCGGGACTCCAGCTCTGGATTTTGCCTCGAGGTTAGCTCCTGAAGCCTTTTCCATGAGTGGATATAGCCACAAGACAGTGGAGGTTTGAAATTGGAGTTTTCCTTCTCCTAGATGGGCTGCCTTCCATGGCTGACGAGCCCCACCTACCCGGCCTGATCTTTAATAGTGCAAAAGTATGATCTGTCACTTAAAACTTTCCTGTCTCCCAGGCTTATGCAAATCTAATTGGCTTTCCTATTTACCATATTAAGGCCAGAGATAGAATTTGAGAATTTTGCGCGCCTAATGGCGCACGGTCCTGGGACACGCTCCCCACCCCGAGGCCATGTGGTGAGGAGACAAAAAGAAAGCCCAGGAAAAAAAAAAACCTCAGCAAGGCATCCATGCAAACAGACCTGGCCTTCACCCTCAGCCCAGCTTCCTAGGGAAAAGGGTCCAGGGTCCTGGGACACGCTCTTTTAAAGCAGAAAGTCCCACCCCTAGGCCCCACTCCCAGGCCATGTGGTCAGGAGACAAAAAGAAAGCCCAGGGGAAAAAAAACCTCAGCAAGGCATTTACTAGCCCAGCAGGAAGAGAGAGTAGCTCTGGGAGTGATTGGAAGGACGAGCGGCCCCTCGTTAAGTCCAGCTGCGCGGGGGTATTCATATACAAATACCCCCATCTTTAATACAAATATTTAAAAGAATCAAACAAATACACTAAAATTATAAAGAAAATCAACACTAAAATCAGACTCAAATCATGCATCTAACATAGTGTGTAACCTTTGACGTTTGAATAATTTGCTTTGCCCATTGATAAAGGAGCACTATGTGGTTTTGAATTGTCTGGCTTCAGCAGTATGGAAGCATGCCTAAAATTACATTCTGCTGACATGCTTCACATCCTGAATGTGAAACAACATGACCTCTTCATTATATAGTTTTATAGTGATCAACTACAAACATATTCACCGGTTTCTTGGTGGTGAATGGCTGAAATTGTGATTTCTATTTTCCATCCTAAGCCATTTCTGTGTTCCTAAACCAAAAACCTAGGGCAGTTATATACAGAAAGGGAGCACTAGGACTTTGCTAGCAGCTGGCGGTTAGCCCCAGATCTCCATGCTCATACAGGCTTTCTTAAAGAATAGTTTCCAGTTCGTTTCCCTTACAGTAAACTCATTGCTTAAAATATCTATGTCTCAATAGACATGAAGAATAATTTGTGATCTGATGTGAGCCCTGCTCAAGCGTTGTAGCTAGGATTTAACCTGAATGTGTGGAAAAGAGGCAAATGATTCTTACTGTCTCCCTTGTTGCTCATGAGAGTGTTAGTCTAAAAAGGGCAGTGTCTTCTGTGCCAGTACCCTCTCTGTGGAATTGGAAAGCCTGGTTTTCAGTGTTCTGAATTGTTTGGAGAGGCTGCAAGTGTACAAGATGCTGATCTGTTAAGACTTCCGCTCTGTATGTGAAGCAAACAACAACATGAGGCAAGACTCTCTTCACATGTTCAGGTTTAACCCTAACCTTCACGCCTGAATAGAACTATGCTGGCTGCTTCTCCTTGGGAAAACAAGATCGGATCCTCCAAAATGCACGCAGAGATCCACATACTGGACATCAGTTTTGGAACCTACGTATCATATCACTCTTCTTGTGTTTGAATCGCTAATATAGAAGTTTGGTCTGCCTTTTAAAGAATGAGCCATATTATGCAGTAAATGTAGAAACAAAGTCGGTTTTGTAGCATTTCTTATGCTGTCTGGCAGGCAAAAATGGAACTGGAGGGTGAACAGATGCAGGTCTTTTGGTGACATAATGCTGGGAGTCAGTCCACCAATCTTGTTTGCTTCCCATTGTCTCCAATAAGAGTTAGATTCCACCCCCCACTCCTAACAAGTATAATGAGTTCATTTTCCAGTGGAAGGAGCAGAGGGAAATTTGCTATTGGCACCTTAACATTTATACAGAGTTTTCAGGTGTTTGCTGTGCTTCATGTGCATCCTCTAGTTGCAGTCCTTAAAAAAACTTTGTAAGGGAAGTCAGTTTATTGAACTCCTCTTGCAATCTAGAATGGGGATTGTGGTTGAAGGGAGAAATTTGTCTAAGGCCACTCAGTGAATTTATGGCGGAGATAAGATTTGAATCAGGTGTTCTCCGAAGCACAGCTCAGACTTGAGGCACTGCACCGCATCAGCTCCAAGTATTTAAGATGGCTTAATGTGGTCCTTCCATCCCCAACAAATGGATTGTTCATTATCCGTTTAAGTATGGCTCCTAGTTTAGTGGATTCCTGCTATAACGACAAGGATCTGTAACTTATTAATTATGAATCTCATAGCAGCAGCTAAAATTATGCTATTGGAACTCTATCTTTTCCTATGGTGGAATCGATGAAAGCTTTGGAAATTGCAATATAGTCACTTGGACAGATATGGTGTATGAGAGAAATGAACAGATCAGATTGTGTTTTTTTGTTTTTTCTTATGAAGTGGTATATGTTTATTACATCCTGTGCTGCAATACAATAATACTAGAGTTTCTGCATTAGGTAATCCCATTTCTTTGCTTAATTTGAGGATTCTGAAAAAAAATTAAAGTATAACTTCAGTGTACAATTCAACTGATAGTATCTAGTCAGATGGTTGTCCTAGCTGTGGACTGATTCAAACCTTTTCCATAGGTTTAAACAGAACTTAATTTTCAATTCTCTGTTTTCACAGGTGGTTTTTTGGGAAGATCCCCAGAGCAAAGGCTGAGGAGATGTTGGGCAAACAGAGACACGATGGTGCCTTCCTCATTAGGGAGAGTGAGAGTGCCCCTGGAGATTTCTCTCTCTCTGTCAAGTGAGCATTAATGTTACCACTGGCTGAGAAACAGGTTTTTCACTCAAATCTCAGACAAATCAAACGTGTTTCAGTTGTTCTCCTTATTTGTATGATTGGTTTCTATCACAAAACCTAGCCCTTCCACACACATGAATCTTTTGGCCCACAGTTAGCAATGCCTTACATTTAATAAGATATAAAGATAGTCTGAATGGTTGTCAAGCAGTGATGCAGGAATACGTACTGAACAGCTTGCTTGTTGTCTTTTACTTCTGCTGTTGAGTGTTTTTCATCTTTAAAAAAGTTTTCTCATTCATTTTAATAGGTAGGACTTTGGTACACCTATTATGAGAGCCGCAAGTGTTGAAAACAGTCAACCAAGAGATCAACTGAATTTTTATGTCAATATTTTGCACCTTTACTGCAAAACTAATGTGTGTTTATTAGCATAGATCACCATGGACACTCACTTTCTTCTAGCAGAGTACTGCCACCTGCTGTTTGAGAGTCCCTTAAATTCTTATTTGTAGATAATTGGCATATGTACTGTTAGCCATATGTATGTACAACTAAAATATTGTTGTTTCGACTTACATGCCGCCTCATAGTGCTAGAGCACTCTCGGGGGGTTGGGTTTACAACCTAATTATGAAAATAATAACTCCCACTCCCTCAGGAGCTGGATATTCATATTACCAACCTCAGAAGACTAGAAGGCTGAGTCAACCTTGATCCAGCTACTTGAACCCTTTAGGATCAAACTGAGGTTTCGAGCAGAAACTTGACTGCAGTACTGCAGTTTAATCACTATGCCATGGGACTTTATGCATTACCTATCATGAATCTGGCATAATAGTTTGAGGAATAAATAAATCTAACATATTCTCTCTCTCTCTCTCCTTAGATTTGGAAATGATGTGCAGCACTTTAAGGTGCTTCGAGATGGGGCTGGCAAGTACTTCCTCTGGGTGGTAAAGTTTAATTCTTTGAATGAGTTAGTAGACTACCACAGATCAACTTCTGTCTCTAGAAATCAACAGATATTCCTTCGAGACATTGAGCAGGTGCCTCAGGTGAGAGATCATAACATTCAGTCTACATCTTAAATGCGTTGTAATATTTTATGATAAATTGAAGAATCGTGCAAAGTTGTGTTTACTCTTTGAAGTAATACATATAGTTCTTGCACCCTTAGGAAGAGTTAACCTGGCAAAGGATGATAATTTAAGAAATGTATAACCTATGGTTTACTATGAAGCTTCCAGATAACACAATAAAATATATACAGTGTTTTTCAGTATTTAAAGTAACAGAGCAGCAGACATTTGGTCAGTAACAGTAAGCAGACAAAACCAGATGTGAACACTCACATAAAAGTAAAATAAAAACTTCACCCTGTATCCTATTCCACATAGTTGCCAACAGTCAGAAGGGGTTTTTGGAAGGTTGCATTGGACTCAGATTGATAAATTTCCATGCACAAGCTTCCATTTGCTTGTGTTCATGCTGAAAACCGCTCAGTATATTGGAATACTTCAGTGGATTAAAGTATAAAAGATGAAAGTATCTTTAATACATTTAAATAAGTCTTTGGCAGGCACCACAAAAATGCCAAACTTAGCACAATCCATGGGGAAGGTCATTCTGCATATGACATGCTGTGATCAAAAAGGCACTCATCACTGAGTACGGCACCTGTTTTCAAATGGTGAAGATGAAAGTGGAAGACATGGACAGATTCATGAAGGAGAAGGCAGTCATTCAGATCCATGCTTCCCAAGGCATTTAGAATCTCAACGGTAACAGCCAGCATTTCACATTGTGTCCACAACATGGACTGTCAGCCTGTGCGATGGAACTGGTGGCACTGTATTGGATATTTGGATACTGATTCGCTGTTTAGATATTGGTCCCTGTAACTGTTCCCTGTTTAGTAATCTAAATAGCAAACAATGCTGCATTTCATAGTGACATTCTGGAGTTTCTGAAAAGCTTTCAAAGGTTTCTCTCTTGCAGTGAACTAATCTCAGGGATATGAAAGAATGAATAACTATGGCCAGGCATTCTCTGTCTGGGAGAATCACAGCGGGCATATAGAGATCACTTAATGGAAAGCATTGCATGTACAGACTATTTTAATCTGACAGATAATGTTAATTTGCCAGCAGCCATCGTACTGAAAACCAGGTTGTTTAAGAAGAGTGCAGCCCTATCCAGAAGAGATTGAGCATCATAGATGAATTATCTCCCCAAAGAGCCCCCATCTTAGAGGAACTGCACGTCAATTTACTGAGCCTTCTGCATTCCATTATTGATCTCACACATCAGTTGAGCACTTCTGCTGCCTCAGGGTTTTTTGGGAGATCTGTCCAAAAGAGAAAATATACAACATACTGATGACCAGGCTGGAGGTTTTTTGAGGGAGCTCTGCAGTGCCTAATGAACAATGTTCCTGTAATGCTTTGCCATTCCCATGGAGCCCAGAAAGCTCCATCTATGTCCTTCTCTATGTTGTAGAGAAAGCCTTAACAAACAACAGGTGTATATCCTGAAACTCCGCTGAGACCCTGGATTTATTAATTTTTTTTAACTGAAACTACCAGAATTCCAGCTGGGGAAATTCCTGCTGAATTCTGGCAGCTTTAGTAGAAACAAATCCAAAAATCTCATGCCTCCTGACTCAGAATTTCCGGATCACCTCAGTCAGCCGTTTTATATACACATGAAACAGTCTTCAAGACCCTGAGGAATCTCATTTTACGAATGCCCATGTGGTCAAGCAGTTGTCTCCCAGCACCATGTTCTGTATTGAAGCATCAAAATAGAAGTGGAGCCACTGAATAACAGTGTGCCAGTCCTAGCAGCATATCCTGAATAATACCTTGGTTGTATAGGATGAAGGTCAAGGAGAATAAGCAGATTTGTCAGATTGGGTAAACTAATACTTGATCCTCCCCTAAGAGTCCTACAGAACTTTATAGACCTTCCTGGAAAAAAATCAGAAGGTTGTGGTCATCACAGCCAGTATTTATCCCAATTAACCGTTAATTCAAAAATGAAACCAGTAAGCATTAATAATCATATCAGACTTCATCTGGATATCAAGGTAAAAGTCTTTTCACTGTTACAATAATTTCAGGCAACATCAACTTGTCTAATTCTACAAGCTATATTTCAAATTTCAGATATTGATGGATAGACGCTTCTACACTTCTGGCAAGTGGACGAACCAGTTTCCCTATCAAAACTGGGCCCAGAACCAGTTTCACAAAGGATAATTTATTGAGTTCTGTATTATCTGTAGAAATGTCAGTTCTGTAAAACACAGTCTTCTTAAAATGAGATTGCCGGAAATGTTTTGAGCACTAATATCTCACCCTTGGTTTGTTTGTTTCCCTCCTACTTTGCAGCAACCTACATATGTTCAGGCTCTTTTTGATTTTGACCCTCAAGAGGAAGGTGAGCTGGGCTTCCGCCGTGGAGACTATATCCAGGTCATTGACAATTCTGATCCCAACTGGTGGAAGGGAGCCTGCCACGGACAGACAGGCATGTTTCCACGCAACTATGTGACCCCAGTGAATCGGAACATCTAGAGCAAATTATTAAAGATTATTTAAGGAAAAAAAGAGAAAACAGTAAAGTACACATTCAGAATCTAACAGCAGCCAGTGATCTCCAGTCATCAGGCCATAAAATCTGAGTCACCCTCTTTGCATGAGGGGAGATACTTTTATTCACTCAGTATGGAACTTTGTGGGAAGGGGACAGGAGAAGGGTCCAATTTGTGCGCCAAACCTTACCTTTTAAATTAAAATAGATATTAACAGATTTCCTTGGTTTTCTGGGTGGGTGGGCCTTTTGCTCACATGTCCTTTCTCCCCTGACTCTGACAGAGCAGTTTATCAGTGCATGACATTATAATCTATATGAAGTCTGTACTATGCCATTCAACGAAAAAGGGGGAAGCTCTGCTGGTGTGTGTTGTTAATGCGAACAGTGTTCATGAAGGGACTGAAAAAGGAGCCAGATTTATTAGCCAACTGAAAAATATTGCACACATGCCAATTCTGCTTTTGCCTTCAGTATTCTGCCTGGGTAAGACAGGGTCCTAATTTTCTTGTTTCCTTCCATCTGAAATCCCAGCAGCTCCAGAGGAGAAGGAAGATGGCTTTAATTCCCCCCACAGGTTGCAGGGCTGTTCTGAGAAACCCTATCCTTCAGCCAGATCATGTTCTTATTAACCATGATAGCTTTTTTTTAATTTAAGTGTGTGGTTGAGCACATTCTTCAACTTTTCCATTAGTGCCTTTCCCTCATTTTCTGTTTTTTTTTTCAATAAAAAGGACAGTAAAGAGCTTTCATATTTTCCTGCTTTTATGTAAATATTTAAGAAGTTGAATGGGAGGGTTGCAGCTTTATTAAATACAAAGATCTCCATAAACGAAGGGGAACTTTAAAATGTGTATAAGCATTTGATATTCTTTACTAGGTGAGGAAAGGCGTAGGTTTCTCTGTATGATGCAGGGCTAGAACCTGTGGCCAGGGGGCCTTGAGAAAGAAAGATTATCGCATCACTATGAAAAATGTGGCATATTGTCTCAAGCTGCCATATGGTGAAGATTGACTATTCTGGGATGTCCTGTGAAATCCATAGTTTCTCTATTACAGGGAGGCTTCAAGACATTGTGCTTAATTATACTTAATGTCTTAGAAATATTTGAACATGATGCTTGGTGATAAACAGTCCAGTTCTCCTGTATAGTTGGCTGGCTCACAGTCCATGACTAGTTCTCCCCCCCAAAAAAAGGGGGGGGAATTGGTATTTTTATTCGCCAGCAGGTTTCATTCTCTCTTCATGCCAGCAGTATCATAGTCGCAGGAGCCACATCTCTTCCTCCCAAGTTCACAGCAGGCTGTGTGAGCGATTGTATTTCAACCTGATGTCCCCTGATAAAAATTAATTTCACACTATTCATGGTCTTATGAATAGATTAGACTCAAGACAGGGAAGAACAACCTGCAGAGCTCTTGTGCCAATACTCACCTTATTTTCTTTTGCTGAGCCACATGGTTGCAATGTTCATTCCAACAACAGATCCCAAAGCTACCGCAGAGATCTCCTCTTCCATCCAGATGGAGAAATCCGTGTGTTGGCAGGTGCCTTTTTATACTAGGTGTTGCAAATGTGTTACAGTATTCCTAAAATGGACTCTGCCTTACATTTATGTTTCTCCCAGCAAATGGAAACAAAACAAAAGCTATCCTGTAGTGAGTTAATTTCTTACCTGATCCTCACTAGCTGTCTTTCTCTCCCCCCTCCACCTACTTTCTTCTTTTTAAAATGATTGGAAAAGGAATCTATGGCATTCTACACTTGGACCATTTGATTGTTTTCTTATTTTGGAATTGGTGTATATCATGCAGCCTTGCAGACATAATGTGTTGTGTGTATATATATATTAAAATCAATGTTTAAATAAAAAAAACAGGCCTATGTACGTAATCCTTTAACTCAGCAGCAGCATTTGGTAGATAGTAATTAACTGTGAATAATAAATATACAATGAATTCTTCACTTGAATATCAGTGTGTTTTTCTGTTAATTTAATGATCTTTAGCAAGTCTAAAGAATGAGTAAGGTGGAAGATCTGTATATCTTTATAGACTAGCTTTCCTCTCAAGAGGCACTGTTGAAAATTTAATTCCCAAATGTTGACTCCACAGCCAAATAGGCAAGTCACTGAGATATCCAGCCAGCTTCCAGGACAGTATACACAGATTAATAGTGCTCATTTTGTAAATTCCACCAAAGCCCTTCAGTCAGGTCAATTTGGTTATGCTGTAAATATGCTGATTAATTGTTGAAACACAAGACAGGTAACAGGTCATCGATATGATCATGTCAGTTTTGTGCATGGAACCCACCCAATGCTCTTTCAGTCAGAACTCATGGGGACCAGGGGGTGGTGGTGTAGAGATGAGCAATACCTACTCTCACACTAGGTTAACACACATTGTGTTGCCTTCAGTTGTCTGGAAGACTGCCTTTTCTTAGCAAATTTACTAAGCTTGGATTTGTTTTGGGCAGAAATGCCTGTAACTGTTGACAGGATGACACAGACTTAAAAACATACTACTGTATTAGTATTCTGCTGATAGAAAACGTTCACACTTTTTGCATAAGCAAAGGGTATTTATTGCAAAACAAAACCTGAAATGACAAGATGGGGCAAAATTTAGTATACAGTGAGCAAAATCCTGTTATATGACTGCATCTGGCGCTGCTTTGAATGGACTGATAACATTTAACTTGTGCTTAATAAAGGCTTCCTATCCCTACATTTTAGGGTTCCAAGGCTCTCTTGGACTCCCTTTTGCCTTGGAAAAGCCTTTGGGAGTCTTGAAAAGGGAAGCCTTTAAGGGCCAAAAATTGGGGGTGCAGCAGTCCTAGTGTGCTGGCAGCAATCCAGCAGCACTTCCCCATCCTGAGGTCTCAAAGACTTCCCCAAGGCCAAAAAGAGCCCGAGGGAGCCTTGGAACCTAAAACAAAGACAGGAGACTTGTAATTAAAGTAAAGCAAAAGCAAGGTGTGCTGCTTATATATGGCCCCATAGCACTTCAAGCACTCTGGGCAGTTTACAAGTTAATTATGCAGGCTACACATTGCCGCCCCCCCAGCGAGCTGGGTACTCATTTTACTGACCTCAGAAGGATAGAAGGCTGAGTCAACCTTGAGCCAGCTACCTGGGATTGAACCCTGGGTCGAGCACAGTTTTAGCTATAGTACAGCAGTTTAACCACTGCACCACAAGGCGTAAATTAATTGTTTCTGATACCCTGTCTAAGTTGCACCATGCACAAAGTTATACAACAAGATTTTGCCCAATAGATGGGCCCAAATTCCATATTTTATAACAATTTTATTCATAATAATTCTCTTCAGTTTCTTTCTCATATTTTGTACTTATGGTGTTAGGGGGTCTGCTCGCTTGCCTGCCTGCTGTGGATTATGCTTTGAGCCATTATTCATGCCACTACATATCTTCTACTTTAAGCCTAACTTTGGCTTTGAATTCGTAAAAGATGCAGTCTCAAACTCATTAACCAGCACTGCAAAAATTGGTTTGAAGTATATTTTTTAGAAGTATTCCGCCCGCCCCTCTGCCGCTGGAAAATTTGCAAGTTGTTTTTGGCTTAAGGCCAGTGGAGCTATTGGCTATCTAAATCTACCGAGGAAAGGATCTCTATGGGGAAAAAATTCTGATGAGCAAGTTCCCAACTCTGTAGGACAATTATATTTTTACAAGCCAACCAAAAAGTGTACAGAGGCTCAGGAATGTGCAAGCTTTCAAAAATGTATTTCGTCCTCAAGCAAGATGTTGAAAGTAATGTGGAGAGGGAAGAAAGGGGATAAAAGGTTGATCTTTGCATGTTGTTTTAGGATGATAATGAGGAAGGGATGCTGGAAACAAAGAAGCTGGTCTTGCTGGGTGATTGAACAATGTTAGATTTCATCAGGGATAGCCCCATAGACTCCAGCAGAACTGGAAAGTGAGAAAATTCAGATCCTTCATCTTAAATAGAAGTCTCCCGTGAGGAACTCTGGGCTGCATCCATCCTGTCTGGCCACACAGGATTGTTAGTTGGTGCCACCTCTCCTACTTGGTTTTAACATCACACCTGATGAAACACTAATATTGTTAAAAGTCTGCACATTTTGTGTGCTTCTGCTACTTTTCTGATCAGCTTATAAAAGCATCGCTTCAGTAGGCAGTTTGGAATTGGTTTTGCACCAACAACAGCTATCACTGCTTTTGTTGTCACCACAAACACACTTCCTGTTCACTGAATTTGTTATCTCTGTCTCCATTCTTTTCCAGTGGTGTTCCACTTTGCATACAAAATCCTTTTTGAGGCAAATATGGTCTGTCTAAATGTCACATTCCATCTAAGCTTCTATTTAAGAAGTAAATCTACATACCTGCCTGCTGTGCTGTGTGCTGGCATCAGCCATCAAAAGGCATATGGCTCAAATTTTAATTCTTGGCTGCCTGTGCTTCATAAACTCTAAATTTAGGCAGTTGGTAACCACAGCAACAACACTCTAGCTGCCTACCCGTCTCCAATATTAAAGTAACGTATAGAACTTTATTTAGCCACAGAATTAACCTTTGCTGTGAGCAGCACATTAAAAAAATGCAATTTGATGCCTGTTTAGAATTCAGCATTTTTTTAAATGAAGGAATATGTTTCAGTAGGACCATCTCATGTTGCAGTTCAAAATGATTATTCTCTATTGCAGTACTATTTTTTCTGCCATTATTACTCCTCTTATTCCTCTCTTCCCATCATTTATTATATATCTTAGAAGAGAATGGCATAACTATGTTCTTCTACATTCAGCCATGAGGACAGAAATAGCATCAGAATGTAAGGCATTTAGACAGCTTTCAAATAGAGACACCCTCCCTGCTTTTCACTGTGAACACAAAGATCAAAACTGCTGTGCCATTTGTTTCTAAATGTAACAGGCTGTTTCAGATGCAGGAGATAATCATCCTACAAAATGTATCAAATTAACAAGGTGAGATATTTTGTTAACAGAGATTGAGATGAAGTTCATTGTACAGTATATGGTATTAAAATACTTGCTCAACAATGAATGTAAATGCTTTCTACTTGGGTAACTGGATGATAGTCTACACAGCACCTTACATGATGGCTATGAGAATTCAGTGGGGTTATGTACACTCCCCTTGAGTTCTGTACAAAAGAAAACAAATCAGATGTTATAGAGTAATAGCCTAACAGAAAAATTCACAGTAATATAAATATGACTGAACACTAATTAGAGCCCATCTCTAGATGTACTGTACATAATAGCTGTGGAACTATAGGTAATATAAACATGAAGGTAGCTGTGTTGATCCATACAACACGCACAAATGACTTTTATTAGGACCAGTTACAAATCCACAACAGTATGAAAGATTTCAAGTTATCCAGAAATAACAAAGTCTTGTGGCACCTTGAACAAGCTTTGTTTGAAATATATTTTCACGTTTTTTGTCTGCCTTCTGAAATTTTAAATCCGGTAACAAAAGCAGTAATAATAGCTGTAACAAGCACAAACAAACTGGATTCTACATTAATATATGTTCTACATGGATATGCATGAAATCGTCTGCTTACAGCAGGAGTTGCTTGCAGAAGAGTCCTACACTATGATAAGAATAGGGTGGACTGAACACCCCGGCCTCAAATTACTGATCAAAATGGATGAAGATTGCTGTATAATTTAGCCCTCTATGGAATTATCAATCAGGTGTGAACTAAAAATAGGCACCAAAAAGGTTGAGATGGTTGTTGTATTTGAACACTTCTCAGCAAAAGAGGGCAAACAAACATCTGTAATCTCATATCATTTCAAGACTTGTATCAAAATGTTGGGTCCATTTAGTGTGTATGGAAAAATTGTGTGGCTTCCTAATGAACAACACATACTTCCATCACTGTAAATCCTTTCTAAACCTTTGCCGAAGATTCATGCTGCTTATGTGTCAGTATGAATGACAGACACACACATCCATCACTGGGGTTGAGCAACATGCCAAGTGTTTGGCCTCCCCTCCAAATACACAGTGGTATTTGGAGGGGACAGTGGCTGGACAGTGTCTGCGAAGCAACCAACATGAATTTGACCCAACTCCAGGAGGCAGTAGAATTTAGGAGGGCCTGGCGTGCTCTGGTCCATGGGGTCACGAAGAGTCGGACACGACTAAACGACTAAACAACAACAAGAAAAATATGTCAGGTACTTCTTTCGGGAAATTGACCATCTTTCCCCCACAAAAGCTAAATATAAAGAAAAGGAACACAAACATGATTAGAAGTAGTATGGGAAATTAACAACTGTGAGCTCTCTGTTAAGAACCAACAATGCCTTGTCCAAGAATGAGGAACGTGTGGCCTTTCAGAGACAGTCAGGTTGTACTTTCCATCAGCCCTTGTCAAGTCAGATAATGATGAGGGATGATGACAACTGCAGTTCAGCAGTACATGAAGGGTAGTATATCTCCTTGCTCTATTACAGTACTGTACAGTACTTGAAAAAATATTAAATAATCTGTAATCAGAGCACATTACACTACATTGGTGACATTAAAAAGGAGAACATAATTTGCCAGCTGGCTGCACCTATCACAGGAAGTGTCCCATTAACACCCAGAAAATGTGCATTACTTATTATGCCTGTATAACTACGTAATTATTAATTGTGAAATATTTTAACAACAGCAGAGGAAGTGGATTGAAACGGTATGGCCATACTCTATAATCACAATAACAACAAGGGAAGGAGGATATTTTATTAGCCGCCCAGAGTGGTAGAATATACCAGATGGGCGGGATATAAATCAAATAAATAAATAAATAAATAAATTTCTTCAAGGAATGCAACAAACTTTACTGAGCCATTTTTACAGCAGCCCTTTAAGATGGGGAAATATTAACCCCCATATTACAGATGCAGTGCTCTGAGACAGCAGACTGCCTATGAATTAGCTGAGTTTATTCTTTAGAGAAGACAGGTGGGCCTGGCGTGCTCTGGTCCATGGGGTCATGAAGAGTTGGACACGACTTAACGACTAAATAATAACAACAATTACTTAGATGAAGTTTGTAACAGGCTCTCTTGCTTCATAGCTCACAATCTGCTATTCTGGCTCTGTGAATTATTGTCATGATATTCCCAGGTAGACTGCCATTTCTATAAAGGAGTAAGACTGAGAAGACCTGGGTTCAGATTCTTTACCAGGTGTCTTTGGGCCCAATACTATCCTTCTGCCAGTCTCTCCTACCTCATAATGTTGTGAGGCTGGAAATAGGGAGAAAGACCATGCATACGGCTTTAAATGCCCCAAATACTGTACGTTATATCAATTTAACAAACAGAAGAGATTTGGAAAGCTGGCATGGGGCATTTCAGGAACTGGAATGGGTTCTGTTGTCACCATCCCAAATTAAAACCATAGAGATTTTTATTACTTAAACAATACTATAGTTTATCGTACCTCTTCTTCAAGGAGCTCAAGGTAGCATGCACATGGGCATGTGTGTGCACACATCTGCATGCGTTCATATATACATACACACAGCTTTATCCTCACAACTATCTTGAGGAATATTGACTGGCCTGTGCCTCCCTGTAGCCCTTGAGCCAGGCATTCTAACCACATTTCACACATGTCCGAAAGTATCTAAGGATGGATACCCTCAAGAGACAGGCTTTAAACAATGACCGGGGGGGGGGGGAATAAGCCTCTGGTTTATGCATTTCTGTTCCCTAACAAGAAGGAGAAAAGGCTCATTAAAGGCGTAAATTCGTGAAGGCGAGAGGGTCCTCCGTGGTCCAGACTGAAGGGAGGAGAAATCCGAAAGGGTCGTCGGCGCAGGAGCAGGCGGCCGGAACCGGATCCCTCGGAAAGACTGGGTCCATAACCACCCCTAGCGACGCGGGCGGACTGGTCAGCGAGAGAGGGGCCAGCCACAGGTAGGGCAACCCCCTTCACGCAAGAGGGGACAAGGCGGCCAGGATCCTTGCGCCTCTCACGGGGCTTCGCGGGAGGGAAATAACGTCCGCCCGTCCCGCGTCGCCTCTGTCCTGACAACTGTCAGGGGCAGAGAGGAAGCCGGTCCTCCCTCTCCACGGGGTCTTTCCCACGGACACGACTAAACGACGACGACGACCAAATACACAAATTGCTTACTTCACAAGGTAGGTTTTAAATGCCCCGAAATCACTTTAATCTGTTTGTCACTGCACCACATTGCCATATGGAGTTTATGCTTGCATATGCAACAAAGAACTGGCACCAAATTTTCACATAGGCTTGGAAAGGATACAAGATCAAGAGGTTGTTTTTAACATGCCTACTAGGGCTCCATAGCCTTTTTTCTTAATGTACTTCTGTTTGATGGAAGTATGTGTAAGAAGACCTTTCGGCCATTTTTGCATGGACTTAAAGTATATGATGCACTCTCAAGTGGCATCGTATGGTGACCTATATAGGGTGTTCAAGGTATGCGAGATATTTAATTAAATTATTTTACCCTACCTTTCTCCTTAAAAGGACTCAAGGCAGCATCATTAAAAGACAATATTTAAAGCTAACAATGGTGAGTATACAAATACAAATGGATCATACAAATAACATATGAAAAACAAAGCAACATCAAAATCACAGTCAAAACAGAAATGCACAACAATCCAATAATTGTTGTGGTGGGTTTTTCAGGCTCTTTGGCCGTGTTCTGAAGGTTGTTCCTCCTAATGTTTTGCCAGTCTCTGTGGCCAGCATCTTCAGGGGACAGGAGTAGCACTGAACCAGAGCATAGAGTGTTACTCCTGTCCTCTGAAGATGCCGGCAACAGAGACTGGCGAAACATTAGGAAGAACAACCTTCAGAACACGGCCAAAGAGCCTGAAAAATCCACAACAACCATTAGATCCCAGCCGTGAAAGCCTTCGCGAATAAATCCAATTAAAACCCTACTTGGGCAGCCAGTCACTGGGGGAAGCCTACCTGAAGAGAAAGGTCCTTTCCTCCTTGTTGAAGGACAGCAAAGATGGTGCCAGACTTGCTTCCCTGTGGGAGGGAGTTTCAAAGTCTGGGAACAGCCACAGAGAAGGCCCTCTCCTGTGTCCCCATCAGATGCACCTATGAGGGTGGCGGGATTTGAGAGAAAGGCCTCCCATGATGATCTTAACAACTGAGCAGGCTCCTAAAGGGAGATGCAGTCCTTGAAATAGCTTCGGCCCAAACTGTTTAGCACTTTATAGGTTAGAACCATCACTCTGAATTCTGCTAAAAAACAGTTGAACAGCCAGTGCCGCTGCTATAACAGGCAGGTTATGTGATCTCTGGATGCTGCATTTTGGACCCGCTGAAGATACAGTATTTAAGGAATGGCTTTATCATTGCCACCGTTCAGAGAATTTCCATGGCCCACATCTCCAAAATCCTAATCCATCACTCTGCTTACTACATACACTACATTGGCTCTGGGTCCTTATTATGTTCCTTTAATATATTAATGCTAAGCTCATAAGGACAGCTCATTGAATGGGAGCATGGGGTTGGGGGCTCGATTCCCCACTGTGGAAGACCAGGCTGCTTGTATGGCTTTGGAAAATCTACAGAGTTTTAAAGTACCACCACAAAACAAAATGATAAACCTCTTCTCAGTACTGTACTCTGTACACCTAGAAAACCTGGGAAAGGTTGCAATAACTTGGAACTGACTTGACAAAATGCAGTTTATTCCTAATAACATTATGTAATGTATTCTTGAAGGCTTTCACCGCTGGGATCTGATGGTTGTTGTGGGTTTTTCGGGCTCTTTGGCCGTGTTCCGAAGGTTGTTCTTCCTGATGTTTCGCCAGTCTCTGTGGCCGGCATCTTCAGAGGACTGGAGCCCGAAAAACCCACAACAACCAACATTATGTAATACTTGTTTTCTAATTGCCTTAATCAGAGTCACAGCATAACTGCTTTAGTCAGAATACCTGTCATTGGTGTCGTTCAAACATTAGCACCTGTGGTTCTCTTAATTTCAACAGTACACAAGGAATATGACAGGATTGCTTATTTTGACTATGTATTTACCTCCATTAAAGAAACGCATGCAAAATAATAAGTGAGCAGGGAAGCATTTTTATCGCCTGCGCAGAAGTCTCCAACTTTCCGAAAAAGTTTCCGGATTCCCGCGTAAAAATGATGTAATTAACACGTATCAGCACACCACTTGTTGTTTGATTAGACGCAGTAAATCACGCAGGGCGCCTATGTTGCAACTTAATCGTGCAAAAGGCTAGAAGGGGGGGTTTAAAAAGTTGGCCAAAGGCTCAGCCCCCGGGGCACTGAACGTGGCCCAAAATCTACAGTCAAGCAGTGAGACTCTTGGAACCGCCGTAACAGACGGAACCCAGGCGATCCTACACCACTTCTGTGGGACGGGAAAGCCGTGCTACGCCCCAAGCAACCAGCCCCTTCGTTGGCTGCTATGTGGCGCTCTTTCTGCTTCAAAATAGTGCCACGCACACGCACACACACACTCATGGTTTTTCCTGAGGAATTTCAGAATGCTCGAATGTGCCGCTTGCACTTCCTCTTGCCATACAAGTTTTTATTTATTTAAAAATACAGTCTTCTAAGCCCTTTAAATGTTGGAGTCTTTTTTAACTACTGGCCATATAACAAGCCCCCCCCCGCGCGCGCGCATTTTTTCTTCCTATTTCCTCCTCATCGCCCCGCCCAAGCGTTTACTATGTAAGGCGACGCTTGTAGTCCGCCAAGCACTACATTTCCCAGAAGGCCAGGCGGCGGCCATTCCCGGCGAGACCGTCCTGGAGACCGTCCTTGAAAGCCGGCGTATCCCTGAAGTGGTGGAGCGAGTGTGCTGTCGTTTGTACGGCTTGTTATTGGCGGTTGCTTCCCTTGAACTCCGGGATTAGGAGTCCGGGTGAGCTTAGCGCTACACGGGGATGGCCTTGCGGGTCGCAGGAAAAAGACGGCGGCGGCGGTGCGGGGGTGGCAGGCACTGTTGGCTCAGCCTTGGATTTCTAGTTCAAACATGGTAGCAAGCAACATGGTAGACACACACACACCACACCACACCACACCACCACACCGAGACTGGGTCTCTTCCTCCGAATCACTGATCTCTGTAAAATCTACTTTGACTTGTACTGGGGACGCACTCTGTAAATGCTCAGATGCAGTTTTTTCTTCTTTTCCCTCCTTCCTTCTCAAGCGCTCTAAATCTCAGCCTGTGTTTGAAAATCGTATCATATGCTCATCATCATTATCATCATCATTTTAAAACTGCAGGGCTAGAAAAAGGGCCCTATGGATCCCTGAGTCCAGCCCATTTCAAGGAGGCACAATGGGGGAATCGAACTCCCAACCTCTGGCCCCGTGGCCAGATGCCTAAACCGCAATTTTTGTCTTGATTTCCGAATGGTGCATTACAAAGTGGATGCTTTTTTTAACAGTGTGAGTTGGCTTGTTTTTGTTTTATGGAGCTGTGCAAAAGCAACGGGGAGTCTCGTGGCACCTTAAAAACTAGTAGAGGAGTTTTCTAATATTACTGGCATCTCCTTAAGGACATCTGTTTTTAATAGTCAGCTATTAATTGTTATGTGGCCATAGGTTAGGCAATTTCTACTTCCTGAAATGTTTGGGTTTCTGTTCTTCCTGACTTTTCAGATTAATGTCCCCCATCCACAAAGGTTCACCTCCAAATGAAACTCTTCCTCTTGGATTCTGCTCGTATTGGAATAAGGGTTTTTATCATCCTACATGTGCAAATCTGCTCATCTCTGCTAGGATATCCTTCTCGCTTCTCAACTACTGAGAGGCTGAGTACATGGCCTTTTCAGCGCATTGCTTGGTCCACTGCAGGAAGTGTTTCTAAAGATGGCAACCAGACATTGTCTTTGTTGGAGTGGACATACACTCCTTCAGCGACCCTATCCCTACATTTCTACCTTTTTTGGTGCATGTAAGATCACTAGTTTGGATCTGTCCCAGCACATGTGATTGCTAGAACAAATCCAAAGCAAGCCTTCTGGTTTGAATTTGCCAATCTTGTGAAATGACTTAATAAGTGAGCCACTTCAGAATACTGGCAAATTAATTATTCCTCTGCTCCTTGGCAGAACGGCAGGAGAAGTGAAAATGTTTTCCTGTATAATGGACTGTTGCTGATCCTCTCCATCTGTTAAAAATATAAAATATATATTTTATTTGCCTCATCTTAAAGGGCCAGTCAAGAAACTGCCTGCAGTCAAATCCATGGTGATGGCTTTGGCTGCAGGCAGTTTCCTGACTGGCTCCTTAACACAAGGCAAAGAAATTGTTTTTATTATTTTTTAAACTGATGCAGCCCTTAAGTGATAGTCCATTATAGAGTTTTTAAAAATCACTTCCCCTGCCCCTCTGCCAAGGAGCAGAGGAGTGATTAATTTGCCAGTACAGTATTCTGAAATGGCTCCCATTAAGTCACTTCACGATATTGGCAGGAGCCATTTTTGTGTGAACTGTTGGGCTTGATTAATTTTTTCTAATCAAGCCCAGCCATTTCAAGAAAGATATGCCCAGTAAAACTTAACTAGCCTTTTTTGTTTAGTAAAATAAAACGTGCTAATCTTTAAGATGTCATGAGATTCTGTTGTTGTTACTCAGTTGCAACTTCTGTTTGGTTCAGCGAGACATTATTAGATAAGAATATGTAAGGGTAAAACATCTTAAACTTGGATTGTTCTAATAGTCTGTAGTGTGTACTGGACAAGGAAGCAGGATTCCAGTCCCATCTCTGTGTTGACATCTAAACACTTGGGACATCAGCTGTATCCTGATCCTCTTGACATCCATACACTGGACATGACATAAGCCTATTTGATGCTATGATCTTAAGCATCCTTCTAACGTTTATTTCCTTGCTGTCAGTATCAGTGTCAACAGGAGTGAATGGATATCAGAGCTATCTGTGGCCCCTGGAGGGATGGTTGGCTATGACCCGGATTCCAAATGTGCTTCCCTCTCGACAGGAGAAATCGCAGCAGCAGGATCTGCATCTGGGTTGGTCACCCGGGTAATGATCAGCCCTTTTGATGTCCTAAAGATTCGCTTTCAGGTACTATTTTTTACAATGAATGTGTCATTTTTATTTTATGACTGTGAACACATGAAAACTGGGAAGGAAGAAAATTGTCCCTTCTTATAGTATGAACAGTGTACCAAAGCTGCATTATTGTGTACAATAACTAGCGCGTTCTCCAAGATCTTATCCTTAGATCATTAAAATAACAGTCTACATGCAGAAAAGCAGAGATGAGGGGAACCTCAAAGCTTTCCAAAGTACAAAACAAACTGTTTTTTAAAAAAAACTGAGGGGAGATGAAACCCCCAGAGAGTCCAGTGAGGGCAGAGCACCTCCAGTGACCTTAGAATGCTATCTAGAAACCTCAGGAGCAAGACTGGTCATGGCACCATTCCGTTGCACTTGTGTTAAATGTTTATGTTGCTGGATCAATATCCTTTAACAAGCAAACACTTCAGAACCTGTGGTTAATTATTGTGCCCTTTTTCTTTCATCATTTTAAAAAAGGTTTCTCGGCAAGATGATTTTACAAAAGCTAATACAGGATTTTGAAATTTCTAAATTAGGAGGTGGGAAAAGCACCCTCAATACCTCAGTAATGTAGTTCTCAATAAGAACAGAACTTCTTATCTGCAAAACTATTGCGTTCAGAGAAAAGTAACATGAAACAATATGGGGAAAGGTAGGAGGATTCACATGAGTAAATGTAGCGGTCAAGACAATAAGGGAGCTGAGATTTGAGTAAGGAATACTATTGTTTGGTTTTGTAATTAACTTTGCATTTCCATGGATATAACATTTGGATGACAGGAGGCGGTACAACTGAAATATTCCCTAGCATGAAAATAGGAAGCAATTTTTAAACGAAAGAAAGGCTTTCCCCGAGAAGAATTATTTCTTGGACTCCAATTACTTCATGCTGGCTGGGGAATTCTGGAAGTTGTAGTCCAAAAGGTCCAAATGACTATGCATTTACTCTAAGGTCTTTATCTAATATTTGTCTCCAACATCCGCACCAAATGAAGCAAAGTAGGTGGCTAGAGAAGAGGGCCTTCTCTGTGGTGGCTCTCCCAGAGAGGCTCCCATGGCTTCAGCACTAGAATGAAGCTTTTCTTATTCTTCCAAATATTTTAGGAACCATTTTAACTGTTTTTTTGGTTTAATAGGGATGTAATGACTACTTGGTACATTCTCCATTCTCGCCCATGTAGGCTGGCTTGATTTCGTAAGACACTTGACTAGGAATCTTCAAGCCCTGTAAGATTCCTCACTTGCAAGTGAGAGCCAAGCAATGGCTGCAGTTCTGTTGCTTAGCACAAGTGGCATGAGGGTAGGCCCATTCAATCAGTGGGGATTTGATCAGTTAGTTTCTTCATATGTTGCATTGATTCAAATGGGCCTACTTTAGTTGCAAATTGCTATGCTAAGCAACAAGATTTCAGCTGAATAGTGTTCTCTTTCTCATTTAGGTTTCTACAACTTGCACAGACTGTCTGTTCTATACAAACTAGGCTCCTTTCTTTGGGGAAATACATCCATGGACAGCAGGCAAAACAATAGCTGACATTTACAAGACGTGCAAAATGCTGCTGCAATCTACTCTCTAAAATCCAACCATCATTTTGTCCAAGTTGAATTGCTTGCATTAAAGCACTCTGTGCAGTGAAGTGTTATTTTGCTGAATTTTGCCGACTTTATGCAAATATCCTGCTTGTTCTCTTCTCTGGTTGAAAGTACCTTAAAATACACTGTCATCTTGGAGAGCAAGAAGAATAACATTGTAGTTCCTTGTCTTTTCCTGCAAGGATAAGATGTGTCTCTTTCACTTCCCTAGATTTTAGCATTCTTTTTTTTTTCTTGCCGTGGGTTTTATTTTGAATTCATATGCTGCATTTTAAATTTTTGCTTCTGGTTTTGGTTTGGTTTTATTCTGTGTTATCTTCACTGTTTGTTTTACTGTTTACATTTTAAATGCACTGTACCCTAGCTAGAGAACTCACTGGGAGAAAAGCACCCTACGAATGATACAAGATGGATGGAAGGAAGGAAGGAAGGAAAGTGGAATAAATACTGAATGTGTGCAAGATTGCAGCCCCAATTGGAAACCAATGTGGAGATTTTTGTCAGAGATATAATGTTTCTGATCTGATATGACTTTAGTTCAAGTCTTGATGCACTTCACAATGCATGCATTTAATTAAAAATTTAACTGCTACTGTTATCTTTTCAGCTTCAGATAGAGAAACTTTCTTCCAGAAATCCGCAAGCAAAGTATCATGGTATTTGGCAAGCCATTTTGAAGATTTCTCAGGAGGAAGGGCCAACAGCTTTCTGGAAAGGCCATGTCCCTGCTCAGCTCCTCTCAATCACCTATGGGGGCACCCAGGTAAGAATCAGGAAGTGTGTGACCTTAGCTTTCACAGGAAGGTTGTTGTTGTTGTTGGTAGTAGTAGTAGTAGTTGTTGTTTTATTTATATGCCGCATTTCTCTCAACAAGGGACCCAACGCGGCTCACAACATTAAAATTCACACAATTAAAAACACATTGTTAAATATGATTTAAAATTACAGTAAATTAAAAGACTGAAACATTAAAACATGGAAAAGATTTAAATTATCTGCTAAAATGGAAGGGTGTTGTACCTCCAGTGGCTTCTGTAGCAACACTGTTTTGTTACCGCTATCTTTCTCTTCTGTGTCTCCGAAGACCAGTTTCACGTTTCCAAGAGTCAGTTTGCCATAGCGAGGAGAGTGACATGGTATGGTATAGTCACTATGTCAGACGATGAGGTTTAACAAAGACTGTGCTGTTGGTTATCTGGGTTTCTAATCTACAGAATGCATCTCTTTTGGAAAGGTATCCTCATACCTGTTCTTTTTTGATCCATACAGATTAAGATTGGATTTAGGTAGGCCTTGGAAAGTTGCCTTTTTAAAATAATTTGCTCCCATCACTTGTCACATGATTGGAAAAATAACCCATTATTGTTGCTTCATGCCGTTAGAAAAGTGGCCCACTACATCATTTATAGTACTGCTTTCTACTTTCCCACTACTTTACAGAGTTTTTTCAAAAACTCTTAGGGCTAAAAAGAGAATGGCATAAAATTTGAAAAAAAAACCCTGTTAATCGCCACACCTTTAAAATGTGTGAAAATGCCCTTTAAATGTAACTTTTAAAACTACAAAATGGTAGTTACAACACCAACAATGTCATTTCTTGCCTGTGTTATTGTGTTATTTTTTTAAATGTAACTTTGTTATGCCCTCATTACCTTAAAAGTAAGTAGTTACAAATAACTGTTCCTTTAAACTTTTTGCTTTGAAACTCTGGACTTATACCTTTGTTTTTAAAGTATCAAATGACATATTGTTATTTTTGCTAGAATCAGCTAATGCAGGTGCCCTTCTGGAAATTATTGCTTGCATTGGGACTGACTTTTTAACTAATATGCATAAGACAGGACTTCACGTGTCTTAACTCAAGTTTTCCTACCATAGAATAATAAGAATGTATTGTAAAGATAGTGTGGTTTCTTGATTCTAGTGTTTAAATTCTTCCTAAGATTTTCCTATTCTTTCTTCCCTGTCTAACAAAGGGAAATGTATTTTTTAAAGAAAAGCCTACTATCTGTTGTTATTCTCACTAGTGGTCTCCTTCCAGTAGCAAGGGCTATAGCTGACAGCTGCCACACTGAACTTCTTGTCTAAATCAATTATGTATATATATTTTTCATTTTGTTTTTCTTTTGCCAGTTTGTAAGCTTTGAACTCCTCACAAAGCTGGTGCACCATGGCACATCATACGATGCCCGTAATTTCATTGTACATTTTGTCTGTGGGGGACTCTCTGCTTGCGTGTCCACGGTGACGGTTCAGCCTCTAGACACACTGCGCACCCGCATGGCTGCTCAAGGAGAGCCAAAGGTAAGAGCCGGAATGCAGGAAGGACGCAGTTCCTCTCAGAACGTCCTGACCAACCATAGCTAGATAAGGCTGGGAGAGCAGTCGGGGTGGATGAAAAGAAAAGGTGATCCAAATGGCAGAAGGAAAGGCCGGATGAAGGCAGTTTGGTTACTTTGAGACTTTTTTCTTTCCTTTTTTCTTTTGGCAACTCAACTGTCCTTCTCATTCACCTAATAGGTGGCCTACACAGTGTTGTTTTCCATTTGTGGCCCTCTAATGTTTTTCTCCCACTATGCCTGTCTTTTTCTCCTGACAGCCCCCACAAAAGCCAAAACAACTGTTAGGAAAGAAGAGATGGAATGTTGTTGTTTGTTCTTTAGTCATTAATTCATGTCCAACTCTTTGTGACCCCATGGACCAGAGCAAGCCAGGCCCTTCTGTCTTCCACTGCCTCCCGGAGTTTGATTAAATTCATGTTGATAGCTTCGATGACACTGTCCAACCATCTCTTCCTCTGTCGTCCCCTTCTCCTCTTGCCTTCATTTTTTCCCAACATCAGGGGCTTTTCTAGGGAGTCTTCTCTTCTCATGAGATGGCCAAAGTATTGGAGCCTCAGCTTCAGGATCTGTCCTTCCAGTGAGCACTCAGGGTTGATTTCCTTCAGAATGGATAAGTTTGTTTTCCTTGTAGTTCAGGGACTCTCAAGAATGTCCTCCAGCACCACAATTCAAAAGCATCAATTCTTCGGCGGTCAGCCTTCTTTATGGTCCACCTCTCACTTCCATACATCACTACTGGAAAAACCATAGCTTTGACTATGCGGACATCCTGATCTTTCTGGTATAATTCCTCTGTGTATTTTTGCCACCTCTTCTTTATGTCTTCTGTTTCTGTTAGTTCCCTACCATTTTTGTCCTTTATCATGTCCGTCTTTACACAAAATGTTATTTAATATCTCCAGTTTTCTTGAACAGATCTCTGATTTTTCCCCTTCTATTTTTTTCCTCTATTCCTTTGCACTGTTCATTTAAGAAGGCCCTCTTGTCTCTCTTGCTGTTCTTTGGAAGTCTGCATTCCATTTTCTGTAACTTTCCCTATCTCCCTTGCATTTTGTTTCCCTTCTTTCCTCTGCTATTTGTAAGGCCTTGTTGGACAGCCACTCTTCTTTCTTGCATTTCCTTTTCTTTTAGATGGTTTTTATTGCTGCTTCCTGTATAATGTTACAGGCCTCCGCCCATAGTTCTTCAGGTACTCTTTCCACCAAATCGAGTTCCTTAAATCTGTTCTTCCCTTCCACTGTGTATTCATAAGGGATTTTGTTTAGATTATACCTTACTAGCCCAGTGGTTTTTCCTACTTTCTTCAGTTTAAGCTTGAGTTTTGCTATAAGAAGCTGATGATCAGAGCCACAATCAGCTCCAGGTCTTCTTTTTGCTGACTGTATAGAGCTTCTCCATCTTTGACAGAGAATATAATCAATCTGATTTCAGTATTGCCCATGTGGTGATTTCCATGTGTAGAGTTGCCTCTTGTGTTATTGGAAAAGAGTTTTTGTGATGACCAGCTTGTTCTCTTGACAAAACTCTATTAGCCTTTGCCCTGCTTCGTTTTGAACTCCAAGCCCAAACTTTCCTGTTGTTCCTTTTATATCTGGACTCTCTAGCATTCCAATTCCCTATAATGACAAGAACATCTTTATTTGGTGTCAGTTCTAGAAGGTGTTGTATGTCTTCATAGAATTGGTCCATTTCAGCCTCTTCAGCATCGGTGGTTGGTGCATAAACTTGGATTACTGTGATGCTGAAAAGTCTGCCTTGGATTCGTATTGAAATCATTCTATCATTTTTGAGATTGTATCCCAGTACAGCTTTTCCCACTCTTTTGTTGATTATGAGGGCTACTCCATTTCTTCTATGGGATTCTTGCCCACAATACAGTCAACCCTGACGCCCAGAATATCAATATTAATTCTTGCCATCTCCTGTTTGACCACATCCAGCTTCCCAAGGTTCATAGATCTTACATTCCAGGTTCCTATGCAGTATTTTTCTGTGCAGCATCGAACTTTCCTTTCACTTCCAGGCGCATCCACAGCTGAGCGTCCTTTCGGCTTTGGCCCAACCATTTCATTAGCTCTGGAGCTACTTGTACTTGTCCTCTGCTGTTCCTCAGTAGCATGTTGGATGCCTTCCGACCTGAGGGGCTCATCTTCCAGCATCATATCTTTCAACCTTTTGTTTCTGTCCGTGGAGTTTTCTTGGCAAAGATACTGGAGTGGCTTGCCAGTTCCTGTTCCAGGTGGATCGCATTTAGTCAGAACTCTCCACTATGACCTGTCCGTCTTGGGCGTCCCCGCATGGCGCAGCCCATAGCTTCTCTGAATTACTCAACCCCCTTTGCCATGACAAGGCAACAATCTGTGGAGGGGAGAGATGGGATAGCTGCATATTTATGTGTGATCTTGGGGTCTTAGTGGTCATGAGCTACACATGAATAGTGTGATGTATTATCAAAAAGGGGAGAAAACCAAACAAACTAGTGCAATCAGAGATGTGGTGTCCAGATCAAAGGAAATAATAGTACCACACTGGTCAGACTTCATTTGGCTTCTGTGTTCCTAAAATGGATTATTGTCAAATTCCACGTGAGGGAAAGATCTGAAAAGTACGCCCTGTGAGGAACAGTTGAGAGAGCTGGGTATGTTTAATGTGGAAGAAAGAAGACTGAGAAGTAATACAGTGATAATAATTGTAGGCCATCAAGTCAATGCGAACTTATGGAAAACCCTTCCAGGATTTTACAGGTGTAGAGCACTCAGAAGTGGTTTGGCCTTCAACTCCCTCTGGAGGTGCCCTGAGTCTGTGCAGCTTGCCCAAGGCTACACAGGCTGGCTCATCTCCCAAGAGACAGTGAGAGGTGGGGATCAAATTCCCAGTCTGTGCCTCCACAGCCATTTACCTAAATCATTGAGCTATGCAACCAGCAGGTGATATGATGGCTCTTTTTAAATATTTGAAGGGCTGACACATGATGGCTGGAGCAGTTTTGTTTTCTGCTATTGCTGGGAAGTGTTTTTCGGTGCTTACAGAATGGAAACAATGAAAGGAGAATGAATGGATGTTATGTGCTCACACACTGTACAGTATATTAAAAGAAAACTGGTTTCTCTTTATGTGCAAATGAAGTGCTTGAATAGATCCTGTACCAAGAAAACTCGACTAGGGTCACTGTAAGTTCAATATGACTTGATGGCATATAACACAGAAAACAGATAGAATCAGGCTTCCCAAGTAATTCGTTTTGAGTAAGCGCATCAGGAAACAACAGGGGAAGGATATGCATAAACTAAAGAGATGGGTCGTGGGAACATTGTTTCCTAATTTTTTGAGTTCTTTGTGTTCCTTAAGAGCATTGGTGCAAGCAGGATACATGCTAGAGTTCAAAGAGTGGAAGAAAATGTATTCATCCTTAAATTGTTTTAGATTTACAGGAATATCCGTCATGCAGTGGCAAGCATGTACCAGACAGAAGGACTGCGGGCCTTTTATAGAGGGCTCAGCCCTACCGTCATTGCTGTTGTCCCCTATGCAGGCTTTCAGTTTTCTTTTTATAGTCTGCTGAAGAAGCTCTATGACTGGGTTGTTCCAGCTGAAGAAATGAAAACAGGTTAGTCCAAGACCGAGAGAGAAATGGTGCTACTGGAGTATACTGTCACAAAGCAGTATCCAGCTGCACTTAAAAGCATTCGTACAAAGAAGCTTTCCGTATGGTTTTTAAATCACTAGGCGGTGACATATCTAACAGTAATGACTCATTATTAATGGCACTGAAAACCTTTAATAAGAGTAGCCTCACCCTGTAGTTCAAGATTTTCCTTGCCACCTAGTTCTTTGTCTTTCTGAGTGTTACAAAGGCCTTTCTAATCCAGAGTTAGTCTTTTTGTAAAACGAGTCAGAAATGCATCATTCTTTTTGGTTTCTCTGCTTTTCAGGTAATGTTAAAAACTTTGTGTGTGGCAGCTGTGCTGGAGTCCTCAGCAAAACCCTGACGTACCCTTTTGACCTCTTCAAGAAACGATTGCAGGTCGGCGGCTTTGAGCAAGCACGGGCTGCGTTCGGGCAGGTAGGAAGCATTTCAGATTCCTTCCCCTACTTTCCTTTTGTGTCTGACTAATATAGACCATTAAGTTACTTATATTAAGAAAACAGAGTGTGACATTTATTGAGGAATTTTGGCCATTTTACTTTTTAGCAGAGTGTGAGATGAGGGGAAAAACAGCAAGAAGAGTGTGGAGAGATCAGCTCAGTCTCAACAGTTTCTCCTCCTTGGTTTCTTTCACACAAACTCTAGCACTTTGTATCAAAAAAATCACTCTCGAAGCATTTAAAGGTAGAAAAATTATACTTACAGTTACCATTTGCAGTTATAGTCAGAAGGAACAAAGAGGAAAAAAACCGTCTCCACCACATGTTTGTTGTTTGGAGGAAGGTCAGAAAGAGAAGGCACTATTAAAAAAAAATGGAAGCAAGCAAAAAAGAAAAAATAAGTAAGATGGGGCAGGGCTTGCATTAAATCTCAGAGGTGGGAAAAGAAATTTACAAATCAAGTTAGTGACAAAGGACAATCATTTTAGGCTGTAAAAAGCACCCTCCCACTGATAATGCCTGCAAGATTGCTATCCTCCCAACAAAACTGAGAATAAAATTGTGTTAGCCATTACTTTTAATAGATATGTTTCTATTTCTTCAATCCCATTATGGGCAATGTGCTTGTGTAGATCACTGGTTCTTAACCTTTGTTACTCAGATGTATTTGGACTGCAACTCCCAGAAGCCTTCACCACCAGCTCTGCTGGCTGAGGTTTCTGGGAGTTGCAGTTCAAAAACACCTGAGTAACAAAGGTTAAGAACCACTGGTGTAGATCACTATAACTTCCCACTTCCACCTTCACTCATGCTGATGAGTCAGAATGAACATTCATACAAAATAGCCACATTCAAACTGTACTCCAAGTCACAATTTAAGGCTCAAGAAGCAAATAGGCACAAGCCATCACCTCATGAATTCCCTCTTTTTCTTTGTTCATAAGAAGTCAAGACTGTAAAGTTTTGGGGAGTGATCAGGAGCTAGTTTGACATCCTGGTTTGTTCCTTAAGAATACTTTGCGCCAACCACTGTTTCCCACATTTTGACAAAACAGAGACCAGTGGTTTGTTAAAATACCATGAATTGAAGTTTTGAAATCTCCCTTTGCACACAAAGTGAAAGGGTAACCTAGGTTTGTGCATGTGACAAAATAGCATGGGGTCATATTACATGTTCATTAAGCCAGTTTTTCTGCTCATTCTCTGTCTCCAAAAAAAGCTTCCTCATACAGGTTGGCCAAATTTATCAGACCTGCTGAATTCATTGTGATTGTTCCCCATTCATTCATTCATTCATTCAATCAATTTTTATACCGCCCATCTGACCAATGGTCACTCTGGGCAGTTCATAGACAATAACAATAAATGTGTCATAATCAGATGCATTAAATTAAGTTAACAAATTGAACTAAATAATAAACACTTAAGGTAAAGGAACTTAAGGAACTTGGATTGTTAGCTGCCTAGAGTGGTCCTGAGTTGGCTAGATAGGTGGGATATAAATTACATAAATAAAATAAAATAAATAAAATAAAAAGCTGAAAAACAGACGGCAGTTGAATAAAAGGCTGATGTTCTTAGGGATTTTAGGCTGGCAGATTTTGAAAGGCCTGATGAAAGAAAAATGTTTTTGGAAGTTTTCTTAGTTTCATAGCAGCAAATCTTCACGGTTTGGTGATTCAGTTCTCCCCTGGCAGACAAATATGCCCAGTGTTTTCTACAGGAGCTGCATTTCTGCTGGTGCTCACGCCTCTCTCATTTCTCCAGGTGCGGACCTACACTGGTTTTGTGGACTGTGCCCGGCATGTTGTTCAGGAGGAGGGGACCCGAGGGTTATTCAAGGGCCTTTCCCCAAGTTTGTTGAAGGCTGCTTTCTCAACGGGGTTCACCTTCTTCTGGTATGAGCTCTTCTGTGGTCTCCTGAGTACCCTGAAGCACTCGGGTGGCCCAAAGAAGCCACAAGGCTGATGTTAGCAAGAACAGCTGTCTGCAGGGAAGGTGGCTGAAATCTCTTGTCAGCCTTGTCATCGTATTGAGAAAGAAGTGGAGTCCAGAGGAGTGTGCCTGCCTTTAGAAGATATGGTTTTACCTCTTTGCCAAAGTTCAGGACCCATATCGCTAATTCATTCAGTCCAAACTAAAAGAGCTAACCCTCCAAAGCTTTGGTCCAGGGCCCTTGTGGGGCTGTCCTTCCTGCCTACAGCCTGGTGTGGTGAGCACTTCCTCTCCTGTTTTCTGTCGGGCAACCATTAATCCTAGGAGAAGTTCTGCAAATACCACAACTGAGCCCCGCTGTTTCACTGCTCAGTTAACAGAGCTTCCCTGTTTGCCAAGGTCTCTCCCTCCTCTTCTTCCCACTCCCTTGTTATTGGGGCATTCCTGCTGCTTTGTACCGATCTCCAGTTGACCTGCCAACAATCTCTGTTAACTCGCCAAGGACCATGTCTCCTTCCAACCTCCTGCACTTGTCGTTGGTCCTAGCCAAACATTTCTAGCACTGCTGATGTTAGTCAGCTGGAACTGCACACTTCTTGGTACACACACACTCTTGATGCTGTTATAGCAAAGCCTGCCTATTAGTTATTTGGTTGTGTCAGTGGGTTCAAACCAGGCAGTGAAAGAACTGCATCCCAACTTTGGCCATGTCATTTCTCCACACACACCCCTTTTCTTTCTTTCTTGTGGGCGGCCTTAGAGGGCGTCACAATCTCACCATATCTCATGAGAAAACCAAGACGATTTTGTAAACATACACAAATAGCATGTTACCGAAGAAAGGAAGGCCTGCAGAGCTGTCCTGGGCTCGTATGCCACTGGCAGTTCTCAAGAAGAATGGCTTTGCCCCTAAGGGCCACCTGCTTTCTTCAGTACCAGAAGCTTCTATGGCACTTGTGTTTTAACACACCTTCATTTTATTTCTTGGCCAAACGGTAGATGTAGTGGGCCACAAACAACCAGAGCTATGTGAAGCTGCTTTTGTTTTGGACTACAACTCCTAGAATCCCTGGCTGGGGGATTCTGGGAGTTGTAATCCAAAACAAAAGTTTTCCAAGTTCTGCCAAGTCCTTGTGTTCTTACAGCACTGACTATCATGTTCCTACTGTAATGTACAACTGCTGAATATACAGTAAAACTGTAGGAAGTGGCCCTTCTGGATAGATCCTTAGTCTTTTAGTTTTGCACAACAAGGAAGAATTGGACTATTACATGAGTATTTGCATATTTTATTCTATTTGCATGTCTTTTAAATCAGTATTTATTGCCTATGTTAAATAGTACAAAGTTAACTTCCCAACACAAGTGAGATAAATACCTTTTTTGCAGCAGACTAATGAGAAAGACTTATTTAACCAGCTGAACTTAACTAACCTTATATATGAAAGAAAGCTCCAAGGGAGAAAAACCAGCCTGGAAATAATATTAATACACTTGTATTCAGATGTACTTGGAAATAAGTCCCATTGTGTTGCACAAAAGTGAGTTTAGGATTACAGGTTTGGCGTGTGTGTAGGATCCTGGGATTCTGAAGAATCTCTGTTCCAAACCACAGGTGGCATCCATGGTCTGCTAGTAGGTGCTGGTGCACTCAACATTGAGAACAGCGTTTAGGCATATAGGCATGCTTTCAGCATTAGCATCTGTGCTCATACAGTTTTTCCGCCTGGATTTGTAAGCAGTTGTCCATCTACATTTCAGTTTATGGCAAGAAATTTCCTGCTCCATGTTTAGGTATCTGTTTGTAACAAGGCAGTGTAGTTCCCTTCCCCAAGCTGTTGCCTTCAAGATATGTTGGATTCCCTCATCTGCACTAATGTGGCCTTAGCCCAAGGCAGATGCGTAAGCAAACATACCCACCTCATGGGCAGTGAGGGAATGAAGGAAAAAAATTAAAATAAAAGGATTCCCTCCTTTAATACATAAAAAGAGATTTTACACAACCTACAAAGTTGTCAGGATGGAACTTATTTCTGAGAACATTGGATCATGCTGCATCAGTGGAGCGGGAGCTATTAGAGGGGGGTAGAGGAGTTACAATCAGGGACAAGCCTTCCATTGAGTGCTGACTTTTAGCATGCACAACAGGGTTCTTCCTTGTATGCCTTGTCCCAGCCGCTGCCTTTTGCTCAACGAGAGATGGGCACTGAAAGCCCTTGAGCTACCTAGGCCAAATGCAAAGATTGTTTGTACTTACTGGAATGCTTACATTGAGCAGACCTTGTGTGTCCTTCCACCGCTTGCTTTCAAAAGTTGGTATTCACAAGGGTCTTAAAACTCCTTCATTAATACTCACTTGCGGTGAAACTGGGGAGGGTGTGTTACAGAGCAGAAAAGAGGCCATCTAAAACCAGTTCACTTTCACCCTTGGTGTGTAGTGTTTCTTACTGTAATGATCTAAGCTGGCATGGAATTTGGCAGCTTTAGAAACAGGTAAAATAGCATATCTAATCCATCTCTGTTCTGCGGGGAACTTGGTCTTCCTCCACTATTTTCAGATGCCTGAGTTCCCAGATATTAAAATGGCAGTACCTGTGGTCAGATTGGAGCTTGAAAATCTATTGTTTTCAGACTACAACTCCTGGAATTGGAATTTGGTAATGCTGCCTGGCAAAATCTGGGAGTTGTAGGCCAAAAAAAGCAACTTTTTGAGTTGGATGTACCATCTATTTTTACATTGGGGATTGACCACTGGTAACTTCAGTGATACCCATAATTAGTGTCACCATTCTGATATTACTGTATAACAGCCACTGAAGGAAGTAATGATTTTGTTTTGTAGCTATTTGGTATCTCTAAGATTAGGGCTCTTTCCTAATATATTTGTTCAACTCATTCCCCCAGGTTGCTTAAGTAGTGAAGAAGAATTTTAATCTTGTGCCTTGTACTACCTCCATATCTAGATGCACTTTTGTAAGCATAGCCTTAAAGACCAGGTGTCTGTGGACCTTCACAGCTAGAGCCCATGTTACTCCACTACTGCTGTTGCGCACACGGCAATCTTTTATTTCCAGAAGATAAAACTGATCTCCTTGTACGTCTAAAGTTGGCACATTGGGAACTCTTTGTGCCCATAAGACGAATGTTCCAAGATCAATTGTTTAGACAGTTTTTCTTTTTTTCAGCTCCCATTGGTTTGTCAGCATTTAATCCATTACAGCATTTGTATTCTTTTTAATAGTTATATGATAAAGGCAAGGTCTGTAAGGATTTGGACCAGCCTCCGTGGAATACATGCTTCTCTTACAAAGGAGGTAATAAATGTATTTAATAAAAATGTGACTACTGGTGGTTTTTTGTTGTTGTTGTTACCATAAATCTACTTCTATCTGGAAAATCCCAATGGAGAGGAATGTTGTAGGTGCTTTCCCCTTTCCCACTGTGCACCAGCAGTGGCCTTATCAGGACTGAGCCTCGACTCTCCGGAAGGAAGAATCCAATTTATATACTGTATAGAAGTATCTTTCTACATATTGCATTATTAGCATGTGCTTTGTATTTTGTTAGCAACTGCAAAATGTAGCCTCCGAATTACCTTTGATAACTAAGACCCAAGGTGTTCCAGAAAACTAAACACAAGCCTGGTCTGTTTCTTGGACTTATAATAAGATCAGTTGTTTATAATAAGATCAATTGCTTAATGTGCAAAAATAAATAAAGCTTTTGAGGGCATGGATGTGAATGTTAGCATCAGTTGTAGTGCTGTTAAAAGCACAGATGCAGGGAATAGCTGAAAAGTTGGCACCTGCAGAGCAGGATAACAGTAGCACTAGCACTCTGTGTTGTTAGTAGTAAGGAATGGGATGGGGGTGGGTGGGGAGGAAATATCCTCCAAATCAGATGAGTTATCTTATTTGCTCTTACGTTCATTATCTAGTTCACTAGGGGATGCTGTTCCCACACACAAGAGAGGACCTCCCTCCCAGCAGTACCTAAATAGAAGGCTTAAACTGGGTTAGTCCGAAGGCATAAAAAGACTATTAAAACAACAGATGGCTGACCTAATTGGTACTCTCAAAGCAGACAGGAGTACTGGGTGAAGTGTTTCCAAAACAAGATCAAAGTACTATCCAGGCAGACTGGAGTTGTGCAGTATTTATGGGAAGTGCGTGCTTCTTGAAAGAGTATTGAGAATAATTTGGACACTATTTCGGATCACCCAGAACTGCTGCATTCAGCAGTTGGAGGGGAGGTGAATGCATAGTATGGATGTGGGTTAGTGCATGCAGGAGTCTGACACCTTTTGGCATGTGTGCATTGAAGGAGCTGAGCAACTGCTGCTGAGCTTAAGGGGGCAAAGCGGAAAAGTACTACTATTTCATAAAGGTAAGTATGAACATAAATGTGATCTCAATTGTGCTATCTATTTTGATGATAGGAGGCTGTCTTGAGTTGATCCCTATGGTTGGCCATTGACTGCTTTGGCTGTTAATGTGTGTTTAGTCATTTAGTCGTGTCCGACTCTTCGTGACCCCATGGACCAGAGCATGCTCCTATCTTCCACTGCCTCCGGGAGTTGTGTCAGGTTCATGCTGGTTGCTTCGCAGACACTGTCCAGCCATCTCATCCTCGGTCGTCCCCTTCTCCTCTTGCCATCACACCTTCCTAACATCAAGGTTTTTTCCAAGGACTCTTTTCTTCTCATGAGATGGCCAAAGTATTGGAGCCTCAGCTTCAGAATCTGTCCTTCAAGTGAGCATTCAGGGTTGATTTCCTTTAGAACTGATAGGTTTGTTCTCCTTGCAGTCCAGGGGACTCTCAAGAGTCTCCTCCAGCACCACAATTCAAAAGCATCAATTCTTCGGCGGTCAGCCTTCTTTATGGTCCAGCTCTCACTTCCGTACATCACTACAGGAAAAACCATAGCTTTGACTATTCGGACTTTTGTTGGCAAGGTGATGTCTCTGCTTTTCAAGATGCTGTCAAGATTTGTCATGGCTTTCCTCCCAAGAAGAAGGTGTCTTTTAATTTCAGGGCTGCTGTCTCCATCTGCAGTGATCATGGAGCCCAGGAAGATAAAATTTGACACTGCCTCCATATCTTCCCCTTCTGTTTCCCAGGAGGTGATGGGACCAGTGGCCATGATCTTAGTTTTTTTGATGTTGAGTTTCAGACCATTTTTTGCACTCTCCTCTTTTACTCTCATTACAAGGTTCTTTAATTCCTCCTCACTTTCTGCCATCAGAGTGGTATCATCTGCATATCGGAGGTTGTTGATATTTCTTCCGGCAATCTTAATTCCGGCTTGGGTTTCTTCCAGTCCAGCCTTCCGCATGATGTATTCTGCATATAAGTTAAATAAGCTGGGGGACAATATACAGCCTTGCCGTACTCCTTTCCCAATTTTGAACCACTCAGTTGTTCCATGGCTGTTAATGACTGCATCGAACTAAAGATGTTGGAGACTAAGTTGGACCCTGTTGTCTGTAATCCTGGGTCCACTCTGTTCCTTGTCAATGTTGCCTTTTGCAAAATGTCAGCCATCCAGTAAGATGCCATTGACTCTGGAGATATGAATCCTGAGGTCCATTTGCTCCACAGAATTTCTGGTCTCTTCCTGGCTTCAGGAGCTGCTCTGCAAGAAAAAGACACACATACATCCTCAGAGAGTACTTGTAAAGACAGAGCAGCAGGAAGAGACAAAGTTATGAAGTTTCTGCTGAAATTGAAGAAGGTGCGAGGCAGAGAGAATATAGAAGAGTCTTTAAATGTGTGATATACTTTCTGGATGAAAAATACATGACATCATATATGCCACCTACAATATCCTGGCAAGAGGACAAGGTATACATGTAAAAATAAAAATAATATTAAATAAATGTTAGGGACGGATGGTAAAGGCTGATTAAAAAGAGTGAGAGTTTCTCTTGATAACACAGTTAAAGTTGTTAAAATTTCTTTTAATTTACAACAGATATATCTTAAAATACATTGGTTTTCTCCTATTATATTATAAGGCACACATATTCCACTGACTGGATAGCACAGTGAACTGGAGAACTTGGCTACAGAATCACAAGCTGGGAGTTCAAGTTCCCTACTGTGCCTCCCAGAAGAAGAGACAGCCTTTTTAACCTTGGGCAAGCTGCACAGACCCAGAGCCACCCCCATAAGAAGGGACTGGTAAAGGGATGTGCACTAGGACCAAAATTTGGGGCTGGAATTTGGAATTACAGCCTGTCCAATTCAGAATTCAGAATTTTTACATTTCCAAATTTCTGGATATTTGGTATCCTGTTATAGTCAATATGAATAATCATTATTTCCACCTGTCAAAAAAGCCCAAGCAGGCAAAACATTTTAAAGGATTTCACTGTGTCCTCTGACACCTTCCTGGTGATTGTGCCAAATCAAAAGAGTGCACACCAACAGCCTAGATATTAGGAAATGACTGTGATGGGCATACTGACTGAACCCTGAGCAGTAGGAATGCCAGCAGCACTGAGGAAGCAGAGGATAGGTCACAGTGGGGGTGGAGGGGCAAATGCCCTGGGCAGCCCTGGCAGGCAGACTGGGGCAGCAAAGAGCTTGAGGTAGGTGGGAACTGTGCCAATGGCATGGGGCACAGCACAGGTGAGTGACTGAGCACAATCCTGGAGCAGCAGTTGGAAGAATGAAAAAGGCAGAAGGAACAGACCGAAGTCTAGCATTCCTAGTGCACGAGCAGAGCGTGTCATTCTCTCTTACTTAAAGGGGGCTTCAGGGAAACCCAACAATGGTAGAATCAGGAAAAGGCCGCAGGAGATACCTTTAATTGACCATTAAGAATATAGAGCAAAAGACAAACACTGAGCTTTTGATGGCAAATCATCATCTTCAAGGCTGTGCATCAGGTTTGTGTGGGTAGTTCCAGAATTATGTGCTGTTATTAATGTCCCAAATTTTTAGGTAGTGCAGTATGCAAGTTGGTTTCAAGCTCCTCTCAGCTAGAAGTTTGGAATTTCTGGCCCATCTCTTAAAACAGAGGGCAGCCACAGGTAATCTGCTCCCCCCATCTCCCTTTCTGCCTTTTTAAACTCAAAGAGTTTCTTTTCAGTTGGGGGAGGGAAGACTGACCAGTGGCATGGCCTGCCTCTAGCAGAATTGAGATTAGGAATTTGGTTAAACCACCAGGAAGAGTCAATGTAAGGCAAATTAAAGCCAAATGAATAGTTTTACCTGGTGGATGTTTTCTTTAGCATGCAGTACTGCTTGTTTGGTGCCGAGAGTCTATGTTGTTCAACAACTCATGTTGGTCTTCAGTTGATGCCCTGATCGGGCCATTCTATGGTATCTTACAGTACAGGAAAAATCAGGAAAAGGCCGGATAGTCCTGGAAAGAACACAAATGAGAGAGAGAGAGAGACACAGACAGACAGACAGACAGACAGACCAAGCTTTCGATGATAAATTATCTTCTTCAAGGCTGTGAATTAAGTTCTTGTTAGTAGTTCCAGCCATGGTAGGTTGACTTTAAGGAAAATAAGTTTTTCTACAGAACCAGGTTCTTGACTTGAGCAGCAAGGACTGACCGTTTCCCTTGCCTGAGAGAATATTATCTCACTGGGCACACTAGTTGGTGACCAAGACAGACAGCCGTCCCATTGCCACCCTGGCCAGACTTCACAGCCTCCTTTTCAGCCCAGTAAGACAAGAGATCAGTCTCTTTTGACTTTCAGGGCTCCTGCATGTACAACTCTGCCTCTGCCGTGTCCCTCCTCTGGGGTGGCATCTCTGGAGGACGGGCCCCTGCCATGCTTGTCAAGACAGTATCCATAAAGCTTTCTGTGTTGCCCAATCTTGGACACCCTGACCTGCGGTAACAGCGGGAGGGGCTCCTCACAACCTAAGCTGATTTTCTTCTGCCACTAACCTATTGATAAAGTTCTTGGTGGATGTTTGCTTTGCTTCCTTTGTTTGCTACTCCCTCTCTCTCTCTCTCTCTCTTCCCTTTCCTGACCTCCAAGCATACAGGAAACATGGAGGATCTCTCCCACATGTGGAGACTCTCATTTTTCCTATTTTTCTACTGAGGCTGCGGTTGCACTTGATATGGATAGGTGAAGCAATAGTTCTAAGTTCACAAGAATTGAGAAACGAAAGTGGAAAGTTAGTTAGGAAACATGAGTCAGCGTAGAGTTAGTGTAGTAGGGGGGGTGGGATACATATATGGGCGTAGGTGCACTTCGGGTCACGTGATAGGTAGATTGTGAGCTTTCTGTGTTGGTCAGGATTGGCCAGAGGGACAAAGAGGGGTTGCGTTGCGTCGAGTATAAAATGTATTGCTGAATGCTTGAATAGCAGAGACCACTCCCGCCCAGGTGTGTGTGTGTGTGTGTGTGTGTGTGTGTGTGTGTGTGTGTGTGTGTGTGTGAGAGTGAGAATAACAGAATACCACATTTCAGCATCATTTAAATTGATTTAGATTTTATCATTAACACAACGGAAGGGTGAAATTGGTTCATACGGGCTGCAAAGCAAGGTGTTTTTCCCCAAGTGGCTGGCAGGGGCTTCTAAAATCAGTTCAAACTAGTGCAGTTTTGTGGGTGTGAATATTGCTGTCATTTTAATTTGTCCCTGTCTGGATTTTGGGTGGCAGGGACACTGCCATTTTTTTTTTTCTTTCAAATCTTAAAAAAAAAACTTTCTTAAAATGCTTATCGCTATATCACTTCCTCAGTACATTTGGCATTGCAACCACCTACCCCACTCTCTGTGTCCTGTTTGAGCAGCTTCACTGGCTGCTGATCTGTTCTCAAGCACAATTCTCAACAGTGCTGATTTCAACCTCTAATGCCTTGAATCGCTTGGGATTCATATCTCAGAGATGGCACCTCCCTCTAGGAGCCCGCCCAGGTGTTAAGGCAATAAGGAGAGGCCTTTCTCTCAGTCCCATCACCTTCACAAGTGCACTTGGTGGGGACCCAGGAGAAGGCCTTCTCTGACACTCTTCCCAGACGCTGGAACTCCCTCCTATGGGAAGCCAGGCTGGCCCCATCTTTGCTTTCCTCCCACAGGTAAAGATCTCTCTCTTTAGACCACCTTTTCCTTAGTCACTGGCTGTCTAAGGGAGTTTTTAAAATGGGATGGCCTGTACCATTTGTTGCTTTTAAATGTTTTCGTACTGTTTTACCCTGTTTAACATTTTTAATATGTGTCTTTAATTCTTTTTAAATATTTGAATACTTTACTGCTGTTAGATTTTAATGTCGTGTTTTTAATGATGTAAGCCACCTCAGGTCCTTTCTTAGGAGAAAGGCGCGGGGTAAAAATATTCCAAATACTGTAAATAAATAACATACGTAAAATAAGTTGCCGACTTTAAAAACGAGTCCCCACACCTCCCACAGGTGGCGCTGTTGCCAAGGCACCGCCCCCCCCCCCCCCGCTTGACTGAGCCTTGCTAGGAAATGACCTAAGAGGAAGCCCTGCGGGTTTTACAAGTCCTGGAAAGATTCTCCCTCCTCTCCCTCCCTCCTGACACCCTAAAGCGGGCGAAAAGTAAGGGCCGGGGGGGTCGGCCGACCAGGCGAAGGATGCCCATCCTGCATTTGCACTCTATGCTCGAGTGGCTGCCTTTCCTCCTCCTGCTGCTCCTGGGCTCGGCGGTGGGCTTTTTGCTCCTCTACCTCCAGCGACCGGAGCCAGAAACTAAACAGAACTAGGAAGTGGGGCGGAGGAGTTTGGGGAGGGCGGGGGGAAAGAAGTGTCATTAGGGCGGGCGGGAGGGGCTGGTCTCTCCCGCCTAAAAAAAAAGATGCAGGCAGTCCAGTCCTGAAAGTGGAGGCAGAAAACCCGAAGCAGGTGGGTGACTCTCTCGTTCTTCTCTCGGGGCTGCCTGGCTCGGTCACGCCCGGAAAGGAACTGGCGCCTCGTCGCGGAGGTGGGGCAGTGCCTTCCTCACCTCCTCCTCCTCCTCTTCCTCCTCCACACCCCAACTCTAACGCTGCCTTTGGGGGGGGGCGGCGAGAGGGTTTCTTTTGGTCGGCACCGTAAAGCCTCCAGCGGTCTCTGCCTGGTTAACCGGGCTGGGGCAGGCTTCCCGTTGGGTGCCTGGCGCGCTGGAGTTCCGTGGACGTGTCAGCGCAGCCAGACGACCAAACTTTGGCACGCGGGATCCAAAATAGTAGTCCGCTTCGCAGGCGTACCATCATGTGAACCCATCCGCGAGAGGTCCTCACCCACCCACTCACTCCCGCCTCGCCTGCCCTTCGGGTGCAGAGGATCGGGTGACCTGAAGTGTGTATATTTGCACTTCTCGCCTTGGCAGATGCCTCGATCTCAGAAACGGAAGATGACACCTGTGCACACACAGATGTAGATGTTGCAGCAGGTAACTTTTTAGGACTACGACTCCCATGAGGCCACTGTGAAATTGGCCGGGAATTGTGGGTGCGGCCATCCATCGAGGCAACATGTCCAGTCTCAGCACAGAGGAATGTTGAAGGGATTGTGAAGGACAGAGGTGCGGTTATTCCTCCTCTGGGAATCCAGGAATTTTGTCCACTAGGAAAGTGAAGGAGCCCTGTCTTAAGTGGCTGATGCTTATGGAAGCAGGTGGTGGTGGAGGAGAATCATCCACAGGGTTCTGAATACATCCAACTGAAAGTGCTGCGAGGGGGGGGGGTCCACTTTGCTAGCAGCAGCAGCAGCTTTTCAGAGTCTCAGGTGAGACTCTTATCCTCTCCTTTGCCAAGCTGAGATCCCTTTTTAGTTGCAGATGCTTGGGGTCATTCCTTCTTGGGACGTTCTGAATGCAGAGAAAGTGCTTCGCCATTCAACTAGGGGACCTGGTGTGACCAAATCCACAGTTCTGCAACAGGAACAGCAGATGTTAATATACCCCTGATTAGGTAAAGGTTAAGGTTCCCCTTGACAATTTTTGTCCAATCGTGTTCAACCCTAGGGGGTGGTGCTCATCCCCGTTTCCAAGCCGTAGAGCCAGCATTTTGTCCGAAGACAATCTTCCGTGGTCACATGGCCAGTGCGACTCAGACACGGAACACTGTTACCTTCCCACTGAGGTGGTCCCTATATATCTACTTGCATTTGCATGCTTTCGAACTGCTAGGTTGGCAGGAGCTGGGACAAGTGACGGGCACTCACTCCATCATGTGGATTCGATCTCATGACTGCTGGTCTTCTGACCCTGCAGCACACAAAGGCTTCTGCGGTTTAGCCCGCAGCGCCACCACGTCCGTGATTAACCTACCTTTAAACAGGGTGTAATTAATTCATTATGTACCATTAAGTCATTTCCAGTTTATGGTTACCCTCTCAGAAGTGATTTATCAGTCCTTCCAGTAAGGTATAATTATTTTATGAGTATTCAAGAACAAAACCCTTGTGCTGTGCTTAATCTTGCTCCTAATTTCAACTGATCTTAGTTGCATGTCCCCCAAAGTGTGAAGCAGTGTCCTACTTTTTGTTTGGTTAGTCCTTCTTCAGAAAGTTGACTTGACTTATGGCATTGTTCCAAGGCAAGAGAAGGAGCTGATATACAAAGCAACTGAGTTTGAATACGGAAAACAAGCAGGAGACATGAGATCTATCCAGCACTTCAGACATGGAAAGGACTTGAAGATGAGGTCTGAGGGAGGCCATAAACATAGTGGCTCTTCACTTTGTAGCACTTATCCTCCCTTCTTTGAGTAGATCCCAGACTGGTGATTCGTCTTCCCAGAATCAAGCCTTATTTTGCCACCTGGCACATGCTTTCACAGCAATCAGGCGGGATAGCCACAAAAGCATATATCAGAGCTGTGGAACTCGATGAGGGAGCCACAATAGGTTCAGCTGCAGATCCCTTCAGTGTTCACTAGCTGCGTGACAATCATTTGATCTGGCACTGAGTGATGTAAGGTTGGATTTTTATGCAAATGAAAGGTGCTTCCTCAAGAGGACAAACAGGGCAAGGCCACAAAATCCTTGTAGAACAGGCCGGAGCCAGGCAGGGATGCGTTTCCTTGATCTGAGGAGATTTCTTTCCTTTGTCTATGAAGGGTTTTGTTGTCCTTTTGGCTGTTCCAGTGTGACTGGCCATGCTGTTTTCCTGTTCAGCAAAAAGCCAGTGTATATAAAAGACAGGACTAATCCTGGCTCTGTCCCTGCCCTGAATAAGCAGTATTTGATCTCTCTTCTCCCCACAGTTGCCAGCAACACAGCTGCTTCCCTGACCCAACAGCCACTGGAGGAGGGAAAGAGATGGGGGAAACGGACAAAGAAGAATATAAGATACATTCGTTTGACACAGAAATTCAGCAGTTGCTGAAAACAGCTCTCAAAGGTCAGCATCTCCCCCTCATTACACCCATTTTGCTATGAACCAGCAACACTCAGTGGCAAGACTACTGAATGTGGAGCTTTGGGGCAACTGTTAACCTTATAAAAGGACGGAGTGGTCCCTCTTGAATGTGCTCAGATTGTCAGAGATCCCACTCAGAAGTTAGAGGGGCAGCAATTGATCAGGAGGGATATTCTGTGGCGGCAGCACCCCCAGTGCGATGTGACAGCTTGTATTGAACTTTAATTATGGATGTCTTGGTCTCCTTCATCTGTTTTATGACCTTCGTATTTTTCTGCTGTTTTAGGAGTGTTTAAAACTGTAATTGTTCTTAATTTATTTTATGTGTCTTTTTTTTAGTATATAGAGAGAATTCTTATTCCATTTTAACTCTATCTAAGCTGCATTTTGCAGCGTGATTCCGTTTTTTCCATTGACCATATGATGCAAAGGGAAATGCAGATAAGCCTGGAGATAACTGGAGAGACCTCCCCCCACCAATTCATAGTTTTTGCCTCCAGTGCTGGGGCTTTTGCTTTTAAAAATAAGGATATATTCACATTGGTTCAGGCAGTGTGATTGCCTGATCCAATGCAGAAAAGCTGCCGTGCCAGCACACACTCATAGGAATGGTGAGCAAAGCCTCTCTCCATTGGCAAGATGTTTCTTTTTCTTTGAAAACAGCTTAGGAATGACAAGGCAACCGTATCTGTGTTGGCAAGACTTCTATCTTTTTAAAAACAGCAGCTAGACACCCCCCAAAATGATAATGAGGAAAACCTTGTTTACAGATTATTACATAATTTCCCTTGTAACTGTGCCTCCTGCAAGGCTATAATAGAGCTGCAAACAAGGCTTTATTCCCCTCTCTGTGTGTGGCCAGTTAATGCTAACACACCCAGAGAAGCCTGAATTCCCTGGTGCAACTTCACAGCAATTGAACACTAGTGAATTTACATTTCCCGTGCTGTTATAGTCATACTCCAAGCCAGGTATACAAATCCCCCACCTTTCTTACTGAAGGTTAACCAGCAGTCTGGTAACCCAATGGATATTTTAGTTGCCACCACTTGCTGAATATAGACTTTCTAGTATGATGATTCTCAAGTTTTGGTTTTATAGTTCACAGAAGCCCCAAGTCAGCATGATCAAGGGTTCTGCTTCTGAATTGCCACCACATCAAGCAGTTGCACTGCTTTGCTAATGTATAGTCTTCAGCTACAGGGCATCTCATCTGAAAACTGACGGGAAGAGATTTAAACTTTTGGAAAGAGTGTATTTGCCAAACAATTGACCCCAGGCTAAGCAAGGTGTTTCTGTAACATCTACTGCTAAATGCTGATGCTATCACATGGCAGTCCCAGCTCTCTGACAGAGAGGAGATGCATTCCATGCTCGAGGGAAGGGGTCTGGTTTATACCTAGAGTTGAGACAAAGCGCACAGACTCTAGGGGCATCTCGCCTGCAGCAGCAGAAAGTATTCAGACATTAAACTGTTAAGAAACTGTTGTAACTGAAAGCCAAGGGACACTTCCTGCTTTTGCTAGTTCTAGACTGGAAGATGCTGGATAGCTCAGTGTTTTAGGCTTCTGGCTGCAGAGCCTGAGTTTGGGAGTTCAGTTCTACGTGGGGCTGTCTTTAAGGCTGATGCGGAAACTTCAGGTGGTGCAGAATGCAGCGGCCAGACTCCTTAGTGGAGTGAGAAAATACCAGCATATTTCTCCTATTCTGACCATGCTGCACTGGCTACCCATTCATTTCCGCATTGACTTCAAAGTTTTAATGCTTACTTATAATGCCCTAAACGGTTTAGGACCTCGATACTTGGCGGAACGCCTGCTCCCACCAAGATCTACCGGGATCACCTGTGCTAATCAGGAGGTGAGGCTGAGGAGCCTGATGCCAAGGGAGGCCCGGAAGGAAAAGAGACGAAATCGGGTCTTCTCGGCGGTGACTCCTCGCCTCTGGAACAACCTCCCTCTGGAGATTCGCGCGGCCCCCGCACTGGGTACCTTTAAGAGGCAACTAAAAATATGGATGTATATTCAGGCCTTCCCTCCTGTCAATACTTGACTTTCTTTTATTCTTTCTTTATTTACTACTTACTCTATTTTTGTACTGTATTGTCAGTGATTGTCTCATGTAATACGTCTGTGTTATTTTATTGTATATATGTTATACTGGAAGCTGCCCAGAGTGGTCATATAGACCAGATGGGCGGGATATTAAGTAAGTAAGTAAGTAAGTAAGTAAGTAAGTAAGTAAGTAAGTAAGTAAGTAAGTAAGTAAGTAAGTAAGTAAGTAAGTAAGTAAGTTCCCCACTGGTCCTCCTTGACAGAGGCTGGATTCAGTGATCCATAGAGTCCCTTCCAACTCTCTAGTTATAAGATTATAATAATTATAATAATTATGCTGTTTAAGCATCACAAGAACTGGAATACAGGTAAGGGGCATGAAATTAATCCACTGTTGTGATTGCTCTGTGCCCCTTACCCCATGTATCCTGGGAACTGTGGGCAAGGCTAGAAAAGCATTTTGTTAGAATTCTGAAACTAGTCCCAAATGCCCTTTGTCAAGAGCCATGGCCACTGTTTGAAACTTAGCTGTCATAAACTTGGCCGTAGGTGGTCCGAAGTGCTGTGTTCCAGATCTTGGATTTCTCCCATGCTCTGCATGGAATGTCAAATAACTACCCTTACTGAAGAACTGAGAAGAAGTGTGTGGGGGGGGGCACTCTTCCCTGGAGACTGTTTTGATCCATACATTCAACATCCAGTACAAGTTAAGAAATCCAGTAATAAAGTTGTACTGTTAAATTGTAAACATCCAAAATGATGCCACTACAGTATATGCGTGTTAGAAGCCGGTATTGATAAAGTTGCTGCCTCTTCTTATGTAGACCCCAGCAAAGTGGATCTGGAGAAAGTAGCCAATGTAATTGTGGACCAGTCCCTCAAAGACTGCGTGTTCAGTAAAGAAGCCGGACGTATTTGTTACACCATCATCCAGGTAGGAAAACTGAGCCTCCCGCATTTTGAGAAAAGGCAGCTTCTTCAGCACAGTGAATCACATGCAGCTGTTCTGCAGATTCTGTAGTATATATTTGGCCTTTGAAAGCAATACAAAAGGATCACATCTCTCCACATATTTCTTAGCCATTTCAGTGCTGAGCCCTGCTACTGGTAATCTCAAAAGTGGAAACCCTGATAAAAGATCATTTATACGTGAGCTAGTATTCAAAATCAAGAGATTTGAGAGCAAAGTACCGTATTTTTTGCACCATAAGACGCACTTTTTCTCCCAAAACAAGTGGGGGGAGAAGTGTATGCGTCTTATGGAGCAAATACTGTCCCCTCCACGCCACCATCGCTGGCTTCCGAGGCCTCCGGAGGCTTCAGCAGGCCCCGTGGGGGCCTCCCCCCGGCACCATTGCTCGCTTCCGAGGCCTCCGGAGGACTCAGCAGGCCCGTGGGGGCCTCCCCCCGGCACCATTGCTCGCTTCCGAGGCCTCCGGAGGCCTCAGCAGGCAACGTGGGGGCCTCCCCCCGGCACCATTGCTGGCTTCCGAGGCCTCCGGAGGCCTCAGCAGGCCCCGTGGGGGCCTCCCCCCGGCACCATTGCTTGCTTCCGAGGCCTCCGGAGGCCTCAGCAAGCCCCGTGGGGGCCGCCCCCAGGCACCATCGCCGGCTTCAGAGGCCTCCGGAGGCCTCAGCAAGCCCCGTGGGGGCCTCCCCCAGGCACCATCGCTGGCTTCCAAGGCCTCCGGAGGCCTCAGCAGGCCCCGTGGGGGCCTTCCCCAGGCACCATCGCTGGCTTCCGAGGCCTACGGAGGCCTCAGCAGGCCCCGTGGGGGCCTTCCCCAGGCACCATCGCTGGCTTCCGAGGCCTCCGGAGGCCTCAGCAGGCCCCGTGGGGGTCCCCCACCACCACCATCGCTGGCTTCTGAGGACCTCCAGGAGGCTTTCCACTGGTAAGGTGCTGCTTTTTACTTTTTTAAAAAAATGTTCTGGGTGGGTTTTGTAGGGTAGATTTGGGCTGGGGGTATGTTTCTATGTTGCTTTGTGTTTTGGTACTTTTTTTTGCAGTCCCAGCATGGGACTTGCTCTGTTTATTTATTTTTACTTTATTTTTTGGTATTTAAAAATTAGTTGCTGCTTTTTATTTTTTAAAAATGTTCTGGGTGGGTTTTGGAGGGTAGGTTTGGGCTGGGGAGTATGTTTCTATGTTGCTTTGTGTTTTGGTACTTTTTTTGCAGTCCCAGCATGGGACTTGCTCTGTTTATTTATTTTTACTTTATTTTTTGGTATTTAAAAATTAGTTGCTGCTTTTTACTTTTTAAAAATGTTCTGGGTGGGTTTTGGAGGGTAGGTTTGGGCTGGGGGGTATGTTTCTATGTTGCTTTGTGTTTTGGTACTTTTTTTTGCAGTCCCAGCATGGGACTTGCTCTGTTTATTTATTTTTACTTTATTTTTTGGTATTTAAAAATTAGTTGCTGCTTTTTACTTTTTAAAAATGTTCTGGGTGGGTTTTGGAGGGTAGGTTTGGGCTGGGGGGTATGTTTCTATGTTGCTTTGTGTTTTGGTACTTTTTTTGCAGTCCCAGCATGGGACTTGCTCTGTTTATTTATTTTTACTTTATTTTTGGTATTTAAATATTAGTTGCTGCTTTTTACTTTTTAAAAATGTTCTGGGTGGGTTTTGTAGGGTAGGTTTGGGCTGGGGGGTATGTTTCTATGTTGCTTTGTGTTTTGGTACTTTTTTTGCAGTCCCAGCATGGGACTTGCTCTGTTTATTTATTTTTACTTTATTTTTTGGTATTTAAATATTAGTTGCTGCTTTTTACTTTTTAAAAATGTTCTGGGTGGGTTTTGTAGGGTAGATTTGGGCTGGGGGGTATGTTTCTATGTTGCTTTGTGTTTTGGTACTTTTTTTTTGGCAGTCCCAGTGTGGGACTTGCTCTGTTTATATATTTTTATTTTATTTTAATTTTCGGTATTTAAAAATGAAGTGCGTCTTAACGTCCGGTGTGTCTTATGGAGCGAAAAATACGGTAAATTAAGGTTTATTATTCTTTGTCTTCTGTGTATCTTTCCAATTTGACTCTGCCATATTTTTAACATTGTCCTTAATACCATGCCAGTTATAAACTTGTTTTATAGTGTAAACCGAGGTCCTAAATACTCTGAAAGGACTTTTGTTGACATTTTATTTTCTTCTTATACTACTAGTATCATTGATGGAAGGAAAATATTTAGTGAGTGATGGCTGAGGGAGAATATTACTTATGATTAGATGCAAATACTGTAATTGAAGTAATATTAGATTTTTTTGTGAGTGTGAGATACTTTAATATTAAATAAAATTATTTATTTCATGTACATACAAACACAAATTATTTAAGTAAAAGGGTTTGGCTTTCACCTTCAGTGATTCTGGTAAAGATATACTGTTTCCCAGATGGCAATTATAGAACCTTTTGTGTGTGTGTGTGTGTGTGTGTGTGCGTGCGTGCGTGCGTGCGTGCGTGCGTGCGTGTACGTGTACACACACACACAGAATGAGAGAGAGAGAGAGAGAGAGAAAAGCCTGTAGTTTGCCTGAAAATAATTCTGTATGTGCACACTGTTCATCTTGGCTTGAGTACCAGCCTTCCTTCCTTCCCTGCAGACTGAGCTGGGTAGGTAGCCCAGCTGAGAACAGAAAGAGAACCTACCCCTTTCACTACAGCCTAGATTTGATGAACAATCTAACAATTCATATCTAAATTTTGGGCACTTGTCAGCTGCTGCTACATCATGACAGATCTTTTTCTGCATGGTGATTGTGTCCTTCTGGATTTCACATCTTTGCCTTTGTCACAGGCAGAGAACAAACAGACAGGCCAGAGTGTCTTCCGGCGAGGCCTTCTGAACCGCCTTCAGCAGGAATATAAGGACCGCGATGACTTGCGAGCCCGCTCCCTCCAAGCTTGGATTGGCTACGTCACCTTTATCTGTAGCATCTTTGACTACCTGAGAGTAAGTAAAGGCAGCATGAGTGTCATCGAGATTAAAAAGACTGACAACTTTTTAAGAATGCCTTGCAGCAGAAAGACAGTAAGGCAGGCACGACATGTACCTGTTGGGTGGAGGGAGCATTCCATGTTTAGGGTGCCATCGCTGAAAAGGCCCTCTGATCGCCACAAGCTTCACCTGGCTGGAGCAACCTTTGTGCATCCAGCCCTGAAGATCTTAATTTGCTTCCCCAAAATGTAGCACCCTATCTCTGTATTAGAATACGGTGCTGGTCCTCATCCCAGCCAGCATGACCAGTGGTCAAGACTGAGAAGAGCTATTGTGCAAAACAAAACAAACCTAGAGGGACCTGCTTGGAGGAAGACTGCTGTTGACATCGCCAAAGTTTGCAAATGTGGCTTGAATTCAAAGAGGCTTCAAACACTCATTTGTTTTTGTTTTTTAAATCATGCATTTTAGGTATCAGGGTTCTGAGCTAAGAGAACTCGTAATCCCCAGCAATTGTTAGCCTTGAAGGTATTATTCAAGTCCATGCTGTTGTTGTTTCAAGAGACCAAAGCAGCTACAGTATTCTTATGGATTGTTTGACACACCCTTCCAAGGGAGAGGGAAGGGAGAGGTCTTTAAACATTTTGTAAAAAACGTAAACACCAGTTTATAAGTATACTGTCCATTGGCAGGTCAACAATATGCCCATGATGGCACTGGTGAACCCTGTTTACGACTGCCTGTTTCTACTGGCACAGCCTGAGAACCTAAGGAAAGAAGAAGAGGTGAGTTCTAATGGATACAAGCAGGATGAAAGTTGCGTTGACCTGTGTGAAACGGACAAAGAGGAAGGTAGCCAACATGGAGCACTCCTCCCACTTCTTTACCATGGACTATGCTGGCTGGAGTTGATGGGAGCTGAAGTGGAACAGCCTCCAGAGGGCCATGCTTTGTCCACCTTGGCTGCATTATGGATATTTTAAAGATCTTTTGTGTAAGCCAGTGGTCCTGTAACAATCTAAAGACTCTCTTGTTTGAAAAGAAAACCAAATTATTTGAAGGAAGGTCTGCAACAAGTCTCCACTAAGCACATACGTTTAAAAGGCAGAGAGTGGATTATATTTATCTAAAATAGCAATCCCCAACCTTTTTAGCCCCGCAGACTGGCTGGGGAAGGCGGGGCACCCCCCCTGCACTTGTGCGCATGTGCGAAGGGCAGCGCAGCGCTTGTACAGGTGCGTTCACGCGCAGGCACAAACTGGCTGTGCAGGGGGAATGCATGCGGGGGTAGTGGGGAGGCCTGTCTCCGTGGCCCAGTCCGGGTCAGGCCATGGACCAGCACCGGGCTGCAGACTGGGGTTGGGGACCTTTGATCTAAAGGATATGTTAGAACTGTCCAGGTTAGATTGTCACACAGTTGTTGAGATTCATTTAAACAATGTCTCTTTTTAAACCATGCTTTAAATACTTAATAAGGAGTCTTATGGCACCACTGACTGGCTATTGTGGACTGTAACCCACTTCTCTGGATGCCTGAAGTCTCCCTGTTGCATGTACTGCAACATACTAAGAGAACTACACCAAGAGATACACATAACAGAAAGGATTAGCTCCATGTTCTTTTGTTACATTAATTTTCTGTAAGTACTAAGGATCATAAGACCCAGATGTATAGGAACCAATATACTGTATAAGGCACCATTAATTCCTTTAGAAGATTTTAAAAAACAATTATAAGGCTATGCTGGTGAAAAGAGGGAAGTTAAGCCAGAATTGAACGGGTCTGTGCTGAGGAAGAGAAGCCCCTTACAGAGTGTGATGCTCCCATTTGCAGTTGCTTTAAACTGATTTTTTTTTGTATGCATTTGCTGATGTTCTGTTTGAAACCATTACATTGGAACTGCCTTGTTTTTAAGAAATTGACAGTTAAGATGTAATTGGATGCAGAGTTTTTCCTGTTTTTTATTGTATGCTGCATTGGAAAGACTGGCCTTGGAAAGGGGTTTAGTAATATGTTTAATTAAATAAAATGAATGAGAAACAGTTCTTTAAAAATTAAAAGCAACAATTTTCTTTAATGGAACAGAGAAGCTCTTGCTGTAGGTAGTGGGATTCTGAACAGGGTATCTAGTACACCTGGCATTTAACCCTCCAGAAGCTCATAGCTTCTGCTTGTCCATAGTCTTTTAAGATGGGTAACTTTTTCATACTGTAATTCCCAGAAATTCTCGAGTTGCATGATTATTGGCCTATGCTGGTAGGGATATCCTGGGAGCTGTAGTCCATAAAGTAACAACAATAATAGAGCCTGCCCAAACTGATTGCCATATTTGCTTAGGATAGTGCTGGGGAAACTTTAGCTTTCCAGAAGCTGGAGGACTCCCAGTTCCCACTCAGTCCAGCCAACCTGGCCAGTGGTGAGAGATGGTGGAGGTAGTAGTTCATCAGCATCTGGAGGGCTACAGATTTTCCAGCCTTGGCATGAGAGAAGCCATTTCCACTCCCCCCACCCTTCCTTCTCTCGTCGTGTGATGATGCTAAGATGCCGCTTCTGGGGGAAACCCCATTATTACAGATGTATGCTTAATTTCCTTCTTTTAAGGTGGACTGCCTGGTGTTGCAGCTACACCGTATTGGGGAACAGCTTGAGAAGATGAATTCCCAGAGGATGGATGAACTCTTTTCCCTTCTGCGAGATGGCTTTTTGCTCCAACAGGGCCTTAGTTCCCTCTCCCAACTGCTCTTGCTGGAGATCATTGAGTTCCGGGCTGCTGACTGGAAAATGACAGAGGCGGCCCAGAAATACTACTACAGCGAGGTTACCGACTGAACGAGGTTACCGCTAGCACCAGCTCATGCTACCTTCAGGCAGAGCTTGAATTCTCACTCCGGCTCCCTTTCACCAGCAACTTTGAAAACAAAACAAAAGCTGCAATTATTTTAAATGCTCTTTCTCCAGCACTTTCTGTATAGAGAACATATAATGGGCTCCCTCAATAGCTCTTTGGCACAGGGTAACTGCTGGCCAAAACTGAGGAGCTGGGAGAGCAGTTCCATTTGGCTGGAGCCAAAGCTTGTATCTTGCAACTGCTACTCCCATTGTGTTGCACTAAATAGGGACTTGATCTAACCACTGCTGCAAGATGAATTAGCATTTTATACAGGGTCATTGTCTCTTCTTACTTGTCTATGCTAATTTTAAGCAGAGAGGCAGTGGTTTAAACCTAACCTGATAATAACTTTTTTTAACTCTAACAACACCGTGAGAATTATGTCTCACATTTGTTATTTTATATTGTTCCATAGCTGACTTCAGTTTGTGAAGGGATCAAAGCACCACCATAGGATTTCAGTTTGCATCCTTGCAGCTTCCTTTGAGTATTCTAAATATCAGCTGCTGGGGAATGTGAAGTGGGGTGGTTACAGTTAGGTCCTTCCACAGGCATCTGGTGGATCGTTGCTGGAATACAATTCTAGCTGTGTTGTTGGTCTTCCTTTGCTTTCTAGACTCTGATTTGTGCCACAGGTGCTATGAAGCTCATGTAGCTACTAATGGCAGATGGCTTTACCATACTTCCTACTTCTGGTTAACAAAATAGCAATTTAAAAAAACTGTCTGATAGTTTCTATGCAAGACAGAGTTTGTGTAGATGCAAAAAAAAAAAAAAAAAAAGGGGCCACCACTGGTACCCTTTCCCTTTGTTGGCAAAAGATACGCTAGCTGAAAGATGAAATTCTAACTATGGTTAGAGCAGAGGTAAAAGGTTTGCCATAAATCTCCCACAACTGTACAGCTGCAGTCTGCAGGTCTGAATGCTTCCTGATATAATTAACATTTCCTTTTATAAAGAAAGCAAAAGTCACGGGAAAAGGCAAAGCTACAGCCCTTTAATTTGCCACACTAGCCTGGCACACGTCGACAGAAAGAGTTCAGCTGTGCCACTCCTGACTAGCCATTTCCTGTGGATGGTCTGAGATGTTGGCCAGTACTCACTGTAAGAAAGTTCTGTTGCCAACAGAGACGACTCCTATTTTGAAGAAAGTGCATTTAGATTTGGGAGGAAGGCAGTCACTTTCTCTGCTATGTGGTTATAAAACAGTGGCCCTGAATGTTTTTAGGTTTGGGTTAATGCAGCAAAGGCCCTTCACATTTTGGAGGAATATGCAACCCCATAGCTTTGGCCACACTACCTGAGGTTGATGGGAACTGAAGCCCAAACTATCTGGAGTGCTGCGCAAGTTCTCCATCCTTGGGCTACAATGTACTCTCCCGAGATCAGGGGTACACGTCACAATGATGACGTGGTCTAATCATGAGCCAGGTGTACACTTTTGCTCAGCTACTGGCCCCATAGAAAGAGGCTTCTGCAAAAACATGCTGGAGTTTGTGGGCTCCCCATGAAGATTCAGCCGCATCTCCATTTTTTCAAATAAGATACTGTTATGAGTGTGTTGATCATTCTGCTGCTGGTGGGTGCTACACCGATGCTTTCAACTTGCAGTCCCCAATGTGCTCTATTCTTTGCTCCCCTGCTTCTGGATCACTCAGGTGTAACTAACAGCTTAAGCAGGGTCTTTTCCCCCTTGGGCCAAACCTAGAGAAACTCTGGCGTCTCCAGAGTAGGTAACAGTCCCCACAATTCCCTATGATTGGCCAAGTTACATGAGGCTGATGGAAACTGCAAGCCAAATGTTCTGGAGGGCTATCTCTGTGCAACTCAGGAAGCCAACCAATTAATTGCTCCAGAACCTCACTCTGTTGTAAGATTATTCTATCAAGAACTCTCAACTACAAACTGATTTTGTAACTTTTATAATGCAGCTACTTTGAACTACAGTATTACCTTTCACTTAAGAAGGTTGGGGGTGTGTTTTTGGCACCTTTTTTAAAAAAATAAACATTCTACACTTCTGCCTACATTGTATCTTCTCCATCCATTAAAGTCATAAAACCAAACAAAATAAATTGCTTTATGACAGGGCTGTAAATAGTCACTTGGCTATGACCTGATGGGAGGGATTTTTCAAAATCTAGTCTTCATTTCTTTTAGCTTATTTCTACTTTATTTCCCCTGAAATTAACAAGTCTGGAGTAGCTCTTTTTTGTCACCCTGTTTTTCTCTGTTGCAGTTTGCTATTTTTCCCATCAGTCTGTTAACGCTCTGTGGTAAGAAAACAAACATATTGAATCCTTACCACTGTTTTTTAGAATCCACATGCCAAAAGTTATTTTCCTAAGCCCTTTTAAAAATAATAATAGTTTGGCAAACTTACTACAAACTCACTACTCCTTGAATTGTGCTATTCTCACTATATAAGGGCCAACACTCAGAACCGATATCCTTGTAATAGATATTATTAAGGCAGGCACCTAAGTAACTGATACAGATTTAGTTGCAAACCCACTTAATGACACACAGAAATCACATTTCTTTTAAATTCTTTAGAACGATGTTAGTGACACAGTGTTCAGACATGAGAATCATTGCTGGAGCATATCAATAAGACAAAAAACTTATTTATAAATTGCAATAATTTATTTAGCTCTTGCTATACGTTTAGCTCTGTAATCCTTGTCTCCATCATTCCTAAAACACAGCTGCATAGTGAATAATCCCTGTCTTATTAGACAGATAAAGGAATCACAAGATTAGCATATTCACATCTAACTTGCAATATACAGTGGTGCCTCGCACAACGAGTGCCTCACACGATGATGAATTCACACAATGATGCCTTTTTCTGTCAAATTTGCTGCCTCACACAGCGATGTTTCCTATGGGGGATTTTCACACAACGATCTCCCTTTTCGCTCCTGTAAAAGTGTCTTACAATGTTTGGAAGCTGTTTTAAATGATTGCAATGGTTAGTCCACCTCCTGAAACCTATGCAAACTGATTTTGGTGTTGTTCTGACACTTCGTTAATTTATGATGATTTTTTGAATTTTATCCATTGGAAACCATTGGATGGTCTGTCTAATGGTTTCCAATGGAAAAAACAAAAAATCATCATAAATTAACGAAGTGTCAGAACAACACCAAAATCAGTTTGCATAGGTTTCAGGAGGTGGACTAACCATTGCAATCATTTAAAACAGCTTCCAAACATTGTAAGACACTTTTACAGGAGCGAAAAAGGACTTCGCAAAGCCATTGAAATGTATTGAGTCGGCTTCAATACATTGCAATGAAGGAAACATTGTTTCACACAGCGATGTTTCCTATGGGGATTTTCACTCAGCGATGGCAATCCGTTCCAATTGGAACGGATTAACCGGTTTTCAATGCATTCCTATGGGAAATGGTGTTTCACAGAACGATGTTTCACACAACGTTGATTTTTTGGAACCAATTAACATCGTTGTGTGAGGCACCACTGTACTCCCTATATTTCATCGGTCATCAGATCCCAACAGCTCTGAGTCTCTGAAATCTAATTAATATGCTTTGTTTAAACTTGGGACATATCTGTGATTCAGGGTCATTTACTCACATGTGCTCATTATTTTGTGATGGCAATGTCAAATGATGAGTTCTACCAACATGAATTGGGCATGGGGGGGGAGCCACAGACTACCTTTACCTTCTTATATCTTTAATCTTTTTCACTTAAGCAGTTTATGTATTCAACTGTGCTTGACTGTTAAAAAGCAAGTGATAAAAAGATATGTGTGCACCAGGCCAAGAAGGGTTATTAATACTATAATTTGAAGTTAACCACCCTTGGAAAGAAATCAGTTTTCAATCATGTTCTCGATTAACTCACGACACAAAAGGCATGGTAGAGAGGGAGATGGCATCACCGGATACATGGAAAACAAGTGAAACTTAAATGCAGGATGTTACCAGAAAGCATGGCTGACCAATACAAAATCCTAATCCTTTTTTAAATTCTCCCAGAGGACTGACAGTAACTGCACAATGTACAAAATCTCTAACTTGGAAGAGGCTGGTCTGATGTTATGTAGAACACCTGAGAATGGATATAAGCCTACAATGATGAAATAAGACTGACCACAGAATAACCAGAATTGTACCTTATAATAGTCTGAAAAGGAAGACCTTTTATTTCAGTTGGGATTTTCTTTGTTATCCTTGGAAGAGAGCTTACTGGGAACCTGCTACAGCCTTCCCAGGTGAGTGGCATGCAAAGAATTATGGGCTTAAAAATAAAACAGCAGCACACTTTGTCCTGTAGCAAAGTCTCAGACCTCCCAGGATGTATCTGGCAGAATGGTACGTTCTCTACAACCAACGATAGTGAGCAAAGGCCCGGTTAGCCTCAGCCATTTTGTGAAGCTCATACTTTTTCTTTATTACAGAACCTTCATTATTGAAAGCTTGTAGTAGCTCATCAGAAAGTTTTTCAGGGAAAGGAGTTCTGCTGCCCCTATTTTCCCTGCATTCTGTCATCATCCATTTCATGGCTAAGAAGTGTTTTTGTCTTTCCGAGATTGGGGCTGGGACCTGCAAGAGATGAAACAAACAAACGAACAGGATTAAGTATAAATTCCTTATGAAGCAGCTCTAATTATGTGCTAATGCAATTCATTCATTCATTCTACTTTTACACTGCCCGATGAGTGCAAGGCACTACTCTGGGTGATTAACAAACAGATAAAGCAAATGCAATCATATAACAATAAAGGTAAACAATAATCAAAATAGAAAATAAGAATAGAACAAATCCGTAAAACTTAAAAAAAAAAAAAACACCAAGTGCCGTAGCAATGGCCAGAAATGGCAGGACAAATTTGGCAGGTTTGTTGAAGGATGCCATTAAAAGCTTCTTTAAAGCACTGTTTTAAGCAACCTATTGAAGGTAGACAGGGAGGGGACCAGGCCTAGCTCAACTGGAAGTCCTTTCCAAAGGGTTGGTACCACTGCTGAGAATGCACAATTTCTGGTGGATATCTTTTTGGTCTCCCTCAGCACAGCAACCCGTAGGACCACTGCCTGAGAAAATCTGGTGGTGTGAGCCGACATTCTTGAGGAAAGGTGCTCCAACAAGTAATGGGGGGCCAAACTATGAAGAGCTTTATAAGTAAGAACCAAGACCCTAAACCTGGCCTGGAACCCCACAAGCAGCCAGTACAAGCAAATCAAGACTGGGGAAATGCTGTCAAACTTGCCCACACTTGACACCAGCCTGGCAGCCACATCCTAAACCATCTTGTCTAGGATCAGTTTCAAATTCACTTCCCTTGCATGCCTGTACTATGACATGTAGTGCACTGAAGCCAACATCTGAGTTTTAAAATTGTTGGGGACTTTTTAAAAGCAATGATTGTGGTATAAAAATAATGTCGCCTATAATGGGGAAATAGAAAGTACTCAACATCTGTCATTATTTACCTAATGGTTGCTAGGCCTTAAAACAGACACTGGTCAGGACATCTAACATTTTTAAAAGCAACTATGTCCAACTAATTTTAGTAAGTGTTTCACTATAAAAGCTGAAGTCCTTTGGATGATTCAGGTTTACACACTTAGACTATTCATTACATTCTCATACATAAGCAGGAATCCCAGCTCATTGAAAATCATGGCAGACAAGTTCAAATCAACTTTTTAAAAAAGTGAATCACTATTAATTAGTTATTAATCTCAGGTAAAATGTGGCTGCATTGTCATCAACCACAATGAAAGAAATGGCAGTGTCTTGTACAACCTCAACTGCAGCAGACCAGAGTCTATACCTGTAACTACCTAGATGGAAACTGATGGAAGCTGGCCTCTCAGTCCCCAAATCAATGAGACTCTGCACTGCTGGACCCACTTTCTGCTAGCCTACAATGATGGTAACAGGTTTACCTCTTGGAGGGGCGACAAAAGTCCAATCAGATTTGGGCAGAAGGGGAGCGGATTCTTGGTTTCATTTAGAAATGGGCACGAACTATGAGTGACAGTTCGGGCACTGCTTGTTTACCAGACTAACAGTTTATGTGCAGCTCAGAGTCCCACTCCCTCCATCAGGTGCAAATTTGGAGGCAACGCCTGGAAGAGGCAGGGCAGGGAAGTCGGGGCGCTCCTTCTGAGTGAGCAGCCGCTAGAGGACGCAGCATGCCAAACTGCAGATCAGCTGTTGGGCCAGTAAATGAATGGTGTCAAACCACCAAACGCACATTCATGCCCATCTCTAGTCTCATTCTCAAATCTTTTTTGTGGCTTACCTGGTAGATTTTACCTGCTTTTATGACACGTGTAATACCAATGACAGGTTCACAATTTTTCAGTGCCTGATGAAAGATTGTGTAAGGGTTGAGCTCAATGCCTTTTTTGTCCTCATCCTTGGCTTCATGGTACTTCTTGAATTGCTTCCTTTTAATGGCTTCTAAAGTCTTAATTACAAACAAAAACAAAGGTAAAGCACACAGACCTTCTGCAAATTACCACACTTTTCTGTGTGTAAAACAACACTTTTTCCTTAAATAATTAGAAAACAATTGAGGGTCATTTCATACACAGAAGGCAGCCGCTTTCCCCTGCCTTTTGCAAAGCCACGGGGCTTAGCAAAAAGGAAGGGAAGGCTGCCTTCAGGTAAAGCAGCAGTGAAAGGATGCGGTCGTGCAGCCTTTACCCGGAGGGAGGTTATGAGGGTCGAGACCATAAAGAGAGAGAGAAAAAGGGAAGACGAAGGTAAACCCATTATCGAAGGATTGGGACCAGAGGAATGGATGGTTTTAGTATACCCTCGAGGACAGGGTCCTTGGAAGAGGGTAATTCATCCAGGACCATTTGGACCACACAGGAAACCGCCAGAAAAAGAATGGTCACGTCATCCCTGCTGCGGGATGATTTGCACGATGCAGAGTGGATGTCCGAGAAAGCCGACGGATCAGGAACGGTTCAGGCAATCTTTCCATTAAGAAAGAACAATTACGAAGAGACCTTGCCCTTGTTGTGGGCTGACTTACCAGTTAACATTGAATCTGTTGAACCTAATGAAGTTGTAGTAGAGAAACCTGCTAGTTTTGTGAATAAAGAATTGTTTAAAGCATCTCAGCTCCTGGCATTTCCCGCCAAAAACAAGCAACTGCCAGACACTGACAAAGAACTCTATCACATTCTGTGTGATAAACATTTGAAGTCCTTTACTACTTCTGTACAGAGAAGAGAAATCTCCCTGGAAAAGACCCTGGTGTTGGAAAAGTGTGAAGGCAAGAGAAGAAGGGGACGACAGAGGATGAGATGGTTGGACAGTTTCACCAAAGCGACCAACATGAATTTGACCCAACTCCAGGAGGCAGTGGAAGACAGGGGGGCCTGGCATGCTCTGGTCTGTGGGGTCATGAAGTGTCGAACACGACTTAATGACTAAACAACACTACTTCTGTATAAAAGGTTAAGTTCTACAAAGTATGTATTACTTCTAAATCTTGCAAGGTAGTTAGCAGGAAAAAGATGACAGAATAAACAGGCAGGGAGATACAGAAAATAAGGGCTATAGTGAAGGGGCTAAGACAGAGTCAGGCAATTTATAAATGGCAAACATGCACAGACCACATGGAACTTTTCACTGCTATCTAAGCAGTGTCCCAATTCCAATTTCCTGCTGCTGCAGCCCAACCCCATAAATTCTGTAGCAATATGACACATATTGCTGGGTCCCATGGTATATTTTACTTCTCAGCAGAATCAGGTTCTCAACAGTTGTTTATCAGGCTGCCAGAAATATCATTCAGTCTGGAAACAGAGCAGATAAGAAAGATTCTTCTCTGTGTGCTGTTTCACAGAATGGGTGGAATTGCTGCAGTGGCAGCACTGGTGTAGCCCCGAGGAGGCCAGCCCCCTCTATCTCCAAGTTACATACTTTACCCTGATGATACAACTTAAAATAGGAATAATGTTCCTTTGCCACACTAGCCATTATGAAAACAAGCATCAGTAATCTGAAAAATTAACTTCTTACCTGATTTATCAGGGATTGGGCCAAAACTTTATTTCCTCCCTTCATGATAACACTGGTGAATTTCCTGTAATTATAAAATTCAAATTCAACTGTGATAGTATTCCAGATGTACTCACCATGAGATACAATCCCCATAAATAAACCCTGTCATTACATTCATCAATGCTGATAGTATTTTTTGGAGATGCAGAGAAACAATACCAGTTACTTAGTGTCTGCAAGTCACTAGGTACATTCCTAGAACAATAGTTCTGGTTTGGGGCCGGGGTGCTGGAGGACTATCAGTTTCTGCCACTGACTTCTGTTACTTAGCAGAGAGAGAGAAACAAGCATCATAAGAGGGTAGGGTAGTGCAGACATAGGCTATGGCACCTGAAGTTTCCACATATCATATTTCTGCTATAATACAGTGCTTTCCGGCAAAAGTTCATATCCTTTCCTCCTCACAGTGGTGACTGATAGAGAAAGTATGCTACTACATAAGCCACCAGCAATCTTATAGTCTCATGTGGCAAATAATATAAATTAAGTCAAACACAGTTCAGCACTACAGTCTTTGCCAATAGTGACAGGGGAATACTGGGAAGTACTGTCACATCAGATTATTCCTGCACGATGTAAGTCACTTTGGATCCTTTTTAAGGAGAAAGACATGGAATGAATTTCACAGCCCAGCTTTGTGCTCCATAGGAAAACCTGGAAGAAAACCATCTTAGACAACTCTATTGTGTTGCAGATGTTTGAGCTGTGTCTTAAGGGAAATTCAAGAGAAATCCAGAAACTTTACTAGATTGATCCATATCACAGTACTGTAATTATTACCACTAAAGCCCTGAGATTTTAGAACAGTTTGCTAATAATGCTATACTTCTCAGCTATTTCAACATAACAGTGGCTATTAGTTCCATCCAATATACCCCAATCAACTAAATTACTAATACAATATGAGTTCTTATTACAGTATATCAAATTACTGACATGACCGCTTTGAAATCAACACATTTCTTGCTTATGTTTTGTACTTCAACTCCCATCGGCCTTAGCTAGAATGGACAGTGACGAGGACTGCTGGGAGTTGTAGTCCAAAACATCTGCAAAGCACCAGACTGGAGAAGGCTGGTGGTAGAAATAAATGCAAACTGCAGATGACTGCATTCAAACCTGATCACTGGATCATAGAACACAGAACTGCTAACATCAGAAGGTGCAGCTTTTATAGGTCGGACTGTCCTCAGATCCCAATGAGCTTTTTCTTCTTCTGACATTTGTTCCCGAGGTTTGCCATACACTTCTTTGTTCACTTCCGGTTCAAGGTATAGGGAATTATATCGGCTCCACCTGACTTGAGTCAACCTACAAAGGTTTAATGAGGAGGAAACGTATCACAAACATTTTCATTCCTAAGATCTGGAAGTATATAAATCTGCATACAAATAACAATTTCATTCCTAAGATCTGGAAGTATATAAAACTGCATACAAATAACAATCAGACATCCAATTTTATGCCTCAACCATTATGATCACGTTACCATACTTTCAGCCCTATTTTAAACAGAGCTGGGAATGCAAAAACCTACTAAATGCAATAGCCCATCTACAGAAGAATATCCAACTCCATATTCATTATCAGGTTAGTTACAGTGATCTCACTGAGCAGATTCCCTCACATACTCAGGGCTCAATGCATTCCATGTATAATTCACGAGGCTGAAGTTAGCTTCTTATTCGGCCAGCTTCTTATTCACTTCTTATTCGAGATCCAGCTTCTTATTCACTTCTTATTCGTGTCCCAGCTTCTTATTCAGAACATCTTGTATTTAAACCATTAAACCAAGTTGGATCACTCAAATATCAGGGTATTAATAATAAATCATAACTCTAACACAAATTACAATAGTATGTTGCCTGGCCCAATGCTGTTTTGGGCACGGAATGGGCTGGCAAAGTGGGCACCGCTGCATATTTTACCATTTTGAATAAGAAGCTGGGGTTACTCAAGGGTTAATGAGCCTTGGGCAATAACTTTCACACCAGAAACCGACAGAGGGGGGTCACGTACACATGACCCAATTGTGTTTTGCGTTGCCCAACGCCGTTTTGGGCACGGAATAGGCTGGCAAAGTGTGCACCGCTGCATATTTTACCATTTTGAATAAGAAGCTGGGGTTCTGCAAGGGCTAATGAGCCTTGGGCAATAACTTTCACACCAGAAACTGACAGACGGGGGTCACGTACACATGACCCAATTGTATTTTGCCTTGCCCAACACCGTTTTGGGCACGGAATGGGCTGGCAAAGTGGGCACCGCTGCATATTTTACCATATTTTACTACGGCTATTCAGTAGAAAGTATCCAACAAATGGGATACGATAAGGCCAAGAGTAATCTTAGGCAGCGTATTATTGAGACAGAAAGGCAGCAGGATCTTGGTATTATTAGAAATAGGTTTACAGTTGACAACGCATTGCTCCCACTGAAACCGGCAAAATATCTCTACTTACCCTTAACATCTAAACAACGCAAAGCTCTTACTTTGGCCCGCTTCAATACACTTCCGTCAGCAGTCCAGGATGGGAAGTATAACAACACCCCTTACACTCAGCGTCTATGCCCCTGTAACTCTGGTGAGATTGAATCTATCTCCCATGTGTTACTTCACTGTGCTTTTTATTCTAACATTCGAGAAGTCCATGTTGACCCTTACATAAGGGCATTTCCTGGACGATCAGAGGCACACTACACACAGCTTTTGCTGACAGGGCGATGCCCTGGCAGATATATTGGGCTTAATTCAGATATGCTGACAAAAGTTGCTAAGTTCTGTGCTGCTGCAATAAAAATCCGTGAAGGAAAGGTTCCACCTAAAGTGCAGTTATAGAATCTGTAAATTGGTGTACACCAATTAATGATCACACAGGCTATATGAGCTTTAAAATAACAAATTTGGCATTCTATGCAAGCTGTAATAGCCCATAGATAAGGCCTATGATAGGGAGGTAAGAGATATCTAATAAGATGTAAATATGTATATAGATGCTTTTAGTGCTTTTGTGTTTTTAGTGTTTTTAATGCTTTTATATTGTTCTTATGTTCTTATGTATCTTACTTTTGCTGGTCAATGACCGCAATAAACATTTATTATTACCATTTTGAATAAGAAGCTGGGGTTCTGCAAGGGTTAATGAGCCTTGGGCAATAACTTTCACACCAGAAACCGACAGAGGGGGGTCACGTACACATGACCCAATTGTATTTTGCCTTGCCCAACGCCGTTTTGGGCACGGAATGGGCTGGGAAAGTGGGCACCGTTGCATATGTTACCATTTTGAATAAGAAGCTGGGGTTACTCAAGGGTTAATGAGCCTTGGGCAATAACTTTCACACCAGAAACCGACAGAGCGGGGTCACGTACACATGATCCAACTGGTGTGAAAGTTATTGCCCAAGGCTCATTAGCCCTTGCAGAACTCCAGCTTCTTATTCAAAATGGTAAAATATGCAGCGGTGCCCACTTTGCCAGCCCATTCTGTGCCCAAAACGGCGTTGGGCAAGGCAAAATACAAGTGGGTCATGTGTACGTGACCCCCGTCTGTCGGTTTCTGGTGTGAAAGTTATTGCCCAAAGCTCATTACCACTTGCAGAACTCCAGCTTCTTATTCAAAATGGCAAAATATGCAGCGGTGCCCACTTTGCCAGCCTATTCTGTGCCCAAAACGGCGTTGGGCAAGGCAAAATACAAGTGGGTCATGTGTAAGTGACCCCCCTCTGTCGGTTTCTGGTGTGAAAGTTATTGCCCAAGGCTCATTAACCCTTGAGTAACCCCAGCTTCTTATTCAAAATGGTAAAATATGCAGCGGTGCCCACTTTGCCAGCCTATTCCGTGCCCAAAACGGCGTTGGGCAAGGCAAAATACAATTGGGTCATGTGTACGTGACCCCCCTCTGTCGGTTTCTGGTGTGAAAGTTATTGCCCAAGGCTCATTAACCCTTGCAGAACCCCAGCTTCTTATTCAAAATGGTAAAATATGCAGCGGTGCCCACTTTGCCAGCCTATTCCGTGCCCAAAACAGCATTGGGCCAGGCAAAATATTATTGTAATTTGTGTTAGAGTTATGATTTATTATTAATACCCTGATATTTGAGTGATCCAACTTGGTTTAATGGTTTAAATACAAGATGTTCTGAATAAGAAGCTGGGACACGAATAAGAAGTGAATAAGAAGCTGGATCTCGAATAAGAAGTGAATAAGAAGCTGGCCGAATAAGAAGCTAACTTCAGCCTCGTGTATAACTCTTTGTATGAAGCACAAAAATAATTATCCCAGATCAATGTGAAATGATCAGATGGGATCTTAACACACTGCTGTGAGAGTGAATATCCATGGAAGTCCAAGTTCCTAGTTTGCATAAAATACAGTATCCCAGATATCCCAGCTCCCAATACATCCTGACTAGCCCAGCATACATCAGATGAGTATAGGGAGCTGGATAAATCAGGAAATTGCATTTGACTCCTTCTTTTTATGGGGGTCATATAATTCAAACCTGACAAGAAGCACAGAAATACACACATTTAAACCGTTTTCCAAAGGACAGAAGTCAACTGTGGGACGTTTATTGTCACTCAAAGTAGGCAGAATCACCTGAATGTTGCACAACTGCAGGCTTTGCACTTGAATCACAAAAACAAGTACTTCACCCAGACAGACACTCTGTAAGAGCATCCTTTAATGGTCAACAATTAGTAAGGCCACTCAAATTGTCTTGAGCTCACTTCTCTCGATGCAGCATTCTGGGCTGCAGCTCCTCAAATCTATTTGCAACAGCCAGATAAATATTTCATAAATAAGGATCACCCTGGAACTGAGTTCTGAGAGCAATGACAACCATGACACTGCGTGAAATGATCAGAGCTTGGCGAAATTACATTTCAGGACACCTGCCCTGCAGGCTGTCGGGGGATTCCGGGGAGGGAAGGACCAAAAAGCCATTTCCAAACCCTGGACGCGACAACGTTAACTAAGGTTCATTTACATCATATATAATGAAAACAAAAAAAAACCCTTCCGCATTCTAGATTACTGATCCATAGGTATCGGAGCCCCTGTTCCTTACCCGGGCAGCCAGATTTTCCAGCGACCGCAAAGCTGCTGCCTCAACGCCCCGAAACTTCCCGCCACGGCAGCCGCCATTTTGCCCCTGCTTTCAGGCCCCCGCGGAGGGCTGCCTCAGCTACTGCCGGAGGCAGGGGGACACGGGCGTCCCTCGGCGTGCGGGAGAGTAAATAACAGCATCGAATTTTAAATAATACATTTTTTTCTTCATTCGCATCTCTAGATTTACACCCTGCAAATCCAGTTTCTCCTATCTTTTTCTTCCCATGACAGGCAAAGCAATGTTATGCATGCACATCACCAAGCAGTGGTGCAAGGGTGAGAAGAGCTGAATCTGACAATATTCCTTCTTATAAATACGTGTTTAAAAGTGCAGAAGCCAATTTTGCATCGAAATCATCCTTAATTCTGTGTCTTTACTACTTGGGTGGGTATAAATTGGATTCATCTTGCACGCCTTCCATGGAGCTCCTCGCTTTTCTTCAGGCGATGCAAAGACAGCTTTGCTGGTGCTCAGCAACTAGCGAAGACCCCGAGAAAGGGAGAAAGCTGCTGGCATCAACTGATCGTCCTATGATATTGTTTCATTAAAGTCAATTGTATAAAATAAATGCAGAGCTCACTAGGTTCACCTGTCGCATATCATTAGAAATACAGTATGTGATAATAATCACTAATACGCTGTTATCATATTGTTAGGATTACTGTATTTTATGGAGCTGCCCTTAGCAAGGATCTGGAAAGTACTGAGAATTAAAATATGGTTGCTGGATTGATTGGAAGTATAGTTTGCAGACTATCTGACCTTTTTCTTGGAGTAATTTCACTTGCTTAGAGTTTGTTTCCAGGCACAATTGAAGGTACTAGTTTTGATCTACACAACTCCCCATGATTGGAGCCAGCATGGCTAACGTTCCATTCATTGCATGCAAACATGTCTATAATTTACTATCATCAACTGAGATAAATGCCCCAGTAGCTATAGACAGAATTTTAAGTAGCAGTTTTAGTACCTGAGGCGTGGGCATGAACCTCATGCTCCCAGGAAAATGAAGGAGGAGTGTGTGAGGTCCCCACAAATGAAAGAGCATTTTGTATTCTTGAAGATGCCAGCCACAGAGACTGGCGAAACGTTAAGAAGAAAAACCTTAAGAACATGGCCAAACAGCCCGGAAAACCCACAACAGCCATCAAAAGAGCATTTTCCTTTTTCAAACAAATTTTAAAAGTGAAAATAGATAGGACTGGTAGGTGTTTCCCTATTTTTTCTTAACAGTCATCTGTAGATCTACTGTAGATATCCAGCAGTTTCTGAATGTTTATCCCCCATTATTTATTCTACCACAAAGGGCTGCAATTTATTTCAGAACATTGCAGCTCTTCAGAACAATAGAGTCTTTTCTTTCAGCATAGGCATGTTTAACATCAAGCAAAATCCTGATGCTTTGTGAGTGTAACTCAATGTTACACCCATGGTAGGTATAAAAATGCCATGGCAGACATGCTATTCCAGAAAGACTTCCACTGCAGTATTGTGCAAGGGTGGCAATGGGAATCATGCAACCAATTGCACACAATCAGATCACATTACAGTACTTCCTGCTATGAGTTGTAACTTCCGGCACATTTACATGGGGGTTATATTTGCATGAACAGGATTTTGCCCATTGTGTGGTAATGCAAGTAGTGCTTCTCCCTTCTTCCCAGTTATTCAGTTACTAATTCTGGGTCAATTACTAACCATTTGTGCAATATCAGAAAATACTTCTTAACTGTTAGAGCAGTACAACAATGGAACCAATTACCTCAGGAGGTAGTGAGTGTTCCAACGCTGGAGGTATTCAAGACAAAATTAGACAACCATCTGTCAGATATACTTGGGTTCCTGTGTTGAGCCAGGGGGATGGTATCAGCGGTCTTATAGACCCCTTCCAACTCCATGGTTCTTTGATTATTTATTCAGAGGGAAATAGGCAAATGATAATATAAATAATAATATATCAAATACTGTACAGACTAGGGGGTCTGAACTGGCAGTGTCTAAAAGATATTTTACAGTCGTGGAGGGTAAGAAGTTGGAAATTAGTCAGACCATTAATTGATCTAGATGTATCTAAAACTGGCAATATAACTCTACCTGCCATGTTGCTATCCTATGGAATCCTGGTATTTATAGTTTGGTTCAGTACCTAGAGATTTGCATGTGCATGGATGTTGACACTGGAGATGTATATCAGACAGGCAGTAGCTTTTATGGGTTCAAGAATATATGTAACTATCTTCTCCCGTCATACCTGGAAAAGTTAGAGATCGAATCTGGAATCTTTTTTCATACAAATGCTTTGCCACAGAGCAACAGTCCTTCACTGTGTGCAGCAGTTCTGAACAGGGACAAATACCATGTAGAATTTATAAAGAAAAGGAATGCAAATAAAACTGGCACATTATGCTGTTAGAGAAATAAACTGAGTGTTTATAGTAGGAATACTGTCTACAGTTCTGATCATTCTGCATCTCAGAGTGGGGCATGGAACCATGAGAGTTTAGAAAGGCACAATCAAAATGTTTAGGAGGACTTGTATGCAAGTCTTCTACAGTGGATGGTACTTTTTAATTTAGAACAGTGGTGGAGAACATTTGATTCTCCAGATTTTTATGACTACAACTTTGATTATCTATTATTGTTGGCTAAAATGTATGGGGTGGATAGGAATTATAGGCTAAAAAAAGTTGGAGGGCCAAAGTTTTAATTGCCTTTCTAGTAAAAATTCTCTATCCCTATTTTATACAAGTATATATTTTAAAGGTGACTGAAGAAAGAGAACATGATAGAGGTCTGCATATATGAAAGGTGAGGGGAATGCACATTATATTTTTAATCCTTTTCCCATAACACTAGAATTTAGATTCATACCATAAAACTGGTTGGCAAGAGAGTGAGAACAGAACACAAGAGATGCACACACAATAGGTAAAGTGCTGTTGTGTAATGTTATGCTATGATCCAGCTCCAGAAATAGTGAAGCAAAACTAACTGAAATATTTTTATCCCCCAATTACAAGGCTCCCTGCAGCTTCCTTTTGCCCTAAGAAAGTATTTGGGAGTCTCTGGACCATGGGTGAAAAGCTTTAATGGTAAAAACAAAATCACCACTAGATCATAGATGTTGTTATATATTGCAATGGTCTTCTGTTATTTTGGAAATGTTTACTAGAAAGGCAATTAAAATTAATTAATAAATGTGCCACTGAATATCTGGATGATGGTGGTAACTACAGTTAGACTGTTACGCAAGAGACTTGTAATGCCAAAGAGAAGAGAAGGTTTTGTTTTGAATGCACTTTTGTGGATTGCAGTCCACTTCCCGAATTCCCCAGCCAGCATGGCGATCCTGCCAAGGGTGTTATGGAAGTGAGCTACAGTTTCCAAAAGCTTAAGGCAAATAAAGCTAACCTTTAAGGTGACCACAGGTCTCAGTTATTTTCACTGAAGATAAGTTAATGGGGAGCAATAAATAAGAGGCCTTTTGCCTTCAGAGCCTACTTCAAAGCTTCTAGGAAGCATTCCATTAGAAACCATGGAAAAGCTGAAGTGGATGGATCCAGTGGGCTCTTCTATATCCTGATGGAATTAAATCAAGATACATAATTCCATCCTAAGCAAGTGTTTTGACAGTTGCAGCTTCTTTGTAGTTAAATTACTTGATAGGCAAGTCTGCCTGCAGAAGAAAAATGTAAGGAAGAGCTAAGAGTTTCACAGCGCAAACTGTGTATATACAGTAGTATGTTGCAATGGATGTCCAGATGCCACGGGCGTCGTTTTTATCCTACAAGAAGGAACTCCGTGGTATGTGTGTGCTGGGATTGGGCACCTGTTTATCACTCCGGGGGTATTGGGTGATTTAAGGGGCAAAGGCTTTGAGACGTTATCCTTTAGATTAGAACCAGAATCCCCCAGCAAAGTTGGCCAGAGGTCATGTTGGCTGGCGGACCGTACTAGTAGTCCAGAAAAGGTAACCGTTTTGAGCCTGCAAAAGCCCAAGGCAACTTTTTCCAAGCGGTTTCCCATGCCCTGTTTCAGGGCGCTGGTTTCCTTTTTCTTCAGGAACGACCGGTTTGAACAACGTGAGGGAGTTTGTTTTCCCGCGCTCCTGTCACGGTGTTTTGTTCCGTTTTAATTTCGACGGTTGTGATTTGCTTGAGCGGAACTGCGCCTCGCGGAGGGGTTACCTGACCCCCGCTAACAATAACAAGGGAAAATCATCATCCCCACCACCATCCTATTATCATAAAAGTAGTACTGATCGCCATGAGGACGCGAGCACAGCCCAACGAAAGGGGGTGCTGCAGTCCCTGAAGAGGCTGACCCGGTTTCTCTCTTTCCCTCCCAGACAGGCTGGGGCTGGGCCTGGCGCGGAACCCGCTTAGCGGCGGCGTCGCTTCCTCAGCCGCGGGCGGAGCCTCCGGACCGGCCGGCAACATGGCGGAGGCGGAAGGGGAAAGCTTGGAGTCCTGGCTGAGTGAGTAGCCCCTGCCTTCTCCCCTTAAGCCGAACGAGCGGGAGAGGCACGGCGGTTCTGGGGGAAAGGAGGAAACAGGGACCGAGGGTGGCTGGCTGGGAGGGCAACTGGGAGCCGGAGGAGGAGGAGGAGGAGGAAGACGGGGGGAGGGCGGTTTGCGTGCACTGCCAGGAGCGTGTGAATGGGGGCAAAGACCACCCACTCCCCCGGGAAGGGTGGGACCGGGAGGCGGCTGTGGAGGAGAAGAGAGTGGCTCCTGTGGGCCGTAAGCCAGACCAAGAAAGAAAACAGGGGGCCAGGCTGAAGCGGGAGGGACCCGGTGGAGAGGGAGGACCGGCTTCCTCTCTGCCCCTGACAGCTGTCAGAGCAGAGGCGACGCGGGACGGGCGGACGTTATTTCCTTCCCGCGAAGCCCCGTGAGAGGCGCAAGGATCCTGGCCGCCTTGTCCCCTCTTGCGTGAAGGGGGTTGCCCTACCTGTGGCTGGCCCCTCTCTCGCTGACCAGTCCGCCCGCGTCGCTAGGGGTGGTTATGGACCCAGTCTTTCCGGGGGATCCGGTTCCGGCCGCTTCCTCCTGCGCCGACGACCCTTTCGGATTTCTTCTCCCTTCAGTCTGGACCACGGAGGATCCTCTCGCCTTCACGAATTTACGCCTTTAATGAGCCTTTTCTCCTTCTTGTTAGGGAACAGAAATGCATAAACCAGAAGCTTATTCCCCCCCCCCCCGGTCATTGTTTAAGGCCTGTCTCTTGAGGGTATCCATCCTTAGATACTTTCGGACATGTGTGAAATGTGGTTAGAATGCCTGGCTCAAGGGCTACAGGGAGACACAGGCCAGCCAATATTCCTCAAGATAGTTGTGAGGATAAAGCTGTGTGTATGTATATATGAACGCATGCAGATGTGTGCACACACATGCCCATGTGCATGCTACCTTGAGCTCCTTGAAGAAGAGGTATGATAAACTATAGTATTGTTTAAGTAATAAAAATCTCTATGGTTTTAATTTGGGATGGTGACAACAGAACCCATTCCAGTTCCTGAAATGCCCCATGCCAGCTTTCCAAATCTCTTCTGTTTGTTAAATTGATATAACGTATTTCCTCTGGGGCATTTAAAGCCGTATGCATGGTCTTTCTCCCTATTTCCAGCCTCACAACATTATGAGGTAGGAGAGACTGGCAGAAGGATAGTATTGGGCCCAAAGACACCTGGTAAAGAATCTGAACCCAGGTCTTCTCAGTCTTACTCCTTTATAGAAATGGCAGTCTACCTGGGAATATCATGACAATAATTCACAGAGCCAGAATAGCAGATTGTGAGCTATGAAGCAAGAGAGCCTGTTACAAACTTCATCTAAGTAATTGTTGTTATTATTTAGTCGTTAAGTCGTGTCCAACTCTTCATGACCCCATGGACCAGAGCACGCCAGGCCCACCTGTCTTCTCTAAGGAGTAAACTCAGCTAATTCATAGGCAGTCTGCTGTCTCAGAGCACTGCATCTGTAATATGGGGGTTAATATTTCCCCATCTTAAAGGGCTGCTGTAAAAATGGCTCAGTAAAGTTTGTTGCATTCCTTGAAGAAATTTATTTATTTATTTATTTGATTTATATCCCGCCCATCTGGTATATTCTACCACTCTGGGCGGCTAATAAAATATCCTCCTTCCCTTGTTGTTATTGTGATTATAGAGTTTGGCCATACTGTTTCAATCCACTTCCTCTGCTGTTGTTAAAATATTTCACAATTAATAATTACGTAGTTATACAGGCATAATAAATAATGCACATTTCCTGGGTGTTAATGGGACACTTCCTGTGACAGGTGCAGCCAGCTGGCAAATTATGTTCTCCTTTTTAATGTCACCAATGTAGTGTAATGTGCTCTGATTACAGATTATTTAATATTTTTTCAAGTACAGTACTGTAATAGAGCAAGGGGATTTACTACCCTTCATGTACTGCTGAACTGCAGTTGTCATCATCCCTCATCATTAGCTATCTTGACAAGGGCTGATGGAAAGTACAACCTGACTGTCTCTGAAAGGCCACACATTCCTCATTCTTGGACAAGGCATTGTTGGTTCCTAACAGAGATCTCACAGTTGTTAATTTCCCATACTACTTCTAATCATGTTTGTGTTCCTTTTCTTTATATTTAGCTTTTGTGGGGGAAAGATGGTCAATTTCCCGAAAGAAGTACCTGACATATTTTTCTTGTTGTTGTTTAGTCGTTAAGTCGTGTTTGACTCTTTGTGACCCCTCAGACCAGAGCACGCCAGGCCCTCCTGTCTTCCACTTGCTCCCGGAGTTGGGTCAAATTCATGTTGGTAGCTTCGGTGATACTGTCCAACCATCTCGACCTCTGTCGTCCCCTTCTCCTCTTTCCCAACATCAGGGGCTTTTCCAGGGAGTCTTCTCTTCTCATGAGATGGCCAAAGTATTGGAGCCTCAGCTTCAGGATCTGTGCTTCCAGTGAGCATTCAGGGTTGATTTCCTTTAGAATGGATCGGTTTGTTCTCCTTGCAGTCCAGGGGACTCTCAAGAATCTCCTCCAGCACCACAATTCAAAAGCATCAATTCTTCGGCGGTCAGCCTTCATTATGTTCCACCTCTCACTTCCATACACTGCTACTGGAAAAACCATAGCTTTAACTATGCGGACCTTTGTCAGCAAGGTGATGTCTCTGCTTTTTAAGATGCTGTCTAGGTTTGTCATCGCTTTCCTCCCAAGAGGCAGGCGTCTTTTAATTTTGTGGCTGATTTCACCATCTGCGGTGATCATGGAGCCCAAGAAAGTAAAATCTGTCACTGTCTCCATATCTTCCCTTTCTGTTTGCCAGGAAGTGATGAGACCAGTGGCCATGATCTTAGTTTTTATGATGTTGAGCTTCAGACCATTTTTGGCATTCTCCTCTTTCACTCTCATTAAGAAATTCTTTAATTCCTCCTCACTTTCTGCCATCAGAGTGGTATCAATTGCATATTGGAGGTTGTTGATATTTCTTCCGGCAATCTTAATTCTGGCTTGGGATTCCTCCAGTCCAGCCTTTCGCATGATGTATTCTGCATACAAGTTAAATAAGCAGGGGGACAATATACAGCCTTGTCGTACTCCTTTCCCAATTTTGAACCAACCAGTTGTTCCATATCCAGTTGCTAACTGTTGCTTCCTGTCCCACGTATAGGCTTCTCAGGAGATAGATAAGGTGGTTAGGCACTCCCATTTCTTTAGGAACTTTCAATAGTTTGTTGTGGTCCACACAGTCAGAGGCTTTTGCGTAATCAATGAAGCAGAAGTAGATGTTTTTCTGGAACTCCCTGGCTTTCTCCACAATCCAGCGCATGTTAGCAAATTGGTCTCTAGTTCCTCTGCCCCTTCGAAATCCAGCTTGTGCTTCTGGGAGTTCTCGGTCCACATATACCTGTCAGCTATTTTTTCCTGCTCTCTCTGTCCATTCAGTTTCTGCTGCTTCCCAGTGCTGAGTATTTTTGGCCCTATTCTTGTGTTTTGCTTACCTCTTGACGATGTTCCTCTTTCAGAGTACAATTCATAGCTTCTAAATGCTTCAAAATGGTTCAGGAAGGTTATTCCCTTGATCAGAGGTCCCCAAGCCCCGGTCTGCAGCCCACTACCAGTCCATGGCCTGAGCCGGACTGGCCATGAAGACAGACCTCCGCATGTACTCACCTCCACACAGCTGATTTGTGGATGCCCGTGCGCTCCAGTTTGCCCGTGTGAGTGCCATGGCACCGTTTGTGCATGCTTATGAGTGTGCAAGCACGCCCACACAAGCGTGCTGCAGTTTGTGCATGCGCATGAGTAGATGTGCTCAGCACAAGCGCTGCACCACTGTTTGTGCATGCATGCAGTCTAGTTCACGCATGTGCACGAGCACAGGAGTGCCCTGCCTCCCCAGCCAGTCCGTGGGGTGAAAAAGGTTGGGGACTCCTGCCCTAGATATTTGTTGCATGGATTTGGGAGGAAGAAGACCTTGTAATTTGCCCAGCATAAAGAACTGAGCTTCTTATCCGATATGGATCTAGTACAGTTGTATGCTTGAGTGTGCAATGTACTCAGTTTAGATGAGACATCTAAACAGAAATCTAGAGCTGCAATTACAGGGGACACAGATTGCTGATGTCTGGCTCCATTAACCAGTGATTCATTTCTAATTAAAAAACAGTGGTGAAATTCCACATACATTCTCCTCTTTGTCTTCAAAGTAATTGGTTCCTTTGCTATAAAGAACAGCTCTCACCCAAGTCCCCTTGCTGGTTTGCATGCTTAGATTTTCTAACTAAATTATAGTTCTGGTATATTGATAACCCTATACCAAATCTAAAATTAGTGTTCAGTATTAAAGACTACATTATAAAGGAGAGAAGCAAGTGCATTGCATGTTTAAGAACATAAAATACCTCCATTGGATCATTTACCTAGTTCAGTGTCCTGCTTCCTGCAGTGGCCACCTAGTTAAGGGAAGCCCAAAAACATAACTTTAAGGCAATACTGTAGTACTTTCCTGCTCACGTACTTCAGCAACTGCCTCTGATCCTGAAGGTAGTAGCCAACAAGAGTAGAAGCCATTAGTAAAGTATTTTGTCTGATCGTCATAATTTTCAGCTACGCACTGCTTTTGTATGTTCCGTACATTATACCTGTGATCTTTACAAAAATCTTATTAGGTATAGGTCAGTATTATCCCTGTATTGTAGATTGAAAATTGCTGCTGAGAGATAGTGGCTTGTGTGAGTTTCTTAGCATTTATATAGAAGAAGTGAGATTTCATTTCTGGAATTCTCGTGAATAGTGTAGAGGCCTCTTACCTGCCATGTTACACCGGCATTTTTATAGACAGCTTTAAGAAAGTCTCTTAAGGGGATTAAAGGCACCAAAATAAAGGACGAGAGCTACAAATTACAAGCATTTGCAGACAACTTGGTGTTTATATTGGAAGATCCATTGAAAACAACATCGAGATTATTGGAGAAAATCGATGAATTTGGAAAAGTAGCAGGATTGAAGAGAAATAAAGAAAAAACTAAAGTTATAGTGAAAAACGTAACAGCCAAGCAAAAAAATAAATTCTCAGAGATGTCAGATCTACAAATAGTTTAAAAAGTCAAGTACCTTGGAATATACAGTATTTAACTGCCAGATGTGTAACTATAAAAGAAGATAATTATATAAAATTACTTAACCAAATTAAAATAGACCTAGAAAAATGGACAAGCCTACAACTATCAGCATTAGGAAGAATTGCAACAATCAAAATAAACATTTTGCCAAAGCTACTTTTTTTGTTTCAAACAGTGCCAGTGAAAATAGAGAAGAAATACTTTGACGATCTAAACAAGGTGATATTAAAATATATTTGGCAGGGGAAGAAAGCCAGAATCAAATTAAAAATGCTCCAAGAATCCAAGGAAAATGGAGGATTTGGTTTACCCGGACTGGACCTTATATTACCAATCATCTGTTCTAACTTGGCTGAAAGAATGGATTAGCCTGAAAAGCAAAAGACTTCTGTATTTAGAAGGACATGATCTATAGTTGGGTTGGCATGCCTTTTTATGGTATCAGAAAGCTAAAACTCCTAGGTATTTCCAAAACCACTATATTAGAAACTCACTGTATATAATATGGGAAAAAATAATGAAAATGTACACAAAAATACCAGGATGGTCTCACCCATATAAGCATTTGTTCATCCCAACCTTTGAATTTTGAAAACATTTTGACCTATACAGATATCTTAGACCAGGGGTGTCAAACTCAAGTTCATCGGGGGCCGCATCAGCAGTTTGGTCCCTATCAAAGGGCCGGTTGTATCTGTACTGATGGCCTTGCAAGGACCCCATCCGACTTGGTGGGAAAAGGAAGGAAGAGAAAGTGTGTGTGTGTGTGTGTGTGTGTGTGTGTGTGTGTGTGTGTGTGTGTGTGTGTGTGTGTGAAGGAAGAGAAAGTGCCTCTGTATGTGTGTGTGTGTGAGAAAGAGATACAGGAAGAGAACGTGTGTGTGTGTGTGTGTGTGTGTGTGAAGGAAGAGAAAGTGCCGGGGTCTCTGTGTGTGTGTGTGTGTTTCTGTGTGTGAGAGAGATACAGGAAGGAAGAGAACGTGTGTGTGTGTGTGTGTGTGTGTGTGTGTGAAGGAAGAGAAAGTGCCGGGGTCTCTGTGTGTGTGTGTGTGTGTTTCTGTGTGTGAGAGAGATACAGGAAGGAAGAGAACGTGTGTGTGTGTGTGTGTGTGTGTGTGTGTGTGTGTGAAGGAAGAGAAAGTGCCGGGTTCTGTGTGTGTGAGACAGAAAGAGAGAGAGAGAGACAGAGAGAGTTACAGGAAGGAAGAGAATGCGTATGTGTGTGTGAAGGAAGGGAAAGTGCCGGGGTCTCTGTGTGTGTGTGTGTGTGTGTGTGTGTGTGTGTGTGTGAGAGAGAGAGAGAGAGAGAGAGAGAGAGAGAGAGAGAGAGAGTTATTTAGTATATGCAACTCTGCTTGGATCTCGCAAAAAAAAACGCATTCTTCGGTCCTTTCAAATCCTCAGGCATTCCAATCGAGCAAGAGAGAGAACGGAACGTCAGGGAAGGGAAGGGAAGCGAGCAACCAGCCAGCCCTCCCTCCCTTCTCTCCGCGGCTGGGTCGAACGGCCGCCTCTGACGTTACCCAACCGGGCCGGCGCATCGCTCCGCGTTCCCTCTTCTCTCCCTCTCCTCAGGGCCGCGCTGGCCGCTGCCTCCCGCGTCCCCCCAGCATCTCCTCCCTCCGCCTTGGAGCCCGGCCAGGAACTCCCACCGCTCCCCTTCCCTTCCCTTCCCCTCGGGGCGACAGAGGCGGCGCGGAGCCCCCTCCTTGCGCGGCCTTGGGAACGGCTCTCGCCTCAGGCCGAGAGCGAGCGAGGAACAGGCACAGGAGGGAGGGAGGGAGGGAGGGGGAGCGGGGGCGGAGGGAGAGGAAAGGAGTGACAGCGCCACAGCCAATCGGAAGGAGGACGTAGCCTTGTTAACTTGAGCCATTTTTTCAATGAATTTACTCCGTGCAGGCACGGAGTAAATTCATTGAAAAAAAAGCGGGGGGAGGCTGCAAGGCTGGCGGCGGCTCCGCGGGCCATCAGTCGAGGTCTGGGGGGCCGGATTTGGCCCGCGGGCCTTGTTTTTGACACCTGTGTCTTAGACAAAGATAGGAGATTAAAGCCAAAACAAGATCTTATAGACCAGGGATTAGATGCATCGTGGTGGTCCATAATGCAAATACAATCAAGATATGAAAGGGACTTTAAAATGTATGATTTTTATAAAGAACAGACAACATTTGATCAAATAATGTTAACATCAGATGATAAATTACTTAGGAAACTATATACATTTCTTTTAAGCTGGAAAATGGAGGATGAACGATGGTTCAATGGGCAAAAATGGATAGACTAACACTGAAAATCAAGGGAAAGGAAGATACAAAATATTATCAAAAATGGGACTTGTTCTATCAATGGTTAGAAGGACGTTGTATAGATTAGGAGCATAATGTGTATTGTAGTTGTTTTAACAAATGATTATAAACTGTACCCAGGTGGCACGATGTTAAATCAGCATGGATGGATTTTATAAATTATAATGATAATAATAATAATTTTAAAAGTCTCTTAAGGGGAACTTTTCTAAGTTTACCTTAAAATAATGATGTGTTTGAGAGAGCATAGAAGGTATGCAAAAAAGGCGGATATAATTTGCTGGAATGAGTTGCTTGCCTACAACAGCATTAAGTTTGTGTGGGAAGTTTTACTCCCATTAGTTTCAGTGGAAGGGATTTTTTAAGAAGAAAAATGAAACATTGTCTAAAAATAATATCTAAAAAACCCACAGCCCTCTGCTTACTGCTGGTCCACCATTAAGTTCTCTACCTTTTGCCTTAAAAGCATACTTTTCTATACACCATATGGAACTGTGTGTTTAGGACTGTCTCTGATTCAGCATGTACCAATTATCATTTTTAAGTTGCATGTGTAATTGCATGATCAAAGATTTTTTTAAAATAGACATGTACTTCTTACTATCTCTGGAACAAAACTTTTCAGTAGACTCTGTTAACATATATCCAGCTATCACACTGAATGTTGAAGTAATCAAGTGCTATGTTTTGCAAGACATTTTATTGCTCTTGAGTAAAGTATTTTGTTTCAGTTATCTGATTGTTTACTTTGGTTCTTTAAGTTTCTATATATAAACTACATTGAATGATTGAAAAGAAGGAAAGGAGGGAAAGTATTTTTAAAATAAATATAGGTCTGCACTGTTCACTGTTCTCATAACTATCTTCCAGAATGGCCACATATGGGTGAACATATTATTTTTAATGCTCTTAACCATTCATTATGATAGTATTTCTCTACTATTGGAATTCACTGCATTCCCTTAAAGCCATAAATAGAAATAAAATATGATTGATTTTAAAATGAGTCTAATTTAACATAAAAATAGATTCTATTGTTATCTCAGAATGCTGGCAAAAGAAAATATTCTAGCATTTTAAAGATTAATAAGGGTCGCCAAGCTTTTTACCCTGAGGGCCACACTGGACACTTTTAAGATCTTAGAGGGCCAAAGGAACAGGAATGTGTGTTCACACGTATGCACACATGCACCCCTATGTCCGCATGCACGCACGCACAGATGCATGCATACATGCATACACATGCATGCACACAACCCTCCCGCCCCCACATCCACGCATGCACCACACGCACTCCTGTTGCACACCCTCCACATGCATGGGGTTAAGGGAACAGGCCAAATAAAACAGCAAGGCGGGCCGGATGTGGCCTGCGGGCCGTAGTTTGGAGACCCTTGCCTTAGATAATGACTTGAATCCAGTAGTAAGTTGCAACTAGAGTAGGCCCATTGAATCAATGGCACTTATGGTGAGGGAGTTGACTCACTAAATCTACACTGATTCAGTAGGCCTCTCTAGTTGTGACTTAGTCCTGGATTTCAGTCACTGAAGTGCAAATACATGATTGGTGTATTTATATATATCTCCATGACCAGGGAGCCACAGGCTTTAATTGACCTGAGCTGAGCTGGGCTGTTGAGGACAGGACATTTTGAATACCGCTATAAGTTGGAGGCAACTTCATAGTACATAACAACAACAATGACTAGATGAGGATACAGATAATAGATAAAGTGTCAATAGTTCATGAACGCAGAGATTAGACTACCAAGTACTTAAATAGCTATAGCTATAGGCCAAGTGAACTTGGCTGGCATAGGAATACTAGATGTTTCTGGGGTGTAGGTCAGAGTCTGTCAAGGGAGGTAACTGCTTATACTTGTAAGAAAGCCAATTTGTTTCTCCTGTGTCCCTCTTGAGTCTTCTCTGAGATTCCTGTTTTTAAATACAATACGTACCTACTTTGAGGTCCATCACAATGCCTCCTGGAATGCTAACTTGTTCTGAAATTGGTTTCCTTGTGTTTCCATTCCTGATGTCAGACTTGTATCCACTTCTTGTTTTACATAGAGATTGTCCTGTGTAGAATGCAGTGGGGGCATTTCGGGCAGGACAATGACATTAGAGGAGGAGGAATAAGTAAATGGACCTCTGAGGTAGTGGCTGACATTGCTGGGGCCAGGCCCAAAGATGTTTCTAAAGCATAAACAACATTTTTGAATAACAGTTGAATTTATTAATGTAAACAGTTAATCTCTCCAGGATTAATTCTACATGCAGCCCATATGCAGGCTGAGTACACATACTATACCTAACAACCATATGTTCCTGACAAAAAGCTATTAATAATGGTTTCATTTCCACAGTCTTTTGTCAACTTTTCTGGACATAGGCAGCACCTAACCTGCTTCTTTGTGTCTGCCAGAATATCCAAACCATAAACAGCTGCCTCCTTTGAGGGTCCTGGCAAATTAGATATTCCCATCACTCAATCCATTCTGCAGCAGCACCTGTATTAAAATAATGGTCAATTCTGATTTATGGTGAACCTTTCCAGGGTTTTCTCAGCAGAGTAAACAGAAGTATACCCCTCTTCTGGCGGCATTCTGAGACTATGCTGCTTACCCATAAACACACAAGCTGGCTTTTCTCCTTGGAAGCAGAGTGGGAAATCAAACCTCTGGCTCTGCAGCCAGTCATCTGACTCACTGAACTTAACTATCTAATCAGCCTGTATTAGACAAACCCAAAAGATATAACAAGTTTTCAAGATTACAAAATCTCTTCACCAGACAAGGGCTAGCATTCTGTTCATGCTGGTGTAACATAAAGTTACACTGGTGTAAATGTGTCAAGTGTTACGTCTGGCAACAGTGAATTGTACTTTGCAATTACACAACCAGTCACACATCCTGGTATGACCAATTGTGTAATGTGGAGGTGGACGTGCTTTGGGAATAGTACTTCTGCCTTATTTAATTTATTTTTATCTATTTAAAATATTTTTACCCCTCCTTTCTCTTGAAAAAGGACCCAAGATTGATTACATCATTGAAACACAATATTTAAAGCAAAAAGCAGTAAGTATACAAATAATAAAAAGGATCCAACACTAAAAGATGATAAACAACAGCAACACCAAAACCACGTTCAAAGCAGTAAGGCAGAAACATCCATTTAAATGCCCCATCCAGGCAGCCAGTCATTAAGGGAAAGCTTGCCTGAAGAGAAAGGTCTTTGCCTTAGCACCAGTTCAACTGCCATGAGTTGTGTGCATGTAGTTGTGCAATAGGATTGACCGGTATGTTACAAGTGGAAGGAGAGGAAGATAATCTTAGACCTTCTTACATCTCAGAGCAATAAGCAGACAACCTTTCCCTTTCCCTCTCTAGCTCTTTTTGTAACATTTCACCCCATGAAGTGACCTGGTTACCCCAAAAGCTTGCATGCATTTTCGTAGTTATTTTGTTTGGGTAATGAAAGTATAGCTTGTACAGATTTTTGGATTTGTTTTGTGGCTCAAAATGACACAATTGCCAGTCAGTTTTCTTAAACAATGTCATTGTAGCCCCCTTTCCACTGTGGACTTTCTGTGATTCAGAGGAAATGTGCAATTGTGCAGGCATAAAAATAATGGCATTGGTTCTCTCTTAGTCATGTTTTCTGTGTTTGAAGGAAAGGCCATTTGATCACATGTATTCATGGCAGCCTTTCCTTGGCTATAGGAATATAGGAATAGGGAATTTCAGGTTTAGATTTTCCTAAATGTTCTGATAGGGTTTTTTTTTTTAAATTAGTGACATATTCTCTAGTTAGTGACATACAGTGGTGCCTCGCTTAGCGATGTTAATTCATTCAGAAAAAATCGCTGCTAAGCGATTTCATCGCAAAGCGAAATTAAAAAGCCCATAGAAACGCATTAAAACGCGATTAATGTGTTCCTATGGGCTTAAAACTCACCGTTGAGCGAAGATCCTCCATAGCACCGCCATTTTCGGTGCCTCTAAAGCGAGGAATCCTTCCCAAAAAACAGCAGGCGGCCATGTTTTTTTCCGGTGGCCATTTTGAAACTGCCGATAAGCTGTGCGAAAATGGCTTTGCAATGATCGCTTCCCTGCGATCATCGCAAAGCAAAAATATCCCATAGGGAACATCGCAAAGCGATCGCTTTTGTGATTGCAAAAAGTCCATCGCAAAGCAATTTCGTCGCTAAATGGAGCGATCGCTATGCGAGGCACCACAGTATTCATGAAAAGTTTACTGTAACATTTCATCATGAATCTTTTATAATTCTTGCAAGTTTCAAACCATGTTTCTCCAAAAATTTCTCTGTTTCTCTCTGTTTATATGTCTCCATTTAGAACATTAAGACATTTTAAGAGTCAGAGCATTCCCAGACTAGGTGAAAAAGATGGTAGTTCATTGGTGTAGCATGTGTGCAGCGGATCTCATATCCCAGTATCTCCAGAAGAGATGTCAAAGACTCTTTTCTGAAACCCTGGCGAACAACTGTCAGTTATTGTAGATCATGGTGGGAAATCTTTGAAGCTCCAGGTATTCTGAACTTCATTTCACAGAAACCCATTCCGCATGTTCAGTGGTAAAGGACTGCCAAAGTTATAGTCCAAAACCTGTAAAGAATCAAAGGTTTACACTTCTGGATAGTGGCAATGTGCTTTATGTGGAACTGCCTTTGGTGATGTTCAAGAAACTGCAGTTCAAGATAACAATGAGAGTAATTGGATGCTTCATCAACAGTTATGCAGCCTCCCTGTCCAGTCACAGGCTCAGTACAGAGTCTGGATTTTGACCTCTGAAGACTTTTGTGCTTTGAAGGATTTTCTGTCTCCACACGTGACTCCATATACATTAAGACAGCACAACTCCTATCAATCCCATTTGATACTAGAACCCAGAGTTATCCAGTAAAGCTGAATACATATAAGAAGCACTTCTTCATACAGCACATAGTTGATATTTAGAATATGCTGCCCCAAGATGTAGTGGTAGCTGCTAACTTGGATGGTTTTGGAAAGAGATTAGATCTATGGTAACTCATATTGGTTGTATATTACCTTCAGTATGTGTCTCTATGATTCAGCTTTATTAACATTAGTTGTATACAGGCCAAGATCCATGCCTGTCTTGTTCAATATTCATAAGGAGATCTGTCCCTGGTTAGACTAAAGGGCTTTCTAGTCCATCAACATGGCCTTTGCAGAGACCATAAGTGAGACATGGGAGCTGTATCTTCTGTCACCGCTATTGCATCAGTGACTGGGATTGACAAACGAGATCCTTTATTCTAGAGGCCAAGTAACATATACATTTCATGTAGCCATTGATAATCATCCTCTTTCAATTTATAGCTATCCATGTTTGCGAACATCATGACATAATAGCAAGTTCCACACTTTAGCTGCACATTGGCTGAAATCTTTTTGCTTAGTGTAGTTTTTGAAGTGGTAGCCATGTTAGTCTCTGCAAGCATATCAGACAAGAAACCAACAAACAAATTTAAAAAGGAGACAAAAATATTGTAGCACCTTAAAGACTCACTGCTATATTTTAATATTAGCTTTTGAAGATCAGTTACACTTTCTTAGAGTAAGAGTACCGTATATGACAATCATTTATACATGGCCGCATGGCTCAGTGGACTTTGTTGATCCACATAGTGTTCTTTAAAAAAATCTGTTGTTTTATCTGTTGTGAGTCATCTTTGGTCCCCTATGGGGAGAAAGGTTGTATATAAATAATTTTAATAAATAAATACATGACAATGATGTTCTATATATTGGGCTCTTATACTGAGCACTTTCACCATGAAACCTATGCTGAGACAATCAGCAAGACACATGATTTACCATACAGTTTCAGTTGGGCAGAGAGTGATGCCATATATACAACCTCAAAAATAATCCCAACTTTGTAATCAAAGAAGCAATAATGGTGGAACTGTGGTTGTCATTGACAAGTATATACAGGGAGCTGAGAAATAAGTGTTCCAACTGTAAATTTTATCAGCTCCTAACTACAGACTCGATGCCAAATATAAAAACAAATTACAAAGCCTTATGAAAAATTTTCCTGAAAATATATGTGAAAAGATCCTAACACACCACACAGACCTCAACCAGTCACCTTCTACTCACTATAAAAAAATACACAAACAGAGCAATGGCAGGCCCATTATATCAAGTATTAATACTATCGCTGTTGAGAGTGTCTGGATACTTGGGCTTCTACTCTCAAACCATATGTCCCCAACTCACCTAGCTACTACATAAGTGACATGACAGACTTTCTAAGGAAACTGCAACCTACTCATAGCCTACCTGATAACACCATCTTAGCCACAATGGATATAGACTCTCTCAGCACTAACATCCAACACAGACAAGGACTACAAGCTGTCAAGAATACATTCAAAATGAGGACAAAGCCCACTTAGTTTAGTCACCACCTTCTGCAACTTTGCTCACACATAACTATTTCACCTTTGAAAATAAAACCTATATCCAGATCAATGGAACTGCCATGGGTACTACCACGGCTCCACAATAGGCAGATATATTCATGGCTGACCTGGAACAATGCTTTCTTAACTATTGTACCCAAAAGTTATTCTTCTGCTTGAGGTACTTGGTGACATTTTTTAAAAGTCTGGATTCCACAGAAAGGAATCCAACAGGATTTCTATAGCTTTCATTCTAACATCAACCTTAGCCTGGACAAAAAACAAAAAACAAAGGTGCATTTTTGTACTCTACTGTGAAGCTACAACATGGATATCTTAGCACCACACTGTACGAAAACCTATTGATTGATATACATACTTGATTGCCTCCAGCTTCCATCCTGAGCACACCACAAAATTTATCATTTACAGCCAAGCCCTTAAGTATAATCCCATCTAGTCAGACCCACAAGATAGAGACTCCAAACTCAAGGATATTTTAAAAGGCAAAAAGGAAATAGCTTGTCTTAAACCTTTCTGACCATATAAATACATGCAAAAGTTACTGTTGCTTCATCTGCAAAAGGAGCCGTTGTTAGTCTGGAGTAGAGATGGGGGTATTCTTATACAGTGGACCCTCGACTTACGGAATTACTGGTAATCCGTATTGGAACGGTGGCTGCAGGTCTAAAAGTCTGTAAGTTGAGGCTCCATTGACCTACAATGCATTGAAAACCGATTAATCTGTAACCGGATGGTTTTGTTCCATTTGGTTTTTTTCTCCCGGTCTATAGGTCGATTCTCCGGCTGCAAGTCGAACCTAAATTTTGCGGCCAGAGAAGTCTGTAACTCGAAAAGTCTGTAAGTGGAGCCGTCTGTAAGTTGAAGGTCCACTGTACGAATATCCCTGCACAGGTAACATTAACAAGAGTCCAGCCCCGTGGGGCCAGATGGTCCACTCACTGATCCTCTGCAGATGTGGATGGTGCGATTCTACCAATGGCTCCACAGCGTGCAATCTGCTCGCCACTCTTCAATCTTGCAGCAAGGCTTGTCCTTCCACCTCCTGCCAGGAGTGGTGAGCAGATCATGTGCTGCAGAGCCATTGGTAGAATTGTGCCATCTGCATCCATGACAGATCGGTGAGTGGACTGTCCAGCCTCATGAGGCTGCACCCTTGTCAACGTCACCTGTGCGGGGATATTCATATTTGTACATGGAACCCCCATCTCTAGTCTGGAGCACCAAGAAGACTTTAGGGAAGAATTGATTTAGTCTGCCAGGAACCTTCCTAAACATCAGCATTTCTCACTGAGTACATGAAAATATGGATGTCTATAGAAGAATTTGGATGTGAACCAGTAACACAAAGTACTCTTTGAACTTCATTGAAATCAGTGAAACCAATGTGCTTAATTTTGGCTGGTTTACACCTTGATTAGTAAGAGTTACAAACTGTAATGTTTGTCCTTGGAATGTAACAAACTTTGTTAGATGCAATGAGGAGTGTATGGACCTGTTTATGTTTTGCTTTTCAGTGGTATAAAATTGTGTCTGACCATTCATTATTTGAGAAATTCTTAAGCTTTGGGCAACATAATAAATATGAGATTGAATGACTGCTTAATTTTTTCAGAGTAACTTTTATAATATGTTCTCCATGTTGAACTGTTTTTGTGCCAGTGTCATGCTGGGCAACTGAACCTTAAACTGATTTAAGTTGTGCTAAAGTAAAGGAGTGTCATTTAGACCCTGGTAGGTTCAAGCTGGAGAGGCATTTTGTTTTCCAAAGTTTGGCATGAAGGGGGAAAGATGGCAATATGTTAATGATCAACCCATACTCTATCTGGAAGGGACAAGAGACCCTTTGTTTTCATGGTTGATTAATATACTTGCTGTTTCTTTTCATCAGATAAAGCCACCAACCCTCTGAATAGACAAGAAGACTGGGAGTATATCATTGGCTTCTGTGATCAGATCAACAAAGAACTTGAAGGGTGTGTGTTCAAAATTATTCAAGCTGCATCCCAAGGTTGTATTAAAACATTAAAATGAAGCATTCAAATCAAAATTAAAATGAACACATTTTTGATGCTTAATTTTAATGTGTTTCATGTAACTGTTCAAAATATGATTATTTGATATACAGTACCTTTATTTTGCTAGATCATGATATTGCAAGTTCTGAATATACTATTTTATATTAGACTATTTTGATTGACTTTAACAGAGAAATGTAGAGCTAAGACCAGGAGCAGATTTTATTAAGCAATGTCTAAATAAACCTTAATTTATTTGTATTCTCAAAGGCTTTCACGGCCGGTATCTGATGGTTGTTGTACGTTTTTCAGGCTGTTTGGACACAGAGTTCTAACTCCTGTCCTCTGAAGATGCCGGCCACAAAGACTGGCGAAACGTTAGGAAGAAAAACCTCCAGAACACGGCCAAAGAGCCCAAAAAACCTACAACAACTTTTTTTTTATTTTATGTATTCTGACTGCTTTTGGGTTTTGAAGAATGTCGGCTTACTTTTTCAGATTTCCATTCTGAAAATAGACATTGTTGCAATGATCTTAATTTCTAATATTCATTCAGGGATTTATGTTTCTAAAACTGGCTGAAATCCAGTACAGTAATAAATTGCAACTAGATTAGGCTTATTGAATCAGTGGAGATTTGTATGTCAACTTCTCTGTAAGCTCCACTAATTCAATTGGCCTACTCTAACTGCAACTTACTTCTAAATTTCAGCCCATTTTTACATTTTCATAAGAAACCCTCCTGAAGCATAAGACTTGCCCAGTAAGATTAGGAGGGTATCCCTAGGAGCGTGCCAGTTCTCAAATTAATACTCTAGAACACTGTTGAAAACAACAGTTAATGCTGATAAAAGGGATTTGAGGCTATAGACAAGCTATTTGTTGTTTCGCTTTATTGCATCCTTTTTTATGACTTATTCTTATTTCATAAAGTCTTATACAGAGATGGGTAGCTGACAACAGATTATTTTGCATCACACAGTGATCTCACAGTATCTTAGAAGTTTCAGCTTTCAGACTGTTTTTTGAAGTCAGTTCTTAAACTCTTTGCAGAAAAAAACTTGGAAATATGACTGCTGCAGATATCATGACAACTGTAGCAATGAAACCTTGGGCAGTAACCTTTAGTACTGAAACCCAGCTTCAGTCTACCCACAGCAATTGATATTCTCCCTCTGAATTCCTGCCTCTTTCTCTCTGGCTTATCTTATTTCGATTTTTAGAGATTGTAGATCTTTTGAGACAGGGATAGTCCTGTCCTCTGATTATCTATGAAGTGTCATGTGTGTAAATGCCTCTACCTATCTAGGTCAATTGTCTATTTATTATAGTCCACAGATAGCCGTGAGATTGCTGGCCCATAAAATCCAGTCACCGCAGGAATGGGAGGCAGTCCAGGCTTTAACAGTAGGTGTTCCTAATCTCTGTTTTTAAATTCTGTGTTTACACATGCAGATTGATGCCTTCAGCCAGTAAGCCATAGGACAATAAAAGAAGGTAGTTTAAAGTTTTTAGGCACTTAGGGGCCAGAAAGACAAGATTTAGAAAAGATGGCCTTTTGATTCCTTCCAAGTGTGTGAGTGAAGAAAAGAGCATAGAATGTTCTACAAAGGGATTGTCTGGTCCCATAATTCCTAGGCTTGGTATTTGAGTGTGGTATTTGTGAACCATCTGTTTTTACAAAAGAGTTTCACATGATTATTTCAAAGTAATGTTTTATGTACCTATACTTTTCTAAATTGCATAGCTTTGAATTTCTCTTTTTGGTGAGCTCCATGGAACATAGTGGACTTACTTCAAAATAAGCATGAATAGGACTGAGCTGCATTCACTTTAGTGCACACAGTTTGCAGTGGTCGGAAGAAAGGGCAACTTTTTCTGGCTATTGCCCATACATTATTGGATTCTCTTCCACAACTTTGTCTCCACCTCAGCTTGTGACTTCTTTCCTTTTTCCTGATCTGTCATTCCCATCCATGCTGAAATGTTCCTAATACTACTGAAACTCAAATCTGAATAAATTGTATATATATTTGTGATTTAATTTTTTTCTTCTGTTAATAGAAAAGAAGTCAGTTTCTTTGGATGTAAAATACATGTGGCTTGGGATGCAGTGTACTAAAGAGTTCTGTTAATGTCAACATGGGCTATATTGTTAAAAAAAACCAGTAATATTCTGTTATGCCTTATTTATGTGTAGGAAATCCCCTCAGAGAAATTGATCGCATTTTCCGATATATATATCTTCTCTGTCCAGCCTTTCCCTATGCACAGTACTTTTGTATTTCTTGGACTTCACTTCCCAGAATTCACCAAGAATTTCCTCAGCCTAAATTCTAAAAAAATGAAAGCCCTTACAGGAGTTTTCAGTTACTCACAGGTGGGGAGTGAAGACTCCTCAGCCATTATGTTCTAGTGAGGAAGAAAGAGGAAATGAATGGGAGGGGCTGAGTTCTGTGGGAGCCACAAGGGATTGGGGAGTAGTAGTTTTTTGAGAGATACCCTGCACAGAGCCTAAATTTTAACTTGTTATTGTATGATTTTAATTGTTGTGAACTACCTTGGGTCCCCTATTGGGAGAACGGTGGCATATTAAAAAAAGACAGACAGACTGCTAGTTCCCTAATTCCTTGCAGCTCTCATGAAGCTTTATCCACTCCCAGTCATTACTGTTTTCTTTACAGGAACAAAATAGCTGACAGAACCTTTATTCCCCATCTATGAGTAATTAGAAACTCCTGTGATGAGTTTGATTTCTTGACTAAAGCCCCCAAAATTCTGGTTGAGAGAATTTCTGGGCCTGAAGTCTAAGAAATACAGAAGTCACATGTCCAACTTTCATGGTGTTATTCATGAAGTTTGCAGCTAGTGACTAATGTAATGGTATTATATAAACAGCCTCATGTATATATGAGGATTTATTTACTTAACTTAGTTGCCGCCCACAGTACCCAAAGGTCTCTGGGCGGCTTTGTGTTGTTTAGTCGTTAAGTCGTGTCCGACTCTTCGTGACCAGAGCACACCAGGCCCTCCTGTCTTCCACTGCCTCCTGGAGTTGGGTCAAATTAATGTTGGTAGCTTCAATGACACTGTCAAACCATCTTGTCCTCTGTCATCCCCTTCTCCTCTTGCCCTCATGCTTTCCCAACATCAGGGTCTTTTCCAGGAAGTCTTCATATTGGAGCCTCAGTTTCAGGATCTCTCCTTCCAGTGAGCACTCAGAGTTGATTTCCTTCAGAATGGATAGGTTTGCTCTCCTTGCAGTCCAGGGGACTCTCAAGAGGGTGGCTTACAACAATTTAAATGCAATAAAAAGAAAATTAAAATACAATTAAAAATACAGCATTCTAAAAATTGTGATTATGGAGCTGGTGTCAACTATTAAATACAGCATTCACAAACTGAACATATTTCCATAGAGTTTGTGTTCTTAGGCTCTAGTGTCCATAGGCTCGAATAATGCACACAGAGTTGGAAGAATTCATATGGCACTATGTTTGTCCGTGTGTGGTGGAGTTTCTGTATACAGTCTTCTAGGCAGGCATGATATTCTGTGGCAGAAGCCAGATGGTGCAAGAATTACTCCATATCCCTCCCCTAGATATGGATTCATCCATATGGGCAGTGTTTCTACAGAAGCAGTAGAATTCTTATTAAAGATGAACGCACTGGAAGAGTTTAGAAAAGCAGAGGGAACTTCCATGGTATTCGGCTGATTTTCTGGGAGCCCTCACCATTGAGCCCCAGCACCACAGATCCCATGTGGAGGTTTCATGAGCAACTTGTTGATACAGGTTTCAGTAATCCATTGAGGTAAAAAAGATCCTACAACCCTTTAGATATGGCTTATATTTCTTTCTTTGTTTTACTGCAGGTACTAGAAGCTTGTATGAAAAACTGTGGCCGAAGGTTTCATAATGAAGTAGGGAAGTTTCGTTTTTTAAATGAACTAATTAAAGTTGTATCTCCCAAGGTTAGTGTGAAGTTTGTTTTTCTTGATAATATATATTTTTGTTTGGGCTGCTTCCTCTGGACTAAGACCTGCTATAAAGGAATGTTTAAAAACCCACACTTTAAATAAGTGTCTTGTTCTGTCTAGGGTATTAATTAGAATAGTTGGCAAAGGAGCTCATGTCAGACTTGCTGGCCAGATAAGAGTGCTGTATAATTAGAAATTACAGGAAGGAGACACACTGAAATAAGGATAAGAAGGAAAATGTACTCTGACCTGGAAGTAAGTCCTACTGAACTCCATGAAACTTCGCAATAGATATGCGTAGGATTTATATCGACAGATAGCAATGGTTCAAATACAGATTATTTCTGAACTTTGTTTTTTATCGAGTTACGTTATCAGGCCAGCCAGTATAAGGGATACAGGTGAGATCCTTACTAGTACAGGAATTACCCAAAATATTACAGGTCCCACCAGTGAAAACACAGGATGAGTCAGGACAAGGGCAAGTAGGTAAATAGGCATACTCGCCATATCCCGAGGAGGCATTAATCCAGTCTATGGCACCATAGGGAATAGCGATGGAAAGATTACAAAAGGGATAAGAACCTAGATCCACAGAACCATTAAACAATTCAATACAAATAGGAGCTTTGGGCCATAGGTAGTTAGGTACTAATAATTCCCACAGTTTTTTAATGAGTGTAGAGAAGACAAAATGAACGCAAATCTTAAATGTTAAAGCTCTCATATTTTCGGAACACATTTTTAGGAAATGGTGATTGACGTCTTTAATTTGTTGAAGAATTTATCTGTAGTTGCTTCAGCGTGTTAGGAGACTGTGTCTTAGACCAGAAAATAAACTATTTTTAGTATATTTTCCTTTGGAATTCACTTTTCTAATACTTCAAAGCAGATTGCTTTATCTGAGGACAGAGAAATAAAAATATTCTCCCTTCTTGGTTGTTTTTGCAGTACCTCGGGGAGAGAGTGTCCGAGAAGGTCAAAACCAAAATAATTGAACTGCTGTATAGCTGGACGGTGGCCTTGCCAGATGAATCCAAAATCAAAGATGCCTATTACATGTTGAAAAGACAAGGTGAAAAACAGTTTCCTCTCCTGCCATTCGGCATCTTCTGTGTTGTTAAATAGGGCATTGTAGTATTGTGGCACCAAAAGTAGGAACTTCAGCTCCCCCAGGCAGGAAATTAGCTCAGTCAGGAGGTTGATTAACAGACGGTAGATCTGTAGATTACAGAACCTTAGATTTACTATATAGTCTGTGGCGTTTGCCCTAGTGGCCCTTGCTTGTTTTTCCCTCACAAAGGCTCACGTCGTGTTTTCCTCTTGCTGCAACCAGTGGATTACTTCAATCGACAATGTAAATGACATTTGTCAGAACACTTGTCTTGTGAACAGAAACAGAACTTACCGTATTTATTGAAGTGAAGAAGATTAAATAATAACATAAGTTCTTCACATACACATTATACATAAGCAATTTATCAACAGTTCTCTCAGTACATACAATACTTCTTTTATCTTGCAATATCATTACCACCTTCTCTACCTACTTTCCTAATCAGCTCTATCTCTCTGACTAACCAGACCTATCTGACTCCTCTTTCTCCCTCCCAGCCTCATGTAGCTGCTGACTCCGCCTCTCCAGCCCTCTCATAGGTTCATGCAAAATAGCTCATGAATAAGAATAGCATGAGTGACATGGGTGGTTACCACACTAATTTCTGCTAATTAGACTGGTAATTTATGTTTGGTGTTAAGTTCTAATCCTTTTTATTATAGTAAAGTCACAACATTTATTTATTTATGATTATGGTGATCATGGTGTTTTTTGTTATGGGTGTATTGTGATAAGGGAGGGGGAGATGATCTGTCACTGTGATTGATGGGTGTCAGTCACCCCTCATCTGATCACCATAGTCACCCAATCTCCTGAAAAGGACAAAAAGCTGATCCCACAGCTGCAAATACTCAACTATCCCACACACTACACCAGAACACAGACAGAGTTCTAACTCCTGTCCTCTGAAGATGCCGGCCACAGAGACTAGAAAAAGTTAGGAAGAAAAACCTCCAGAACATGGTCAAACAGCCCAAAAAACCTACAACAACCATTGGATCCCGGCCATGAAAGACTTTGAGAATACAGTACATTGGTCAAGATTATTTTTCCAAAATCCTTGTGTACTTTTCCACTCTCTGTCTTGGGGCATTCACAGCTCTGTGCCAAGATGGCCACCTTCTCAGTTTCTGCTTTTCAGATTGTGACTTCAAAGAGAGGCCAATACAGGGATCTCTCGGGTCACCCCCTTCTCAGTCAGATTCTGTTGCTTCAGACTTTCACTTCTCCTAGTAAAAGTCCTCCCCCCCCCCCCAATTTGAAGGGGTCAAAACTGAGTGGCCTCAGTTAGTTTCAGGAGCATCCTGAAACCTGGCCAATCTTGCTGCCACAAAGCCCCGCCTCCTCATTTATTTTCAGATTGTTTACTGCCCTGTAGTGCAGAACACTCTGGGCAGTCATACAAATCACATTAATAGAGTAATTACAAATATGCAATAAAGTATCAAAGTATAAGGCAAGTAACAGAATCAAGGGCAAAGTTGCAAACTCAAAAATAGTCTACGTCATGGGAGGAAGCATGCCTTAAATAGAAAAACATACCATAGTAGGGGTACGCCTGCAGATGAAAAAGTCTTTTTTGAAGATGGGGTGGTTAACCTGAGGGACAACATTCAGAACAATGTGTGGTCGTTTGTCGTATATAAAACTGTATGTTTCTTTCCCGGCTTCCTCAGCAGCAGCATGATAAAAGCAGCAGAAGTACATTGTAGAGCTAGTTAAAGTCAGATGCCTTACAGTGGGGTCTTGACTTAAGAACGGCTTGAGTTAAGAACATTTTGACTTAAGAACCACTCTCATAGGAAAATATTGACTTGACTTACATACTTAGATTTGAGTTAAGAACTGAAAAAACCCATGTGGGAGGCAGGGAAAGTGCAAAATTTGAACTTTCAGTTAACTGTTGGCCAGTGAAAAGGGTGCCTGTCTGCTTCCTCACTCCTCCCAGCGTTTAGAGAGTGGATTGGGAGACAGTCTTCGGACTGCCTGGACTGTCTTTTCCCTGCCTTCCCTGAACCTTTCTTGACCTAAGAAAAAAAGAAACAAAATATCCCCCCCTAGTGGTCGAAGGCAGAATAGCAGCTTCCCATTAGTTTCTATGGACAGTAAGAGCAGATACGGATCAAATGGTTTTCAATGCATTCCTATGGGAAATGCAGATTTGACCTGAGAACTTTTTGACTTGAGAACCACCTTCCAATACGGATTAAGTTCTCAAGTCAAGACCCCACTGTGTTTGAATGAATTTGTCCTGAATCCCAGCCCCTCCATTCAGGTTGTTTCCTGTGAAGCTGAAAATCCAGACATCTTGTATGTAACAAACCAGGTGCATTTTTACTTTCTGTTTCCAGGGATTGTTCTTTCTGACCCTGTTATTCCTGTGGATAGAACCCTCATTCCCTCTCCTCCACCTCGGCCCAAAAACCCAGTGTTTGATGATGAAGAGAAATCCAAGGTAAAATGGAGGCTAGAATTATAAAAATAAGCATATATTGTAATGCTTGTAGTAGGATAGCAAAGCTAGAACTTGTATATGCTTTACTTTTGTTGTCTCAATCATCACTGTAGCAATGTTTAAACTAGTATTATTATCTGTATATAATTATGAATAGCTGAGTGGATAGCTAATTTATTAGGGTACACAGGAGTCCAGGGCAGAAGCAAGTTTTCAGGCAAGAACTTCCAAGATGCAGATCATGCTCTTCAACATGACTTCAGTGCATGTACTCAAGTGTTGTTGTTGTTAAAAGAGAGGGTGGGGTAGAGTTGCCATCAAATTGAGACTCTAAAACTGGGTTTATTCATGCAAAGTTCACCTTTTCACCAGTCCTCTACTTTTCTTGTTATGTCTTGACTGTAATTGCCACAGATTAAGACCTCTACACTTACCATACTAAAGGAATAGTGACAATCCAGCACTAGTCTTACTAGTCCTAGTACTGATTCTGGAGTATCTGGTGATAATGAACTGTTTGTTCACTTCATAGCACTGAGCCAGTGTCCTAAGCAAACTTACATTAATACATTCCAGTGGTATCCAAGGTTTTTGCTTGTGTATAATGTGCTTCTGAAAAAAAAAAAAAAGCAAAAATTGAATTCTTTTCCTGAACTCCCACCACAAGTGGTGGTTACAGCTGCTAAGATCAGAGCATTATAAAAGAGGTCTATGACTGAGAGCCAGATGCTCCAAGAAGAAACCCAAGGTTGTTAATACAAGCATAAAGTACTAATTCCTCAAATGTAACTAGGAAATGTTCAGCCAGTTCTAAGCCTTTAAAAAGTTTTTCCCCCTTTTTTCTCCCCAGCTTTTAGCTAAACTTTTAAAAAGCAAAAATCCAGAGGATTTACAAGAGGCAAACAAGCTTATAAAATCTATGGTAAAAGAGGTGAGGTTGAGCACTTAATGTACATCGATAAAGGTGATGAATGTTTTCTAAATCTATATATTTTACTGTCTCTCTGATCTAGGTTGCATGATCCTAGGAAACCTTGAATAACTTTGCTATCTACCGTGTTTCCCCCAAAATAAGACAGGGTCTTATATTAATTTTAGCTCCAAAAATATATTAGGGCTTATTTTCAGGGGATGTTTTATTTTTTTCATGTACAACAATCTTTTGTTGTTGTTTGGTCGTTAAGTCGTGTCCGACTCTTGTGACCCCATGGACTAGAGCACATCAGGCCCTCCTGTCTTCCACTGCCTCCCGGAGGCAGTACAACAATCTATGTTTATTTAAATACAGTCATGTTATCTTCTGGTTGCTGCACAATAGTGGAAGGCGGGGTTTCACTTAACTGGGGTTTATTTTTGGGGTAGGGCTTATATTACGAGAATCTTGAAAAATCATACTAGGGCTTATTTTCAGGTTAGGGCTTATTTTCAGGGAAACAGGGTATAAGAAATATTCCAGTTTCCTTCAACAGCAACATTATGTACTTTTTGAGGTTTTCAGCTGTTAATAGCTTTTGGCAATGAGTTAAGTCAAGCAAGTTTCCCTGCTCTAGATTTATTGATTTATTGACTCTATGAGCTTCTATTTTCTGTCTTTGAGTGACTTGCTGTTGCTCATGTTAACAACCATATATGATGAAGAGCCAGGCCAATGAAATCAGTGGGCTAAGACCAACCTAAATCTGCTTTATGAGAGAGGTCCCTTTTCCCTCACCTTCCATGTATTTGCTTTGAAATCTTGAAAAAGGAATGGGGGAAGCTTGAAAGTGACTTTGGAAATGTGTGGGTTACTTTAAAGACTCAGAGGCATTATCTGGTGGGAGAGGGTTTACCTTCTTTACTTAAAGGTGACCAGATGCAAAACAACGTACAACATCTGTATGATTAATTGTTGTCCAGAAGAGGGAATTTTGGTAAATACAGTTTGTTTTCATCGCTGTATGATGAGTTGTACCCTCTAACATTGTCCTTTTCTAGACAACCACTGAAGTTACAAGAACTCTGTTCTCCTTTGCGTCTTATCATCCCGGCTTAATTTCATATATCTTCCTACTTCTTCCAACCATTTTAAGCTCATCTTCATTTGCTTCTTGGATACACACTGTCAACTGGAGTGTGTATAATTTCTCCCCCTAGTTTTTCAGTGCCTGTTCAAAAAATTCAAATGAGGTTGTTTCAGTTTTACCTTGAGATGATTTACAGAGATCAAGTAAGATTGTTGTGCAAACTTCCATGGGAGTAAATTCCATTAACTAGACAGTATTGGGTCATGATTATATACTAAGAATTGCCCATTTGCACAGTGTTGTCCAAAAGCCAAGTTCTAGTTTTCTGAAACTAGAATGTACAAACGTTATGCTTTGAATTCTAGAAACCTTGACTGTAGACACACATAGGCTTCTAGGCCTTGTAGGGTTGCTTGCTCTAGATTGCCGTGGGAGGAAACAAGAGAAGACTTGACATTGCTTCTTTTTCTTTAAAACCTGAAGGATGAGGCACGAGTACAGAAGGTGACAAAGCGCATGCATACCTTGGAGGAGGTCAACAACAATGTTAAACTGTTGAATGAGATGTTGCTCCACTATAGTAAAGAAGACTCTTCAGAAGCTGATAAAGAGCTTATGAAGGTGAGTGCAATTTTTTTCCTGTACTTTTTTAAAAAAATTCATCCCCTTATCTTGATTTCCAATTTACAAAGCAAGGGAATTTTAAATTCTGGCTTTCTATGCAAAAACAGCTATCAGCATTGTTTAGAGCACAGACACTTTAGGATATGATACCCACTTGAATAAATGCATGGCTGTGAATGAGTAGGCAAGGCATGATGAAGATGATTTTCCCATGTCTACCTTGGCTCCTTTCTCTCACCCCTTCCCTTACAGGAACTCTATGATAGATGTGAAACCAAGAGACGGACATTATTCAAGTTAGCCAGTGAGACTGAGGATAACGACAACAGTCTGGGTAAGCAGGAGTCTTTTCCCCCCTTTGCAGGGGACTAAATTACTCTGGCAGTTCTGGTTCTAACTGACTATGTATGAACCATGTGGACTTGAAAAACCATTCTTAATTGCAAATGCTCTGAGCCATTAGCAGTGTGAAATGACAAATGGCAGAATTTTTGGCAAAAGCTTGAAATTAAGAAGTGTGAAGTCTGTATTTGCACTGTCCCCTTGCAGTTCCATATTTGGCCTTAATCCAGAGTATATACAGGGAGGAATACCAGCCAGTGCACACTTTTCTGCCTCTGTCTCCTTTTGGAATGGAACCTGTACTCCAAGTACTTTACAAAGGAGCTATTTGGTTGTTATAAACAATATTCCAGATTGTATGAAAAATTTCAGTTAATAGCGAAGATATCCTCCTTTATATAGGAGAGCACCAGTAACTTACAGTAAAGGGGCTTGTTCTCCTTCCTTGTGCACCTGTTACCTCAGCACATATGTTGTGTTATACTGAAGATTAAGTGAACAAAACCCAAAGTGCAGGTGCCTCTGCTAGCTACTCATTGTTCACAAGATTTTGATAAAATTAATGTTGACCTTAGTGAACAAATGTCTTCTGAAAAAAACAAACTGCTCTTTCACTTGCATCCTCCCACCTGCAGAGCTGGGAAATGTGGCCTTCCAGATGTTGTTGAACAACAGTCTCCACCAATCTTAGCCATACTGTAAAAAATAATGCAGTCAGTGTTTTCACTATGTGGTAGTCCAAAAATTCCTATCCCAATTTACTATCCCTGTTTTTTATTGCAATTTACACTGCTAAAGTAAGTCGCAGCTAGAGTAGATCCATTTGAGTAATTGAAACCTACAAAGGCATTGATTCACCAAATCTCCACTGATTCAGTGCGTCTACTGTAGTGCAACTTAATATGCTAAGCAACAGGATTTCATTCATTCTTCCATCATGGAACTGACTGTGTAGTACATTGGTTTCTCAGCAGCTTCTCATCCAGGCACTAACCAGACCAATACTTGCTTAGCTTTAGTGAGATGGCTGCATCACATGCCCTCAGACAAAAGCAGGTCAGCTGATCCATGTTGTTCAGTTAGTATTGTTCCTTTCATTACCACAACATTAATATTACTGTGAGTTCAGATCTTAAACTTTGGCAGTAGAAATGAATGGAAAAGAGCTAGAGGGGTATACATGTACATTGCATATCAGGGCAAAGGGTGGAATTCTGGCACTTGAAGGTAATACATTTTGTAATATGTTTCTTACAGGAGATATCCTGCTAGCAAGTGACAACCTATCATGGGTAATAAATTTCTATAAAAAAGTTATTGAAAACCAAGTCAGCAATGGTGAAGTGGATGATGCTTCTGTACTTCCTACCACAGATGGTGAGTCACTTAAAAAAGAACAGGGAATACAGAAATGAAAATAGGGGTAAGGGGAATTTTGATACTAAAAACTTTTCAGATGTCATACGATTGCATACAACAATTACAACAAACAAAAATGAAGGAACAAATAAGTCAAAACTGCACAGTATTGTAATTATAGTGTTAAAATGCTTTTCCTTTTTTGTTTTCAGCTTCTTAATTATATTATTACAGCTTATATTACTCTGATTACTCAGCTTGAAAGCACAGAATATAATATCAGCTTTCTAATATGTTTACTATGCTTATTTTGGTTATGCTAATATCCATAAGTATAATCAGAAATTAGCAAAATATCACGCATCTTGGATTCAAGTTGAATCTGGCATAAACTTTGACTCTTCATTTCTATCTGGTAGTAGGGAAGTAAAAACTAAAGCAAAACTAAGCAGAACAACATTGTTACGCTTCTGGCGCAGAGTAAATGAAGACACTTTACCAGTTCTTCTTTGACGGTTATATTTACATATATGTACACTTATATACAGGCAGGTCTCTACAGCACATCTAGAAGTCTTCACACAGTCCGACAGCATGCGTGGCAGAAAATCACATCAGAAGAAGAGAACATTTCACAGACACAGTCCATATTTATACATAACCTTGTCTCTGTTCAGTCCAATCGGGTTCCAGGTGACCTCATCTCTGCACCTGGGCTCTTTCTGGTTTCACCTCATTGCATTAGCTTAGGATGATTCAGCTTTTCTCTCATCTGCACATAATGGCAGCTCGTTAATGAAACATATATGGGTTCAGGCCTATAAAATTCTATACCCTGACAAACATCAACAAGAAAACCATGATTAAGAATATGCTAAGTGCCCTCCCCTACCATTTTAAACTTAGAAAATTAGATCCAATATTATGTTTTGACAGGCTTTTTAATTATTTGCAAGATTTAAATAATGGGCTTTTGATTTTTGCTGATATTCTTTGAATTGTCTTTTATTTACATAGCTCATTAACTTTGCCATTATTGCATATCCAGCTAATTTTTCTTTCCAACTCTCTATCGCTGGACACTCTTGTGCCTTCCATTTCTTTGCAAAGGTTACTCTGGAAGCTATTAACATATATCTAAATAGGTCTTGTGAGATTCTCTCTATATGGTATTATCTGGTAAGATTCCCAGCAGCATAGTCTTTGGATGCATTGGGAATTTGATTTTTTTTAAAAAAAATATTATTTCCGCATGTACCATTATCCAGTATTTCTTCATCTTTATACAGATCCACAACATATGGTAGAAAGTGTCATCTGTCTTTTTACGCTTCCAGTGAGCCCCTTTGTATTTTTTTTACCATCTTTTCAATATCTTTTGGGGTAATATACCACTGGTAGAACATCCATTTTCTTTTTAGAGCTTGACAAGCTGTAAATTGTATGCCCTTTGTTCGTAGATTTTCCCAACATTGTAGTGATATTTCTTTGTTGAAATTTTGCATCCATTTCACCATACACATTTTACTTGTTCTTCCTCAGTATCAAACTGGAGCAATAATTTATAGGTGGTTACCTCACATCCAGAAATCTTTTTGATCTTATTTTCTTCTTGGCATGTCAAGAATTTTAAAATGATTTTGATTTTTCCCCCTGTTAATTTTATCGCTTGAAAGCAATCCAAACTTTTCTACTTGTTTCATTATATAGTGCAGTGATGATTGGGAGTGCAATATTGTGAGAACCACATCATCAGCATAGCTCTTCAAAAAGGTTTCTCCTAAGCTGTGCCTGTGTGTGACTCTACCTCCCTCCATGAAGTGTTCTCCCCCCTTCAGCACAGTGATAGTTTTCTACCCCTTTGGTTCTGGTCACGACAGAACCCTGCGAGGGGGCGGGGTGGGGGCGGAGTCACGCCTACATGCAGGGACGAAGTTGCACAAGAGAGAGGCAGAGACACCCGCCCAGCGGGGTTAAAAATTAGAGGATATATTGCTCTTCAATTTAAACTCTTTTCCATCCTCTTTGAGTTCTAGAATTTCATAGTCTTGTCTGATCCTAGAAGCAAACGCATAGATTCAGCGTGTGGATGAGACGGTGTCAGGGGGAGGGGTTTAGATTCATTAGGCACTGGGGAATGTTTTTGGGACAAGCTGTGCCTGTACAAGAGGGACGGGCTTCACTTGAAGAAACACGTAACCAGACTGCTGGCACATAACATTATAAAGGTGGCAGAGCAGCTTTTAAACTGAATCCTGGGGGAAAGCAGACAGGAACCAAGCAGCGTCCAGTTTGGGACTCCTTATCCCTGTGGAATGAGGATGGAGATGGTAGAAAACCACAAAGTGACGACAGTGTAGGAATTAGGACTGGGAGTGTGATGGGATGTGACAGTTGGTCCACTAGAACGAGAAGCTATGGGGGGGGGGAGAAACAAACAAGCAGCCCTTCTTGGGGGACCCTGTACGCAGGTGCATTTATGCAAATGCCCAGAGCGTCCAAGCAAAGATGGAAGAGCTGGTGGGTAGGGATGACATTGATATAGTGGCCATAACAGAAACCTGGTGGGATTCAGAGAACTAGTGGGATACCGCAATCCCAGGCTATACAGTGGGGTCTTGACTTGAGAACTTAATCCGTATTGGAAGGTGGTTCTCAAGTCAAAAAGTCTGTAAGTCAAGTCTCCATTGACCTACAGTGCATTGAAAACCGATTAATCCCGTAACAGGTTGTTTTTGTTCCATTTTGTTTTTTTTCTGGTCTGTAAGTCAAATCTCAGTCTGCAAGTCAAACCTAAATTTTGCGGCCAGAGAAGTCTGTAACTCAAAAAGTCTGTAAGTCAAGCTGTCTGTAAGTCAAGGGTCCACTGTAAACTCTATAGGAGGGATAGGGAGGGGCATGGAGGTGGGGAGGCCATCTATATCAAAGAAGGGGTAGAATCCAGCAGAAAGGAGAGTAGGTGTCAAGGGGCAGTTTTCACAATGGAGAGAGATGAAGAGCGGTGTGCCCTAGGGATCTGTCCTGGGACCTGTGCTTTTCAACCTGTTCATAAATGATTTGGAGACAGGGATAAGCAGTGAGGTGGCCAAGTTAGCAGATTGCGCTAAACTTTTCCGGGTGGTGAAGAACAGAAGTGAAGAGCTCCAGAAGGATGTCTCCAAACTGGGAGAACGGGCGGCAAAATGGCAAATGTGTTTCAATGTAAGAAAATGTAAAGTAATGCACCATGGGGGCAAAAAATAAAAACTTTATTTTGTTCTCCAGTTACCATTTTTTTCATTCTCTTTTCATAGAATGTATGCAAGATATCTTCCTGGTTTGTTTGTGTGTTCAAAGTGTTTTGCTTTAGAAAAATTATTTTTTTCTGCATATCTTTAGTTTGAAACATATCTAATTTATTTCTTCATTGTTTAATTTCAATTAGTACTGTTTTTTTTCAATGATTTTTACATGGACCATCTAAAGTCCTAATCCTTTCAGTTACATTTTTTATTTGTTTCATCTTTCCTTTCTTTTTCTTAGAGAAAAACAGCTTCCCCCTTATGTATGCTTTGCTTGCTTCCCAGACATTTGCCATAGAGAGGTCTTCTGCAATATTTAGCTTTAAAACTCTTCTATATCCTGTTTAGAGGGATGTGGTGGTGCTGCAGGTTAAACCGCAGAAACCTCTGTGCTGCAAGGTCAGAAAACCAGCAGTCGTAAGATTGAATCCACGTGATGGAGTGAGCTCCCGTTGCTTGTCCCAACTCCTGCCAACCTAGCAGTTTGAAAGCATGTAAAAATGCGAGTAGATAAATAGGTACCACGTTGGTGGGAAGGTAACGGCGTTCCGTGTCTAGTCGCACTGGCCATGTGACCACAGAAACTGTCTTCGGACAAACGCTGGCTCTATGGCTTGGAAATGGGGATGAGCATCGCGCCCTAGAATTGGACATGACTGGACTAAATGTCAAGGAACCTTTTATATCCTGTTTGCATTCTTTTAGTACATCTTCTTGCAGCGAAAGATTACCATTCATTCTCCCTCGTCTTTTTGGTATCATTTCTCTTTGTCAAGTAGTCAATATTGGATTATGATCGGCAATTGTTTTTGGCTGAATTTTGATGGATTTCAAATTTGTAAGTACAGTGGTGCCTCGCATAGCGAGGTTAATCCGTTCCGGATTAACCTTCGCTATGCTGAAGCATCGTTGAATTGGGCAGGGAATTCCATTGGAACGCATTAAACATGGTTTAATGCAGGGGTCTCAAACATGCAGCCCGGGGGCCATTTGCGGCCCCCCAGATGATAGTTTGTGGCCCTCGCCTTGCCTGCCCCCTCAAAGCACCCACACATCCTCTGCTGTCAAGAGTAAAAAAAAAAGCCTTGCCTCGGTCGCCAGCTCTCTCGCAAGACAGCACCTCTTGCACCCTCCATCCAGAACTGCAGCCTGCCAGCCAGCCCACCTGTCTGTCGGCTAAGGAAACTCCTGGGTGGCTTCCTAGGGCTCTTGCTCTGCTCGGCGGAAAATCTGCTGTGGCCCAGCCTCACCCAGACTCTGCCTCTAGCGGCTCCCAGGTAAATTGAGTTTGAGACCCCTGGTTTAATGCGTTCCAAATGGGCCGAATACTCACCGTTCAGCGATGCTTCTTAATGGCCGGCAGCCATTTTCGCGCCCTCCCCTCGCTCAACGAGGGCGCGAAAATGCTGCGCGCGGCCATTTTGGGCCATTTCTGGGCTTCCGGCGGCCATTTTGGCCGCTGAGCAGCTGATCGTCGGGGCTTCGTTTTGTGAAGATCGGTAAGCGAAACGCTTACCGATCTTCACAAAGCGAATTTTGCCCTATCTAAAAAACGTTGAGCGATCGCATTAGCGATCCCAAAAAAGGGATCGCTATGCGATTTCGTCGTTGTACGGTGTGCTCGTTAAGCGAGGCACCACTGTAATGTCTTAGATTTCTTACACATATCAATTATTGACTGCCTGGTGCATATCTGAGAGGAAAGTATAGTCTCTTGAGGAAGGATTGAGGGTTCTCCACACGTCCTCTAACTTCAACAGTTGCATGTATTCGCTGACAATGTTAGGTAGTTTACCTCCTTCGTATTTTTATGATCTGTCGTTTTTGTGTCAAACACCCCGTTTATATCCCCAATGATAATAGTTTCTTCCTTAAAGTCCAGTAATTTTCAAAAATCTTTTAAAAAATCTTTTCAAAGAATTTCTTTTCAGCATTACAGTATTTGAGCATATACTGTATTGATGCTAATATATATATTCTGTCTTCTGGTGATCTTATTTTTAAGATAATATCTTAATGTCTTCCTTTGGAGTCTTGTAATTGACTTCTAGTACCAGGCATGGATCGCTTCTCTCTCTCTCTCTCTCTCTCTCTCTCTCTCTGTCTGTCTCTCTCTCTGCTCCTTTTTTTTTCTCATTGACTAAAGACATATAAACTTTGCCCCTTTTTTTGTTGTTTAACATTTGTTCATGTTCTTTCTTGACATGGGTTTCTTGAATACAGGTTATAGATACATTCTATTTCTTTAATGATTCAGTGTTTTAGATGTGGAATTTAAGCCATTAACATTTATGGATAGAATCTTTGTCATATCCATTTTAATAAGAGAGCAGTGGCTTGATCAAGCTTTCCTCTTCTTTTTCTGGGGCTTCCCCCCTTTCTTTTATTGGTTTTTCAAATGTGTTCCCAATCATCAGTTCTTCAGCTAATTTCTTAGCATGGTCTGTCATCAGAATTGTTTTGATGCCTTTAGATAGTGAAAATTTCAAGACAAATGGAATTTTCCAGTGGTATCTTATTCCTTTCTTTTGTAAAATTTGCCTGAGAGAGTCAAAATATTTTCTTTTCTTTCTTAACACAGATGGAGGGAGATCTTGGAATGTTGGTACCCCTTTACCAGAGACTATAAATGGGAAATCTATTTATACCCTGTTTCCTCAAAAATAAGGCCTAACCTGAAAATAAGCCCTAGCATGATTTTTCAGGATGCTCGTAATATATGGTCTGTGCCCAAAATAAGCCCCAGTTAAGTGAAACCCTGCCCTCTACCATTGTGCAGCAACCAGATGGCATGACTATATTTGAATAAATTTAGATTGTTGTACATGAAAAGAAATTAAACATCTCCTGAAAATAAGCCCTAATGTGTTTTTCTGAGCAAAAATTAATATAAGACCCTGTCTTATTTTCAGGCAAACATGGTATTTATAGAGTAAATGAATATATTAAATATTAGTATGTTATAAGAAAAGAAATGTGTATAGAAATATGAAGAAAAGATTAAAAAAAAAGAAAAATAAGCTTTCTTCCCCTTCAAATTGAAATAAAAATTCTCAGTAGTATAGATTTGCAACCTTGGCCAGTCGATGTCTCTGATGAGGAGCTCTCACCAAAGCATCCACATGTAGAACAGCAGGAAAAAGAGAGGTCCATTTCTCTCCTTGTCTGGTCCCACTCCTTTCCAAAAAAGCAATAAACCAGCAACCAGAAGATGACTTAACACACCACCCTTTTCTTCTTGGGAGAGACGGGAATTGCATCAAGCTCCCTTCATATTGGGATAGGAGACCACTAGGTGATAATGGCATTGGCCAGTAGGGTTCAGAAAGGTTTCTGCTTGACCCTGTTCAGGTACTGGATCTGTCACGGCCCTCCTCGATTACAGCCCTCATTGCATAACTGGCCCTGTCCTAATGTACAGACTTCTGCTTTGGCTTGTTGCATCTCTTTCCATTTCCCCTGTTCTTTCCAGGAAGTGACTCTGCCAGTAACAGTACACTCATCGATCTGGCAGGATTGGATGTGTCTAGTACGCTGCTGCCACCAATGCCTCCTACAACATTAACACCAGGCCCCACGCTAACTCCGGCGCCCGCTTCCTCAGAAATCCCCATCCTCCCACCTCCTCCTCAGACAGCCTGTCACTCCCGGAGCCGTTCATCCAGCCAAGCTGAAGCCACGGCTGCTCCTTTGACCAGCGCGGCCAATTCCCTCTCCTTGCTTGATGAGGAGCTTCTGTGCTTAGGTAAGCTGGGTATGGCATGGATGTGCAGATCGTGGGCGGGCTGGGGCTGCTGCTCCTGCAGCGCCACACCAGCTTTTAGCTTCAGTGTGTCTCCACTGCTGAATCCTTATAAAAAAGTTTCCTGGGTTATATTACCAAGTTTATGAAAGGTGGCTTGTGCAGACATTGCTTGTCCTGGATATAATATAAGGAGGTTGAGATAGCCAAAAGGTCATCACCTCAACAACTGATTGTGAGGGAACTCCCCACCACCACTATATCAGGCAAACTGGTGACCTGGAATAATTAAGGAGACTGTTTCCCTGTATGGCACAGTATTTGCATGCTTGCATGGATTGGGTCTTCTTCAAACATATCTTATTAGTCTAGGAACAGTATATCTGATATGAAGCAACTGGATTACTCCTTGTTTTTGTGTAATAAACGTAGTCTGCATATGTGCATTGTGCCTACAACCAGAGAGCAGTGAGAAATTAGTAAGTGAATGTCCAGATTGGCTAAATGGAGCAGTGGGCAACTTTTGTCAGTCTGAGGGCTAATCTTTTTCCTCTAGGAACTGCACAGACAATCCCCATATGAAAAGAAAAAAAATTAAAACAGGTGGGGATGAAACAGAAAGTGGTGAGATAGTGCAGATGCTGCACTGCTTAAAAGGTGTGTTGCCATTCCTGAAGCTACCAGAAACTGCAGTCCCCCCTTTTTTCCCCAGTGAGGGACTAGGAGATGTTGGGGTGGTGCTCAGGGAAAGGCTGAGATCCACAAAAACAGCCTTAGGAGCTGCATGCAGCTTCAGACTATACTTTTCCAACCTATGGCTTAATGTGTGTCTTTTACCAGATTTTCCAAAGACTTGCTGAGTTTAAATTAGCAATACCTTCTCTGAGATAAGTAGTTTCATTTCATTCACACGTGTAGCTGGTCCTCCATGTTCATAGTAGCAGCCCACTTGATAACAGGTCCAGGCAGTGTGACTTGCCAAAGACAAGAATTGTATCACCCCATATGAGTCTTCTTAGCTTTTAAGACGTTCCGGGGAAGCCCTTTTCTTGGCCCCACCACCTTCCCAAGCTCATTTGGTGGGGACACGAGAGAGGGCCCTCCCAGTGGTTGTTTCCAGGCTTTGGAATGCGCTGCCCTGAGAAGCCAGGTTGGGCCCCTCCCTCTGGTCCTTCCGTCGTCGTCAGGCAGAGACCTCCTTCTTTAGGCAGGCTTTTAAGCACTAGGTTGTCTCGGGAATGCTGGCTTTTAACTTGCAGATTTTTAAATGTTTTTGAATTGTTTTTAAACTTGGTTTTTAAAGATCTTAATATATGTTTAATTTTTTAAAAAATTGATATTAACATAGTGTTTTTAAATCTGTGATCCGCCTTGGTCCCCTATGAGGAGAAAGGCATTTTATAGATAAATAAATGGTGGAGCATGGCCTCAACTCTCCATCATCTCAGACTAAAGCATTTCACACCAATTTCCATGAAGATTTCCATATGCCTCCCTCTACTAAAATGTTTTGCACTTTCATTCATTCCATTCTTATATATTGTCTGATGTACTCAGGTCTGAATGACCCAGCTCCCCCTGCAGCAAAAGACACAGCGGAGAGCAGCCAGTGGAGCATGTTCCAGGTATTCTGCTTTATGTTGCTGAGATGGCATTTACACTCAAGACAGTATAGTTATGAATGTCAGGGGTTGGTAATCTACATGAATGCAACAGGGATTAATTTGGCTGTCACTTTCTCGCACATGCTGTCTGAAGAATGCTGCGATAAACACCATCCTGCCCTTCTAATTGAATATAGATTGTTTCCATCCTTTGCAATAATTGTAAGTTCTCAAAAGGAGTCAAAGACAGCCTGGGATGGAAGCCTTTCGTGCTATGTTGTAGCCTTTACACCTGGATCTCACTCCGTTTTAGAATACAGTATATCTTGCCACATGGAGTGTAATTATGAAGAATCATGATAGGTGGAAGCAAAATATTTCTCATTGTGCGATAACCAATGTTTTCCTGCTTTCTCTTGCAGAATGAACCAGTAGATCTGGACTTCTTGAATCCCAGTCCAGCTTCTGTTGCTTGCAACTCTGCAGTGAACCCTCTTCTTCCTACTGTATCACAGTCCACGTGTGGAACAGTAACATCTCTTCACTCCACATTCACGACCCCTCAGCCTGTTCCCACTATCCCTGGCCCTTCCTCGGGCCCCTTTTTTTTCCCTGCTGGGCCACCTTTGGGCCCTCCTAATACAGTGCCAGTTGGCCCTGGCTACCTTGGCCCTGCTATGGGAAGCAATGGTCTGCAGAAGGTGGATCCGTTGGGACATCTTCTGGACGAGAGCAAAGGGTAAAGCCTTTATTGCCTTCCCACTGTCTCGGTTTGATAATACAGTAATTGCTACCGTTTCTTTCTCAGGAATTGAGGCATTCCTCTTTAGATCATGCTGCCTATGCCCTTCTGAATTATTGGAATATTTGTTCTCTTAATTCAGTGGTGCTAAACTGTTTCTTGAAACAAGGAAGTACTTCTCGCCATGACACCTCACATTTTGAAAAAAATGTACATGACCCCACGTCTACAAAAGGTCACTGTGTGCGCGCACATGCGTGCACGGTTGTATCTGTGACTTCAGCGTTTTGTATCTCACTCTGCCAAGGAACTTGGGTCTCAGCAGGCTGGAAGCAAAACAAAACAATCACTTTTTTTGGAGAAGGCCAGTACTATGTTTGCAGACATTCGGTTCTATTTGCCATCTAATATAAATTAAAGTTAAGGTCATAAAACCTTCAGTAATATAGTTGTGAGTGAGCACCAACAAACAACAAGTGATTCAGTTCATAGTTAAAAATGTTAAGAATACTGTTATTCACAATTATGAAAACCTTGCCTCCCACCCTTGGCCCCAAAGCCTCACACGGCTAGTTGAGCAGAACTGTCAAATGTGACCTAAATAGGTATTATACATAAGAGGGGGAAAAACCCTATTCAACTGAGAAATAATTAATTTAAAATGTAAAATTAATATGCAAGTGCAATAATTCCAATTCTGACGTGGCCCTGAAATGGAAATAAAATCTGTCCCAAATATATCTTGTTGGGAGGGCATTCTCTCATTGGGTAGGCACTACCATAGGGAAAGTCCTAATTTTTTGTAAATACTTTGTATGCATTAAGTGGGTCGACATGTACAAGAGGGAATGAGGTTTAATGAGTAAAGGCAAAGATTTTTGCATTTCTCCTGTCCCCATAACTGGGTTGTCTTATGTATGAATTCTTCATGAAATTATGTCTTTGTATAAAATTATAATGCACAGCAAAGCATAGATAGGAGGACATTGAGTGGTACCTTCTTTCATAAAAATACAAAATGCAGACATGCAATTACTTCTGCAAATCCCTACAGCCATAAGAAAAAAGGATACCCAGTGTGATGTAGTGACAGACTAGGATTCAGGAGACCTGGGTTCAAATCCCCACTCAGCCATGGAAACTTACTGGGGATGTGGAACTGGTATATCATCATCATCATCCTTTGCCATCAAGTCAATTCTGACTAATGGCAACCCTTTTCAGGGTTTTCCAGGTAGAGAATACATGGAAGTGGTTTGCCATTCCCTTCTTCTGCGGGCATCCTGGGACTGTGCAGCTTGCCCCCAAGGCCACGCAGGCTGGCTCTGCTCCCAGGAGGCACAGTGGGGGGAATCGAACTCCCAACCTCTGGCTCTGCAGCCAGATACTGGAATCACTGAGCTATCCAGCCAGCTTGGAACTGGTAAAATCACTCTTTCAATATCACTTACCTTGACAGCCCTATCTAGGGTAGCTACAAGCTGTTTCTGACTTGATGGCACATACCAACGACATAAGGAAAAAGTTGTGCATTGTTCATTTCTGTGTCATGTGCTTTAGATGAGTGAGGCACAGGGCAATGCAAGTATTCTTAGGCCACTGCATGACAAGAGAGAGACAAGCACTTGGCAGATGCTTTGTTCTCATTATTTTACACTCACGTGTGGGGTAAACCACAAGCACTATCTAACAACATGTCACAAAACCTTGGTATGTAAATAGTAAACAATAAAATGACAATCACCTGCTCTTGAAAAAAAAAGGCTCTTGGATACTTTGTGAAGCAACAGATATGGAGCACAATCAACCTCCACCTCATTTCATGTTACTATATCTCCTCACCGTGCTGCTGGGGATCTTGTGTGACAGAATGCTGGCAGAGGGGTCCTCTGGCTGCTGGCTGCCTGCCTTTGTTCACTCAGCACCAGTGACACAGTGGGAAATAATGAGGTGCTAGTGTGCAACATGGGATTTTTAAAGGGTCAGCGGTAGCCAATGCAGAATCCAAAAGGTCAGATTATATAGCATAAGAGGAAAATAAAAGTAGAGCCAAGATAGTACTAGAGAAGTGTTTCAGTTGAGACTTTCTTGTGCTGTGGCTTAACTGGTTTCCCTCTCTCTCTCTGTCCACCTCTGCAGGACATCAGCTCAAGCAAACAGAGCAACTTCTGTGTTCCATGCCGGAGCTGCCCTGCCCGTTGCCACTTCTGCACCTCTGACAACTGGCACAGGATTGCCAGTCACTACTTCAGGAGTGCCTATGATTCCATACCCAAGCAACTGCCCGTCTGGATCAGGAAGCCCCCTCTTCCAGCCTGCCTCATTCCAGCAGCAAGGAAGTCCTGTGAGAGGATCTGAGATCTCCTTGGCCAATGTCCATGTTCCTCTGGAGTCCATTAAACCTAGTAGGCATCAAAGATCTTTTATTCTTAGATATTTAAGTTCACTGAAGCTTCCCCTTTTTAATAATTTGGAAGAGGGGGTATTCTTTCACTTGATGCCTGCTGTTGTCCCAAGGAAGTGTGTGGATTTTGTGAACAGTGTGCAGGAAATCTGCATGACTACGCTGTTTCTCCTACACTGAAGCAAGAGTCTCTCTTACTGAAAGAAAAAATCTGTATTTCAAGAAAGATATTCAAGTGTAGTTCGCCACAGTTTGCTCAAGAATGGAACAAAATAACACTTGTTAATCTTGTGGTTTTCTGTCACCTGACATACAAGTCATGGAGTTCTAGCATTTGCTTTTCCATACAGTACATTCTGTTTTTCTCTTAGCACGCTGTCTCTTTCCCCCACTACTCACAACATTTCATCATTGGACTGTATTCTGGAAATTAAGAAAATGTACATTTTTGCCTTGTAGTCTGGTGGTCGTGATATAATGGGGTTTATATAACTCCAGTTTGATATCGAGGTTGGCTGACGAGATCTAGTACTTAACAAGGCTCATGGATACATAGTGAACCTCCCAAGGATGGAGTGCAGGCATTGGCTCCCTTTTTGCTTCCATGACAGATTCAGAGTTCTAGCGCTAACTTATAAAGCCCTTAATATTTTGGGACCTTGCTATCTTTTGGAGTGTGTCTGATTAAAATGGTCTACCTGGGCCTCCCATTCTATCCAGGCTTCACAGCTGTGGATGGTCCACCCCTAGAGAGACCGGGAAAACTACTACCAGGAATCAGTGGCGGCTGCAATCTTATGGAATGTGCTTCCTATAGGTATACACCAAGCTCCCTCCTTCTTGAACTTCAGGAAATGGGTGAAATCTCAGCTTTTCAAGGAGGCCTTTAAGAACATCCTCCCCCCATGACACTCTTGCAGATTTGGTTTGTTTTTATCAATTGTGTGTTTTGTATTTGGTGTGTATGTGTTTTGAATTGTTAGCTGCCCAGAGTAGTGGCTTGCCCCTAGATGGGTGAGAATAGTCCAGTCAGTCAGTTAGTCAGAAGAGCATGTTCTTCCCACCTCCTTCTGTACCAAATCTGGTCTAGATACATAGATATAAAAACTGATGGTTGATGCCTCCCCCCATTTACATTTAGTGCCTGTCTCATCAGAATTTGCACTTAGGCAGTTCTGGTTTAAAATTGATGCTATAGAACTTCTGTAATGAAACTCCCACCATCCTGGATGGTAAGCCTAATGCAGCGCCATCATTCCAAATATATTGCTGGGCTATGTAAACACGTTATGATTCCTTGTAGGCAGTGCTCTTCCTGTGACGGCCTACGACAAGAATGGCTTGCGCATCCTACTACATTTTGCAAAGGAGTGTCCACCTGGGCGGCCTGATGTGCTGGTCGTGGTTGTATCCATGTTGAATACGGCACCCCTGCCAATCAAGAACATGGTGCTTCAAGCGGCAGTGCCAAAGGTAAAGAGGCCTAGATGGTTTTTGGCAAGCATCGGTCTAGAGAAATGCCAGAATTGTCTTTGTGTTGGAGGGAAAAGAGATCAGAGCCCCATCTGTGGAATCTGAGCGGCTAGGGGGGAAGATTTGGACAAAGAGGGTGGCAGTCCAGCCACTTCCAGTGAGAAAGCAGGACACTTTTCCTTCTAGTACTTTGCAAGGATTGTTGTTGCAAATATGTCCCCTGGGCATATTTGGATAGAATTAAAACCAGCAGGCTCTTATTCCCATGAAATGAAATGAAATTTGGGATGCCAGTTGGTGCATCTCTGAGGCCCAGTCCACTTCTCTGGGAAATTGCTCAGTATTCTCTTCCATCTCTCCAATGATACTTAGTCATGTAACTGTTTTTCCTGCACAAACAACCCTTTACCTTCTCTCTAATCTTTTTGGCCCACAGTCCATGAAAGTGAAGTTGCAGCCGCCTTCAGGTACGGAGCTCGCCCCATTCAGTCCTATCCAGCCACCAGCGGCTATTACGCAGGTCATGTTGCTGGCAAATCCTAGGAAGGTGAGAGGCCTGGCATTCACCACGGCAGCCTTTCTTCTTAGAGGAGCAGGGGTGGGTTCTGTCGCTTTAAGGTGGGCCACTAAGCTGAAATGTTGTGCCTCTGCTCTGTGTTGTCTCGTGCAGAGATGGAACACACAGACTCCTTGCCCTGCTATGTGTTCCAAGGCAGTAAATCTTTGAATATCAGCTGCCATGTACCAGCAACAGGGCATGGCAATGGGCTTCCTTGTTTTGTGATCTTCCGGAAGCATCTGATGACTGTTGATGGTAATGGATTTTAACTCGCTAGTCATGTGCAGAAAAGTAGAAAGATCAGCATATATGCACTGTTCTGCCTTCCACCAGGTTACTTCCATGCAGCAGTCGACAACACAGTGCATTATGTAATCTAAGACTAATGCTGTTACAAGATTGCCCACCACTGCTATGTCATGTACCATATGTCAGGAGAGTTATTTTCTGACTGCTCTCTTGCTTGAGGAACATAAATTCAACATTTTTTTTCTTCTGCATCTTGTTCAACTTTAAAACTTTGAATGTTTAATAAGTACTCAACTGGATGCAAGCCTTTTGCCTTGTTCCTTGAACAAACTCAACCGGAGAAAGAGCCCACTGGCTTCTTTACTAGCCAGTTGCTACCCTGTCTTGGGAAATTAGCCTTGAAGCCATGTGACGTTAATCTCACTGTGCAAATCCAAAACTAGAAGGATGCTGGAATTGTGGCATGCATGCATGTGAAGCACATCCAGTCTGCAGCATCATTGTATTTGGCTGCCAGCAGCCTTTGCAAATGTTAATCAAGAGGTGATATTGCAAAATTGAGTGAGTGAATGGACATTTTGACATTCATCATCTCTGGGTTGATGTTATGCTTCTATTGCTTTAATTCAGTGTACTTGTATCTGCTTCTCCACCCTCCCAAAAAAAGACAGCCCAAAGCAGATAACACTGTTGGTGATTATTGACATTACAGTACAGGTACTACTATTTCTGATCTTTCCCAGCTGCTTCCGCGGTCTTTTTTGGCTGACAAATGGGATGAAAACTTTAGATTAAAAATTTATCCAAGAATGTGAAACTTTGGTTTGCAAATAAATTGTTGCTAAAACTTGATTTTACTCCCAAGTCCTAATCTTTATCTCCCATTTGTCACTTCGGACTGCTGTGCCAGGTGTCACTTAGACTCTTCCTTTTTTCATTAGTTTGTCTAATGTGTTTTCTAGCTGGCCCTTACACTGTGTTTTTTTTCTGCATTGCAGGAGAAGGTGAGGCTGAGGTACCGAATGACTTTCACACTGGGAGACCATCCCAGCACAGAAGCAGGGGAAGTAGATCAGTTTCCCCCAGTTGAACAATGGGGGAACCTATGACCCAGACATCTCAGAGACTGGAATGAATGTGAACTGGAAAGGCTGTATGCGGTATCCGTTAGTGATATTTAGCTTTGTTTACATGTCCTGTCCACTCCGCTTATAGCGTTAGTCCAGAATGTTTCCTGCACTCTGGGGTGAAGTAGTCCGAGGCATAAATGCCAGGTATGAACTTGTGTGGGCCACCAGGAACAGAGGCCTGTGTGGCTGGCTGCTTTATCTTGGCTACCTGGTTCTACCTTCTACTTTGTTAAACTTGAACTATGATCATTCTGGAGAGCTCTGTAAGCAGAAGAGGAGCACATTGATAATTTTTAGTGCTTGTCAGATGTGTATCAAGGGCTATGATGCCTTCATTAATTCCTTTGGGGCAGAGCCCTAATGGATGTCCCTATGCTGTTTTTTTTACCTCTTTGGTGCCAGAACTAGGACAACCTGTAGGCTTCAGAGCAATAACACAGGCTCCACAAGAGGAAGTTCATGTCACTCCATGTTTTTCTTTTATCTTCTAGGCAACATCTCTCCTAAAAGCCAACACAGCCCAAAAGGGTGAATAGCTGGGTATTTACATTTGCCACATTAATGCTCAAGCTGTTGCCTTTGGTTTTATACTTTCAACAGACTCAGCAATGTGTGCTTTCCAAGAGTCTGACAAGATTGTATGCGCACAGCCCTGTGGCAGCTTTTTATCTGCATTCAATAGTTGTGTTTGCCTTTGAGCTAAAATGGTATTAACAGTTAGTTATAAAGGGACAGTTTGTCCATTGTTCAGATGGAGGCATAATGATACATCAGTACTGAGAAGGGGCATCCATCCACTTTTGTTATAACTAGTAATCAGGGTCAAAGCTAAGAACTGGTGCAGCTAAGACTTTCATTCTCCTGCTGATGGCAGTATTATTAGTTAAGAATATAAAATGTACATACAACTGTGGGAAAATGCCAGACCTGCAGATAAGGGAAAACAGAAGCCATGGTAATGCATGTGCTGGATTTATTATCCTGTATATTATTTATCCCAAATATTAAGTGGCTAAGTGCAATTGTCTCCAGGAGGAGAGACCCCCTTTGTTGAGAGAGATTTCTTTCATCGTTGGTATTTATGATCGAGCACCTGAGCCATAAGGTGAGAATCACTGGTTGGGTGATTGCTTCCTCCTTATCTACCATTAGGGTTTTTTTTGTCTAAATAGTCTTTCAACAAAAAACTGTGAGCAGATTGCTTTTATGAAAAAATACTGTATATTCTTGTCCTGAGTTAATCTTATGTTAATCATAGGCAGAGAAAGATCTGTGGAATGAAATCTAAATAGGAGCATTGCTTAGATGTGCAGAGAAAGTTTTGCTGAAGCAAAGGTAATGATGTGTTTCAGAACTCAGTCCTGCAATCAGCAGCTCTCATGTATTTTTGGCTACCTGGTAACACAGTAGATTTAAAATCACCGTGGAGCCATCAGGCATCTTCTCCAGTAGCTTGTTTCCTCAGTCAGTACAAGGTACAGTTACAACGTAAAGAGTGTCAGTGACCTTTGGCCAGATCAGATTGGTGTATATAGCTACAAACTATGTGAAGAGACCCTGATGAGTAAGAAGACTGGTATGGGGGACTACATTTGTTGTGTTCAGCTGATGTGGAAAAGCTCTTGATAGAGTCCCTACTTCTTTTTCAGCCTTGTTACTGTGAGGTTTGTGCTTAGGCTACTGAAGTCTGCCCCACTGCCATAACCTATTCAGAGAGAGGAGGTGTCACTGCTAGAGCTTGCCTGTAGGCAAGCCACTCTTCCTGACTGTGGAGACCAGGAGGGGAAAAAGCACAAGTGCTTTCTACTGAATGGCTTTCTCAACATCAGCAGTGTTGCCCTACCCTACTGTATAATCTAGCAAGTTCCCCATAGTCTTGCTGTGTGGAAACGTACTGTTACAAGCTTCAGAAATTATTTATGAATGTTACTTGTTCATAGGCTGAAGTTGTAGCTTCCTACCAAACACTCAAGGTTGTAAATATGTTCTCAGAAGCATTTGTTTTTCTGCATGTACAATAAAATTGCTTTCTCTACTCTCCTTCAGGTGTCTTGTAGCCACTTCATATCGGAGTGTTTTTTTTTTCATTTCTAAAGCATAAGGTGCAACAGCTCATACTTGCTTTCCAACAACAGCACTTGTGACTAAGTGCTCAGCGTTTACACTAAAGCAGTAGACATACTGTACCTAGTTATGAGGTGAAGCTGAATTAAAGTTTATAAATTTCTTGTAAAGCTTAGTAACTGACAACACATTGCTTGAAAACTAGAATTACATCTGCCCCTTCTAGTAAAGTTTTTTTAAAAAGTAGAGAATTGTTCAGATTAATGAATAAATATATACAATACATCCTCTGATCTTGGACAAGAACAGACTTAGATCTTTTACAAATGACTGACAGACTAGATGCAGGTCCTCATGACTAGGTTGTTTTACAAGACTGTTTATTCTAAGGCATCTTAAATTGCTAAGAAAGGACTGACTGACAGACTAGATGCAGGTCCTCATGACTAGGTTGTTTTACAAGGCTATTCTAAGGCATCTTAAATTGCTAAGAAAGGGACAGTGGAGACACGAGTTAAATTGGCTGGAAAAGAGATTGCAAGAGAAATGCAAAAGATGACATTTATTTGTAAAAAATCCATCTCTGGTATGTACATCAAGTCAATAAAGCAAAGCTTGCAAATAATTACGCTAAGCTGCTTTCAGGATTCTCCCAATGTGCCTTCTTTTACAATGGCTCGTGCAAGGTTTCGTGCCAGAGCGAGTCTCAGCATTTCTACTTTCACAGTCTCTGCCTCATCAACCTAGAAAAAAAAATGAAAATTCACCAAATTAAATTACATGTCCTAGATGTTACTTTCTTTCTCTGGCTTCCCAGTAATTCCTTCTTCCTAGAATGTATGCATTCATATTGATGGAGATGTGTCTGTGCAAAGCCACCTCTGAGAACTTTCTAGACAGAGGTGGTTTTGGCAACAGTCCCACCCCTCCCATCTACAGCACACACACCGTCACACTACTTCTACTTCAGCCATCCCTGTTACAAATACACAACAGTGGTGTGGAAATAACAATACTGTTGAGCATGACAAATCCATGTATAACATATACATATTCATAACACATAGATGTCTTCATAGTACTCCGAATTGGTTTCTTCCAACCTAAACAACCCGTGTTTTAACAAGGCACTGGGATATATCTCCCATAAGTCGCAGCAAACATCAACAGTCTGTTAATGAGCTTCAGGCTTCTCCATGTCTCACATCAACTCTGCCCATTTTATTAATCTTGTTTCCAAACAGATTTTGGTGATTATCTTTTCCAATGGAACCTGTATTCTTAATTTTGAATATCCTTTCAACTCCATTGCTCACTCAGTGTCAAAAAGGATTCTCTCCTTGTCTGAGTGGACAATCGCCCAGAGGAGGCAGAGGAGGGAAGGGTGCTGCTGTTGGTGAGTGGCTGAGATTGCCTGGAGGAGTCGGGGAGGGAAGTGCGTGGCACCCGTAGAACACCCTGCGTGGGTACCAGGGTCAAACTACTGAAGCATGGATCGTACCCATCTCTAGGTCTAGTGTCAGTTTCTCATCATTTGAAAATCATCATCTGCAGGAAATTAAAATTGCAACATTGTGCTCAGAACTTTATGGCTGCTAATCAGGTCAGCCCTCCAACAACAAGGGAGCCTAATAAAGGGGCCCCTTCTGTCTTTTGACTACTCAAAATCCGGGGTTGTACTTGGCTTGCTCTGCTTGCAGAGGCTGGACAAGGTGGAAAACAGCTGAAATGTTTCCCAGGGCTTCTTAACAGGCATTTCTCTCCAGCAGTTATGGAGGGCTTAAAAAACAAACTTTTCTTGTGATTCAGTTTACTGCTTTACTGATGGTATAATGCAAAACGACAACAAAGCAAACACCCCAATGTGCACACGCCATTGCTTGTCCCTGTAGTCCTCTAAAACATTAAAAGGCTTGGACAAGCAAGGAGACATAGAATCATAGAATAATGAAGATGGAAGGGACCTATAAAGCCATCGAGTCCAACACTGTGCTAAATGCAGGAATACAAAGATAAAGAAAGGTTACTTACCTGTAACTCTGGTTCTTCGAGTGGTCCTCTGTGAATGCACACTAATGGGTTAAATCTGCACTTGTGCAGAGGCCTCGGAATATTCTAGAGCTTAAAGTAACACTTTTGGCTCCGACCCCCAGGACCTCATGGTCCGCCCGTCCTAACAGTTACCTCAGTTCCCCAAATTCCGCTGCTGCTCTAAGGTGAGACAGCCGTGACGGAAAGAGGGGAGGATGGGCGGGACGTGTGAATTCACAGAGGACCACTCGAAGAAAGAAAGGTTACTTACCTGTAACCATGGTTCTTCGAGTGGACCTCTGTGAATTCACACATATGGGTTTAGTCTGCGCCTGCGCTGACATTCTCGGAGCATTCCAGAGCTAAAAGTAACAATTTTATGGTATGATCCCCCATGAGGCACAAGCTCCTCCCACCCAAGATTCCCCTCAGTTCCTGCAATTTGTCCGCCGGGCACGAGAGTTATACAACAATAAGATACCCGTGACGGACAGAGGGGAGGATGGGCGGGTAGTGTGAATTCACAGAGGTCCACTCGAAGAACCATGGTTACAGGTAAGTAACCTTTCTTTCTTCTTCGTGGCCTCTGTGAATACACACATATGGGTGACTGGCAAGCTTACTTATTGGCAGGTGGGACGTCACGGTAGGAAGGATGCCAACACATTTCTGCCAAATCCAGTGTTACTGCGTGTACCTACATGTAGCCAGTAGTGCCCCACAAAGGTAGATGGCATGGATCATATTGCTGCACGATAATGTCAAGAATCTTGATTTTACTCTGGATGCAGCCAAAGTAAACAGCACTCCATGGAGCGAGGCTAAAGCTGATTAGACGGTGACTCGTCTGACCACTGGCAAGCCATAGATACAGTGTGGACCATCGATCTAGAGATGGATAGGATGAAACTGGACTTTCGAAATTAAAAGAATGAAAGCATAAAAAGAGCCTGTCATCTGTTTAGAAGCTCTGGCAGTGTCCAGACAAAATGCTGGTGAGCGTCTTACATAAATATTGTGGAGCATGTGCTCTAAAGGAGATGATGGTGATCTGAAGAATGATGGTAAGATGAAGCACAGATAAACATGAAAACTAGTCGAATAGGTCAGAAATGAGACATTAAGGTAGGAAGTCACGTTATCAGGAAAATTGAATAAAAGGTGGATCGAATCACAATCCAGCTATTTCCCATGTTCCCTTGACGGATATGACAGCCACTAGGAAGGCTGTTCAAAGTAAGTAATTTCGCATTTGAAGAGAAAATGGGCTCGAATGGCGGGCACATGAGTGAATTAGAATGATCTATAGACCATTGAGGAACAATGTGTTTACATGGAGGACAGGTGGTACTGAGTCCTGTGAAAAGATGTTTGACCCTAGAATGAGACAAAAGTCCTACGTACCAGGATCATCTGGTTAATGGGCAGCAGTAGCAGATATATAACATTTTAAAGCATAAATAGAAAGCCAAGTAGGCAACAGTTTCAAAGAAAGTTGGTAAGGTAGTTCTTTGTTTCATTATATTTAATAAAGATTCCATTTATTTACAAATCGACATCGAGTTTATGGTTTTCAAGCTCGATCGAGCACTGATGCCAAAGTGGGAGTATTTTCCAGGTTGGCAAGTTCATGGCCGATAGATGCGGATGGTAGACCATCCTTCCCTCCAAAGATAGGAGGTAAGTCACCAGAGGGAACTCACATGTGCCTGTCTAAATCGATCTGAGACAGGCAAACTAGGACTACCTTGGTCATCAAGGAGGTATTTGGATCATGTTTGATTAGGAATTATGGTGATGGAAAATCCGTAGAATAAAAGGTATCGGAGGGAAGAGTTATGGCAGATTCCCTGTCCACTGCCATATGAAAATGTCCTCGACAGTGTTTCCATCCGCACCTGCACAGGAGCAATAAAACCTGTAGTCGGCGTACGGACCCCAGTGAATACATCGAAGGTCGGTACTTCCCAATGGTGACAGAACCGAACTTGCAGTTACTTGGATTAGGGATCCTCTACTTGGTCAAACAGCAAAAGATACCACTATTGGAGTGGTTAGAGGCTGAGTCTGTATTGCTTTAGCACTGAAGCCGTGGAGGTCATAAATCTGGGGAGATGTTTGCTAGTATATATTTTTTTTAAAAGAAAAATATACGCCATAGTACCAGTACAGGTAGATGTCCATATTTTGCAGGGGAAGGTTATTATCAAACTGATGCCCTGTACCATCTGAAGACCTTGCAGATGTTGAAAAATCAAATGGTAGTGAAACCTTAGGGATTACTGATTAGATAATAGTGTTGAGGGTGGAATCTGAAACCTACGGTAGAATACACATGAAAAGATTTCTGAGACCAAGGACGGGAAGGATGCCTCTGTCCTTTCTATGTATATAATAGCACAGAAGTAGAAGCCATTGCATAAGCCAGATGTAGGAACTTGGAATATGGCATGTTTGTTCAGGAGGCAGAGGTCTCTTCCTGGAGGATATAGACAAAAGAGTAAGTCTAACGTTACTCAAAGAGGAACAAAGACAATTATATAATGTAACCTTGAGAGATGTGGTGACATTTTTTATGAACCAAAATGTCTGGGAGGCTGAAAACTCCAGATATAGTTGAATGGACTATGGGTAGAACCGAAAGAAGGACGAAAGGGCTGTTGGCCCGTATATAATTTAGCTGTTTTCCTATTCTGTGTAAAAAAATTTTCTAGTGTCACCAGTCTAAGACTGAAGAGACTGGTACCATGTAATGGAAGACATTCAATTCTGTCCTTTGCCTTCTTGATGAGCCAGTGGATCCTGACTAGGCGAGCCTTCTATAGATACTAAGGATGCGACAGCAGCTGAAGCTCTTTGCGTGTCTAGCAGCAATCCTGTGTTGCTTTGCTAGACTCATGGTCTCAGAGTGAGAATTTCTAAGCTGTTTTAATGGATTCCAAGTGAGGTAGAATCTTAGACCATAATTGCTCTAGGTAGGCGCCTATCGTGATTGATAGTTGGCCACATGGAGCAGAAGTGATTGAAGTGTAAGTGCTCAGCTAAGTGATGGCCGGGTCTGGAAAAGGCGGTTCCTACATTCCCAATCGACGGGATGCGGTGAACCGAGAAGTGACCTGTGCAAATGAAAAGAAGCACACTGAAGGTGACAGAGGATGATAATGGATCACATCATATTGGATGGAGATTCGTTCAAGGAGTGAGATCCGAGCTTATGCCCAGAATTGGCAGATAGTCAAGTCGAAGCCGGGACCGGTCGTGCTCGATCATAATGGGCCTCGACACGAGATGGATTGGAATTTGGAAAGCATCTTTTCCTGCCGAAGTGTAGATATGGTAGAGAAAAAACAAGAACAAAAATCTTCTCCATGTTGAGGTCGATCCTAATGGATTCAACATAAATCGAAGATCGTGGCAAAGCTGGTAGCTATAATAGAAATGAGTCAAACAGATTGATTAGTCAACAACAGAGAAGTAAAAAGACCGCTCAGTTTTGCAGTCCTACCTGCAGTTCTGCTGGTCAAGGCACTGCCTCCCACATGTCTAGGGGCGGCGGCTGGTAACTGTGGGGTTGAGGCTTTTAATGTTCCCGGAATGCCGTAGGCGGATGGGATCATCTTCAGGCTCTTGCAGATGTTACAGTGCAATGACTGTGTCGCCTTCTAGAGCCTGAGCGGCTTATAAAGAATAACAAATTTTTTCTGGCTAAAAAGCCATACACCAACAAATGGCAGGTCCTAACCTGTCAGTTGCTTAGACACTGGTTTTCAGGCATATTGAGCAGCAGTGCACTCGAGATGCACCTGCAACAGTGCCTCCTAGTGATGTGGGAGGCCTGAATTGTAAGGGTGCACAGGAGCTACCCACAGGGTTGGCACCACCAAACTCCATAAGTGGTGATGATAATCCCCCATGGCAGAGGAGTAAATGGCTACATGGCACCCCAAAACAAGTAACAACGCCAATTAAAGAACTCCTCATCTGTTAACAGTAAAAGAGTGCGACCATCTGCGACAACCAAGAGGGGTATAGGAAGTTTGGTTGTAAACTCTTCCACCCCCCCGTGACTCATGTAAGTCCCAATCCTGAATAAGGAAAACCGTCCTGATGAACAGGGGAGAAGACTGACCTAGCACGAGCCTGACCAAGCACAGGCTCAACAGTCATAGAACGGAGAAGGCCGAATGGATTAACAGCAGGTTCAGTCAAAGCTGCAAACATTGTGCTACCGAGTTCCAGGGAGCACTACACCTGTGAAGCCTATGTGGAGGCATAAAGCACTCCATAGCCCATGGCTCAGAACGATGCCAGGTAGAGCGGGATGGTGATGGTGGCCAAGAGCTCATAGCTCCTATCCCCAACAAAAGGGACTGGTCCTACGCAACCTTGTCAGTGTGTCAGGACCTACCTGAGGAAAATTCTCCAGACTTACCTGACAGTGGCAGGGTTCTCGGGTGGACCCTTGTGAGTCCTTTCCTTATGAGCCTATGCGGGCACTGGCAGCTGAGACAGGGCCGCAGGCTACTTTGTGAGCCAGCCCATTGATAAAGAGGGCTGTTTTGTGCCAAATTAACAGCCACCTGCAGGTGCTACCCCAGGCAGGAATATCACCGATTAGCAGGGCTAGTGGTGGGAGTTGCAGCCCCCCCTTCCAGAGGCAAACTAGGGCTGTCAAATGCTGCCAGAAAGCTTTTGCCTCGGCACTTGGTTTTGGAAATAGCAGCCATGTGAACAAGGCCTCTGATAAAGCAGGCCCAATACACCAAACACCCAAGGGCGTTACCCCAGACAGGCAAAGCACTGACATGCAGGGCTAGCCGCAGGAGCTGAAGGGGCCCATTGCATCCCCAAAGGGAAACCCAGGCCTTACCTTATGTCGCAGGCACATCTGCAGCCTCGGCGTGCAGTTCCCTCCAGAAGTCGCAGCTACATGAGCAGGCGCACGAAGGAGGGTTGGTGTGCGGCACTCACACACAGAGGTACTTCCCATGTCAGGAGGAATCACTGACAGTCAGGGAAGGTGACCGGGGCAACAGGAGGCCCTTCTTCTCTAAGGGACAGGGCGACAGAGCCCTAACTCCTGCGGGGTCAAATCAGTTGTATGAACAAGCCCCTTGAAACAATCATCCATCGATGATTCACCAGTCTCTCTCATGGTTGCTCAGAGAGAGGGTGTGGTGAGACATGCCTCCTTTTCACTCTCTTCTCCTCATGAGATAGAGAGACTTAAGCTCCAACTCAGGAACGTCAAATGCCCGCCCTCATGTAGGGCTAAAAGGGCCACAGCCGGACTGGACGGTAGCGCAGTCACTAAATGGCCAGTTGGAGCAGAGAGGCTATCAGGCGATCCGAAGTCTGTGCAGGTAGAGCTGGCACGTCGTCTCCTCAGAGGCAAATTCGCTAGCCTCTGGCGAGGATTCCTCTGTTGATGTAGACTTCGATTTTAAGGACTCCTTGGCATTGTCGGGTCCCCTACTGCGGCCTACACCTATCTGGGTAAGATGTAGCTTACTCAGGCAGAAAATCATTAATGTGCCTGAGAGTCAAAATGAGTAGGCCGAAAAAGGCGGGAAAAGAGAAAGAAGCAAACAGTTGAAGTGTGTGTGGGGGGGGAGGGGAGTAAGCCAAGTAGCTAGCAAGCAAAAAAGAAAACAACTCACGGGGGATCATAGATTAGATAATTGAGAAGGGAAAGAATCCAATTTAGAGGGAACTGATCAATAAGCTAAGGGGAAAAAACCCCTGTGGAAATAGCTCTATGCTCTGTAGAACTTTACAGCACGGCGGAAAAAAGGAACTGAGGGGAATCTTGGGTGGGAGGAGCTTGTGCCTCATGGGGGAATCATACCATAAAATTGTTACTTTTAGCTCTGGAATGCTCCGAGAATGTCAGCGCAGGCGCAGACTAAACCCATATGTGTGTATTCACAGAGGCCACGAAGAAGAACCAGAGTTACAGGTAAGTAACCTTTCTTTCTTCTTCGTGGCCTCTGTGAATGCACACTAATGGGTGATTAGCAAGCTTGCCTCTGATAGGAGGAGGGACGTCACGGCAAAACAGTAGATAGGACCGCGCGTCCAAAAATGACATCCTCCTTGGCCCGCAGATTCAGGCAATAGTGAAAGATGAAGGCTGACGGAGTGGGCCAAATGTCAGCTGTGCAGGTGTCTGACAGCGGGACACCCTTGAGGAAAAGCTGTAGAAGTAGCCAAAGTTCCGGTAAAGTGAGCGTTCACTGGGCGCAGGCGATTAGACTTGCGGGGGGAAAAACAGTCCTGCAAACATAGAACGATAATGCTCTGCGAACATCTAGCAGGTGAAGAGACCTCTCTACATCTGTAGGCAGTTAGGAAAGAAAGTGGGCAGACTGATATGAAACTCAGTAGAAACTTTAGGTATGAAGGAGACATCTGGGAACAGTATAACTTTGTCCAGGTGGCAAAGTAGGAAGGGAGGATCCACCTGAAGTGCTACTGGAAGTAACTGCAACTAAGAAATAACCTTGAAAGTCAACAAATGTCCAGCAATTGTGGTCAGTGGCTCAAACGATGAATGCGAGAGGCACTCAGGACAGTGTGAAGAGTCCACTGTGGTATAGACTGGCCCTGTGGAGGGTAAAGGTTTGCCGTACCACGGGAAAACCTCTTCATTTAGGGTAGCGAGTAGTAATTTTGGTAAATGCCAGCCAATTGCAGAAATAGAATTGATTGGTAGAGGGCTTCCTGGAGTGTGATAATATGGAGTTTATTGAGGAGGAATTCTCCATGCCATGAGGTGAAGAGCTTGTAGACCTGGACTGTACGTTTTCCCTTGATTCTGGGTCAGAAGATGAGGAATAGACGGGGGTCTCAGGGAGCCTGACAACATTGTCAGCAGTGTTGTGAACCACAGCCGTATGGGTCAGTATGGAGCTATGAGGATCACGGTGGCATTGTCATGTCATATCTTCACTATTATGCACAGTAGGAGAGGTATTGGAGGGAACATGTACATGAAGCAGCCCTTCCAGGGCACCATGGGAGTTTACCCCTAGTCCAGGCCGTGAAAGATAGATGGCACACTAGCTGTTCACCTCAATTGCAAGGGCATCTATGGCAAGGAGGAACAAAAAAAAAAATCTCTTGCAGATTCTGATGAATGTGCAATGGTCCAGAGATCACTCGTGTATTTGGTATGTTCGCCTGCTCAGATGGTCTGCCCATGTGAAGTCCAGGGGGGAGATGTGCACAGCAGACAGAAAGATGTGGAATTCTAGACACTACTCCCAAAACTGAACAGTCAGGTACAGTAGAGGAAGAGAATGGGTGCCTCCCTGTTTGTTGATGTAGTACATTGCTGTCGCATTATCCGTAGTAACTTGGACAGCCATGCCTAGGTTGAGAGTTAGGAGCACCTGAAATGCTTTGAAGATGGCCAGCAATTCCAGATTTTTTTAAAAAGAGAAAGTTTTACTTCACTGACCAGGTGTCGTAGATATGAAGACTGGTACAGTGGGGTCCCCATCCGACCAGACTGGAGTCTGTCGTGATTCTCGAGGTAGGTAGGAGTGGAGCAAACAGTCTTTCCAGGGCCAAGTCTTCTGGGTTGATTACCAGCAGGGTTGGTGTGCAAGCTCATAAGTAATCTGGAGGCATATGTAGGGCGTATTTTTCATGGGGTTAAACAGGGCAGATGCCAGGCCTGTAGGGACTGTCTTTTGAGCCTCGCGGGCTTTATGACAGATGTGGTGGAAATCATGAGTCCCCGAAGATTTTGGGCCTGATGGGCTGTGATCCAAGACAACGGAGGGGAGCGACATATCAGGGAACAAATTTAGACCATGCCATTCTGGGAAAGGAAAAGCTCTTGCCGGCCAAGATTCCAATACGGCCCCTATGTGAATACTCGAGGCGCCGTCGAGAGCTGAATGGCAAGGCGCTGAACTCTAAAATGGGCCTTCCTAGAGAGAACGGAGGTATTCGCAATGATCGCTTCTGATGGAGATGTGGGAGCAGGCGTCACTCAAGTCTATCAAAGTAAACCAATCTCCTTGTTGAATTAGTGGAAGGATATGTTCCAAGGTCACCATGCAAAAACGGCGCTGGCCGATGAAGAAAAATCAGGTCCTTTAGGTCTAAAATGGGGCGTAGTGATCTGCCCCCACCTGGAATGGCAGGAGATATGTCTGATTTTCCAAAAAGGATCTTTACCTTGTCTCATAGAGTGGTAGAAGAGTGAGTGTAAATCACCCGCTGAGCCGGTGTATCCCAAAACTCTATGGTGTACCCATAGGTGACAATGGAAAGAGCCCAGGCATCCGAGGTGATGTGGGTCCATGCAGAAAGAAGGGAGCAAGCATACTGAACATGTGACGCAGAATCGAGCGGCAGTAAGCGGGAGGGAGTCACAGTGTCTGTTGGATTTTTTTGTCAACTTCCTAAAGGAATGGTGGGGATGGTCGCGTTGATTGGATTGTGGTACTGAGCCAACTGTTGAGGGAGATATCTTCGTTGAGAAGTATAAGGTCTGTATACACTGTAAGAGTACTGATGCATCAATGGGAATTTTTGAGATCTATAAGGCTGAACGTTGTACGACCATGCTGTTTTCCTCATTCTTTGAAGGCCATCTAGGGATCGAATAACCTAGAGCCATCAAAGAGCAAGTCCCCTATTCCAAATCTGACATAATCAGAAATGTTGGCTGACCTAAGCCAATTGTGTCTTTGCAAGGTTACCCCGGTCATGAGTTGTTTGGAGGTGGCCTCGATAATGTGATGCGCTATCACACTCTCTTGCTGAGTGAGGGACATGGCGTCTTAATGGAGAGCAGGCCCTTTCAGATTAAATGCTGCTAGGCCTGCCTGAAGAGAGGGTAGTGCACAGTTAGAGAGGTTGATATGGTAGGCGCCCATAGCTGCCATGCAGATGAGCTTTCTAACCTCCTCGCTGCTCGGTGTGGCAGTAGATCTCGAGCGTGATCTGGCTTGTGTGGCGTCCACATCCACATAAGGAGGAGGATGCCTAGTTAAAAATCTGTATTGGTACCATAGGTCTTGTACAGTTCTTCTACAAGCCTGGACATTTTAGGGACAGAGAAGGGCTTTTCCCAGGTCTACTGAAGCAAGCAGAATAAAGATGGGATAAGGGACAAGCACAGGGAAGGCACTGATTCCTCATCAATATCTGCATAAACCTTATCAGACTCTGTTTGAAGTTGATGTACTGTTAAATCAAGAGCCTTATCGATTCTCTGTATCATGTTAGAACATGAATGAAATTCGGAAATGAGGGATGGAGGAAAGCCATCACAAATATCAGAGTCTGGCAGGGTCAGGTTAGGAGTGGTCTGGTGCCATGGAGTCGGAAGATTCAGAGTCAGAGTCACGGGAAGTAGAAGAAAGTGGAGCTTCAGAAGTGAAAAAGGACTTCTGGTTTCTTTTTCAGTATCCTTCCTCATATCATCAGTATTCAGTATCTTCCTTAAGAATACTTCCTCAGTACCAGGCGTTTCTTATGGGCATATATTGTTTTAGTCTTCCGCTCGGTACCGTGGCATGGTACCAGCATGTTTTAACCTCCTGGTACCAGCAAGTTTTAGCCTTCCGCTTGGTACCAAGGCATGGTACCAGCATGTTTTAATCCCCTGGTACCAGCAAGTTTTAGCCTTCCGCTTGGTACCAAGGCATGGTACCAGCATGTTTTGACCTCCTGGTACCAGCAAGTTTAAGCCTTCCGCTTGGTACCAAGGCATGGTACCAGCATGTTTTAACCTCCTGGTACCAGCCTGTTTTAACCTTCCGCTTGGTACCAAGGCATGGTACCAGCATGTTTTAACCTCCTGGTACCAGCAAGTTTTAGCCTTCCGCTTGGTACCAAGGCATGGTACCAGCATGTTTTAATCCCCTGGTACCAGCAAGTTTTAGCCTTCCGCTTGGTACCAAGGCATGGTACCAGCATGTTTTGACCTCCTGGTACCAGCAAGTTTAAGCCTTCCGCTTGGTACCAAGGCATGGTACCAGCATGTTTTAATCCCCTGGTACCAGCAAGTTTTAGCCTTCCGCTTGGTACCAAGGCATGATACCAGCATGTTTTAACCTCCTGGTACCAGCCTGTTTTAACTTTATGCTTGGTACCAAGGCATGGTACCAGCATGTTTTAATCCCCTGGTACCAGCATGTTTTAGCCTTCCGCTTGGTACCAAGGCATGGTACCAGCATGTTTTAACCTCCTGGTACCAGCCTGTTTTAACCTTCCGCTTGGTACCAAGGCATGGTACCAGCATGTTTTAATCCCCTGGTACCAGCATGTTTTAGCCTTCTGCTTGGTACCAAGGCATGATACCAGCATGTTTTAACCTCCTGGTACCAGCCTGTTTTAACTTTATGCTTGGTACCAAGGCATGGTACCAGCATGTTTTAATCCCCTGGTACCAGCATGTTTTAGCCTTCCGCTTGGTACCAAGGCATGGTACCAGCATGTTTTGACCTCCTGGTACCAGCATGTTTTAGCCTTCTGCTTGGTACCAAGGCATGGTACCAGCATGTTTTAACCTCCTGTACCAGGGAGGCTTCATGGTACCATCTCTTCTTATGTCTTTTGGTATCAGGAGATGATCTCTTTCTTCGGTACCGGAGCCCGCGGGAGTATCGGGACCTGGGAGGTCCATCGATGTTCGGGCATCTCCAGTAACGGAGGTTCCCTTGGTACCGATCGGTGCCTCTTCCTCCTGATATCAGGGAAGGACGGTACCGACGATGTCGAACTCTCATTGGAGGATTCCGATGAGGACTCGGAGGATGAAGTTTCCGCAGCAAGGCTGTATAGCAGACGTGGATAATACAGCTTTTGCATTTGCTGCCTCCAACATCTCAAATAGCTCTTAGAGAGCTTGAGCGGTTGCAAGTCCTCTTTAGGCGCATGCTCTTTAGCTTCATTGGGGCGAAGATGTCGAGCCCCGTGGGGTGAGACCTTCGGTCCCGAGTGGCTCGGAGACCGGGAATCTCTAAAAGATGGCGCCAAATGCTTCGTTTTCGCCTTCTTGTTTTTCGCAAGTCCTCTTTAGGCGCATGCTTCTTCGCTTTATTGGGGCGAAGATGTCGAGCCCCGTGGGGTGAGACCTTCGGTCCCGAGTGGCTCGGAGACCGGGAATCTCTAAAGATGGTGCTAAATGCTTCGCTTTCACCTTCTTGTTTTTCGGAGAGGATGTTGCAGGGATAATTCCGGAGTAGGAAGAAGCAGGACCGACGACGGCAGTGAAGATGGAGGCGAAGAGCCCTAGGAAAGAAACTCAACAGGAGACTGAGGAGTGAGGACAGGCAAGGACGGGGAAGCCTGTGGTGGCAGGCTAGGAATAGCCGAAGAATGAGGGGTTGGTGGTTATAAAACTAAGGGTTTGGCCTTAGTTTTAGAGGCTTTACTCTTTTCCCTAGGTTATATATGATGTAAAAGCTCGGGTTCTGCGGACGCAGAGGCCGCTTCGATGCATACACAAAGATTTTTGTGCGACTCTCCAAGGCAATGCAGCTTTTAAAAGTAACCCTGGGAGATGAGGAAGCCTTGGAGGCCTGGGAACAGTCCAAGGGGGGGGAAGGGGGGGAAGGGAGGGGGAAAGAGGGAAAACCCTCGCAAAGGGCCAAAACGCACACCTCCCCTCCTAAATAATAAAGTCTTTGTACTTTCCTTAATAAAGAATCGAACAGGAGCCAAATATTTTCCAAGAATTTCCAATAATTTCACGGAGCTCTAGCCAGGAGACCTAACTGCAGCAGCGGAAAAAATGGAACTGAGGTAACTGTTAGGACGGGCGGACCATGAGGTCCTGGGGGTCGGAGCCAAAAGTGTTACTTTAAGCTCTAGAATATTCCGAGGCCTCTGCACAAGTGCAGATTTAACCCATTAGTGTGCATTCTCAGAGGCCACGAAGAAGAACTGTCAGGTGGTTGTCTAAATTTTTCTTGAATGCCTCCAGTGTTGGAGCACTCACCACCTCTGAAGGTATTAGTTCCATTGTCATATTGCTCTAACAGTTAAGAAGTCTTTTCTTGATATTCAACCCAAATTCAGCTTCCTGTAACTTGAGCCCATTGTTGCACGTTCTGCACTCTGGGATGATCGAGAAGAGATCCTGACCCTCCTCTGTATGACTACCTTCCAAGTATTTGGAAAGTGCTATCATATATCCTCTCAGTCTTATTTTCTCAAGGATAAACATGCCCAATTCTTTTAGCCTTTCCTCATAAGGCTCGGTTTCCAGCCCCTTGATCATCCTTGTCACCCTCCTCTGAACTTGTTCCAATTTCTTAGCATCCTTCTTGAAGTGTGGTGTATAGAACTGGACAAAATACTCAAGGTGAGACCTAACCAGTGCTGAATGGAGGGGGACTAGCACCTTGTGGGATTTGGAAACTATACTTCTATTAATGCAGTCTAAAATAGCATTTGCCTTTTCTTGTAGCCACAGGACACTGTTGGCTCATATTCAAGCTTGTGATCTATGATGATTCCAAGATCTTTCTGGCTCATAGTATTGTGGACCCAGGTATGCCCCATTTTGTACCTTTGTGTTTGGTTTCTTTTTCCTAGGTGCAATACTTATCCCTGTTGAATTATATTCTATTGTTTTCAGCCCAGTGCTCAAGTTTATCTAGATAATTTTGTATTTTGTGTGTCCTTTTTTGTTTTCAGGTCCTCTCTGAACTTTCTTTGAAGCCACCCTGGCCTTTTTTTTTAATTGACTGTAATTGTGTCTTTAGAATATCCTTTAAAACTCCCACCCTTCTTGGATTCCTCTGCTTGTGTGCATGTTTGGCCTGGAATAAGGTGAAGAACCAGAGAGTTAGGACACAAAGATGGAGACCAATAGAACCAGAGGAACTATGGGACTTTGTATTTTTGGCTGTAAGCTCTCATAGTAAGAAATTAAACTACTGAACTGTGGAAGTTTTGAACTATGCTTTCAGTAAGTTGACAAAAAAATCATCTGCTACCTTGTTTCCCCGAAAATAAGACCTAACCTGAAAATAAGCCCTAGTGTGATCTTTCAGGATGCTCACAATATAAGCCCTAACCTAAAAATAAGCCCCAGTTAAGTGAAACCCCGCCCTCCACCATTGTGCAGCAACCAGAACAAGATATGACTGAGAAATAAAATATCCCCTGAAAATAAGCCCTAATGCTTTTTTTGGAGCAAAAATTAATATAAGACTCTGTCTTATTTTCGGGGAAACACGGTAATTGAGGGTGTAGAGCAAACTCGGGAGTTAAGAAGACCCTGGTATGAGGGTCCTCCTGAGCAAGCAGATTCCACACCTGTCCACTAAGTGATGGAAGACCCATTAAGCATTCCATACTTCACAACAGGTGATAAGGACCATATAGCTAGAAGGAAACAAAGAAACATCTAATGTGCATGCTCAGCTAGCAACCTGCCCAAAAGAATACAAAAGGAGGGGTCTGGGCAACCATAATTTGTCTGCTGAGACCGAAAAGCTTTTGGAACTAACTACTTTCTTTGGAACTTGGATGATGCAAATCAAGAATTCTTCTCTCTTTGGTGAGTATGTATGTGGTGTGAATGTGCTGAATGCATGAAACCCTTTTTATTAGAATTGTAATCAATAGCTAATAAAGTATATTCATTTTGCATTTATTAATTGTCTTGTGAGGGCCTTTGCTGTTTAATAATGTTCTTGGGATACAAAAGATCTAGTGGTCACCCTTTTGTGACAGCTACACTCTGCCTTGGTTTCCTCTGAAATCAAGAATTCTAGTAGAACATGGTCACTTTCACCCACCAAGTCATCTCTATTGTTAGAATCAAGTCAAGGACAGCTAGTCCTCTAGTTTCTTTCTCCATTTTCTGTAGGACAGAGTTATCAGCCACACAAGCCAGGAATTTCTTGGAAGGGCCATCCTTGGTAGAATTTGCCTCCCAACTGATATTAGGATAACTGAAATCTCCCATCACCACCACCACCACCACCACCACCACCACCACTACTACTACTACATTGTGTCTCTTTAAAATCCTTGCCATTTGTTTTTCAAAGGTTTCATCCACATCCTCTCCTTGATTGGGTAGGGGGTAGCAGACTCCAACTACCAAGCTCTTTTTGTTTTTCACCCCAATTACGTGGCTCCAGATGCTCTCTGGACATAGCTGTTAGCTGCTGTCATGAATGACTAAAGGCTAGCTGTGGAGTCCCAGAACAAAGACAGGAAGCGTTTCTAGGAGTGCCATTGCTCCCCGCGGTTAATAGGGAGACCCAGACCACCCCACCACCCTCTCCTCCTAAAAAAGAACACAGAAGTACTGACACCCAGGAATTGAAGGAAATCACCCAGAGTAAAGGGTGGAAAAATCAGGGGGTAGACACATGGGATCTGGTGTTGAAGAAGAGAGGGTTAAATGCAGCTACCCAGACAGACTGGGAAAGGGTGGGAAAGGAACAACAGTTGGTGGTGGAGGTGGGAGCGGGGAATATAAAAGTAGACTGGGATGAGATACCAAGGGGTTGGGAGATGATATGGGTTCAGGATCCCTGGACCGGAAAATGGGAGCAGGTGCGAGTGCCTCATGCAGAGGCTGAGAAGAGAAGGCGTCAAGGGGTGTCCCAGAGACCTTCGTATTGGGGTGAGTCCAAGACCAAGGAGTGGTGAAGAAAGATAAGGGAGGAGAAGGAAAGGATTTCCCGTGAACAAGAGGCTAAGTGGGCATGGCATTTGGAGGAGCTCCGGAAGACGGGCTGCTTCCCGGACCGTGGCTTGAACCCCAAGGAGAGGGATCCCTGTTATGGGGGTGGCTTGGAGATGAGGAGACCCTCCCCCTTCTAACTCCTGACGAAGAAGAACGTGAATCCCAAGAACCTGAAAAGGTGCTGGCTAGACCGTGGGATTTGAAGGACGTTAACCCGTTTAGTAACAGTTCATGGACACCCTTGCGTGCCACGTTCTGGCCGCAAGAGAAGTTAGTTGTAAAAAATGTTGATCTTTCTATACCTGCTCTCATGTTAATAAATCAAGAACATTTGTTTGAATCACAACAGCCTAATGTTTTATTTGGGAAAAAGGAGAGCCCCATAAACAAACCTTCACACTAGCTAAAAAAGCTGATATTTGAGGAGGCGTCACGTACGGCTCCTTTTGCAGCAGCTATGCTAGCTGGGATTTCTGGGAGTTGTAGTCCCACGAACATCCGGGGTCTCATGTGAACCACTATTCTAAGCAATCAGCCCCTGATGTTGGGAAAGTATGAAGGCAAGAGGAGAAGGGGACATCAGAGGACAAGATGGTTCGACAGTTTCATCGAAGCTACCAGCATGAATCTGACCAAACTCCGGGAGGCAGTGAAAGACTGCCTGTGGGGTCATGAAGAGTCGGACACGACTTAACAACTAAACAATAACAATTCTAAGCAGTCATTGTTCTTCAGCATAACACTTGGCCTTGAAAGGATTACCTGGAGCGTCTCCTTTTTTGAATCTGCTGCTGTCACATCTTCTAAACATTTCATCAATTCATATGTCTGATCAGCAGAGAATATCACCTGTAAGAAAATGGCAGTTGCTTTCATACAAGCAAAATTTCTCCCAACCTTTATTTCTTGGTGGACTTTGAAGCCTTGACTCCACAGCCTATCAGACCTGTAAGCATGAACTATGTCACTTCAGTGGCTGCTGGAGAGAAAACACTGAAAAAGGCATCTATAGTGTGTGTTCCCATTTAGATTGGCTTGCTTAGCTGCAGTTTCCAGGTCAATCAATGTAATAGGCATCCAAGAAGGTATGGTGTTAGAACAGTCTCACGTCTTGTGGTAGCTGTGAGCTGTAAGGGCCAGACACAACTGGTTTCAACAAACCATCATTCGCATTACTCACCAAACCCTGAAAAAGATGCAGAGTTAACCAATCCTGCTGCAAGAACAGCCCCTTGAGAAATTAGTACAGGGGAGCTGAACCATAAGGGAAATTGTGCACTTTATGTTTTATAGCAAGTGCAAAGTGAACAGAATCCATCTGTGGCAAAGCTAAGCTCTTGGAGAAGTAAGTCTGCCCAGCCAAAGCAGCAAAAAATCAAAGGGGAAGATCATTTGGCTATTCATCTCCTGTGTGAACACCACAGACAGGAGTTTCAGCAACTACATGGAGTGCACTCCATAATCTGCCCCCACTGCGGGAACCATGACCAGAATATAGACCAGGAGCTCTATGGGGTCTTTTTCCCCACCCTAGAAAGCTCCTGAGGCCTACAGCTTTTCTGTGTAGTACAAACTCTTTTTAGCGTAAAGGGTGCATTCCTTAAACAACACCCATCAGATAATAATCTGCTGTTCAGAAACAGTACACTTGCCTCTTTCTGCTCGAGCAAAGGAAGGGCATCCGTCAACAGGGTCATCCAGAAGGAGCATGGTGCGATGCGAGCGGTCATCAACATTAGCAGCAGCTTGGCTGCTGCAAAGAACTGCTTCTCACCATACATCCGATGAAATTCCCGGTATTTTCCTATACCCAAATGGCAAGACAAGTGTGTCAGATTCGCAGAAGACTACCCTACTGGCTCACAAAGCCATTCCTTTGTCATTGACCCACCATAATAAGCACAGTAGCTGCTTTAGTTGATTGAATCACATTTATGCCAATAGGACAAGTCAGGCTTAATTGCTACTGGACCTGGTCTATCATACAGAGGAAGTATAGCCACTACCATTTAAGGGGGTCTATTTGTTTCTGTAAATTGGAACAGTTTTCAAAGTCCCGAAAATCCCAGCTTTCAATTAGGAAACAAAATATATATCAAGACAGTGCAGTTGAAGGGTGGTTCTCAAGCTTTGGCACTCCAGATTTGTTTGCTCCACAAACACCACTTCCACTGAGATCAATTTCTCTTATTTTGCTCTCACAGTGCCTTTATCTTGAGCAGAGAAGAGCACTGGCTATGCCATTCTCTTACTGATAATGGTGAAGAAGTAGTAAGACTTATACAATCATAAGCACAACTGCATTGTCTTACTTTAATATCGATGCCCATGACTGACTGAAACTTCCACCTGGATGAATTAGTGATAAGGCCAAAAGCAGTATAATCAATTTCAGTACAACAGTCTGAGCTGCCACCAGTCAGAGACATATGGGCCCAGTGCATTTGGAAACATTTCCTGTGATGGTGTCTTTAAAACAAAGATTGCCTTTGTGAAGAAATTTACTTAAATAAATGTTATTACTGTATTACCTTTAAAAAAAAAAGAAAAGAAAAAAAGAAAAAAAAGGCATGACAACTGTCACATGTTGCACTCCCGGGTTTTCTGAAATGTTGGAATTTTCACTGCCTTAAGCACATCAAAATATACCGTAGTTAATATTTTTGCTAGTGGCATAATCTTATACTGTATTGTTCAATTTTGGAATGCTGTATATAATAGCACTCACCTAAAAACGTCAGGCGATCGCTAAGAAGCATGGAGGGTCCCAAGTTGTCAATGAGGTCCAAGTCTGAAAAGCTGCCTCTTTCACAGTATTCCTTCAGAAACCTTGGGGGAGGGGCAAGAGGGAAACCAAAGTGGCACCGTAACCATCAATATGTATGCACTGCTGTTTCATTCTAACAAATCCTCACCTTCCAAGCAAGCGCTGGAAAAACTAAAAGCTTACAAGGATGAGGGGTGTTGCCCTTTTGGCACTGAAGTGTTTCTAGTCTTCCAAGAGTCAGGTTCCATAGTCTTCTCTGAATTAAAATTGGAGAGATGCTTCCTTTATACCCCAAAAACTATTTTGTTTTAATTTTCTAAGAGTTTGGCAATCTACAGAATGACCAACCCACAAAGGAGCTCCCTCTCCCCACCCAACAACCCTGGTGTTTCAGCATCTCTGCCAGTTTCTCTTGCATCACAATTCTGTGAATTTTGGTAAAGCCAATCCAAACAAATTTTCGCTCATTCATGTCCTGGTCTGGGTGTGGTAAAGGTAAAGGTTCCCTTTGACATTTAGTCCAATCGTGTCCGACTCTAGGGCGTGGTGCTCATTCCTGTTTCCAAGCCGTAGAGCCAGCGTTTGTCCGAAGACAATCTTCCGTGGTCACGTGGCCAGCACAACTAGACACGGAACGCTGTTACCTTCCCACCGAGGTGGTACCTATTCATCTACTTACATTTTTACATGCTTTCGAACTGCTAGGTCTGAGTGTGAGCCACTGCTTTATCACACATGCTGCAGATTTGCCCATCCCATACAAAGCCACAAAGGTGACCCATAGAGTGGTACCCTAAAAATGGTAATAGAGTCTGGTAATTGATGGCCTATTATCTACACCTGCTGCCATAAGTAGTAACTGCACAGTTACTGTACTACTACTACTAGTGCTACTACTAATATTGTTGTTCAGTCGTTAAGTCGTGTCCGACTCTTCGTGACCCCATGGACCAGAGCACGCAGGCCCTCCTGTCTTCCACTACTTAACTATTCAGCAATTGTATTTCTTATTGTATGCCTCAATTTCTGAGTAGCAATTTGCTGCAGCAATTTTTCCCACTTTACTTAATCGGCGAGTGTGAGGAAGAGGATTGTGGCCAGTAATCTAGAAAATGCCCTGTGAAGGGAAACCCCTCCCCCCGTATCTAGAAGAGTTTGAGGGTTTTTAAAAAAAAGAAGTGACTGAGTGAATACAATCCAGAATACAACCCCCCACAAGATATAAATAACTAAGACTAGAGCTCTCATTCTCTGACCTGCCCCCTCCCAAGAAAGAAAAGGGAACAGCAAATGATACCTTTTTAAGCCTTTGTTTTCTTAACAAAAGACAGGTAGCTTGACAGCACAGTGCTTTGTTTCTCCACCTAGTTTCAGAGATATTCCTGCCTCAAGTGACTTTCCATGGTCTAAAAGCTGGAGCTGGCACTTAGGAGAGGGAGAATCCCCATATTTGCATATGGTTTACAGTACATCTTAAAATGGCTTAGAAGAGTTGTCACAGACTAAGAAAGCTGGAACCAAGTTTCTACACCTCGTTCACCACAGGCTTTCTCTTTTCCCCCCAGCTATAAAAGAAAGTTGACACATCTGATTACTATGAGAGAGACGGCTAGTGGTACTGTGGCCTCCATTTGCTGGCAGAGTAGGTCCTGGTCTTTGTCCCATGTGTAACTTTTATGAGACACTAAGTGGGAAATGCCAGATGTTCAAGTTGGATTCAGAAAAGGAAGACACACCAGAGATCATGTTGCACATATATGTTGGCTAATGGGGTGTCCTGAGGAATTTCAGAAGAAAATCAGTTTGTATTTTTTAAGATTACAGGAAAGCCTTGACTGTATAGATCAGTGGTTCTTAACCTTTGTTACTCGGATGCTTTTGAACTGCAACTCCCAGAAACCCCAGTCAGGACAGCTGGTGGTGAAGGCTTCTGGGAGTTGCAGTCCAAAACTCCTGAGTAACCCAAGGTTAAGAACCAGTGGTATAGATGGTGGAAACTCTGTTACTGTTGTGTTGTTCCATAAAGTCAAGTCACCTCCACCTTATGGTCAACTTATGAAGGAGTGACCTCCAAGATGTCCTGTCCTCAACAATTCTGCTTAGCTCTTGTAAACTCAAGCCTGTGGCTTCCCTTTAGGGAGTCATTCCATCTTGTATTTGGCCTTCCTCTTCTTCCACTACCTTCAACCTCTCCCAGCATTATTGTCTTTTCCACAGAATCCTGCTTTCTCATGATGTGCCCAAAGCAGAACAGCCTCGGTTTCATCATTTTTACTCCAGAGTTAGTTCAGGCTTGATTTGTTCTAGGACCTACTTGACAGTCCAGGATACCTGCAAAACTATGGATCAGGAAATGGGAATGCTACAACACTGATTTCACTGGTGTGCAAACTATACTCTGCACAAGAGGCTACTTTTAGGCCAAAGATAGAGAAACAGAACGCTTTTCCATAGGAAAAGATAACAGACAAGGCTGTATTTCATCTCCCTATTGGTTCAATCTATATGCAGAACCTATCATATAGAAAACTAGATTAGACTGAGATGAGGAACAGTAAAAACTAGTGGAAGAAACTTAAAACTTTTTAGATAAGCAGATGACATTATTACTGGCAGAAATAGCAATGACTTGAAAGAACTAGAGGTAAAACTTAAAGAGCTGCAACAGCAGGATTATAGCTAAAGACAGAGAAGACAAAAAATACCAACTATAGGAGAATGACATACCTTTTGTGCATTCAATAATGAAAGTGAGATTGCTAAAGATTTTCCATAATATGGCTCAGTCATCAATACAAATGAAGACTGCAGCCAAGAAGAAAAATGACAACTCAGATTTGGAAGGACATCTACGAAGGGACTAGAAAAGATACTCAAATGGAAGGATGCATCACCACAGACTAAAATTAACTCATATTCCTGGTTGCTATGCATGGGTGTGAAAAACTGGACTGTTAAGAAACCTGATGTTTGCAGAGGGGGGCAGAATTGATTTGTTAGGAACATAGCATTGAAGGAGACTGATTTAGCTATCACAGACTGCCAGAAAGACCACCAAGTGGATTCTAGATCAAATCAAGTCTGAACGCTCTCTCTAGAAACTAAAAAGACTAAAATAAACAGAGGCCACTGTGCTTTGGCTATATTCACAAAAGCACAAGAGTCAATGAAATAGGTAATAATGCTAAAGAAAGCTGAAGGCAGTAGAAAAAGAGAAAAAACAAAGTAGGTGATGCCTTGATTCAAATAAAGGAAGTCACAGCCTCTACTTCGCAAAATCTGAGCAGGGCTGTCAATGACAGGAGCTTTTGGAAGTTATTAATTCATACAGTCACCTTGTCAGACAGAACTCTGGAGCATATAACAACAATAGTATGTTAAGAACAAATATGCTGGAAATGGAAAACGGCACTTTCCTCCCAACTATAACAGGTGCCTGACAGGGATGTATTATTCCTTTATGTAAGGTGTTTCCTACGGATATCACATCTTATCATGCTTGTATACAGAAAGCCCCAAATGTGACCAAGCATCATCTACCTCTAACCATTAAGCTGTCACCAATTACCATGCCTGCAGAGGCCAATTTGGGCTCAGGTTTTGTACTCTAACCTAGCAGTTCGAAAGCATGTAAATGCGAGTAGATAACTAGGTACCACCTTGGTGGGAAGGTAAAACGGCGTTCCCTAGTCACTGTGGCTACATGGCAACAGAAACTGTCTTCGGACAAACACTGGCTCTACGGCTTAAAAACAGTCGGACACGAATGGACTAAAAGTGTCAAGGGGAACCTTTACCTTTCACCTTTGTACTCAAACACCCAGACTTCCCCCAAACCTTCTCTGATCTCTTCCTGTCGGAAGCCTCACCTGTCTGATATCAGGGTAGCAAAAGCAGCATCCTTTGCTCGGATGCTCCAAGACAGAGCTGAGCCAAGGCGATTGTTCCGGACAGCTTTCATAGCCATGATTTTACAGATGCTACGAACTGGTGTGGGAGGGAGAGAGAAGAAGGGATACTCAGCAGTTGCCATTTACACTGACACATGGCTACATTCTGAACATTAACACCAAGTTCTACCTTGTTCACTCATCATTCTCTGCTCACAGATCCTCAATACTTTCAGAGCTTTACGTTCTGTGTCCAGAGGGACCTGTTCAATATGATGCTCCAAATAGGCTCTGCCATATGCTGGACAGTGGTCGAAATAGTCTACTGCAAGTTGCCATAAACTGCAAAGGAGGAACAAGAATGACTCCACGGCTTTTTTTCAGGAGACAGCTGCCACAGACTTCCTTACTAAAATACACAAAGCTACAGCAGCACAACACAAACACAGGAGAAAAGTGTGAACACCTGCAGTCTTTTTACAGCTTCCTTTACAGAAACTGTTCCTAGGGAACCCCAAAGCACTTCAGTGAGACAACTTTGCAAAATGAGAGATTAATTTGAAATAATTTCTGAATATCTTTTATGAAACATTGCCTCTCGTGTTTATTTCAAGGAAATTCTTGTTTAAAGTATCTTGTGTTCTGTAGGAGCAGCTTCTGAAAAAGAACATCTGTGCAATATAGAATTATAGGCTGTGTGCCTGCTGCACTAAAACTTGTTCTTGCCCACATGGTAAATTATGAGAATTTGATTTGATTCGACTTAATTAATTAATTTTCCTTTTACAGGTTCCAAAAGCTGTAAAAATGATAGCATCGCATTTCCTAAAATATTTAAATAAATTAGAACCCAGTTAGGAAACACAAAGGGGTATTTTTGTGTGTGGTTAAATCTTGAAAAGTTCAATTAGCAGCCCCGCTTTAGATACAGTTGAAAATGACTTAGCCTTGTTAAACAAATGGAACTTAGCTTAGTCATAACTATTTTTGGTATTTATTTCCATTACAGTTACTCACAACTGGTTTGAAATAAATCAGAGCCATTATGACCAAGAATCCCTGGCCTGTTAAGCCTTATCAGTCACTACATTTGACCAGCAACTTGAACCAGGCGCCATATTCATTCAGAGCGCCTAATCATCAAAAGATCCACTATAAGAAACTGCCTAAGCACAGAAAGTAATAGCCCACTTACCCTCAACTCCTCCCTCCACCTCCTTGTTTGCTTGGATAGTTCAGAATGAAGTCAAATTTTCCTCTTCCCTACTTACACATCTCCTAATGCAAGAAACATCAGGAGGGCTCACCCATCTGAAATGCACCATTTCTCCAACCCAATAGCAAGGGAAGCGGAGGTGTCATTTTCAAGTAAAACCTTTGCGTGTTCAAGCCAACACCGTCATGAATGCAGCCGGAGACCCTTCAGGTTAGGGTTAGACCTTTGGCTAGACTCTACCGAGAAGCCATAGGGTGAACACTGCTATTCTAAACAGATGTCCTGCTCCTGCCTTGCCACCCCACGGCAAGACTTAAAAGAAAAGAGATGCTACCTGTGATGAGAGAAGAGTCCAGAAGCATATTCCAGCAGGAGGTATTCACGCATATTGGAACCAAAGCTGAAAGAGGAACATGTTGTATTAAATTTCCTACTACCAGGTGATAATTTCCATCAAATGTAAGGCTACTACAGATACAATATTTTTTATTATTCAAGATCTCAAGCCCATTTCCTTCTGTGTCAACATCACTTCTGAATTATTACTAAGGATTCACAAATCTTTCATAAATAAAATTGTTCTTAACAAGTGAAATTTATCTAAGCTAAAAAAAAATTCCATTCTGTTCCATGAAGAACATTTTAAAAAGGAAATTTCTCTTTCCCCTGCTTACCTGCACATTAAAATTACCCTATGGCTCAAGCACATGGATGAAAATGTGTTGCCTAGTAGAATAAGTAGCACTAAAGTAGGCCCATTTAGTACGCCCATCTATTGGGATTTGGAGACTTGACTCCTCCATGAGTTCCATTGATTCAAATGGGCCTACTCTAACTGCAACTTAACTATGCTAAAGGAAGTCATAGTTATAATAGGTCCATTTGAATCAATAAAACTTACAGTTGTTGATTCACTAAATTTCCATGGATTAAGTGGGCCTAATTTATGTAGAGCAATTTACTACACTAAGCAACAGGATTTGGGCCACTAATTTCATCTGCACTGTCTGCATCTGCACTGCACTGCCTATTGCCACTAACAGGACTCTCCAAGCTGTCAGCCAGAGATTTTCATGCAATTCTTCCCAGCAAAGGTCCTTTTCATGGAGGAGCACAACTGGGTCCTTCTGCAGATAAAAGAAGAACACACTTTTGCACTAACCTGTGGTGACTTTTTCCAATAAAGGAAAAGTAGTAACACCTTAAGATCCAAGGAGTGTCAATCTTAATCTAGACATATTTTGCTACTGTTTTTCTTTTTCCTGTTCGTCATTCCTCTCTCCCTTACTGCTCTTATAACAAGGGAAAGTGAGACTGAGATATTATTAAATCTGAAATTCGTGCTTTCTGCTTTTCACAGCTTTCCCAGATATGCAGAAATACATTCCACAACAGGATTTTATCTTTCCTTATGAGTAATGTGAATTGCGTTCTTCCAAAATAAATAAAATAAAAAGCTACCTTTTTCACAGGAAAAAAAACCACAGTTCTTGGAAGGGATGCAGCAATGTCAAAAATTATTCTGGGCAGAAAGCACATAACTATAGTGGGAGTTTAAAATATAACCATACTGTTTGGAATATTTAAAAAAAGGCAGCATTGCATTGCATGATTAATATGAACAAAATACCAGAAAGAATGTTAGTAGTACTATGTTGTTTCTAAGAACTAACAGGAGGTACCAGGATTGTGAGCTAGAAGTGGCCAGTTCGAGTATCTCCCCAGTCATGAAAACATTAGATGGTTGTTAGGCAAGCTACTGTTCCCTTAAGCTTGGCTCGACATCTAAAAAAAGTGCTAATATGTGCCTATTTTATGGAACACTTGTATGATTATCAAGATAATCCAATATGAAGCACTTTGACCTCTCCCAAGTGTTTCACAAATACTGTATTAAGAACATATATTTTTAAAGACAGCTTAAAACGAAGCATCTTTTAAAAGCAAACAAACACATTAAAAATCAGTATTACAAATTGAATGTTAAGAGTTATCCTTGTGGGTACTTTTGATATTAAGTATTTTCTCTTTGAATTGCTAGACCACTAGAGAACTTCTTAGGCAGCATCAGGCACAGAGGAACTAAGAACAAAGTAAGGAGGACTCACTAAAGGTTGTGAGACTGGAGAAGATTGCAATGGTCCAGCAGATCTGTCAGATGAGCTACAAACCACCAGTTGCTCAAAGCGATGCTGTACAAACAAGGAATGCAAAGAAAGAAACAAAATATTATCATTTAAAACATGCTGTTAAATTTTTCACTCTCGGATAAACAACGGTCTTCCTTTCACTCCAGTTGACAGACCTCTTCGTGTCTGGCAGAATCACATTTACTGTTGTGCATGCTTTTGTCCACTACGTTTTTGTTTTAAAAGGAATTTCCTTTCTTTATGCACCCCGCTTTTATATTCACAAGACTTTTGCCCCGTAAACAAATCCTAGACTGTGATTCTGACACATAACAGGTGCCCCCAAAACAAAGACTGAGAGTCACCTGCATTCTTTAATGACTTGATGGATATCAAATTCAAAGGCTGCCAGCAAGATGATGTCTAAAGGCTCAGGGCTGCTTTCTCCGCCCAGGAACATATCTAAGCTGGACTGTAGAATACACAAAAAGATACAACATGCTCAGTCTGGAGGATGTATGTACCTGCATCAACCTTGGCTATGCTTTTCTGTAACACACGGGGTGGGGGAATACCTAAGAGAATAAAATGACAAGCAGATTACAGTACTTAAAATGTACATTCAACAGCTTTTTCGACCATACTGTGATTGCACTGTAAGTACTAAAGGCAAAAGCAGCAGCAGGGTTTCCTGAATCAGGGTTAGCAAAGTCATTAAATGTGTTGACAGCTCTGTTTTTGTCCCAATGCTACCTGCTGCAATATGATAACAACGTGGAAGCTTTCTTAAATTTGCTGCTACTTGAACTTCTTATGAGAAGAAGGAATGAATGGGACTGTCTTGTACACTTGCTTCCACCACTGCTCCTCCCTCTGTAATGAGAAGCCTGATGAGAAAAAGCTCGGGGTATCACTCTCAGCTATCTTTCCGCTTGCATGGCTAACAGAGTGCAACTGGCAAAATAGCGAATTTATTTTGTATTTCACCTGTGCATAGAGATGGAGTTCCACATGCTTCACGGTAGGGTGACAGTACAAGAGCCGGGTTACCAGAAAATGGTACCATGTAGTCAGGAGGTCTTTCTTCTCTAAAATGGTTTTCTCGTCTCCAAGTAAGATCTATTGGACAAAGAAGAAAAACTCCTTAAATGTCCCCCTCAGAGTCCTTACAGAGTATTTGATTTTTTTTTTTAGCCCTAAGAAATTACTCTTTAAATAACTGCTTTTGTCTTCAGAGGTCATGGAGCCTCTCAATCTTTTATGAAAACACAGGATTGGGGGGGGGAGTGGTGAAGACTAACAAATGTACAGTGGTGCCTCGCTTAACGAGTGCCCCGTTTAACGAAAAAATCGCATAGGCACCATTTTCCCCCAGCTGAGCGGCGGGAGCTTTGAAGCCCCGCTGCTCAGCTGGGGGAAAATGTCGGCAGTGGGCTGCGGCCTCGGAAGGACCCCGAAGCCACCGTCCCCTGCCGACAATTCCCTTCCGAGCTCCGGGGACAGGCTGAGGGGTGAATCGGGAAGCTTGAAGCCTCTCCGCGCCGCCTACCCCGGCCGTTCCCGGACTTCCAGAAGTCCGGGAACAGCCTGGGTAAGCAGCGCGGAGAGGCTTCAAGCTCCCCGGTCCACCCCCCAGCCTGTCCCCGCCGCTTAAAGCCTCCTTGCGCCGCCTACCCAGCCTGTTCTCGGACACCTAGGTGTCCGAGAACAGCCTGGGTAGGCGGCGCAGGGAGGCTACCGGCATCGGAGACAGGCTGGGGGGTGGACCGGGGAGCTTGAAGCCTCTCCGCGCCGCCTACCCCGGCCGTTCCCGGACTTCTGAAAGTCCGGGAACGGCCTGGGTAAGCAGCGCGGAGAGGCTTCAAGCTTCCCGATTCACCCCCCAGCCTGTCCCCGGAGCTCGGAAGGGAATTGTCGGCAGGGGACGGTGGCTTCGGGGTCCTTCCGAGGCCGCAGCCCACTGCCAACATTTTCCCCCAGCTGAGCAGCGGGGCTTGGATCCGAGCCACGGCGGCTACCCCAGCCATGGCCGGACTCTAGGGAGTCCAGCCATGGCTGAGGTAGCCGCTGTGGGTCAGATCCAAGCCGCGGGGGGAGAGAGAAAACCGGATAATCCGTTCCAATTGGAACGGATTAACTGGTTTTCAATGCATTCCTATGGGAAATGGTGCTTCACATAACGATGTTTTCACATAACGTTTTTTTTTCTGGAACCAATTAACATCGTTATGCGAGGCACCACTGTAATACTAATATATGTAATATTTCATTTTTGTGAACGTTTAAAAATAATGTTTTCCAGCTCTGCAGGAGGGAAAAGAACACAACAACAAAATATAGACTTTTAAAATGTCCAGAACTTCTGATGAACCTGATTGGCGGTTCCTTCTCATCTGCCACAGTCAAAACTACATGCACAGGGCAGAAGAATACAGTAAAAGCAACCTGATCTGAAAACTTTTAATACCTTAATAATACCAGCTCTCCAAGATCAACTGCTATTGGTGCATTCTTCCCCTCCTATGGCTTGAAAAGAGATAAGAATGCTCCAAAAACCTCTGAAGATTTAAACGTCCTTCTAATAGTCTACAGAATAGCAAAGCCTTTGCTCAGGAGGTATCACATGTCACCACGGTATCACAGGTGTCAGCCAAGAAGTATCCATGATAAACATACAACCACACTTTACACAATCATAGATTACAATAGTTGCATGAACTGGACAAAACAATGTTGATTTTTCTACAACAAAAGAATCTGGTTATAATGAGAAAGAAAAATGTCCTCCCAACAAATGCACTACCAGAAGAAATTTCTTGGTTGGCCCCTAACTACTCCAACAGTAAGTTGCTAATAGAGTAGACCCATTAAATCAATGAAACTTACAAAGTTGACTCACCAAATCTCCACTGATTCAACAGTTCTGCTCTAGCTGCGACTTACTAGTGGATTTCAGCCACTGGCTCTCAACCTCTGGCTTCCACTCCCAGAATCCATAACATTTGGCCACAATGTCTAGAGAGCTTCTGAAATATGACGTCCAAAATATTTGGAGCACCAAAGCTTGAGGGCCACTGCTCTGAACCACAACTAATGCACGTCTAACACAAACACTGCTTGGGGCTGCTCCTGTGCAAGATCCCATGCTTGTGATCATCAAATTCATGTCGGTGCTAGCAACACAATTTTTTAGCAATTATGATCGCTTGATAAGCAGCTGTAAGCTGTCCCATGTTAGAACCTACATGCGCTAGCAAAATTTCTATTATTTTACTGCCTCTGTCTTGGGTCTTTTCAACTTCAAAACATGGACTCATTGAACCAGACATATCCCACCTGAAACACACCTAGCCCTACACTATTCACTGGGCTAATACTCTCTTACAGAGGAGAACAAAATATACCAATGGATTGGCATCAGCAAACTCTTGCAAGATCACATCGCACGACTGAAATAAAACAAATTTAAATAATTCATTCCCCACCCATGTTCTTTTAATGCTTCATGAAACACCCATTAAACACCTTACACTTTAAACTGCTTTGGATCTCTCACCGGCTCACCCACAGTCCTCCATTCTTAGCTCCAACACACCTTGCAGAGGGTTTCCATGTGAGGGTTAGAAGCAAATGTGCCATCATTCAAGAACCGCTGACATTCCTCATGCCAATGCTGCCATTTCAACTCCAACTCTGTCAAAGTCTGGGCACTGCCATGCTGGAAAAGAACAGGCAAAGACATGCAATTTTCTCTCTTGATGAAGAAAGCTCTCTAAACTCATGCAAATTCCATTTTCAGAGAAATTTCCATCAAAATGGGGCAATTTTAAATGTTTGTTTAATTAAATGATAAAATGACACTAATCAGACAAGACACTAAGAGAAGCCTTCAGCCTACATACACTGGGAACAGGCATCTTCTTCATGAGTTCATCTAAAATTTTGCACATGTTCACTGAAGTCGGATTGGTACTGGCTTCTTTAGAGAGCAGCTGTCGAGCCTCATCCATCCGACCCTGAAGCACTAAAATCGTGATCTGAAAAACAAGATGTGTTCCAGCACAATATGAAATTAAAGGTGAGAAATAAACTATATTGACACTAACATCCAAACTGCTATGTATACATATGCATAGCATACATTTGTATAGGCCAACATCCTACTGCACCATTACACAAAAGGTGTAACTTTTAGCAGCAAATTGTGACTCAGTATGCAATAGATTATGCCTACGGAGAAATCTTAATTTAAGGCAACTCACTAATAAAAATTACGTCTTTTGTGCAACTGAGCAACAGGATTTTGCCAGTGAAATTTATAAAAAGAAAGCTACAGGAACATTTCCAACAAGACAAACAGGACTAATTAATGTTAGCAAACACAAAGATACACTAATATAGATAACTTTGATGGCTGAAAGGATGGGACTTCCAGGAAAAAGGATGGGACTTCCAGGAAAAAAAGGATGGGACTTCCAGGAAAAAAAGAAAACCCAGTCCCATAATTCAGCAGGAACCCCCCAGGTATGGATTCCTCATGACTTACAAAGGTGTCTGGAGTACTTTACAGAGGGCATAAAGCAGCAGCACATGAATGCTGTGGTGGTAAAGAGGGCTTCTACTGCTGTCTTAATGGCTCCCAGTTCCATAATTTGTCCTGGGGGGTTCCTGCCAAACTGTGGGAAAAAGTACTCCCCACCACCTTGAAATTCCCATCTCTAACCATTGTTATGATGTTTGCTCCCAGTTACAACACAGTTATGCAGTGCACATTGATTTTATATGTATTCCACTTACAGAACTACAATCAAAATCCTAAGTTTGGCCCTCTGCACTTATTTTGTGGACAATTTGCCTCAAACATTTCCATTTGGCATGCCCAGTTTCTCATTTGATACTTACAGGTGGCCCACACCCAGGTCATTCAGACTGATTTAAAATGAAGGGCTCTCACATCTTCCTATCAATCCATTGGTTTGGGTCCAACAAGACATTTCCAAGCACATACAGAAGCACAGACCACACAGACACCTGCTGGGCCACAAAATTCCTCACTTACCACATTCCAGAAGTTTTCATGTTTTGTCGGACTTTCACTTCTCAAAACATCACAAACCATGTTATCCACGTCACATACATGAAGACGAACCCAGTCAAGGAGGTGGCACAGAAGAGAACCAGCTGAGAAGAAAAAAGGGACATTTCTATAAACTGTCTGTTGTGTCCTAGCGATTATTCTTGGAGGATATGACTCTTTTTCACAGGGATTTGTGCCCATTAACATCTGGCAACTTCAAGCCAGGTGCATTTCCTACACAGAAGATACAGCTTGGTAAAAAAAAAAAAAAAAAAAAAGCACATTTATTCACTGCAAAAGAGAGCACTCTTCGCACTCAACTCTCTGCAGCAGGTCCCCACAAGGCAAGGCATCGCGATGGAAAGCTTCAGGTGAACAACTCGCTCCGACCAAGGCTAGGGTTACACTGAGGCTTTATGAGTTCCTTCATGGAGTCAAGGCTCTTCTAAGCTCCTCTAAAGAGTGTGACTGCTTGAGGATTTGACTCCCTAGTCTGAAGGGGATTGCTTTACCACTTTTCTCTGGACACCCTCCACCCCCATTTAGCACACTCCCTGCGTTGTAGTGGAAGGCATCTGATTTACATGGTTCATGAAAAAATTCTGGCTCATGTTTCACAAACTTTTTAATACCAGCCTTAGGTCCAGTATCAAGAATCTGACTTGGCTCCTGAACCGGTGGTACAGTAGCCCTGACCTTTGCTAGCTTGTCATCCCCTGATCAGCCCCTTAAGTCCGAAGTAGGGACTCTAAGAAGCACATACAGTGGTGCCTCGCAGAACGAGCGCCCCGTAGAGCGATGAATAGGCGAAAATCGCAGAGCGAAGGTCGGTAAGCGGTTCACTTACTGACCTTCGCTTTGCAACCCGCCGATCAGCTGTTCCGCGGCTTCAAAATGGCCGCCGGAACAGCCGAAAGGGCCGGCCGCAGCGTTTTCGCGCCCTTGGTAAGCAAGGGGAGGGCGTGAAAATGCTGCCGGAACAGGTAAAATGGCTGCGCGCGTTTTCGCGCCCTCCCCTCACTTACCAAGGGCACGAAAATGCTGCGGCCGGCCATTTCGGCTGTTCCGGCGGCCATTTTGGACCCGCCGGACAGCTGATCGCAGCCATTTTGGTGCCCTCGTTCAGCGAGGGGAGGGCGCGAAAATGGCTGCCGGCCATAGAGGAACATCGCTGTACAGTGAGTAAATCAGCCGATTGGAACACATTAAACTAAGTTTAATGCATTCCAATGGCTTTTTTCTTTCCGTACAGCGATGTTTCACACAGCGAGGGTTAATCCAGAACAGATTAACCTCGCTGTCTGAGGCACCACTGTATAGCAATTTACAGTTTTAAAAAAGCCTTGTTCAAACTGGTCTTTTTTAAAGCTACAAGTAAGGTGCAGAGCAGTAAAGATTACTGAATTCTATCCCTATATCATTGCTGTAAATTTAACAATTTTATACACATTTTGCATGAAATATGAGCTCAGAACTTTTTTAGTACGTTTTCAATATGTCTTGAATAACAGGAGACAAAAAAATTATAATTACATGTGCCAATTCAAGATACACCGCATTTTTCAGTGTATAAAACAACACATTTTCCTAAAATAATTAGAGGACAAATTGAGGGTCATTTTATACACAGAAGTAAGGAGGGGGGGAAGGATCAAAGTACTTTGACCACTGCTTTCCCCCTCCACTTTTTGCAAAGGAAGTGAAGGGGGAAAGCACTTTCCTCACAAGAAAATGGAGGGGGAAAGCTATTTGTTTTTCCCCCTCCACTTTCTTGAGAGGAAAGTGCTTTCCCCCTCCACTTTCTTTGCAAATAGCTGCTTTCCCCCTCCACTCTGCAAGGGGGAAAGCAGCTTTTGGCAAAGAAAGTGAGGGGAAAAGCACTATGCTATTTTGATTCACCATCATCCCATGTTTACCTGGTGCTGCTTCAATAAACATGATTTCACAGAGATTCCAGATCAACTCCATTGCAGACAGAATAGAGACCTGGGAAAGACAGGCGTTAATGTAAGAGTGATGTTAATTCTTATGTTTCAAGTTTGAAGAGATCATAAGCACCAGCAGTCATATATAGCATTGTGCTGTTCAAAGGATTTTTACTGTACTAACCCGAAATATTATTAAAATAAGGTAATGGGGATGTGGTGGCACTGCAGGTTAAACCACAGAAGCCTCTGTGCCACAAGGTCAGAAGACCAGCAATCATAAGATCGAATCCACACAACGGAATGAGCTCCCATCACTTGTCCCAGCTCCTGCTGACCTAATCGTTTGAAAGCATGTAAATGCGAGTAGATAAATAGGTACCACCACAGTGGGAAGGTAACAGCCATGGAAACTGTCTACAGACAAATGCTGGTTCTATGGCTTGGAGACAGGGATGAGTGCCGTGCCCTAGAGTCGGACATGACTGGACTAAATGTCAAGGGGAACCTTTACCTAATGGACTTCTATTTTTACACAAGATACTTGGATTTGGAAAGCTCTGAATCTGTGATTAACTCAGCTTGATATTACAAAAGACACCACCACCCTCAGGAGAGGGTGGCACAAGCTATGAGAAAATATTGCAACTGGCCATCAAAGTGAGACATTGCTTGTGGACCTGTGTAGCTTGCAACCATGGCCCATTTCCCTGCATCATCTGATCAAGAAAACAATCACATGCCATGTGAGAGACAGCAAGAGGATAAAACTGCTTGTCTAATATACTTAATGTGTGTGATTTTCTTCAGTAAGATTCTGGTCATCACAGCAAATTTTCCTCTGCTTCCCAAATGTGCTTCCATGAGGACCACACAGCTACCTCTTTCCCTTCCTTTTTAAACAAGTCAACAACAAGAAGGAAAGATCTGGGAGGTCAATGGTGCCGGAAAAACACACACACACACACACACCCATCCCTTCTAGAGGGACAAAGCTTATAGATGTTCTAATCTGGGTTTGTGTGCTACAATTCCACCTCAGATGGGAAGTGCATCCTGTGCATATCCTACTGGGGTCTGTAAGACAAAATGCATCATAATTCTTGACTCAAAAGAATTCTTAGATTTGAGATTATGAGTTCCTAAAGACAACTGATTATAATGTCATTAATAAGAGATGGCTCCCTCAATTCTGCCTGTAAAGTTCTATTACTGCTGTTACCTGAGGGTACAAGGAAGAATATATATAGAGATCTTGGGAAATGTCAGCATTAGGAGTGGGATTTCAAATTACAGGGAAGAGAAGGGCGCATAATCTTTTCACTATTCATCACATCTTTCTTCCACATTTCTTGCACGCCAGGTCCTTCCCCATGTTAACATGCCTAAGGATATCTATATGTTTATTTCATTCTTTCAAAATATTTGTATAACTTACTGTTCTTAACTTTTAATTATTGTCATTTTCAATAACGTAAGCTGCCCTGGGCCCTTTTTTACGAGAAAGGGTAAACATATTTTAAATAAATAAATATACAGAGACATGTACATATATTTGGAACCAACAGCTGGAAAAGATTTTGAATGACAAAGGGACAACCAGAGAATGATTAAGCAAACTATCTCCCATTATTTCTTAATTCTAAATCCTTCTCCCAACACAACTTTTTCTTAGGATTCTTAGCAATACATGTATAACATTCATCACTAAGCCTTGTAAGCTCAGTCTGCAGAATTAAAGGGAAGATGCATCAGACTACTTTGAAGGAGACGGACAGTACTTTAAATTTTAAGTCCACACCAGCATGGATAGAATGAAGCATTTTGTTGTTACTGGTTATAACAGTGGTTGCTGTTTAGTCGTTAAGTTGTGTCCAACTCTTCGTGACCCCATGGACCAGAGCACGCCAGGCCCTCCTATCTTCCACTGCCTCCCGGAGGTCTGTCAATTTCATGTTGGTTGCTTCGATGACACTGTCCAACCATCTCGTCCTCTGTCGTCCCCTTCTCCTCTTGCCCTCACACTTTCCCAACATCATGGTCTTTTCCAGGGAGTCTTCTCTTCTCATGAGATGGCCAAAGTATTGGAGACTCAGCTTCAGGATCTGTCCTTCCAGGGAGCACTCAGGGTTGATTTCTTTCAGAATATATAGGTTTGATCTCCTTGCAGTCCAGGGGACTCTCAAGAGTCTCCTCCAGCACCACAATTCAAAAGCATCAATTCTTTGGAGGTCGTCCTTCTTTATGGCCCAGCTATGGAAAAACCATAGCTTTGACTATGTGGACATTTGTTGGCAAGGTGATGTCTCTGCTTTTTAAGATGCTGTCTAGGTTTGTCATCGCTTTCTTCCCAAGAAGCAGGCGCCATTTAATTTTGTGGCTGCTGTCTCCATCTGCAGTGATCATGGAGCCCAAGAAAGTAAAATCTACCACTGCCTCCATATCTTCCCCTTCTATTTGCCAGGAGGTGATGTGACCAGTGGCCATGATCATCATCATCATCATCATCATCATCATCATCATCTTCTTCTTCTTCTTCTTCTTCTTCTTCTTCTTCTTCTTCTTCTTCTTCTTCTTCTTCTTCTTTATGTTGAGCTTCAGACCGTTTTTTGCAATTCTCCACTTTCACCCTCATTATGAGATTCTTTAATTCCTCCTCACTTTTTCCATCAGAGTGGTATCATCTGCATATCAGAGGTTGTTGATGTTTCTTCCGGCAATCTTAATTCCGGTTTGGGATTCAGCCAGCCCTGCTTTTCGCATTGTCCCCCTGCATATAAGTTGAATAAGCAGGGGGACAATATACAGCTTTGTCATACTCCTTTCCCAATTTTGAACCAATCAGTTGTTCCATATCCCGTTCGAACTGTTGCTTCCTGTCCCACATACAGATTTCTCAGGAGATAATATAAGGTGGTCAGGCACTCCCATTTGTTTCAGGACTTGCCATAGTTTGTTGCGGTCCACACAGTCAAAGGCTTTTGCATAGTCAATTAAGCAGAAGTAGATGTTTTTCTGGAACTCTCTGGCTTTCTCCATAATCCAGCGCATATTAGCAATTTGGTCTCTAGTTCCTCTGCCCCGTCAAAATCCAGCTTGTATTTTTGGGAATTCTTCGTCCACATATTGCTGAAGCCTGCCTTGGAGGATTTTGAGCATAACCTTGCTAGCGTGTAAAATGAGTGCAACTGTACGGCAGTTGGAGCATTCTTTGGTACTGCCCTTCTTTTGGATTGAGATGTAGACTGATCTTTTCCAATCCTCTGGCCACTGTTGAGTTTTCCAAACTTGCTGGCATATTGAGTGTAACACCTTAACGGTGTCATCTTTTTAAATAGGTCAACTGGAATGCCATCACCTCCACTGGCCTTGTTGTTAGCCATGCTTTCTAAGGCCCACTTGACTTCACTCTCCAGGATGTCTGGCTCAAGCTCAGCAGTCACACTATCTTGGTTTTCCGAGGCATCCAAATCTTTCTGTTATTATTACTCTGTGTATTTTTGCCACCCCTCCTTGTTGTCTTCTGCTTCTGTGAGGTCCCTACCAATTTTGTCCTTTAACATGTCCATCTTTGCACGAAATGTTCCTTTAATAGCTCGAATTTTCTTGAACATATCTCTGTTTTTTTCCCTTTCTATTCTTTTCCTCTATTTTAAATAAATAAATATACAGAGAAGGCCCTCTTGTCTCTCCTTGATATTCTTTGGAAACCTGCATTCAATTTTCTGTAACTTTCCTTATCTCCCTTGCATTTTGTTTCCCTTCTATTCTGTGCTATTTCTAAGGCCTCGTTGGACAGCCACTTTGCTTTATTGCATTTCCTTTTCTTTGAGATGGTTTTTGTTACTGCCTCCTGTACAATGTTATGAGCCTCCATCCATAGTTCTTCAGGCACTTTGTCCACCATATCAAGTTACTGAAATCTGTTCTTCACTGCCATGTGTATTCATAAGGGATTTGGTCTAGATTATACATGACTAGCCCAGTGGTTTTTCCTACTCTCTTCAGTTTAAGCTTGAGTTTTGCTACGAGAAGCTGATGATCAGAGCCACAATCAGCTCCAGGTCTTGTTTTTGCTGACTGTATAGAACTTCTCCATCTTTGGCTACAGAGAATATAATCAATCTGATTTCAGTATTACCCATCTGGTGATGTCCATGTGTAGAGTCACCTCTTGTGTTATTGGAAGAGTGTTTGTGATGACTAGCTTGTTCTGTGAGATTGTATCACAGCGCAGCTTTTCCCACTCTTATGTTTATTATGAGGGCTACTCCATTTCTTCTATGGGATTCTTGCCCACAATACAGTTAACCCTCGACTTACAAACGGGCCTAGTTACAAACATTCTGACTTGCAAACTGCTCTGATAGAAAAATATTGACTCATCTTGCAAACTTAGATTTGAGTTACGAACCGAAAAAAACGCACAGGTGGGGAAAGCGTGAAATTTGAACTTTCAGCTAACCATTGGCCAGTGAAGAGGGTGCCTGACTGCTTCCTCGCTCTTCCCAGTGCTTTGAGAGTGGATTTGGAGACAGTCTTCAGACTATCTGGTACCGCCTGGTACATTGCTGTATGGACTGTATTTTTATTTTTTGGTTTCTTTTTAAATTTTTGGATTTTTGAAAGGTGTTCCCTCCCTCCTTTGCTGCCCCCTTTGCCCCAAAAGGTGCTTGTATTGGCTTGTCTTGATTTAAAAGTTGCTTTTCAAGGTGATCTGTTGTCTGAAACGTGCTTGGTTTTTCCCAGAAGGTGCTTGTCTTGGCTGAAAAGGTGCTTTTCAAGGTGTTCTGCTGAAAAGGTGTCTGTTCCCTCCCTCCCTCCCTCTTTTGTTTCCTTTTTTAAAAACCTAAGTCATCTTAGGTTAAAAGGAAAAAAACAAAAAAATTCTGCCCCTAGTGGTAGGAATGGATTAACCAGCTTTGAATTAGTTCCTATGGGAACTACAATGGTGCCTCGCTTGACGATGTTAATTCGTTCCAGCGAAATCGCTGTAGAACGAAATCGTCATCAAACGAAATAAAAAAAAAAACGATTGAAACGCACTGAAAACCGTTCAATGCGTTCCAATGGGCTGAATACCTGCTCGTCCAGCGAAGATCCTCCATACGGCGGCCATTTTTTGGTGCCTGTAATGCAAGGAATCCGTCCCTAACACAGCGGGAAGCCATTTTCTTCAGCTGGTGGCCATTTTGAAACCCAATGATCAGCTGTTTGCTGATCGTCATAAATCGAAAAAACGGTTCTCGAAGCAGGGAACCGATCATCGCTAAGCAAAAAACCCATCTAAACATCATGAAGCGATCGCAAAAGCGATCGCAAAAACTTCAACATTAAGCAGATTTGTCATAGAGCGGGGTAATCATCCAGTGGGGCACGACTGTAATGATTCGAGTTACAAACTGCCCCTCGACCTAAGAACCAAAAACAGCTGGAAAGGATTAATTGGTTTTCAATGCATTCCTATGGGAAATGCTGATTCGACTTACGAACCTTTTGACTTACAAACTTCCTTCCGGAATGGATTAAGTTTGTAAGTCGAGGATTGACTGTAATAGATATGATAATCGTCTGAATTTAATTTGCCCATTCCTGTCCATTTTAGTTCACTGACGCCCAGGATATCAATATTAATTCTTGCCATCTCCTGTTTGACCACATCCAGCTTACCAAGGTTCACAGATCTTACATTCTAGGGCCCTATGCAGTATTTTCTTTGCAGCATTGGACTTTCCTTTCCCTTCCAGGCACGTCCAAAGCTAAGCATCCTTTCGGCTTTGGCCCAACCACTTCATTAGCTCTGCAGCTACTTGTACTTGTCCTCCGCTCTTCCTCAGTAGCATGCTGGACGCCTTTCAACCTGAGGGGTTCATCTTTCAGCATCATATCTTTTAGCCTTTTTTTTCTGTCCATGGAATTTTCTTGGCAAAGATACCAGAGTGGCTTGCCAGTTCCTGCTCCAGGTGGATCACATTTAGTCAGAACTCTCCACTATGACCTGTCCGTCTTGGGTGTCCCTGCATGGCGTAGCCCATAGTTTCTCTGAATAACTCAAGCCCCTTCAACACGACAAGGCAGCAATCCAGGAAGGGGGGTTATAACAGTAGCCTCTCTCAAGTCATGAACACTCAGGTATGTAATTAAGGAATAACACAACACTCAGATTTTTGCAAAAAGCACTAATTCTCAGTATCCACAGAACTGTGCCAATTGCAACAAGAACCATAGAATAGTGAAGTTGGTAGGGCCCTACAAGGCCATCAAGTCCAACCCCCTGCTCAGTGCAGGAATACAAATCAAAGGATATCTGCCAGCGTGTTGTCTAAGTTTCTCTTGAATGTCTCCAGTGTTGGAGCACTCACCAACTCCCGAGGTAACTGGTTCCACTGTTGTGCTGCTCTAATAGGTTATAGCAGTACAACAACTAATATCTGGTTTCCTGTAATTTGAGCCCATTGTTGTGTGTTCTGCACTCTGGGATGATCGAGAAGAGATCCCATCCCTCCTCTGCATTACAGCCTTTCAAATATTTTTAAAGTGCTATCATATCACCCCTAAGACTTGTTTTGTCAAAGCTAAACATGCCCAATTCTTCTAGCCTTTCCTAATAAGGCTTGGCTTCCAGCCCTCTGATCATCCTTGTCGCCCACTTCTAATTTGTCAGCATCCTTCTTGAAGTGTGGTGTCCAGAACTGGATACAATATTCAAGGTGAGGCCTAACCAGTGCTGAATAGAGGGGGACTAGCACTTCACGGTATTTGGAAACTATACTCCTATTAATACAGCCTAAAAGAGCATTTACCTTTTTTGTAGCCACATCACACTGTTGGCTCATATTTGTGATAATCTCTAGTTAACAGTTAAGCAGAATCCCCACAAGTGAATTAGAATACTGTATATCACTAGCAGAAGACTTCATGGAAGATCCTAGAAAGAACATATTCAGAAATGTAACAACAAATTTATTTCAGTTACCTGGGTACTGTGGTGCATGTGCATTGTTGGGTCCCGTGTAGAAGCTGACAAATGGGGAAAAAAAGAGAGAGATCAAAATGTCCTCTTTTTCCCAACTTCAATGAAATATTTTTATGCTAGATCTGCCATACTTTAGAGACAAGTATACACAATTCAACATCAAACAATTCAACATAAAAAAACCCGAAGATCATGGCCACTGATCCCATCACCTCCTGGCAAATAGAAGGGAAGATATGGAGGCAGTGACAGATTTTACTTTCTTGGGCTCCATGATCACTGCAGATGGAGACAGCAGCCACAAAATTAAAAGATGCCTGCTTCTTGGGAGGAAAGTGATGACAAACCTAGACAGCATGTTAAAAAGTGGAGACATCACCTTACCAACAAAGATCTGCATAGTCAAAGCTATGGTTTTTTCAGTAGCGATGTATGGAAGTGAGAGCTGGACCATAAAGAAGGCTGACCACTGAAGAATTTATGCTTTTGAATTATGGTGCTGGAAGAGACTCTTGAGAGTCCCCTGGACTGGAAAGAGAACAAACCTATCCATTCTGAAGGAAATCAACCCTGAGTGCTCCCTGGAAGGACAGATCCTGAAGCTCAGGCTTCAATACTTTGGCCATCTCATGAGAAGAGAAGACTCCCTGGAAAAGACGCTGATGTTAGGAAAGTGTGAAGGCAGGAGGAGAAGGGGACGACAGAGGATGAGATGGTTGGACAGTATCACCGAAGCTACCAACATGAATTTGACCCAACTCCGGGAGCCAGTGGAGAGACGGGAGGGCCTGGCGTGCTCTGGTCCATGAGATCACAAAGAGTCGGACACGACTTAACGACTAAACAACAACATACACAATTTAGGGTACCTACTTTACCATTAAAATTAGCTGCATTGAGAATGCTATAGTACCTAGCTCTATGCCTAAGCTAGTATCATTTCTAGCATCTCACTGGACTGATCTGTTAAGTAATACTGAAAGCAGACTTTAATCCAACTGATATACAAATTGACAATTTCTGTAAGACACACTGGCAGACCCCAGTTCCCTTCCATAAGCCATATATAAATTTCTTCTAAAATGTTCTGTTTTAGTCAAGAAGTCTCAAATAAACAATGCAAAAGAACTTACTAGCCATCTGATGTGAATCTTCCATACATGCCCGTATGACTGAACGGTAGTTTTTGCTTACTCGAACCAATCTACCAAAAGAAGTAGATCTTGATCAGAATGTGTTTAAAACAACAACATATATAACTAACCACTGGCATGTCTCAGGAGAAGGATGAAACAATCTTGCTCTAGATTGCCACAACTGTAATTTTAATCATTACATGGATATTGGGTGGTGGGTCCTAACAAACGAATCGTCTAATCAGTGAACTTTGTTCTTACAGACCAGCTTGGTTAATTTTTAATGGGTGTCTCAGTTCCCCTTAATGTCATGAAATGAAAACACATTCACCAAAATTTAAACAAAAACAGATGCCTATCATGGTTTCTTAATTTGAGGCAATTTGCCTTCAAATTTATACCTTTTGTGTTATGCTGGCATAACTACACACGAGGATCTTTGCCAATAATGATGTATGTTGACTAATATACTAAGGCTGCAATTCTGGGCAGAAGCAACTGGGAGTAACCTTCACTGAACACAGCAAGACTTACATCTGAGCAAAATGCATGTGAGCTGCAAATCAAGTGATGAATTACTATAGATCTCTGCTTCAGTCTCACTGCACTAACATTTCAGATCACGTACTGTGCAATCCTTGACTTTCCAGCCTTTTCTTTCTCATCCTTTTGGAGTCCAACAAAGATTCCATGTGATTCATTAAAAAGCTTTCGCCAAGTTTGAGAGTATACATCTTGATCTTTGCGAATAACATAGACAAAGGGACAGCCTGGCCCCTTCTGTTTATACTCTGAAACAAATCAAAGAGAAGTTTTCATGTAAAAATACATCTAAACACCATTAGTCCATTATTAGTTGGGAATAAAGAATACATCAGCTTTATGGCACAGTAGGAATTTTGCACTCATAATACACACTTTTATGAAACCACCTCGCGTAGCCATTTGGAAATATGAAACGAGAGATGTTAAGTATGTTACTGACATACAGTCCTATTTCTTTGTAACACCTTATTCAGAGGAGACCATGCAAGTCCAGAAATTGGTCGGACTGAATGTGGAAAAATAAACAGTCTTTGAATCTTAGTAAAATGAAGACCCAACAGGTAAGTCATTCCAGTTCCCAGGGGAAGGTCAACTGCCCTCTCCTGGGCACTGGACAGAAATTGGATTCTCTCCTGTCCTTTGAAGTCTAAGTTCCTTCAGTCACTAGGAGCGCTTTTTATCAGCATCAGGTGGTTTGATGCTACAGCCATTCCTAGCTGACCTGGTCGTGTTTAGACCATACTCCCAACTGATACCCACAAGGCTAGATTGCTCTAATGCACCCTTCATGGGACTATCCTTGGGAAAAGGCCTGGAAGGTGCAACTGGTATAGAAGGCAGCTGCCTATCCATTGGCTGGAATGGCCTGTCAACAGCACATAACATCTGGGCTGAAAGATCTGGGTGGGCTGCCAACAAGCATGGAGCGGATTTAATGGTCAGTCTTAGGGATGTGGGTGGTGCTGCAGGTTTAACCGCAAAACCTGGGAGCTGCAAGGTCTAAAGACCAGCAGTTCGAATCCAAGCGACGGAGTGAGCTCCCATCGCTTGTCCCAGTTCCTGCCAACCTAGCAGTTCGAAAGCATGTAAAAATGTGAGTAGATAAATAGGTACCACCAAGGTGGGAAGGTAACTGCATTCCGTGTCTAGTCATGCTGGCCATGTGACCACGGAAGATTGTCTACGGACAAACGCTGGCTCTATGGCTTGGAGACGGGGATGAGCACCGCGCCCTAGAGTCAGACACGACTGGACTAAATGTCAAGAGGAAACTTTACATTTTACCTTAGTATTACCTTACCTTGTGTCCAGCCTACTTCGGGAATCACCTGACCTCATATAGTTCTGATTGGTGGCTTATTCAAAACATTTCTTTCCTCATAATATTTTTCTAATTTGTGATCCGGTAATATGAGTTTAGTGTTTTTATGACTTGTTAGTTTTTTTATTTATACTACTACCCTGTCTGTAGGAGAAATGTCTCCATTTATTTCTTAAATTCTTTTTTTACATATATTTCAACTTCAGCTTTCAACAACTAACATAGATAAAAGTGCAATACAGAAATAAAGAGAAGCCATCATACATTTTTGTTAAGGTTAATTCTAACAGTCAATTAATAGAGCCATCTCTCAATAAATATGTATGATTTACATAAGAGCATAGATCAAATATCTCATTTTACTGCAATTTTGTGAAGCAAAGTGTGTGAACAGCTGTAACAGCCACCCTAGGCTGTGTTTTTTCTTAATTTTCTGCTTCAAAAGCAATACCTCCTCCATTGATTCACCTGCTGAGGAAATCTTACATATAGAAAGCCTAAAAACCTACTGTAAGATTTTTTCAGGGCTCCACTTTGTGGATTGCCAGGATCTCTAGGCATTGCCATTTGTTGCTGTTATGTGCCATCAAATTCTTCTGGCTTACAGTAACTCTATTCCAAGGACTTGCACATCTTGATTCAGCCTGTATTTCTTTTATGTCGTGTTTATGGTTATGGCAAAGAAAAGGCTGACAATGGCTGACGTCAGCTCCTGCTGTGCCTCATGTTTTCTAGGAACAAAGGCTAAAAATCTAATACCACAAACACCTGAACTGGCTGTTTGATTAAATTAATACTTAACAATCCTTCAAAGAGCTCTAAACCTCAAGGTGATAAACACTAAGGGACTGACAAGTAGAGGTGGGATATTTGTATTCGTTAACAAATACGGAACCAACCCGTCCACTTACAGGTCATGGTGCAGCACATGGGGCCGGCATCCTGCTTGTCGGCCCAATCTGTGATGAAGCCCAGCTGCCACGTCTCCACCTTCCTACTCTTCTGGCCACTCCAGGCAGGAGGCAGGAAAACAAGTCTCCCCACTCAGCTGTGCTGCAACCTGTAAGTGGACGGGTAGGTTCTGGGAGGTGTGCCTGAGGATCTGGCCCAGGACTATTTGTATTCATTAACAAATACAAATATCCCATCTCTACTGATGAGCAATTGATCAAGGTCAGCTTTCTTGGCTTCTGAGATCAAACTACACCAAAGGTAAACAGGGAACTTCCTACATAATTCCTAAAAACCCATAGAATTTCAACATGTAAACAGAAAAACAAATCTCAGTAATTTGATCTATTTTTATAGTCAGTTCTTTAAAAACACATGTTAATAACACATGGTGCCAACCTGAGGATCCGTACACAGTCTCACACACCAGCATCTCCCCAGGTCCCCATTCGAAACACAACTGCCTCTTGTCAGAGTTTACTTCTGGAATTAGCTGTTTTGTAAAAAGGAGGGGGGGACTGGTCAGGTAATTGTGACAAAATTTAAATATTGTACCAAAAATACTTTTTTGAACATTAAACACAATAGGAATTTCATACATTAACAACTGCAAAATATGAAATAAAAAGAAGCACCATTAAGAATGTCTCATGTTGTTGTTGTTTAGTCGTTACGTCGTGTCCGACTCTTCGTGACCCCATGGACCAGAGCACGCCAGGTCCTCCTGTCTTCCACTGCCTCCCGGAGTTTGTTCAAATTCATGTCTCATACATTCAATCAATAACTGACTAAGGCTCTCTTGAGTCAACTACATCGACTTACTCATTCCTTGGCATCTACATATCCAGTGGAAACATCTGCAGAGATAAAGCTTTTGCTGCACATACAAAGCTAACCTCACAGCAGGCATGTATGCAGTACCTACAGTTATCAGGCATGCACAGTTCATACCAGGCCTATTTCTCCTATTCCCCCTCAGGTATTACTGTAATATGTGTTCACTTTTATTCCAAACAAAAACTGCTGTTCCATTCCAACATAAAATCATTTCCATGCCTCCTTATGATTCAATTATAAGACCCTGTTTCTGCTGCAGTTTTGTTTAAATTTCCTGCTGCACCTGATCAATCCACAAGTTAAGAGTTGTTACTTATTTTTAATGGTCTTTTTGTGATTACTAGTTTCTTCTAATTATCCAGGTTAAAAAAGGTACAGTACTCTAAAGTTAGTACCAGCCTACCGCTCCTCCCCATTCATTCTACAACTATAAAAAAACTATAGAACCCTCTTAGCTATTTAGCAATCTGCACGAATTGATGCATTTATATCTATCGCGTATATAAAATGAACCCATAAAGCAAAAAATCAGCAAGTGCCAACTACAACGCACAAACATCCACTTTACAACACTGAAGATTTTTTTTTACTATAAAGGATGATTACTTGTCAAATTACAGCAATGACATGCGAATATATACAGATTGGGGGGGGGGGTTTGCACAAGAAATAATTTGGTTTCTTATTGTTGTTTATAATACTACTGTAAACGGTCTTCTTTAAAGCTGACAAGCCCGGGGCAAAGCCTTCGACCCGCGGACGGCTGCCGTCCTTCCCAGCCGAGCTCCCACCCCGCGCCCAGCCGCCAGGACAGAAGGGCTCGACCACGCACGGTGACGGAAGGCTCCACGTCCAGCTCCTCCATGCTGCCCGGCCGCCCCTTCTCAGCCCTCGGGCTCCTCTCCCGCCGCCTTCCGTCCGCCGAAAGGGCCCGCAACGGCCAGCCAATCGCGATGTCGCTCGTGCAGCGCCGCGCGCAGCCGTCCGCAAGGACCCCGCGCAGTCTCCCCACTTCACAGGCCCTAGAGATAGAAAACGTGTAGAGCGGCCCTCCTCTCGTTTCAGAATTGGGGGGGGGTGTCAAAACCGGGTGTCTTTATAGCGCATTCTCTCCTCCACATTTTGGAAATCGCTCATTCACGGAGCCGCCATAAGTCGAGGGGGGGACGGGACTGGACGGCACATCAGAACAACAACAAAAAGCAATGAAGAAATCCAGCATTTCCACACAACTGGAATCGTGCGGCAGCGTGTCTCTGCTCAGCAAAAGAGAACCGCAAAAGCAGCATCATCTTTGGTCTTTTCAGCTCATCAGTTCTTATTTCATGAAAATAGCGACTACGTTTTAAAAATTTTCAAACGTCTCGAAGTTGGTCTGAAAAAGGCCGTAGGCAAGGAAAGCCAAGGCAGTCCGCTAACCTCCACAAGGCGCGGGCAGAGCCTGGGAGATGCTCGCTAGCCACGATGCTGCAATTTAATCGATTATTAAAGGTAGATTTCCTACCAAAAAAATGGTCGCAACGTACGGCCTTCGTGATGCAACCAAGGTGAATCTACTTGACCTCTCTCACTAGTGACAGCCACCCAGGGCTTACGTCCCTGCGGAAGCCTCATCTACTCCTTCGAACTGTAAGCAAAGACATGGTGATCTTACACGTTTTAAATGGAAATTTTAAAAGATCATATTTTCGCATAATTTGAACATTGAAAGCAGCAGCTCTTATTTGGGGTCTATGGTAATGGAGGACTTTCCAGCTACGTAAGCACTTAAGATTCCTCCAACTTTTATTTTTCTAAAGAGCTTTTATTTCTGTGGGGAAGAGAGGCAAATCCACCGGGTGGTGGGTGGCGAGGAGACGGAGCCTCAAAACGAGCAGGGCTGGTCGCGCTGTCAGTCTGGGTGACTCTCGCCCCGTTTAAATCCGTGTTTCCACCCCAGACATCGAGGCCCGTTTCCTTCTCGGCCTTCCCCCGCCCCCCAAGTGCTTGTACGATTTAACAGCGTTGGCTCCTCAAACTCTTTAACGCCCAGTTCCGGAGTCTCCCCCCCGTCCCTCCCTCCCTCCCTATACGGCCTCTCGAAAGAAGGGGCCCGGCAGGGCCTCCGTTCGAAAGGCCTCCGTCCGAGGGACGCGGTGCTGGAGAGGCAGGCACTACATTAGTCGTCAAAATGGAAGGACCCCCCCCGACTCCACCCCCTTTTAGACTGCCGGGCGGGAAACGAAACCAGCGGTTCAAGCGGAGCGATTTGAGTCCTCCCTTTCCCGATTCTTCTTTGTAGGATCATGTAGTGTAGGCTGAGAGCCTTAAACACTTTCAAACCTCTCGTACTTCCATTTTGGGATAGAAAATAAGTCCTAGTTTCCTGGACTGAGCGGAAGAAAGCTGTTCCGCATTCCCCAACAGAGGAAATCCAGCTCGTATAGAGAGGAGAGTAGGGATTTTTTTTTATTACTATGATTATTTTTTGCACAGCGTTGGAAGGAGAAGGCAGAGCGTCCTTTGAAAATAAAAAAAGGCAGACCATTTTGGGAACACGCATAAACGACGTTCCCCAAGTTATTTGGCAGTCGGTTTAGTTTCCAGGCCCAACTAAACAAAAACTTACTGTATCTGTGACGGATAGGGCTACCAAAATTCATCAGCCATGACAACCAAGTGAACCACGTTTGGAGATAGAATTATGAAAATCAAATCCTTGGCCAAAAGCTCAGGAGATAGAACCTGGAAAATCAGGGTTCTTATATAAACTACGGTAGTCCAAATAACTTCTGCCTCCCTAAAGTCCTTGCTTTCTACATGAAGTCAAGATGTGGTGAAAGTGGAGTTAAGCACTCCTCTCTCAGTTCATGCGTGTGGTCAGACAATGACTAGTGCCTGAATAACGAATTAGAGAAAATGGAAAGTTGAATAGACAGTGGCCTTATGTAGCATTACAGTTATCCTTATTTTTAACCAGTTGACATTGACTGATAAAAGAACTCTAGCACAGGGACCAATATATATTTAAGGATGTTTCTTTTATCAGGTGTCTCTTACTTCCTCAAATTCTGGGTACAGGATCATAATCTGACCTAGCCAGACATTTTCACAAAAATCAGTCACAGTCCCATCATAATTTGACATATACCTTAGTCTACCGCACATTCAGACAAAGGTACCATTTAGCTAAAGATTAAAGGTTTGAGATTACAAGTTTGTTTTTGACTCCTAGGAAATACAGGAGAACTGCCATTCTCATCTGCTCTTGCCTGTCTTTTTCTCTTCATATGGTTATCTTGGAAATGCAGTCTCTTGTCAACCCTTTTATTCTGGAGTACAGCAAATAAATGAGAAAAAGCCATTAGAGAAGAAAATGCTCAGTGTCTCCTTACTGAACCACTAGTTTTTTGCTTAAACAAACTGACTCACAGTTATGCGCTGCTTCTCTGGTGTACGTTTTAAGCTGGAAGAGGAGGGTTTATGTATTGTGGATGCACATGCTTGGTAGTTCTTTGTTTTAAAATAGTGTTTAATGGCACATGTGTTTATTGTACTAATTGGGGTTATACTGATTTTGTTTTCTCTCTTACATTAATTATGGTTTATCTATATTTTGTAAACAATTAGTCCTTTAAGACTGCTTTTTTTGCAATGGGTGTAACTCATACATTTGATAAATGATATAGATGTATGTGTTTTAGAATATTTGTCATCTTATTTTGCATCTAGAAGTTCAGTTCAAGGCTATAAAGATATTTTAATTTCAGAATCAATTAAAACAAACTTTCAAAACTGGGAATTGATCCCAGGTTGATTAGATTTTTTGAACTGAAATTAATTTAAAACCATTGGATTAAAAAGGACTTATACAAGGGCTGATGTACCAAAGTCCCATTGATTCAACGGGTGTACCTTAGTTGTTTGTGACTAACAATTGGATTTAGCCATATGCCTCCAAAAGGGGTATGTAGACATATCTTGTAGTGTAGCCTGCCGAATTAGAATTGTAACCCGTCCAGAGGGTGTTTTAGGTGCTATGGGGCAGTATATAAGCCACACACCTTCCTTTGGTTTGTTTTATATACAGTATCTTGTGTCTCAGGAACCATAGCTACCTTTCCTCTGCAAGGAACTAGGAACTTGGCTGAAACAAATGGAGTAATGCATCTAGTTTATGACATTGATTTCCAGCAGCAAATGGAGGCCTTTCAGCAGAAAGATTTGCAGATTCATTAATATCTTAGAACTGTCCAGAGGCCTCCTATAGGCAGCAGAGGCAGGCAAATGAGTTGTAAAGGAAGGAGGTTAGAGGCTTGTTTGAGAGCTGCAACAACAGGCCGAGTTTGTCCAGAAGCTGAATCCCCAGTTAGGAGGAACCCAGGAGATCCACGAAGCAAATGTACTGTCAAGTGGCTTGGACCACTGAGATCTGTAAACAGTAGCTGAAAAGGAGGAGCTTGGCAACACTGTAGAGCAATGGTCCCCAACCTTGGGCCTCCAGATGTTCTTGGACTAGAACTACCAGAAGCCTTCACCACCACCTCTGCTGGCCAAGATTTCTGGGAGTTGAAGTCCAAGAACATCTGGAGGCCCAAGGTCGGGGACCACTGCTATAGAGAACAAGACACTGAGAACTGGGAGCTGGGCAAAGAGTGTGTAGAAGCTGAAGCAGTGAAAGGTAAGTGCTATGGAGACAGACCACATATAGCCTGATGATGAGGAAGTTCTGGATCATTTCTTTACCCTCTGTGCACTCATGAAAGGAAAAGGTGTGAGAAGAGAGCAAGCTATCTGTCCCAGATGAACAGTCATTACAGTACTTGGAAATGGGTGAGGAGGAGGGAATCTCTTACAGATACCTTTTCTGTACCTTTTCTGTATGGTAATGATGGGCAACCTGTAGGTGTCTGAGGGTGATACAGTACGTGCCTATTGCTGGACCTTGTTCCATGCTGTCAAGTTAGAAAGCCCTAATTGGGCTTTCAAGGTAAGTAAGTATTTAAGGGGTAGTTTTACCAGCTCCACTCCTCTAGTGCAGTGGTTCCCAACCTTGGGCCTCCAGATGTTCTTGGACTACAACTCCCAGAAGCCTTCACCACCACCTCTGCTGGCCAGGATTTCTGGGAGTTGAAGTCCAAAAACATCTGGAGGCCCAAGGTTGGGGACCACTGCTCTAGCGGGTTTCTATGGCGATTCCAACCCGGATCTCCAGAGTCCAAGTCCATAATTCTATCCACTACACCACACTGGGTATACCCACTGGACCTTTTGGGGGGGATAAAAATTGTAGGGGCATAGATGCTGAAGGAGCCTCACAACATGACCCCCCCCCGTAAAATTTGGCTAAATAATTGGCAGACACATTGTTCTTATCCTTACTTTGATCACACAAATATTTCCTTTGTGACTTAATAATGTATTGGCCAGAAACCTGAGAGTTTGAGTTTTTTTGTGTAAATCTCAATGGCAAATTGCCACAAGAAGTTGATGTAGGTATTTGCTGTTATATACCAGCCACTTGACTTGGTATATGCCAGCTTCTTAACTTGCAGGAATCTGCTGCTTACATTTAGACTGGTGTAATTTTTCTGCTGGGTTCCTACTGTTGTGTTGTCTTTACCAGCAGAATGGGAAAATAAAAGGAAAGGGCCTCCAGTTATTTGTAATGGCCAATAGGTTAGCTTAAACTATTTGTGACCTTGCTTTTACTATAATTTATAACTACTCTTGACATTACAGTAGTTGACCTCCCAAAAGTAATGTAGTTACTGATAAGTAGTTGCTTCCAAGTTCAGAACTGAGCACAACTCACAGTTCTTTCATGCAGAATTCTGAGGCCTCCTGTGCTTGACATTCTTTGATTTTTATTGTGTCATTTGCACCAACCTCTGGAGAGTCTATAAAAAAAGGTCCAGAACAGCTAAAATCTGCCCAGCAGTGCACAAGATGACCTTCAATCTTCATTGCAGCTATGATTCTAAGTTGGGGGGGGGTCTGCATAACTATAGGACTGCTAAAGCCGTCAAACTGGTTAGCTAAGGTCAGCCTTTGTCGGGTAAATTGCAAATAATAAGTTACCATAGAAATGAAGTAGTTGGCTGATTGTTCCCAATAGTGAGGCTTTTGAGAGGTCACCAGATATTTGAAAGACGGAATGCTACTTCGTCCACACAACCCCTAGCTATGGAAGATGTTGCCAAGACATAGATTACATTTGAAGTGAGGGAGTGGAGCTGACTTCCTCATGGGTATCTAATGGGAGAACTAGGATTTGGCTATCTATTGAGCATCTTTTAAGGCAGGGGTCTCAAACTCGCGGCCTGGGGGCCAATTGCGGCCCGTGGGATGATAGTTTGTGGCCCCCGCCTTAATATGAAATTTTAAGGAGCGGGAGCAGCAGCGGAGGAGTACCAGGTGGGAGGAAGGAGAAGCGCAGAGAGGACAAGGCGACAGCAGCCGCCTCGCCAGGTGACCCACGAAGAGTGTGGGGGAAGAGAGAGACCTAAAAGCAGAAGCCCCAGTGGCGCCAAATCCCTGAGGGAGAAGACTGCCGGGCAGGGAGAGGGCTCCCCTTCTGGATGCATGGATGCTTTGGGGGGGGGGCAGGTGGGACCCAGCCCCTAAGAGGCGGGGAGGAAGCCCCACGCTTGCCAAGTAGGTGCCACCACTGCTGCTCCTGCTCCCGGATGGCTTCTAAAAATTAGAAGCTAGGCAGATTTTGAAAGTGAGTGGCCGTGTTGTGCTCATGTGCATGCACACAAGCACGACACGCCCCTCTGCAAGTGCGACACGCTCACCCGCGAGCACGGGGGTGCCCCTGCCCCCCAACCAGTTCGCACATGGAGCCAGCACATATTACACAGCCCAAAACATGTCTTTTTCAAAGCCTGCACTGAAGACAAAGGTTGGTGATGAGCACAGACAATTTCAGGAAAAGTGGGAAATGCAGTATTTCTTCGTTGAGCACAGGGGCACCCCGACGTGTCTTATTTGCACAGAGAAAATTGCGGTGCACAAGGAATACAATTTGAAACATCATTACATAACTAGATGTACCAAGGAGTATGCAAAATACATGGGAGATGAGAGAGCCAACCGGGTTGCCAATCTTAAAACATGTCTACCGAGGCAAAAAGATTTCTTCAAGAAAGCAACCAAAGAGAATAATGCAGCACTGAAAGCTAGCTATGTGGTTAGTGAGATGATTGTTAAAGCAGGAAAGCCATTCACAGAAGGTGAATTTGTCAAAAAGTGCATATTACAGGCTGCAAGTATACTCTGTCCGGAAAAGAAAGGTCGGTTTAGCAACATCAGCCTTTCTGCCAACACCATGGCAGAGCGCATTTCTGACCTGTCAAGTGACATTTATCACCAACTGTGTGAGAAAGCCAAATATTTCGGTGTATACTCAGTCACCCTTGATGAGACCACAGACATCACCGACACTGCCCAGCTCGCAATGTATGTCCGTGGTGTTGATGACAATTTTGAAGTGATGGAGGAGTTGCTCACAGTAATTCCAATGCATGGACAGACCACCGCTCAGGAGATATTTCACCAGCTGTGTGATGCCATTGAGAATGCCGGTTTGCCATGGAAGACGTTTGTTGGAATAACAACTCACGGAGCACCCTCAATGACAGGGAGGAAAAATGGACTGGTGGCGCTTGTTTACAAAAAAAACTGGAAGAGGAGTGTGTGGAGGAAGCCATTGCTCTGCACTGCATTATCCATCAGCAGGAGCAGGCCCTTTGCAGCAAAGGGCTGAAGTTTGCCAATGTGATGTCTGTCGTTGTGAAATACATCAACCAAATCAGATCCAGGGGCTTAAAGCACCGAAGGTTCCGGGCTTTTTTAGAGGAAATGGAGTCAGAATATGGGGATGTGCTCTACTTCACCGAGGTACGTTGGCTCAACAGGGGAAATGTATTGAAGAGATTTTTTTGAGTTGAGAGCAGACGTGAAAGCCTTCAGGGAGAAGGATGGAGTGGCTGTTCCTGTGCTAAGTGATCCCAAATGGCTCATGGACTTGGCTTTTCTTGTTGATATCACACATGAGCTTAATGTACTGAACAAGAAGTTACAAGGCCAGGGGCAACTTGTCAGTGCTCCCTATGACAACGAGGGAGCATTCTCCACAAAACTTGTGTTATGGAAAGCCCAGCTCTCTCAGACAAACCTTTGCCATTTCCCAGCATGCAAGGCACCCGTGGATGCAGGCACACCATTCAGTGGTGAGAAGTATGTTGATGTCATTTTGAAGCTACAGGAGGAATTTGATCACAGATTTGCAGACTTCAAGATGCACAGAGCCACATTTACAATTTTTGCGGACCCCTTATCCGTTGATGTGCAAGATGCCCCTCCTGTGCTTCAAATGGAGCTCACTGACCTGCAGTGCAACTCTGAACTCAAAGCAAAGTTCAGGAAGGGGTGTGTGTGAAAAAGCAGACAAGCTTGGGCAATTTTTGAGACCATTGACCCCCAGCTTCCCTGAGCTTTCCTGAATGTTCAGGCGGACCATGTGCTTTTTTGGGAGCACATACTTGTGCGAAAAGCTCTTCTCCACCTTGAACTTCAATAAGTCCAAGTACAGGTTCAGACTGATTGATGATCATCTTCAAGCCATACTGAGGGTCTCAGCTGCTTCCTCCCTCAAGCCAAATGTGGCTCGGCTATGCAAGATGAAGCGCTGCCAGGTCTTTAGCAGCAAGGAGTAGGCAAGAGAAGCCATGCTGAGAAGAACAGTTCGTGTTCTTCAATGTTCCATTCATGTTCAGGACAATTCATGTTTAGAAGAAGATTAAAGGTTAAAGAACTGTTAATACAGACATTTGAATCTGAATACAGCAGATATAGAAGACTGAAGAAACCACATATAGTCACTCACTAGAGAATTATTATTATTATTATTATTATTATTATTATTATTATTATTATTATTATTATTATTATTATTATTATTATTATTATTATTATTATTATTATTTTATCATTATCATTATCGTTATCGTCATCGTCATCGTCATCGTCATCGTCATCGTCGACGTCGTCGTCGTCATTATCATTATCATCATCATTTTCATTATTACAGTATTTGATTTATTTATTACTGATTGATTTATTTTCTTATTAATTCTTAATTTGTTTATTTTTTTCATCTTATTTTGTGTTCAGTAATAGTCCCTCCTCTCCTTCCAGCAGGGGGATGGTGTCCTCCTCTTGAACTTCCACCCAGTCACACTCCCCAGTGGGTTCCCCCGTCTGCCATGGGACTCCAAAAATTCCCTCTGTTGATTCTCCCATATTCTCTGTTCTAACTTCTCCCTTTGTTCTCTTTCCACTTTTTCCTATCTTAACTTCCTCCTCCACTTTTTAGTTTCTCACCCACCCCAGTAGGATGGTTTGGGGTTGAGTTCACGTCTCCACCAGGCATCTGCCTCTTCTTTGGGGACTCGTAGTTTTTCTGTCTTTCCAGTCCATGGATCTTCCACCCAGATCCATTCCCAGCCTACTGGCAACTCTCCTTCCCCCCTTTTTATATCCCCCAACCCCGCTTCCACTACTTCCCATGCCCACCAAGGTAGTTCCGGGTTCCGCAATCATTAGTCCTTTCAAATTTCAAATTCCCCGAGTCATGTCCAGGAGGTCTTGTCTTCCAGGATGGGGGAACTGGTGTGGTCTGGCTCTCTTTCTCAGCGGTTGGCGGGAGGGATGGCACTCCTGAGAGAGGGGTCTCTCTCTCTCCCTCCTTCTTACACTCAGTTCTCCCCTTTCTCTGGTGTATGCTTTTTTGTCTTCTGTCCTGTGCTTGATGACTGCATTTAATAAGCTGCACCAACATTGCACTGATACAGTATTTAGTAGCCTTTGGCTGTACCAGGACCACAGAAGGTCTAGGCTCCCGGAACCAATAGATTTACCTTTTGTATGTTTATACCTTCACTTTGCCATATCCCTGTGTAGATGTAATAGGTGTTTGTCAGCTCTGTTGTGAAAATAGGAATGGAACAATAAAGTGAAAATAATTACTGTAGATGATAGGACTCAATTTGGTGCTGTGTTTCAAAGACGAGCACTTTTGATATATGCCATCAAGTCACTTCCAACTTAGTGCAACCCTTATAAAGTTCTCAAGGAATAAATACTGAAGGAGTGATTTACTATTGATGCTTCTTAATGAGTTTGTATGCCTAAGAGGGGATTCAGCTGAGGTCTTCTGAGTCCTTTTCCAATGCTCCATCCAGTACAGTACATTGTGCTGGCTCTCACCAGTTATATAGGGAGGTTCAAATTTTACCATGTATAAACATTTTAAATTGTTTTGTTGTATGTAGTAGCCATCCTGGCTAGGGATCCTTAGATTTTCAGCACATCTGGAAGGCACTGTAAGCAATGGAGACATTTCCATTTCCAGCCCCTCCCATCAAATTGGCAGTCCTTGAAAATGTAAAAAATAATAAAGTTCACCAACTCAGTTTCTCTGTACAGAGAAAACAGACCAGTGATATACTGCAACTGGGCTAGTGTTGTTGCACTGTTAAGTTTCTGTAGGAGGCTGGTATACATGCATTAGCTTATTTAGTGGACTATGAAGAGACTGACCCTTAAGCTTTCTTCCTGCATTAACTTATGTGAATAGTTAAAAGTGACTAAAGCAAATGTCTGGAGGAAAAGGCAGCTAAATAGGGCGAGGTCAGATGAAGAACATGTGTAACAGGTAAAATGGACATACACAGAAACAGCCAGGAAAAGTGTGCCTTGTCTTTAAACCAAATGAATAAGCACAACGAAGAAGGAAAAAGGTACACTGTACAGTGAAACCATGTACTTTATGTGCAAGTTGAAACTTGTTTAAAAAGACATGTTGGCTAGGTAGCCACCTCTGCAGTCTCACAGGCCCGACGGCCATTTTGAAAAGACAATACCCTCTGCACGAGCGAGAGCAAAGCTCGCAGCTCCCCGCGGGGTGCGCGCACGTTGGCCAGGAGCGCGAACGGCGCCCCGGGGTACGCGCACGCACGCAGACTTCGCCCTGCCTTCGCCGTTCCCCTCTTCGTTATGTAACGGCGCTGCGCGCTCTCGCCGGCAGCGGCCCAATGGGGCGGCGAGAGGAGGGGGAGGGGAAGGCAGAGCGTGCGCGCTCCCGCAAGCTTAGGCGCGGCCCCGCGGTCGTACGTGCGCGTTCACTCGCCCCCTCCCCCAGTCTTTCTGTCTCGGCCGTCGCGGTCGCCTTTTTCATCTTTCCGTCCCCCCGACTTGCGACGAGGTGCTCGGCGCGGAAGAGACCCCGCTGACTCGCCATGGCTGACGAGAAGCCCAAGGTGAGCGAGGGAGAGGCGGCAAAACCGGCATTTGGGGGTTCAGGTTTGGGGAGAGAGGGAGGGAGGGAGGAGGAGAGAGAGCGCGAGCGAGCGAGCCACCCTGGTGCTACCGCGCCGGTTCTTGCGCGCCATTTTCCTCCCCTCCCCCGCTCCCTCCCTCCCTCGCTTCTTTTCCTGAGGGCAAGACGGTAGGAACCGGGGTGCCGTGTCGGGGGACAGGGAATGGCTTTCCCCGGCTGAAAGTGGAGAGACTTCCTTCGCTTTCCACGGGACGGGCGGTATTTCCTTCCCTCACACCCGTCCCCCTTTCCTCTTTCAAAGGGAAAAGGAAGGGGCGCTAGTCCCTCATGTCCTGGGCGCCATCCGCAGCCTTATTGACTGGGGAGATCCAAAAAGGCCTCTTTGTGTCGCTCCGCTGCTGCTCGCCTCATATGCTGGGGCTCCCAGAGTGGTCGAGCCGCAGGGAACTCCTCTCTTCTCTTCTCCCCCTCTCCCCTCCCCGTTTCCTCTCTGGGGGAGTGAACGGGCAGCCGGTGGTCCGGCTCTTCCTCTCCTACGCCTTGTTTTAAATGTGATTTTGGAGGCGCCAAAATCTTGGCTGCTTCAAAGACCCGTCCTCTTTTTCCAGGACTCTTTGCAGGATCTTGTGCCAGGAACGGGGCTTTGCCGTTTAAAGCGGTTGAGTGGAGCAACCTTTTAAAAAGGCAGCAAAAATGCATGGAGTCTGGCATTGCTGTAGTAATGTGTGGTTTTTTTTAAAGGAGATCTGGCAAAACCTTGGTAATAGTACAGGAATTGTGTGGATTTTTACCTGATGGAGCAGTTTTGCAAACTGTGAGCCAGATGGGAATGGATGTGCAAGGTGTTCCCTGAGGCTGTGAGGGAGGTATTCTTATGTTAAGTGATGCTTTTTGAGCTGGAATGGGAGCATCTTCTCTCTCAACATGTCTCAGTAGTTTGCTGAGTGAAATAGCTCCAGACACAAACTTGTAGATTGTACATTTGGAAAATGCAGGGCAGTCCAGTTTTTGGGGATTGTTTCTCTGCTTTCTACTCAATCATTAAAGGGAACCATTCAAGATCTCTGCCTTTCATGTCTCTCATGGACTTCTAGAATAGAGTTAAAACAGTTAAGCTTGTTGAAGAGGTACTGTTAATGGGCCTTTCTTGCAGTTACTGATTTTTTTTGACTAGATAGATCTGTGCTTTCAGAATGTTAAAAACTGAGGGGGATATAACATAGATAATGGTAAGAGAGTTATGTTAGAATGCTTGACTTAAAGGAAGAGATATATTGGTAATTAGCATGTTAGAAGCCAGAGTTCCAGAATATAGGTATGTAGATTTCCTTAGAAGGTTAAAATTAACTGTTGTGTTCTTTACAACTGCATACTGTTGTCTTTACCTTTAAAATCATTCCTTATAAAGAGTAAGCAAGACTTTGTGTTTGAATGCTGATTGACTATACAGGTTATTTTTAGTACAGAAAACTAGCCATATTGGTTAATTTCATTGAGTAGTTTACAATACAGTAGTATATATGTCTTCTGAGACATAATCCTCAGTGAGTTCCAAGGACCTGTCTGACTGCAAGGTTAATAAAATATGTTTATTAGTTTTAAGTATTATCTTGTATTGAAAATGCAGTGTGGTATGGAAATCAAAAGAACTAATTTTAGTTCAAAATGTAAGCATGAAAGACAAAATTCTCCCATACAAACATTCCCTGACTTTGAAATTGGCAGGAGAGGCCTTTCTTTGGGTCCACCACCTTCTGAGAATCCTTTGTTGAGGATGGAAAAGGCAGCCTTTTTTTGTGGCCATGCCAAACTACCTGCCAAACGAGGCTAGAGTGGCCCCTCCTTGTCTAAATGTCTAACAGGAGGCTGAGAACTTTTCATACAGACAGACCTTTAATAGCTGACAGCCTAATGACAAGATGTCTGGAACTGGGTATGCTCAGTGTAAATTATGGCATGTCTTTTTTTTTTACTGAAGTGTTCTAATGTTTTCTTATTTTAATTGTGTTTTCATATTGTAATGAATATAATTGTACAGTATTTCAAACTTGTGTTCTAGCAATACTGTTTCTAAAATTGTATTTAAGCCACCTTGTGTCTCAGTGCTGGGAGAAAGACAGCACATTAAATGTGTTAAGAAAGAAATAAGCATTGAAGTTGCTAACAGTGCTGTAACTGTCCATGCTACCATGATCCATTGTTACTTCATAGCAGCATAATAAAAATATCTACAAGCTAATAACTATTCAATTACATTTCTGAAACTGACAACTGTAGTGACTTGTTCTTTAGATTTGAAGAATGCAGTCTGAACAGTTAACCTGAAAACTTACTGGCTTTAAAATCATTCTGTTTTTCTTCCCTTTCAGGAAGGAGTAAAAACTGAAAATAATGATCACATTAATCTGAAGGTTGCAGGTCAAGATGGATCTGTGGTGCAGTTTAAGATTAAAAGGCATACACCACTTAGCAAACTAATGAAAGCTTATTGTGAACGACAGGTGAGAAAACTGTAATAATGTTTCTGGGCATCTCCATGCCATTGATAGGATACAGAAGTATCTTATTCTGCAATGAATGTGTATAAATGAAAGTGCATCGGATTATACTATGCTCTTTGAAGATACTAGCCTGGTGAATGAGGTAGAGGCTACCAGCAAGAAGCATGCCTAAGTTGATGCTGACAATATTAACCTCAGCTTTTCTGGGTCATGGTTTTTCAAAATTCTAATTAGCATAATGTTTCTATATGCATTTGAGATGATGAGCAGATAGCTTATTTTGGAACAGCCATTGTGTTATTTCTGGGACAGTGAAGCACCATGCCTACCTTATAGTCAGTCTTAACTGAAGACACAGTGAATGTACTGGCCTCCTTTCTGCTCATAGTTCAACATCCACATGTATGCTCTGAAGGATGTAAAGAACCTGAATCTATAACTTGAAAAATGTAAAGTGAACAGTTCCTAAATTTGAGAAAACTACTATTCACAATGTCTTTTTCAGAAACTTTGGAACAGTGATATCTTTACTTTAGCATTTATGTAATGGATTACTTGAAACCCAAACAATGTAGTTTCCTATTCTGCCTATCGTGTGGTGTTTTGTTATTATAAAATTACACTGTGGTATGTCTTTTTTTACTTCATTTTTTTTCAGAACTTGAGGACTACTCACTCCCAGTAACTCAAAATGTGAATAAATATATACTTAAGAGTGACATAGGAATCTTAGCATTAAGATCTAAAGCATGTTGGATACTCTGAAGTCATGTAAGGGCAGAAGTGATACTTAACTGGTGTCCAAAGTTAATTCTAGCCTGATACTTATATTAGCTTGCTTAGGACATATCACTTAAGTTTAGAAGATGTATAAACTAGTATTGTTCACTAGTTAGGCTGCAGTGTTTTAAAAATGGCTATTGCTATAATTGGCCTATTTGCACCCTTTGTTGCAAAGTTGTGAAAACGGTTGTAGTTAAGTTGGCCTTATGAGCAGTGCTAGTATAGTCAGTGATGAGCTCATGCCCAACAAAGTGTATAGTCTTTTTCTCTGGCTTCCTTACTTTCTGTGCGTTGTGGTATGGTTATGCCGTAGAGCAGTGGTCCCCAACCTTGGGCCTCCAGATGTTCTTGGACTTCAACTCCCAGAAATCCTGACCAGCAGAGGTGGTGGTGAAGGTTTCTGGGAGTTGTAGTCCAAGAACATCTGGAGGCCCAAGGTTGGGGACCACTGCCGTAGAGCATTGTTCTCCATCTTTCTATTTGCAGTAAGGCTATATTCTTCAGATGTGTCACAACCACTGTCTAGCAGCCTTTCATGAAATGGCCAGAAAGAGAAAAATTCCAGTCATCTAATATGGTTGCTGAACTGATGGAAGCTAGATATTCTGTATTTATAGTCTTAAGTAGCCTTAAATATAATACAGACTAAGAAAAGCAACAGTAGTCAAAGTCCTTTTTGGTATTTCCTAAGTTCTATGTAGGCTGCTACAGCTAATTGCTGTAATGACACAGTGTGTTTCAGACACATGCCCAGTTATTTGCCCAGTTGTGCAACCAAGATACAGCACAGCATCTTAGCAGTTAGTCATGTCAAGTTACACAGATGTTACACAAACACCAACAGGTTTCTGGGGACAGTGGGCTTAAATAGAGCAAGGATTAAAAGTAGGAAGGCAGTCTGTTAGGGGAAGCAGTGCCTAATAATGTGTGTCACATGGTAAGTCCAGAAGTGCTTGCAGTGGCAACATTGATTAGACCCAACTACTTAAAAGTACAACAAGGCTGCAGGATTAGCCTGTGTTCCTCTCAGGCTGCAACCTTGGGAGGAGGTATGAACCATGTCTGGATTTTGCTGAGCTTTGGAAATGCTCCAGGTGTTTGGGACCATTGTGTAACAAGAATAAATTCCAGAGCAGATAAATTCCAACCCTTTTGCAAGTTGGACACTGTCCTAATGAGAATTCATTCTGATAAGACAGAATGGTGGATCCTGGCTGTTTTTTTTTTAAATCCCAAGATTGTCACTCTTACCTTTATATTTCTTTCCACCTTCAGATATGGTGATTAGCTACAATAGGATGACCAGATGTCAAGTCTAGTAATCCTGCGTTATTGATTGTATTAGGGTTGGAAGGAGTTGCAGTTGAACAACTTTTGGAGGTTGCCCATTCTGAGTTAGCCAGTGAGCTGCTGGATAGCTCAGTAGCTTAGGCATCTGGCTATGGAGCCCAAGGTAGGAAGTTCAATTCCCCACTCCATAGGGTCCCTTCGAGCTCTGAAGTTCTAAGATGACGACGATGTGACAATCTGCCTAAGTTCGCATCAGCAGATTCTCTGCTGCTGGAAGTAGCATAAATTGACGAAAATACAATGCTTTAAAAATTAGGATTGGATTTATTTATTAGATGTATGTACAGCACCATTACTGGAAAGCATTATTCTGGGTAGTTTACAACATAATACATGACAAACAATAAGATTAAACGTAAAACAAATCAGAAGATAAAAATTGATACTACAAGTGGCATAATCTCCAAATATAAGGCAGAACTTTTAGTAAGAAATGTGTAAGAGTAAATTTGATTTAATGTGAACTGCATTAAATAGCTAGTGTATCTGAAGGCCATCTCAAGTTGTGTTTAATCCTGTGTCCTCACACACTAGAAATGTTAGAAATTATGGTTTGTCATGTATTACTGTATTAAAAATGTGGCTTATTGAGAACTGTATATCAATAGGCAGTAGTCCAACAGGATAAGTTACTATAGAAGTTTTAAAGGCATGTAGTTGGAAACTAAATGTAACCTTTCTTAAAAATCAAAGATCTGTAATAGAGTTTTAGTTATTAAAATGAAATCCATTTATTTATTTACAAGCAAGACAAAAAAGCAAGCGTGTTTAAGTCAGTAGAAATGAGGAAAATGTCTTGTATAGTAAGTATGTCATTGCTGGATCTGCAGAACCCACATTTTGTGAATAGTATTGCAACAGTAGCTATTTTCTGTTTGTCAAAAAGTTAAAATGCAGTACAATAATCCTGGAGAATTTCTTCTGTTAATATAGGAAAATATTTTTGTGATTAATATGTTGGGACTTACTAACCTACTTTTTGTCATGCCTACTCACAGTTGCTTAAACTTTATCTCAGTCACTGCTTTTGATTCCCAAAGATTTAGTTATCTAATGATTTTGTACATGTTTGGTGCTCCCACTAGGGGTGCTGTTGAGTATCTTTGTTGTAATGTTTAATCCACGCTTCATTGCTGCATTCTGGAATATTTTTTGGAAATACAAATACTGTATGTGTGTTAGGAGAATGAAGAGAATGAATAGTGTTTGATTCAAATAAGTAGCATTTTAGTTTATTATTTTTCTTTGTAGGGTTTGTCAATGAGGCAAATCAGATTCCGGTTTGATGGGCAGCCAATCAATGAAACAGACACACCTGCACAGGTAAAAAAAGTGAATAAATAATCCTTTTTATTAAAAATGGAAAACAAGACAGAAATATCAAGGAAGGAATGCTTTATTAATAAACTGTTCTCATACTCCTGGTGTTTATAGTTCATTACATTGGCAGAATTCTAGGAGAGGTGTGCAACTGTTAAAGACTTCTGTTAGAAAACAAATTGGTGGGGGGAATAACATTTTTGTAAACTGTATAATTGTCAAATACAACTTTTTAAAAGATTTTTGTCCAGCTTTCTACAATTGTGTTCTCAGTGCAGTTTACATAACTTTTAAATATAACTTCAACCTGTTTACTCCCTGTACAATCTAAATGCCTTAGCTCTAATTGTAGGTTAATACTTTGAGTGTTATTCCCACCCATGCCTGCTGCTGCTGTGTTTAGTCTTGATAAGTGAACATAGAGATGCATGTATGACTAAAAAAATACAGTTTGCAAAAATTAATGCTGAATAAGCCTGTCTATGCCTATGTCCTGCTACAGCCTCCTGTACCTTGTTACCTGCTATTTTGATCTTTCAACCCTCAAATGTAGTTTTAGATGTATTCAGAGGAGCCTGAGAGAGCAGGAAAAGCCAGGAAACACTCCCTGTGTAGACACAATTCTGTTCCTGTTTGTCTAGAGCTAACCCATTGGCTCTGACAGGTGAACAGAATAGAAGCCTTGCTTTCTAACATAGATGTGGTTGAGTTTAATGAAGGGATCAGGAACATGTTCCAATGTCATAGACTGCAGCTCCCATCAGATTGAGCCAGCCTGTCAGTGGTGAGATCTGATGAATGTAGCAATCCAACAACAAATAAGGTGATATGTCTCCATCCTTATCACCAAGTAGATAGTTATACAGCAGAAATCTGTATATCAGGTTCCCGTTACTGGAGATGTGTGTTGCTGCAACAACTGATCTTTAGGCTTTCTTTGTATTGTTGTATTGTTGCTTTTTATTGTTGCTTTTTACAACAAATGAGATATCTAAAAATAATTGTTTTGTAAATTTTTCAATTATACAGTTGGAAATGGAGGATGAAGATACAATTGATGTGTTCCAGCAGCAGACAGGAGGAGTGTACTAAAAGAGAGAAGCAAACTTCCTTTCCACAGACAACACATTCACAATTAGAAAAATGAGACTTGGTTCAGCCACATCTGACTACTACAGTATAGCTTTCTCTCTTCTTTGATTTCTTTTCCTATTCCTTCTATTGTACATAACGTAATTGGTGTACGTGCACAGACATGCATTTTTTAACTAAATGGCCAATGGTATGTTTGATCAACATCATATGGAGATGGGGTGGTAAAAACAAACTGGTCTGTGAAAATACCCCATTTTTCCATTAGTGGCATGCTCCTCTAACTTTTATCTTTATATTCCAGTAAGTTATTTTGCTCTCAATGTTGAAGAAAAAAACAAAAACCTTGCATACCTTATTTGATTGGATAATTTCAATGTTTTTCTTTTATCGTTGTACAACCAAGGACGATTTTATAACTTTTTTGTACGTAGCTGTTACATGTAGAGCAATCTGTCGAAGTAGGGAGAAATTACTCTAAACAAAAATTTGAACTTGGATAGTTTTCCCTTCCGTCTTGTTGTTTAAATAAACTTCTTGTTTAAAATAAACAGCTTATTTTTCGGTGCTGTAATGACCATTCAGCAGCATGGCAGACAGAGAATCCACTAGCTGCTTGCTGTTCCATCAGATTTTGTACCTAGTTGTTATGCTTCTCTCTACTGTTTATACAAATAGAAAAAGTACAAGAAGTCTAGAGACTGACTAGTTTCTCTTTGGGGAGATTATTTGAACAGCTCTTCTTGCACTGGCAACAGACAAGATTTCTGAAGTAAATGGACAGATTTAAATGTTTAATTTGATTTACTTGTGCAGCTGTTTGTGTTTTTTAATCCCAATTGTAAATGTATTTATATTGATAAGTAAGACAACTATTTTAGAAAAAAAAATAGAACTAGACTACTTGCAATGCATCTGATCCATAATCCAGTCCTCCTATGGATTTTAATTCAGTGAAGGGAAACACAAAGTATCTATTTTTACTTGGGAGCTAATGGTAGCTCCAGAGTTGCTGATTTATATTGAATAAATTGCAAGGGAAGGAAGGGATGTGTAAAATATCAAGTACTATTTCTATAAAAAGTACTATTCATTGTAATAGAAATGTTAAATTACCTAGGAGAAGCAAAATTCCTATATTTAACAGAGGATAAAAATAGTAGAGAATCCTGTTTTGGATGGTATCATTTTAAAACAGCACAAGTAGTCATGGACTGGGGAAATATTTCAGAAGAAAATAGTGCAGAAACATTGGTTGGTTCCACTCAGTGTTATGATCCAGTATAAACACAGCATATGTGAAAGTATAAATCTTCAGTATGAAAACCCAGTAGGTGCTGTTATTTGTATTAGAAAGTTGTCATTTCAGAAACAGCAATACAGTATAGGTAGCTGCCTCTTTGTTGCCACAACACCACTGCACCAAAGCATTTAAACTGCTCCTGTCCCTTATGTAATTTCATAGAGACCTTCACAGGTTCCTGGTACAGAACTGTCAATCCAGGCTCATAATCATGGTGCAAATAAGATGCCTGTTGACAGTTCAGCAAGATGTAAGGGTGACTCTTTCAAATACGCATGTTCTGCTTCTGCTGTTAAAATCAGTCTATAGCATTGAGGTGCCCGAGATGAATTTGAAGGAGAAATAGAAGAGATGCTTCAGTAATGTAATATTGAATGCAGAGGGGAGAGTTATCCAGTGATAAGTGACCAATGCCTTGGTTCTACCAGGATCCCAGAATCAGCAAATTTGGAGCTCTGAACTGTTGCAAGGTATGTCTTCATAACAAACTACATTTCCTTCATCTTAAGGGCTGAGTTTTTCATGTGTTTGAATCCATTTTTAAAACTTTCCTGAAGAATGGAATGTTTAAAAAGTGACCTTTTTTAAATCTGAAAAGTATTTCCATCCCAAAGGTAGAGTTAACTAGTAGGACATAGCAATAGATCATTTGTTTATTGATGCAGTCTCAAGTTAACTGAAGTGTTTCATATAACAGGCAGCTGTTAGGTTGTACAGTATCATGGTTTGCAATTTTGTCCTCCCCTTGGTATGTAATAAAGTTACCTCACGTGTATTTCAGAAATGGTGCTGATTGAATTTACATAGTTACCAACCAAACCACTTACTGTATTGGTTAAACAAAGAGGCAATGTGAACTCCTTTCAAAAAACAATCCTTTTTTTTCCAAACAAGTAAATGACTTACTGTAGTCTCTGAAGCTTCAGAAACAGTATTATTTATTTGTGGCAATAGCAGTGAGACGCTGAGAAATACTTTGTGATGTCTTTTCCATTTTCTGTTATCTACAACTCGCAGTTTCTAGATTTGTTTCCTTGGTCACAGGAAGGAAACATGAAACACTGGAGTTTTGGCTCCCTTTCATTCAGCCTTAAATTTTTCAAATTCAGCCACTGTCAAATATGTTGTGGAAATTATAACGCTTGTTGTGTATGGTTTACATCAACAGAATTTTACCTGTTAGTGTGTGCACACAGACACACAAAAAGTACCAGCACAAACCTACAAGTAATTGGAACAGTATCTTACATTTTTCAATAGCATGAATGAGACACACCTGAAAGATGAAAAAAGAACTAAGGATTGCAGCTTCCTACTTAATAGGTTTAATATAATGGTCTTCGGAAATAGTCACTAGGTGCTAAGCACAACTAATGTGTATGGTGGGATTATGGCTATTTCTCTTCTCACCCCATCTCAGAAGTGTGAATCACATGATGGGGCTCAAGGGAAAAGATGCCAAAGAGGGCAATTATCTCAAAACAAAGTACATGAATTCAGCTTTTAGGAAATGGAGATTGTATTTTGACAGGCAGTTTAAATTCCTTTCCCCTTATTTAACTCTACTGACTTCAAACCTGATGATTACTTTCTTTTTACTGAAGGCTTTTAACTTCAGATGTTACCAGATACAATTCCTCAGTTTGAAGAAGTAAATAGAAAGATACATAAAAGAGTTTTTTGCAAGATGACTCTTGACCATCTGTTAGAGAGCAATTCTAGTGTTTCTGCTGAAAAAAAAATTAAATCTGATTTACCTTACAACCTTTTCCTAGGATTATGTTACAGAAGTATGGTAGAGAGATTTGATGCAGTCCTTCCACATACTACTAATAGGTCAGATCAGAATACTTTTGCCTTGAAAGAAGACTATAATACTCTTGTTTGTTTTAACTTGGCAACATAATATAGCTATATGGCCTGAAACATACATGCAAATTAAAAATTATAGTTTGAAAAGTGCAAAGATTCACAAAACAGCCATTTTTGTCTTGTCTTTGAACATACAGCCTTCTGGATTCTCCACTCCCCACTTTCCCAGTGGTTTCATAGACGGCTAAGTTTATGTGTTTTTCAAATGTAGTTTTATTTAACACGCTAATACGAATTTCTAAACACTAGATGTGAGAAAGGCAATTCAAGGAGAATGCATGAGATAAAGTTTAAAAATTGAATACTGCTTTGATTAATAATATAGATGTAGTCTCATTCAGCAGTTTTCTTATTAGTTTTGATTTATATGAAATTGCTGGTATTCGAATTTTGCCTGTAAAAATGTTTTCCTATACATGGCTACTCAGAATTAAGTCTATTGACATCAGATGTGTTTCCTTGTACTGTATAAGATTACAGCTGAAATCTGTGTATCTAAAATGTAACAGAATCCATAGCCATGTTAAAAGTGAAAGTTTTCAAGCTATTCTGAACTCTTCAGCAGGCAAAGAGGTCCAGAAGATTGCAAGCACGGGTGGGGGGGCACATGGAACTCCACAAATTTTGCCAGAAGTTTTAACTATGTTGTTTGTGGTTACATTTAGTATCAAGGAAGGAGACTTGTTGCAAAATCATCAGTATGCCTGCTGATATCAGACTACCTAACAAAGCATACTGAGGTAGAAATGGAATTGTGGTTCCTCTGAACATAAAAATTATGACTGTGGGCTGGTTTTATCTGCCTCTGGGATAAAATTGCTTTAAAAAGTGTCTGGAAGCTCTATCCCCAAATCTGGGCCTTTGTAGATGTTCTTGGTGACAAACCACAGCAGCAGTGCTTACCAGCAATAAAGGATGAGGAAGCATAAGACGACCAATCACCTTAACATCAGATACCACATTGGGGAAGCCAGTAATTAAATGCTGTGATGTGCCCTCTCCTCCCGGCTAGAAAGTTCCTGATCCTTCTTTTCCCTCTTAGGAGGTCTGTCTTTGTTTTATGGCTACTCAACGCTGATTAGATCAGACACCTACTCTTTTTTTTAATCCCCCTTTGGTAAATATAATGAAGGGCTGGTACAGACTGCAGAACCAGTCAAATGTGAAACAATTGTACAAGACAAATATTTTTAGTTTATAAAGTGATATTCCTATATCCGTTCATACTACTGTACTTTGTTTCAGAAGTACCAACCATGAGCAGCAATAGCGGTCTGAGGTGCTGGCAGTGAGCGAAGTACTAGTGACTCCGCAGTCCTGCGCTGCGTGAGATACAACTTAAAATTTCGTATCAAAGAACAACACAAAAACAAGAGAAAACGTTAAGCCTAGTTTACTATTGGGTGGCCTGCTCTCTTGGACATGATTCCTGGGCGGCTCACAAGTAACGCCCGACAGTCCTGCCTTGGCAAGCTATGCCACTCCCTATAAAGGAGTCCCCTTAAATTGCCGTTCTATGAAGAAAGGCTACAGAGTTGTTATTGCCTCTGCGTCACTCGGCCAATCACGACCACTTCATTTGAGTGACAGCCAGAGTGTTCAATCACAAACAAAGGGGATGAATGGCGAAGAACAACCAATAAGCGCGAAGTAAAAACATTGGTTGACCAGTGTTTTTTATGGAGCGGGGGAGACTACAGTACTTGTGTCTGGCGTTTGGAGGCGGGATAGTCGTTGGAGTGGCGTAAGACTGGCTAATGAGAAGGGGAGAAAGATTTTGAACTGCCCAATAAGAGGAGTCGAGGAGCCATGGGTATAAAAGGCGATGCTGGTGCCGGGCAGCTACTGCAGTTTTCGCCGGCAGCAACTGAGGGAGAGGTGCGGGAATATCATCTTCCGCTAGCCTCGTCACTCGGGCGGTTTCTTCATTCCGGCTCTTCCCCGCCATGACAACCACAACCACATTTAAGGGGATGGACCCCAGCGGACGTAGCAGCTCTAGGTTGGACCGCGTGTTTGCATGTGTTTGTGTGTGAGCATGTGGATACGTGAACGAAAGACAATGCCGAGAGGGTTCGGGGTCCTCTCAGACCTTTTTTTGTGGGAAGGAAACGGAGGAAGAAGAACAGAAAGAATCCACGGTCTTTGACAGAGCCGCTCTTTGCTCTTCCTCCTCCTTCAGCGGCCCGGGTGTCCGTTGTTTGTGTGTGTGTGAATGGGGGGGAGGGCTAGTCGTCCAAAGCTTCGGTTCCTGCGGGGTTGGCTCTCCAAGGGAAAGGCAGGGGAGTTTTCTGCGGGGAGGGGCAGAAGCTCCCTCCCTCCGTGGCTTCCGCTGACTTTGGCTTCTTGCCACGGAACACGTGAGCCCCCCCCCCCACAAATCTTGGGTAGGGGGAAAGGGTGGGATTTCCTTTTTTTTCTCGGGTCTCCCGGCGCTGATCCCACTGGGAGGGAAGGAGGAAGAGGGGGAAAAAAATCTCAGTCCCGCTCTCCGTGGCTGGCGGTGGCCTTTCCCCCCCCCCCCCAGATCTCTCCCCACCTCCACTCCCCGCTCCCCCAGTAACGGGGGGAAGGATCCCATCGCTGGGATGCAGGCACTCCTTCCCCCCCACCTTTTTTCCTGGAGTGGGCCATGGCTGTGGCCTATTGTCATGGCGAGGAGGTTGTGGGGTTTTGCCCGGGCTGCCCACCACACCCACGTCTCTCCTCCTCCTCCTCCCCTGCCTGGGCCCGTCGGGGGTGGTGGTGCCCGAGAGGCAGGCGAAGCCTCTGCCGGGCCTGCTCCGTAGCTGGAGGGCGATCGGCCCACGCTTCTCTCCTCCTTTCCCTTTTAGGCCTCCCGGCTGGCGGTTTCCGGACCTGTGGCGCACAGGCTTTCTTCTTTTCCCCTCCGCGTCTCTCCCCCACCCCCCCGGGCTTTCCTTTGTACGCCGGAGCCCCTGCTTCCACCCGGTTTTTGTCAGGGACCCCGAAGGGCCGGTCGCTCAATCGCCCCCTCTTCTCGCTTAAGGTTTTTTTTTTGGGGGGGGTCTTTTGCAGGGTCATCCTTGTTCGGGGCTCGGGATGCGTGTTGGTGGTGACAGAAGGAGAGGATCCTTCCTCCTCTCGCGGGCACTGTAGTAGTTTTGGCTGGTTTTAGGCTTTGCTCCCCGCCCCCCCCCCCAATTTGCAATCAAGAGGGAGGGGGTTGCACCCGCCGAGGAATCTGTGATGGGGCTTCTGGGCCTGCCTTAATTCCCCCCCGCCAAGAAACAGCGGCCGGGAGGGGGGCGGCTTCCAGGGTGTGCGACCAGGCAGAGCACGGCTAGACTCCCTCAGCGCCCACCGATCAGGGCGTTTTTGCCTCCCAGCCTAACAAAGGACCCCGTCTGCCCCTTCCCTGATGACCCTTGGCGGCGGGATGAGGGGTTCCCAACCCCTTCTGCTTCACCCCCCCCCCGGGGCATAGTTGCTTGGTTTCCTTTTTTGTCTGGTCTGGTGTATCTTGCGGGGGAAGGTGTTCCTCCTGAGTGAAAGTGGTTTTTCTCACTGGGTGGGGCTGGAGCGCGCTTTCTATTGTCTCGCATCTGTGGCCATCGCTACCTGTTAACTCGGGGCTTAGACGAGGCTTTGGTGGCGTCAGCAACTTCTCTTGGCCTCTTCCAGAAAGGAGCCCCCCCCCCCCCGCCCGCCCGCCTTAGCCTAGCTTCTGCCTGTTGGTGCAACTTCAAGCAGGAGTGAAAGGTGCATCGAGCTTATTGTGTACTGTTCCTTTAAATGGACTAGCCCTTAAAACTAAAGCATGCTCCGGCTCTTGTGCTGCTGCTTCCAGGGCTTCCCATCCTGGACAGAACCCTAACAGAAAAATATGCTGGTTTTGTGCAAGCAATTATGGGGAGGGGGAAACACGGTGGGTGGTTTGACTTTCCTCAAAAAGCAGGACCTCCAGAAAAGCAGTATTAAAGGAGTGGTTGGTCTTAGAACAAAGGAAAGGTGTGCAGTTACTTTAGTTGCACTGTAGTAAACAGCTATCTTACAGAAGAATGAAACAAAGGTCTTGTGTATGAACAGAAATTATGACAACACATAATATGGCTTGAATCTGAAAAGGTGTCTCAGCACCTTTGCTTAAGCAGCTGCTGGAAGTGGCTTCTCAGAATGCACACCTGTCGTTCTTGAAATTTAGCACAGAGCTGGGCGACATGTGGCTCTTCCAGGTATTGGACTACAGCTCCCATTAGCCTCAGCACATTGCTAATGGCTTGCCATCATCTGCATGTCAACGGAGGGGGTGAAAAGAAGGCATAAGGATCGGTGAGGCATAAAATCTCAACCAACACATTTGTTGAACTGATTCTCCAAACTGAAAGAGGGGACTACTGTATACATGTGAAGAAGTTTGAAAGGGGTGTGTGTCTGAAAAAAGAATGAACACCACTGCCTACTACTGCTGTGCTACTACAAGCTTGTGTGACCATTTATCTATACGGGTTTCCCTGCTGTTGCCATGGGTTGCTTTAGCTGTAACTTTTAAAAATTGTTCTAGTAGCCATTAAGTTGAGTATAAGAGGCTTCTGTCAGAGAGAGTGGGTTCTTCAGCACCCTCGAACCCAGACCTGGGCAAAGTGTGGCCCAAGGGCCACAAACGGCCCACGAGCCATTCTTGTCCGGCCCATGGACAGTTTTGAACATCAAAACCATTTATAGATTTTTGTCTAAAGTTTATTTAACTTGATCGGTTGCTTATCTTTAACATACGGCAAAAAACCTCTTTGGTATTTGTGAAGATTAACAAGTTTAAAATGAAAACAATCATAACATCACTGTTTCATTTTATTTTTAAGTAAAGTTGATTCGGCCCCCGAACACTCCAGTTCAGATTTTTCATGTGGCCCCCTATAGAAATTAATTACCCACCTCTTCTCTAACCCAGGGGTGGAAAACTAGCTGTTGCAAGAGATGAGAGAGACTGGGAGTTGCAGTCCTACATAATCTGGAAGGGTAGTATAAATCAACACAGCAATTTTTATTGAAGCATGGTGTCAATCAGTGTAATGCTGCTTTTTTGTGGAGAGATGGGTTATTACAGGGCAGGGCAGTAACATCCATGTATGAGTGATGCTAATGGAAAAGTGGAGCATAGGTTAAGCTACTCCCAACTAGATCTGCTGAACTGCTTTTTCCAAGCAAGATTTTGAAGTAACTACAAGTGTTGATGTTTTGTGAATCATATATGAAATTTGACGTCTTTGATGACCTGGTTTCTGTTTAAGTCTTAATTCTCAAGGTGGTCAGGTTTGTGCTGCCATGCTGATGATATCTTAGAGTCACTGATGATTTTGGAACCAAATGAAGCAATAATGTAGCAAAAAAGTTCAGACACCTCTGGTGAATAAGAACAGCCTCCAGGCAATAGAGGCAGAATACTTTGTTACTCATATACAGCTTACCTTTACACCCTGATTAGCACAGTATGGGCAGAGAGGAGTTGGTGCACTCCTTTAAATACGTAACGGTGTAGCAGCTTCTGTGGACTTAATCTGCTGGGAAATAGGAGACTGGTAAAATTCCTTTCTCTCCTGTGTCTGGTTGATTGTTGTTAACCTACTTTTTAGCCAAGACAGTCTCCCAAAGCAGCTTAACAATTAAATCCACAAAAAAGTATAATTAGCAATGGGTGACAGTCTTTATAGTAGTCTCTTTTGGTCTTGTGCTGTGTGTAGTCCTGTTCCATACTCTTCCCTCTGGTGGAAGAGGGGCAGAAAGAGCTGTAAATACACTACTAGAGGAATTGACTGAGAATACAGATGACAATCCACAGAAGCTCACTTCTGTTCCTCTTCAGCTTCATCATGTTGCACTACTGGATCCTTCCCCACCTCAACAAGCACTGTGTGTAAATAATGTGCATGTAGGAATTCATACATTGCCTGAATACATGCTTGGATTGCTGTCTGTACATGGTGAGAAATGAATTTCTGAAATGTGGAAAACGCTGAAGGACACCTTTCAGGATGATGTCTAGAAGATTTCAGTACATCTTCTGTTCAGCTTCTTCTCTGTACTCAGCATGGTATTACAGTATATCTTCCTTGTAATAATTTTATTAAGGAAGATGGCCCTTCATTTAGTTCATCCCATACTTTAATTAGGAATATCTTGTAATGAAAAATGTGGATGACTTCCAGTTGCCTTGAGTCAGATACGATTTATAGTAATGTGGCTAGTAATGAGGCAAAAATTAGACTTTGCCACATTATGTTCTTGCTAATTAATTCGAGAACATGTCCATACAATACTTAGTAATGGTTGGGAGGTATGGCATTTCAGTGTACTGTAGATCAAAGTGTACTCTTATCTCTGGGCTCCAAGTATCTTCTCAAGTGTTCTTTACAAGTAAGGAAAGTATGTTACAGTTCCACAAAATGAACTTGGCAGGAATCAAGAAAAATCAGTGGTCTTTAATCTTCATGTTGTCCAGCTGAAATAGTTATGTTTCTGCTTCTGGATCAACTCATAACTCATGGCATTATATCTGTTTGAGTATGTAGTATTGCAGCCAGAGGTCTGAAGTAAATACTAGGTGTAATTTAGGCAGAAGTCCTCATGTCTCTTGGAAGTATTTAGTGGATTTTCTTTTTCAGTCAGAAGAGAGATCCATATCTACAGGTCTCCCTATAAGAGATATAAAACCTCTGTTTTCCTTTCTTTTTGTCTGACAGTACCACTAAAAGGCAGTATGTTGATGACAGGATCTGATAGCCCCAAAATGTTTTCCAGATCTCCTGGGTAGGGGGAGTATATTAACCCTGGTGCTGCCACTCTTATTTTTCCTTTGTACTCTTTCCCTTGCTTCCATGTCAGCTGTGTGAGCCCATCAGCATTTTGGTTACATTTACAATTTCCAAATAAATGACGAGCTCCTAACTGTGTTTTTCCATCATATGTAACAGAAATCAGACAATGTATTCTCAAAGGCTTTCATGACCAGGATCCAATGGTTGTTGTGGGTTTTCTGGGCTGTTTGGCCGTGTTCTTAAGGTTTTTCTTCCTAACGTTTCACCAGTCTCTGTGGCCGACATCTTCAGAGGACAGGAGTCAGAACAGAGCACAGGCAGAGTTCTGACTCCTGTCCTCTGAAGATGCCGACCACAGGGACTGGCAAAACGTTAGGAAGAAAAACCTTAAGAACATGGCCAAACAGCCTGGAACGCTCACAGCAACCATCAGAAATCAGACTAATCTGAAATGGAATAAAGTGAGGTATGTGTGCGCGCTCATGTGTGTTTGTACTGCTGCTTTAATAATCATATTGAGGCAGCTAATATGCCTTAAATATAATTCCTGCATCTTATTCCAGGGTTCTTCGTCCGCCAGGTGGTGGTTCCAATTTCAACCTTGGATTTGATTTGCCAAAAGAACAGCAAGGAGGAAGAAGGAGCAAGATGGCATCCAGTATCTTTGGGACCCCAGAAGAGAATCCACCCTCCTGGGCTAGATCAACAGGTGAAAGAGGTCCTTTTTCAAAAGGCTCCCTGTACTGAAATTTGGTTTCTTTGAATGTATTTGTTGAATGTGCTTTGCAGCTGTAAAATAGTTTTTACCAAGATGTTAAACACTAATTGGAAACAAGATAAGATGGGCCTTAGGGTTCTTTCATGCCAGAATGGTTGCATATGGGTGGAGAGCATGGATTATTCACCTTTTTAAAGAAAGAGCACCACATTTACTAGATGCTGCTCCAACATGTAGCTGTTGAGTAATTCTCTGGTTCTGTTTTTGGTCACAAGTGTCCATATCAGATCCCTTGGCATGAGCAAGTTCTTGCTTGACTACCTGTTAACTTCTGCAAGTTCAATCCAAAAACGGCAGGAATGGAAGCCTTTTTATGATAGAGTATATTTATTCAAGAATATCTGTGTAAACATCTAGAGCAGGTATGGAGTCTCTTGACTAGAGATGGGCACAAACCGTGGTTCGGCCTGGTTCGGCGCAGCACCTGCACATGTGTTCCATGGGTGCTGCTTGCTTCCCTCCCCTGCTGACTCTTTGCAATCACCCACTCACCAGCTACAGTGCACTTTCCTCCCTTGCCTTCTCCACACTGCCCTGCCGCCTTGTCTGAGTGGACAATTGTGTGGAGAAGGCAAAGGAGGGACGAATGGGTGATTGCACAGGGGAAGGGAAGCATATAGTGCCTGGGAACCCCTGTGCAGGTACCAAACTGAACCAGACCTGACCACGGTTCATGCCCATCTTTACTCTTGACCTCTGTAGTTCCTGTTCTCATAAATGCAGAATGCTATATAAGCTCAAAACCCTGGTGAATGAAAACAGTTCAGGAGAGCTGGTTTCTCCCATCACTTGCTATTACTTGCATGACCAGGCACACAGACATTTTCTCCACTGGAGGGTGTCGGGAGCACGAGGGAGAGTGTGATTGCCTATTTACAGTACATGAAAACAGTGGGATTCTAGCCATTGAGTTATGAGACAGAATAGATCAAGGTGGTAACTGTTGTTGGACCAGTTGTGAACAAGTATGGTACAGTTTATTGTTATGGTCCTTAGACCAATCACACAGGGAGAAAAACATAGACCTTTACAGTTTCCAAAATTCTAAATACTTTGTAAGATCATTTGGCATTAAAAGACAACTTAAAATCTAGTATCTAGTTACTTTAAAATTTCCCAAAATCCAGGTACAGTACTTCATATAAACATTTGGCATTAAAAGACAATTTAAAATCTGGTGTATAGTTACTGTGGAATTTCTGAAACCTAAGTATCGCCATACAAAATCTAGCTGCTTGATCAGTGATCTTTCTATCAGAAAGAAGAAACTCAAGTGGTGTTTTTTTTTTTTTTTTTGAATGGCCAGGAATGTTTTTGGTCTATGGGGGTTGTGAAAAGGTTTACTTATCCTATGTTTGAATCTAGTGCCTGTGTGGTATTGTCTTAGGCCAGGCTAGAAAAGGATATCAATTGGGATATCCTTCCCAATTGATATGGGAATGGGAATCCAGTTAGATGCCAGAGAATATTGCTTGGAAATATGAATGTTGCTTTGATTGGCCTTGATTTGCTGTAAATGCATTGTTTACACTGAAAAAATCTGTTTCTCGCAGCCAAGTCCAGTGATATCAGTGAAAATCCTGAAGAACTTGGCTCAGATAGGATAAATTCTTCTGATGCAAATTCTGGTGATTGTGTAGATCCAAAGGTAAGAGGTCATTTCCTATTAATGTTGAATATTTTAATATTGGCTGAGAGGTGGTCAACATATAGGGCAAATGGTTTTTCAGAGGGAAAATGGATTTCCTACCTTACTCACTTCACATCCTCCCTTATAGTAATTGCATTTAAGATTGCCGTAAGTTTTTGGATAGAAGAGTAGCTCTCAAGAAAATGGCTGGTCAGAAGAGACTGCTTTTATTTGTCATTTGAATGTAAGACTGCTTGTTGGGGAGTCATTCAAAAGGTTCTTGCAATGTCTGAACTTCCATAGTTTGTAAAAGCTTCTGTTTAGCTTATTGGATGAAAAAGGCTGGAATAGAACATGGAAGTGGGCCTTGTAACAGTGCAGGATAATGGTTCTTGGTGTTCACTTCTCAGTGTATTGATGATCCTGGCTCTGTGTATATAGAGCTTAATGCAAAGAAGAGAAATGTGGGCTGGTCACCTTGATGCCAGTTCTTACTGTTTGTAGCTGGATTGTTTGCAGTACTTGGTGGAGAGACTAATGCCAAGAAGAGAGCCATTTCTACCTAGCTTCCATGGCACAAGAACCTGAGGCGGCCTTGAAGATAGTTCTTGGACGGCTACTTGGTGGAGAATGATGGAGTATTATCAAAACAGAGTATAGTGGTGCCTCGCTAGACAGTTACCCCGCATGACAGTTTTTTCGCTAGACATTGACTTCTTGCGATCGCTATAGTGATTCACAAAACAGTGATTCCTATGGGGGAATTTCGCTGGACAATCTTTGGTCCCTGCTTCACAAACCAATTTTCGCTAGACAACGATTTTGACAGCTCCCTCCGCGCTCACAAAACAGGTGTTTTCGGGACCTAAGCTTCGCAAGACAGCGATTTAAACAGCTGATCGGTGGTTCGCAAAGTGGCTTTCCTATGGCCGATCTTCACTAGACAACAATGATTCTTTCCCATTGGAACGCATTAAACAGGTTTCAATGCATTCCAATAGGGAAATGCTTTTTGCTAGACAATGACTTCGCTAAACAGCGATTTCAGTGGAACGGATTATCATCGTCTAGCGAGGCACCACTGTATATTCAGGCTTCAAATGGAAGTAGCACTTTTTTGCTTACCAGCAGAGAGACATTAAAAGAACTAGGTAGAAAAGCAAACTGAGTTTTCAACTCACTTAACTTGCAAAAAGTGTTAAGCCTCCTTACAATACAAGAGAAAAAGCTTGATTTGTCAAAAGGTGAAGTATATAATTAGGTACCTTGTGGAAGCTTAGGAGTGTCCAGTATAAGTCTCTGTGATTCTTTTTAAATCAAACAGTTAATTGGGTTTGACTGAGAAAATCTCTCTGTATGCTGTATAAACATGGAGGACACTAAAAAACCACACATCACAATCGGACCACTCCATTCCTTCCTGCCGCTGGACGTTAACTGAATGTATCACTGTGCTGAATCCTGGCAACAGTGGATGAAAGTTTTGGCACATGCAGCTCTTTGTCTGATTTTGGCTCACCCAGACTTCTGCTGCCAGGCAAAACTTTGCAGTTTCCAGAATGGGAAGAGAAATGTGTCTTTAGACTAAGAGGCTGACTACACTGGCTATTTAACCAGCTGTTTGGAGCATTGCAGGGACCAGCTGGTGTGCTCTGAAAGATGGCGATCAGATGAGATCTTTGCTGCAGCAGACTAGCCAACCCACAGAGCCTTCCTACCTGCAACCTTCTGGCCACTGTCAGGGGCCTTCCGCTTTTTTTTTTGGTGCAGGTAGGATCACTCTTCCGTGGTTCGTCTCCAACACGTGTGATTGCTGGGAACAGACCAAAGGAAGCCTCCCTCTTTCAATGTGCCAATAACAGTGAAGTAGCTCAATAAGCAAGCCGCTTTAGGATGTTGGCAAATTAATCACTTCCCCTGATTGGCAAAGGGGAAGTGATTTAAAAAACCCAACTTTGTAAAACTGAGTAACTAGTTTCTGGAATTAGATAACAAACATTGTAGTATTAAGCATTATATACCACAGAAATATTGGGCTTTATTGAATAGCCCTCTTGCTCACAGAAATTGTTTATAAATGGAAATGGTTAAGTGATCTGGACTTAAAAGGGTATGGGAGTTAGCCATCATGGGCAAATTGACAGATAAGTGAAGGATATTGAGAAATGCAAATCAAGAGGAATTCATAGAAATTTGGTTCCCATTGATTTAATATGTTAGTAGAGAAGAGTACAAAGGTTGGTTCCTCAGTTAACCAGAGATTGTTTATGGAGATACATGTTTTAAATACCAGAGACTTGATCTGGTCTCCAGGTATAGAACTGGCTACATCTTAGTGGGAAGGAATAGTTTTGCTTAATGTAGGTATAGCTTAGCTCCATATGTTTTTGGTTATTTTAATAAATAAAAACTTGAAAAAACTAAGAGAGGCTGGCACAAGGTAGAGGCTTAGGCATAGGAAGATATAATTTGGAAGAAGCAAGGTGAGATAGCTGGGCCATTTAATGATGTGCTTAGATTAATTGTAGAGAGCCCCACATTGTGTTTACAATTCAGAGTTGTGTGGTTTGTTTTTATTATGTGGGTAGGTTGCTGCTATGGTTCTTTTGCTTTTCTTTTCTCATATATATTACTGTTTGGAACTTGCTGGGATACAGTGTTATGGGAAAGCAGTATACTGTACACATATATAGATAAGACTGCTGTTTCTAATTCCTTTACAAATTATAAATGGTACAGCGGTAGAATTTATTTAAGGCTTGTAATCTTATGTAAGATACTGTATATCATTTCCAGCTTTTGGTAAGAATAGCTAGCCTTCAGAAAACACTGCTCTGTATATTTCGGAGAAGTAGCCTTATTAAACATGTTCCAGCATGTATAACAAAACCAAGCCAAAAATAAAAGTATTTTGGCATCTTAAAAAACAGATACATTTCAGTGCACCCTTTGATTATGATCCGCTTCCTCAGACTGTCTTGGAAACTGAGGAATCTCACATTGAAATACATTTGTTAATTTTCAAAGGTAGCATTGAACTTTTATTTATTTATTTAGTTTTCATTCTGTGATTGTCATACCTCTTGATGCAGGCTAGTGCAGTCTAAATAGGTTTGCTTGAGACTGAGGGGAGGAGCAATACGCCATTGGGCGCAATCATTGCATGCAAATGTCCTATCCATCTCAGGTGACTGTCTGGCTCTTCCATTCTCAGTTGAACACTGCAGGGGGCAGGGGAAGTGAAAATATTAACTTATTTTACTCTGCTAGGCCATAACTGATGCACTGAATCACTCTGATTAAAAAAACAATGTTATGTTTTTTTTCTTTGCCTTGTGTATAGTACTGATTGAGAAGCCGCCTCCAGCCATGATTTTGATTTGCACTTCACATAAAGGCAAATAATTTTTAAAAATATATATTTTAAATGATTCAGCACAACAGATATGGTCTAGCAGAGTAAAAAATAATAATAATGATTTCACGTCCCCCGTCCCTCTTCAGAGGAGCAGGGGAAGTGTTCTTTTTTCTTATATCCTGTAATTGCTCACTTATTAGGCCATGTCATGATACCACAAATTGAAACAGGAAGGAGCCTTGGCAGCTTTAATAGATGCAAAGCTCAGTTTGAGTCCATTCCCAGCAATTTGCACACATTGGGAACAGACTAGAGTGCACTAGAAAAGCAGAAGTGAAAGATACAGACTGGAATGCTCTGGAGGCAAATTGGTCCCTTCTAGCGACGAGGGTTTGGGTTACCGGAAAAAAAGAGCAAACCAACCCGCCCCCTGCAGCACACCGAACAGTGGGACAAATGCACATCTAAACGAGCCCTTCCTCTTGGCTTAAATGCAAGAAAGGACCGTCAGTTATGCTTGTTTCAAAGAACTGGAAATGACACAAACTTTTTTTTATTGCAGAGCGGGGAAGGCGAGGCTCCTGGTAAGTACCTTTTTCACTTTTAACTTTCAGGTAGCCTTAAGGTAATCCTTTCCAGTGCTCAGGGAGAGGCCCTGGCTGAACACAACAGTGTTATTTGAAGCCTAAAGGATAATGTGTGGGGTTTGGTATGGCCAGGGTAGGATTGTGTCCATGTTGGAGACAAGCTTGTCATTTTGCCTGTGGCCATACGGTGTGCTCTTTGTCACGCATAGCATGGAGAGAGAGTGTGTGTTTAAAAAAAAAACATACCAAGAAAAGTAGTTGGGGGAACTCCTAATTGATGGATCGTGCCAGATAGATGGAATTCCTTCCCTCAGGAGGTGAGGCTGGCCCCCTCTTTGCTGTCTTGCAGACAGGCAAAGATTTTTCTTTTCAGGCAGGCTTTTTCCTCAGGGATTGGCTTTTTCCTCAGGGATTGGCTGCCTAAGAGTCAGGCGACTGGTTTGATTTTATTGTTTGTTTGTTTCTCCTCTTCTCTTCCAGTTTTTATATTTTTAACATTGTATAAGCCAACTAAGGTGCTCTTGAAGAGAAAGGCAAGGTATAGATATGTTTAAGGGGAATCTGTTCTGAGGTCCCCAAGGGAAGGCAGACTGTAAACGTGAAGAGGTTTTGGTGTGAGAAATTACTGAAAGCAAAAGAGGAAAAAGCTTCTGTTAGTGCGTCCATTACATCAGCGGGCTCATTTTCATTACCAAGATGTTTGGTAAACGAAGCATGTTCTGAGTTTTATGAAATCAAGCTTTCCAGAGCTTTGTAGTGTCGTATTGAGACCTGAAAAAGTTATGTGGAGAATCTCTGGCATCAGATGTGCACAGCCTGTGAAGGCTGCATGCCTTTGTGTTGTGACTAAAGAGGTTCAGCAGCTGCCCACTCCCTAAACTTCGTTTTAAGTTTCAGGTTTAAGACGGCCTGAATAATGAACCGCCCATCCTCTTTGTGGTAGTGGTCTTGTCATGTGTGGGAATCTTTCCTGCAAAAAGCTGAGAGGGTACATTATATAACCTATGAATAAGTGACTATTATACTATTTACTGTAGTTGTCTGAAGGCAGACTGTTCCACAGCAGAAAGAGATGCCTGAGCTAGTGATCCAAAATTGGTATACTCAGGTGTAGGAAAATTGGAATAGACAGAATGGAATTCTCTGTCCAGTTCTCTGTGAAGCAGAGTGGCTCCTCAGGTGCTGTGCCTTATGCACACAGCCAATTTTATCAGCTGTGAAATAGCACACTTTGGGGGCAGGAGGTTGACAGTACTCACTTAATCTCTGCAGGAGCTTTCCCTTACTTGGCTTTTTACATGCATGGACAGCTCACTAAGAAAGATGTCTGTAGTTAGCTTTCTAACCTGACTGATCTTTTGAAATCTGATAAGATTGCCGTAGCTGGTTCCTCTGTCTAGTGCATAGCAAACAGTTGGCGTCAATCTCCCTTGGCTTATTGAGCTGGATACAGGACATTTTAGTCATGTGGTTAACCATCCAGAAATCTGCTGGTTAAGCTAGATCTTGAAATCAAGGTCAGAAACAAAGATAGGTTGGAGCAGTTATGAGGTCAAAATTTCCTGCATTTGATAAATCCTAGATTAGTATTCCAACATAAAATCCATAGCTGCATTATATGGTTACAATCTAGGAATGGCAGACCCATCTCACTGGTAGATAGTTGCATTTCAATATGAGCTTGGCCTCCATAGCTGATAGGAGTGTACTTCACTGCAATTGGAGTGTCCATAGAGAGAAGCCTGGGAGATATATAACCAAGTAGTCCGACTTTATTATCACTTATTAGTGGGACATGCCTCTTTCCTCCCCCCCCCCCAATTGCTATTATGCCAAAGGGCCCAGAAAATATTGTTCTTTCTCCTTTAGGTTAAAAAGGAAGGCGTACTGCCAGCACTTATTCTGTCATCACAACTAGGGAGTTTGAAATACTTGCCATATTTGAGAAAGTTCCTCTAGGCAGTGTTTGATAAAATCAGAGATTCTGACCTTTGACAGTGCAATTTGACTGCCTAGGCTGCTTATACCCCACAGGGGCATTTGAAATTGCCGTAAGAGAAGAAGGAGAGAAATTTAACAATGGTGTGGATGACCAATAAAGCAATTTGAATTTGTTTTTGTCAAATTCCATGATCTGTGACATACTCAAAATAGGATGGTCCCATATCTTAGCCATGTCTCAGCCACCTTTCATATAGCTGCTTCTATGATCAGAATGGAAAACTATCCCTTGATTTGCACCTAGTTTTTTGAGTAGTGCATCCACTTTATTCTGATCAAATTTGAACAATCATTCACAAATGCAAAGGCTTACTGAGTACTCTCCCATCTCTACTCTCTCTCTCTCTCTCTCTCAATTCCCTGAATGTTTCACAAGCAATAAGGGCTGGAAAGAGAGATTTGGCTTCTAGCGTTCCTTGTCTCTGAGGCTTGGATCAGGAGAAAAAAAAATCAGGGGAAATGCCCAGGACTGGTTCTCCAAGAGAATGGCATGTTGAAAACCACCTTGCAGACTTTTCCCCCCTGCTGGTGAGCAAGGCAATGGATTTGTGAACATCTGATTCACAGTCACATGTTGGAACAGATGCTTATTTAGACAGGGTAAGTGTATTCACAGTTCACTTTGATGTTAGCAGTGGGCTACTTATGACTAGCTTCTTGAACAAAAATTAAAAATTAGTGTAGCAGAGAGAGAGAGTGATGGCTCATAGACTTCCTCAAGGCATGAACATGGAAACTACCTTCATGAGACTTAGCATTTGTCTTTCTAAGACTGAAAGCAGGACAAACAGCCACCTAGAAACGAGAACATGTAGGACTCATTTCACAGTGGAGCCCATGATCAAGCTAGTCATTAAACCATTTAAAGAGATACACTTGAAAGCTGTATAACAGGATTGCTGATAAAACATTCTTAAAGGCACACATTGGGCTTTGGGATAACTTAAGAACATTCTTGACAAACCAGGAACTGAGGGTGTTCTGTGCAGAACCGTCAATTGACGTGAGCTGAATGAGAGCGCTGAAGAAAGTTGGCCTGGTTTCATTATGTCCCATTGTGAGCTGCCTACACCTGCCACAGCCTCTGCTGCAGTGAGCTGCTCGGTAGTGTGGTCTCTTAGCTGACAGGCTAAGTTGTTCTCCCTTGTAAAAGAGGCACTCTTTGACAGCCAATAATGTTGCCTTTATTGTAGAGTCATCATGAGATAAGAGGCATATCCGGCTGGACACTCCCCTGTGTACTTAACCCACCCCTATGTCTCAACCCCATAAAACTCTAGAATGGCTGTAAAATGGGATTTGCTAACTCCAGTTCTCCGGGGCGCCTGTTATTTAGCGTGAGGAGAGAAGGACACATGGATCACAAAGTCTGGGAAGTTTTGACTGTACGGTCTGTCTGAAATGTGGCATTAATGCTGCCAGAACTGGGAACAGTGTGCTTAATGTAATCATAACAGTACAAAGGAGCTTTCAGCAGGAGTTGTAGCAACATGCAGTCGGTGGATGAAATCCAGGGTCACACTGGCAGACATCTGCTAGTGCCGCGGAACTTAATTTTCTTCCTGTCCTTTCTGCAGCCCGCCACTCGACTCCAAAATCTGCTCTGGGTGGTTTTTCAGCCATCTGAAGCAGGCTTTGAGAATACACAGAGTTTTGGTGGAATTGGGTATCTGTCCTTCTCTGTTCTACTGATGGAAGCCGCTCCATCAGGAAGGATGACTGTGTCAGATCCCACCATTATACAAGAAAAAGAGTACTAGGCTTTAGCTCTGATCTCTTAAATGTGCCATTGAGGATGTGGGTGGGAGGAGATTTAATTTTGTGCCTGAAACAGCAGTTTAACTGGTCAGAAGTGGAGGGGTGTAGATTGATCTGCTGACGGAACAGTGCCTTGAAAGCAATGCTGCCTTGAGAAAGAGCACTAAATGCTGTTGAAAGGCATTCACAACCATATGCATATCTGGGTCTCTTGCTCTGGATTTAAGACCTAAATATCCTCCTCAGATGAATTGACTTTGCCCTTTTACTTCTTCAAAATGCTCATATGAATCTTTCCTCCCCCCCCTATAAATGCCAATAGTATTTAAGAATATCACTGGCAGGAATTCGTTCATTCGTTCATTCGCTGCCTTTCTCCCCATAGATGATGTCTCACAATGATTAAAACTATACAATAATCAATGTCTCACAATGATTAAAACTATACAATAATCACACATTTTTAAACACCATAAAAACTATGCTAAAACAATTAAATATCTTATTAAAGCATTTAAAAACATTTTAAAATATCTAAATTAAAAACATGGCATCCTTCAGACCCCCACGGATTGCTTAAAAACCTGCCTGAAAAGGAAGATCTTTGTTTGGTGATAGAAGGAGCAGCCAGGCTCCACAAGGGCCGCTTGTTCCAAAGCAGCACCATAGTGAAGGCCCTCTCAGGAGGGCTAAGGAAAGAACTTGATAATGTATGCAGCTATCCTATGTGAATCTGTTTTACATTAACTAAAAATGTAGAACAGGTTCATAGAGTATGTATGAACTGAAAGTCGTGGTACTTGGAAAACAAATGATTTCTATGTGTGGGGGGCAGTTCCATTTTACAGCATTATTTTCATTCTAGTTGTGTTTTAAGATTGAATTAGAATTTTTGAAGAATTTTGTCCATGCAACTAATGATTACTGCATTATTGGCTAGCTTTTGGCAGGCTGCTTTCGGGGACTATCTCTGAGGGAGCTCCATTCTGAAGAGTTCCTGTGCATTCAGTCTAGGATGTTTGGGTTCGCCCAGTGTTCTGCCCAAAATAGCCACTGAGGGCACAGGCACATAATCATTGGAAGGATTTCCCAAGACCCAGGGATTTTCTGGTTTACCTCAGAGGGAGGTCTGCTTGCAAAAAACTTCTTGTCAGATGCCATGCGAAGGGTCTGTCACCCTCACCCCCTTCCCTTCAGTGGCTCAGCAGAGATGTAGAAAAATCAGGGGGGATTTGAGGAGGCATGAAACCATTCGATCCAAATCCCTTCTGTTTCCCCATCACTTGCACCCACATACAGAGGTGGGAAGAATGCAGTACCCTAAGCCTGGAATGCTTCACTTGGAAGTGAGATCTTTTAAAGAAAGAGAAGCAAACAGAATACTTCCCCACCACAACTCATCATGAGCCCGGCAGGGCTTCAGATTTAGGAGTTTATCTGCTTCAGCTTCTCCCTCCCCCAATGACTTCTTCTGCCTCTGCTGTTAGCCATGCTGCCTTGTTTTAATTTTACAACCCAGTAGTAATCCTAGCTTGGCCACATGGTATAGTGTACAGATTGAGGGATATGCTTTCCCACAGAAACAGTTTGAATCCAGCAAGTTGATTACACACACACACACACACACACACACACACACACACACACACACACACACACACACACACACACACACACACACACACACACACACACACACACACACACACACACACACACACACACACACACACACACACACACACACACACACACACACACACACACACACACACACACACACACACACACACACACACACACACACACACAGAGAGAGTAATGTGGATTACCTGTGAGGGTTTCCCCTTGTTGATTTGAGTTGGTTGGATTAGGTAGCATTCTGATGGGTCACACCCAGTCTTCTCTCTGTGTGGGTCTGTTGGTAAATCTGGAGGTACAAGGCAGCAAAAGCTGAGCTGCTTTAGGCTGGCTTTTCTGTAGGAAACAAAAGTGTAACTCTATGGAATGAGAAGGCAAAGAAAAAGCAAACAGTGTTGGTCACCTCTCATAAATTTGTGTTCTGCACTTGTACTCCAAAAGAGACAACCGAACCAAGGTTCCGTCTAAGCCGGGTGCGCACACGTGCATCTCTGCCTCCTTGTGTGCAGCTCTCTCCCTCCTCCGCACAGTGATTGCATTAGGTTCCGGTTGCATCTGAACCCTGTGCGGGGGGGGCAGAGTTGTACATGCACACAGGGGCCAAGTCGCATGCAAGAGAGGTGGAGTACCACCCAGTGGGGCTGAAAATTAGAGAGTACGTTGATCAGAACAGTGTATTTGCAAGACAGCTTTGGATCAGAAGTCGTCTCCTTCCTTGTGAGATGTGCTGTGGAACCAGTGTTGGTTCAGAGCAGCTCTCCAGAGGTGATTTGTAGTCGAAAAGGGGGGATAACACACCCCGGTGTCATGACAGGGACAGAACAGCTGAGGTGATATGATTTCCCATCTTGGCTACAGCAGACATTCTGGAAGCCGAAAACTTCGAAGCTTCTTGCCCACCCTGGCAGGTGCTCAGCTAAGAGGAAATGATTGTGCTTCTTCGTAATCACCACTCCTGTCCTCACTTTCCAGAAAACACAGAAGTTGAAATAGAAGCTGCTTCAGGCCTGAGTGAAGAAAAGCCCCTGCCGGCTGCACCAGTGCCTAGCCCAGTAGCCTCAGCACCAGCACCATCTAGGAGAAATCCACCTGGCGGAAAATCCAGCCTAGTCCTCGGTTAAAAATCATCCTCCTTTGCTCCTTCTTATTACTTGGAACTCATGTCTGTCGTTCTTTCTTTTTTTCTTCCATGCTTGTGAACTGCACAACTTGAGCCTGACTGTACTTCTCAAGCTATCATTAAAGAAGCACTTTATGTACTTCATCTTTTTTATTATTATTATTTTAAAGGAAGGTGTTTTTTTTTTCTTTCCCAACTTCTGTATTGTCTCCCTTGGGTCTAATGGAAGTAGCATGTGTGATTCCTCCCCCCCCCAGTGGTAGATGTAGAGCAGTGGTACTTATTATGCAGCCTGTGGCTGACCGAATGGTTTCTAAGGTCTCTTATAGTGGTGTGTTTTATCAACTAGGCTGGTTGGTTCTAAGTGTGCTAGGTGGCATTTTTGTCTTGAAACACATAGAAACCCCTCAGTTGGCTTAGGAGGACTGAAAGTTGGGGGTGTACATATCAGAAGGTGGGTAACAAATGTTCTTTTTCCTCTTTCTCCCTTACCCATTTCTGCAACACATGCTGGTTGGTTATCCAAGGTATTGTTCAATAACTGGCAAATGTCTGAAGCCCTGTTGTGCATTACAGAACAGTAGAGTTGTGGTGCTAGTAATCAACCATGCTGTCTTAAGAAGACTCTTGATTCAGCCATGAGAAAATGGGGCCAGTGCCAGTTATGACTGGTGACATGAGCCTGCTGTTCTGTTCCTTGAGTATCGGTCCCCTTTAAGCGATGGTGGAATGGACCACATGGAAGTTAGCTTTGGGTGGAGACAAATCTCAGAAGGGACATTCTAGTCCAAATGACTCCAGTGCTATGCATGATCATGCTAGTGCTTGACCATGAGGTGAGAATCTCATCCTTCTAATTGTGTGTTGTATCTTGATAAAGCTGGATTGTTGCTTAAAAATAAAGGATATAGAAATTTTGAAGCAGTGTCTGAGTTTTATTTTCATGGTTATATTCATATTCTATCCACTTAATCAGCTTGAATCAACTGCATGAAAGCCATAAAACACAAAAATAAAAATTGGGTTGATTTCTTAAATCATTTTCCATATACATGCTCTAATATTTTGGTTTGCAGCTGACTAGGGCCTTCCAGAAGAATAATCAAAATCATGATGTACTAAAGAACTTTAAACAGATCAAGAGTTGGGGAAGGGAAGATAATTATTGAGAATTTTATAATTAAACATATTAATGTTTGATTGTTATGTACATTAAGGGATGCCAAGCACAAGATCCACTTGTTGACAATGTTGGATCAAACCTGAAATCTGTTGCATGCAGTGTGAATGTTTAGGTATGGTTTTCCATGCAGTGAAAGAAAGTCCATCAAAAAGGGAAAAGAGGTGGCTTTCCATGAGAGAGAGCTCCACATTCTAGGAATGGCAGCAGAAAAGCCCCCCTCATGCATCCCAGCCAAACATCACTTGCATGTTACAAATGCAAAACATCTGGTTCAGACAATCTTATGGAGCAAATAGATGTATACTGGAGAAGAATCATCTTCTGTTCAGTAGAGGTATCCTAGTCACAAGGCATTTAGGGCTTTAAAAGTTGTATTGACACAGCTGACTTTTTTGGGATGATTTCCAAAGCAGCCCCATGTAGAGTGCATCGTAGTCCAGAAACATGACGTAACTCAAGGATGGGTCACCATGGCCATATTGGTTGTCTTGGAGGAACTGGTGCAGTTGGCATACAGCCACTCCTCGCTTAATTGCCAACTTGTTTAACTTGCAACCAGTCCTCCAAGTGCAGGGAATCCCCTTTCTCAGTTTTTGTCTCATTCTGCTGCCAAACCAGCCAGGACCAATGCCCAAGCTTCCCAAAGTGGGCCGCTCACCCCTTGTGGTTCTCAAACCAGCCAGGAGCAACGTAGAAGTTTTGGTTTTTTTTTTTTCCACCAAGCTGGTGGCAACATGGCGGTGGCTGCTCTTCCAGCTGGCTCTGACTCCAGCTCCTTCCTGCTTTTGTCTTTAAGCTCCTCGCTTATCAACCAATTTGCTTAACGAGTAGTAAGAACAGAACTCATTTGTTAAGTGAGGAGTGCCTGTACATACCCAAGCTGAGGAATAGTTCTAACCACATTCAAGACCAAACCGAGAGCACCCCAACTGAACTGTATCCAAACTGGCACCTCTAAATGAGAGGGAGGAATTCAACATAGTGAACATCGGTGTGTTCCTCAGAATGTGATTGGGAGCCTTTGTAGAGATTTAAAGTAAATGGAGGATATCCTGTTTCCCCCAAAATAAGACCTAACCTGAAAATAAGCCCTAGTATGATTTTTCAGGATGCTCGTAAAATATAAGAGGGCAACCAGTTTGGGGACGTCTGCCAGTGAAAGCCTTGAGCCCTGGAACAAAGGCAAAGGTAGTGTGCTGCCCTAGACAGTGTTTCTTTCCATGTGCCTCGTCAGTTCTCCAGCTGCTAATTAACAGGTCTCCATGCACTTCTGGTTTGTAGACATACTTGAGATTGGAGGTGGGGGGGTAGGTTCAAAAAATGGCTGCCATGGGATAGTGGCTGATTGCCCATTCAGAAAATGGTTGCTATAGTGCATGTGACTAATAAGACACAGAGTTTGTCCAAAAGGCAAACTAAGACAAAAAGAAATCTGCCTAAGGTTAGGTACAAAGCAGGCCTGAGCTTCAGAACAGAGGTTCTCTATAGTCCCCAAGTTCTTGGGAGCCCCGTCCTCAAAGAGGGTCATGAGTTCAAAGGGGTCTCCCTGTATTGGCATGGGCAACGGGTAGCTCCTCTTCTCCCCAGCTCTCTCCTTCTTGGGTTGGTCTCTGTAGATGCTTAGCCTCACCACTTCATGGAAGACATCTCTCATGAGTTGACTGTGTCTTCCATGCCCCTGTCTCTCATTTCTCTCTTAGCTCTCTTATTTTTCGGCACCACCCAAATCCTTAACTGTTCTCACGTGTGGGTCCATGGATTTTCCACCCATACACATTCCCAGCCTTCTGGTAATAGCTTTCTCCTTGCCTCATCTAATCTGGCTTCTGCCTCCCTGCTCTGCTTGTTTCCTCTTTATATGCTCTCCTTGTCTGTTTTTCCCAACTTTCCCTTCTCTTCTTTTCCCACTCTTCTCCCTCCTAATAGTCGCTTCCTCCCTCTCTCCTTTCTTTCCTATTCCTGACTTTTGTTCTGGTTTCCCAAAAGGTGACTCCTCCACATTCTGCTTCACCTCTCTGCTCTCTTGTGTCTGTGTTTCTTACTCGCCTTCCAGGGTAGACAGCAATCAAGCAGGATAGGGTGTCCTCCTGCCCTCTATCTCACTCACCTATATCACACACAGTCTGACAAAATGCCGACTTCAACACAATCCAAGTATGAGGGACAAAGAAATGTAAGGCGATATTTTGCTTTGTATTATCTCAGGCTCACTTTAATATTTTTTATCTCACTTTTTAAAATATGCAGTCAGGGGAACAGGTAGGAAATGCTATGGGGAGGCAAGGTGGATTAAAAATTCCAGCTCGTTCTAGGAATTTGGAACATTGTCCTGCCAGGTGATACCAAAATGCATCGGAGACAACACATATGGAACGTGTTCAGCTTCCTCCCCTGCCGTGCATGAAGGGTCCATGACTCACTGCAGTACAGGAGTGTGCTCAGGACACAGACTCTATAGACCTGGATCTTGGTATATGCCATCAGCTTCTTATTAAGCCATACTCTCTTTGTGAGTCTAGAGAACATGGTAGCTGCTTTGCCAATGTGTTTATCTCGACATATAGAGGGTGTCAGAGATCGTTGAGCCAAGGTACATAAAGTCATGAACAACCTCCAGTTCTTGTGTAGGGATGGTAACAAAGGGAGGTAAATCCACACTGTGGCCCATGACTTGTGTTTTCTTCAGGCTGACTGGTAATCCAAAGTCTCGACAGGCCTTACTAAAATGATTCATGAGTTGTTGGAGGTCTTCAGCAGAATGGCAACAGCTGCATCACTGGCAAAGAGGAAGTCTCGCATGTATTTCAGCTGGATTTTGGTCTTTGGTCTCAATTTAGAGAGGTTAAAGAACTTTCCATTTGATGTAGTCTGGAGGTAGACACCTTCTGTTGTGGTTCCAAAAGTGCTTCGACATGACATCTTAGAACATGCCTGGTTAATAGTGGATAGAGTGTCAAACTAGGACCAAGAGACGTAGATTCAAATCCCTGCTTGGCCATGGAAATTCATAGGCGAGTGTGTGTGGGAGTGTGTGTGTCAGTGTCAACGTTGGTAAAATAATTTCTTAAATATCTCACATATCACGGAAATCTTACTATGGTTATAAGTTGGAACCAATGTGACAGCACATAATTCAGAACACACACTACAGCCATGACAGAAACACCCCATTCAGTCATACAGCATAGTTTGCTGTGATCATTTGAGAATGTCTAGCAGCCTCTTTTTACACAAATTACTTTATCTTCTCGGCAATCTTAACCCAGCTTTCCTTTACAGGGAAGATTAAAAGTAAATCAAATGCTAGCTAAGTCCAGCTCTAGCCAGGGATTTATTTGTTGAGAAATTGCTGTTTCAGCCTGGGCTAAAACTTTATAGTAAATGTTGTTGCTATGCACTTTCAAGTTGCCTCCAACTTATGGTGACCCTACAAACAAGTGATCTCCAAAATGTCCTGTCCTCGACAGCCCTGCCCAGCTCTTGTAAACTCAATCCATCTCATATTTCTTTTGTCTTCCACTTTTCCTGCTGCTTTCAGCTCTTCCCAGCATTATTGTCTTTTCCAGTGAATCTTACTTTTTGGGTGATGTGCTCAAGTTATGGCAGCCCCCTGTTTCATTATATTTGCCTCCAGAGAAAGTTCTGGCTTGATTTGATCTAGGAGCTACTTGTCTGTTTTTCTAGCAGTCCAGGGTACAGTATCTGCAAAGCAAATGCACATGATTGTAAATATGAAAGAGTGGTGAGTTCTAGAGGGTGGAAATTTTTGTAGCTGTGCTGATTAACAGCAGTTCTCTCCTTACCATCCAATAAATCTATGGAGTTTTCTCCTCCCTTTGCATCTGCCAAATCTGGGTACTCCAAAATTGTTTACTAGAGAAAAAATGTGTCTATCAATAAGTCAGGAACGTGAATGACAAATACCAAATGTCTAAGCACTATGAGTTATGTTATATTTTACATATATTTCTAAGCTATAATTTTTTTAATGTTTTAACAAAGACATAAATTTAAAAGCAAATTAAAACCTGGCCTTTACAAGCTTTACCCCTTTGTAAGTGAAATATTAAACTTTGTAGTTATCTTACGTGGGCCCACATTTCACCATTTTGAGTCTTGGAATATTTGCTAGACTGGAGGTTTTTATGAGGGGTTTTGGAGTCTATATGTTCATTCTAAACTTTTGTTTGTATATTCATGTCTTTTTTTGGAAGCTTCTGATAGTGGTGGCTTATCCACTAAATGAGGGATAAGGTAAAACAAATAAAATAAAATGCATAAAATATTCTATATTAATATGCTACTACTAAACATAGCTTCATGAAGCTGCAACTTGGTTTTGTATTTATTATTTTAATGCATATGGAATCTTCCAATTCAATGTATTGGGATAAAGCTGTGTTGTAGTTAATGTGCTAATAACAGCAAATAGCTGCCAGGAGCTATCAGAAGAAAGCGTAGAGGGGGAAAAGAGCCCAGAAGCCAAGGCAACAAAGGAGGGAGCCGCAGGTGTGTCACAATCCTGTGGAGGTTAGAAATGAAGGTGAAGGAATGTGTGTTCCTCTGTGCATGAGCTAGAGCTCTCCAGAATCTTAAAGGATCTGCCACCCAGACCTGTTCTAAGAGATAGATCAGCACTGTAGTTCCCTGCGTTCTTATTCAGTATGTTCGCGAGGGCTTCTTCCCAAGTCACTGTATGAAGAGTTGCAGCCTGAATGGTTTGCAATAGGAGTAAATGCCTTGTGAACATCTTTGGAATATATTTTAGAGTACCATCAGCTGTGGAGTTGCGCTGATCCTCCCTTCTAATTCCTGTATTCCATCAGATACTCTCTAGTGGAGATGAATTTCCTGAAGATGATTCTTTCCTTCTAATACTGTACTCCTTTCGTTCACCCAACAGTACCTCTGGGTTGAAAAGCACTTGGGTCCCAAATGTGTGGAGCGACTAATTCTGACTCTTAATGGTCAGTTCCAAATTCCCCCGCAGTCGCTCTTCAAAGCACCATTTTGGCATGATCTCACTTTATAACTGGCTCTGTCAACAGGAAGGCCTGGGACTGCATTTGCCAGGAAAGTCTGCCTGTTTTGAGGCACTACTCCTTGGGCAACGGGATCCCTACGGCAGTGTGCCCGGTCCGGTTCCTGGCCTCCTCCACCCGCAGAGGGGTGCAATAATCTTCAAGGAAGACAGTTGCCAGATTCCGTAGCCTCCTGTTGGCTGACAGGGAGAACCTCTGCATGCACTCGACCACAGGAAGAGCTGTGATCTGCTGCCGAGACTGGGGAGTGATCAAGTACATCAGGGTAGTAACTGCAGACAGCACAGTCTCCTCATTGGAGCTGGAGAGGCAGTTGACTACAGCAGTGACCCCGTCTGCCTCCAAGATGTAGTCTTTGTTGATTTTATCCAGACATAGATTGCAAAGGCCACCTAAAATAAGAACGGGAGAATGAGACAGTAAAGCTACTACCAGCGTTTCTCATTGTCTCATTAACGGTGTCATCTTTACATCTCAAGTAATTTTACGACATCTTGATTCTTTAATTCTTTCCTCTATATGCTCAGATCTTCAGCATGCAAGTGCAAAGAAGTGGCTTCTACATTCATCTGAGTTTTACATCTACATAAAAACACTATTGCTTCCTCTTAATCTCCGGTCCTAAAAGTACTTAATAGGAGTTCATACCCATTGGATTCACAGTAAACATCCAGAGGATCAAACAGTTAATATTAATGCTGGCTATGAAAACAATCCCTCATACAAGAAAAGCTCTCATGCTACAGAGTCCGGACAGTGGCGCGCTGGAATAAGCACAAAACAGTAACGAAGTGCCTTAATCCTGTTTAGATTATTATTATATTACTGTGGAGCTGCCTCCTTGAATACTGTTTCAAAATGCAACATTCAGTGGCTAGACTTTTGTTTATACAAGAAGCTAGTTTTACAATAATCACCCTTGTTTTCATCCACATAAGTCCTTTTTTTTCATTGAAAGCATTCAGCAGCCTCAACACGTGAGACACTCCACTTTACATCAATGCCCCTAGTTGTATTCTTTGTCACATGACAAACAGGCAAAAATTGGAAAAGCTGTTTGTCAAGTCATCTTACCTATGTGGTATTTCACAATAGGGTTTGGGCCAGTGTCACCAAATAATACAACAATGATAAAGCAATCAGTTTTTTCCACAGTGTGGAGATCAATGTGCTTATTTCAGGGTCTCTTTTTTTTTTCAAGAAGACTAATACCTGTTCCACTCCTAGAATATTATTTTAGCTTAATACGTAGATAAGTAGTTTTCCCCCAGTTATAAAGACATTATTTTGCTTTGGTCAAGTAGGTAGATTTCAATTATAACATTACATATGGTGCTTTTGTGCTGAATATGTTTCACACAAATTATCTCAGTAGTCCTTACACATGCCTAACACTATATTCACACTGTATTAAATGGGAGAATCAAAGGCAAAGGGGAGGCTTAAAGGAGGCCATTTTGTGAGTCCACAGCTGATGCAAGATAGTTCTCAGACTACAATCTTGTGATTACTTACGTAAGGATCTACAGTTCCCTGTGTCCCAACAATGTTTGAAATTCATTCTTAATTCATGTTACAAATAACTTTAAATGCATTCTTTACCCAGTGCAAACTCCACAAGGGTCTCATTGTCCTCGGTGAGCATGTCTAGAAAGAGGTCCAAAATTTTGAGCTGCCGGAAATACTCATAGTTCTTGGGGTCATAAGCAAAGTTAGCTAGATTGGCCAGCACCTGCTCCTTGGCGTCTGCAACATAACAAAACAGCTCTTGAAACGAAGAAAGGAGTTAGTAGAGGCATGTCCATTTAATGCAGTGCAAAGGCAACAAGTGACCAATAAATGGTACTTACCAGAGCTCTCTGTCACCTGGAATTCAGTGACTAAGGCTTGCAGATATTCAAGCCGACCCAGACCAACCAGGTCCTTCTGATTTTGAGACATTGTGCTGGATAAAAAGGTAGTGTTTCATGTAAAATAATATTCTTCACATACTATTTCAAGTGAAATATTATTCTGTACATAGTGCAACATGTTTGCAAAAATGTATGAATAGATATTAAAATGTATTAGCAATTTGATTTAAAATATATTCTATTAAAAATTAAAATATTTCTTATTATGGATACCAGAGTCATAATCAATAAAAACCAGTAACAAAAAAACAGACATACTGTATAATGTAAGACATGAACTAAAACAAGACAATCAGAATTATGACACAATAATTAACACACATTTTCTATTCTTTTTCTTGACTATTAGCTCCTTAATTTAAATATATGTGATTCTATCCTTTCAAACTGAGATGCAAAACACCTTGGTCTGCACTGTGACTGCATACAATGGCAAACAGGCTAGTCAGTCTTCCAATATGACCAAACTCCCAGCATGGTTGTGAGAATGAATTTGGGGAGAGGAGAGCTGTGTATGCCATTTGGAGCTCAGTGGTAGAAATTTGGAATAGAAATATAATTAATAAATATCCCTTCTTTGAAGAACCGTAACACTGACAATCCAGCAAGATAGTAGGTTGTCGAGTTAGTGGGAATCACCAATGGTTTTGGAACAGGCAAGACCCTTCATTACATTCTGCTTTTATACAGGGGACCTACCGGACCTAGATTGGATTCATAAGAGCCACTGTGATGTAACAGATCAACTGTTGGAGAAGGAGTCAAGAGACCAGGGTTCAAATTGCCACTAGGCAATAGAAACTCATTGGGGAGTGGCAACAATGAACTATCACAGTGGCCATAGATAACAGAAGCTACCCAGGTCAGGGGTCTGGCTGTGAAGCTAGAGATGTTTCTCACTGGGCCTCCAAGGACAAGAGCCAGATTGCCTCAGTCTTGGGCAACTTGCCCCCCTCCAATCCCAGAAAATGGGAAAGTGCTTTGGAGTATGTTCTACTTAGAAAACAGTCAAAAGAGTTGCTGTAAATCAGAATTGGCTGGATCGTATATAAGTACTGTGCTGTATTATTTACCACTTGAATTAAAACTCTACTACATCTGATAAAAACTGTTATCGCCAAACTTTTAAGGCCGAATCTTTGTTGCAGTCTGTTTCACCTGCAACACCACAGTCCAGTGAGGTGCCTCCCTCTCTAGGCCCTGCAGTCTTGGAATAAGGCAGCCCAGGTGTGTGAACGACAGTGTCCCCTTCTGGTTTGTTTCCAGTATCTAGAATACCGAAGTAGGAATACTTTTCAACAATCTGCCGCCCAAGCTAGTAGTTCTAGTTTAAAAAAAATGTCATTCTCAACAGCCCCGCTTAAACCGATAGCTGCAGTCGCATGTTCTAAGAGGAAATTAAAAAAAAAAAGTAATTGCACACTATGTGGGGCGAGGAAACATATTTCCTCCTCCTCCTCCTCCTCATTCTTCTTATTATCTGAAGCACCTGCCAGCCCGTTTCACCGGGAAGTCCAGGCTTTTTGGAGAACCTTTTTCCGCGAAAAGCTTTTGCCACCAGATCAAAGGATAGTAACCTTAGCGGCCGGCAAGTAGTCCTTTCCATTCGGCCGACGCAGAAATGTACTGTGGGGATAAAAGAGGCATCGGCTTTCCTTCCGGCAGCCATTACCTTCTCGGCTGGGATGCTCGGCCCTTTCTTCGACGTCTGACTCGAACGCGCCGCTCGATGGCTCAGTGGCTGAGGTATCTGGATTGGAGGTTCAGTTCCCTCACCGTGTCTTCTTGAGAGGGACTCGGCTCGACGATCCTTATGGGCCCTTCCTGCTCCGCAGTGCGAGGATGATTACAGCAAAATATAGGACTACGAAGAAACGGCACACCAGCCCTGGAGACAAGAAACCGGAAGCTCTTATGAAAAGGGCGGAAGAGCTTCGGGACTGGCACCTGCCGCGGCATAGTGATAGGAGTGAACCGAAGTCCTAGAGCGGAAAAGGAGTCTCCTGTGGCCTTGGTCCTCCAGAGCCGAGTCCGTCCCTCCAAAGGCAAACAAAAACCTGACTTTGCTGTTTGGAAGCATTTTTTTAAAAAAGTACAGTATTCTGGAGACGACCGTTGCGTCTAAGTGTTACCTCTAGGAGGGGAAAAGAGGGCTTTGCTTCCCGGCGAGGCGGAGAACGGAGCGACATCCGGGGCCCGAAAGTCCTCCTCCTCCTCCCGGCGGCCTTTGCGCGGGAGGAGTTCCGGTGGGGGGAGAGGGAAGCGGTGCTGGTCGTCCAATCCCGGGAGGGCAGCCGGATGAGGCTCAAGACTTGAGAAGCTTTCTCGGCGCTCTTTCTCCAGCGGCCGCCACGTGGATTATTTCTCAAGATGGCGGGTGCTTCACCGCGGAGGCTCCGGCCTTTAGGGCTTCGAAGTCCAACTAATTGGGGGGGTCGGCGGCGGCGGAGGAGGCTTCTTTGGAGGATTTGGGGGGGGGGGGCGCGGCGGCGGCTCCTGCTCTGGCGGTAGCGTTGGTCTCGGCTCCAACCGTGGTGCCGGTGGCTCCGGCAGGCGGTAGTAACTCAGTGACAACCGCCGGGAAGAAGGCGAGGCCGTGTGTGGGCGAAGACTGCGTGGGTCGAGTGTAGGGCCCGGCGGTGGCCTCCCGGGCAGCTGACAGTTCGTAAAAAGCAGGGAGAAAAGAGAAGGAAAACGACAACAGTACGGAGAATAGCTTTGTAGATAAGAGTGAAGGGGTCGGATGGTAGATTTCTCTCTCTCTCTCTCACTCTCTCTCTCACACACACACACACACACAGACACACACACAGAGCCGAACTGTGGATTCTTGCCCCCACCCCCGCCATAACCACAAACCCACATACTATATATGTGTCTCCCCACCCATCTGTTAAGTTTGGCTGACATGGCCCCTCCTAGAGGCAAGCAGGCTGCTGGTGGGTCTTCCCATCCAATGACCAGGAGCTATGTGATTAGGGGTAGAAAAACGTGGGAAGCCTTTGCCCCATGGCAATGGACCACTGGCGGGTCAGGCGTTGGAGGGAAGGAGGCCTGCCCGGTGCCTGCAGGTGACAGGGAGTGCTGCTGCCACTCAGCAAGGGTCCTTCCCCCCCCCCCCCCGCCTCTATATGATGAGAGGTTCATGAGGGGGCTCTCTGGCACCTTAGCTGCCTTAGTCCAGAGAGCCGAGCATCTGAGTTCCCAACTGGTTCAACAGCCTGGGGGGGATTCCTCACAACCTAGTTCAAAGACTGCAGAGGAGGTGGGGCAACCCTAAAAGCACCAGGAGCCAATGCAGCAACCTGGAAGACAGAATCTGTCTCTTCCTCAGATTCCAACCCTGATACCTCATCGGAACGTTGGCCAAAGGCAGGGGAACACAGGAAGAAGAAGTTGGAGGAATGATAATACCAACAGCACTTAGAGGTGCTAGAGTCCGTGGTCTGCCCCATTGGGCTTTGCGAAGGAGCAAGAAGATGGGCAGGCAACCAGTTAGACAAAGAGGTGAGGGAGAAGACTGGTCCACACTCCCTTAACGTTTGGGATGATAAAGAACCCACCCACCCCGCAGTTACACTTGCATAGGTTGGTAAGGGAACATATCTTAGATGGGCACTATGTAGATGTCTTTTCATTGTTGCTCCCAGATAAGGAGGCTTGGAGGAAATATAGGGACACTGAGACAGAAAAGAAAAAACCCTGTGAGAACAAACTGGAGTGTTCATTTCAAAATTGGTTGGTAGGGTGTGCTGTCTATGCGGGTCTGGTCACGATAGCCTACCCCCGAGTGAGGTTTGGCACATGACCAGCCACCTTGCTAATTTACCCTGTGCCAAGTTCCTTGCCAGAGAGTTGGCAGCAATTGCATAGGATGAGGCATTTTGTAGGGCTGCTTCCAAGAATGCTGTTATGCATTGGGACCTTCTCAGCAGAGATGTGGCTAGTCTTTGTGCCCCCCCAAATGCAGCCAAAGACGAAACCAAGCAGACTGGCCAATGGGCTGGTCTGAAAGGGCCCACAGGGTGTGCTGGGGCTACAACCAGGGGAAATGCAACAGGGACCGTTGCAAGTTGGATCATAACGATGAGACCTGCATGGGCCCCCACTCATGCTTAGTCTGTTTCCACCTAGAAGGCTTCTTGCTGCTGCAGCAGCAATAGTTGGCAGAAGGCTGGCCGGGCAGTGGGTGATTTTATGAACCGGAGCAGATCCGCATTGAGAGAGAGAGAGGCATTTTGCCCTATCCTTGGTGTGGAACTGATAAGGAATGCACCTGGCTCACGAAGGTGGCTGTAGTTCCCCACAGTTTGATACCTGGTTATCCAGTTGTGCACTGGGGTGATAGTGATTTGGATGGAAGGATCTATTGTACTTATGCTGTGCCAATGTTACACTTCTGTGGCCAATCCATGGCCTTTTTTAATTCATTATTAATCTTGTTTCCAATAAATCTGTTGACGTTACTAATGTTTGTGTGTTAATTGGGAGACATGGGAGTGAGAGGACATCCTGAGTGTCTTGCCGGGGCCTGGAAAAGCTTTGGAAGCAGGTCACTTCAGTAGATGCAAGAAGCACAACCCAGACTTTCAAGTACAGTGTGGCTCGGAATGGGACTGTAAACAGAATAAGGAAGTCTAGAATGGGAAGAGGCACTAGGTTTCTGTGCTCTGTAGTTTCTTAAAAGAACCATCAGGGAGAAAACGTGGGATAGAGCCCGCCTCCCTCTTGGATTGTTATGTATTGTCAAGTTCAGTTCAGCTATAGTAACTAACGAGTTTTCAAGATACGTGAGATATTTAAGAAGCTATATTATCACTGGGAACCCAATCTTTTAATGAGGGGTTTCTCCCATTTCGTAAGATAAAAAAGCTCCAGAAGCTTAGTTCCTGGCAGCAAGACATTCAAGCTAAAATCTGTAGTATTGGTTGTTAATTAGGTCCTACTTTTAGGTGTAAGGGTACACTGGGCAAAAGGCCTGTGGACTGAACTGGCCTACAGATACAGTATATGACCTATGGACTAGATTATTAACTGGTGGAATGACCTGTCTATGGAATAGCATCAAGGAAATCTTGGGTTTTATACACAGCACAATTATTTTGTGTTGGCAAAAAGTGCTGAAGATCCAGCATTGGAGAGGGAACCTCAGACATTGGATACTCCTTCCAGTCTCTGTGGAAGCCTCCCGATGCCTTGCTTCTCCCCCATCAGAACTCTGTCAGGAAGACAAGCAAAAGGGAGTCCCCAAACACATTCCTGATGGGAGCAGGGAAATGAGTGGATGGAGAAATGGTGAGAAATCTAAAATACAGAGCTCCTGTGGTACAGAAATATAATGCCTCAAACAAAACACATCTTGCTATCTGACTTCTTTATTAAGAAAAAGGTAGAACAAAACAGAGTTGGTCCTTTCTTATGTCATATATTCTGAAAACGGAAAGCTCATAATATACTCCCTAAACCTGAAAGAAGCATAAAGCTTTGTGTGCGTTACAATTCCAAATGCTTGCATCTGCCAATTTTGCTTAAGTGCTTTCAACTTTACAAAAGTTACTAAGTGCATTTCTCTTAATATATTACACATGTTTAAAAAAGAAAGAAAGAAAAGACTACACATAACTTTTCCAGCAAATAATGCAGCAATCACTGGCCACAGTCCTGAAAAAAAATCATTTCAAATAGATTTAGGATTAGGTTCTACATTAGCACAAATTTCCCAATCTGCTGTTAACTACAGTGTGATTCCCACCTTAATGGGAAGAGTCTAATTCAGTATCAAATACCACTGCTGCAGGAGGTAGTTAATGATACTCAACAACCATTAATTTGCACTTTTTTCATGGTGTTATTTTATCTTTGTTATTTCCTTTGATGGATACCTTGCACACCTGGTTGCCCGTGAGATATTTTTAGAGTCTGTTTTCAATTGAGCAAAGAAAGGGGGGTGGGAACTGAATAAAAAAGATCTGCGTACAGTATATGTTTCGTTTGTGGTGTTTATTCACTGGACGTATGGTGCACAATTATCCATTTAAGAAAAACAACCTGACTGTGAAAGAAGCATCTCTAGAGATGCTTTGTGAAGGCTACTAACCCATGGGAGATAGATTTTCTTGCAACTGGGGTTTTGATACCCATAGTGCTAGCTTGCAACAGAGATGACAACAAGATAAAGAGGGCATCAATTGGTTTAGCTTAGAAATAACTCATTTGAGCCACTTTTGATAATATTGCCTAAGATTGCAATATGCAGGGAATGCATGTTGCTAGGAAATCCTGCTGAACTCTCAACAGAGAAGTGCTACTTAATTGTGGATTTTTAAAAAAAGTTACAAAAGAATCCTTCATGAATCTGTCCAAAAGTCTTAAAAAAGCTACCTAACCTAGAGCAGCTTAGCTGCACATAACAACTGGGCTACAAATATGTTTTTGTACGTCCCATTTCATACTTAAGCATGATGACTATATTTAATTTTTTAAATGCCTCTGTTCTACTTCCTATCCTATGGTAACAACATTCACAGATATTTACATACACAACAGGAGAGAGACTCAGAGGTGTCCTGAGTGTTCCCCCCCAAACCCTAAATAGTCATGTAAAGCTTGTAGGCTTGGCTTTCCAAGACAGGGCTTTTCCAAACTATTTTGTGTGCACTAGTGTTGAATGTACATTTCAGCCATTCTTTAGATATGGCAAATCCCACGCATGCACCTAAAGAGAAAAAGAACGGAAGCACAAAACTCATCCTGATGCTTGTGGCTGATATGTGTAGCTCTTAGGAACCAGTAGGAACACTAGGGGGCCATTGCTTATTTGTGCAAAAACGCACTTCGAAGTCCATTGCTTGCAACTCGCATTCATTCCCATGTTGCTCCTTTGCCTTCAAGGTGGTGGCGATAGTGGTGGCATTTCAGCCAATTCTAGCAGCTTCTATGCATGACCGTTCACTGTAGGTGGTCATAAACTGAAACAGATTTTAAACTATCCTGTCTTTTGTGAAGCTGCTGTTTAAGGAGAAAAGTATGAGCAACTGACCTGCTTCTGCAGCTCTCTGACTATTACTATGCCTAGTACTGAGCTAAGGTGAAGTGGCTGCCTCAGGAGACAGTTTCTGGGCACCATTAAAGGCGAAAGAATGACAGTGCTGCACAAGGGGAAATCCTCTGTCAAAGCCACATTGAAATGAACAGGATTACTGAGTTTTTATGCAGCTGTCACCGAAGTTTATGTAGGAAAAGTAGATTATGCTGCTTGTTAATTTAGTTATGGGGAGGGTGCCATTTGGTTGTTCCTTGATATATCAAATGACATTGCCAAAGCTTTCTCTTGCTGAAAGAGGAAATGTTGGCCAAGGCACAGCCAATGTATCAACACTCAAAATTGTTCCGGACTTGGATTATTCTATAAGGTTTAAGATCAATGTTTAGTGAGATACTAGACCTGGAAAAACAGAATGTAAGATGAGGATTTGGAACTATTTTTAAAAAAGCAAGTCAGTCTCAATTAAAGCACAAGTACGTTCCAGTTCAGACATTGTTGTGTTGACAAACCCAGGCCCAGTGGATCAAATTCAGAGGATTTGGCAATGGTAGCTGCAATTTCTCAGAAAACTCAGTAGGCATCCTGGTTAATTTCCAGGGCTAGTATTGCCACAAAACAACCCATTTAGAACAGTACCTTTTTGCTAAATGTGCATTTCTGTATGCCATTTAAAAATGAGACCTCCCATCCGGAACAGAGATAATTCTGATTTTGATGTGTTGCTTCAACCTCTGAAGGGCTGAATGTTTCTTATTTCTGCTTCACCTAATTATATATACATATAGATGTCCCTTTACCAACATGTAATCTGTTACACTTACTTAGCATACACATTTATCCTACATAGGCTTTGTCCAGATGCTTACAATGTTAATCAAACATCCTTCTATGCACACGTTTGCACAGTTGCTATGGTCTATTGCTGTCTTTTTGACCCTTTACTGCAGCACCCATTTCAAATGGGAACAGGAGTTTAAGACACTATTGGCTAGACAAATGGGCCGGTCCTTTGGAGCTAACGGCATTTTACCATCAACAGTTTGCTTTGGATTTGAGTACTTTCTGTTATTTGGGTTGCTCCTCACAAGAGTCCCAAAAAACTAGACTTGGCTCTCTTGAAATGTAGAAATGACTTGCTTTGTTTAGTAATGCATACAACCTCACCCATCACTGATGTGGCTGCAAAGAACAAGTGATATCAGCATATATTAACTGGCCTTTTATGATACAGCAAAAATGTCTGTGTAACATTCAAGGAGCCTGGCAATAACACTCCCTAAAGAAGAAACACCCCCCCCCTTTGTGCTTGAGAAGTCAGCCAGTTGACTTCACTGTGAGTTGAGCCACAGCAAAATGGTTTGGCCAGAAACATTGCAATATCCTGAAGAGCTGTCCCTTGCTTGCTCCACTCGGCTCCTTATCAGAAGACTGCTGTAATTCACAACCCCACAGGTGAATATGTCCTTCGATTTTTATATAATGGAATATGCATGGATAACCTGATAGTCATTAAAATGGCTTAACTTCAAGTAATGCAGATACAGTCACAGGCCAGCATTCCTCTTTCCCCCTGTGGCTTACTTCACATCTATTTTGTTTAAAGTGCTCTTTGGGTTTCTGGAATGATCATGTCTTCGGATTGAGATCCTTCCTCTAGAAACTGGTGCCCACGGTTGCCATGGTGAGGTGATGCACACCAGGGAAAGGAGGCACTTGCGTTTCTCTTTGGCTTTGCATTTGCTAGGAATACAGTGTTCCTGCAGGTCCTTGAGAGTCAGATGCTTGTTACATAGACGGCTGCAGGAGAGCCATTTTTGTCAGATTCCGGCTCAGTTGGCACTTCTGCGTATTTATCTCTGGCTGGGTTCTCAGGGACGGGCTTGTGAGTTCCTTTCAGTTTGTTCTTTGCCTCCATGGTGCAGAAGCTAACCCCCATGAAGAGAGCAGCTGATACCATGAAGAAGCTGGAAGCATAGAAGACGTAACTAAAGTGGCCTGTCAAGTCCACCAGAAGACCTAAAAAACAAAAGGTACAAAACTCAGGGCAATAAACACTAAAATACAGTACTCAAGGTTTAAAAAGGACCTCTGCCAGTTTAAATGTGAGTTACCATGAACAAAGGATCATGCAGAGGACACAGCTGCCTCTAATGTCCCCCCTTTCCCAGTCTTGATGACAGAGATGGACAACTTGTGGCCTCCCATGTGTTTCTGGACTGCAACTCCCATCTGCCTCTTATCATTGGTGGCTAGGGCTGATAGGAGTTGCAAGCCACATCTTGATGACCACGCATATCCTGTCTGTGTATTTTGATATACAGTACATACACAGTTTAATTCCAATATAAACCTCATTCTGACACTTTTAATGGAACCTCCAAATCCGTTGGATTGCAACCCCCATCAGCATAGTTCACATTTGCTAAAGCTGACAGAAACAGCAACCAAATCTGTAAGGCCTCACGTGCTTGAGGCTGAACCTTCTTACATTTGCCACAGAGTGTGAAGGAAAGTGATAAGGCCCAACAATCTGCCTCTACAGTTCCAAGTGCAGAACCCACTCTTGGTGCTAGACCGATGCACGTTTGAGCATCTGTCTTCATTTCATGCAAACAATTTGATACCATGCTTCCTTTCTCCAGCCTCTGGTCTATTAGTTATAAAACCCAGCTTTTATCTGCTGAGTCATACTTTGCTCAGCAATGAATCAATTCCATGTTTAAAAAAAAGAAAAAGGAAGTGTGGGGCGATTCCACCCAGTTTGAGCCTTTATATACATACACATCTATAAGCAAATACTGTATATAAAGGTTGTATGAGAATAGTATTGTATTCCTGTATAGTGAGTATGTATGGGTGGAGTGCTAGCATGAATGGCAGCTGAAGGACTGAATGCAGATTGAGGACCATAATTGGCATGTTGTGGGAGTGGGGCCACTGCGTCAGTTTAAGAGGTAACAATTTTGAGAGAGAGATCAGAAAGTTAGAGTAGAAAGTCTGTTTTAGAGTTTGTCAAGGGAAAGTAATATGTGTTAAAGTTTATTAAAAGAAGTCTGTATTTAGAGCTTAGAATGTGTGTCAAAATTGACAGTCTGTTAAGAAGTTGTTTTGGTCTTTAAATACAGAAGAAATATTTATACTGTACTGTTACTTTATCATTCATACCTTAGAACCTACCTTTACTGTCACCTCTCTTACCTGTGATCCTTCAATAAAAATCCTATTTATCTGTTTAAATCAAAATCTCTTCATTATTTATGTGTAACTAAGACTAATGGGGGAGGGGGGTGAGATGTCAGTACTACTGCCACTCCCATCACCAGTTCTGTGCCCAATAAGGGCATGTGTGGCAGTGGCCCCAGCACTTCATTCCCCACTTCAAGAGACTATGTGCAATCCTTGCAGACGCAATGAGAGCTATACTAGCCAGCAGCAAGAACAAGACGGAACTACCCACAGGAAGCCTAATTGGTTACTTGTGCTTCTCAAGGTGGTTTGACAAGATATTGTGCTTGTTCTGCACTTGCTCAAATGTTCTGAAACACAAAATGTAAGCATGCTGCAAAAACACCCACCAGTAGAGTCCGGTACCCACTAATGGGAAGGAGAAAGGCAATTTTCAATGACTACACCTAGCAGTGCTTCAAAATCTACACAAAAGGGTTCAAATATCTTTTGGAAGAGTGTGGGAAATCTTGCAGGGGATTTCTGGGGGAAGTAAGAATTTGCAAAAACTGCTTCCCCCCAGCACTCTTATTAACAAAGGCTTCCTTCTGGATTGAAGGCCCTTCTGCTCATGGAAAAACTGATGCAACCCATTGCCCTCTATTTCCAAAGAAGCCCAAGGTATCCCTTTCCCATATCTTGTCAACAACGGCTGAGTTAACTTTGGTGTTGTTTGCTGACACCTGGGGAAGTCTAAATTATGTGTATATGAGAGTGAATCTTAGGTGGGAAAGCAGGCAGTGCTATAAAAATGTTGTGAGCTGGAAAAAGGAAGGTTGAACGATAGACTGACCATCAAGCTCCTTCCTTTGTCATCCGTGCTCACTCCTGGAAATGCTAGGGACCTGCTGCCAGCCATCTTAAATGCTGGAATCCTTTGCCTGCAGGGAATTCTAGGACAGCTGCTAAAATCCTGTTTGCCTCTTACCTGCAAGAGGGGGTCCAATGAGAATGGTGATGCTTTCCAGGATGGTGAAGAGACCCAAGGCACTGGAGAACCTGTTCATTTCTACCACATCCATTAATACCTGGAAGATCAGTGCACCAACAACGCTCATGGAGACACTGTAGATTAGGCAGTAGAGGACAAGAATACTGTACTCAGCAGAGGCGGCACAGATGAGGTTGCTCAAGCCATTGAGCATGACAGCCGCACTAAAGAGGTAGATCCGCCGGCCAGTGAAGACATTGAGGCCTGAGAGGAGGCCCGCCATGGGCCGCATAAATATGTTGATGAACCCAATGATAGAGATGAGGAGTGCTGCCTTCCGTTCCTCCACTCCATTCAAGATAGCATAGGGCACCAGGTAGATGAGGGGTAGCACAAAGCCCATCACCATCCAGGACACTCCAATGGTGTAGATTTGGTAGCCTTTGTTCTTGCAGAAGATGTCAAATGCCAGATATTTCTGCAGGGTTTGGAAGCAAGCCGCCGACCTGGACAGATGTGGTTGCTCCTTATGTTGCAAGGGGTTGCCATTGGACAGAGGTGCCCCTTCAGCTGATGGGCTAGAGGAGGATGGTGAGGATGAAGCAGGCGGTGGGAGTGGGATTGGCCTCATCACAGCCCCACAGACGCAGCAGTTCAATAGCAGTCCCCCAAAGATGAGGAAAGTGTTTCTCCAACCCATCTCATCAAGTAAGTATTGAGAGATCAGGGGCCACAGTGTCAGGCCAATGGAGACGCCTGTGGAAGCCACAGCATTGGCCAATGCTCGCCGGCGTATAAAATAGTACCCCAGCACAGTGATTCCAGCCTGGAAGCTAAAACATGATCCCAAGCCTTTTAGGGAAGAAGAAAGAGAAAGAACATGAACTTGCAATGCTGGAGTCGTAGGCAGGGAGATGTTTGATACTATTTGCCAACCATACTGTATTTCAAATATTAAATTATCTTTCTCCACAAAATCCTGCTCTGCTACTTTACCAAGGTGTGGAGGATGACCTTGAGCTCTTGATGGCTGTGGCAACAAACTGCAAGATTTGTCAGGTTCTGATAAGCTGGTAAGGCTCTGATTATTGCCCCAGGGAAAGAGGGCTTGTCTGCTATTCAAGGAATACATGTGCAAAGTATAGAGAGGCTCATCACCACGAGGATGGCTGCCAAGCAGGGAAATGGCCCTAGCAACTAGGAACCCAGTAATGATGGGGAAGAGTTACAGCCTGCATTCTCGTAGGGCTCCTGCATCAAATGGGGGATCTTGAAGGTTCTTAAAGTATATTGAAACCCTTGTGGTAAAGCCAAGAACATCACTAGAGTAGGCAGCACTGAGATGCAGTCTTCTTCCTTTTCCCAGCCTGAGTTTTGGACCATATGAAACTATTATTAAGGAGCATCTGTAGTTTACACCAGCAGTTCACTGGTTCTACAACAAAAAAACCTATCACAAACAAAAATTAAATGGCCTCTGTTCTAACTATGCCATTTATTTGGCTTTTTTAAAAAGCTTATGTGAGAGAAAAAGACAGAAAAAAAATGAATGAGATAATGCAATGTTTAATAATATTCCCATAATTATGAGACACTTAAGAAGGAACCTCAGCAAATAATCTTTAACTTTTCTTGTTTAATGCTAATTCAATTATGAATACACGTAACAGCTAAATTCTTTAGTCCTTATTGGGATTCTTATCCCACCTGCTCCTAGAAGCCAGTTTGATCTCCTACCGAAATCTCAAATAGTATCCAGGATAATGCATGAGAACCATCCCCGTGCTGCAGATAGTTGGCATGAGATAATGCTAGTTTGCCTAATGCTTTCTTGGAGTTGAGATAATGAAAGCTAGCAGTAAGCCACAGGTAGAACAGGCCCACTGGATCAATGGAACTTACAGAGGAGCTGACTCACCAAATCCCCACTGATTCCATGGGCTTATAACCTATACACTGAGGCTCTGGTCCTGTAAACATTTTCCTGGAAATAGGTCCCATCAAATTCAATAAGGCGTACTTTTAGGGAAACAGGCATAGGTTGCACTGTCAGCAATTATGCTTCTTACACCACATACTGCTTGGATGACCATTATTAAGGGAAGAGAAACTGTGTGATACAGAAGCAAATGAAACTCATATATACCGATCAATTTCGATATACTTACCAGTGATGAATCCAGCCGTTAGATAAAGCTGGCTAATAGATTTGGAGAAAACACTGGCCACCATGCCCACTCCACTGAGGAGGCCTCCCAGCATGACAGTGAGCCTACAGCCAAATCGCTCCACCAAGATGCTACAAAGGGGGCCTGAAAAGTAAACACCAGTATCAAACCATGGGCTCTAGGTGCACAGGGAGTAACAACAAACAGTTTTCATGATGAAAGAGAATTTTAAAGGACAAGGAGATAATTTTCAGGGCTTCCCATGCCATGTATCAACAATTATTGTATATCAGTGTGTGTGGTTTGCCTCTCCTTTTAGGACCTCCTCAATATCATTTTATTTTAAACAAACTAGAGGGGGCTGATTAGATATATTTGCCACTCAAACCTTTTACTATACACAAAGAGTTAATTCCCAAATTCAATACTCATAATAGCCTCACCTCAACTTTTGACCAAGATGAATTGGGGGAGGTTTTTTCTTTCTCCCTCTACAACCCCACCCCCCCACCCCCTGCTTCTGCAAAGCCCACATGAAGAGCTCTGCCCCACTTACAGGCTGCACGTAGTGCCTAGAGAGTCAGGAGGCTTGGGTTGAAAGCCCTGCCTAGCCAGGAACACTAATTGGGGGGGGGGTATTTACTTGTCATGAAAAAAGAGGGCAAAAGAGGACCCTGATTTGGATAAAGTTGCATATGTGTACAGATACATAATTTGAAATGGGTTTTTTTGTATCCTTGAAGCAGAATGATAAAGTGCACCTTGCCTGAGTGGGGAGGTCTGTGATCAGGTAACCTGTCTGCCTGCTGAGTCTGCTGTCCAGGTTGACAGTAGTGATGGGCCCTTTCAACTCTTTGGGTTTAAATCAAACTGGGACAAGAGAGTCCTTCAAATGGAACAGACCTTCCAAAGGAGGACTGTCTTCATGGCCCCCTTTAACATAGAGCCAGGATATACAATATAGTGAACGCATGGGAGGCGTATTTATTTATTTGATTTGATTTATACCCCGCCTATCTGGACTACTTGTCCACTCTAGGCAGCTCTAGGCGTAAGAAAAAAAATGAACTGATATGTTTGAGAACTGTCTGAGCTCTTGGGCTGTAGCTGGAAAGTCATCTGAACACAGTAGATTCAAATCAGCTTGTCAGAAGCATAAAACTAAGGTAACAAGGTTTTGAGGCAGAAAGTGTTTAGGCTGTGACTTGTCCTAGAAACTAGAGAAACGATGGGTAATCATGGTGACTAAACCATGAACCTCCTGAGCCCATTGTATTTATGGCACATATGAAGATATCGCAGCCCCTCGAGTCATGAACATTTCCTCAGAGAGAAGCAGTTGCTTCTCCATTCAGTTCCCCCCTCAGGACATAACTTTTCCAGCAAGTTTCAACAGGTAAGCACGAGGTGTGGATACAGAGTGTATCTTTGTTGCTTTTCTGACATTCTAACTGGCTTCACTTACTGGTCATGTATGGCCTTGCTCTGCTCTATTGGTTTCTGCAAAGAAGGTGAGGAAATAAATTTCATCCCCAATCAACTTCTGTCGAAACACATTCCTTTGGAAATCTCATCTAACTTTCATCGCTTTGCCAACAGCAAGATTCAGTTCGGTTCAACTGCCAATGACCATCAAAACTGGTACAGTATTTGTGAGTGTGCCGGCCTATGTCTCCGAGTTTAGGCGCAAAGCCACAGTGTAGGCAGAGCAACCAGGGCTTTGACCCAAGGTGTCAAAATTTAGAGTATACAACAGAATTGTTGCTATGAGGGCATGAATCTGTGCACCCTGAGCATTTAGATCTCCTCCCTGGGCAGAAAGAAAGACAAAACAGGCAGGCCAGGCATCACATGCTCAGACCCTGGCATTCCTCCCGTTTCTTCCATTCTCTCTCGGCGACTGTCAATTTCACATGACCCAAGCTTAACCAATAGGGCAGCAATGCCCCAGGTGACAAAAGTGCTAGTTATGACTCATACAGACTCCTTTGGTTTGTAACTGGATCAATCTCATTAAAAAAGGAGTGCATGAGGATGTTGTGAAGCCTTCCAGCTACGACTGACCCACACTCACGCAACTGGCAGCTGTAAATTGAGCAAGCTTGGGAAGAGATCTTTTTATAAGTAAGCTGCACGATTCTGGGGCTGGGCTCTGATACTCAATTGATCCTTGACACCCAAACGAGAGACTAGAAGGGTAATGGATTGATCACTCTGTCAAAATCTTCAAAGGACCTGGGGTATTAATAATGAATATAAAATTATTTCAAATTCCGTTGTCTTCCTCCTGCATTTGAACAGTGAGAGGAGTTGGTGGAAGCACGGCCTATGACTAAAAGATCTTACAGTTGTCAAGACATATCTGATACCCAACTCATTGACAGGAGCCTTATGCCTTTAACAGAAGTTCGTAATGCAGCTTACAAAACAAACAAACAGGTTCCACCAGACAGAAGGTGAAAAGGATCTCAAATGTACTGCTGATTGTTTATAACACAGATTTGGAAAAATCTTTAACCCAACTCTTTGACAGAAACATTTACAATGAATTCTTACCTAATACGACTTGTGTGAAGGAAGAGCAGAAAGCTGGCAGCAGGCCTAAAAATCTAGCGTTATTTATTTGCCTAGTCCTGTGCCTTTAGTAGAGATTTGATCAGGAGAAATTGCTAGAAGTGCTCAAAGCAATAAACATAGCTGTATGGTAAACTTCTGAAATAAAGGCATAGGAGCAGTCTTTCTTCCCCACCCCACCCATCCTATACAGACGATACTGTACAGTTACTTCTTCAGGAGCCCCATGAGGCTGTCAGCTCAGCTGGGTAGCCTCAGCCGGCAAAATGCAAAGACAAGCCTCCTGTGCAGCTTTAAATATGACAGTTCGTTTCCTTCTGCCTCATGTTTACTCAGCGCTGGTGCGTATGAAACAGAAGGCTTGGCTCAAGGCGGCACCCTGCTCCATTTCCCTTATCTCAGGCTGCTTGTAGAGTGAACATGGCAGAAACACCCAATACAACATGTAATAAAAATTAGTCATGGAGGATATTTTGGGGAAGGGTGGGCCATTTCCCCCTCACCTTTGCTCATAGGTAGCTAGAAACCAACATTTCAACTAAGATAAATGATAAAATAGTTAAAACTGTGCACATCTATCACACTTTAATGTCATTTGTTGAGCTCTGAGTGGCACCGACTCCCCAACCCAATGCTATATTTACAACAACTCTGTGAGACTGAGAGATAAACACTGGTTCAAGGTCGCCCAGTGTCTGAGTGAGTATTTGAACCAGGACCCAGGAGCTGAAAGATAGGTCATTAGATCTAGTTTCCATATATGGAGGCACAAAGAACAGGAAAAAAAATGTGCGGGTTCGTTCCCCTGACAAGGATGATGCATCAAGGCATGAAAGAATTAATCACATTATTTTAACTTAGTCGCTTTTAAATGTCAGTGAATGCACGTTTCATCATTCTGCTTTGACACTGTTGTTCAATGCACAGCAGTTAAACAAGCAACAGAATTTGGCAGCCCTACAGAAACATAAAGCTATATCCAAGTACTGTATAATGGGAGGTACTGTTATTGGGTGTGATCAAGTAGCTTCTGTCTTATGTAGTTTAGGTAGATAGTTAAGACTTTCAAGGTATGCAGCATGTTCAAGGAATGGCTTACCACTGCCAACACACAGCCAGCTTTCCATGGCTAAGCAAGGATTTGAATCCAGGTCTCTGGAGTCCTACCGTGATACTCCACCCACCACACCATGCTGGCTCTCTTAAGGAGAGATGGTAGAGCCTGATACAAAAGTTCTTAACCTTGGGTTCTCAGGTGTTGTGAGATGACAACTGTCAGGATCTCCGACCATTGCCTGTGCTGTCTTGGGTTTCCAGGAAGTGGTCCAACAGCACCCTGGGAGCACCAAGACTGGAAACTGCTGATTTAATAGATGAGCCTTAAGTTTTAAGGCAGCCAATATGATTTTCCTGCAGAATGAAAGGCCTGGTTGAAGTCTCCAGAGCATTATAATAAACCCCTGTGGCATTTCTAATGTACCTCCCAAACATAGTTTGCTTTTTGCAGATGGGGAAAGTGAGCTGCTTCTGACATTTGGACCAAATAAAAATGAGAAGATGATCACAAAATACTTGGCACCAGGTACGAACGGACTCACTGTTAATCATGGACAATAGATTAGCATAGGATTGCACCCTCTTCAAACTAAAATTGGCCCTTAAATAGCAATTTAATTTTTCAATGCCTTTTAATAGTAATTTAATGTGCAGAAATTTCTAGGTGAAGCTTTTTACAGCACGGAGGTTTGCTGATTTCTAAGCACCCAATCTCTCTGCCCTGCCTGTTAAAGAAACAGAAGCAAGCCAGCCTCTTTTTCAAAACAGGTGTGACCCCCTGTTAATGCAGGGCGAGGACATGCGTCTTCTTCTACAGTGTGACAGTTCAGTTTGTCCTTTAGATAACCCCTTCTCTCTGAAAACTGACTGGAGCACATGGCTCACAACTTTTCCTCTGGCAGGGCACTGTGCTTTCCACTGCCAGGTGTTCAAGGCCAAGAAGCCTTGCCAGTCCTAACCAGATCACTGTTTGGAGAAACCCAAGGTCCCCATTGCCTGCTGTTCAGTGCAGCACTACCTATTTATGTAATTAGTCATTGCAGTTGTTTAAATCTCTCTTTATCCTTATCACTAGTTCATGTAAGCCTCCTACTCACGTGGGCTGTGACGCTACTTATATAGGACAAGGCAAGTTTACTCTGAGTATAGCTACTACAGGTCATCAACACAGATTCATCATGATCTTAATATCCTGAAAGGTCAGCTCCTTCCAGGATTTTCGCTGTTGTTTACTGGATTAAGTTGCTGTGTCTGCAGCCAGAATGATTGACGTGCAGCTCCTGTTTCTCAGCAGTATCGTTTCCCTCTCCCTTTATGACTCCTTCCACGCAAGAAATTTCCTTCTTTTTCCCAAGATATAAAGGAACTACCATAGTAGTTAGGTGTGCCCAACAGGGCCGGACCAAGGGCTGACAGAGTCCTTAGGTGTACGGGACGTCCTGTGACTGTAACTGGGAGATACAGCATCCTCTAACAGCAGGTGAATTCTACTGAAAATAGTGGGTAAAACTGTGATCATCAGTATCCTACTATGTAGTTCCGCTGGCATAACAGGAATGACTGCTAATTAAAGAGCTGTTGCTTAGATTTCAGAGGACACATCACTCACACGCAGCATGACAAAGTTGTGCAGCACCAGTGATGTATTTCCTACTTGCGCTCGTATAGCAACACAACATGATTTGGGCCAATGTAGTAAATGGATCTTATCTGTTATCTATAATATAAGTTCCATGCATTCCTTTGGTTGAGATGGGGTACCAAAAATATTTTAAAGAGCAAATATCAAGTTGCAGCAGCATGCTTTTTACACAGAGGATCAACACTGTACCTGGCGTGCCATGAATGGGAAGAACAGAGGGAACTGCAGGAATTATACAGTGGATTCCAACCTTTTTTTCTATGAAAAATCTTCTTTATTTTATTTTATTTATATTTATACCCTGTCCATTTAGTGAACATGCCACTACTCTGGGCAGCTTACAAAATATTATTAAAAACCATATAAAACGTATAAAACATAAAAAGAAAACAAATAAAGTCTACCCACTCTTCATCCTGTAATAGCCACATTTTTTCAGCTGTAACCGCTTTTCCTCATTCTGTCTTGTTGGAATTATTTTAAACTACTATTCTCAGTATCCATTTATTCAGTTCAGCACTAATGGTTACAGATCAATTTACTACTATGTAAGATCCCTCGAAATCTATGATCCTATCTTGTTCCTTCCTAACTCGAAACAAGCGGTGATGTCTCGAGGGAGGGTCGGTCGGGGTGACACAAGCACATTCGAATAGCCTTTTTGACAGATGACGGGATTGCAGGCGGTGGGTTGAGAGAGACCGACCGGCACTAGCGGTTCAGAGGAATGTCGTTTCTGCAATGCCCTCGTGCCCTCAGCTGCACAGAAGAAGACCGTTGAACTTCAGGCTTGAACAGACAAAACAGTAGCCTTCCTTAGGTGAATATTATTTGCTAACAGCTGGCTGCTCATTTACTTTTCCTTGCCCTTCTCAGAAGCACGCTAAAGAAATCTACATGCGTTTTCATTGTCTGACAGGTTGCTATGATCCATATATCATCGTAGCACTTTTTAGGAAAAAGGGTTCTCAGTGGAAACACTCACCACCTGCGTGGAGCACTGCTGTCATGATGGAAGGGAACCACGATGTCTCACTGTTGCTAGCTTGGAAGTCGGATTGCAGGTCCTTGAAGAAGACCCCAATACAGGAAGGAAAGCCGAGGGTGAGGCCTTGCACCAGCACTGTAGCTGCTAAGACCACCCACGCCCATCCTCGATCCTGGACTCTGGAGACCCGAGGGGGTGCCTCTCCCGGCTGCGGCATTTTCCCCTCTTAGTGAGCTAATTAGAAGAAGACACACAAATGAAAGTGGAAAAGCTGTCAGGAAATAACATCCAAGTCCAAAGGAGAATTCTCTGTGTTTCTCAAGAGACCTTCGTAACCATCTTCACACATTCAGAGCCTGCTTCACAAAGGGCTGACTTCCCCTTTCATTTGCCAAGATTATGAACACCTGGAGGTATAACCTTAGACACACCTCCAGTTGAGGACACAGCTAGCATTAGTCAGCACCTTCCTCTTTCTCCTTGTCCCCTTTCACCTGTTTCTTATCTATGGAATTTCTGGCTGCTTCCATCACCGAATGCTTGTGTCAGGAGAAGGCAAGGTGTACAAATTTGGCCATGACGCTAAAAAAGTATACACCTTGTTCTGCTGACTATCCTGCCGTTGTTCTGAGTGCCCCTGTTTGAGACCTGTCCCATTCACTGTTTGCTCCTAGCACAACTGAAGTGGCTGGATAGCTCCCGCTGTAAGATTCAAAATCATGTCCATTAAGGACTGTTTCATGACACTGTGCATTCAAAGGGCATATTCCCCTTGACATTTACATTTAAAAATGGAATTCCTATCATTCTGAGGTAACATTTACTTGGCTAGAATGTCAACTTTTCTCTTTGTTTCTCCCCTCCCTAAAGCGCATTCAGATGTACTCACACAGAGCAGAAGGCCCCCTCGCCCCCTCCCCATAACATGCTTGTTGTGTCATGTGAGAAAATGCCTTTGGTAAGGCTGTTTCTTGAGCTGAGTTCCACAAACCTACACCAAGACACGGGGAATGTGTCTTGTCCCTGAAAATGCAGGGGTTTAAAACTGCAAATGGGATCACCCAATGTTCCCCTGGGAATCCTGCAGCCTGCTATGCTGGAGAGGAGAAACAGCTTATCCCCTATTAACCCTGTAGCATGGTCAGTATGGGGAACATAAGCAGCGTCCTCGTTTGGTCACGAATGGCCTACTATGACTTCTGACCTCCATATCTCACCACAGCAGCACAAAATCTAGCAATTGTCACCAGTAAGGTCTCTGCTGATCTTGAGTATGTCATACACCAGATGTAAAAAGTTAAAATGACCCCCTCTCCAGTCTGGAACTAATGTTAATGACATGCATATCCCTCAGTTATGTTTAGCATTCCATTCATCAGTAAACCAACATATATTTATTCATTCTAAAAACAAACAAACGGCTATTGCTTGCCTATGGACTTTTAATTATGCACATCATGTAGATTCTGTTGCCTGAAACATCAGCTTTACTTTATGTGGCACTGTTTTAAGGTCAGTGTGAGCATGATGAACCTTGTGATTCATTACACACACACACACACACACACACACACACACACACACACACACACCAGTTGCCATATAAAGCAAGAAGGGGAAACCGCTGTCCCTCAACATATCTCGGACAGCAGCTCCCATCAGCCTTCGTCAATGGTTGTCAACCACGAGGGATGATAAGAGCTCCATTTCCACATCTGGAAGATCCCACATGGCTCTCATCATGTTTTTCAGAACCGATCTGGGAGAACTTCACAAGGTCTGCACTCCCAGAAAGCATTGTTAAATCCACAGCCCTGGCCGGGGGCGGGGGGGGGGCGGGGAGGCATTTCTAAAGTTTCAGGCCGGGTATCTCTCCTTGCCACAAAGATACTTGGGGCGGGTTGTTTCTTCCTCTTTGGGCAACAGGAAATCAGTCTGAACCACCGCACTCCGGTTTCTAGCAGGGATCTGCTCTACGCGGATGCTGGCATGTCCCACTGCTAGCTATACCGAGCACTCACGTTCACACACACACACAGAGAGAGAGGTTTCCCTAGCTTTTGGAGCTACTGAAGGATCCTCTTTCCTCTTACCTCGAAAGCGGAGGACTCCGAGTCTTGGGGTAAGATCCCACCCTCACCCCTTTCCCGACCTTCTCTCGATGATCCCGATCCAGTTCCCCAGACGATCCGCCTTACCTGTGGCTGACAGGGGAAGGGGGGCTCTCGCTCTCGCTCTCCCTCTCGCTCTCCTCCGCCCCACCTCAGGCGTCCTCGTCCCGCAGCACCTTCCTTCTCCGTCTCTCTCGCCTCTTGGCAGGAGGGCCCCCTCCAAGCTTTTCGCTCCGTCCGCCGCGGCTGCCGGACGGAGGAGGAGGAGACGGCGGGCGGTCGCTGCCTCCCTCCCGCCCTCCTTCCCTCTTTCCTGCGAAAGAAAGAAGCCCGGCGGGGAGGAGCGGGCGGAGGTCGAGCGGCGAGTCAAGAGGTGCCTCCTTTTGGGTCCTTCGTGGGGAGGGAGGCGCCCTTCCAGCCTTCCCGAAACCCGATCATTAGCCAATCAGGAGGTGATCGGGGTGTCCCGGGGCGTTTTTTATTTCATAATCATAAAGATCTGAGCACTGCAGAGCTGGAAGGGACCCTGTGGAGCATCGAGGCCAGCCTTTCTCAAGGAGGCACGCTGGGGAATCGAACTCCCAGCCTCTGACTCCAAAATCCAGCAGTTCTGTCTCATAGGTTGACTTTTGAGCGTTGTTTCCTCTGTCCTCGTTTGCCCTGAGGTGGTAAGCTCAGAGTGTCGATTTTGCATTGACAGATCGCTTCAGATGGTCGACATTGCTGGAATGATTTTATCCAGTATTTCTTCCCATTAGTTCAGAAGAAACGTACCCCATTATCTCCCCCTCCTTTCTTCACAACATGAAGGTGAGCTAGGCTGAGATCCCAAGAGGAATCCCTGAGCGTGGATTTGAATCCACATCTCCCACAGGGGCTCCTCCCTACAAACACACCCCTGTCTGCAGAAGACTAGTACCTCAAGAACTATTTGAAGCGACCCTTCTCCCTGATACTAGGTTGTCCCTTGTGCAGGGAAGTCTTCAATCCTACCAGTCCCCCCAGTGGCGCAGCCCAGAGGTGGACTACCTATTACTCCAAAGAAGTAGGCACCAAATGTCTTTGGTTGGTTGCAACGTGCACACTGGCCCATGCTCCCCTTATAATCTGCCCTTAAGTACAGTATAAGGGGGTAGAAGAGAAACCAAAGCCTATTAATTAAAAATCAAATAAGGCTGTGAAGTGAGACAAAATTCCTACCCATGCAAGAGTGGGTGGTGCCTTTTATTGGGCTACTAAAAATAAGTAGCAAGCTTTCATGTATGAAATCCACTTCCCCAGGCTAAGGATACCTCTTTCATTTTATTTTCTTGCATTTGTGTAATCTTGGGAACCATATAGCCCCTGACCAAGTAGGCTGTGTTGTTTTGGTAGCTGATAAATAATAAAGATACTGATTCCAGGACTGTATTAGCTGCAAGAAAGACACTTTATAAAATTCTTCTATAAACATAAAATACCACAATTTTAAAATAAAAAATATCTAATTAAAACAAAACAAATAAATAAAAATTAACATTTGGATGTACTAAAGATTTGTGAATTTCTTGCAGACATGTGGGATCCTCAAAAAGGGTTAGACCAATGCATGACTATGTCATGGGTAACACAATAAACAAGGGACACTGTCTAGGTCCACAAGCAAGATCGTTAACTTCTCAGGTAACAGATCATGCATTGGGTAATGTGGGTGGCAGTCCACAAAAGTTTATGTCTTTAAGTTACCACTAGATTTGTTGTAGATGTTGCTTTGATACCACAGGCTAAAACAGGCAATCCCCTGGATATCTTATTGCAAAACCACATGTCAAAGCACAGAACAGTGTAAGGGGAATTAATCCTCTTGTACAAGGAAAGGCTAATCTGCCTCTAATGTTCCTGAGTGTGCAACCTTAGAGATCCATCCTTACTAGGTATCTGCACCCAGCCCAGGATTAACCATTAAGCAAAATAAGCACAAGGGAAGGGGGCACTACAGAGTTTTTTTTTTTTTCAGTGCTGGATTTTCCATGAATCATGGTGCAAATCGTGCACCCTCCTTAACAAACCACATCCATCCATCCCACACCCTCATCTCCCTCCCTCCCCCACGAGCACCAAGTAATTGAGTATGTACTAGTAAAAACTAACACGTATAAAGACTTGCCTAGCAAAAAACCTCATAGTTTCACGGAAAGGATCAATCAGCATCAGCATTGCTTGGTGAGTTTTTGTTTGTTAGTTTGTTTATTATTTCTGTAGTTTGGGAGGTTGGATGGGTGTAAAGATAAAAAGAGCTGCTGGTCTTTTAGACCCATGGACTCTGCACTATATGTGCAAGCCAAAGAAATAACAGCCACTGTTAAAAACACCCCAAAAGCTCTTGTTTGAGCTTTGCAGTTTACAGATTCTGACAAAATCAAAGAGTGAAATTGGGCTGGAAGACGATAATTTGATTGAACATATGATTTTGTATATGATACGTGGTTCTTCTTGCCACATGTTATACAATTGAATTACTGCATTTTCATGCATATAATAGTTTTTTTAAGCTGTGGGACCCGGCACACTTTATATTTGTAGGGGGCACAATAATCTGTTCAGTGCTTAGCACCTCTAAAAGTCTTCCTCTAGCTCAGTCTGTACCCCATGCCATAACCTTTATTCTGCCACTTATACCACTTAGCTAGGGTCATATATTATTAGACCAGTGGTTCTTAACCTTGGGTTACTCAGGTGTTTTTGAACTGCAACTCCCAGAAACCCTAGCCAGCACAGCTGGTGGTGAAGGCTTCTGGGAGTTGCAGTCCAAAAACATCTGAGTAACCCAAGGTTAAGAACCACTGGTTTAGACCTAGTTTTTATTTCAAAGGGGGGCTTCCTCACTATCATGTGGGACCAGATAGCCATTATGTCATTTGAAACCCTGGTAGCATATGGCCTAGCTTTAATTTAATTCTGTCTGCAAGTAATTTTTCCCCCATTTAAAGCTGAGTCGAATTATAAACATTTGGGCCAGGGAGGAGTGGAGACTGCTGTTTGCTTTTTGTTTTGCTGTGATGTTTGTTCTATTCATAGACTGTTTAAGTGAGTTGGAGATCTCAGAGTTTTCTTCCCCTAATGTGTCTGGAAAATGAAACAGTTTTCTTAAGATTAATGCCTTGGGTCCTATTCTTTTTTGGTGTTAGTTTAAAACAAGGGGTCATAGAATCACAAAGTAGTAATGTTCACAGGAAGCTGATCTGGCCAATAAGGTCCATCTCGTGTCCTTTCCTCAGAAGGGGAGGTACACTGCCACCCCTTCAATCATGGTTGGGAAGCGTCCACTATCATAGCACTTGTTTGTGGATGACTGAGCGTGAATGTAGCACAGTCCTCCTGACTGTTGCATAGATTTTCCACCCTTCTGGAAGGAGAGGGCAAAGAATATGGCTTCTTTGCTACTGGCTCTTTTATAAGTTTCAGTAAAGACTGCTGACTCGGGTTGGTTACAGTAGTGGTTCTTAACCTTGGGTTACTCAGGTGTTTTTGGACTGCAACTCCCAGAAGCCATCACCACCAGCTGTGCTGGCTGGGGTTTCTGGGAGTTGCAGTTCAAAAACATTCGCGTAACCCAAGGTTAAGAACCACTGGGTTACAGAGATCATATAACCCCCTGCTATAGCAGCTTCACTGGCTGCAGATCAGTTTCTGGGCACAATTCAAAGTGCTGGTTTTAACCTATAAAGCCCTAAATGGCCTGGGTCCAAGTGACTCAAAGACTCTTATGTCCCATCTGTTCAAGTGTTAAGATCATCAGGGGAGGCCTTTCTCTCAGTCCCGCCACCCTCACAGGTGCACCTCATAGGGACACAGGAGAGGGCCTTCTCTGTTGCTGCCCCAGACTTTGGAATTTCCTCCTACAGGAGATCAGACTGGCCTCATTTTTGCAGTCCTTCCACAAGCAGACAAAGACCTTTCTCTTCAGACAAGCTTTCTCCCAGTGAATGGCTATATGAGTGACTTTTGGATGAATTATTATGCATTACTGCGCTGACAGAGTCACAAGTACTACTTATGTTTACCAGCTCTCAGAGTGGTATTTGTTTCTTTTTAGTATTTGCATACTTATGGCTTTAGCTTTAAATATTGTCATTTAGTGATGTAAACCACCATTGTATAGTCCTTATTTTCAGCTTTAAATATTGTCTTTCAATGATGTAAGCTGCCTTGATTCCTTTTTAAGGAGAAAGACAGGGTATGAACAAACAAACAAACAAACATTTACCCTAGTTGACTTCTGCCTTCTTCATTATGTTTGGGATTCTCCCCCTTTGCTGTCTCATCTATAATCTTCCCATGTCAACCCGTTCTTCTTTTCCTTATTTCTTTTTTAAGGACACATCCTACACACTCCTATCCTTATGTTAGTAAAATGGTCAGGGCTTGATACCTATATACTCCTAATATGGCAAGCCCATACAAAATGATACGACTTATACTATGCATAAGCAAGATAGAAAATAAATTTCTTAACAAAGATTCCCATCTTTGACATCAGAGTCAGGTGGTGTCACCAGAGGTGAGGTGAACCTGGTGGAGACATATCCTCATCACCAGTAGAGGGTGAATCGGTATGACTTGCTGGCTGGCTGTTTGATCTTCTCTCAGGTACTGGAGACCAGACATGGCGTCAAGAAGGAAATGGCGACAGAGACGGGGCTGAGGTAAACTGGGTCCTTTTTAAGGAGAAAGGTGGGGGAAGAATATTTTAAACAAACAAGATTTGAATTGGAAGTTCTGTGTTAAACTGTACTTGGTCAAAAACAGGATCAGCTTTTTAAAAACTTACATTTGTAGGGATTTGCCATACACTGCATGAGATCAGAAAAAGATGGAATACCTTCAGATGGTGAAAGCAGATTCCCATCTCTGACATCAGAGTCAGGTGGTGTCAACAGAAGTGATGGTGAACCTGGTGGAGACATAGCCTCATCACCAGTAGAGGGTGAATCCATATGACTTGCTGGCTGGCTGTTTGATCCTCTCTCAGGTACTGGAGACCAGACATGAGGTCAAGAAGTAGATGGCGACAGAGACGGGGTTGAGGTAAATTTAGACAAATAGTGACCTGTGGAAGGTAAGTCTCAGTTTGTTTTTAGTTTAACTTTTGAAGGGAGAATCAATTCCTGATGGTGTCCAGAACTGTCCTTCACCCAGTCTTTATATGGGTTAGGACTTTGGGAGTCCTGAAATCAACGAAGGGTATTGTGTCCTAGGCAAAATCTCAATGCCTGCATAGAAATCTGGTCCTTTACATTTTGCATATCTACATATGCCTTTTCCCTTTTTTGTACCAGTGGTTCCTCTGTGTGGAACAACCAATGAGCTGGCCACAATTGTAGGTGTTCTTAATCTTAAATAGAATAATTATAATACTTAATACATGTGTGTGTGTGTGTGTGTGTGTGTGTACACACACATGCATATAGCTAGATACACATGTGCGTGTGGCCCCCAACCTCCTGGAATGGTGCCAATGATTATAATAGAGGGCCATATAGCAACGTGGTCAAACCTTTTCACTAACCATGTTGAAATAAGGAAGCAATCAGGTTTTAAACCACAATTTCCAAGTAAGAAAGAAAAAGTGTGAAAGTTAACAGGCCTCATAATGGTTTCCAGTACAGAACAGGGATGTTCTCTGTTCTTTGGCAGTGATTCCCAAACAAGTCCACACTAGAAACCTGTTGGTGAATCTGTTGTAACCTGCCAACAAGTCACTTCCAGGTCAGGGCTCCCCTCATAGGGTCGGCAGGGTGCCTTAGAGATTCCAAGATGTGGTTTACCATTGCCGCCCCTCAGTGAGTTTCCATGGCCGAGTAGGGATTTGAACCAAAGTCTGACCTTCTGTCCACTAAGCCACGTGGGCTCTCCTGCTGATGCATTACCAGGCAGTTAATAACCTAAGGCCACTATATAATACTGAATGGAGTTCCCAACTGATATCTCAAAACTTTTAAGAAGGTACATTGACATGCATTAATCATCTAGATTTGATTCCACCGTAGAGCGCATGACACCATATTAAGGTTGCCCCATTTTATGCACACGAAATAAGCTAGAATTTGAGAATGTGACTAGCCCAAGATCACCTAGTGACGGTGTGGAGATTTGAACCCAAGTTTCCCAATCCAAATTCAACACTCTCAACCACAACATCATTATGACTCATTCTGTTATCTTATGGAATACGACAACAGATAATTTTTAACCCATATGTAGTTTTGATTTATTTTTCCATAGGTGTAAGTCTGTTACAACAAAAGCAAAAATAATAATAATAATAATTGGTATAAGCTTTCATGGACTGTGATTTATGTCTCTAAAGAAACAAACTGAAGTCCATGAAAGCTTTTGCCAAATAGTACTAGTTAGTTTTTAAGGTATCACAGGACTCTTCTTTCTTATGGCTCTGACTGCCCTACTGCAAAAGCCACTGAAACACTTGGGGGTAAATTCTTATGGATGTCAAAATGTCCTAATTCATAATTTCAGTAAAATGTACTTCTGGTTAGAGAAGATATGTACTGTATTATGTTTAGAAGTAATGGGAGGAGGTGATACACTATGTAAATTGTATCAGGAGATACAATGTTAAATTGGAAGGTTCTCCGATTCTGGACAACTTTATCCATTACGAAAGCTGCCTGTGGTTAAGTTATAAGTTCCTGAGGGGGACTTATGACTTTCAGGCAGACTTAGATGGATCAAGAGAATGTCAATAGGGCTTTTGGCAGAAAACTGCTGTTGGTTTGTATTAAAAAACAGGGTGTGACCAAACAAGGTTTGGTCCCATGATTTGGTCCAGTATGGGATGGGCTGGCTTACTCCTTTTTTCCAGGGACCACATGTCATACAGGCAATTGAGAACCATTCCATCCCTTATCTATGCCCGTTCACACCTTTTGGGGTCCCTGTTAAGGCTGCCCCCCCCTTTTTTAAAATGTAGGTAGGGTCAGTCCATTTTGGTTCAGTTCTGACACATGTGATTGCTGGGAATGAACCAAAGCGAACTGTTTACCTACTTTTCTTAAGCTGCTGCAGTTATCAATAAATTGAAAGCTTCCTCCTGCTCCCCCATGGAGAGGGAGAGAGGAGGGGACAAGGGGGAGGACACTTTCTTTCTTTCCCTTTAAAAGGAGGTATAGAGTTAATAGGGTCACTTGAGGTACAATGTGGTTACTGGCCCCCAAACCACCTGGATGCAGGGACCACAATAAATGGCCACACATCTGTGCAACCTTAAGCAACCCTGTTTAGCCCAGTCCAGCTTAATCCAATTTGGCCATCTATGTGCACCCAAAAATACCTTGCCAAGTCGTAAACATCATGACATGAGATTGTCACTTGTTTACTTCTACTTATAAACTTCAGGTTTTGTTTGTCTTCTAGACTTATGCAACGGTCTAAATTTATTTAGCACAACAAGGCCAGGGAACATGTGGACCTCCAGATTTTGGGCACATCAGCCCTAGTTAGGTTAGGGATAATCCTTCAACGATGGCAGTTGGTAGCTTAGTGGGCAACCTCTAGAGAGCTTCGTATCCCCCGATCCCTGATTTTAAAGAAAGCCTGGAAGGTCACAATCTCAACATGACTCTATGAGCCATATCTGCCTGGTGGTGAGCACAGGGGCTCCTTGTTGCACATGTTGTACACTGTGTCCTGATCTCAACAGTACTGTAATTTGTGAACTGGTTACAGACTTCATCATGCAGCGAGGCATGCGGGATTACAAATGCAAACCCCAAAATATTAACTCTGCTTGACTGTTTAAAAAACAGCTAGTGACAGATAACAATGTACAAGGTAGACACAGATAGACAGGAACAAATGTTCTTCGATTACCAGATGGCTGCACCCTGGTTAATGAAGCTGTGAACCCGATAAGGCTGTTTTCCAGCACTGCGGAACATCTTGGGAGTGCCTTTGGATGCAGCCATGGAGACGCTGGGATGCAGCCAGTGCTGTCATCCAAAGCCAATTGCCTACAATCTGCTGCCAACAAGTGATAATGAACAGTCAAAGGGCCTTAAACGTTAATGTGAATGAGCTTGCCAGGACTCAGGAGGTTGTAATGGAAAGCTAATCCAGGTACTCAAGTCAAGGGACTATCTAGACGAGAGTTTGTGGTTCGTTTCACAAGGGATGTGCCTCTTTCAGAATAATGTTTTGTGGACTATTATTCATGCTTCTGAAAAGAGTATAAACAGGCTTTTAAAAATAGCCTGACTATGGATTCGCCACCCATGCCCTATCTGCTCCATCCCACTGACTCTTTATGGTGTTTACATGTGCCACAGCCAGATAGGATCAGCAAATACAACAATCCATGGCAAAGGTGTGTGTCTAAGTGGAGGAAGAACTTATCAAAGTTAAAGTATGCTTAAAGCATGGTTAAAGCATGCAAGCCAGTCAAGAAGCTGTAAGGAAAAACAGAGCCCCCAAAGTATCCTTGAACATCCAGAAGCCTTCATTATTGGCACTTTTTGTTTGCATTTGAAATTATTTAGAGACCAACTCACTGTTGTTAGTTGTTAGAGTTGGTTGTGGTGGTAGGAATCCTCAGTTAAATTATGGGAAGATATGAAAAAATGGGCAGACTGCAACTCTCAGATACGGTGCTTCTGTGCTTCACAGACAGAGGAATCAGGAAAGTGCCTCTTCTTTTATTCTGAGGTTGTAAACAGGTCAGCGATTTAGGCTCCTAAAGTGGTGGTCTGTCTAATCCTGGCCCAGGGCCCAAGGAGTGCAGGGTATCTGTCTCAGTGTAGATCCAGAGGAAATGATGAAGAACTCATCCTAAGTGAAACTGAAACAGAGACCCTGCCCATGAAAGAGGAGAGAGAGAGAGAGAGAGAGAGAGAGAGAGAGTAAGACCCTTGGGGATGGAAGAGAAAGCATCCAATCTCTGGGGGCTGGGAGATATGAGGGAAGTGCTGGAAAATGCAAGAGAGGAGCTGCTGGAGCTGGGGAAGAAGCCAGAGATATGGGAGCAAAGGATCCAGACTAGGCCCTTTGTACTTGAAACCAATTGTGGTGGGGGAGGATGAGAGTGCTTGGGGAGACTCTTCATAGGCACTGGAGGATTCCTGCCAGGCTGAGGAGGATCTAGATGATGAACCTCTCTAGATGATGGGGACTAAATATATGAGGAAGACCTCTGGATAAGGTCCCTGGTGCAGCTAAGGGTGCCTAAAGAGGGGAGGGGAAAAAAGGATCAAAACCTTTGCCCTTATTAGCACAGTGAGAGAAACCCCAATTTACTTTGATGGAGGCATTCACATATGCCAAAAATGATTCAAAATTAATTGATTTCAGTTTATTAAAAGAAATGACCCCTCATTGACAAAAGAAAAAACCTTGATTTACAATCAAAAATCACACTTCCCATCAAAAAAAATATGTGCTTCCCAGTACATAGCGTAGACAGAAAATTTTGAATTCATTTAAAATGCTAAATATGATTCAAATCCGGGAGTTAACACACTGTCAGATAGCAAAACCAGTTATGCCAGCCCTCAGACCTTAAGCATAGCCCTCAGGGCTGCACTGACCTTCCCATTCCCTCCAGGCAATTAATACAAATTGCTTTTACTACTTGCCTACAATGCAGAAATGGCCACCTGCTCCCAAATGGGAAGGGGTGGATCTATTTGTTCCTGTCTGGTCCAGTTGGCCCACCCTTACCTTAAGATCCTCAAACCGGTTACCTTTATCCAACAAGGAGAAAGGATCTGTTGGAAGATCTCCACTGGAGAGAACAAAGAGCCTTCTTTTCATCTTTTCCCCCAAAGATTCTCTTACTAAATCCTCTGTCTAGGTAAAGGTAAAGGTTCCCCTTGACATTTAGTCCAGTCGTGTCCAACTCTAGGTGCTCATCCCCGTTTCCAAGCTATAGAGCCAGCGTTTGTGTGTAGACAGTTTTCGTGGTCACGTGGCCAGCACGACTAGTCACGGAACGCCATTACCTTCCCACCAAGGCAGTACCTATTTAACTACTCGCATTTACATGCTTTCGAACTGCTAGGTTGTCAGGAGCTGGGACAGGCGACGGGAGCTCACTCCATCACGTGGATTCGATCTTACGACTGCTGGTCTTCTGACCTTGCAGCACAGAGGCTTCTGTGGTTTGACCTGCAGTGCCCTGGTGCAAAACGTAGAGAGAAGGGTCTCGAGTCATTTCCAGTGAGGAAAGAAAGGCAGCACAGTATAGGGATTTGTAGTGTGGAATGTGGCATGGGAGATCCAGATCTTAGTCCCCAATAATCCATTATCTGATTGAACATGGGCCAGTCATGCTTTCTAACTCTGATCTACCTCACAGGGTTCTGAGGATAAAGGGGAAGAGAAGAGTGGTGAAATCATAATCTTAGAACTGCAGAGCTGGAAGGGACCTTACGGATCGTAGAGTCCAGGCCCTATCAGGGAGGTACAGTGGGGAATCGAACTCCCAACCTCTGACTCATGTACCTAAACCACTGAACTATCCAGCTGTTAGCTCATCTTAAACTTTATGGAAGGAAGGACTTTAGTGCTTTTGTATCCTTTGACTCCAGAGCCAGCATGATCTGCTGCTCTCAGGGCTGAAAATGGCAACCCCACTTGCCATGTACGCAGAGTGTTGGAAGGCCAAAACCACCTCCTGCAAAGGGAGCATCAGGAAAAAAAAAAGCAGAATGCTTCTGCATATACACAGCAGTCACACAATGTTGTTGGTGTTGCTGTTGCTGCTCTCATGCCAAAACAATGACTGCCCTTGAAAAGCAGGGCAACTAAAACATTTTATGACCACAGAAGACTATAATTCTCCAAGGGCCAATGAAAGCTCGTGAGTGCTGAATTGGTATTTGGTTTAATGAAAATTATTATTCAAATTGAAGTGAGCACTGACCTTTCCTCTGCTGGAACTGGGGATTTCCAGACTAAGGGTGCCACAAGATTTTGCACCTAGTTTTTTCTCCATGAAAACCTAGCCAGCACTTTGGGGTTCATTTAACAACATTTTGGGAAATAAAAGTAGGACCGAGCACTCTTGCAGGACAGATTTGGGGGTTGTAGATATAGGGCTCAGACACAAGTGAGGGCATGACTGAATGCTGAAGGAAAGGTTGGCCCTCTCATGCTCTTAATCATTAACTCATTTAATGGTCTCTCAGTTTCTGCCTCCCATCTGAAACTTGGCCATAACAAACTGGCCAAGTCGATTGAGATACTACATGGAAAATGCCAAAGAGACTTGAGAAAAAGTGTTCCACAAATCCTGAGTACCTACTTACTGTACCACCTGCAGCAAAAAGGGTTTGAATATCCCTAATCTCATGACATTTTGCAAACCTTACTTGAACTACTGTGGCTCAGTGTGCAGGAAGTAATCAAGGGCCGAAATTCTATTATAAAATACTTCATGCATAAGAGAAAGCATACAAGTAGCTTTCTCAGTTTACTGGCTATCTGTCACACACACCCAGGCCGACAACTACGCATGCAGCCCGGATGTGTCCGAGTAGGAGACAAGCAGTGGAGACCATCATGCACAACAGTTAGTGCAATTTTCAGATTACACTACACAATATGGAAGGACTCTGGCAACTGGTTCTGAAGCAGTTACATCATATATGGAGAAAATATGCAAAAAAAGTTTATAAAATGGATAATGATGCTTCTGAACTGTGGTGCTGGAAGAGGCTCTTGAGAGTCCCCTGGACTGCAAGGAGAACAAACCTATCAATTCTAAAGGAAATCAACCCTGAGTGCTCACTGGAAGGACAGATCCTGAAGCTGAAGCTCCAGTACTTTGGCCATCTCATGAGAAGAGAAGACTCCTTGGAAAAGACCTTGATGTTAGGAAAGTGTGAAGGCAGGAGGAGAAGGGGACGACCGAGGGTGACAATGTCATCAAAGCTACCAACATGAATTTGATACAACTCTAGGAGGCAGTGGAAGATAGGAGGGCCTGGCGTGCTCTGGTCCATGGGGTCACAAAGAGTCGGATACGACTTAATGACCAAACGAACGAACTATGGATAGAGTGTTCACCACCACCACTTTGAACCCACAGTCACAACATCAAACTGAATGATGTAAGATTCAGGGCATGCAAAGTTAAGTACATCTTTCAGAGAGTATGTTATTAAACTATGGAATTTTCTCCCACAAGGTGTGGTGGTGGCCAGCAATGTAGGATTGTTTTAAAAGGGGTTAGGAGAATTTCATGAAGAGTGAGGCTGCTAGCTAACAGATCCCAGTTACAAAGGCAATATTTCTCTAAATACTTGTCACTCAGGAACAATAAGAGACCATTATTCCCTCCCACTGTCCCACTTATGGATTTCCCACAGGTATTTGGTTGGCTAATGTGGACAAAAAGGGTTAATCTTAAATCTTATATTCCTTCTGGAGGTTTCCTATTTGCCTTACAAATATTGGGAAATGCAAAATCCAATCTAAGCTTGAAGTGTCCTCCTTTGAACATACTTGTGATGGTACCTGATACCTGAAGGTAAGAAAGGTCAGACTGAAAGTCTTGGACAGCAACAGGTCACTTTCCCCAAGCAGGTGATTTCATTACATTCCCTACACTCAATGCTGAAACTCCCAGGAAAAATACGAATGGCATAAGAGAATTTTGGTTGTTGTGGGTTTTTCGGGCTCTTTGGCCGTGTTCTGAAGGTTGTTCTTCCTAACGTTTCACCAGTCTTTGTGGCCGGCATCGTCAGAGGACAGGAGTCAGAACTTTGTGCTCTGGTGAGAATTTGAGAGAATTTTGATCAGAGATTCTCATGTTGTTCAGGGCAAGGCAAATATATTTTGCTGCCTATGGCAGGCAGTCCCCACTCTCTCATTCCATGTTCGAAAGAACAATAACTAGAACAGCAGCTGACTCTTATCTAAGTGTGGGACACAGTACTGAAGGGGCAGGGTCCTCCACTGCATCTGAGGGTAGCGGGTCGCCTTAGAGGCCCTGGGGCAAACACAGGCACACAGCTCTGTCTTCTGACACCTTAGGCCACCTCATTTTACCTCATGGTAGAACTGGCTTTGTCCTCACTTGTTTAAACCTGCATGATTTGTCAGGTGCAGCACAGTCTCTCCATGAAATGATGTTTTGTGACTCATTGTGAGCAATCCCTTCACAGACTGCTGCCTTGTCGTGGCGAAGGGGCTTGAGTAATTCAGAGAAGCTATGGGCTGTGCCATGCAGGGCCACCCAAGACACCCAGGTCATAGTGGTGAGTGCTGACTAAACGTGATCCAACTGGAGCAGGAACTGGCAAGCCACTCCCAGTATCTTTGCCAAAAAAACTCCATGGACAGAAACAAAAGGCTAAAAGATATGATGCTGGAAGATGGGACCCTCAGGTCGGAAGGTCTCCAACATGCTACTGAGGAAGAGCAGAGGACAAGTACAAGTAGCTCCGGAGCTAATGAAGTGGTTGGGCCAAAGCCAAAAGGACACTCTGCTGTAGATGCACCTGGAAGCGAAAGGAAAGTTCGATGCTGCAAAGAAAAATACTGCATAGAAACCTGGAATGTAAGATCTATGAACCTTGGGAAGCTGAATGTGGTCACACAGGAGATGGCAAGAATAAACATTGACATCCTGGGTGTCAGTGAATTAAAATGGACGGGAATGGGTGAATTCAATTCAGACGATTATTATATTTACTATTGTGGGCAAGAATCCCATAGAAGAAATGGAGTAGCCCTCATAGTCATCAAAAGAGTAGGAAAAGCTGTAATGGGATACAATCTCAAAAATGATAGAATGATTTCAATACGAATCCAAGGCAGACCTTTCAACATCACTGGAATCCAGGTTTATGCACCAACCAGCGATGCTGAAGAGGCTGAAATGGACCAATTCTATGAAGACTTTCAACACCTTCTAGAACTGACACCAAAGAAAGATATTCTTGTCATTATAGGGGACTGGAATGCTAAAGTAGGGAGTCAAAAGATAAAAGGAACAATAGGAAAGTTTGGCCTTGGAATTCAAAATGAAGCAGGGCAAAGGCTAATAGAGTTTTGTCAAGAGAATAAGCTGGTCATCACAAACAGTCTTTTCCAATAACACAAGAGGCGACTCTATACATGGACATCACCAGATGGGCAATACTGAAATCAGATTGATTATGTTCTCTGCAGCCAAAGATGGAGAAGATCTATAAGTCAGCAAAAACAAGACCTGGAGCTGATTGTAGTTCTGATCATCAGCTTCTTATAGCAACATTCAAACTTAAACTGAAGAAAGTAGGAAAAACCACTGGGCTAGTCACGTATAAGTATCATTGAAACTACCAAAATGAATTTGACCCAACTCCGGGAGACAGTGGAAGACAGGAGAGCCTGGCGTGTTCTGGTCCATTGGGTAATGAAGAGTCAGACACGACTTAATGACTAAACAACAACAGTCAGGTGTAATCTAAACCAAATCCCTTATGAATACACAGTGGAAGTGAAGAACAGATTTAAGTAACTAGATTTGCTAGACAGAGTGCCTGAAGAACTATGGATGGAGGCTTGTAACATTGTACAGGAGACAGCAACAAAAACCATTCCAAAGAAAAGGAAACGCAAGAAAGCAAAGAGGCTGTCCAACGAGACCTTACAAATAGCTGAGAAGGGAAACAAAATGAAAGGGAGATAGGGAAAGTTACAGAAAATTGAATGCAGACTTCCATTCATATCAAGGAGAGATAAGAGTGCCTTCTTAAATGAAAGTGCAAATATATAGAGGAAAATAATAGAAAGGGAAAAAACAGATCTTTTCAAGAAAATTAGAGATATTAAAGGAATATTTTGTGCAAAGATGGACATGATAAATGACAAAAATGGTAGGGACCTCACAGAAGCAGAAGACTTCAAGAAGAGTTGGCAAGAATACACAGAGAAATTATACCAGAAAGCATGGCTAACAACACGGTGGAGGTGATGGCATTCCAGTGAAACTATTTAAAATCTTAAAATCTTAAAAGATGACACTGATAAGGTGCTACGCTCAATATGCCAGCAAGTTTGGAAAACTCAGCAGTGGCCAGAGGGTTGGAAGAAGATCAGTCTACATCCCAGTCCCAAATAAGGGCAGTGCCAAAGAATGCTCCAACTACCGTACAACTGGACTTATTTCACACGCTAGCAAGGTTATGCTCAAAATCCAACAAGGTAGGCTTCAGCAGTATGCGGACCGAGAACTCCCAGAAATACAAGCTGGATTTTGAAGGGGAAGAGGAACTAGAGACCAAATTGCTAACATGCACTGGATTATGGAGAAGGCCAAAGAGTTCCAGAAAAAATATCTACTTCTGCATTGACTATGCAAAAGCCTTTGACTGTGTGGACCACAACAAACTATGGCAAGTTCTTAAAGAAATGGGAATGCCTGATCACCTTATCTACCTCCTAAGAAATCTATATGTGATAAAGGAAGCAACAGTTAGAACTTGATATGGAACAACTGATTGTTTCAAAATTGGGAAAGGAGTACGACAAGGCTGTATATTGTCCCCCGGCTTATTTAACTTATAAGCAGAATACATCAGGTGAAAGGCAGGACTAGCTGAATCCCAAACCAGAATTAAAATTGCCGGAAGAAATATCAACAACCCCAGATATGCAGAGGATACCACTCTGATGGCAGAAAGTGAGGAGGAATTAAAGAACCTCTTAATGAGGGTGAAAGAGGAGAGGGCAAAAAATGGTCTGAAGCTCAACATCAAAAACAAACAAACAAACAAAAAACAAAAAAACCCTTAAGATCATGGCCACTGGTCTCTTCACCTCCTGGCAAAAAGAAGGCGAAGATATGGAGCCAGTGACAGATTTTACTTTCCTGGGCTCCATGATCACTGCAGATGGGGACAGCAGCCACAAAATTAAAAGATGCCTGCTTCTTGGGAGGAAAGCAATGACAAACCTTGACAGCATCTTAAAAACCAGAGACATCACGTTACCAAAAAAAGGGGTGCAGAGTCAAAGCTATGGTTTTCCCTGTAGTGTTGTATGGAAGTGAGAGCTGGACCATAAAGAAGGCTGACCGCTGAAGAATTGATGCTTTTGAATTGTGGTGCTGGAGGAGACTCTTGAGAGTTCCCTGGACTGCAAGGAGAACAAACCTATCCATTCTAAAGGAAATCAAGCCTGAGCGCTCACTGGAAGGACAGATCCTGAAGCTGAGGCTCCAATACTTTGGGCATCTTATGCGAAGAGAAGACTCCTTGGAAAAGACCTTGATGTTGGGAAAGTGTGAAGGCAAGAGAAGAAGGGGATGACAGAGGATGAGATGGATAGACAGTGTCACTGAAGCTACCAACATGAATCTGTTTCTCTGCCTCGCTGGCTGAAATCCTGTTGCTTAGTCTAGTAAATTGCAACTACAGTACAGTACAGTAGGGCCACTGAATCTATGAGGGCTTGGGGAGCTAACTCCTTCATAAGTTTCACTGATTCAAATGGGCCTGCTCTTGTTGCAACTTACTATGCTAAGCAACAGGATTTCAGCCAGTGTATACCAAAAACCCAGTCCTATCTGTCTATATAGAGATGCGGAGAATAGTGTCAGAGTAATGTAATTTCAACACTATTACACATAGTCATCTTCAGTCCATTGTGTTCTGATTATTACTAAAGTTCTCTGCCCTTCTTGCCAATCCATTTTTGGGAGAGGTGTGGCAAATCTGTAAAATCAGCTGAGCTCCCTGCTTTCTGGCTCTCATTCAAGATTTCATAAAACAACATTTCAACCCATCCTACCAAATCAAGGTTTGCCTTGAAAGGCTTTCTGTATTGGGGCCTTAATATAAGCACTGGCACAGAATTAAAGCACACGTTGTTATCAGAAGCTCAGGATGATGCTGGTTCTCACGCCACTTGCCTAATGGGATTATGCCCAAATGGCAGGACAAGCTGTAGCTAAGAAGACTAAGTCAAAAGCTAGTTTGCAGTTGGTAGGGAAGGTAGAGCAAGTTGCTTAAAGCTCCCACATGCACATAACTTGGAAGGGGAAGGGGAAAGGGAAGGGGAAAAGGAAGGGGAAGGAGAAAGAGGAAGGGAAGGGGAAGGAGAAAGGGGAAGGGATGGGGAAAGGGGAAGGAGAAGGAGAAGGAAAGGGAAAAGGAAAGGGGAAGGAGAAAGGGAAGGGGATGGGAAGGAGAAGGAGAAAGGTGAAGGGAAGGCGAAAGAGAAGGGAATGAAAGGGAAAGGGAAAGAGAAGGAGAAAGGGGAAGGGATGGGGAAAGGGGAAGAGAAGGAGAAAGGGGAAGGGATAGGGAAAGGGGAATGGAAGGGGAAGGAGAAAGGGGAAGGGATGGGGGAAAAGGAAGGGGAAGGAGAAAGGGAAGGGGACGGGAAGGGGAAGGAGAAAGGAAGGGGAAAGTGAAAAGGAAGGGGGAAAGGGGAAGGGGAAGGAGAGGGGAAGGGAGAAAGGAAATGGAATGGGAAAGGGAAATGGGAGGGGCAGGGGAGGGGGAAGGGGAAGGGTTGAAGCAATTTATAATACCAAAATCTATAAAAGTTTTAATAATCAAGAATGAAACCAGTATGTGAAGGAACTGGGAAACGGGGGAACATAGAACATAATCCTGTTTTAGAACATTTGAGGTTTTTCTGTGAGTGACTGAGAAAGTTGATTGGAAAAGTCTGGGCCAGTATGACTCCCACCCTGGAGTAATGCAAGTTAGAGCTGTGAGAAAGGAAGAGGAAAGGAAGGTGCTTTTGTTTTAGAGGAACATGAAACGGGATTAAAATGTTGATTATGATAGATGTGGAATAGCTTTTAAAATGTGTTATAAAGGGGATTAGGGAAACTGGTTAGACAGCCTAGCATATCTCTAAGGGGAAAATATTTTAGCTCAGCTGCTGTTCATTTGCTGCCCTATTAAATCATGACAGGAGTAATGCACACTGTACAAGTCCCAAAAGCTATGCTACCATCCTGCACAGGTGTGAGTATTAGGGGAGTCTATCTCCATTTTTGTTGTTTTCTAAAAGGGGCCTCATGACTTGCAGCTCGCAGTGAAGTCTGACTTAAGTCGCATCAGCGACTTGACTCGGACTAGACTTCAGGTTTTTCCCCAAAGACTTAAGACTCATCTCACGACTTGGAGCCAATTTAGCCCAGTCATGCTTTCTGGTCCCTATTCTTTTAAAGAAGAACGCCATCGGTAATGGTGCGGCTTAAAAAAAAATCTAATAAATAAATAAATAAACAGCTTTGTGACACTCATCAGTAGATGCAGGAGAGGCAAGCAAACAGTCGTGGTGGCAGTGGATGGGGAGGGAGGGTTTCTGAAAGTGTTGGGGGTGGAGGGGTGAGGGAAGGTGAGGGGGGGAAGAATTAATAGGGACTTGGGATTCAGGACTTGGTATCAAAGACTTGCCAACATTCCTGTTTTCTGGTATGTTTCTCCTGAATGACTTTATGACTCTGTATTTTGCCTCAGTATTTAGGGAAACCCTTTTGCGACTTTAGGTTTGTGGTACTAAAACTGGGTCTGGCCTCAACCAAGCTACCAGGAATGTTTGTGTTTGCCAGGGTGTGGTGGCCGCTCTCTCCTTCCGAGTTAGGCCCTTTGCATCTCAATGCTTAGCCCTGTGGATTTGGTTTGAACTCCCCAGAAGCACTGCCAAATCTGAGTAGATAGCCGAGTGACATTGGCTTCAGGCAGGTTCAATAGCTTTCACCCCCTTTGGCTCCTCTCTGGGCTCCCCCACCAAGGATGGGGGGAGTGGGGCAGGAGATGTTGACCAAATAACTATCACACAATATTTGTGGAATGGGCTACCTGTAATATAGACCCACATCTCTCTCTCCCATGGAACAGCATATCATCAGGGCAAACCATTGACCTAATGTCAAATTGAAAAAAGAGCAAAAAGCCAATCCTATTCTGGCAAATGTCTTTGGGCTACAGGTCAATGTTGACTTTATGGAACTGAAAATAAAAGAATACTGGGGGTAGCCAGGCCTTGCAGGAAGAGGGTTACATAACTGGGGACGGTCATTTTGATGACTTTGGGCGGTCTCTTGCCCTGGTGCATTCAAGCATCACTCTAACAAGACACCAACACGGCCTGTGTTCAGGTTTAAGACTCTCTCGAGGATGGCAAGGAAGAGAGAAATATAATGGCACCTACACTTCAGGAGAGCCTTCCGGTCCATGGGAGGTGGTATCACTTCATAAGGCACCATTGTGATCCCTGGAAAATGGAAGAGGCTTCAGGTGTTTGTTCTGCGCCCTGAGAAGGGTCAGAGCTTGGTGCTGCTAGGTAAAGAGGGCAGACCAAAATCTTGCCCTCGTCCGTGCCACGAACGATCCTGATTTTGAATCCTGATTGACTTGAACTTTCCTCACTTTTTAACCAAGGAGTGAGTGCAGCCACTTCTGGACTCCTCTCTGCTACTCTGCCGAGTCCCCTGCTACGTTTGCCAAAGAGTAGCCATGATCAAGTGTTGTAGAAAGCAACACAAGGGTCTTTTGCGTATTAAGGACTTGTGTAGGAATCTGGCGAGACCCTTCCCCCGATCTGTGGCTGTTTGTATGAATTTGCTTGCGTTTAAGAGCAACAAGAGCCAGCGAAAACAACAGAGTCCTTGGGGACCGTCAGACTATCCCCTTTTATAAGGACTATCACTGGCGGCTGGGCTTGGGAGGAGAGGCACTAAGACCAGATAGCAATTCAACACAGAAAGGAGGGGACCGTGACAGCCTTAGGCCTGGCCAGGCACAAAACCTTGTTGCTGATAACATAAACCTCCTGGCCTTAAGCCAGCAAGCTACCGTAATACCTGCAACATGATAAGAGCCCCTGGTCCTGATTCCACCTCCGGTGACAGACAGGTGACGAACTTTGCCCAGTCCCTTGCTCTCCTTTCCCTTTGGAGCTTTCTTGGCTGGCTCCAGCAAGGGACTTTCCCACATTCCCTTTCAGTCAGGGAAACGACATAAAGTCAAGGGTCACTGGTCGGGAACAAGGACACGAGAACAACTTGGCGTAGCTATGGGAAGGCAGCATCTGGGAGCTCCCCCCCCCTTTGCACAGGGATTTATGACGAAACTGGCAATGCTGCAAGATCTGCCAGGATCAAAAGCAGGACCCTGATTTTCTTTTCTGGGGCTGCTGGAACCTGACTCCCCTCTGCAGAGGGCATCACAGACGGGACCTTGCCCGTTGCCCATTGTATAACTCTGCAGCTGCAAACCAGGTTGGGGTGCCGGAATTAATGAATTAAATTGATGTAAAGGCCCCCATTTCAGGTTCTGAAGTCTCCCTAAGGATCCTTTTTGCCCTGGCAAAGACTTCGAGGGCCATGGGATGAGACCACCCACGCAAAGTTATGGAATAGGATTTTGTCTGTTGGTTTTCACATGCCACTGGTCGTGTCTCCCTTGCTCGCCGCCCTTCCAACCTCAAAATCCTAAAGACTGTAACCTCTCTCCATCGGGGATTTGTTCCAGCCCCCTAATCAGTTGGGTTGTCTCTTTTTTTTGCAGCTTCTCCAGATGCACAATATCCTGTACAGTATACACAATATTTCAAACCAGACGCCCTTGTGGAAATGGAGAAATCGAATCAGTTGAACATGTTATTTTTCACATCAGAATATATGATGGTTCCAGAAAGAAATTAATCTCTCCACTAATAGGTGTCTCCCTGCACAGTAGCCCTACAGGTTTGTTACTGTCCTGTCTAGAGGGTGCGTCCACTTATATTATTGACAGGGTGTCTAAACTTTTATTGATTGTTGTGAGAACTAGAGAGAAAATTTTGCAATCACCTTGAAAGAAGGATTTATATACTCCATTCTGGAGTTTTCTATATGTTCTGTCTTTTTATAATCTTGCTGGTCTGCGACCGTAATAAAGAATGATGATGATGATTTCAAACAAGGTGTCATCATGAACTAGTATCAAGGCATCCTAATATTGGTAGTATTATATATGATCGCTCTCCTCACTCACCTTTCTGAAGGACTTTGTTGATAAAGCAGAGCCCAATCGTGGACATTTGGGATTTCAAGTCCGTCAGGGTCTAAGCCCTACAAAACTGGTGGGTTCCTCACATTTCAGACCCATCAAAGCTTCTGTGCAGCCAGACATTAATTTTGTGTTTGGGAAGTTCTGGAAGAGCAAGCAGGTTTTATAAAAGAGATCAGAATTCACGAAAGTGGGTTTTTTGTTTAAAGGGAATCTGGGTCTCTTTGGCAGTCTTCCTAATAAATCACTTATTTTTGTTCTCCAGAGGAAGGATGGGATGCAAGTGTAGCAAAGGCATAATAAAAGGTCATTTGTGGAGACATAAGGTGCCCTTGCAGGGACTCATCAAGTTCTTACCTTCAAATTAAACAATCATATGATTACCTATGTTCCAGTAGGAAATGTATAAAGACACTGGAATGCCATCAGGTGCTTTATTGCTGTTTTATTACAAGATAAATCCAGCTGTATATGTTCAGTAAACACCACGTCTGTTCAGGGAGGTCTGGGCTTATTACTAAGTTAAGCAGGTGCCTTTTTGGTATGACCTAAATGGGGCAGAGGCCACTTGCTCACATAGAGTAATACTGCATTTAGTTGAAACTTCTTTATCTCAGTCCTCTTTAATCATCTGTAGTTCCATTAGGGTTCATCTAATACAGCCAAGGCTTGGAAACATTCCCCTTCCCCCCCCCCCCCACTATATGTCTCAGAATCCCTCAGCCATGGATTAGGCTAGCGAGGGGGATTCTTGGGGATGGTATTTTTGGAATTAAGTATGTGTGCCTACAGATTTTTCTTCATAACTAAGACTGCATTGGATAATTTTTGTCTTTACTATTTTTAATTTTAGGTTCTAGAAATAATTATTCTAGAAATAATGTAAATAAATGGAACTTGTGTAGAATTAACAAGTTCTGGAGTGGCCTGGAATCATTGCAACAATGAAAACACTTATAATGAGATAGCCAGATGACTTTACAAATAGCTTTTGAATGATTATTTGATTTCATTCTGGTATTAATTACTGGGATAATGCCAGCTATGATGAATCATGGAATCTGTTCTCTTTACCTGGGAGGTCTGTAGGACTCCGAGGTGAGTTGGTAGTCCAAGTCAGGATCTGACAAGAGGCTGAGGATAACTACTAAGAAGGATCGGGTTCCCCTGTAACACTGCTGGCTTTTTTCATCCTAAATAACGAAGTAGCATTAATAAGCAAATTGCTACTACGTTCATCTTCAAAGAGTTGTCCAGTTTTTGAGTCTGTTTTCCTGTTGTACTTTCACAGGCTAAGCCTGAGACTAGGAAGCGGCAGGCAAGGGTTTGGAGGCAGAGCAGAACTGCTCTGTGACAATGTATTATAGAAACAGGTACGAGGGGATTGTGTGTGTAAATGGGGGTAATGTGGCTTGTAGCCCACTGAGATGTTCCCCTTTCTCCTGGCTTGGCTTGTGCAGCCTGTGACAGACCCAGACCTACTGGGATCTGTCACACAGTTATACTAAGCTGCCACCAACCATTCCCTTTAAGAAGTCACACAGACCAGGGATGGATTTTTAAACAATAAAAAGAATAAGGTTTATTTACATACACACAGGGAAAATCAAATGATTAGGTGAATAAAATAAAGTAACGTGGCTTATTCTCACACATACAAGCATACAGTTTGGTTCACACAGAACCCTTAACTTGAAGCACAGACCCTGAACCTATCAGTTCTGGCTAACCAACAGACACCTGAACCTATCAGGTTGGTACTCTGACACACAGAAGTACCCTGTCTGACACACAGACTCCCACAACAGCTTCTTCTTCCCAGCTGCTGCTTCGTCACAACCCAGTGTCTCTCAGCATCTCATAAACTCTCCACACACGCTTCACATATTTATACAGTACAGCCCCTCCTCCTGATGTCCCGCCTTCCACTCCCCATAGGATGGAACTTTCCCTCCAAACCCATGACAGACAGGTAACATCAGTGCTGTATGTAACACCTCCCCTCTTTATAAGTTGTTTTGTAGGGGGAAAGCTAACGTGCTTTTCACCAAAAAAACAACCTGAATAAAATACACAACAACAGTTATACATACCATATTATACTTACTCATACTTACATTCTAAGTTAAGCATAGCAAATAGGCATTTAAACATTTACCATATACATTACATCAATTTACCTTTATTCATACAAACCAATTCAAAAACCAGGTACATTTTAACCTTTTGTCATCATTATATACATATAGTCCATGTTCTTTCGCCGTCTTCAATCTTCAGGTCTTCTTGATAAGGCGTCAGCAACACAGTTCACTGACCCTCTGACCACCTTCACTTCAAAGTCATAGTCCTGTAGGTTTAAAGCCCACCTCATAAGTTTGCTATTGTGAGTTTTCATAGTCTTTAACCATTGCAATGGTGAATGGTCAGTACACAGAATAAAATGTCTTCCCCAGATGTAAGGCTTGGCCTTCTGGATCGCGTAGACTATGGCCAAACACTCCTTCTCCACGGTTGCCAAATGTCTCTCACCTTTTTGAAGTTTCCTACTCAGGTAGGACACTGGATGCTGGTCACCATTCTCATCCTCCTGGCACAGAACTGCTCCTACCCCGCTGTTAGACGCATCTGTGTAGATGATGAACTCCCGGTCGAAGTCTGGAGCACGCAGGACTGGATAGTTGATTAACGCCTCCTTCAACCTCTGGAACGCCTCCTCACAGTCGCTGGTCCACGGGATGCGGTCATCAGCCTTCTTCCTCGTCAGATCGGTCAGCGGAGCCGCAATCTCGCTAAACCTCGGGATGAACTTTCTGTAGTAGCCCACCAACCCAAGAAATGATTTGACTTTTTTCTTGGTGTTGGGTCTAGGCCAATCACGAACAGCTTCTATTTTGGCCTCCAGGGGTCTTATCACTCCTCCCCCTACCATGTGACCCAAGTATTTTATTTCTGGGCTACCCAGCTGACACTTGCTGGCCTTTACTGTTAGCCCTGCTGCACTTAACCTCTGCAGCACTAACTCCAGGTGTATCAGGTGATCTTCCCAGGTATTACTGAAGATCCCTATGTCGTCAATGTAGGCCACTGTAAAGTCACTGAGCCCTGCCAAGGTCTGGTCCATCAGCCTTTGGAATGTGGCTGGTGCATTTCTGAGACCAAAGCTCAGGACTCGAAACTCATAGAGACCAAAAGGGCTGCAAAAGGCAGTCTTTTCTTGATCCCTGGGATCAATTCTTAATTGCCAATATCCCTTTACCAGGTCCAATGATGAGATGAACCGACAACCCCCTATGGTTTCAATCAGGTTGTCTAGCCTGGGCATTGGGTAGGCATCAGGAGTGGTTACACGGTTTAGTTTCCTGTAATCGACACAAAACCTAATGCTCCCATCAGGCTTGTCCACAAGGACTATCGGAGAGGACCAAGGACTAGAAGAGGGGACGATTATGTTCTCCCTCAGCATTTCGTCCAGCTCCTTCCGCACCTTGTCCCTATAGGGTCCCGTTACTCGGTATGGGGATACTGCCTGCGGGGGTGCATCCCCTGTGTGGATCCGATGCATCACTCCCTTCACTATCCCCGGCTTGTTGGAAAACACCTGTTGATATTTACTAAGCAGCATTTTTAATTCTTGCTGCTGGTCTTGGGTGAGTGCGGGACTGATCTTTACCTCCTCTGGGTTGTATTTTACTTCCCCTCTACCCTCCCAGAAGGGTAATTCAGCTTCCTCACTCTCAGCTGCTTTTATCGCGAATAAAACCCTCTGTTCCCCTCAGTAGTAGGGTTTTAGGGCATTCACATGAACCACCCTCCTTGCTTGGTTCTCCTCCTGCTCTATTAGGTAGTTCAGGTCTGACATCTTGGAAATGACCCTATATGGTCCTGCCCATTTGAGCTGCAGTTTATTCTCTCTGCAGGGCTTAAGCCAAAGCACTTCCTCCCCTGGGTCAAAGTGCCTCTCTCTAGCTTTGTGGTCATACCATGTTTTCTGTCTGACCTTCTGAGCTTGCAGGTTTTCTGCTGCCAGCTCTAGATTTCTCTTTAGGTCATTCATCAGGGTGTCTATGTAAGTCACAACGTCTTGTGGGTCATCCTGGGTGATCTGCTCCCAATTTTGTTTGATCAAATCAAGGGGCCCTTTCACCCTTCTCCCAAATAAAAGTTCAAATGGACTGAACCCGGTACTGGCTTGTGGCACTGATCGATAAGCAAACAAAAGGGATTGCAGCTTCTGGTCCCAATTGTTTGGATTCTCTGCCAAGTAAGCCCTAATCATGCGCATTAGAGTCCCATTGAACTTCTCAGTTAACCCATTACTTTCAGGATGATAAGCAGTGGTTTCCTTGTGCTTAATTCCACAGATTTGCCATAAGCGTTTCATGAGCTTTGATGTGAACGATGCGCCCAAATCTGTGATTATCTCTGAGGCAAATCCCATCCTGGACATATACCCCACCAAGGCATCGGCCACTGTGTTAGTCTCAATGTTAGTCAAGGGTATGGCTTCAGGATACCTTGTGGCATGGTCCACAATTGTTAGAATGAACCTGTTCCCCCTCTTTGTGGCCTTGGGCAAAGGTCCCACAATATCCACCCCTATACATTTGAACGGAGTGTCAATCACAGGCAAAGGGCACAACTTTGCTTTGGTCCTGTCGCGGTTATTCCCCTGCCTTTGACACACATCACATTGTTTACAGAACTCCCTGATCTGCTTCCCTATGTCAGGCCAGTAGAAATTCTGTGTGATTCTCTGCTGTGTTTTGTTCACTCCTAAGTGTGCAGCAAACATGTCAGAGTGCCCCCTTTGTAAGATCATGGGGCGATACTTTTCAGGTACCACCAGCTGACTTCTGATCCCATCTCCCCCTTTTGAGATATTCCTCAGGGTTTCTCTATATAAAATCCCCTTTTTCTCCAGAAATCTCACTGGGGTTTCAGGTGTTAGCTGGGCGTCAGTCACCTGTTCAAAACACTTTTGGAGAGTGGCGTCTGCCTTCTGCTCCTGTCCAAATCTGCTGTCTGTGGTTAAGGTTTCCACCACAGCTTCTGAACTCCCCTCTGCTTCCGTCTCTGGCTCATCATTACCCCTCTGAACTGTCCCTGTGGTGGCTTGTGAGCGTGTAATCACTAGCACCCGTTTTACATGTTCAGCCAGGTCATTTCCCACGAGCACGGCTGCTGGCAGAGTCGATGAAATCGCTAGCCTCCAAGCTCCCCTCCAGCCTTGAAAGTTGACAGGTACCTCTGCTACTGGCAGAGAGATTACCTGCCCCTCAATCCCTGCCACCTTCATGCTCTCATTTGGGATTATAAACTCCCTAGGGATGATATCTGGATGGCACAGGGTTACCTGGGAACAAGTGTCCCGCAGCCCCCTATACTGACGGTCAAGTATTCCTACGTCCACCCCTGCTGTCTCAAACAACTGAGAATCTGTTTTTATCAGCAAGCAGCGCTTTACCTCCACAAGAGGACCATTTTCCTCAGCCTGATCAGCAGAGGTAGCTGTCCCAGACTGAGTAGCCATGGCAACAGGCTCCCTCAGTGACACTGAGTCTTGCTCTTTCTGGACACAGAACACAGCTTTTGGCTTGGTCCCACTAGACTCCTGAGGCACCATTCCTTTTAGCTGCTTTAATTTCTCACACTCTGAGATTAGATGACCCTTTCCCTGACAGAAATAACATTTTCTGGTGTATTTTGATTCTCTCTCATCTTGTTTTGGTTTTCCCTCCAAAATCTGAGGTCTTAGTTTCATGTCTGAGGGCTTCCCTTCACCATGGGCCCCTCCCCCTTGCTGGCTTTTCCCTGGTCCCTGAGAGTACTTGCTGTAGGTTTCTTTGGGTTTACCTACAGATTTCCCCTCACCCAAGGGCTTTCTTATTTGGGAAATAAAATCTGCGATCTCTGCGGCTGCTGCCACAGATTTCGGTTTCCTTTCCCTCACCTGGAATTTCAATTCCCCATGCAGGACTGAATAGAACTGTTCCAGCGCTATCAAGTCTTTAAGCTGCTCATAGGTCTCTGTTCCCTCCTGCGATAGCCATTTCTCAAGCAGCCTCACCAATTGGGCCCCCACTTGGGTAAAAGTCTGTTCTGGTTTTTTGGTGAGGGACCTGAATCTTTGTCTCAGCTGCTCTGCATTTATCCCATGTCTTGCAAACACCAGTTTTTTAAACTCTGCAAAATCTTTCATCAGTTCCTCAGGCATCTCGGCATAAACCTCAGCCAGGCTACCACTGATTAAAGATCGCATGATGGTCATCTTCTCAGTTTCCCTCACTGAGAAGTCCACAAACGCTCTTTCCACTAAGGAAAAGAACACCTCGGGACAATCTCCCTTGTGGTACACAGGGAATTTCTTCAGGTCAGCTTTAGACAATTGGCCTCCCTCAGAATCCCTATTATTATTATTGTTCTGGTTCATCAGTTCCAGTTTTCTTAATTCAAACGCCATTCTCTCTCTCTCCATTCTTTCTTCCCTCTCCATTCTCTCTATTTCAAATTGCCGCTGTTTCTCTCTTTCCCTTTCTTCTCTTTCCCTTTCCTCCATTTCAAATTGCCTCATCCTCAGTTCATGCTGTTGGGCTATGAGCAATTTTCTAAGTTCTGGGTTCTGCTCTCCTGTGCTGTCACCCTGCACTGAGCCAAATTCATCCTCAGAACCTTGGTCAATCTGGGGGTCTTTCACTTCACTCATTTCTGCTACTTGGCTTCGAGTCAAGGGCATAATCCCCCCTCAGAACAGGCTGCTTTAAAAAGTCAAGCCTCAAAATAAAACGACCACTTTTTTCCTTTTTGCCTCAGAACCAGCTCTCCCTAGAGATTGCTGCTGTTCTTCAGCACTAACTTGCAACAGTATCGAGTCAGAGCCTACCCCCCTCTGCTGGGCCTCTCAGCTGGCAAGCTAGCTCACTGTTACTACGCAGTTTTGCCTCAGCTTTTTCCCGCCAAAACTAGGCTGCCTCAGAGCACCTTAATCTAAGTCTCCCCAGTTGGCACGTTCTTCTACTAGCGCACCTCCCCGTGAGGTACACCTAGAAGATTACCTACGCGCCTCAGACTGTCCCTGACTAGACCCCCCTTGCTCTGGGCACACTTGCCAAGGCTTTGCTGGACCACTGGACAACTGGACCAGTCGTATCCCACACGCTGGACACCAATCAATGTGACAGACCCAGACCTACTGGGATCTGTCACACAGTTATACTAAGCTGCCACCAACCATTCCCTTTAAGAAGTCACACAGACCAGGGATGGATTTTTAAACAATAAAAAGAATAAGGTTTATTTACATACACACAGGGAAAATCAAATGATTAGGTGAATAAAATAAAGTAACGTGGCTTATTCTCACACATACAAGCATACAGTTTGGTTCACACAGAACCCTTAACTTGAAGCACAGACCCTGAACCTATCAGTTCTGGCTAACCAACAGACACCTGAACCTATCAGGTTGGTACTCTGACACACAGAAGTACCCTGTCTGACACACAGACTCCCACAACAGCTTCTTCTTCCCAGCTGCTGCTTCGTCACAACCCAGTGTCTCTCAGCATCTCATAAACTCTCCACACACGCTTCACATATTTATACAGTACAGCCCCTCCTCCTGATGTCCCGCCTTCCACTCCCCATAGGATGGAACTTTCCCTCCAAACCCATGACAGACAGGTAACATCAGTGCTGTATGTAACACAGCCACCAGGCCTTTGTGCCACAGGAAGGCTTGGGAGTTGTAATGCTGGTGCTCCATTCGTTGCCTTGTTCCAAACGGCACAACAAGCCTAAGTTAATGCACTACTCGTGGGGGTCCTTCTACAGACTCTTCTTCTCACCCTTGGTTTTTCCTACCCCAGTATTGAACAAACACAACACACATACGCGCGCGCGCACAGACCCCATTTTATGCTGAGTCAGTGTGAGTCCTGGCGCCAGCTGGGAATGAGCAGAGAGAGGCACCTGGGCTTTCAATGCCACTTCACATATAAAAACCGGATCTTTTCCTTCTCCAGTTCTGTTTGCCCTCACCTGGACAACTGGAGAAGTACAGCAGCCCTCAGAGACTCCAACCAGGGCCCTGAGACTGGGCCACTTTCTTAGCTCCAAGGGAACACGTTAATGTCGAGTAGCACGTGCGGGAAAGAAAGGCCTCTTGGGCTGGGTTTCCTTCGCCCTTCCGCTTCCCTTCCTCTCTTCCTCGTCCCTCCCCGACCAGGCGCTTGTCCCGGCGAGCCCTTGCCCTCCTCTGCCCTTTGCTCTGACTTCCCCGGATCCCCCGTCCCGGCCCTCAGCGGCCCGCCCACCGCCTTCCCCCGGGCGCCTCCCCTCCCTTGAGGCGCAGCGCGGCGTGTAGGGCAGGCGTGTGTGTGTGTGTGTGTGTGTGTGTGTGTGTGTGTGTGTGTGTGTGTGTGTGTGTGTGTGTGTGTGTGTGTGTGTGTGTGTGTGTGTGTGTGTGTGTGTGTGTGTGTGTGTGTGTGTGTGTGTGTGTGTGTGTGTGTGTGTGTGTGTGTGTGTGTGTGTGTGTGTGTGTGTGTGTGCGCGCACGCGCGGGCTCCCGGGGGTGTTTCGGCCTCCTTGTCCGTGGGGGCGGATGGCGGGGGACTCAGGCGCCCTTCCGCTCCGGGTCCTGGTGGATATGGACGGGGTGCTGGCGGACTTCGAAGGCGGGCTGTGGCGGGGCTTCCGCGCGTCCTACCCGGCGGAGCCCCACGTCGAGCTGGCCCAGCGGCGGGGTTTCTCCGCCCGCGAGCAGTACCGCTGCCTGAGGGAGGACCTGGCGGTGAGCCCCCGGAGGGCGGAGGGCCGCTCGTCGGGAAGGGGCCCCCGGGCTCCGTGCCTTGAGAAGCCGCGCCTGGGGGAACTTCGCGGAGGCGCGGCCGGGAGCAGACCCGGGGCGAGCGGCAGAAGGCGCCCGCGGACTCCTGGGAGAGCTCGGTTGCCAGGGCGCGGGAGTTTCCGAGGCAGCTTCGAAAAATTACTTTTTATACTGAGTCGTTTCACCACCACCCCCTCCCCTGCAACGGGACTGGCGGCCCTGTTTCAGGAAGCGGCGATGTGGACTTCGCTTCCTTCGCCCCTCGTGTTCGCGCCGAGCCCAAAACCCGGGCAGGTTGTCCCCATCGCCGCTTTTCCGTGGAGGTTGTTATTTTTTTTAGCGAGAATAGGAAGCGGCGGAACAGAGGGCGCTGAGCCCCTCTCCTGTTTTTGGCCAGCAGAGGGCAAAAATAAATACATAAATCCACAAGTACCTCAGGCAGCAAGAGGAAAATCATGACCTGTTGGACTTTTAAAAACCTCGAAAAAAAATCCTGAAAGAAAATCCCTCAAAACTACTAATAAAATAAATTTATTTTCCGTTTCAAAAAAGTACAGTATTTGGAACTTGGAATAGCCATTACTGTCACAGCTCCTCTATGTTCTGCAGAAGCAAATGAAAAAAAAAGATGATAGAGGAATGTACAGTATAAGCCAGTAGCAGCAAGAGAAAGAATGCCATGTATTAACTCTACAGTCTGAATTACAATACAAAATTCACTTGTGTAACAAAACTCATCAGCATCTACATGTATGTTAAAAATAGCTAACTTGCTACCGTAGTTGTCCCATGACCAGCACAAAAAAGAATTCTACTGGGTCCATTCCTAAATCATTTGATCAAGATACTGGTAATCTAATACACTTTTCAGTGGGGATTTTCAAACTAAGAAGCATGGTAAAAAAAATAGAAAATTAGATTTTAAATGGAAAAAACAAACAAGCATAAGCAGTTATAACTACATTAGCAAATCCTGAGGAAGCACTAAATCCTGTATGTATAAGTAAAATGGTGGGGATTTCCTAATGTAAAAGGTAGATTTGCCATTAGTTATACTTGGTTGTATGTATGGGGTTTGCTTTTGAAAATCAAAATGGTTGTTCAGTCCTGGTGGGTAGGAACCCTCCTCTTATTTCTCCAAAGTTAGCTGAATCTTAAGGTATGTATAAATGCTGTCCAGGGTATTGCATTAAGAAATATAATTCTATGTAATTTGTAGGTGAAGGTTGCCAGCGTGTACGAGTCACCCGGCTTTTTTCTGGGCTTGGATCCTGTTCCAGGAGCTATTGAAGCCATGCAAGAGATGATCCAAATACCAAAGTAATGAACATTTGAAATAAAAAACATTTTGGTATTGGTCCAGATGTTGCCCCTCCCCCTCCCAATTCCATAGTGACTAACAATGCCATGTCTTTTCAGCACTGAGGTATTTATTTGCACAAGTCCTCTACTGAAATACGAATACTGCATACAAGAGAAGGTAAGCCACTGTTTATTTCCACCCATTTTCCTTTTCACCTTCCTTTCTCCAGCTGCAAAGCATCCACTGATACACTGGAATGTAAACAATACTAAAAGAAACATGCTCACTTTCGCTTCTTCTTCTCGCTTCTCCTGCTGCCAAGGGCTGGGCTGGTGTGATACCATAGTGGAATTGTGCTGACTCTGCTGCCATGCTACTGGCTTGGCTGTTCGGATGCTGCAGCTCAGCTGACCTATGACCCAAGAAGCTGAGCTCTTAGGTGGTTAATGCAGAGAAACATCTGGATCCCAAGGTCTGTTTAGTGTGTTATGTAAAACCAATCCCTTTGACTGATAGCAGCACTCAGTGAGCCTTTGAATAACACTTGGTGTAAATCAGCGAAATAGCCTATGAGTGTTTTGTTGGAAAGGGATCAAGTATATTTGCGTCTTATAAAGTATGACATATACCCTGACACACACTTAAATGTACAAATAAATAGTTCATTCAACATGGCACAGGCTTCCTCAGCTAAAAGACACTACTGTCTCATTTTAAACCTTAAGAAGCACTATCCTTGAAAAATATTAAGCCACTCTTTCCAGTACATCAAAGAGATGTAAGCCTAATTCCACATGTCTCGGCCTTGTAATGTCTGCGGCAAAGCATGTATAGCATAAGTGCCTGTGAACCATAGTCCATTGTGTCAGATGTGTGAAGGAAGTGGTCTCCTAAGTTAGTGGCTAGCTGACACAAATAGCCAAGTACAGTAAGCACTTTTTCTTTTAAGTTCACAACTCTTATGAAGATTTTCAATCCACCTGTCAAAGAAACTTAACAGAAAAGTAATAAAATAGCGAATAGCTGCCACGAGAAAACATAGAGGGGGAAAAGAGTCCAGAAGCCAAGGCAACAAAGGACGGAGCCGCAGGTGTGTCACAATCCTATGAAGGTTAGTAATGAAGGTGAAGGAATGTGTGTTCCTCTGTGCATGAGCTAGAGCTCTCCAGATTCTGAAAGGATCTGCCACCCAGACCTGCTCTAAGAGATAGATCAGCGCTGCAGTTCCCTGCGTTCTTATTCATTATGTTCACGAGGACTTCCTCCCAAGTCACTGTATAAAGAGTTGCAGCCGAAATGGTTTGCAGTGTGAGTAAATGCCTTGTGAACATCTTTGGAATATATTTCAGAGTTCCATCAGCTGTGGAGTTGCGCTGACCCTCCTTTCTAATTCCTATATTCCATCGATATTCTCTAGTGGAGATGAGTTTCTTGAAGATGACTCTTTCCTTCTAATATTCCTTTCTTTTCACCCAACAGTACCTCTGGGTTGAAAAGCATTTGGGTCCCAAATTTGTGGAGAGACTAATTTTGACCAGGGACAAGACCGTTATATTGGCTGATCTCCTCTTTGATGACAAGGATGCTGTTAAAGGTATGACAACATGAGGTGTGGTTTTCCTATCCATATTCGGGTGACAAAATGTTTGATCTTGTGGCTTTCCGTTCTGCTTCTTCCTAGGGGTAGAACCTAACCCGAGGTGGGAGCACATCTTGTTCTCTTGCTGCCATAACAGGCATCTAGAGCTGCAGCCTTCTCAAAGAAGACTGGAGTCTTGGGCTGATGACTGGCGGGCAATACTGGACAGCAAACGCTCCAAAGTGAGGCCTAAAGAAAAAGGCGTGTGCTTCAACTCGGAAGTGACATGGGACACCAGCCGATCATAAGCACCTGCGGGAAAGGATCAAGAACAGACTCAGTCAACCAACCCAGAAAAGACATCTCGTTTCTTCAATTTATGTTTCTTTGGAGTACAAAGATTTACCACCTCCTTTTCACTCTGCTGGTTAATGAAAACCCAGCTTCAGTTAAAGCGCAACATTTAATTCCCCCCCCGACTTCCCTTCTGCTCCAATATAATAGCTGCTAATTAGCTTGCAAGTGTTTATACTGTACTTCTACATGACATTAGAATGAATGGATTTCAAGAGGACATCAGACTGCTTAAAATGACATGATAGTGAATTTGTCAGTTCCAAATTCTCCTGAAGTCACTCTTCAAAGCACCATTTCTAGCACGACCTCACCTTATAACTGGCTTTGTCAACAGGAAGGACTGGGACTGTATTTGCCAGGAAAGTCTGCCTGCTTTGAGGCACTACTCCTGTATTTGCCAGGAAAGTCTGCCTGTTTTGAGGCACTACTCCTTGGGCAACGGGATCCCTACGGCAGTGTGCCCGGTCCGGTTCCTGGCCTCCTCCACCCGCAGAGGGGTGCAATAATCCTCAAGGAAGACAGTTGCCAGATTCCGTAGCCTCCTGTTGGCTAACAGGGAGAACCTCTGCATGCACTCGACCACAGGAAGAGTTGTGATCTGCTGCCGAGACTGGGGGGGGGTGTGATCAAGTACATCAGGGTAGTAACTGCAGACAGCACAGTCTCCTCATTGGAACTGGAGAGGCAGTTGACTACAGCAGTGACCCTGTCTGCCTCCAAGATGTAGTCTTTGTTGATTTTATCCAGACAGAGATTGCAAAGGCCACCTAAAATGAGAACGGGAGAATGAGACAGTAAAGCTACTACCAGCGTTTCTCATTGTCTCATTAACAGTGCCATCTTTACACCTCAAGTAATTTTAAGACATCTTGATTCTTTAATTCTTTCCTCTATGTGCTCAGATCGTCAGCACGCAAATGCAAAGATGTGGCTGCTAAATTCATCGGAGTTTTATATCTACTTAAAAACACTGTTGCTTCCTCTTAATCTCCGGTCCTAAAAGTACTTAATAGGAATTCATTCCCACTGGATTCACAGTAAACATCCAGAGGATCAAACGGTTAATATTAATGCTGGCTATGAAAACAATCCCTCATACAAGAAAAGCTCTCATGCTAAAGAGTCCCGACAGTGGCATGCTGGAATAAGCACATGGTTTAAACGGAAAGCAGTAACAAAGTGCCTTAATCCACTTCTGTTTAGATTATTATTATATTACTGTGGAACTGTCTCCTTGAATACTGTTTTAAAATGCAACATTCAGTGGCTAGACTTTTGTTTATACAAGAAGCTAGCTTTACAACAATCACCCTTGTTTTTATCTTGAGAAATCTCCCCCCCATCAAAAGCAATCAAGCAGCAGCCTTAACACTCACTTTATATCACTGCCCCCGGTTGTATTCTTGGGTTGTGCCATCTTTCTTTATATTTCTGATACCTTCTGATCTTCTTTTGAAAAATATGTCATCTTTGCTTTCATTGGCCCTGCAGTTTCCTATCTGTTCCTTCAGCCTCTCGAGTAGCTCTTTCCAAGATGTGGGATGTTCGGCATATTATAGCACCTTGGAAGGGCACAGAGGCCAATCATGTTGACTGAAGCTTTCAGAAATAAAATTAGTCATTTGCTAAACTATTTCAGATGCTGGATTATTCATAGTGGCCAGAATCCTGTTACAATAACATACTATAAACGAGAAATTGCATAAGTGGTGTGCATGATCGTTGCAGCTTCGTCACACACTCAGTCACATGACAAACAGGCAAATATTGGAAAAGCTGTTTGTCAAGTCATCTTACCTATGTGGTATTTCACAATAAGGTTTGGGCCAGTGTCACCAAATAATACAACAATGATAAAGCAATCAGTTTTTTCCACAATGTGCAGATCAATGTGCTTATTTCAGTTTCTGATTTTTTCAAAAAGACTAATACCTGTTCCACTCCTAGAATATTATTTTAGCTTAATAGATAAGTAATTTTCCCCCAGTTATAAAGATATTATTTTGCTTTGGTCAAGTAGGTAGATTTCAATTATAACATTACATATGGTGCTATTGTGCTGAATATGTTTCACACAAATTATCTCAGTAGTCCTTACACATGACTAACACTGTATACACATGCTATATTAAGTGGGGGATCAAAGGCAAAGGGGAGGCTTAAAGGAGGCCATTTTGTGAGTCCACAGCTGATGCAAGTTAGTTCTCAGACTACAATCTTGTGATTACTTACGTAAGGATCTACAGTTCCCTGTGTCCCAACAATGTTTGAAATTCATTCTTAATTCATGTTAAAAATAACTTTAAATGCAATCTTTACCCAGTGCAAATTCCACAAGGATCTCATTGTCCTTTTGAGCATGTCTAGATAGAGGTCCAAAATTTTGAGCTGCCGGAAATGCTCATAGTTCTTTGGGTCATAAGCAAAGTTAGCTAGATTGGCCAGCACCTGCTCCTTGGCATTTGCAACATAACAAAGCAGCTCTTGAAACTAAGAAAGGAGTTAGTAGAGGCATGTCCATTTAATGCAGTGCAAAGGCAACAAGTGACCAATAAACGGTACTTACCAGAGCTCTATTTCACCTGGAATTCAGTGACAAAGGCTTGCAGATATTCAAGCCTTAGTGCAAATTACAGGGAATGTTTTCTAATGGATCCATGTGTTTTTTAAATGTCACCCTTACTAAATAACTGCCAAATCACAGTTTTCATATATGCTCACCAAATGCATAGATTCCTTGTTTTGGGAGAACAGCATGATACAATGACACGTATCCATGGTATGGATCTTCATGGATCCATAGGATTTCAACTCAGGATCCTTCTGAAATCACCATAGAATCATATGTTTCACCTGTGCACACAGATGGAACTGTAAAATTCACAGATCACTTGCTTCGTGGGGCCATTATAACTTAACATGAGCCTCGTGGTGTAGTGGTTAAACTGCTGTCCTGCAGCCAAAACTGCTCACAATCGGGTTCAATCCCAGGTAGCGGCTCAAGGTTGACTCAGCCTTCTATCCTTCCGAGGTTGGTACAATGAATACCCAGCTCGCTGGGGCGGCAATGTGTAGCCTGCATAATTAAATTGTAAACCGCCCAGAGAGTATTTGAAGCACTATGGGGTGGTATATAAGCAGCACACTCTGCTTTGCTTTGCTTTTAAAAACATGGATCCACATTACAAATACACATGGATTCCGTTTATATTTCTGCTCAAAAAATGGATTTCCTATCATTCTATGGTAATATTTTGGCTAGAAAGTCAACTTTTCTCTTTGTTTCTCCCCTCCCTAAAGCGCATTCAGATGTATTCGCACAGAGCAGACGGTCCCCTTGCCTCCTCGTCATAACATGCTTGTTGTGTCATGTGAGAAAATGCCTTCAGTAAGGCTGTTTCTTGAGCTGGGTTCCACAAACCTACACCAAGGCACGGGGAATGTGTCTTGTCCCTGAAAATGCAGGGGTTCAAAACCCCTGGGAATCCTGCAGCCTGCTATGCTGGAGAGGAGAAACAGCTTATGCCCTGTTAACCCTGTAGCATGGTCAGTATGGGGAACATAAGCAGCGTCCTCATTTGGTCACGAATGGCCTACTATGACTTCTGACCTCCATGTCTCACCGCAGCAGCACAGAATCTGTTTGTGCATTATTACATACATACACAGTTTAACTCCAATATCATTCTCATTCTGTCACTTTTAATGGAGCCTCCAAATCTGTTGGATTGCAGCTCCCATCAGCATTGGTCACATTTGCTAAAGCTGACGGAAATTGCAACAAGATTTGTAAGACCTCACATTCTTAAACCTGAGGATTTCACAAGTAGAGATGGGCACAAATCAGAAAAATTATGATTCGTTTTGATTTGTGGTTCATCAAGGTCAGTGAATCACGAATTACAAACTTACGTTTTTTTCCTGACAAATTGACAAACCAATTCATCAATTTGTTTTTGACTTTAAAACCCTATAAAATTGCCTCCCAAGCACCTAGAGTCACCACATTCACAGGGAAGCTTCCCTGACTCTCTTCTACAAACCGTGCAAAATTGGTGTGGCTTGGGTTTCAGATATCCGAGTTATTCACCCACAAGGAGGGCCCCCAGGTAAGTCCACTCCCCCCTTCGGGAACCTAAAAAAAACAAAGTCACAGAGAAGCTTCTATTGACTCCCCTCTACCCAACCTCCTAGGATTCATACATCCAGGTTATACGCCCACAAAATAAGTCCCCCTAGAAAAGTGTTTGTTAGCAGCTGGCTTGTGTGTGGTTTGCCTGCCCTCTTATGACCTCAAGATAATTTTATTTAAAAAAAACAGAGAGGGCTGATTAGATATGTTTACCACTCAAAGCTTTTACTATACACAAAGATTTAATTCCCCAAATTCAATATTCCATCATAGCCTCACCTCAACTTTTGGCCAAGATGACTTGGAGTTTTTATTTTCCTCCCTCTGCAAACCCGTGCCCCCCCCCCCCCTTCTGCAAAGCCCAGCCTGATGAAGAGCTCGGCCCCACTCAAACGCTGCATGGTGCCTAGAGAGTCAGGAGGCTTGGGTTCAAAGCCTTGCCTAGCCAGAGAAACTAATGGTGGAAGGCATGGGTAGGGGGGCTATTTATATATCACCAAAAAGGAGGAAAGCCTTGGTTATTCAAGCAGGCCTTCCCTCCAGTCAATTAAGTCTTTCTCCTTTTTTCTTTTCTTTGCTATTCCATCTTGGTAATCCTCTCTTTAAATTAATTGTTTTAAATTGAAATTGTAATTGTAATTTTATGATTTTATATATTTTTATACTGTTCTGTTTTATTTTGTAAGCCGCCCGGAGTAGACATGGTCTAGAGGAGTGGGGTAAAAATCAAATAAATAAATGTCTCGAGGGAGGATCGGTCAGGGTAACACAAGCACATTCAAATAGCCTTCTTGACAGATGACGGGGTTGCAGGCGGTGGGTTGAGAGAGACCGACCGGCACTAGTGGTTCAGAGGAATGTCGTTTCTGCAATGCCCTCGTGCCCTCAGCCGCACAGAAAAAGAACTGCTGTTCTTCAACAGCATCTTTCATCATCCTTAGCCATGAGAGATGATCAGAGCTTCAGTTCAATCCCTGGAAGAGCCCAAGTTGCTATCTCATTGCTACCTACACGGAGCAGTCACAGTCACACACACACACACAAAGAGAGAGAAAGAGAGGGGGGGGGAGTTCCCTAGTGCTTGGAGCTACTGAAGGATCCTCTTTCCTCTTACCTCGAAAGCGGAGGACTCCGAGTCTTGGGGTAAGATCCCACCCTCACCCCTTTCCCGACCTTCTCTCGATGATCCCGATCCTGTTCCCCAGACGATCCTCCTTACCTGTGGCTGATAGGGGAAGGCGGGCTCTCGCTCTCGCTCTCCCTCTCCTCCACCCCACCTCAGGCGTCCTCGTCCCGCAGCGCCTTCCTTCTTCGTCTCTCTCGCTTCTTGGCAGGAGGGCCCCCTCCAAGCGGCTGCCGGACGTAGGAGGAGGAGGAGGAGGAGGAGGAGGAGACGGCGGTCGGTCGGTCGCTCCCTCCCTCCCGCCCTCCTTCCCTCTTTCCTGCGAAAGAAAGAAGCCCGGCGGGGAGGAGCGGGCGGAGGTCGAGCGGCGAGTCAAGAGGTGCCTCCTTTTGGGTCCTTGGTGGGGAGGGAGGCGCCCTTCCAGCCTTCCCGAAACCCGATCGTTAGCCAATCAGGAGGTGATCGGGGTGTCCCGGGGCGTTTTTATTTCATAATCATCATAAGGATCTGAGCACTGCAGAGCTGGAAGGGACCCTGTGGAGCATCGAGGCCAGCCTTTCTCAAGGAGGCACGCTGGGGAATCGAACTCCCAGCCTCTGGCTTCCGGAGTCCTAAAGCAGTGAGCTGTCCAGCAGTTTATACCTGGATGAAATCCACTTCCTCAGCTAAGCTCAGAAAAATACCGAATACCTTCAGGTGGTAAAGGTAGATGTTGCAAAAATTAACAATTCAAACACCTTATAGGCTAATTCCAGTTACCATATTGTCGGAGAAAAAGGAAACACCCACTACAACAGGACTTATTTAATTATTTTTTCTGCAGCATAAAGATGTACGCATGGGTTAATACTGGAACAATGCATCTCAAGAGTTTACAGATGTGCTCTAGCGTTTATATATCCTATTAACATATCACTGACCTTATCTAGTACAGTATAGTTAACTTATTATAACTTTTACCCTAGATGACTTTTACCCTAGTTGACTTCTGCCTTCTTCATTATGTTTATGCTTCTCGCCCTTTGCTGTCTCATCTATAATCTTCCCATGTCAACCTGTTCTTCTTTTCCTTATTTCTTTTAAGGACACATCCTACACATTCCTTTCCTTATGTTAGTAAAAAGGACAGGGTTGATACCTATAAGTTCCTAATATGGGAAGCCCATACAAAATGATACGACTTACACTATGCATAAGCATGAAAGAAAATAAATTTCTTAACAAAGATTTCCATCCTTGACATCAAAGTCAGGTGGTGTCACCAGAAGTGACGGTGAACCTGGTGGAGATATATCCTCATCACCAGTAGAGGGTGAATCCCTATGGCTTGCTGGCTGGCTGTTTGATCCTCTCTCAGGTACTGGGGACCAGACATGGGGTCAAGAAGTAGATGGGGCTGAGGTAAATTTAGGCAAATAGTGACCTGTGGAAGGTAAGTCTCAGTTTGTTTTAGGTTTCATTTTGAAGGGAGCATAAATTCCTGATGTTGTCCAGAAGTGTCCTTCAATCAGTCTTTATATGGGAGTCGATGGACGGTATTGTGTTCTGGGCAAGGACCTTGATGTCCTGCGTAGATGGTCCTTTACATCTTGCATATCTACACAAGCCCTTTCCCTTGTTTATAACTGTGGTTCCTCTGTGTGGAACAGCCAATGAGCTCGCCAGAATTGTAGATGTTCTTAAGGTATAATTTAAATAGAATAATTGTAATACTGAATACATTTGTATGTGTGTACGTGCGCGCATATAGCTAGATACTCACGTGTGTGTGGCTCCCACCCTCCTGGAATGGACCCAATGATTATAATACAGGGCCATATAACAAGATGTTCAAACCTTTTCACTAACTATGTTGAAATAAGGACGCAATCAGGTCTAAAACCACAATTTCCAAGTAAGAAAGAAAAAGCCTGGAAGTCAACAGGCCTCATAATGGTTTCCAGTACAGAACAGGAATTTTTTCCTTATGAACTTTGAAATATTATAGCAATGTATTCTCTGTCTTATTAGGCTATAAGCCCTTGTTAATTTTTACTCTTAAAAGAGTTTATACTCTTGACAAAAATTCTCCTGCATTTCAGAATGTAACTGAAAACATTATTTTTTATATTTTAACATACTTATGCTCTTAATATTTTTGACTGTATAAGCTCCTATATTTTCATTTTTTTCTTTTGATTCATATATGACTAAAGTTTTTGTCTCGACTTTGTATAGCTATAAGTTTACAACTGAAATGTACAGTATTTTCTGACTTAAATATTTGTCCAAAGCTTCCGTTTAGTTTTTATGGATTTTTAAAAGTATTTTAAGCCTATAGTCTTTGTATAACTGTATGACTTTTGGATTTAAGGATATGAGCCTACATTTCCCCTTCAACTGTAAGACTGCCTTTGATATTTTTGGGATTTGTTATTTTAAATTATGGAACTAAGACATGTTGTAAATAAATAGAATTTGTATAGAATTAACGAGTTCTGGAATTGCCTGGAATTATTACATCAAAAGAAAGTCTCATAATGAGATACCCAGATGAGTCTACAAAAACTTGTGATTGCCTGGTTTCTTTCTGGGATCAAACCCTTACAGAGATAGTGTCAGTTATGATGAATCGTAGAATCTGCTCTTTGCCCTGGAGGTCTATAAATCTTTGCAGGACTCAGTTATCCATATCAGGATCTGACAAAAGGGCCTTAAAAGTTAATGTCAATGAGCCTGTCAGAACTCAGGAGACTGTAATGACTTGGAGAGTATTCCAGCTACTCAAATCAAGGGACTATCTGGACAAGAGTTTGTGGTTCAATTGAAAAGTCTGTCTCTTTCAGAATAATATTTCTGGGCTTGTAACCCAGTTCCATGCTATTTAAAAAAAGTTCAGATGTAGGGGCAGAAACAATATCAGGGTGTGTTAGGTTTCTTGGGATCATTCAGAAGCCTGGTGTTCCAATACATCACAATCCACTAGAAAAGCCTACTAGGGACATTGGCAGGTTGTACTATAGAGAAGTGACTGTGGGGATCAGCTGTCCAGTGTCAGGCAAACATGGGAAAGAAGGAACAATAATACAACCGTACTTTCTCAGACATGGACCAAGGCAAGGAATGTTTTGCGTGTAATAACTGGTATTATCTTCTGTAAATATCCTGGGTGTGTAAACAGCTCAGAATGCTTCAAGGCACATACTCTCAATCAGTGTTTAGAGATGTGGCCATAATCCTATTTGTTTACGTGACTGTGAAAGGGAAATCATGCAAGTGTTCATCCTGCTGTTGCACAACCAATCATATAGGTTGTGCAATTGAACACACAACCACTCACATGAAGGGCAGCTGGTTGGTGAGGCACAGGGAGAACTGCATGATTGCCCTTGAAAGCATGCTTTTTCGTAATGGGTTATTTAATTATTTTATTTTATTTTATTTGTTTAAACATATACCCCTCCCATTTAGTGGACAAGCCACTACTCTGGGCAACTTCCAGGAAACAACAAAAAAATATACAGCAGTTTTAAGAAAATGAACGTATAAAAACAAAAACCATGGACTAGCATAAACTCACTACATAATTAATACTAATTAAAGTAGAGATGAGGAAACATATGGATCTCCCCAAGCTGCCAGATTGCAACTCCCAATCGCCTCTCACCATTAAATGTGTTAGGTAGGGATGGTTGGGAGTTACAGTCCAGCACAACCTGACAGGACCAGACACTTCACAACCCCGAGTTAAGGAGACAGCAGTATTTACAGATGGCAGCTGTCTCGTTTCAAAAGGAGCCCTTGAGTGTATTCACAAATGCAGGTGGCAAATGCCGACCTTGCTAATGGGTTGAGAATTTCAGAGAAAAGAAACTAGATATTCTCCCCATGAAATTCACATTGTGCTAAGAAACTGAGTACAAGAGCTTGTAAGAGGAGACTGAGTAGGTTGCTGAGGCAGGATCAGGACCTCTGTAAAATTGTATGGCATACTGCAGATATAGGCATGGATCTGAACTTGGGACTTGGTCAAATGATACTTTGCCCAGAGTTAGTTATATCCAGTTGTATAACACCAGGCACCACTGGGCTGTGAATAATATGTTTAGGGCAAGGCAAAGAGAACTACGGCCCCTCTAGATGTGGAATTCTTATTTCCTATAAGCCTTAGCCAGTTTGGCCACTGGAGAAATCCAATGAGAGCAAGCAGTTCATCAGCATCTGGAGGGCTGAATGCTTCCCATTCCTGGTTTAAGGTTCCCCACCTCCAGGGCTATGGATGGCATCCTTTGGGTTGATAATACCACTTAATGCATTTAGGAGGAGGCTCATTTTGCCCCTGCCTGGTACCCAGTGGCAAGTCCTGCAGTTGTACCATAAGAATGACTGACAGATCACACAGAGACATTGACCCTCCTTTCTGTAGTTCTCCATAGTTCTGGGGAAAGAAGAAAGTTACTGAGCTGGACAGCCCGTGGTAGATTTGCATCAGAGGTTGCTTTTTTAGCCAGACTAGAGAATAAATAAAGAATAACATAAAACAGGCACCTCTACCTCATGGTTCCTAGCCTCACATCTAATTTAAAACCAGTCAGCTGGGAGATTTTATGTTCTTCTTAAAAAAAAAAAAAAAGAGAGAGAGAGAGAGAGAGAGAAAGGAAAGGCAGGGTGCATGGAGTCCTTCACTGCCCCTTGGGCAAAATATATAATAGGACTACTGTGTCTCAGTAGCAATTTCGACTCAATATAACTCAATTGGCCCACCTTAAGAATGTCTTCTTCCTGAAGATGTTTGGAAACTGTGATTTCAAGAGCATTGTGATGGATTTGGTGGTGGGGGTCTCTATGCCATTCCTCAGACTAGAACCCCCAGGATTATTTGGGGGGAATGTAGGCTAAGTAAAGTGATGGGCATTTGTAGTGTAAATGGTCTTTAAGACAGGAAAAGGACACCTGATACTCAGAGGAGGCTGCTGTAAAAGCCCAGGAAGGAAAGGGAAAGGAGGAGAAGCCCATAAGGTAGCAGACTGTATGGAAAGTCAAGATTTCCCATAGCCAAACAGATGGCTCATCAGTGAGGTATGTAAGTCTGCATCCATGTGACTTTTTAAAAAAACGAAGAAGGAGCCATGCCTTTTCGGCCACAAAAGAAAAGTTAATTTTATCAGCAGCAGCAAAATGCTCCTTGACCTCTAAGGAGCGGTTGGGATGGGACTGACCGCCTACTCTGGATGTTGTTTCAAAGTAATGGAAGCTCCACTGCTTACCATGGCAGCTGGGTAGAGTGGCTCAGTGAACGTCGTTAGGAAACGATAGATGAGGTTCACGGTATTGGCGATGCCATAGAACGTCAGGGAACCAGCCGCGTAGTCCAGCAAGACACCGATGGTCTTGTAATAGTTGCCTTGCACTACGGTCTGGATATTGTTGTGCCAGACAGAGAACTTCACCGAGTCCCACTCCAAGCACCAGGAACTGCTATTCCTACCAATCAGATACAACATACATGCCTTCTCGGTCTGATGCCTGTAGTTGTAAGTGACTCCTAAGCAGAGCCAAGCATTGGAGATATCAGCCTCCCAGTAATGGCAGCCCTCGCATAGGCTGCGGGTGCACAGAAGCTGCGGCCAGTGGTTGAACCCTTGGCTGGGTTTCAAACAGTTCTCCAACAAGATCCCCATGTTTAGCACAGAATGGGTCTCTTTAAACAGGAAGAGCTCCTCGTTGGCAGTGCTAGCATCAAAATTCAGGATGCAATAATCTGTTTAAGAGAAGTGGAAAAAGGGGAGGGGTGTTATAAGAGACCTTTCCAAGAAAATAAAGCAGACTCAAAAATGAAGCTGTTCCAAAACCATAAATTCAATGAATCTAGAAGGCCAATTTTATATCTCATCTTTCTTTCAAAGAGGCCAAAGTGGCTTACAAGTCTTTCCCACCCATTATTATAGTCTCACAACCACCATATAAAAGGTAGGTTAGGCTGAGAGATCTGATCTATCATCCAAGTGAGCTTCGCTACCTAGCTGAGCTGGAATGTAAAGGGGCATCCATGACCTAGCTGGGCTCTCTAACCACTACTCTTGATCAGCAAAAGGCAGGACACTCCACTAATAATTCAATCCAGATCACACATTTATCTTTCTAAGTAATAACTTTGTAATTCATTTTCATCTACTGGGTACTAATTGTATATTATTTATTCCATCTTGGTGGCATTTGTCCCTCTTCCCAAAGCCTAAGTGGAAAATTGCCTGTTTTGTTTTTTGCCCCTGGACACTAACTAACAGCCATCTTGTGAAGTGAATTGCAATAAGAAATGGCAATAAACTCAGCCAAAGACCTCCAGGGCTATGAAGGAACGTGTGCCAGAGTTTTCCAAAGTTCAGGAAGGGGGAACATGGGGCCCATCAGGTGTCACTGGACCCCAACTCCCCTTCAGCCACATTCAACACAGCCAGTGGTGAGACATAATGGGATTTGAGGTCTCTAAGCATGAGATCATTCCTGATACGTTTTATATCTGAATTCTATCAGACTCAGGTAGGAGCTGATTAACTGGGGACCGTCATTTTGATCACACTCTTGCCCTGGTGCATACAAGCGTCACTCTAACAAGACACCAACACGGCCTGCGTTCAGGTTTAAGACTCTCTTGAGGATGGCAAGGAAGAGAGAAATATAACGGCACCTACACTTCAGGAGAGCCTTCCGGTCCATGGGAGGTGGTATCACTTCATAAGGCACCATTGTGATCCCTGGAAAATGGAAGATGCTTCAGGTGTTTGTAATGCACCCTGAAAAGGGTCAAAGCTTGGTGCTGCTAGGTAAAGAGGGCAGACCAAAATCTTGCCCTCCGTCTGTGACACGAACGATCCTGATTTTGAATCCTGATTGACTTGAACTTTCCTCACTTTTTAACCAAGGAGTGAGTGCAGCCACTTCTGGACTCCTCTCTGCTACTATCACTGGCGGCTGGGCTTGGGAGGAGAGGCACTAAGACCAGATAGCAATTCAACACAGAAAGGAGGGGACCGTGACAGCCTTAGGCCTGGCCAGGCACAAAACCTTCTTGCTGATAACATAAACCTCCTGGCCTTAAGCCAGCAAGCTAACACCTGCAACATGATAAGGACCCCTGGTCCTGATTCCACCTTCGGTGACAGATGGGTGATGAACTTTGCCCAGTCCCTTGCTCTCCTTTCCCTTTGAAGCTTTCTTGGCTGGCTCCAGCAAGGGACTTTCCCACATTCCCTTTCAGTCAGGGAAACGTCATAAAGTCAAGGGTCACTGGTCGGGAACAAGGACACGAGAACAACTTGGCGCAGATGGGAAGGCAGCATCTTCTCCTGGGAGCTCCAAACCGGGTTGGGGTGCCGGAAGAAATGAATTTAAATTGATGTAAAGGCCCACATTTCAGGTTCTGAAGTCTCCCTAAGGATCCTTTTTGCCCTGGCAAAGACTTTGCGGGCTATGGAATGAGACTACCCACGCAAAGTGTCTCCCTGCACTGTAGCCCTACAGGTTTGTTACTGTCCTGTTTGGAGGGTGTGTCCACTTGTATTACATCCTAATATTGGTAGTATTATATCTGATCACTCTCCTCACTCACCTTTCTGAAGGACTTTGTTGATAAAGCAGAGCCCAATCATGGACATTTGGGATTTCAAGTCCGTCAAGGTCTGTTTAAGCCCTACAAAACTGGTGGGTTCCTCACATTTCAGACCCATCAAAGCTTCTGTGCAGCCAGACATTGATTTTGTCTTTGGGAAGTCCTGGAGGAACAAACAGGTTTTATAAAAGAGATTAGAATTCACCAAAGTGGGTTAAAAACACACACACACACACACACACACACACACACACACACACACACACACACACACACACACACACACACACACAGAGGAAGTCTTGGGAGTTGTAATGCTGGTGCTCCATTTGTTGCCTTGTTCCAAACGGCACAACAAGCCTAAGTTAATGCACTACTCGTGTGGTCCCTTCTTCTCACCCTTGGATTTTGCTACACCAATATTGAACAAATACTGTACAACACATACGCTCGCGCGCGCGCACACACACACACACACACACACATTTTATGCTGAGTCAGTGTGAGTCCTGGTGCCAGCTGGGAATGAGCAGAGAGAGGCACCTGGGCTTTCAATGCCACTTCACATATAAAAACCGGATCTTTTCCTTCTCCAGTTCTGTTTGCCCTCACCTGGACAACCGGAGAAGTACAGCAGCCCTCCAACCAGGGCCCGGAGACTGGCAATCCTATTTGTTGTATGTACTAAGTTTCATGATTTATAGTCATTTTATATAAATGGAATGAGGCTGCAACAGTGAACCCAGAAAGCAGATAAGTTGCCTTTTAGGAGCACCAAACACTTATTTATATAACATTATAATTACATGGTGTCAACTTGATTCTGAATTATGGCAACCCTTCCCACAGATTTCTAGGCAGAGACAACTCAGAAATGGTTTATCATTCCCTTTTTCTGGAGGCACCCTCTGACTTCTCAGCTTGCCCCAGGCTAAAACACCATGGCTTTTCTCCTGGGAGGCACAGTGGAGAATGAGACTCACAGCCTCTGTCTCTCTGCCTAACTCACCAAGACATTGATCTATCTATCCAAGCTTAATTTCCTCTTGAAATAAGCACATCTCCGGCAGGCAAGAGCTTTAGTCTCAACTCCTTGCTACCTGATCCTTTGAGTGCACGGATAGCCAATTGTAATCTTACTGATGGTTTTGCCCTATAGTCCCTCATGGAGCCTGGTCAGCAGTCAGCAGTGACAGATTGTGGAAGCTGTAGTGCAAATAAAATAAAATAACAAATAACAAATAAAAATAAAATAAAATACAATAGATTGGGCGAGTACTGCCCAACCATTTTGACCGGACATCATTTCCAGGGACCAAATCAGAGATGTGCTGAGCACTACCCAATTTGTCTGCAGATGAACAGTTTCTGTCAAGATATGCATTCAATGAAGGACATGGGGGAAGTGGGACAAAATTTCTCTATTTTGTTTTTTGTCTAGGTACCACAAAGCATGGTGTCAAATTAAATAATACAGTTAGCACATAATCAGAAGTGTAGATCTCTTAAGGGATAAAATAAATTGATTTATCCAAACAGAAGGTTTCCTCTCTGTACATCACAACTTGGTTTGGTTTCTTTCTTTCTTTCTTTCTGATTGGTCAGTGGGAGGTAAACATGGGCATGTCTTTGCAAGTGTGATTACAGAGCATGGCAGCTTCGGAGAACTCTGTCTCTGGGAGGATAATGTTTTATCTCCTTCTAACTTGAGACACTTGTATCATGCCTCATATGGTCCATTTCTACAACAATGTGCTTGGGCTGCTAGACTCCACCACTAGATGCAGCAGTGGTCCTCAAACTGTCCTTGGACCACAGAGTGGGAGAGAATATAAGATACCTGCAAGAACTGGTGGTCACTGGGGTCATCAATAAGTGTTGCCAGCCAGAGATTCTGCTTTCTGAGAGCCACCAGTTTCTCTTGCCTGTGCTGAATGGAATTTCCCATTCTGACCAAGGCTGATCTTTCTTCTTGGTCTATAAAGTCCATCACTTTAGTCTGTAGTCGTTTGATCTCTTTTAAAACATCCCCAAAGGCCCGGTTCACTTCGTCTCTGGCAGTCTTCGCCACTTTCTGAAAGGGAAAAGGGAACACCACCAAACACATCATATTTTCATCTATTGTCTGTCTTCATTTTGTACCTCTGCAGAAACATGCAGCTTGGAAGCAGTCAGTTTGCCAGGGAATTAATGCTCAATCTTACTTTGATCAAATGCATGGATTTTCAGCCTTCTTCAGAATGACCAGACTCGGCTACTAATGAAAGCAGCTATATGTACATAAGTAATGCCAGCTCTTGGAAACAATACTTTTTTGGACAATAAAATCCCACAGCCAGGATGGTTGATGATGATGCTAGCTGGAGGCTTCTGGGAACTGCAATCCCAAAATAATAATAATAATAATTTCCCCAGAATCTGTTTAGGATACAACATTGTTTCCCCATAAAAAAACAACATTTTGCTGCATTCAAGACTGTAGAGAAAGCAGCTTCTTAGATAGGCAGGCAGACAGACAGAAAGATTGTGCCAAAGGCCTTGGCATCTATTTATGCCTCTAGATGTCCATTGACATTTATGTATATGGCCTACTTTAGCTGTCTCCCTTCCAAATCTCCCTCTCCTTCTTTCCGTGCCCCCTCTTTATAATAGCTGCATGGAGTTCAGTGACAGAATATCCCGAGAAGGTGCAATGTTCTCACCCTAGTTTTTGTGCTGCTATTTCTGGCATCAGGATTGTGTGTATTATTGTTTTATGGAGAGATTGCCCTCTCTGTCCTATGGAATGCCAAAGGGCAAGGCTGGGAGAGTGTTGGATGCATCCTATTAGGAAATGAAGGAGATGTTCTGGATGGCATGGCTGGGATCAGGGATGGTGTCGCCAGAGTACAAGTGAAGGCATAGTGTCTGGATTTGCAGCAAGATCCTGTTCCTGTCTCTACATGCATGCTGTGTGTCTATCTTTTGTCAGCAGTTGTTTTAAGTTGGCAGGCCATCCGTAAGCAAGCACAGCCTGCCACCTAAAGCCTGGGAGAGGGAAATATTTGTGTCCAGTATGGGCTATTGCTTGTTGATACATATAAGTACTCTCAACTAGGAGTTATGCATGATAAACAATGGTATTCTGTCATTTCCCCATCACCACCATTGTTTGCTTCTGTCTCGTTCTGTGTTGTTCCTGGGTAACATGTTTCCTCTGTCAATTTGTTTTTCCATAAGTTGAAGTGGTGCACTGTAGCTTAAGAAGTGCCTGCAATTAATCCTGCATAGCCAATTGAGAGTTATTCGGAAAGCTCTTCTGCAACACCTCACAAGGAAAAGTTTCTTTCTGCTTCCTATTAGCCTCGGTTCTAGCAAGTGGCAGAACTAGATGTGAGGGGAAAGCACATGTTCCTTAGGGATGTGTTGGCCCCACTCACATATAAATTTGGGGGTGGTGGTCCTCACAGACTTTGTGTCACTTTGTTTAGCTGTGTGCCACTTCACTGAGTGTATCTTAGAAACTATTCTCACCACAAGGTAGTTCACTCTTCCTCTGTGCTTCCTACTGTCTGCTACCAACATGAAGATCTGGTTTCCCACATTAGCGTGTGTTTGTCTGACCTCCATCTGGAAAAGAATCAATTAGGACATGGAAGCATCAACTGGGAAACTATTATTTTACCCATCTCTTTTAAAGACACCCTCTACATACTCTTGTGATTACTTAGAGATCAAATGTGTCTTTGAATTGTACCCAGTTTGGTGAATGCCACAGCAACAATGGGAAACCTGGCAACCTTCAAATGTTGTTGAACTAAAAAACAAACAAAAATGTGCAACATGGCAGACAAGCTCTTTCTCAGAAATATTATTTACTTATGTACTCAATTTACCATATTTTCCCATGTACACTATAAGACAATATTTTTCTCCAAAATATTTAGATTAAAAATTTAGGGTCGTCTTATACACAGAAGGAGGAGGGAGGGATCAAAGCAGTTTGATCCCTGCTCTCCCCCTCCACTTTCTTCCCAATAAAGTGGAGGGGGAAAGCAGGAATCATCAAAGTGACTCATCAAAGCGATTGCTGCTTTCCCCCTCCACTTTTTTACGAAGAAAGTGGAGGGAGAAAGACTTTCCTCACAAGAAAGCACTTTATTGTGAGGAAACTGCTTTCCCCTTCCACTTTCTTGCTAAGAAAGTGGACGGGGGTAAGCAGGAACCACAGCACTTTGATCCCTGCCTTCTCCCTCCACTTTCTTGCAAAGAAAGAAATTCTGGGTTAGAAAAGGTGGGAAGGCTGTCTTATACGTGGGGGTGTATTATATACAGAAAAATACGGTATATATTAGCCAATAGTTAATCTGGGTGGTGTACACTGCAATGCTTCATGATATTGGGAGGTTTGGGAGAGAAGACAAAAAGGGGGACATCTTTATTCCTAGCATTTCTCCCACCTATCATCAAACCCCCCCCCCCCGTTTTCTTGTCTGAAATATCTACAGTATGTGAAAAAATATTTTATGATTTTTAAGGTTAAAAAGAGAGAAAAAGGACAGGCTGGGAAATGTCTGGATATGCAACACATGTGAAGGCGGCTGATTTCAATTGAGATACCCTGAGGAACACAGGAAGTACAGTTCACGGACTGCAGAGTGAATTCCTGCCTGGGAGTGCACTGGTCGACCAAAAGAGCAATGAGCTGAGGGTGGAGTTTGCCAGTGGGAAGAACAGGAAAGAAAGAGAAAGAAGTGTTTCCTCTGCTAGAAGATGCTGTGATGTCTGTTAACATGAAGAGATGACTGCAGACAAATTAAGAGACGATATAGTTAGATATAGCTATTTGGCCATGACGGTTATAGTATTAGTGGCCATATGTCTTTGTATATCTGTTTTGCAGGAAAACAAAGGTTGTGTGATTTTGTTCCTGTCCTGCTTGTGTATTTCTGATAGGCATCTGGTTGTCCCCTGCAGAAGCAGACCACGAGCCCAGGTAGGCTTCCGGACAGATCTAGCCAGGCTCTTGCGTTCTTAAGAGTAGAAAAGAGAGCTCTGCCATTGGAAGGCATGGCTGAAATCCAGTTGGAGATGACTGGGTCAGTTTACACTGGAAATTATGTAAATAACACATCCCAGTCATTCTTATATAAGCATATTATACATGCTGGGTTGCACAATTATATGTTACAGCAAGATAAAAAGAGACAGCACCATACTCACTTCTTTCTTTGCTCGGTCCTCTTTTAGAGAGACTATGTCATGGTTCTTGTGCTCCTCCCGGACACACATTTGGCAAATGTATTTGCCTTCCATTTTGCAGAACAGTTCCAGCAGCCTGCGATGTTTCAAGCAGATGCTGGCCTTCAGGTCAACAAGAGGCTCTACCAGCTGATGGTTCTTGAAGGTATTGTCTTCAAAGTGGGACCGGATGTGGTTGTCACACAAGGCAGCCATACACTGCAGACAAGACTTGATTGCTTTGAACTTCCTAGGGGAGCAAAAGTCACATGGGACATCGCTTGAACCTGCAAGCTTCCTTGGCCTCTGGGACTCCTCATGTGTAAATGTCATGGCAATTTCTCCCAAACTTATGTTTTTGCGGAGCTGAGGCCTTGAACTGAAAGGCTCACGACACTGAGGGCAGTAAGGGCATTCCCCAATCAGGACTTGATGGTCCCAGTAATCCTGCAAACAATCCATGCAGAAGTTGTGTCCACAGGCTGTGGTGACAGGCTCTCTGAATACCTCAAGGCATATTGGACACACAATGCTGTCCTCGAGGAAAACAAAGCCGGTCTTCTTCATCATAATGGGTCTTCCGCATTGGTGCCTGCCCTCTGTAATTGGTATAAGTATTTATAATATTATAAATATATATTTACTCAGTTTATACAACTTTTTTTACTCAGTTTATACCACCAACTGACCATGTGTTAGCCCGCAGTGAGAAAATGTAGTTTCAATAGTCATAGATTCACTTAACATTTAACGAAACTCTGTATAAGATATAATGAACATACCTGAAACATTATTTCAAGAAATATGTGGCTTTTAAAACTATATTACACTGCTTAACATAATCGGGGGAAAGCAGCCTATAGATAAAACAAACACCATCACCAACAGCAGTAATTCAGATTGGATGACTTTTAAAAATAGTTAAATGATGCAAAGGTTTCATTGCTAATTTAATCATACATCTCTTTCCTCCCAAAATTCATAGTCATTTGCTCAGAGTTAAGTTTTGTTGTGGCCAGTGGAGTTTACTCCAAGGTAAATGTTCACAGAATTTTAATCAGAGAAAATTTTGACAAGAACAACAGTTATACGAGAGGGCAGCTGTCCTAGTAGATTGGAATAGGGAGTGACCTCCAGATCAGAGATCCATTCAGCTGAATTCCTTAACCAAAACTTTGACAAAGCCTGTAACCCCCCCACACACACACACACACATGATTTTTAAACATTTCTTTTCAAAAAATTAGGACTGGAAGTCTACGTTCATAAACCCAAGCTTCCCTGAAACAACATATGCATTATGCCAGACTGCAAGATTTAACTCGCAGCCATACACATGCTGCTGATCACCTACTCTGAGGTCCTACACCTGCCAAGAATATTTATCAACATAAGGTAAAGGTTCCCCTTGACAATTTTTGTCCAGTCGTGTTTGACTCTAGGGGGTGGTGCTCATCCCCGTTTCCAAGCCATAGAGCCAGCGTTTTGTCCAAAGACAATTTTCCGTGGTCACATGGCCAGTGCGACTTAGACACAGAACGCCTTCCCACCCAGGTGGCCCCTATTGATCTACTTGCATTTGCATGCTTTCGAACTGCTAGGTTGGCGGGAGCTGGGACAAGTGAGAGGCGCTCACTCCATCACGTGGATTCGATCTTATGACTGCTGGTCTTCTAACCCTGCAGCACAGGCTTCTGCAGTTTAGCCCGCAGTGCCACCACGTCCCTTCATTATCAACATAGCACTGTCCAAATTCACAGCTGTATCACTTTGCCTGCAGCAGAGTTCTGTGACACTTTAAAGACTAATTCATTTCTTCATTCAGTCGTGTCTGACTCTTCGTGACTCCATGGACCAGAGCATGCCAGGCCCTCCTATATTCCACTGCCTTTACTATATTGCAAGCCTTTTGTCTATGTTTCCAAACGCTTATGTTGCAAGAAATTATCACCACTATTAGGTACATTTAGGTACAATTTATTATTATTAGTTTTATTCATATGCCGTATTTCTCCCAACAAGGGACCCAAAGCGTCTCACAACATTAAAATTCACACAATTAAAAAAAAACAATGTTAAATATTAAAAGACAAATTAAACAATATATGATTTAATACAATTTAAAAATTAAAACATGAAAACATAAAAAATATTAACATTTCTGCTAAAATGGGGTTCAGGGATTCAGTTATTGTTAAAAACCTGCCTGAAGAGATGGGCTTTTAGCTTGTTTTTGAAAGGATAAAAGGGAAGGGGCCATCCTGATCTCCCCCAAGGGAGAGCGTTCCATAGCCTAGGAGCTGCCACAGAGAAGGGCCTCTCCCGTGTCCCCACCAGCTGTGCTTGTGCTTGCAATGGGACCGAGAGGAGGGTCTCCTCTGCTGATCTTAATTGCTGAGAAGGCGCATATAGGGAGATACGGTCTTTCAGGTAGCCTGGACACAAGCTGTGTAGGCAGGGCTTGAAAAATCCACTTGTCCACTCATCTGTGACGAGTGAAAAAAATGCTGCTTGAGGAGCCACAGCTCCTTCCCCCCCTCCTTACCCTCAGTCCATCTCTTTCTCTCTCTCTGATCCTGCAGTCCTCCCCTCCCGCTTCCCATTGCAAAAGGAAAAACAGCCCTCTTCTTAGAAGAGAGTTCACACAGCACATATATAGCTCTGCAGGAGAATGTAGAGTAGTCCCATGCTGGAGAATATGTGGATTCCCTGCTCCCAATTTCAACCTAATGACCTGGCTCCTTAAGAGGCTGGGTGTTTCTGTGTTCAGTTTTATTTTTGCTGGAGACACTGAAAAGAAAGGCATTCAAAATACAAGCTTCATGACCCCACAGGCACACATGTAATAAAGCAACCCAAGTCTGAGGGTATATTCATTTTGGGTTTGTATGCATTGTTATGTAGAAAATGCCTAGTTTAAATTTAAATATAAATTGCAAGGCTATAGTCCGGTCATGCTGACTGGTGAGACATTCTAAAATTTTTCAAGCCCTGTGTATAGGGCTTTATAGGTAATGACAGTCAGTTTGAATTGGGTCCAGAAACAGACCGGTAGCCAGTGCAGTTCTTGTAACAGATGCATTATAGGCTCCCTATAGCTGGCCCCAGTCAGCAGTCTGGCTGCAGTTTTGCACCAGCAGAAGTTTCTGAACTGCCTTCCAAGGCAGCCCCACATAGAGCGCGTTACAGTAATCCAAACAGGATGCAACTAAGGCATGTGCCACTGTAGCCAAATTTAGGTACTCTTTGTTGTGTTTACATTCAAACATCCTTAATATCCTTGTTGACTGTGTGCCGTGAAGCCACATCTGACCTATAGAGATCCTAATATGTATGGGTGTGCCCAGACAGGGACTTGTCCTGCAGTTTGGTCCAATTTGGGGACGGGCTGGTTTGCTCCTTTTCTTGGCCACCACTTGACATATGGGTGATCGTGAACTAGTCCATCCCTACTCACACCTTTTTTTGGGTCCCTATCAGGGATTCCTCTTTTGTGTGAATATGATTGCTCCGTTTTGGTTCAGTTCTGCATATGTGATTGCTGGGAATGAACCACAACAGATAGCTTAAGCTGTCATTTTGTGTAAGCTGCTTCATGGCACTGGGAAATTTAAAGCTGCTTCTTGCTCCTCCTCAGAGGGAGAGAAAAAAATGCAAATGTGTTTGTGTTTGTTATGGCAGCACTGAATTGATTGCTTGGATAGCCAGTAAAGAACAATGCAATTTAGAAATATGGTACATTTTTAAAATTGAAAGCTTTCTCCTGCTCCTCATAGAAAAGGAGACAAGAGGGGACAATGAGAACAATCTTTTTTTTCATCCTGTAAAGTGGGGGGGGGGCAACTACAGTTACTTGCATGGCAGTGTGGTTTCCCAAACCACCCAATTACATACTGCACTTCAAAATGACCCTGTCAAGGATGATCCAGCCTGGGACAATATGCCAGTCTAGTTGCACCCTAATTTTCATGGCAGAATGGAGATTTGAACCCAGGTCTCCTGAGTCCTAATCCATCACTCTGTCCACTACAGCCATATATTCTCAGTGGAGGCCATATGGCCCCGGGGGGTGGGGACAGAGACATTTGAAGGTGGTCACAGACTGGAAACAATTCTTCACACACCAGGGTCGTTATGCAACTTACACAATCCAGATACAACCTATATTTCTTTCATACTGTTAATGGCTGTGGCCAAAAAAAAAAAAAAAAAAAGTTGGGAATAGCTGCACTACACCACACTAGCTTCCCTTAATACCCACAAGACCTTATTCACACTTACAGCAACTGTAGGTTTTTCTCAACACTATTCTTTTTGGTTGTTGTGGGTTTTTCAGGCTCTTTGGCCGTGTTCTGAAGGTTGTTCTTCCTAACGTTTCGCCAGTCTCTGTGACCGGCATCTTCAGAGGACAGCACTCTGGCGAAATGTTAGGAAGAACAACATTCAGAACACAGCCAAAGAGCTCGAAAAACCCACAACAACCATTAGATCCCGGCCGTGAAAGCCTTCGCGAATATATTATTTTCTTTATGTGTAATGTTCCCAAATGAAAGGTTCAAAAATTTAGCTGCGCAGAACCTTATTTCTGTACAAGAGGTTAATTTCTACTCTTTTTCCAATTTAAAAATCCCATCTTGTAGTTTCTGACCTAAGCATATCTCATTATGAGATGGAGAATAATGAAAGAGCAGTTATGTGTATAGGGGATGCAATGGCCATCCATCCTCTTCTGCTTAAGACTAAGTCTGTTGCACTTTAGTAGTGGATGTAACTAACTCATTCAATCATGCCCACCACAGAGATATGATTATGTGCTGACAAGTTGATTCCAATCTATGATAACCTTTTCCAGGGATTTCCATTCTTCTTGAGGTGCTCTGGTTCTGTGCAACTTGCTCAAGGGTACAAAGCTGGCTCTTCTTCCGGGAAGCAAAGTAGGGAATTGAACTCTGTGGTCAGGTATCTAGCAAGCAAATTCAGAGATACCTGCCCTCAAGAGAAGACAATTGAAGGGGACAAGGCTGGCAGAGATACTGGAAGCAGCTTGCTCATTGTCTGGGCATTATACCATGCATTTATTTATCACAGAACATTGCTAGTTTTGGAATTACTTTTATATGATATAGGAAAAGAAACTAAAACAGATGGAATAACTGGTTATGCCTATTTGGACAGAAAATGTTCTAACTTAATACAAGGAAATCAATTAATTACTTGTATTCTTTTCACATCTGTAATCTGAACCTACAACTTTTCAGTGCACTCACCTGTTTAAGCTACCAGATCAATTGTGACACTTTAGTAACTCTGACAGTCTTCTGGCAAAAACTGATAGTTAATGGGTACAACTAGAAAGTTCTTCACACAAATTTGTCCCACAGCTTCAAAGAGTTTTTCCAAGTTCCTCTTGACCCAAGGCAGCAGCTCCTATTGAGCATCTGCCACTTAACAGTATCTCAGAGCCTAGGTTTGCTACATGACATCATAGTTCAAAGTACAAAGGTTGGAGGAATTAAACACTCTGGTTATGATGTCATTGCCAACACACTGAAGCAAAACATTAAAGATTCACTCTACAGTGTCCTGGCAAAGATGTGCCAAACTAAAGGTGCCTCAAATCACAACAGAGTAGATCAGACATTCAATGGGGCTCTGGCATATTTGAAGGGGTCCACAAACTGGAAACAAATGTTCACATATAAGGTTCATTATGTGACTTGTAATCTTGATTCAGCCCATATTTCTTTCATGTTGTGTTTATGGCAGTGACGAAAAAAAAAAGGTTGAGAGTGGTTGGACTAGATCATAAAAGATGATCTGGAAGACTAAAATGGATGGAAGCGTTATAGACCAATTTCTTTAGTTGGAGTAATCTGGAAGCAAGGCTTTTCCCAAACCTCCTCATTTGGTAGTTACTGTACTTGTCATACTGTTTCAAAATCCATATGCATATAAAATAACAATTCTTTATTTTACAAAACATGCTGAATTCCCATACACACAAGTAGGGTTTGGAACTTTGCTGAGTTAATCATTTCACCTTTGAAAGATTCCATTATAGTTTGAACTTCTTGGACTGCTTCACCAGCAGCTTGGTTATACTGCTTCCTTACTCACATTTTGTTATATGTATGATTAAGGAAGCAATAGTATTATCATCACACATGCCTATCTGTGAATATGCGGAAGCTGCTCATGGTAACACTGATGCTTAACAGATGTGAAGCACCCCACAAAATATACATTGGTTGAATGTAAAAGGGCCTATTACTAATGCCGAAAAACAGCGCTTAAGAAACAGGCCATTACTGCTTTATGATTGCTTTACCCTCTGTATAAACATGTTTCCTTAATGCCATTCTTTTGAGATTTAGGAATGGGGGTTGGGAAGATGGGAGACAGTGTGCTTGCTTGCTGAAATTTGACAACAGAAGTCATGTTTCTGGAATTATTAGAGAAGAAAAACATTTCACCAACCTTGCTATTCTCTGAAATATTTTAGTACCTTTCTCTGAGAAGCCTGAAATGCAAATTCCTTTTAGTCAGTACACTACCTTTTGTTTACTTAAGCTATTATTGACTAAAGTACTGGAAGTAATGATGCCTATTTATTGAGTCTAAAATGAAGTAGTGTAGTTTTACCCGTGACAATATAGCAACTCCTGCCCTCAGTTATCTGAATGTGGAGCCAGAGGATGGGGATTTGATTCCCCCACTGTGCCTCTTTGACAGGGTCTGGAGCTGATGATCCATCAGGTCCCTTCCAGCTCTGCAGTTCTCAGATTATTATTATTCTATTATAGAATCTTGGTTTTATCCCTGCTTCAAGATTTTGGCACAATGTGAAAGACTGGGAGGTTTCACAAATAAACTTTCAATTAACTCTTATTGCCTTCTTTATCCCAGACATCAATGAACTTTAAGGAAGGATACTAAATACTACGAGAACAACTTCTAGTGAAACATTGCTATGGAGAAAATGGATATAAAAAAGACACACCAACCCCCTCTAGAACAAGCAAAGCAGAAGAGCAGAAGAAAACAGTTCAGATGGTCAAGTCATGTCAGAATCTTTATTGGAAAAAAAAATCACAGCATCTCCATTATTATTCAAACACATTTAATAAACAAAGAGAAACAGTAGCAAAGGGCACTGACATATGACAAACTGTACAAAACCTCTAGGTTTGCAGGCAAAACCTGAGGGTGAGGCGCCCACGGCCCAGCTGCGGAGGTCCGAGGAGCTGCCCCACCCCTTTGTGGGTAACCCCCTCCCCTCGGACCACTCAGTCACCCCTGAGAAAAATTGATTTAAAATGTGCAGAAACAAAGACACTTTTAAGAGAAGATTACAACCTTGCTGTAACGGAACAATTGGCCACTGGGACATTGGACCAGGAAGTGGTCCCCAGGGGCTAGCTAAGAAGTTAAAGAAAACCTCAAGAGATGCAAATCATTCAGATGAATACCCATCTTGCCATTCGCTTCTCTTTCTATAGACTGTCTTCTGCAGAGGAAACAGATTTTTCCCCCTGCTTTAATATAGGAGAGAAAATTTTGACCAAGTCAAGGCAAATGGAAGGAAAAGCCCTGTTGCTATAAAAGGCAGAGATACAACTGGTGCAGAACATGGAAGCCAGTTCTTGATATTAACAGAGCCTGAAGGTGATCGGTCATGGTGGGGAAAGAATATCACAGGGAGATGAGCTGGAATGGTGTCTGACTATAGCTAGATTTCAAGCCCTTATACTAGGAAAGCACACAGCTTTTCCAAACCCTAATACTGTTTCTATCTCCAGCTACACAGCTCACCAATCCAAAGAGGATCTCAACAAGCTTAACACTTCAGTTGAGAATAAGGGAAGGGAAGGTGAAGGCAATTGTGTTCCAGTGAAGGACTAAATCCACTGAAAACCTCTCTCTAGTCGTCAGCAACAAGTGGAGTAGATATGAAGACTGCCCCACTTTTATCAGGCAGTAACACTGATTTTTCTCAGAGGTTAGTTCCAGCTTTGCTATAATAGAACAGCCCCCAATCCTGCCAGTTGCAGTTCATTTCACATCCTGATTCTCCAAGATTTAACTGGAGCTTTTCCCAATGGCACAATACAGGCAAGAGAATAAATCGTTTTTATCCAGTCTCTTATCCTGACATCAGGCACTCCTCTAATGGGGCTTCCCCATGCGTGGTGTTTTTGGTGACCATAAAATAAAGCAATGAGGTATTTGTTTTGGTTAACTAAAGCTACACAGTAAGGTCTCCTTCCAAGCAAACCTAACACTGCTACGTGCCCAGAAAGGTTGGGAATGAGTTGGGTTAGGCCATGTTGGAAATGGCAGCTATTCTTGGCATTATCAGCCTGTTTTCTCTTCCAGCCAGTTCACATCACCACAACTCACCCTTCTCTTCCTCCCCAAGGAGAAATGAGGGTGCCCATGAATGCTATACTTCTGCAGTTCTTATACTTCCTCACAGTACACATACACACCTGGTTATGTCTCAGTTGTGGACATACACTGACAATGGCTGAAAGTACAAGATACTCAGAGATTTATGTACACATCACAGTGTTAGTTAACTCCAGCCAAGACATACAGTCTGACCATGCCCATACCAACACAATAAAAACAGAAAGGGTGTAGGAGGAGGACAAGAAAGGGGGTTGAATTCAACACAGTATGGAGCCAGTTGAGTTTCAGCAGCCAGTAACTGACCTCGAGACCTTTGGTACAGTCTGTTGTTAACAGAGACTGAGCTAGTACAACATTATTCAAGACCTAACCCACGAAAACTTCACTGGAGGTATGTTGGCAGAACTGGCAGGGAAGCTCAGTAATATATGCACAGAAACAGGGATGAGTAATGGAGGATGTGGGGCAGAGGGGAATCTGGTGTCAAACTTCGGATAAACTCCTTTGCTTTATCCATGATAAGGTATTTCAGGCCCTTGGTAACGCTTCACTTATTGTCATTGCCTGTCCATGCCCTCACCCCTATTGATGACAAAGAAGAAATAGAATGGGAAGCCTCATCACCCCACACCATTGAACATGAAAAAGGCAGAGTACGATTCCTTAATGGGAAATCCCAAGCATACCAGTATGGATACAAGGGATCCTCCTGTGACCACAGGCTAATATGGGAGCTACGATTATTGCTTGGGGGAAACCAAAGCATTTCAGTTTCTCTGAAACTTTGGTGCAGTATGTTTGGGGCTTAAACGCAGAGGCCCCCAAGCCATACATGACTAACAAGAAACAAACCCAGAATGTGTAAGGGAGGTATCATGCACCAAATGCTTAAAGGATGCCATTTACCAACAACTAGGAGGGGACATTTCACCAATTAGGGATGGCACAAATTCACTGACAAGATCAGCGAGTCCCATTTGGCTAAGATTAGAATTCAAGAGAGGCACAACATTTCACGTCCATTCAAGGCATTCCAAAGGGGGAAAAAAATCACATAACTTCACACACTACTTTTGGACAAGAAACATCACAACAGTTTGGCAACTTCCATCACCACCCTTCCCTTCCCCACCCCCCTCCCCCACCTGTGCTATGACCCTTAATTATTTTGGGTAAGGTGAAACAATAAAGGAGGGTGGAGGATTGCAAGCACAGAATGACCATGTGTAGATAAGAGACCCTCTGTCCCTGAATGTATTGGATAAAAGTTGTTAAAGCCTACCAAATTAACTGGAATACAAAAGAAAACCTGTCTTAATGCAGGACAGCAAGAGAATAAGGGAATTCTTTTCATGCTGCTGAAGACAAGGCAAAGCTGAACTTGGCAGGAACAAATCTTCCAGATCAAAGAACTACTTTGAAGTAAGCCAAGGGGAGATTCTGGTAGAAGAAATGGGAGTTGAGGCCCATTGCCACCCTCCTTTGAGAATAAGAGACAGTACAATTGAATCTGAAACTTAGGGATAATCATACATGTTAAAAGATGCATGAAGAATGACCAGACCACAATGTTAAGAGATATCTTGAGCTTATAGTTTTAGTGTTATCAGAAGAAAAACCCTTCAGCCAAGGCCCCAAGTGTGCATAATTCCCCCACCCCACCCCCGAAACACTGTTCCCCGTCTAATAGGTATCTTAGCCAGTAAAACAAAATCCAAAACAACAACAGAAAGGGTTTAGGAAATAGAAGGGAATGTCCTTGGTTTAGAAATTCACTTCCAAATCCATTTTCATTCAGATATGAGAACTGGGACAGATTTCCTAATGAGTTTTAGACATCGCACTGCTTAACAAATCTTGGTCAACAGTTCAGACCAGTGATCCTGGGATCAGTTAAAGAGCCCAGGAACCTAAGCAGCTCCCAGAAAAATGGTTCTAATGAGAGCCTCCCCAATAAAGTCAAGAAAAAGAAAAGAAAAAGGTAGAAATCCAACAAGTACCAAGACCGGGGGGGGGGGGGAGGAGGGAAGGAATGATTAGTGGGGCCAATGGGCTATCCGGCTGGAAGATTCTCTTCTTTCCTCTTTTGCTTACTGGAACCTGGGTGGGATGAGCCTTTGGTTTTTTACCAGGATTGATTCTCCATTGGCAGAACAGGCTCAGCTTTGCTTTGTGTTAGTTTGATTACTGTACAAAAGCAAGGTCAGACTGCGGGAGAAATGCTCTGCCCAGCTAGATTGCCCTTTTGATATCTGGGAGCTCTATTAGATACTTAGGTTACATCCGTGATCCTCGCTCCTGAAGAATCTGGAAAAGAAGAGCAGTGATACAAGAGTTAGTTAAGATTTAGCAGCACCTCTTGCAGCAGAGAAAAGTACAGGACAGAAATCTGAACATATTATTCCATGGTGCTTAGCGATTTGTGCCTTGTCTGCAGCATTACAGGAGAAAATTAATAACCATAGGAAACTGATTAAATTAAATACTGTACAAAATAAGTCCTTATTTAGGTTATTTAATTTTTGCTAAATTGAATCAGTGATTTAGGCAGAGGGGAAATGGACCATGCTAAAATATTTGACTTCTCATAAGTGTAAGGCATATTCCTGCTATACTTTGGCAACTGGGCTGTAAGGTTATTGCCCATGTGAACAGCTTGGTCTTCACTGCTTTATAATCAACTGCAAGCTACTATTTAATGGATTAACCTACTAAGAATGATTTATATAAAACAACTGACTATGCAGTCTCTAAAGTTGTCCATACACCAGGGCAGCAGACAGTTAATGTGCATTTGTGCCCTTTTGCAGCCATATTTTACAACTTTTACCTACAATTTCTTTCAGATCCTGTTTCCCCAGTATAAAATGCAATGGCAGTCACTGATAGTATGAAGGTCAATACCACTAGCATTAGGCAAGAAAACGTCCACGCTACAGAAAATAAAAACGTCAATTGACAAAATTCACACAGTCGATAGCAACAAAATCAATCAATCAATCCATCAATCAATTTCCTTGAATGCATGGTCAAAATCTATAAACACGTTTTTCTGAAAGTAAGTCTGACTCAATGCGGTGGGATTAATTTCCCAATAAACATGTATGGAATTTTGGTATATACACTTAAAATCCATTTAACAACCATTCAGAAACTTTGAAGGAAATGGGGAGACAACCCCCTTCTGGAGATTCTAGTTAAAGGAACATATTGAGAAGGTAGGGCAGCATCTTTTCCAGATGGTTTGGGCAAAAAGAAAGCAACAAAAAAGGAAAGAATCTTGTAGCAACCTGAAGACAGAGTTACTTTATTTAGGTGACACAAGAGTCTTCACACACTCTCCTTGCTTTAACAAGCTAAAACAGACTAGCACAGCTACCTCCTTGACATTCTGAAAGGAAATGACTGATTCACTAAAGACCACCACAACAATTCTGGATTTCCACCTCTCATTTCAGCAGCTTTCTGTGCTATTTCTATGAACCGTGACTGCAGGACAGAGCAATCAATATTAATACAGTAATTTTAGTCAAAGTTCTGACAATAAAATTTTATTTGTCAAAACTGCTTACATAATAATAAAAGCAAACTATCTTATATTTACTACATTCTGCACACAGAAAAAAGAATGTGATCCTAAAAACAGATTCCTCACCTTTGCTTTCTCACTAGGCTCTATGACAATGCCATTGGTAGAGTTATTAAGCTCTCTGGACACAACACAGAGAAATTCTGCTTGGTCTTCATTTCCATAGTTATAGGAAGACCCAATACTGATTAGCTGAGGAAAATAAAAACAGAGAGGACACAGAGATTAAATGTAGCAGTATGCAAGTTATTTAGACTAAAATGCCCTTTATCCGATCTTTAAGAATTGTCAATTGCAGATAATGGAGGAAGTAACAGAATAAAAGGCCATGACAAAGAACTGTTTTCATATTCCTTCTTAGCTTTGAATAGCTTAAGGTCATATCCTTGTTTTAGTCTGAACCTTGAAAATGTCACAAAGCATTGAAACTAACACATAATTTATATGACTTTTCCATGGCATGATATTGTGGCATTTTCCTGTACACTACAGTGGTGCCCCGCACAGCGGCGTTAATCCGTTCCAGGATTAACGTCACTAAACGGAACAAAAAACCCCATAGGAACGCATTAAACAGGATTTAATGCGTTCCAATGGGGGTTTTGTTCCGTTTAGCGTTTAATGCATTCCTATGGGGCAAAAAATCAACGTTCAGCGAAGATCCTCCATAGGGGCGGCCATTTTCGGTGCCTCTAAAGCGAGGAATCAGTCCAGAAAACAGCGGGCGGCCATTTTGAAACCGCCGATCAGCTGCTAAAAAAGCATTGCTTTGCCATGATTGGTTCCCCAAGCAGGGAACTGATCATGGCAAATCACCGCCAACCAGCCAGCCCAGGAGATACCGGGCGTCCTTCGGCGGTGGGTGAGCGAGGGCTCGGAGGCAGCCGCCCACAGCGGGAATGGGCGGGCCATCCACCCTGCGCTCGCTCGCCAGCTAGCCAGCCAGCCAGCCCGGGAGACACTGGGCGTCCTTGGGCGGCAGGCGAGAGAGGGCTCGGAGGCACCCGCCGGGGGCGGGAAGGGGCGAGCCATCCACCTGGCGCTTGCTCGCCAGCCAGCCAGGGAAACACCGGGCATCCTTGGGCGGTGGGCGAGCGAGGGCTTGGGAGGAGGGCCACCGGAACACCCGGGCCTTGCCCTGATTCCTGGCTCTCCCCGAGCCACCCCTCACCCCCATCTCCATCTCCGCCGCCGCGATCGGCGGGGCTTCGGGATGATGGGGGGGGGACAGCGCTTCCCTGCGATCATCTGGAAGCCCCGCCGATCAGCTGCACGAAAATGGGGCGTACGGGGAAAAATCGCAAAGCGATTTTTCCCCATTGAAAAAATCATTATGCGATCGCAAAATCTTCATCGGTATGCGGATTAGTCGTTAAACAGGGCACCCGTTAAGCGAGGCACCACTGTACTGTTATAAGACTATGTATATCTTTATGTAATCTGAATGGATGCTAATAATTGTTCACGTCTATCAATCTTGGCTTCCTCATTACTGTCTTTTCTTTATATTCTGATTTAAAGCAACAGCAGTGCAAATTACTAGCAGTACCTTAGAATAATAATAATAAAGTGTGCTGGAAGCATGTAAATCCAGACATTTTAAGAAAAAACCCTGAAATAGTAACATGCAAGCAGAGGGATGTTACTTCCAAAGAACAGCAAGGAGAGACAAGAGGCCCTTCTTAAATGATCAGTGCAAAGATATAGAGGAAAATAATAGAAAAGGAAAAACCAGAGATCTGTTCAAGAAAACTGGAGATATTAAAAGAACATTTTGTGGGAAGATGGACATGATAAAGGACAAAAATGGTAGGGACCTCACAGAAGCAGAAGACATCAAGAAGAGGTGGCAAGAATACACAGAGGAATTATACCAGAAAGATCCGGATGTCCCAGACAACCCAGATACTGTGGTTGCTGACCTTGAGCCAGACATCATGGAGAGTGAAATAAAGTGGGCCTAAGAAAGCATGGCTAACAACAAGGCCAGTGGAGGTGATGGTATTCCAGTCGAACTATTTAAAATCTTAAAAAACGACGCTGTTAAGTTGCTACACTCAATATGCCAGCAAGTTTGGAAAACTCAGCAGTGGCCAGAGGATTGGAAAAAATCAGTCTACATCCCAATCCCAAAGAAAGGCAGTGCCAAAGAATGCTCCAACAACTGCACTCATTTCACACGCTAGCAAGGTTATGCTCAAAATCCTACAAGGTAGGCTTCAGCAGTATGTGGACCAAGAACTCCCAGAAGTACAAGCTGGATTTCGAAGGGGCAGTGGAACTAGGGACCAAATTGCTAACATGCGCTGGATTACGGAGAAAGCCAGAGAGTTCCAGAAAAACATCTACTTCTGCTTCATTGACTATGCAAGAGCATTTGACTGTGTGGACCACAAACAACTATGGCAAGTTCTTAAAGAAATGGGAGTGACTGACCATCTTATCTATCTCCTGAGAAACCTATACATGGGACAGGAAGCAACAGTTAGAACTGGATATTGAACAACTGATTGGTTCAAAATTGGGAAAGGAGTACGACAAGGCTGCATACTGTCTCCCTGCCGGAAGAAATATCAACAACCTCAGATATGCAAATGATACCGCTTTGATGGCAGAAAATGAGGAGGAATTAAAGAACCTCTTAATGAGAGTGAAAGGGGAGAGCACAAAAAAAGGTCTGAAGCTCAACATAAAAAAATGAAGATCATGGCCACTGGCCCCATCACCTCCTGGCAAATAGAAGGGGAAGATATGGAGGCAGTGACAGATTTTACTTTCTTGGGCTCCATGATCACTGCAGATGGTGACAGCAGCCACAAAATTAAAATACGCCTGCTTCTTGGGAGAAAAGCGATGACCAACCTAGACATCATCTTTAAAAGCAAAGACATCACCTTGCCGACAAAGGTCTGCATAGACAAAGCTATGGTTTTTCTACTAGTGATGTATGGAAGTGAGAGCTGGACTATAAAGAAGGCTGACCACTGAAGAATTGATGCTTTTGAATTGTGGTGCTGGAGGAGACTCTTGAGAGTCCTCTGCAAAGAGAACAAACCTATCCATTCTGAAGGAACTCAACCCTGAGTGCTCACTGGAAGGACAGATCCTGAAGCTGAGGCTCCAATACTTTGGCCATCTCATGAGAAGAGAAGACTCCCTGGAAAAGCCCCTGATGTTGGGAAAGTGTGAAGGAAAGAGGAGAAGGGGACAACAGAAGACAAGATGATTGGACTGTGTCACCGAAGCTACCAACATGAATTTGACCCAACTACAGGAGGCAGTGGAAGACAGGAGTGCCTTGCGTGCTCTGGTCCATGGGGTCATGAAGAGTCGAACACAATTTAACAACTAAACAACAACAAAAGGAGAGGGAGGCTACAAGTGAAAAAATAGCAGCAGTTTTATAGAAGCCAACAGTACAAAGTAACGGGACTCCAATAAGTTCATCACTATATGCAATACAGAGTGGCAACGGGGCATGAATTAGTATTGTAAGATTTTGCACAGAAACCACCGAGTACCATATGCAGACCATTTTCTAAATCCTTGGAAAGCTTGTATCAGCTTGAAAAAAGCCTTGGGATAACTTTTAGATTGTAAAAAGTAGAACTCCCAGGTTGAAAGATATCCCGATATAACAGATGAATGCCTTATAGAATAAAAGTGAACATCAGACTTTTATTCATCCTGTCATGAAATGTATGGGTATGGAGAGTGAATTGAATGAGTTGTCTTGGGGGTTCTGATTTCTGCCATCTATGATGCTGGCTCATCTTGTGTTGCCACTTGACAAGGGAGAGAAAATAGAGGCCAACGCTAGACATTCAACACTGTATGATTGGCTGAACTGAGCATGCAGTGCCCAGTGTGGGGCAAAAGGGACAAGAAGAGTCAGCTGTCTTTCCACAAGATACTTCTCTTATTTGCACTCAAGTGCTATTTATGGGTGTAAAAAGGCATCAAAGCTGACAGCATGGATCAACTGAAATGGGGAAAAAGAGAAAAGAAAAAATTTGGTAGGAAGACCTTCGAATTGGGCTTCCTCAGATGACGACCATCAGCATTTCTTAAAGGCTCAGAGAGAGAACTTCTTCTCAGTAGACTAGGCATACTTTATGTTCCATCAGAAGCCACAGATTCTCTAGACACTGAAAGGTTTGCAAGGAAAATATAAATACACACTCATGATTCACTAAACTGCTGATAATCCCATTCCTGTCAACAGCAAATAATAAAAGCGGCAAAGAAGTCATGTCGTCCTGAGGAGAATACAGGAGAAATGTGTTGGTAGATCCAAGTTCTGTGGGAAATACAAGGGATTATGGGCGTGGTAGTCTCTGCCCTCAGAGTATCCACAGGAAGTCTCTTAAAAAACCCCATGAATCATAATCCCTTGCACCTCCCAAAGTTTAGCCCTACTGACCAATTTCTCCCGTCTTCTCCAAGGATGAAAATGGCTACCAGAATCTGGATTCATTGACTTAAGAACTCGTAAACAGCTGTTAGGACTTTGATTTCTCGATTAAAGCCTACATAAGTCTAGCTGGGGAAATTCTGGCAGACTTCTGGGGACTGTGGTCCATAAATTCTGAAAATCCTATGCCTAGAAGCCATGACACAAGCCCAGGAACAAATACTCAGCACCAATTACCTGTTCAAATTTCCATCCATCAGACATAGTGGACACCATCTGCGTGAGCTCTTCCTCTTGGCACTGCAGGACTCTGTATACATGCTTGACAGGTCCCTGGAACACAAATGGAAAAACCAGCCAATAAATTAAAAATCATCACTGATGCTTTGTTAAATATAACAACTTGGAAACCTTTAGGAAACAAATGTAGAATATCACAGAATCTACACATTTTTGAGAATATGCATCTTTTAAAAGCTTCAGTGGACACAATCAGCCACCATGATTGTGAAAAGCCTGAAAAGACATCTAGCAGGTTTTGTTCCCAAACCCAGAGAAATCAGAAACAGCCTGGAGAATTAGGAAAGACATGGATGATACCTCACAAAGACAGTGCAGGCATACTGAATCACACTCACATATGTTGGGACATATTAAAGACATCATCAAAACTGACTGCTAAAAGAGATTCAAGTAAGATGGTACACCATGAAAAAATGCAAAGGGAATTCACTTCTTTCTCCCATTTTTCAAATCTGGATAGGACCTCCTGCAGTGGAAAGTCCTGTCCTCTGCACATATTTTTTTTCCTACTAAACATAGATTCTGCCTGGGAAAAATGAAAAGCATTTGTATTCTGTTGAAATAACATTGCTGAGCTTTTCAGTCCTCCAGATTTCATACAAATTTAAATTTTCCCTGGCTACAAACATATAGTTTACAATGTTTTAAAAATCCTCAACTTTCCTTCCTTGTGAAATAAAGAAGAAGAAATCCCCACTTTCCACTTCACTGTTACAGGACTCTGATTTTCTGACTCTGTAGCAAAACTAGAGACTTCTGGCGCCACTGGCAGTATGAATGATGAAAAATCAACTTCCCTGTCAATTGTGAAATGCCCCTATCAGCTGTGGTAAGCACAGTAGTGCGTCTTCTGGTATATTCCTGACTGAATATTAAGATCTTGGGGCTCTCCACTGCATCTCAGTTCGGAGTGGTTCCTTATGCAATAATGAAAGAAGGGGTGCAGCACATTTCTTACACTACTAGGCCTTTCCCTTAGACACTCAGGGAGGTACTGCTGCTGACTGTATTTTTGTGCCAAGCTAAGACTTAATTATTTAACAAAGTGTTTGAGCCTCAGTAATCACGGTCAGATTTTGACTTGCCTAATGTACATTGGATTTTGGAATTCTGTTGTTTTAAAATTTGCTGTTTAGAAGTTTGTTATTGCTGCTGTTTTGTCTGTATTTATTTTATCCTCACCAATCCAAAATCTACTTTAGCAGGAGGATCAGATACTGCATATTTATTACTTGTAAAGAAATATGACAGTGTATAAGCAGAGTAAACAGTTCTCTGCTCATTGGAAAAATAAATAAAACACTCTTCTTTTCTCCTAATTTCTGTACAAATGGTAAAAAACAGGAAATTAGAAGGTTAGTGGAAAGAAAAAATAACAATTGGTCAAGCCAGTATATTTGGACCCCTTATTCAGATCAGATTTCCCTTTGTTTTTGCCTAATATTCATTACTTGAGAAGTTCTGCTTTCATTGTCCCGTATTCGCTCTTTCACCAGCCGTACTAGGGATGCAATGTTGTAGAACTCAGCTTCTTCCAGCACACCTAGGAAAGATAAAAACCAAACAAAAAGCCCAAAATTAAGTGCTGTTACTAGCCTTAAAAGGGAAGAATACTAGAAACAAGCTCCATATTACCTCAAAAGCTCTGCTATTGCCAAGTTTTAAGAATATGTCAGAATTTATATTCGTATACATCAATAAAATTATCTACAAATTAACAGGTTATATCATGCTAAAAAAAGTAAACAGATTTAAATATTATATACAGAATTTTATTAATTTATTTAATTTATTAAACTTATATACCACCAACCTAGAACATGTCTACTCTGGGCGGTTTACACAAAATATAAAAAGAAACTATGAAAATACATATGTAATAAGAATAAAACGCAAATTAACAACAAAATTCAAGATGGGAAAAAAGAAAAAAAGAAAAGCTAGGTGATTGATGTATATCAGAAAACACATCTATTTAATAATTGAAGAGGTGTGTGTAAATGCTTCTTTCAGTGGCAGTAAACTGGAGCCGTAATATGAGGGTTCAAGAATAATCTCCTTCCAGAATCCTCACCCTTCTACATTAAATGGAAACTAAAAGAAAGTTCATCAACACCCTGTACTGTATGAAGTAGTTACCATAGGATAATGGGGTCAGAGATATGTGCCTCCATTAATTTTTTTTTTGCTTTTGTATTGTTGATTTCAAGTTTAGTATATAGATACTATACATGCAGACTATGAAATCAGGACTAGAAGACAATGAATATACAGTACATTAAAGACAACTTTGGCTTTCAAGGATACATTTATATCTTTACCAAACTAAGAGAAAGCACTGGATCCCTCTTCTCTTACCTTCTTCTGCCAATTCCTTGTTTATTATGAGTTTTCCATGACGGAGGTAGTTCAGGATTGGGCCAAAGTATGTGGGATCCCTATCAATGAGATATGCTCCTGTTTCATCCTGTTAGAAACAAATTGGTGTCAAGAGATTCACAGAGAAGATGATCGCTCAATGTAGTTAAGACTTTTGCTACGATAATGTGATGAGGGTGGGAATTTGGTTCTTGGCAAATAATCAAATTCTCCTCAGTAAAGCAGTTGATCCTATACCAAATCATTTAATCATTTATAAAAGATAGTAGCTAGATATAGTACAAGACATGGACGAAATATTGAGGGTGATAAAAGGCTTCAGGAGTTAACCTCGAGGCAAAATCCGGAGCTGGAGTCCCGAAGGCAGCATGTGTCGTTCTGCCAACTCCTGCGACATTGCTGGAACCAGTTGTATTGGCTCTTGCCTTTCCATTGGATCATTTCAGCAGTGTGGAGAGGGGGGATCTGCTGCTTGGGTAACAGCCTATCCTCCACATTACCTTACCCGGGCTTCATGTTCTGGAGAGGACACTCCTTGATTCAGAGCATGTTACCATAGTCTCTTGAGACTGAAGGATGCCTGTGTATGTATCTAAAGAGTCATTGAAGGCTTCTAAGCTCTTGTGTCCCTAGGTGTCTAGAAGCCTCTGCTGCTTTGCTGTTGTTTAGTTGTGTCCGACTCTTCATGACCCCATGGACCAGAGCATGCCAGGCCCTCCTGTCTTCCACTGCCTCTCAGAGTTTGGTCAAATTCATGTTGGTAGCTACAATGATACTGTCCAACCATCTCATCCTCTGTCGTCCCCTTCTCCTCCTGCCTTCACATTTTCCCAACATCAGGGTCTTTTCCAGGGAGTCTTGTCTTCTTATGAGATGGCCAAAGTATTGGAGCCTCAGCTTCAGGATCTGTCCTTCCATTTCCTCTGCTGCTTAGCCTTGAATATTAGATAACGCTATGATGCCATTTTATTTTTTATTTTATTTATTAAACTTACAGTGGTGCCTTGCATTGCGATGTTAATTCGTTCCAGCGAAATCACTGTTGAACGAAAACGTTGCAATGCGAAAATAAAAAGCCCATAGAAACGCATTAAAACGCGATTAATGCGTTCCTATGGGCTTAAAACTCACAGTTCAGCGAAGATCCTCCATAGCACCGCCATTTTTGCTGCCTCTAAAGCGAGGAATCCGTCCCAGAAAACAGCGGGTGGCCATGTTTTTTTCCCGGCGGCCATTTTGAAACCGCCGATCAGCTGTGCGAAAAGGGTTGCTTTGCGATGTTCGCAGGGAACCGATCATCGCAAAGCGAAAATACCCCATAGGGAATATTGCAAAGCGATAGCTTTTGCAACCGCAAAAACAGCGTCACTAAGCAATTTCGTTGCTAAACGGAGCAATTGCTAAGCGAGGCACCACTGTATATACCGCCCATCTTGAACGTGTCTACTCTGGCTGGTTTACACAAAATTTAGAAAATAAACTAAGAAGGTAATAATGAACTAAAGATACAATCCAAATTAATAGCAGAATCCAAGATGAAAAAAGAAAAATAGGCTAGGTGATGGCTGCAGGGAAGGCCTACAGTTTTATGACCACCTATTTAATATCATTCCACTAGTTTAGTAATGATACAATTACTGTACTGTATTCCCTTGAAATGTACTATTCTTATGTCTATATTATCAATAGCATTCTTATAAAACCTGTGTTTTGATCCCAAATTTTCACCAAATTTTGCCAACAGTTTTAAACACCAACATCAAAATATGTGAAAAGGCCAAAAACACCCACCCTATACTTTTGCTACTAGATCCTTAGAAAACACTTTTGTTGATCCAAATTATAGATTTATTTATTTATTTGATTTTCATCCTGCCTTTCTCCTCTAGTGGGGAATAAAAGTAGCTTACATTAAAGTTAAAGCAAATAATTATAATTAAAAACAATAATATATTCATATTTAAAATATTATTTTTAAACTATGAAGTTTGAAAGATCTCCCCATCTCAATTACCTCCTAGTTCCCTAAAAGCATCTCTAAAGAGTTATGTTTTCACCTGGCACCAGAAGGAAAGGGGACAACCATAATGTGGAAGCAGCCACAGAACAAGCCCTCTCTCAGGTCCACACCAAATATGCTTGCGAGACTGAGAGATGGCACTCAGATGACAGATTGCATTTGTCTCCAGTGTGGAAGGGATTGTCACTCTCAAATTGGCCTTCTCAGCCGCACTAGACTGTTCCAAGTCTTCCATAAGAGCACGTTACCATAGTCTCTCGAGACTGAAGGATGCCTAATCTAATCTGATGCTTGTAAACAGTGCAGGTTGAGCAATTCCCTTGACTACTGGCTTAGATGCCTATGTATTTCACTATATATTTACCATAGGAATAAGCCCCACTAAACTTAAATGGCTTAATTCTAAGTAGACAGTTTAACAAACTAGTATGCAAAAACTGTAAAGTAGTAAAACATCAGAGACATCTTTCCACAACTCAGTTGTAGCATGATTTAATTCTGAAGCATTTTTAAAACATACTGCATTTTTCTGTGTATAAGACCACCCAATGTATAAGACAACCCCCACTTTTCCAACCCCAAATAAGAAAATTTGATCACTGCTTTCCTCCTCAACTTCCTAAGCTGGAAAGCAGGATCAAAGGGCTGTGGAAGTAGAGAGGGGGAAAAGCGATGAAAGGGCTGCAGGATCGCAGCCCTTTGATCGTGCAGTCCTTTCATGGTTGCTTTACCCACTTCCTAAGCCCCGTGGAGAATAGCTGTGAAAGGGTTGCAGGATCAAAGGGCTGCTATCCTGCAGCACTTTGATACCTTCCCCCTTACTTCCATGTATAAGACGACCCTCAGTTTTTACTCTAACTATTTTAGGAAAAAGTTTCGTCTTTTTCAGTGCTGCAATACAGTAGTATTTCAGCACTACCATGAAGTTTGGACTAAAAGCTCTATTTAATAGTTTTAAGAGCTCTATTTAAACATATTTTGTCTTGGCATACGTTTTAAATACTGAAAGAGCTGAGCAAGCTGCTCTACAGTGTAAGTATTGATTCTTTTTAAAAAGCCCTTCCTTCTGTTGAAAGAATACTCTAACAGTTGTTTATAAGAGAACAGGATACATATGGCAGGCTTCCCACTTCTCTCCAACCCCACTCATTAGCATTACAAAAGAAAAATAAAGCTGTGCTTGTGATAAACCACAGGAGCAGATAATTACATATATTTAGCCTGTATTTTCACTGGAAGTAAAGTTGTGCATTGGCAAAAGTTATAAGCGTAGTAACAAACTGGAAATTATGCTTGGTCTCATCAAGCAAAATGAGAAAGAGTGGAATGGGTAAATTAATTTTAGGCGAAAGGAAAACTTAATTCTTATACAAAACAGGGCAAATTTGGATAATACAACCACATTGGAGCTACGATAAAATTCATCTTAGCAACTAACAAGGTTATTTACACACACAACCACAATAAGTAAGGTGTTATCACTCAGTAGCCAGAATCCTATTTACAACTGCTTAATGTCTGCATAACTTACTGCAGCTAATTTACACGATGCCTAGACATATCTCAGTTGGACAAGGCATAGGACCAGGCATGTAACTAAGATGAACTCTTTCATCTCCTTGATTAGCAGCAGTTACACAAACCTTACACAAACACTAATAGTATTGTGGCCAGTGACAGTCCACCCTTTGGCCCAAGTGCAAGGTTCGTGCAACTCAGAATAAAACAATGCCATGCTTCATAGCACAGGTAGCAACTACAATTCTTCAAACGAAATGGCACACATTCCATGGTCATATGTAGTCCAGACAAAGGGCAAGTGCAGTATTTTAGAATCACCTAGCTTCCCAGGTGACTTGCAAAAGATTAACATGTTTACGTTCTGGACGTTTGAACAAAAATAACCCGAAAAAACTGCCCTCAACTGTTAGAATCAAAGAAGTTTGGGAGTTGGGGGTATATGCCCAAGAATGGGGAGAAAAGGTATCACATATAAGAATATATAAAACTCCTGAAGGTTCATTTAGGGAGGGGCCTATATTCAAATCAAAAATATGCATCCAGTGCATATGAAAAGTTTGCTTCTCTTTCTTCCCACATTTCTATGTTTCAGCAGGTTCAAGGTGTGATTCTTGTCAACTGGAGAGTTTTTAAAAAGTTGGTACTCTACTCTCTACTGCAAATCACCCGGAGATCTAGCAGCAGATCCCAAAGTTACCTTCCTCTCGCTCTAGGTCCAGACTGCACACGAGCAAGTTTGGAAACCCTAGGTCTGCCTTCTTGAACAAGGTTTCTGCATCTGGGTTCAGCTGGGGAGAATTTCAGGCTTCTATCAAAAAATAACGTGAACCAAGGCTAACATGCTCGCCACCTCTACACTAGGCATTTCGTCATGGGTTTTATATAAATAAGGTTCTTAACTAAAACGCCTCCCCCTCCCCAGAAGAGTAAAGGGGTACTAAGATTATAAGAAACATAAAGTCGTGTTAATTTCTAGTATTAAATATACACAAGACAGCCTATTCCACTAAAAATTGCGCAGAGGGGGCTTATTGCTCTGGGCGATCGCCTGAAGAAGACCACGACGTTGTGATGATGGAAACTGGGTTTTCCGGATCCGTGCGGGAGGTGGAGGGAGGAAAAACACTCTTAGGAAAGGGCTTGCTCACCTTGTCCGAACCCAGTTCGGGCCCCTCCTGGCAACAGAGGCGACAAAGGAAGGACTTGGGCTCCCGGCACAGCGTCTGGCGAGTACTCACGAAGTAGGTGCCGCCCACGTTCAGCCGGACCCACTTGGAGCCACTGCCGCCGCCACCGCCTCCGCCCCCCGTCGCGGCCCTGTCTGCCGCGGGAGTCTCCGAGCCCCGCGCGGGGCAAGCCGGAGCCGCGGCTGGACGCGGACTGGGAGGCCCCGGGAGCGGACTCGGAGTGCGGCCCCGCGGCGGCCCCTCCCCGGCCGCCAACTCAGCCATTGTGGGCTACGGCTTTCTTCCTTGGGCGTCCGGCAGGGCAGTCTCGCCGTCAGCGGCCGCTCCAGCTCAACGGCCGGGACGGAGACCCTGGAGCTGGGCGCGCCGCGCCTCCACGGCCATCACCCTCGTCCCTGCTGACAGGGAAAGCGGGACTTCCGGGATGAAGAGGCACTTCCGGGTCACCAACCGCCTCTCCGGGCACGACCCTTGCTTCTATTACGTCAAAGAACTTCTGGACCACGATATGCCCGGGAGGAAAGCGAAGGCAAAGGAAGGCCTCGTTGTCAAACTAGAAACGCTTGAATCGGGACCAGGGCGGACTTTCGGCTGATGGATACAAACCGGAAGGAACAAAAGAGAACGTCTTTCCAGTCTAGAAGGACCAGGCTCGACAGCCCTGCACCTTTCCTCATGATTCTGACGCCATATATGTTCTGCTAGCTGGGGCGTGCGTGTGTTTGTGTGGATCGCTGCCTATCCTTGTTAGTGGGATTTGCAAGTAATGCATCTTTCTCCACCATCCATCATCCTAAGCAACTGTAACGTACTCCCTTTGGGGGGGCATTCTAATGCAAATAACAACAACGCAAATAAAGTCCTACACTGGGAAACAAGACCCTCCTTCTCTCACACAAACACACACGTTGTGGGTAGCTCGGGGAGGAGTTGAGTTTACTATATTATGCCTCCATTGTCTACTGTTCAGTCATCATTCTAAACTCTTCATATTAAGACGCTGCTGCCGCGGAAAGGACGGTCCACCACCGTCCCTCTGAACCTCCCCCAAAGCCCCTATTCAAGGAGGGCGCGCCCGGGTAGCACCGCCTCCATTCCGCACGTGCCCACTGCCCACACCCCTTCCTTCCCCCCCCTCCGCAAGTCGGAGGGACTCTCCCTTCCTCGCTCTCTCGTTGCCGCGAGGACGGCGCTCTATTTCCGGCAGCGCGGGACCGGGCGCTTCCGGCCAAGCGCTACTTCCGGGGGCAGGCTTCCGGCGGGGGCTGGGCTGCAGGGGCATAAGAGGGTTGCTGAAGGTGAGCGAGGAGGGATAGCCATCCTTGGCGGGTGGGCAGCTGAGTAAAGCCGGCGGGAGTGGGTGGGTTGCGTTTTCTTTCTCTCTCCCCCCTCGCCTGTCTGTGTTGTCCCTTCTAACAGCGGTAGGTTCAATGCTCTTTCCCGGGAAGAGGGTTTGCAAGCGTACTTACTTTCCGATTCTCTTTGAACACGCAACTATAAGCTAGCGGGCGTGAGCGTTCTCACGTATGTACGTGTTGTATCCTGTCATGGCTTGCACATAGAAACAACAATGTCCGACATCATTTGCGGTGATATAGCAGTACGAAGTGATAGCATAAGGTTGTTTCCTCAAGTGAGGGAAGTGCTATGTCGTGTTTTGTTGTTGTTTAATAAGGTCATGAGATTGAGCTTTACAATTTTGACCTGTTTGTTTAAAAAAAAAAAAATAGGGCTCACTTCGGGGTAAGAGGACAGGGGACTGTAATCTTAAACTGACTTTTTGTTTAAATAATACTAAGAACTGGCCTATTCTTCCAGTAATTCTTTTCTGTTTTTCTGGCATGATTCTTCATAGGCTTTAAAAATGTTCTCTAAAATGCCATTTCAGTTTTCCTTACCTTGTTGCTTGCCTTGTTTTCTGCTTTCCTAGATTGTGACAATGGCTGGTCGCAGAGCTGCTATAAAAGCAATTGACTGGGCAGCATTTGCTGAGCGAGTGCCTCCCAATCAGAAAGCCCAATTCATTGCCCTGAAATCACGCAGTGATGCTCTCTCAGCCAAGTGAGTATTTCTGAGTGAGGAAAGAGCACTTTGAGTAAAAGAATAGTATGACGTCCAGCCTTTTTCTATCCATATGTTTCTTCACTTGATGGTAGAGCTTAAGCGATCTCTGTATTAGACAGATTTGATGGGTTATATGATCCAGTAACCTGGTTGGAATGTAATACTGTAATATTTTGCTTAGAATGAGAAAGAGATCTTAGCTATCAGGATTACTTAGTTTATTTAATGAGTGAAATAAAAGAACACCAAAGCCTTTGTTGCTTTAAAAGGACTTTGTCAGCAAGTAAATGTAGCATTTGAAATACGGTAAATATGAGAATTATTGGATCCCTCTTAGTCTCTATTGCTCAAGTACATGTCAGCAATCTTACAGGACTCATACCATTGTATCAGAATAGGTGAGAAAGTTAGTAGCACTAATTAACTACACTTGAGTGGATGATGCGAAGAACAAGAGAGATGGGTATAAAAATAAAAGTAGTCTGTTGTGTCCAGTACTTTTAATGTATTTTTTTCTTTCATTTAAATAGGCTTGCTTCTTTGCCAGAGACTCCCCCAGCCATTGACTGGGCGTTTTACCGGACTGCAGTTGCCAAACCTGGTCTGGTAGATGAATTTGAGAAGAAGGTGAGGCTATGTTGTGACTCTTTCTGTGTTTTTCAATCTAAATGGTCTCTGGATGTCATGGAATATAGAAGTCACATTGGTTATAAAGCTGTTTGCTGGCAACTTGCTGGACCATATTAGTAGGAGTGTTATAGCTGGGTAATTAAGCTTTAGTCATATCTTTATTCTGCTGAATTGTTAGTATATTTCTCTCACTCTCTGTGCCACCACACAGAGTAACTATCAGCCTGAAGGACTAACTATCAGCCTGAAGAAAATACAAGTCATGGGCCAGGGCGTGGGCTCATCTCCCTCTATTACCATCTCCATGTAAGAATTGGAGGTTGTCCATGAATTTGTGTACCTTGGCTCAACCATCTCTGACACTCTTTCCCTAGACGTTGAGCTGGATAGACTCATTGGCAAAGCAGCTACCATGTTCTCAAGACTCACAAAAAGAGTATGGCTCAATAAGAAGCTGACAGCATACAGCAAGATCCAGGTCTATAGAGCCTGTGTCCTGAGCACACTCCTGTACTGCAGTGAATCCTGGACCCTTCATGCACGGCAGGAGAGAAAGCTGAACACATTCCATATGCGCTGCCTCTGACGTATTTTTGGTATCACCTGGCAGGACAAAGTTCCAAATAGAGTAGTCCTAGATCGAGCTGGAATTTTTAGCATGTATACACTACTGAAACAGCGACGCCTACGTTGTCTCGGGCATGTTGTGAGAATGGCTGATGGTCGGATTCCAAAGGATCTCCTGTATGGAGAACTAGTGCAGGGAAATCGCCCCAGAGGGAGACCACAGCTGCGATACAAGGATATCTGAAAGCGGGATTTGAAGGCCTTGGAAATGGATCTCAACAGATGGGAAAACCTGACATCTGAGTGTTCAGCCTGGAGGCATGTGGTGCATCACAGCCTCTCCCAATTTGAAGTGACCCTCGCCCAGCAGGCTGAGGCAAAGAGGCAGTCACGAAAGCAGCAAAACCAGGGAGCTAGATGGGGTACAGATTGTACTTGTCCTAAGTGTGGAAGGGATTGTCACTCTTGAATTGGCCTTCTCAGCCACACTGGACGCTGTTCCAAGTCCTCCATGCAGAGCACGACACCATAGTCTCTCGAGACTGAAGGATGCCTATGATGATGATGTGCCACCAGCCATTAGTAATAATCTTTTACTGCTTTTTTTACCCTATAAAATTTAAATGTGAAATAATACTTATTCTGTTTTGTATTTTTTATTTGTTGGTTATAAATTTAACACATATGTGTCTCAATATAAAGAGAATTTTTTCATGTATACTCTCATTGTAACCCTTGCTCATCTTTGTGCTTTGCAGTCATATTCCAGATTTCTGGTTTCCTGATTGGTACTTATTTGGGGGCGGGTTTTTTTAAATTGTTGCCTTGTTCTGTAGAATCCTAGCGGATTTTGAAACTTGAACCTTTGTGGCTTTCTGTGCTAGAATGTTTTCTTATGTTGAACCAATACTAAAATAAAGTCTGTACTTCAGATAACAGTCTAAATTCTGGGGTCCAAGTCATATATTCAGACTATTTGGCAAATTTTGTTTTGGAGGTTTGTTGAAATAATTTGAAAGATGTTTTGAAGTTGGGAGAAAAAGGCAGCAAGGAAAAAAGGTTTTTGTTGGCCTGACATGTTAAGATATTTCTGGCTTTTTCTGTTGAACTACATAAAATAATATAGTCCTAGCATCAGATAGAAATGATGCAAGGTTTTATTTTAAGAAGAATCACTGGAAATAAATTTGCTGATCCTTTTCTCTCCATTATTTGTAAGTAAGTCTATATAATTTGGGTGAGATTGAAGAACATTAGACTTGAATTGTAACAGGGTAGGAAGGGGCACACAGAAATTCTGGATCCAGGTCTCATGGTTGGATTTCTGCCTAAAGGGCAGAGAAATAAATATATGAGAGTGCAATCCAGATGACATCAGGTCCATTAAATGCAAGCATTGCACTAAGTGCAATAGGGTTATCTAACTCTTTGAATCTACAGATATTGTATGTTCTTAACAGCTACTTACAAATGTCTGTCCTTGGAAGTGACCAAGCTAACTTGGTAATTCAAATGCCTTGTGTCAGTCTAGGTAGCTCACTACTTTAGACTTGAATCTGTCTGGATCACTGTTAGGTCCTATTTCAGTAAACTGCATGTAATGTGCTGTGCCACAGACGCTCTCTGAGGAAAGAGGATCCAGGCAGGGCTTCATAAGAGAGGTGAACTGGTTTCAAATGGAGTGTTAACAAAATATCATGCTTCCTCCAAAATAAGACAGGGTCTTATATTAATTTTTGCTCTAAAATGCATTAGGGCTTATTTTCAGGGGATTTTTTTCATGTATAACAATCTACACCTATTCAAATACAGTGGTGCCCCGCATAGCGAGGTTAATCTGTTCCGGATTAACCCTCGCTATGTGGAATCGTCGCTAAACGGGTAGGGAAAAGGTATTGAAACGCATTAAACTTAGTTTAATGCGTTCCAATACCTTGCTTACTTACCTGTTCAGCGAGGATTCCCCTTGCCGGCAGCCATTTTCGCGCCCTCGCTAAGCGAGGGCAGGGCGTGAAAACGGCTGCCGGCAGCCATTTCCGGGCTTCCGGCGGCCATTTTGGAGCCGCCGAACAGCTGTTCGGCGGCTCCAAAATGGCCGCCGCAATACCCGATCTTCGCAATGCGGGTTTTCCCCATTGCGAAGATTGGGTATGTTTCCGTATAGCGATCCCGAAAAAGGGATCGCTATGCGGAAACATCGCTATACGGTGCACTCGCTAAGCGAGGCACCACTGTATAGTCATGTCGTCATCTTCTGGTTGCTGCACAATGGTGGAGGGCAGGGTTTCATTTAACTGGGGCTTATTTGTGAGGTAGGGGTTATATTATGAGTACCCTGAAAAATCATTCTAGGGTTTATTTTCAGGTTAGGTCTTATTTTAGGGGATACAGTGTAGAAGGCAGCATAGTTACATTTTCCCTGTTCACATTTTGCAGTTTAAGGCACTCAAGGTTCCTGAGCCTGTGGATACCCAAACAGCTAAAATAGATGTGCAAGAACGAGAGGCGGTAAGTAATCTGTTTCTCCCCCCCCCCCAGTTATATGGAATTACAGGAGAGAATATAGGTGGTGTGTGCAAAAAAAGAATCTACAGGGGTGGGGGTGGATCTTGGTCGAGTTTATTGAAACATAGTAGCTGATTACAGATTTCCACAAGTATCAGTATGGCAGATGGGGCTGGGCATCATTTTCTATTTCATCTCTTTCTCCATCTGGCTGAAGTCAGTTATAATTTGAAGGGTTGCAAAGCTGTTTTTGATGAAGATGAAAGCTTTTTCCTTTCTCCTGCCCAGTCCCAACAATTTGTAATCTTGCAGTTTAAGATTGAGGAACAAAATAAAGAGCTGTAAAAGTGGATAAAAATCAATGATTTTAAAAAATCAAATTGAATAAATTTAAAAAATAAATACTTTTTATTTAAATTGTAAAAAAAAATCCAATTTTTGTTATTCAAATTAAAGCCATCCAGAAGCTGTAATGTGTCTGCAAAATTGGAGAAAGCATAACAATTTCCTTTAAAAAACACTGTGGATTCTAATTATGCTATATGTGCAACTGCTGTGAGGGATAACTTGGGGTTGGTTCACAAGCTTGGAAAGGGCTCGTGTATTTGCTATTGCATATGTGAAGTCACCGTGTATGTAAGATGTATACATGACTGTAACTGGTGCTTGGGAAGCTTCTACACAAGAAAGGTGAGGATAGGAATTGAGTATATCCTATGCATATTTTATATACATGCCTGCTTAAGGGTGTATACTTTGCTACATGCAGTCTTTTTGGCTATGTGAAATGCACATAAGGTGGGTAAAATACGTAATCTTATGTAAAACTATAACTTCTAGGTTTAACTATACTTGGCATGAAAGAGCAAACCTACCCAGCAAGATTTTTAGAAACATTAGGTGCCTTGGCTCTATATTTTGCTTTAATGTTGTGAGTGTATTTCCAAGAGGTACAGTCTTGAAAACAGGTACGTAGCTAGCCTTATTCTCAGATGGCAGACATGCTATGCATCATCATCAGATTGTAGGACCTGTGCTTGAAGCTTTAGAATCTCCCAGACTTTTTGTTCCACTGGTATAGCTTTTGAGAGTCTAGGATCACCTTGGTTTTAGGAATGACTGTCATGGAAAGTCGCATTGTATAAACTTAAGTAATTTGTTCTCTTGCAGGCCAAGGATGCTGCTGCTTTTATACAAGCGTCTAAAGAGCGTGTTGTGAAATATGAGAAGGAGGTAAGCTAGCTGCAAAGAGGCAGCTATACCAATATGACTTATGCTGGGAACTGGGCAGGGGGAGTGTATCCCTGTTGGTTCTGGTGGACCTCTCAGCAGCTTTCAGTACCATCGATCGTGGTAACCTTCTTGGCTGTCACTCAGGGATAGGATTTGAAGGCACTGTTTTACAGTGACTCTGGTCTGTTCTAGAAGGGAGAACTCAGAAAATGGTGCTGGGCGACACCCGTTCATGCCGTAGCCATTGGCCTTTGCTATTCCTCAGGGTTCTATTTTGTTTCCCATGCTATTCAACATCTACATGAAACTACAGGGAGAAACTGTTTGTAGTTTTGAGATTCAGTGTCACCAGTATACTGATGACACCCAACTCTTACCTCTGCTTTCCACTGAGTTCCAATGAAGCTGTTTTAGTTGTAAACCAGTGCTTGGTGTCAGTAGTGATCTGGATGAGGGCAAACATATTGAAACTTAATCCAGACAAGATAGAGGGGGTCCTGGTCAATAGGAAGGCAGATGAGAGAATAAGGCTGCAACCTATGCTCGATGAGGTTACACTCCCCCTGAAAACACAGATCTTCAGCTTGGATGTACTCCCGGATTCAGCCCTGAGCCTGTATGCCCAGGCTTCAGCAGTGGCAGGGAGTGCTTTTGGACAATTAAAGCTGGTGCACCAGTGGTGCCTGTTTTTTGAGATGTCCGATTTGGTTACAGTCACACATGCCATAGTTGCTGCTCAGGTGGATTACTGTAACATTCTGTGTGGGTCTGTTTTTGAAGACAGTTTAGAAACTTCAGCTGTGTCAAAAGGCAGCTGGCAGATTGCTGTTGGGGCTGGTTATAGGGAGATATAATGTCCTTGCTGCAACTGCCCTGACTACCAATCCATTTCTGTGCCTAATTCAAAGTGCACTTTATTACCTGTAAAATCAAACTGTTTGAAGGACCATATCTTCCCAATCTTTTAAGACCATCAGAGGAGGCCCTCCTCTTGGTCCCATTGCAGGCACGTTTGATGGAGACATGGGAGAAAGCCTTATTTGTGGCTGCTCCCAGGTTGTTAAATGCTCTCCATTGGGCGGTTAGGTTGGCCCTTCTGCCATAACCTGAAGAACCAACTCCTCAGGCAGGCTTTTAATAACCATAACTCAGTCTCTGGATGGTGGTTTTTAGCTAAGCAAGTTTTCTCCCTTGTATTTTTAATTTTACTTGTGTTAACATTGTGAGCTGCCTTGAATTCCCTTGTCAGGGGAAAGGCAGCCTACAAATAATACAGTACATAAATAAGTAATGTATTCTCATTATTTTAAGAAATGCATTTTATAAAGTATTAATGATTGTGTTATTGTCTCTTCTTCTTCAAGCTTCAGAAATATAAAAATATGGTTCCTTTTGAGAACATGACCTTGGAGGAATACTATGAGGCATTTCCTGAAACAAAGATGGATAAAGAGAAATATCCATATTGGCCACATAGGTCGACTGCTGAGTGGTAGATACAGGCTGTCTAAAAGCACTCTGCAGTGCCCATCATTCTTCGGAAACCTGTCCAATAAAGTGATTGTTCTGGATACTTAGAAACTGGTCTGTATTACTGATCTTGCGTCTGAAATGTTTCAGTGCTTGCCTGAGGTATAAAGCTGACTGAATTCAATGTAGGCTCATCGAGAGTTGCCTTAGCCCTTTGTTTTGCAGCTTTGAAATCCAGAGGAGCTCACCTAAAAGCATTGGTCTTCTCACATTCTAATCTGGCCTTGAATATCCTTGGGTCACTTGACTGATCTTGCAGAACTGTACTGTGGGTGAGTGAGATGTGACTTATGAAGGAAGGGAAGGTGAAATGTACTATCTTACATCAGTAGTTGATGTGTTATTTAGGCACAAGGAGGAAGATAATACCTGTATTTTAGTAATCTTGGAAAGATTTTCCATATTAAAGCTATAGGCTTGTGAATACTTAGCAGGAATCAATAAGAATAATTATGCACTGTCAGGTTGGCTCTGTCCTGTGGTGACCCTTTCTAGGGTTTTCTATGAATGGTATACAGTACCTAGAAATGGTTTTCCATTCCCTTCTGGGGACACTCTGGGATGCTGCAGCTTGCGCAGGGCTACAGAGGCTGGTTCTCCTTCTGGGAGGTATAGTCAGGAAATTGAACTCCCAAATTCTAACTCCATAGCCAGATACCCATCCATAACTCCCATTAAATCAATGTGGTATGATGATTCTAACAGGAAGATCTAAACCTTTGGAGTAGTTTATTTTAGGAAAAGCATTTGCCTTCATTCCTGTTTTGGTAATGAAAAGCAATGAAATGATTTTGAATTGCTCTAAGCAGTTTTAAAGACCTTTCTTAGTCTAAAAATCAAGGGAAGGCAAAGTTGCATCTAGAGGACAAATACTGCCCCTTGAGGATTCTGGGGTGTGTGATTTGCCATTTTGAGGACTTTTCCCTTGACACCGAAATGGGTGAAGATGCTGCCTGGTGTCTGCAAGACTCTGGGCTGCACTTCACCCACCCCAAATTGGATCCCACTTTGTCAAAACTGTACTGAAATTCAATTTATTAGCCGAGATCTTCAGGCTTTATACCTTTTTCACATCATAACATGCAAGTTAGGTAATACATGGCAAAGGATTCTGGAACATATTCCAGTATATACTGAACATATTCCAATACATATTGGAATAATATACAGTGGTGCCTTGCTTAACGAGCGCACTGTTTAACGACGAATCCGCACAGCGACGTGTTTTTTGCGATCACTAATGCAATTGCATTGCAATGTTTAGATAGGCTAAACATCGCATTGCGATGATCAGTAAGCGTTTCATTTACCAATCTTTGCATTGCGATGTTTAGAAAACAGCTGATCGATGGTTCCAAAATGGTCACTGGATCAGCAAAATGGCCACCCGCAGCGTTTTCACGCCCTGCCCTCGCTTACCGGGCAGCAAAAATGGTAGCTGGATGGGGGAATCTTCACTTACTGTACCTGTGAGTTTTTCCCCCATAGGATCGCATTAAACGGAGTTTAATGCGTTCCTATGGGGTTTCACTCCGCATAGCGACGAATCCGGATAGTGACGTTAATCCTGGAACGGATTAACGTCACTATGCGGGGCACCACTGTATATTGTTCACGTGTGGGCCTCTTTGCCATTACCAGTTCTAAAATGTGACTTATGACCATCCTTACTTACGATCAATTCAACTTACAAACAGCTCCGGTCACAAAATTTTGCTTCTACTTGCGACCGGAGCTTCCACTTAGGAACAGAAAAAGGCAAGGAAAAAAGGCAGGACATTCGAATTGCTAACTTTAGATGGGAAAGAGGCTGCTTCTTTGTAGCTCTTTCACCCTGGCAGTTAGAGAGTGTGCGATCCAAGGAGGTTGCCTGCTAAGGTATGGTGCTGCTTTATGTTTTAAAAAAACTGTTCTTGGTATTTTTGTAGCGTGGTTTTCGGCTGGGGGGTTATGTTTCTGTGCTGTGATGGGTCTTGGGGGGTTGGTTGCTTTTTGGTTCTCGCCCCCCCCATTTCCGATGGGGGTTGGTTGGTTGCTTTTTGGAGTGTTTTTTCCGATTTTTGATGGATCTTGGGGGGTTTTTTTGTTCCCCCAACTACCAATGGGTCTTGTGGGGTTTGGTTGTTTTTTGAGATTTCCCCCCCCCCCCCCTTTTCAATGTGTCTTTCATGCTTCTGTTGCTTTTTGCTTTGTTCTCTTTGCATTTTTGATCTGCTCCCTGTGATTTCTGTGCATTTCCTTTGTTTGTTTTTAATACGGTAGGGAATACAGAAGGTAAAAGGCAGTGGGGGAGGGGAAAAGATTTAAAGGATAGGAAAGAGTATACAATCATCCAGTCTATTCATATTTCAATGAAAAATCAACTTTCTGCTTTTTAAAAACTATTTGATTACCCTCCAACTATCAACTTACAGTTGTATTTTAGTTTAAATCTAAGTTACTCCAACACTATCAGGAAACGGAGACCATTTGTAAAATACATCTCCTCGTTCAATTTCCTTCTGCCTTGGACAGTCATTCAGCACACCTGAAAAAGTATCCATTTCTGTCACTTCCATATTTTCTCAATATGCTAATCTTGTTTCTGTGTCTTTTTTCTTCCAATTTTTGGAGGAGAAGGATGAATCCAGGACAGTAAACCAATTTTTAACATAACATTTTCTGACTGCAGTAGCTAAATAGCTCCCTGGGTAACTCTTTATCCCATCTGTGTTACCTGGCATCGCACTCAATAAATGCAGTTCTGGAGTTAGTACAGTTTCATTTAACTGTTGTTTAACATCTGATAACTTCTCTTTCATCTGGCTGAGATGCTTATTTACCTGCTGAAATCCTGTTATTATTATCTTTTGCATATTAGCCTGCCATTCTTTATCTGATTTTTGTGCCCCTATTCCCAAATTTTGAGTTTGGGCAGACAAGGTCCCCAACATTTGATATTTTAATTTTTCACAGGCCATTTCAATCTTTTCACTGAGTAGGGTCTGTATAAATAATACTATATCCTTAACCAAAGTCGCCAACCCTCCAATATCTTTCCGAAGTTTCCACTATTTTATCAACAAACCAAACCCACAATCATAAACCTTCCCTAGGTACTTCCTGTCATCCTTACACTGATATTATAGTATAGAAATCAACTTTTAGCCCAACAATTTAAATTACAGCCATGGCAATATTATCAGAGTTCCACACAGTCCAGCAAAAAAGAATCCAGAGTAAACAGCAGACAGTCTCTCCAGTAGATATCCTTATAATCCGTCAAACTCCAGTCCTGGTTTTCCTAGCTCCTCAGTCTAATTGGTTGCATCTTCCCGCTGATGGTTCACAATCCATTTTCTTGCTTCCAAAAGCTTATTCCTCCTCCAGAAAACCAGCAAGCTTCTATTATCAGAGTCCCACACAGTCTAGAAAGAAAGATCCAGGCTAAACAGCATTCACAAAGTTTCAGTCTCTTAAAGCCTGACCAGTGGTATTTCACTCTGGGATTTTTTCCAGAAACAAAAGATTTTTCCCTCTCACTCTCTCTTTCGGCCTTGAACCAACCTGCTGTTTAAGAATTCATTTTTGAAGAAGCAGACTGGTAAGCAAAACTCGCTGCTCCTTATCTTCTTTCAGCCAGGTATTTTCACTCTAATTTCTTTTTCATCTTAGTGGGGTTGTTCATAAATCAAAGGCTTCAACTTGCTTTAATATATATTTTCAATGCCGTATTACTTGTTCTCCTCTCCTCAGGGGGTGGAGTTGCTCACAGCTCTCTGCCAAGATGGCACCCGCATCAGATCCATGCTCGGGCGAATTTTCAGAGGGGAGAAATATCAGATTGCTGCCCAATCTTCTTCCTTCTGATGCTCACCAACTGCTTCAGAGAGACCTCCCCTGGTCTCCCCTTTGATCCCCCATTTCTAGAGGAATCCCAGACCAGGTGGTTCCAGCTTTTCGCTGGAGCTATTCCCGGGAGCTGCTGGCTGCACCGCAATGAAGCTCCGCCTCTTATTTCTGTGCATTTCCGACCTGGTCCCTTTGTTCTCTGTGCATTTCCAATCTGCTTTGTTTGTTTTCTGTGCTTTTGCAATGGGTCCTGCATGCTTCCCTTGCTTTTTCCTTTGCCTTCCGTGCATTTCCAAACTTGTCCTTTCGTTCTCTGTGCATTTCCAATCTGCTTTGTTTGTTTTCTGTGCTTTTGCAATGGGTCCTGCATGCTTCCCTTGCTTTTCCTTTTTTCCCCCTCTTCGGCCTGAAGGGATTAATCTCATTTCCAATGAGTCTTGCATTGATTTTTTTTGGTGATTTTTTTTCTTTGGCTGGAACGGATTAATTGCATTTCAGTGCATTCCTATCAGAAATGATGCTTCAACTTATGACCATTTTGATTTATGACCATTATTCTGGAGCGGATTATGTTCATAAATCGAGGCACCACTGTAGTGGAATCAGTATCCACAGTTTCACTTATCTGTTGCCTGAGAAAAATAAAACTGCTCAGAAATACCCATTCCCAAGGTAATATTGCTAGGACTGGCCTCTAGATGGAACCAGAGACTGCTATATACAGGTGGCTTAATGGAAATGCACTCATGGCTTAACCGAAATGCACTCATGGCTTAACCTCTCCTGGTGAAATGGAGGAGCAATGGGGAGGCATCAGTTGCTGGTTTCAAGGAAGCCTGCCTTGCAAACAGGAGGGTGGGAAACCCAGTCCTTTGGCAGGACTGGGCCAGGGCTCCCTCCACCATGGAAGAACACCAAAGAAACTGGAAGTAAGTGCTTTGCTTAACTGTTGTTTCTGGCATCCATGTGTGTGTGGGGGGGAGGGGAGGCTTGGAACCAATCACCCACAGATACCCAATCCTACTGTATTTAAGAACACAAGCAATGTTCCCCTCTGGCTGTGTATTGTTTTCTTTAATGAAAAATTGCTGGTAAACCTCAAATTGAACTCCTAAATTCTGACTCAAATTGTTGGAAACAAAATAGACACCAAGAAATGACATTTCTAATACCGTTTTTGTAGGAAGCACAGTTGTAATTTATAGGACATCTGTTCTGGAGTGCAGTTAAATATTTGAGGTAAAAAAGTGTAAGGGTGGAAGCTAATGCAACTTGCGATCTAAATTGCTTTAATGAAAAATTCCATGGTAAGTGCTTTAATCACTCTGCTTACTCTTGGGACCAGCTTTTCATTCTTCTGGTAACATGAGTAGCAATAGCAAGATGTGATCAAACCAGATAGATAGATAAAAATGTGCAGACTGCATTATGATTACAGCCTAGCTCACAATGTTTTGTTTTATCTTGTTTTCTTCCTGGTTGATTTCTTGGAAAAACTGTTTTCTGTAGCTAGACAGCTGTTGCAATTGCTTGTGAATGGTTTCAGGGCCAAACTATATTCTACATTAAAACACTGCAGATAGCTAAATATACTATTCTTTTTTCAAAAACAGGTAACTATGTGCTCTTGCTTGGGACTATGTTGTGGAGATGGAGGGGATCCATCTTCCCCTCCGTTGAGTGAACTCCAGTATTACAAAAAAAGTCACACCACTACGTTGTGGTGGCAGGTGGATGGAAGGGGACTGGTCTCCATCTATGTTCATAGAGGTTTCCCTTCCCAGCTTTTACCCCTTCCCCAGATTTTTCAACCTTTCTAATTTTTCTAAAAACTTTAAAATAATTTAAAATGGATAAATCATTTAAAATATAAAAATAGAGAGTGGAGAGGTTGGTTTGGGACTATGTGCGCTTCTGTGTAAAAGAGGGCTTTTCAACTGCACAGTATATTTTATGTACTGTAATTGGCATAGCAAAGTGACAGCAGCTCCAATATATCGCCTCACGTAATTCTGTGTCGTTATTGTATGACATAGATGACCAGCATTCCTTCCTTCGGAGGAGCAGTCGTCATCTGCCGTCTCACAGGGCACTGGGCGAGAGCCAGTGTTGCTGCCGCCTGTCAGCTTCCCCTGTGGGAGTTTGGCTCCTGACTCCTTGCAGGACTGGGCCCGTGCATCTGGCTGCTACCCACCCCCTTAACACCTGGCTCCAGGGGAGAAGGGACCTTTAAGCAGAGCCTTTTCAGCAAAGGGGCAGCATTGGTGGGGGGGTTGGTTGGTTTGGGGATTGAGAAATAAGGGTGAGGTCCATTCTTCTTGCCTAGAGAGATTCCTTTTTATTTGCCTGCCTGTTGCTGTCTGCTTGGGGTGGGGGTGGGGATGTGTCTTTTAAATAAGGAGGCCAGTGAGGGGGAGCAGGGAGCCATCATTGGCACAATACTGGGTAGAGGGAGATATGGGGAGAGGAGACAAGGAAATCAATAGGAGAGGGAACAGGATCCTAGTCACCCCCAAATTGTCTCCCAAATCAGACATTCTGGATACCCGTGGCAAAAGTCCCCCTGGGTTAAAAACACTGCTGCTGAATGCCAGGTCAGTAAAAGGGAAAACATCAGCCACTGTGAGCAGGAGAACAGAAGTGTGCCGTCCTCGAAGAATAAACAAGAGGAAACATGTGAAGGCTGTGCTGTAGGGAAGCTAATTAAACTGGACGATGAAGGAACAGGGAACACAAAAGCAGTGGAAGTGTTTCTAGCGGAGGGGAGACAGAAGCAAGCAAGGGAGGAGTTAGAAGGGTGGAGATGGGATGATATAAAAGAGGAGGATGAAAGGAGGTGTGGCCAGAGGAAGCTAGAGGAGAGCAGTGTACAGACGGAGGAGACAGGAGAGAGTAGAGACAGAATTGCCAGATTGATAAAGGACTTTCCCAATCTGATGACAGGAGGGGGATTGCTGCCAACTCCACCTGATCGGCATCTTAAGGAGAAGTGTGAGCCGAGGGAGAGATGGAATTGGGGAGTAACTTCTACTCTGGTTTCGGGGAAGGAGATCCCCTGTGGTACCAGCCCCTATCTCCCCAGGTTGGAGGGTGTGGTACATCCTTGTTGTGGGAAGGTGTGCTCAGTGCTGACAGCGCCAGTGCAGAACCCAGCAATCACCTCTATCCATGGAGTGCTGAAAATGTAAAAGGAACTAAAGATACTGAACATGTTAAAGTTAAAAGTTACAAGCTGTTGCCGGAGGTAGAGATGTTAGACCTGTTTGGTTTGGGAATTCCTGATGTTAAGAAAAATAAACAACCATTATTTGTACCTGTTGCTTTGTCTCCATCCATTCTTCCTGCCAAAACTCCAGGCCCGCCCCCTCTTGCAAAAGAACCCAATCACAGTAGCACCCAATGTGGGGCGGGCCAATTGGCGGGGCGAGAAGAAATGACAAGAATGATGAGAACGATTGAAAGGCAAGAACGGATGATAGAAAACTTAACCGAACAGCAAACAATGTTAACTAGAAGGATGATGAGACAGGAGACTGACGAAGATAAAGGAATAAAAAGTAATGTGGTTATAAAGAATGGCTTAGTGGCAGGACCTGCACCCATACAAATCCAGAAAATGAGTGCAAATGATGATCCCAAGGCGTACCTACATACATTTGATAGGGTAGCGGTGGTGGCAGGCTGGCCAAAAGAACAATGGCAGAGGTCCAGGCAATGTGCCATTTTCAAAAGAACCAAAGAAGTTATTACAGATGATGAAACTGCAATCAATGTCACTAACTCTTAACAGAACATTCTACTTCATCCACTCTCACCCACCAATCAGATTTAGACAGATTCTTGTTTATCTAGAACCTAAACACATAACAAAAGAAAGACAGGCAACTAAAATTTCCCACATGCCCATTTTTAACAGTTGAATACTAATTATTATTATTGACTATTAACAGTGTCTTTTTACCAGGTAGGTATGCTGTTCAATTACTAATACTTTCCTTTTGAAATATTGTAGATGCTTGAAAAATGGGCATCTATTTTTTCTTAGAATTCAGCACCAAACTGTGCTTGTGTAATGCTACATAATGAAATAATATTTGGTAGTGATAACAGAGGAGGGATAAACTTGCTCCTCATCCCATTTTAGTGCCAGTCCACGTTTAATCCTCACACCCACTTCAGGTAATTTTTGAAAATAAAAGCAAATGTTCTTGGGCACACCATTCATGAATCTCTTGGGCCTACGTTGAGACTTCTAGATGTAAAAAATGTCTGTGTGGCTTGGTCCTCTGATACCAATCATGATAAAAAGTGGCAAAAGTCCTGGTTTTCCATGCTTTTACAAGCAGCTCCCATAGATGACAATGATGGCAGCAGCAACAACAACAATCTTGCAGAGCAGGAAAGGACTCTGTGGATCATGGAGCCCAGCCCCTATCAAGAAGGCACAGTGAGGAACCCCACCCTCTGGCTCCCCGGCCACATACTTAAACCACTGAGCTATCCTGCAGACATTTCACTGGTACGTATGCAGTATGTATTTGCATATATTTCACTTTGTACTTCAGTTAGAGTTCAAGCGGAACATGTTGCTCTGAAAGGAACTTTTAATTTTAGCACTAATCTGCTTAAACAAAAATAAAAGCCCACAACAACCGTCAGATCCCAGACGTGAAAGCTTTCGAGAATTCAAAAATAAAAGCATTTAGCAGAGAATACCATTTTGAATGGGTTTCCTCAAGATTTTAAAAATTTATTCTTAAGGGAGTTGATTTCCCAAGTGGGTTAGCAGCAGATGCCCAATGTTACATTGGACGTTTTAAATGTATGTAGGAGAAAAGGGGATGAGCAGTGGTGGTTGGCAGAAAGTTCTCTTGAAATGTTAGCCTCAGCTAAATGGTTCCTCCAGTTCCCCCCCCCCCCAAGCAGCGCACTGCCCAGATCTGAACCCATTTGCTTTCCTTAGTTTGTCTGCATCTCCAGCTTCTGGAGTTGTTGCAGATGAGAGGTAACTTAACGTGTAATTGACATTACAGTGGTGCCTCGCAAGACGAATTTAATTTGTTCCGTTGTTAATGTCTTGCGAAAAATTCATCTCGCAAAGGGTTTATTAAGTGCTCTTTAAAGCCATACATATTGTGCAGATGATTTCAAAAATTTCAATCAAAAAACTTTAACTCTTTAAACATCATAGAAAAATATTTAAAAATCAGCAAACATGAGACAGGAACAAAAAATGGAAAACATTCGTCTTGCGAAGCACGGCCATAGGAACATTTGTCTTGCGAGTCATCAACCCCATTGCCAAAACCATTTGTCTTGCGAGTTTTTTGTCCTGCGAGGCATTTGTCTTGTGAGGCACCACTGTCATAGGTTAATGTCAGCTGCACAGTTTTACAAGCAACCCTGATAGTTTCTCCTGCCTTTTCCTTTTTTTTTCTTTTTAATTTTTCATGCCACCAAAGGTAGTGTGTATGTTGAAGTGGGATGTCTATACTGAATACAGCATAGGAATGGGCCCTGGGGCTGAAGGGTGAGTAGAGGAAGGAAGAGCTAAAGCCTAGGGTGCATGCAAGATAGTACATTTTAAAAAACATTCAAGATAAATTGTGCTGCTCCAGTTACCTGAATGCATGGGTGAACAATGTTATGTTGCAAGTCTGCTGATCAAAGGGAAACATACAGAAGTGCAAACTGCATGATAAAGTCAGGTGAAAAGCTTGGAACTGCATCATCAGAGGAAATAGGAATGGACTGCTTCTGGACTTTTCTTCATTGGCCCTAAAATACAGTCAGTAAGTTAGACACCAAATTAAAACCGCATTTAAGCTGAAGACTTGTAATCGCATCACTTCAATAACCCACCACAACCGCTGAAGTTTGATTTGTCCAGATGACAAGTGCAGCTTCTCATTCAGACACTCACCTGTGCTTGTTCTTCTCCATCATAACAGGCAAGTAGCTTGGCTTTGCAAACAATTACATTCAATTCCACATTGTTATATGCCTAAGGAAAATCAAGTATGGATCTTACCTGGAAATACAGTGAGAAGGACATAAAAGATAAGAGACTTCCACATCTTTCACTTTTCTCTGATTAACAGCAAAAGATTCAGCAGGTTCTGTGAGAAGCCAGTTAGTGAGGCATATCAGACCAGTGAGTTTTAAATGTTGCAACAGTGAGGTATATGCCTTTGATCAATATCAAGTGTGAAAGCTATTGGACTTTCAAGTTGCTTGATATTAAGAGCTGGTTTTAAATGCAAAGGGGAATAGAGTTCCTAGCACCTTCATCTCAATCTATGGTACAAAGGAGCACTTTAGGTCAACTTGGGCTTTTTCTATCCTTAGTCTTTGCACCTCATCTAATTATTGATTGCATAGAAATAAAAGCAATCTGAAAAGTGAGTGTGTTGAACACTCCATCTCTCTGATTTGCAATATACGTATATAAACCATGGGGGAATATGATTCAGGGAAGAAGAAAGGAGCAAGTGGTGGACAGTTCTGGCAGGCACCCACATCTTTAATGGAAAATTGGAAGTTGCTCTGTTTTTGTTTGGATAGTACAGTTAATGAAAAAACACTGCACATTCTCTGCAGTTCTTGAAGAAGGATCCTGTTGTCAGTACCCAGAGCTTCCAGTTGATAGATAATGATGAAGAAGATACTTAAACCAATGGTTTAATTCCGGAAGATGTTACATTGAGGCAGAAGGTTATGGAAAGTGAATAATCTCAAAGCCATTCCCTTATGTTTTGACAAATTTATTTATTGATTTGATTTGATTTTTATCCTGCCATTCTAGACAATGTCAACTAGTTCCTTTGCATTATCATCCCCGTTCTCATCATTGATAGAAATATTATGCCAGTCAGTGTGGAGTAGAGTGGTCACACACACAAGATATTGTCATGAGAAGGTAAAGGCATTAACTGTTCACTGGGTCATGTCAAAGACTGCCGTGGATATGAAAGAACTATATTAGCCAGAATCCTATTGTTTATTTACACTGGTGTAAATATAATAGCTTGAATTGCAGTAGCAAATTGCACTAATGAACCATTAACTGCTTGCATTCACTGTCAAACAATAGTTGTGCGACTTGACACATAACAGTTTGTTGCTGCAGTTCATGCCATTGCCTTCAGCACAAATGTTAATACCCAAGAGAATTCTGGCCATTATTCCGTATATTCCGTATGTGGAATAGTCAAGAATTCCGTATGTGGAATAGTCAAGACACACTGAAATTCTTACCCTGCTGATTCCGTTTCAGAGACAAGATAGAGGACAGGAAACCTATTGGGCTTCTCTCTTCTTTTCCATTTATTCAACAACAATTGTCCTCAGATTTTTAAAAAGTCACCCTTGAATCTGGATGATGAGGCCCTGAATAGACCAGACTTCAAACAGAGACTTGGAACTAAATGGGCCAGTGATTCACTTGGTATATCACATCTTTCTGTGTTCTTATGATGAGCAAAAGGACAAACACAGCAATCAAACCATAATCAGAGAGTATTGCTAGTGAATATTCCTTAGGTGAAGCTAATACTGTACCTGCATCCTATATTGATTCTGTCATAATAAACAGTCACATTTACTTAACAATTCCTTTTCCAATCTTTTATGGGCCGAGGGAAGGGATAGTGTGGATTTGTCCACACCCATGGAGAGAATACTACTCAGGAGCAATAGCAGATTAAAGTAGATTTACTATTAATAAACACTTAGGGCTTATTTATCTGCACAGAGTTATTTAGAGAAGCCTATCCTTAACTGAAGTTATAGGTTGTGTCAAAACTAAACTGAATTTATATCCAAATTTAGACAATTTATTTTTGTAATTATTGGATTTCATTTCATCTGCTGGAAAATGTCAAAGAGGGTTGTTGTTTCAGCAGCCCAGTTATTTTCTTAAAAGGCTTTGTTTGAAACTTGCCTTATACCCTCACTTTGCTGCTGGTTTCTTACTGTTTGTAGAGAATTTTGAATCAGAAGGAACAACAGAAAGCACTATTGCTGGACTGGGAGTGACAGGGTTGAGGAATGCAACACATGTATTAATTTCTCATTGATCATGAACGAAACAGTACACTGGCGTACTATCAGGATAAAAATATCCTGATTTCTGGATTGGAAAAATTAGAGAGTTACAGGGTGAGATCATTGGTTTCAGAATCTCCAGAGCATGTATAATGGGGCAAAGCCTATCTACTGGTTCTTTTGAAAGGGTTGTAGAAGGAGGATCCATGTCCAGACAGACTGCAATTTGCACTGGCTGGGCTATTTCAGCCTCCCGACAATTGTTGATTCTGTAGCCCAGAGACAATGAGGGGCTACTGGGAGATCACGGGGCAGTGGCAATTCCCCACCTGTGGGAGTACCAGCCTGCTCTATAAGGGCAGCCATTAAATCATATGGTGTTGTGGTAGCAGGGATTTCCAAATATACATCATCAGCGGTGCAGTGCATTTACAGTGTGTTGGGTTTACAGAGTACTGTAAGTCCTGTCCCAAAAGATTCAGATTCCTAACATTAGGGTTAAGAAGAAAAGATTGTTCATAGAAAAGAGGCCTATGCTGATTTCAAAAGGTAAAGAATAGAAAAGATGCATAGGAGAGTTTTCAACAGCCACAGATTTCTCAGATTTAAGTAGGGAAGGAAGAAGGGAATAATTCATTAAAGAATATGTCACACCCTTGCCTACCACACATTCTATAGGTGTTTCCAGTATAGAAGCATTTAGAGAGTGTGCAGAGGAGGGAGGAATTAAGGGAGCCATATCAATATTGGGTACTAGTCATTGTTTCAGATACAAGGGATTTGCACTTTCCAGAACTTGGGAACATTTCTTGAAAAAGTTTCTTGAAAAGCCCAGGAAACCTGCAACTAAAAGAGGTCTTTGTGACAGTCTACTGTGGAGGAACTTTTCCCTGGATGCTAAAATTTGAGGGCTGGCTGAAGCCTAGCTGCTGGGGACAACCTAGTGAAGCAGTGAAAGTCTGTGGATTATGGTCATTGTTCTGCAGATTGAGGAGTGGCTGGAATGAGCCGTTAAAGATGCTGCTGATGGCTGTAATTATGCTGATGAGTCCCTGAGGATATAGGCTATCAGAAGCAGAGTAGCTTTTTTGATTGTGCTGCCTTTGACTCTCTTTAAACTGGAAGGCTAAGAACTTCAGAGAGGCAGCCTGTTCTTTTGCTTTCAGGTTAATAAAATTATTAGCTGCAGAGGTAATAATTGACTGGGTTGCTTCTTTAATTCAAATTTTGTTTAATTAAATCACCAATTCTTTTCTCCAAACCATCAACAAACGGCCTGATAATCAGTCCATCAAAATGGGTGTCTGTGATGGCTGGAGTTTCTAAGCTTCTGGTTGTGGTGGGTTTTTCGGGCTCTTTGGCCATGTTCTGAAGGTTGTTCTTCCTAACGTTTCGCCAGTCTCTGTGGCCGGCATCTTTAGAGGACAGCTCCATATTATCTACAAGCTTCCATATTATCTACAAGCGTTCAGGACACACACAATGTTCACCAATGTATTGCTTGGAAGGATGTATTTGTGACCACAACAATACTTAATATAATATTTGCTTACGGTGAACGAGCAAACCATCCTAATTTGCAGGGTAAATTATACTGACCATGGTTCACCAAAGGCTGCCAAAAGAGCATCCTTCTGCTCTGGCAGAAGGGCACCAACCACAAGTTGCTCAATGTCTGTTATGTGGGTTACAAAGTTCAAAAATGGGTTCAAGTTTGCCACAAAATGCAAGAGGGTCGGTCCTTAATATCAAGAAACACTCTCCCCACATTACAGTATTATGTCCTGCAGCTGAAAAAGGCCTTGAACAGAAGCAGATCCTGGTCCAGTTGTACTTATGTACTCTCTCAAAGGAGTGAGTGAGAGGGTCAAGGGTCTTCACAACAACTATTCAGTTTTGAAGAGCCTGCTCCTGCTGCTGGAATAAACCAGCAGAAGGATGACTTTTTTTTGATTCAAGCTAAAGTCATGTGGACTTTAGCCCAAATCCAAAATGTTTGTGGCGGAGTGTGCGTCCTCTCCGCTGTTGCCACTGCCTCCTCAGTCTCTCTGCTGCTGCTCCTCCTGCCACCTCTTCTCGCCGATCAGGTGGGTCCTGTGAGTGGGTGGGGTGTGTGTGGGAAAACAGGAAGGGAGGGGGAAGAGGATGAGTGGGATAGGGGTGAAAACTGAAATAAGGGGGAAGGGGTGAGAGTGGGAGAGGACAGGTGCCTGAGCGGTGGGGTAGGTGGGTGGGTGAGCAAGCTGGCAAGCAAAAAGGTCACCAGGCGGGCAAAGGGGCCATTGGCTCTGTGAGGGGGCAAGCAAGGGAGGGTAGCCAGGTGGATGGGGGGAGAGCGTTCAGGAGGCAGTAGAGCGGGCAAGCAGAGGGGCAACCAGGGTGTGTGTGAGGGGGAGAGCAAGTGGGGGGTGGAGGAGCTATTGGGGGCAAGCAAGTGGTGTGTGTATGAGTGGGTAGTGCCAGCTGTTTTCAAAAATTCCTGCTTTCTGGTATAGTATTGTATTAGATGGTAGGATTTTTCTTTCAAAAAAGCAGATGGAGCAATCACATATGCGGAATCAGTTCCAATGAATTGATTCCACATCCACCCCAAAACAAATGGACCTCTGGCAGGCAAGCAGAACAACCCGCTCCCCTGGCACAGTGCTCTGTGTCTCAGGTGTACACTACAATTTAAGTTATTTTTTTAAAAAGGAGAATCTGGTTCCACTGTGGGTTTTATCAACAGTGGGTTTGAGGCCTGAGTTTCAGTTCTCTAATAATAATTGTTTATTTGTTCTTAGGGGAGAGTGGCACTTATTCTGGAATCCCCCTTTCCTCACCATATTCCTTTATTCCCTCTGGAATTTTCCCTCCTCTGTAGTGAGTGCCACAATTATCTACTTGGTTAATAGCATAATGATCCCCAGTAGGATTTACACATACAATCTCAATATTTGTTAACTCTTTTATAATAGCAATTTTCACTGCAGGCTGAGATTCGTGGGAGACGAATTCCGCTTTGGAACTAAGGGGAGACAGAGGAATAGTAGAAGTAGACACAGACAGAGAAAGTAGGTCTATGCTAATGCTCTTCCTAAGATACCCTTTACGTCCCTTTTCATTGCATAGCAATTACCGGTAATTGTATCCATTTGTTAAGTACATCTACTTATAGCCAACTTTTCATATTTTTACATTCAATAATTGGGAAAATGATACAGCATCTCACTAAATGCTAATATGATAATGGAACCAAAGATCTAACCATACATAAATTCCAGAGATATCTAGTCTTGATACTCTCATCACTCAATGGTCTTCCTTGAACTCCTCACCTCAGAACAATTATGGTAAACAATTCAATATTTTCCAAGTACAGATACAGTAAGGCTGGTTTCTACTTGTTTTTAGCAGTTGGTTCTTTTCCAAGTGTCCTCTAAGTAACTTCCAGTGTCTACCAGTTCGTAGTAATAGTTTAAGCACTGGGCACAGAGGAAACAACTATGCACAGGTCTTTTTGCATGCACACTGCATCACCCCTACAACCGTGTGTATTTTATATATAAATCCATGGTCTTCATGTTGTCCTTGGAACATCTTCATGCATTGCAAACTGTGAAAGCTCATGATAAAGTACATCCCCTAGTCTTAAAAGTGCTACAGTTCTTTGGCCTTTGTTTATACTGATTTTGTTAAACCTGCTGAATCAGAGTAAAATGGCGATTTCTTTGAATATTGTTGAATATTCCCAGCCAATTAACATTCCTTTCTCAGATCCAAGACTCTGCAAGTTACTACCTTAAGGCGACCCTAGAGATAGCTTTAGTCACAGATACTGTATATCAAAAATCATTACAATAATTTGCCCTAACTGTTATTGATTTACTAGTTTGACCTCATGCTTGTTACAATAATTAAATTAGGCTGCAGCATAACACCAATAACGCCAACAGTTTCTATTCTATTAGGAGGTGGCTGCTAATTCTTGCTGTCAAAAAGGCAAAAACCCAGCATAGTTACTGATTTATTTATTTATTTATTTATTTGATTTATATTCCCGCCTATCTAGTCTTGTTAGGACCACTCTAGACTCTTATGTAACTTCTTCACCTTTTGGTGTTTGGAAGACTAGACCCCCCCCCCTCTTGCCCATTATCATGGATGGAGTGTGGTGAAGAGTTACCAAAGGGCACAGTACAAACAATTCCCCTCAGAGAATAACCAACAATCAAAGAATGTTCAAGGATGGTTGTTTCTTTAGGGTTTTTTTTTTTTTGCCATCTGTCAGCTTTCCATGAAGTGAAGGGAGAGAATAAATCTTCCCAGAGAGGAAATTCAGTAAGTTTATAAAATGTTAAGACGTTTATAAAAAGTTATAAATGTTTAAAGAAATATCCATCCTGAATACCCATCTTGTCATATCTCAGATGACAAAGAACTGCCGTGCACAGCCTCTGAGGAACAATTTAAAGTACAGGTGTACTTCATCGGTTCCTAAAGGAAAAGCTCAGCTTTAGCCTCACCCTCAGCCTCTGACAACTTAGTTGATAAATAGCAGCTTACTGTAAGTACTGTATACCAGGTTTAATTATGGCAGAAAAAACACACCATTCTCAGTCCTTTCTTTAAAGTCAAAAGATGATCTGATGATGTGGGCAGAGCACTTACACTTACACAGTGCAGATCCACATGCTTTCCATGTCCCTCTTGACTCCTGAAGTCAGTTAGGGCGAAACAGTGGAATGGGTCACTCAGGTAATAAATGAATTACTGCATGAGGGATTTAAGCTTTCTTGCATGAAATAAATAATAATTTAGTCCATTCTCAAAAAATCCACTTTAGCAGCTGATGATGTAAATAATTACTGACGCTGATATACCATTCTTGGGAGAACTGATAGTGTTGTGGTGGATCAGCTACAAATGTTCTTGGAAGATACCATATGAAGCAGGTTGCTTCATATGATCTAGTTGATAATGGAATACTTGTTAGGTTAAAATGATTGAATGGCGCCAGAATGTGGCAGTGTTGATCAAACTGACATTACAGCCTACGTATGGTGCCTATGTGGACTGTGAAATAGCTCCCCATGGTAAAGGCTGGGGTTGGAAAGATTGTGCTTTTGTATTACAAGACGCAGAATCCTCCAACAAGGATTTGGAACTGTCGTCCAAAAAAGTGACTTTTCAAACCTCTGGGGAGAGGTAACAGAAACTGTGGCAAGAACACAAGGCTCGAGAGTCAGCAGGAAGAGTGACAGAGGACTCTCAGTCTCAACACATCAGGTAGAAAAGAACCATCCAGTCCTTTGGCCTGGAAACCAGTGATGTTGGGGTGGCATATTGCATGACACTACTGGGCCCACAGAGGGTTTAGGATGGGAGAATCTAGCACCCTCCCTGGTGCTTCTCCATCCTTGCACTGAGGCCTTCCTCAGAGTGAGGCTTGGTGAGGTGGGTTGCTGTGGAGACCACTTATGCTGCCACCACAATTTGGGGTCCGGCACAGCTGTCCTGAAAGCCCATCAGTGACTTGCTCTGAATCTGAAGATTCCTCAAAAAGAGGCAATTTGCAGGTGGCTATTTTAGAAAGAGATGCTGACTGCTTTCCTGTGAGTTTTGGCATTTTGCCTCATGGGGGTCCTTATTACAGTGGGGGAACATGGATTGGGGCACCTTTCTGAAAAGTTCAGGCTTTTCTCAATGCCTGGGAATGACTTGTTGAGAGAAAGGCTTTTGCTACAAAGGAATGGAAGCACCACCTGTGATGTATTTCTTGAGCAAATATTTAAGGGAGGGGTAAAGTTGTTCCCTGTTACTTTGTTAATTGGGAAATGACTTCAGCTAGGGTGAAGGAAGAGGAGGGGCAAAAACTGCTCTTGTCTTTGTGAACATTCAAGGAATTTGGAAGTCTGATGGGTGGACCATCTCAAAAGATCTAGAAGGTGGTGAACAGTATATAAAATTGTGTTTAAATGTTATTTTAGTTGGTTTAGTTATCTCTTAGGAGATACTATGCTCAATTGCTGTCTTGTCATTCTGTGATGCACTCTTGCATGTTCTGAGACTATGCTGCTACGTAAGTGTGTAATCACTGGGTAGTTTTCTTAGCTTTTTTACTTTCTTGTGTGTTTGCTCCTCTCTTAGCTTCTTATTAATTTTTTCTCCAAAATACTTTTGATGCCTTAAAATGTTTTTTTGAAATCTTTTGAATATTTTTCCTTTTTATTTATTTTTATTTTATTTATACCCCACCTATCTGGTCTTGCGACCACTCTAGGCGGCTTCCAAACATGTAAAACAAATAAAAAACAACATATAAATGTAACAAATTAAGGGAAAAAATTAAGTCCATTATCTTTAATAAGATATTTAAAAATTCTGCATTCCATTGTTTGCATTTTTGGCTAAAGGGGGTTTGTAGCATTTAAAACCAGTCCTTACCTTGACCATCTACTGGGAGCCTGTATGTATGTGCATGTGGTGGCAGATGTACTTTGCAGTCTTGGCATGAGAGTCAATATGTTTAACCTTGTGGATTTTTTTGCAATTCCTTGGAAACACTGCTTAGTTGGGTCACACTAGAATGTCGGGAAGTTGCCAGGTCAGGTAGATTTTCATGCCATCACCACATTTAACTCTCCTAGCCTCACCCATTCCAGGAACAACAGGGTAGTATGGCTCAGTGGTTAGAGTGGGACCCCCCCAACACTGGTGAAATCCAGGACACATTACATTTTCAAAAAGTCTAAAAGGAAGATAATGCCATCATCTAACAACAATATCAGTTTAACAACATTTTCAGATCAAGTCTGAAATGGACTACTAATGATTGTCTGGGGAGCATTCAGCCCACAATGAAAGGAAGTAATGGAAACTAATGTGAAATTGCTTTTCCAACAGCTACAAAATTAAGAGGAAGAGAAAATGAATATTTTAGTGATCTGCTCCTTGGGCTAACCAATAGAAATAGAGGGAAGCTGCTACAAAGCTAATAAAGTTGGAAAAAATGCTTCAAAAGGTACTTCATAATTGTAGACACGCAATGCGTTATCCCACACCCACAACTAAGAGAGCTGCCATGGGAGGTGAAGATGTTTTTCTCATCTCAATACATCTAGTAGCCTGGTAACTTTGCTGTTCTTCTCTAAGTGCTCTGTAAGTCTCAGACAGAGAAGAACAATGAGGAGGGCCATTGTGATCACTCTTCTCCTTTGCTGGATTCCAGGTAAGGTGATTACCTCCCTTTTTATGCACTCTGGGGCCTCACCTGCTGACTGTTCTAGCACAGAACATGCACATGTATGAGTTAATGTTGGAATAAGGGAGAGACATTGGCTTTCATAAAAGCTGACCCACCCATTGGCTATCAAAGGGGTTCTGGACAACAAAGAGCAGGAAAAGGAGAACAATGTGTTGCATGACTCTGTTGCACTGAATCTTGCAATACCAACGCAGTTATCTTTTAATTGTCTCTATCAGAAATCACTCCTAAACAGATTTGTAAGTACCATGATGTGGCTGCACACCTGAACATCTCCTCCAATCGAGAGCTCTTCCTGTACACCATCCCCAAGAGGAACTGGGAAGGTGCCTTAGATGTTGGTCTAGACTTCACTTTGGTGTCCATCCTTTCAGTGGTAAGAAAGAATTGTCCAGTGACAATTCTTGTACAAATACTTGGGGAAAGAACTGCAGTTCCACCCCTGAAGTTGCATGGGGGTGGGGGAAAGAGGGAGAGGTTTTCATAGAAGCTCATTCACCCTGCCTGCCCCTCCTCAGCATAGCACCACATATGTGCCTCTTTCACTCTGGCCCTATACACAATAACTTGAAAGTAATTTCCACTGCAGAAAATGGATATCACTTTGAATAGGACTGTGTGGAGCATGGGGCTGTTTCAGAGCTAAATTCCATGTTCCTCAAATACGAACTTTTGAAACTTTCTTCCTCTCCCCACCATCCACAGTCCATCATGCTGCCCCAAAAGATAACTTTGGATGGTTTCCCAGCTCTTCACAGCTCTAGTTTTGTGGCATTTTGCTGTTCTGCTGGGGAAAGCTACCATTGCATCTGGCCCCATCTTACTTCTCTAAAACATAAGGGAAGGTTTATACTCATATTTTTCTTTTCCTTTTTTTACAGGAGGAAAAATTGCAGGTGGTTACATTCTATTTCTGGCTATATGTGGTAAAGTATTCTTTCTTCTCTCTTGTGCATGGTAAAAAGATCAACAACTGCAGGAGGAATTCAAGCCAAAATAATAATAATTATTATTTCCCTCCCCACTACTTTTCCTCTTTACTAGATGTGGACAAATGAATTTATCTCTTGGAATCCTTTAGATTTCTGTAATATTTCCAGTGTTTCCCTTCCTATGAACCTTTTTTGGGTCCCTGATATCTACATAGATGAACGGTAAGGCTGCTTTTATTACATTTCGAAGCAAAGTTTGCTGCTTATATACCATCCTATAGCATTTAAAGCACTCTCTGGGCAGTTTACAATTTAATTACACAGGCTACACATTCCCCCCCCCCCCCCCGCATGCCAGTAATTTTGAATATGTTCCCAAACTGCCTTTGGGAGACTGGTTAAAATTGGTGCTTAGCCTGCTGGCTGGAGCCTTATATACTGAGTCGAAGTCACTATTCCCATGACCAGGTATTGAGGATGTTGTGAGGATAGAGAAAGGTTTACCAGCACAAATAAAGGTGGAATTGCTGGGACCTTGATAAGATCTTATAGACTGGGGACATTTTGGGATTGGGGGCTTCCTCTCTCTTGAGATCTGATGTGGGAAGATGTGGACTTTCACTGAAGGCTAGAGTGTCTAAGCTGTACCTCTATCTCTCTTCAACCTGAATGGCTTCCATGACATTTCCAGGAACTACACTTCACAGCAAACTTTCACCACATACCAGGGCTTCTATCCCAGCTGGCCCAACTACTGTACTGACAGTGCTGTGGTTGGGGTTCAACATGCAGCAAACTGGAGTTGCCCCTCAGGCAAGAACAGCATTGCTGTCTGGCCAGCGCTGGGGAGGTTTCCCACCTCAGCACTGGCTGACTGATGATGTCATTTTTTGTGGGAATGGGGATTGTTCCTGTGGGCTCCTTCTTCCCTACATGGCAAGTGGGTGAGGTTGCCCTAACCGCTGTCATTAGCAATGGGAAGACTCCGAGTACAGTACTGGCCAGCCTGGGGGCTGAGGACTGTTCCACATCTTGCTTTCGTGCGAGGATTCACATTAAGCAGGATGTGTGAAGCAGGCAGTTTCACATCTGTTTTCAGATAACCCACAGTAAAAATCTCACTGCAGGTTATCTGAAACATGCGTATGTGAGTAAATAAACTAAGGTATTACCAAGTGGGGATTCTTGAAGCCAGTCTCTACACAGATCCCCCCTCCCCTTCACTGGTTGTTGCACTGAAGAGATTCTCCACCTCGAAACCACATCTCACTCACTGTCTTAATGGCTGAAATCAGTGGGGATTAGGTGAATCAACATCTATGTAAATTCCATTGATTCAATGGGTCTACTCCAGTTGTGACTTGCTCCTGGATTTCAGACAATATGTCCAAAATATAAATCTTTCCTAATTACAGTCCTATGTCTTTAGGGCAGATGAAGACAAGTTCACAGCCAGCCCTTTTGTCAACATATCATCCAATGGTTCCATCATTGCATTTCAAGCACATCGACTCACCTCATCCTGCAACCTGGATGTCCATGCATTTCCTTTTGACGAACAAAAATGCAATTTAACAATAATGTCTTCAGCATATTCAGGTAACCCTAGTGACCACATCTGTGCTTTAGTGAGCTCTTGGAGTCTTTAGCTTTCTTTCATCATGCCTGCTTGTTTGAATCTACCACCCCAATCTGTACTCCACATACTCATTCACATGCATCTCCAAAACCCTACCTTTCATCCCTTTTCCATGTATGTTCCCACAATACACCTAAGATATGTCTTTCCTAGTCATCTGTATTTCCCTCTTTTGTTCATTCGCCACAAAACAGCTTGCACAAGTTGCATATTTGGACTGTAACTCCCACAATGCCCCAACTGGAATTCTGGGATTTATCATCATCTAAGTTCTGTCCTGCACCCCTTTCTTCATTTTCCACATGGCCCTTATTTCTAGCACATTTGCTCTGCCTCTGACCAGGGTTCCCTTAGTTTCATTCTGAATTAATTCAGTGTTGCTTCCATAGGAGATTTGTTACCTGTGCTGGCCATTGCTTTGATACAAATTTCAATACATTTTGAATAAAACACAAATACATGGTGATTTCATGCAGAAACTGCTCAAACCCAAGGAAGGTATAAGCAGGAAGGCAAACATCCTAAGACAGCAGAGCAGTGTGTATTCCTTGGTTTTTCGGTGTATGCTTGTGACTGTGGATGCTTCCAGATGCAAGCTTTAATGTGCAACCTCATGGAACTTTATGGGAAGTCCAGGCAATAGCATCTTCAGTTGTTGGCCACTCCATGTTTTCCCGTTGTGTCTTCCTTTTTTTTTTTTTTGCTAGATTATACCTCCCAAAGAAAACATACAGCAAAGCTATAGAATGCCTTTGAACTGTGATTGATGGGTGCTGTCTCTGGAAGCACAGTGTGACTGAGATTTTTCTGAACTGTTCTAAAGAGGTAACTATCTGTCTCATTTTCCTTTCACTGACTCTAGATGAAGATATATTAATGAAGAGCGTTAAAACATCCAAGATGGCAAACCAAGATAGTCACAAAAATTATTTAACTAATGGAGAATGGAAATTTGAGAACCTGAGGATCATAGAGGACACGGTACACTATGATACGTTCAGCTCCAGCGTAGTTACTTATGAGGTATACAGTTCCTAATGCATTTCTCAGGTGGGAAATATGAGAATAAGAAGGAAATATATATATATATTCCTCTGTACCAAGTTTGTGAGGATTAATGCTTATTGGCTGTCTGCCTTCATAAAGGGACATTTTTAAAGAGATGCTGCATTAAGGGTGTTAATCTAAGGAGAAGTGAACTAAAAGGAGTAGGGTGGTGTTGCTTATTTTAAAACTGCTTTGCTCTTTATGCTAAACAGCCATTCAGACAGTAGCAATGCAAACACTAAATAAGTCTGAGGGTGAAACTGCGGTCTTACAGGAGTAAGAGACACTGTCCATGGTAATGGGTGGGGTGCTTGGCTCCCAAAAAGAACATTTAAAGTTCTGCAGCTGTTAGTAGCTTTATTCTAACCATTGTACCAAGATATAATCCTAAACATGGTTAGTGTTTTCCTTCAAGTAAAAGATACAGAGTAAAGCCTTTCAGTTTTGCCCGGCTTGCCTTTCAGTGGCAGGAATGTATTTTAGGAGAGAGATCCATGATGCCTTTTGTAGGCTCCCGATCTCAGTTAGGCCATTGCCTTTAGTTGTATCGGGGAGGGCGTCTCATTATGAAGGCTGAAGGGAGACTCATCTGCCAATCTTGCTGGCTTTTGTGGGTAGAATGGAAGAAAAACAATTATCAGAAAACAGATAAGACACGCACACGCACATACATATCCATTTGACTTAGGAAGCAAAATATTTAAGGCCAGCTCAACTGCCCATACTCTGAAAATATCCTTCCCCCTGTTGGAACCAAGTTTTGTTTTGTTTTCTAACACAGCTGGTTAACCTTGAGAAAAGAAGACTGAGGGGAGATATGATGGCACTTTTCAAATACTTGAAAGGTAGTCATAAAGAGGAGTGCAGGACCTATTCTTGATCATCCGTGAGTGCAGGGCATGCAAAAATGGGCTCAAGCTGCAAGAAACAAGATCTAGGCTGAATATTAGGAAAAATGTCTTGTTAGAGCAGTACAACAATGGAACCAATTACCTCACAAGGTGGTGAGTGCTCCTATGTTGGAGGCATTCAAGAGAAAATTGGGACAACCATCTGCCAGATCTGCTTTGATTTGGATTCCTGCATTGAGCAGGGGGTTGGACATGATGGCCTTATAGGCCCCTTCGAATTCAATTCGATATATGATTCTGTATAACTGTATTATCATAACAGTCTTGAAAAGGCATATATTTAAGATGTAGGAGTAAGGAAGGTTCTGCTTGCTGAATTATTGTCAGCCAAACTGGTAAAGGCAAATTAACTGACTCTCCTTTCAATCACAAATCCACTCTGGCAGAGAATTAGCACCACACCGGAGACCTATTCCAGGGCTGTTTGGATCCACTTCCCAGTTTTCCAGAACATGAGTCATTGCGCTGAGAATATTATATTCTTTCGAAAAAGCAGAGATCATAATCTCATCCATCCTTCAGTTGCTAAGAATTAGTAATAACTATGGAGGAATTTGAAGGATGTGGTGGCGCTGCGGGCTAAACTGCAGAAGCCTGTGCTGCAGGGTCAGAAGACCAAGCAGTCGTAAGATTGAATCCACGCGATGGAGAGAGCTCCCATTGCTTGTCCCAGCTCCTGCCAACCTAGCAGTTCGAAAGCATGCAAATGCAAGTAGATAAATAGGGACCACCTCGGTGGGAAGGTAACAGCATTCCGTGTCTAAGTCGCACTGGCCATGTGATCACGGAAGATTGTCTTTGGACAAAACGCTGGCTCTATGGCTTGGAAACGGGGATGAGCACCACCCCCTAGAGTTGAACACGACTGGACCAAAATTGTCAAGGGGAACCTTTACCTTTACTTTTCCTATGGAGAAATTTATGCTATTTATTTTTATTATTGTCATAAAACAATGTTGTTCTTTGTTGTAAACTTTGTTATGATCTCTCTCTCTCCCCTCCCCCCCACCAGGTTACTATGACAAGGCGATCCATTTTACATGTGTTAGCTCTGATCTTGCCAACCTTTTCTCTTTTCTTGTTGGACATGGCTATTTCTTATGCACCTGCCTCTCCTGAAGAAAAGATTGTCTTCAAGGTGACTCTGATCCTGGAAGTCTCATTTTTGTCTATGATTCTTAATGACAAGTTGCCAACAACATCAAATAACCCACCAGTCATAGGTAAGTGCTTTTACTGAGGGGATTACTTAGCAGTGAGCAGAAGTTCAAAAAGTTCCAGAGGGGCCCTCTTGACCAAGGACTCTTGGTAGTCACCTGAAATAGGAACATGTCCAGTAGAAAGCTTTCAAATCTTTTTGGCTTGATTTCACAAAACAAATTCACACTAGGTTTCAGTGAGCAGATTTATGGTTAGCACCCTTCCCCCCCCATTTTATTTTACTGAGGACATGCTCTGTGAATCATCATGATCTATTATTTACAGAGATATCTAAAATGTGATAGACATTACACACAAATAGTATTGTAAATAATTCTGCTAGGCAGAGTGACACAGGTCCCTCATGCAACAAATTTGACTGTCATGGAACAGCAGCAAATTGTTAATGTTTAATAGGTTATTATCGTTGTTTCACTGCTGGAAATAGGGAAAGATACCTGAAAGATTGTCTGCCTTGTGTGCTTGGGTATTGGCTTTGGGTATTATGTACATTTGTATGAGGAAGGGAATGCCATTTGCTACTCTACCTCAGGAAGAAAAATGTTGTGGGCAAGCCCTATGCTTAAGCATAGCAAATTCCATTAGCTGCTACAGTCGTGCCCTGCTTCATTATTACCCTGCATTACGACAAATCCGCTTCACAACGATGTTTTTGCGATCGCAAAATGATAATTTTAAATGGGTTTTTTTCGCTTTGCGAAGATCGGTTCCTTGCTTCGGGAACTGATTCTTCGCATTACGACGATCAAAATAGCTGATCGTTGGGTTTTCAAAATGGCCACCGGGTGCTCAAAATGGCTCCCTGGTGTGCTTAGGGATGGATTCCTCACTATATAGGCACCGAAAATGGCCACCGTATGGAGGATCTTCACTGGACAGTGAGTTTTTAGCCCATTGGAATGCATTAACCAGGTTTTAATGCATTTCAATGTGTGTTTTTTTTTTTTTTTTTTTTTTTTTTTTTGCTTTATGACGTTTTTGCTCTACAGCGATTTCGCTGGAACAAATTAATGTATAGGAGACTTAAGTCTGCATTGCTAGAATGGATAGTAAAAAGAATTGAGACCCCCACCCACCCACCCACAGAAGTTAGAATCTGTATTTGCTCCCCCACACAAAAAAGAGAGACTGCTGTACAAATTAGATTGCAATTTGTTGTGTTTGTAGCAGTGCTGAAGTTCCTTGGACTACAATTCCCAGACGCCCTAGCAAGTATAGCGTAGTCAATGCTTCGGGGAGTTGTACTCCACTAGTGTCTGGGGTACAAGGTTGGAACAGTTACACATGTGGAAAGCACTACTACTTCCACAAGGCCTAGCACCAGATATTTTCCAGTGCCTCCTGCCAACTACGCATCCTTATGTCCCCCAAAATGTTTTTTTGAGGGGTGGGGAAACCTCATCTCCAGAACAGTGTGAGATGTAGTCTAATCTAGTGATGCATGAGGGGAAACTGGTGATGATCAAATCTTTTTTTCAGTCAGTGTGTGAGGCGTGTTCCATTAATTTATTTTATTTATTTATCTATTTTATTTGTATCCCACCCATCCGGTCTTGCAACCACTCTAGGCGGCTTCCAATACAACATACAACATCAAGGCAATTTTGCTTAGTCATTAATTGTGATATATCCCTTTAATAACTATTGATGTGTGGATTGCTTTTATTTCATACAGATCAGAGTAAAGAGTTTTCTCGCTTAGCAAGTCTTTATACTTTTTAGTTTTACTGGTACATACTGAATTGCTTTAGGTAGAAAGGAGATTTTCTTGAAGGAGGGAAGGAGAGAACCGAGGGCTATGTATGTATGTATGTATGTATGTATGTATGTATGTATGTATGTATGTATGTATGTATGTATGTATGTATGTATGTATGTATGTATGTATGTATGTATGTATGTATGTATGTGCGTGCTTTCTTAAGGAGGAGGCACCAGTTGTATCATGATACATGGTAAATCTAGTACAGTACTGAAAAAAAGCTCTATTGTGCCCTCTTCCCTTGTTGATATCCTAAGCATGTAGTTATTTTGGCCAACAGTTAATCCAAGGCTGTCTTCAGGCAACTGCCACTTGGCCACTGAGGTTGCATCAATGGCTTGGTGCTCACAAAGCTGATGTGGTTCACACAGAACCTTCATCGCTTTCACCGTTCCATCTAGAAACTGTTATTCACATGTCCTCTAGTACGTATTCATTCTGAGTAACTTCTACTTTTTTTAAAAAGTGATCTGAAACACACGGAACCCCAATCGTAATTTTTACTGCATTCGCATCTGCTTGCAGGCCAGGAATCTACTCATGTAGGAGTGCCAATCCATCAGTTTTTGCACTACTTCTGTGGCCCAGACAGGATGGGCTCTACCACTGGGCAGAGTGAGGTGGGGCCCCAAGTGGCAACTGCCATAAGCCAGACGCAGCAGTTACATGTTGCCAGACCTGTGCCCTAATGTGCTGCTTCCAGGTACACTGAAGGGAAACTAAGGGTCCTCCTCTCTTCTATTGTCTGGCCCCAAATAGTCTTCCCCACTATTCTTCATGATATGTGAAGTGCACAGTAGGTGAGTCATGTCTTAAATAAAAGCCTTGGAGGGCCCATCTTCCACCAAAACTCTTTCTTCTTTGATGTAGCAAAATTTTTCACCGGCATGTTCATGTTTATGGTGCTTGGCATCTTGGAGAACGCCTTCATACTGTACCTCAGGGAGAGGAAACCAAAGTTTCAGTACTTCAAAGGAAAGAAATTCCTGAATAGATTCCTGAGAACAGAGGAGGAGAAGTCCGAGGATCCCATGACATGTTTTGGTAAGCATGAGAAGCCAAGGAGAATGATGTACACAGGGAAAGGGGGTGGGTGGGTGGCAAACACTGTCATTCAATGGTGGTTGTACCACAACCATTGGATCCCAGCCATGAGGATACCCTTCAGGAATACACTGTTTAATTAAAGAAACCTCTTCACACAAGTGCATGTTTTGTTCAGTGGTACACAAAGGATTTTTTAAAAAACTATATTCAAGAAAAATTTCAGCAAGGAGGCATTTGAAAACAATATCATAGAGGCAGGCACACTCATTGGAGAGCTACAATTTGGCCCCAGCATTCCTCCTATGCAAGCAGCTAGAATAGCCCTGAGTTGGTTGCTCTGTAACATGAAATTACCTGAGGCATCAGAACGTCACAGGCCTTTGCCAATAAAAAGGTTAAGAACATATAGGTGGATCTACAGATACAGAACTAAACTACTGAACAACCTTCAGGACTTCTTAGGTTGCTTCTACACTCCAGCCTTTTGGTGCTATTGAGATACTGCTGTGCTACAGGCAGGTAGAAGTGGAGTTAAATGGAAATTCTACATAATACATAATCCAGTCTTGTACTGTATTCCTTATTGCAGTCATACAGAGCCTATTCTGACAGGCTAATTCATAGGTCAGCCCCATTCAGCAAATGTCTTGTTTCTTATTGTTTTTAGCTCTTTAATTACTGTGTTTTTTTCTCTCTCTCTCTTCTGAAATCACTTCTGTTTCTCAAAAATTGCTTCTTTGATGAGTTGGTTCCTATTCATTTACCACCATTATATTCCTGAGCTGGCTACTTAATGAACCTGATTTATTTTATTTATTTATTTAACTTATATGCCGCCCACTCTACCCAAAGGTCTCTGGGCGGCTAACAACAATTAAAATTCAATTAAAATACAATAAAAGATAAAATGATTAAAATACAATTAAAATTGCCATCAGGACCCATAGTTTATGTTATTTCAATTAAAAGCCTTCTGGAACAGGAAGGTTTTGACCTGGCGCCGAAATGTCATCAATGTCGGCGCCAGACGAATTTCAGATTTAGTTCCTGGGGACTGGTGTGTTTCATTCGGAACAATTGATATTCCATATTATGATATTAAACAAACAGCAAATGAGCCATTCCTCTTGCTAATGAATAAAGCAGCCATTAAAGCCTATCTCCCATGGAAGAGGATCTGATTAGGGAGACCAAGGTCATGAGTGAACAAGAAAAAAACAAAAACAAAGTGCTAGTAGCCAAGAAGCAGACACCACTTGAAAAGGACAAGGAGATAAGCAATACCAGAGGGCCAAAAAGGCAAGAATGAAACTAGTACAGTATGAAATTATTATTAAGAATGAGGGGGAAGCATTTCACTAGTCCACATACAAATATAACACATCACTGCTGGGGGAAGAGAGAGAGAGAGAAAAGATAACAGGCGAGACACTGAAACACTATGATTCTTGGTCTGTGGGAAGGAGCCATCCAGGAATGGATTAATCCATTCCTCCATCCAGTCCAGGCAGGAGGAATGGCTTTGAAACGGCTTAACAGTCTTGCTCCAGAACCTCCTCTCAGTTTCCTCCTCCTGCCTTTGCCCAGAACAGGCCTGGCTTCTTGCACTCTCCTCTTTCTGCTCTTTGATATCTCACTTCTTCTTTCTGGCCTTTTATAACATTCCTTTCTTTCCCATTTCTTGTTTTCTCTTTAAAATGGTGTGTGTCTTCGCTCCTCCCATATTTTGCCCCTATATTGCTTTGAGCCTTTCTCGCTTTTTCTTTCTTTCTTTTGCCTTAATGGTTAAATCTGCCATTAAAAAAGATTTCAAAAAGATGTGCCTTAATGGTTAAATCTTTTTGAAGTCCCTTCAAAAATCCTTATCCATAAAGCACATTCCTGTGGCTTTTTACCCAAACTCTGCTGGGCATAAGCAACAGGTTCCTTGCTCTCTGGATCACCACACTGTCCCTGCAGTATTGCCTTTTGAAGTATTTTGTGCGTGGTTAGGTTCGCCCTCGGCCACCTCGGTGAGTGTAGGTCCTGGAAGAGATTTGAAGAGCACATAGGTTCATCCTTCTACATTCATAAAATGCTACAAGACTGACAAATATGCTTCATCAGTTCAACAGGTAGTTTCTGATTGAAGTGTCAGCCACCTCCCTCCCTGAGACCTAGGGCTTGCTTGGGTAGGTCCCCTTTCTGGATGGCTCCTTCCCATAGACTGAGAATGGGACGTTGGCTTACTTCTGTGAAGGTCTATTCTAGTCCGCAGAGGAGCCATCCGGATCCACCCAACTGGAGGTTGACATCATCCATGCCTTAATCCACTAGCATCCCCTTTTACTACCTTGGCATTCCTATCAAGCTCCTCCTTTGTCTGGTTAGGCTGATGAAGGTAAGTTGGGAGAAGCTAGGGCAGCATGTCTGTTAAACCTTTTCAAGTCCACTCTTCGCCTGGGCTATGGCGAGGAAGGGATTATTAACCCATTCTTGAATGGCTCCTTCTCCACAGACCAGAACAGACTTTCATGGAGGTAAGCTAATATTCCATTTTGCACTAGCACTGCCTGCATTATTTGTATCAGTTGGGAGAATTCATATTTGTTCTGAGGGGGAAAAAAACAGTAATGTTTGGGGGGGGGTTAATTTTTGTCTCACAACGTTTTCCAGATAAGCTTGTTTCTTTTGAGTCTCAAGTGTGTCATTTCTGACTGATAATGCAATATAGATCGTGGAAGTAAATCAAATATATATGATTTTGTTCAGATAGTGGGAATGAACAAATACTGCATTTGGAGTTTCTTTACATCAGCAAAATTCAACCCCCTCCTATATACACAAATATTTTCAGATTCTTCTTAACTCCCCCTGTCTATCAAGGATTGTGGAATTCTTCACCAAGATTTTGATTTCTGAGAGGAGAACATAAAATTTGTAAGCTGTTTTACAAATGTATGGACCTCCTGACTGGAATTAAATAATTGACATTGGGTATTAGTCAAGGTAGAGCCATGCTGCTTCCAAGTGAAAATGTGATCCACTCCTCCGTATTGTAGTGTAAATGTCTGCATGCGGCACTGTGAGTGCTCCAGGGGGCTCGTCCCCTCCCCCCAATCCTGAACATTGTACTTCTTTAAATTCACACAGCTTTGAAATATACAGTCTGGTCAACAATCCATAGGTATAATTAATAAACTCTGCCTCCCTCCCTGGATTATTTCTGCAGATGCCCTTGTATGGTACAGCTGCAACTGAATCAGAGCGTCGGGTCAGGCATGGGGGAGATGCATTTTTCTTTGGATTAACCCATTTCCCTCCCACAACTGGAACGCCTCAGAGATAGGTGCCTCAGCAATCAGACCTGCAAATTAAGCCCCCATGTTTACCTTCTAATGCTCAATCACAAAACAAAGCACACTAAATACATGATGAATTGATGAGGGAAAATCACATGCTATGACATTTTTCACCACTTAAAGGAGGAACTCTACAAAAAGTACTAAGGTACACTCTTGTTTGACCTAATGATCAGAGCTGAGACCCAAATCATTCAGTTAGCTGTTGTTTAATCTGCGCTTCTGCATCCTGAAACATTGTTTACTTCTGTGATTTCCTCTCACACTTTCACATCTCCTCATTTTCTTCCACACAGGAACTAGGATGGCCAAGGAGGACAATCAAACTGCTCAGCTTCCCTTGTCGGAAAATGAGTGTTCAGACAGCCTGGCATTTCTGAAACATCTGAACACGGAATTGCAACAAATCAAGAAACATTTGGCTCTAGAAGAATGCCAGGATGATGCCCCTAAATCTTCCAGGGAAGACAGACATTTCCTTCGTGTGGAGAAAGGGCTGTATTGTGCCCGCTTGATTTTGTCACTTGCCTTTTTAATTTATATTATCATCAAATGGAAACAGTAAAGTATAAGGCCAGAATACTGTAAATTGTTGGCCTTTGCAACATAGAACAAAATCCAGAAGGATATGCAGGAAACGGGGAAGATCTTACTCCTGATTTCCCCAAACCACACACATGTATTGCTGTATGTGAGGAACATGTGCCTTGTTTCAGTGGAAACATACAGTTTGACAAATTTGGCAATGGAGACTCTCTAGACAAAAACAGCCAGGTAACACTTCAGATGCATGTTTGCCACTCCTGCATTAAATCGAATAGAGTGTCTTAGAAAAGTACATTTGCTTTAACTTTTACAACAGCAAATGGTTGCATGAAAACGACAAGGTGTATCTGCCATCTTACGATCTACGTTTGAGAGCTAAACTTTCTGTAACAATTTTTCAGTGCCTTTTTGAAACTGTGGTTTTAGTTACCATATGATTCTTTCTAGAAGACTCCTTCAAGCTTTGGAGAGGTGGCATGAAAGATTTAGATTTTTTATAGGGCTTTTGTGTCTTTCCTTGTTCTGTTAAAAGCTAACATTTCAGAAGCTACACAGTCTCTTGGCTTGCAGTTGCTATGGTCAGAGAAGCAGCAGTCAAAATTCCTTGTCTGTAGAAAGACTTAGGAACCTTGTACCAAATTACTTCTGAGAAGCCCAGGAAAATAACATTATAATTGAAGCAAAATGTAGTAGCTGCCTAATTGAAAGATGCAACTGTAGATGCTTAGAGTGATATCAATTTAATTCCGCAAAGTAAGAAACGGACTATTGTTCACTTGCTGTACACTAACTGCAGCGTTGGCTCCAGTTTGCATAACTTCGGGAAAATGAGGAATGCATGCAGAGAGGTAATAATATAATATAATATTCAAGAATTAGTTTGGAGTCTGCTTTTTGGTTTTCTGATCATTTTCAGTGTGATGTCTTGACACACACTTTCCGTATGTCACACATAAACAACTGTGTACCGTAGATATAACTTTAGTCCTCAAGATGCCCTCCCATGTATGGTCTTTTAAAAATCATGAGTATTGTAGGCACATCCTTTAAGGGAGGAAAATTGGAATTGTTTTTATTGCAGCATACATTGTCCCAAGTATAGCCCACACTTTCCCCCCAATATAAGTCTTTAAGTTAGGGGTGCAGCCTACAATTGGGATATTTTAAATATTTTAAAAAATATTTATAAGGTGCAGCTTATAACCACAAGTGGCTATAAGGAACAATACGATAACTCCTAGGCGACCAGGGCTCTTCTCCTGTTATATCAACATGGAGTAGAAGGACCATTGAATGAACCTTCCCATTGTCGCGAGCACGCTGGAGCCGCTATTATCTCAGGCCTCCAGGAGATGCTCACTCTTCTTTTCAAGTTGCTGCCACCAGGTATTGCTGTTTCAATACCAATTATTCACAGAGACATGTGCTTCTTTGAAACTCAAGCTTGTTTATTTGATTAATAATAAGTAATAGGTAAATCACAAGTTGCTAATCAATCTCTCTCACTCACCGAACTCACTAATACACAGAACCCTACTCTCACTGGCTCACTCGATCTAATCACTCACAGAACTCTCAATCTCCAGAACTTCCCCTCACATACTCCATACCCCCCCTTTATATCCCAGCCCCTCCCCCTTTAGCACCACCTTCCGTTCACTCATTGGCTCCTTTTACACTGCTCAGCTGTGACGGACAGGTGAGGGCAGGGCTGAACGCTCCCATGTTCTAACTGGCTTTCCATTCTGCAACCAGTTGTACAGCTGATTTCACAACCAATGCAAGATTGGGCCCAAAGTGGGGAGTTATCTGCATTTAGGCACCACAATACTTTTCTATGTTAATGGCAACTGAGCAGAATTCATGAAAGGCAAGCAGTGTGGAATACATGGATGATAGCAAATTGAATTTACACATAAAAATGAACAGTTATATGCCACCAAGTCAGAACCAACTTATAGTGACCCTAATAGGGCTTTCAAGGTAAGTGACACATTTAAGGAGTGGCTTTACCGGTTCCACTCTCCCAGACAGTTTACATTACCAAGCGGGAATTTGAACCCTGGTTTCTAGAGTCCTAGTCCCTTGCTTTGTGAAAATGGCTGATGGCTGGATTCCAAAAGATCTGTATGGAGAATTAGTGGAGGGAAATGGCCCCAGAGGGAGACCACAGCTGCGAGCGAGATCTGAAGGCCTTAAGAATGGACCTCAACAGATGGGAATCCTTGACATCTGAGCGTTCAGCCTGGAGGCAGGTGGTGCAGCGTGGCCTCTCCCAATTTGAAGAGACCCTTGTCCAGCAGGCTGAGGCAAAGAGGCAGTCCCGAAACCAGCAAAATCAGGGAGCTGGACAGGGGACGGATTGTATTTCTCATCAGTATGGAAGGGATTGTCACTCTTGAATCGGCCTTCTCAACCACACTAGACGCTGTTCCAAGGTCTCTATTCAGAGCATGTTACCATAGTCTCTTAAGACTGAAGGATGCCTACTAGAAAAAGTCCCTTGCACTATCTATTACACCACACTGATTACTACAAAAATAAACATCCAACCCTATATTCTGTCCAATGCAATGAAAGTTCTTAAGTCTACTGAATGGAATTTTATGAGGGTGCCAGAGGGTCCTAGCGTCAGGCCAACCCCCAGACTTTCCACACAATCAACCCCAAGGGGATCTCTCCAGGACCACCTTGTCCTTGGAAGATGGCCAGACAGACAGTGTCTCCCCAGAATGAGTTATGGAGGTGGAAGACAGAAGCCTTGGGGATGTCTACCCTGAGTGGCCAAAGAATGAGGAATTATCTGAAATCAGCAAGGCTCAAGGTGGGGAACAGAGGTCAACAGAATATAGAAGGGAGGAAGGGGTCTCCAAAGGCATAAAAGTGGGGGAGAAAGCAGAGCAGAAGTGGGCATACTGGCCAAGGTGCTTCCCCCATCATCTGCACCTGCTTCAGTTGGTCATTTAGGGATATTCCTGGGCAGAGCTGTAACGAGCCATTTTAGCGCCTTGGGCAAGTGACACAGCCTTCCACCCACTCTGCCCTGAAGCATGATGTAAATCCCTCATGGGAAAGGAGGAGGAGCATGTGCTATGCTTCCAAAAGAAAGAGAGTATTTATGCCTCCAAAAAATGAAAGTGCATAAGCTTGCAGCTATGATCTTTACTGAAAACATTTATAACCTGTCCTATATTACAGGATCTCAGGGTGAGTTGCAGAGCTATATAAAACAATTTTAAAACATAAGATAATTAAAACAATTTAAAATCAAGCAATTCAAAACACAATATTCAGACTTTCGAACACTGAAACCATTGCATGAAACCCTGTGAAGGCCATTTTCCTAACACTTCTTCAGAAATTCACTCTAGATCTTGGTGCCCTCTAAATGTTGGGGTTCTCACTCCACTTTAGTTATATCTCTGTTCCTGCGCTATAGAGCTCTAGAGATCAGCCACCAAATCTAACCGCAGCTGCACCATGACACTGTGAAAGAAGTTCAAGGTTGCCATTGTTGTTAGAATCTTGATATAGCTGCTTTGTAAAGGACTCATATAACGCAATAGTAATACAGTGATGTGCCATCTTTATAAAGACTCCCACGGTTTTCTAGGTTTTGCCATTCCCTTCTCCTGGGGACATCCTGAGACTGTGGAGCTTGGCCAAGGCTACAGAGGCTGGTTTTTCACCTTGGAGATGGACTGGGAAGTCAGACTCCAGACCATCCAACCTGCCCATTTAAGCATGCGTCAGATATAATAAGGCATAAACCTTACTCATCTAAAATTAAACATTTGCTGACCCAGTGGGTAACTTTTGTTAGAATTACTTGCAATATTGGCTTTGTATGGTGTAATTCACAGGATCCTTTTTTCTAATAAAAGGCGTAAAAATTTAACTTTTTCTTTCTTCTTTTGAGAGGCAGCATGGAGTAAGAGCGCTATGAGATTTGTTATATTACTGGGGGAAAAACTATTATTACTTGGCCTAGATGCTGAGAGGCAGCCACTGCCCTCAAGCATCAGATTTTGCAGTGCCAGTGTATTTTTGCCATCTATTCATGGCATGGATCCACATTAATTTTAATGTACGCTCATCTCCAAATCATTGCCCATCTCCATTTCCTCGGTTGTGGCACTGGCGTGAGAGGTTGGACTGTAAGCTTCTTTGAAGTGGCATACTTTCTCCACACTTGTACTCTGCAAGGACCTGTCCGTGGAGTGCTCATGGTGCTGCTGCTGCTGATGAGGCTTGCCAGGTCTGAGAATGAGCTGCTGTGCCAGGAAATGGCTGGGCTCCCCTGAATCTCCAGGCCAGGCAAGCAAATGTGAGGAGCCGTGTGGAAGGGAAGGAGCGAGTCTCGTTTATTGTTACAGGGTGGCCATAGTGTTTGGGTACCCAACTCCAACCCTCTCCGAATGGTACCAGGGCTCACTGGCTTCCTGTGTTTGTCCAACACAACACATAATATACTTGCTTAGGAGCTCAGACAGGAAACCCACAATGCCTAGCTCACTCCCTCATATGTGCATGAAGAAATATTATGTTCCAAATTCCTGTGACATCACAAGGCCCCACACCATGACTTCACAAAGACCCACTGTAGCGAACAGCCCTGCCCTCACCTGTCCGTCATAGCTGAACGGTGGAGTAGTAGCCAATGAGAGGACGGAAGGTGGAGCCAAGAGGGGAGGGGTCTGGATATAAAGGCTGGCATATGGAGTATGAGAGGGAGATTCTGTGAGTGAGAGACAGTGTAAAACTTAAAAGTTAATTTATAGTGAGTTAGAGATCTGTAAGAACTCTGAATGGAACAGAGAGTTAGTAGAAGTTTAAAGTTGAAGTAGAACTGATTCAAATACTGTACAAGTGATTAGCAACCTGTGATTTGCTTATTGAATATTAATCATATGTCAACTTCCCTGATATAATAAATCATTTAAGTTTTAAAAGCACACATTTCTCCTTGATTGAATGTTATTGAGACAGCAATACCTGGTGGCAGCGAAGAAAGAAGAAGAGCTAGAACCTTGTGAAGGCCTGGGGGAATAGGGGCTTCAGAGGGGATCGCCACACCCACTCCAGGCATTGGGCCCCTGTGACAAGTGGGTACGGCGGCCGGGGGGGGTGAGTGGCAAAGGCGGGAAAGAGACGAGGAGGCGATTCTTCTTCAAAATCAACAAGTTGATTTGAATAAGTACTCAACTCAACTGGATCAAACGGATCCCTTAAAACGTCATCTGACAACAAGTGATGTCGTTTGGGGTGCCGCATATCCACATTCCCTTCAATGCCGGGCCAAAGCGCTCCCGATCCATCATCGGCCGTAGGGGGGTGCTCCTTACCGCGCACACAGTCCCGCAACAAGGATGACGGGCCCAGTCTCCCTCCGGAGGCTTCAGCTGGAATTCGGGGCCTGGTCTGATCACCTTCCGGCCACCAAGGAAATTCTGGCGGTACACCGAAACGATCCATTCCAGTGGATCATACACGCGGCCGCTACTGCCTGGGGGCAAGGGTTCTGGTAGTAATCCCCTTCCTTGTCGCAAGTTGGGGAATTCCCGCGCAAGGCCCAGTGTGACTTCACTCTCGAGCATGGGTTCGGTCTGAACCCCTCGGTTCACATACCCTCCGAGTGCTCCTTCTCCCAGCCAACTGAAAACCCGCACGCTTCCCTCCTCCTTTTCATCTTCCCACATGATCAAATCGAACTCCACCCCCTCTTCATCAGCCAAACACACTTCGGTAGGCTTCCTCTTCATTCCCTCATCCTGATCTATTTCAATCAGGACGCCCTCCATGGAGCCACTCTCCTCTGTCTGTGCTTTTTCTTCGGAGGACGGCACACTCAGACTCACTCCTTCACAGCCCCATATATAATGAGGGGATGGGGAAGGTAATCCAGTGACAGCCCCTGACAAACAAGACAACACTTCAAAACCATTCAGGAAAAATACTTTTGCTGGTTTTGGAAAAGAGGCTAAATGGATATCCTCAGCAAAGACAACGGCCTGGTTCAGCTCTAGCAGGACGCCTGCCTTCTGCTCCCTCGCATCCCCCTGGGGAAGAGGATGCTTCAGGCCTTGCAAGAGAGAGAGAAAAACAACTAAGAGGCAAGATCGTCCACAGCCGTCAACTGGCTTCAACCCAGGTGTATCCACCGACCAATGTTCTGGCAAATTCATCCCAAAGTTCTGCCTGCCAGCATCTATTGGCTTCCACCAGGAATATCCAGCCGTTCATCTCTTCCACCAGCTCCCAAATGCTTGGGTCACACAAACACACGCCCTGGCAACATCCCCACGGAACGCCAGCCAGCCCATTCACACACACACACCAGCCACACACACACCCGACACACACACACCTTCACTCCACCAGCCATTCACACACATGCCTGGGCTTCCATCCACTGATATCCACCAAGCTTCCGCCAGCTGGTTTGAGGCTAATGTCCACCGGCTTCATCCACCAACCTATGGCGGCCTTCGCCTTGCGACCTCAGCCACCTTCCGCAGGCAGATTCCACCAGTTTCTGTCTGCCAACGTCCACCGGCTTCCCCCCTGGTCCATCACCAACATCAGCTAGCTTCAAGCCACGGATCTCCGCCAGCCCACTTAGCAAGTTCCTCTGCTTTCAGGAGAGAACTTGCCTTGGGCAGAAGGGCTGGGTCCCCTCCAGCCCCCGCCGCTCTCTCTGCTGGACTGCCCTCTGGCCACTGGCATCCCTTCTGGTCTCCTGCCCTGCCCAGCAAGCCCCTTTTATCTGCCAGCAGAGAGGTGGCGCCCCTGTGAGGTCACAAAGACCCAGGAGGATAGGGTTGGGTTCCCAAGGAGGCAGCAGCACCCTTGCGATTGGCTGAGTCCTGAAGATGATGTCAACAGTCCCTCTGATCATGTGATTCACCCACAAAAGCTTCAAGTCACAGCCAGCTGAACTCACACACCTGCTGACACAAGAAGGGGAATACACTATAAAATTATGCGGAAGATGAATAAAGTGGATAGAGGGAAGTTCTTTCCCCTCTCATGCAATACCAGAACCAAGAGACATCCATTTCAATTGAGTGTTGGGAGAGTGAAAACAGGCAAAAGAAAGTATTTCTTGACCCAGCGTATTGTTAGTATGTAGAATTCCTTGCCACAGGATGTAGTGATGACATCTGGCCTAGATGCCTTTAAAGGGGGATTGGACAGATTCCTGGAGGAAAAGTCCATTGCAGGTTTATTTATTATTTATTTATTTAATAGATTTTTACCCCGCCCCTCTAGACCATGTCTACTTGGTTACAAGCCATGAAGGGGATTTATAATCTCCAGGCTTAAAAGGGAGGTGCTTCAGCAGTATGTGGAGCGAGAACTCCCGAAGTACAAGCTGGATTTCGAAGGGGCAGAGGAACTAGAGACCAAATTGCTAACATGCGCTGGATGATGGAGAAAGCCAGAGAGTTCCAGAAAAACATCTACTTCTGCTTCATTGACTATGCAAAAGCATTTGACTGTGTGGACCACAGCAAATTATGGCAAGTCCTTAAAGAAATGGGAGTGACTGACCACCTTATCTATCTCCTGAGAAACCTATACGTGGGACAGGAAGGAACAGTTAGAACTGGATATGGAACAACTGATTGTTTCAAAATTGGAAAAGGAGTACGACAAGGCTGTATATTGGTTGTTCTGGATTTTTCGGGCTCTTAGGCCGTGTTCTGAAGGTTGTTCTTCCTGATGTTTCACCAGTCTCTGTGGCCGGCATCTTCAGAGGACTTCAGAGAGCACAGGTTGCTTTCCTCTGAAGATGCCGGCCACAGAGACTGGTGAAACGTCAGGAAGAACAACCTTCAGAACATGGCCTAAGAGCCTGAAAAACCCAGAACAACCATTAGATCCGGCCGTGAAAGCCTTCCCGAATATATTGAAGGGTGTATATTGTTCCCTGGCTTATTTAACTTATATGCAGAATACATCATGTGAAAGGCAGGACTGGAGGAATCCCAAACCGGAATTAAGATTTCCGGAATATCAACAACCTCCGCTATGCAGATGATACCACTCTGATGGTAGAAAGTGAGGAGGAATTAAAGAACCTTTTAATGAGGGTGAAAGAGGAGAGTGCAAAAAATGGTCTGAAGCTCAACATCAAAAAAATTAAGATCATGGCCACTGGTCCCATCACCTCCTGGCAAACAGAAGGTACTTCCAAATACCAACTGCAGGGGACAGTATCCGGAGACAGGTATCTAGTTGTCTCGTGTAATCCCAGAGGCATCTGGTGGGGCCACTGTGAGATACAGGGAGCTGAACTAGATGGGCCCTTGGCCTGATCCAGCTGGGCTCTTCTTATACATTCTTATGTTCTTAAGGAGCTGAAATTCCCAAAGCTTTTCAATATAATATTAATAATATAAGCATATTCAGTGTAAACACTTCTAGAATAAAACATTAATAATGTTAATGTGATTCAAGTGATTCTGGAATTCATAGAATCAAAGTATCATAAAATAATTGAGTTGGAAGGAGCGTACAAGGCCATGGGGTGCAACCCCCTGCTCAATGCTGTAATCCAAGTCAAAGAAGATCTGACACAAGGTTGACCAATTTTCTCTTGAATGCCTCCAACATGGGTGCACTCACCACCTGCCAAGGTAGCTCGTTCCAATGTCATACTGCTCCAACAGTTAAGAAGTCTTTATATTCAGCCTAAATTTGGCTTCCTCTAATTTGGGCCTTTTATCATGTGTCTTGCAGTCTGGGATGAGTGAGAACAGATCCTGTCTCTCCTCAGTACAACTGCCTTTCAAGTATTGGGAAAGTGCTATCATATCTGCCCTCAGTCCCCTTTTCTCAAGGCTAAACATTTTCAGCTCTTTCAGCATTTCCTCACAGGGTTTGGTTTCCAGTCCCCTGATCATCCTCAGGTGAGTATAAACCATCATCCTGGACATGACTACAACAGAAAAAGAGGAAACACCTTGGAGGCTGGTGGGAGAGGAATGAGCAGAGTGAAAATCGGAAATAGCCCCAGGATAGACCTGCAAGGGGAAAAAGTGAGGTGGGAGAGAAAAGGAAGAGAAGAGAGAAAGAGAAAGGGTGATTGTTGGGAATCCGGGAGGAGGAAAAAAGAGTCACGACAGCTGAGTGGAGAGGAAGATTGGGTCACTGGATGTGGGTCCATGGGTGGACAAGCCAAGAACAGGTATGCCTCAGTAGATGAGAAGGAAGAAGCAGCGGGAAGCACGAGAGATTTGAGGCCTCCTAAATCATGCAAGGAGGAGCACCGGTGCTAGTTTTTAATTAAAATGAAATACGCAGGCAACAACAACAACAAAAGAGAGCAGAATAGAAACTAACTGATAAAGGAGAAAAGCACACTTAATTCTAAATATTTTAAAGATGATGAAGGTGTGGGGAGGAGGCATGGAGCCATTGGAAGCGTTTGCAGGGGTTCTCCTGTTTTCCCCTCAATTTTAGCCTTCCAGTGGACAAGCTAAATCCCTACACAACACTACTCTTGATGACTCTTTGTAGATCATGATTAAGTTTGGAAAATAAGGGAAAACATATCAATTATTAATAAGAGTCTGGGCAATGAATTAATACCAGTGGCTGTGCTTTGCATTATAGCTGATGTTGCAGGCGGGTGGCCCAACTGTCTTGTTCCTGGGGCCCTATATTTAAGAAAATTCACACTGACCCATTTGCTGGAAGAACTTGCTTTGTAGCTAGACATTTGGAAACCTAAACATGTCTCCTCAGAGTCCAACTGTGCTGAATGGAACATGCTGCTAGGTAAGCAGGCACAGGACTGCCTCCCTCTGCCGCCCCCAGAGTGTGCTTCTGGATCAGGCCTTTAGGACCACGGTAAACAACAGTCACGGAAAGATGTATTCTCAGTATAACAGTCACGAATGGCACACTAGAAAGAGGTCTGGTGAATGATGACACCACATGCAAATCTGAGCACAGGTCAGGTTTTGCCCATCAAAGCAAGAATACAGGAAGCTTCTCTGCATGTCTAGTAAGTTGGCAGAAAATTCAGTGCCTTAGGCCCCAATGAAAACGAAAGAACACAACTACGGCTCCCTCTCAAACGGAGAGAAATCAAGGCTTGCATTCACAGACACCTGAACCGCAACTTGAACCAGCAATCCGTGGCTAAAAAAATCAGTGCTTTTATCCATTAGGCCACTGGAGCCACAAACTGCAAAACTTTTTTTTTCATTCATGCCTTTCAGGATTTACTGCTTAGTTCTGTTCCCTTTGAGTTTGTCTAGATGAAAATTTTTCTCCCTCGTGGAAGGGAATTATCTCTTGTTCCTTTGATCTTGTCACCTGAAAAAGATGGCTTGCACCATGTCCCTCTCTCTACAAGTGCCTTTCTAGCCTTTCCTATTTTGGGGCATAAAAGTGACTGGGTGCAAGGATCAAAAGGAGTCGCAGGAGCCACGCACGCCTCTCTACCAGTGTTTCTAGAAGGAACACACCTTTTCGAGGGATTAAAGCTCATTTTGCGAGACACCCACCTTGAGATTTTATCTGCTTTTACTCTATACCAGGTGTGTTAAGTTAGCTTGAAACGCTAAAACGTATCGACCACGAAGGGACTCGAACCCTCAATCTTCTGATCCGAAGTCAGACGCCTTATCCATTAGGCCACGCGGTCAGTTGTAGAAAAGAGCCTCCTTGGTAAACAGAAAGTAAAGAGCAGAAGATTTCGACGGCGATTTAAAAAAAAATACATTTTTTTACTTTTGCATTCTCCTGCTTGGGGGGAAAAAATGGGCCAAGACTCACCTTCCGAGGGAAAAGGCAGATTACGGAAGCTTTTCGCTGTTGATTTTAGTCTGCAAATCTATGCACTTACCGGAAAGGAAACCCTCTTGTGCTCAGCGAGACTAAGAGTCAGCAGGGACCTGGATCAAGCTGTTCGTGATTTCGCTGGAAATGCTTAATTTGCGGGACATCGGGTTGTGTGCCTGCTTAAAAGATGTGACCTGGGACTCCTTATACAAGTCCGAGCCCGAATTCACCATCCTACGAATAAAGGAGAAAGAGAATCCATTCCAACCACGGCCAGAGAACGGCCAGGCTTTTTTTGATTAAATTTTGTGAAGGATCAAGTGTGACATTCCGGTTGTGGTCTTTTTTCGGTCTAAAGGCGCAGTTTCCAGGCCCATCTGCTCTCTTTTTGGAAAGGAACGGTTATTGGACAAGGTCTTTTAAGGGATGGTTTTTCCTCATCTGTCGTACACATATGAAGGGGCCTTCTACCACTTACCTGCACAGAGCCCCCCCCCCCATTACATTCAATATTCCGAAACTGATGATTTCTTGCTGATCGAGAGCGTGCCCCTGAGCACGTGCAGAAGGCGCTTCCTATTCCCGGCCCAGCGCGCCTGGATCTGCGGGACCGGGCCCTTTGCGAAGCTGGAGGCAAACCGTAGCTTCTCTCTCAGTAGTACTGAAATCCTGTGTAAGAGGTTAAAACCGGATTGCCTAATAATATCCTTTGTTAGGTATCCGTGGAGGGAAACGGATCGGGGTGCAAAACCGCCTGCATACGTTGAGCAGCGGCGCCTTCTTGTGCCGACGAATCACATCCGCGCTCAGCATCGGCGCACCAGGGAAACTGGAATTAATTCGGCTCTTACAGAGTTAAGTAAGAACGTATGCTATACTTTCCACGTAAAGCCCCAGTGGCCTAATGGATAAGGCACTGGCCTCCTAAGCCAGGGATTGTGGGTTCGAGTCCCATCTGGGGTGAACGCCAATTTTTTTTGAATGCGTACCTGACCCATCTTGGATTTGATCTTTAAAATCTTATTTCATTTTCCATTTCACCATCATGTCGTTTCTTCTAAATATGTATATGGCTACTGCTGGCTTTTATGAATTATTGACAAACTGCATTTCCCCATTTTAACCTCTCCTCGCTACTGTCCTCTATTTGAGAGAGATGATTTTATTTGTTTGTTTGTTTAAAATATGTTTAGCCCACCTTTCTTTTTTGTCATTTAAAAATTATTATTAAGATATAAAAAGAAAAATAATGGCAACAGAAGTGAGTTTATGTCCAGTTCTTGTATATCAAGAGCACATACTATTCTATGCTTTAAATTTACTTGACCTTTTGAAATATGTGCTCCTGTTCATCCTAAATTCTATCCTTTTATTTTTTTATTCTTAGTCCACATTTTTACTCTTTTAACATCTGCTTTCCTATTTACAAATATGTTTACATCATTACTTCCCCCACTTTTTCTCTTTAAAAGGACCCAAGGTGGTTTATTTCATTAAAATAGTTTTAAAACTAACAACAGTAAGTACACAAATACATTTTTAAATTGACAAATATACTTGAAAACGGTACACAAAAGCAACATTAAAATCACATTCAACACAGTAAGGAACAACAATCCATTAAAAAATCCCACTCAGGCAGCCAGTCACTGAGGGAATGTTTGCCTGAAGACAAAGGTCTTTCCCTGCTTGCGGAAGGACAGCAAAGATGGAGCTAGTCTGGCCTCCTGTGGGAGGGAGTTCCAGAGTCTGGGAGCAGTGACAGAGAAGGCCCTCTCTCCCATGTCCCCACCAAGCATGCCTGTGAGGGGGGGTGGGGGCTGGACCAAGAGAAAAGCCTCCCCTGATGATCTTAATACCCGGGAAAGCTCATAGAGAGAGATGCAGTCGTTGAGATAGCTTGGACTCAGGCCACTTAGGACTTTATAGGTTAAAACCAGCACTTGGGATTGTGGCCGAAAACAGATTGGCACCCAGTGGAGCTGCTGTAACAGGGAATTATATGTTAATAAACTGACTGCGGCATTTTGGACCCGCTGGGGTTTCTGAACACTTTCCAAAGGCAGCCCCACGTAGAGTGTGTTACAGTAATCCATCCGAGATGTAACTAGGGCACTGTGTCCAGATCAGATCTGTCAAGAAACAGGTGCACACTAATTTTAACTCTGCAAAGGTGCTCCTGACCACTACTGAAACCTGGCCATCCAGGCTCAGAGTACAATCTAGGAGCACCCCCAAGCTACCCCTTCGTGTTTTCAGAGGGAGTGCAGCCCCATCACGCACAGGCTTCATCCTATTCCTTGATCTGCCTTTGGACTGACCAGAAGGACCTCTTGTCTTCTCCGGATGAAGTTTCAGCTTATTCACCCTCATCCAGTCCATTACTGATACTAGACACTGATTTAGAGCTGAAACAGCTTCCTTAGATTTACTGTAAATGGAAATGAGAGATAAAGCTGGATGTCATTCTCTTACTGATGACACTGAACTCCAAAACTCCAGACAATCTCTCCCAGCGGTTTCATGTAGAGGTTAAATTGCATAAGGGACAAAAGAGAATCCTGAGGGACTGCACTGGTCAGCGGCCCGGGCATCGAACGGGAGTCCCCCAAGCATCACCCTCTAGGTTCTCCCCTCCAGGAAGGACCAGAGCCACTGTAAAAGAGTGCCTCCCAGTCCCATCCCAGAGAGATGGCCCAGAAGGATACTGTAGTCAATGGTATCGAAAGCCGCTGAGAGGTCCAGCAGAACCAACAGGGACACACTCCCCGTGTCCAGTTCCCAGTGTAGGTCATCCATCAAGGTGACCAAAGCTGTCTCTGTCCCATAGCTAGGCCTGAAACCAGATTGAAATGGGTCTAGATAATCTGCTTCCTCCAGGAATCCTTGGAGCTGAGAAACCGCCACACACTCCAGTACCTTGCCCAGGAATGGGATGTGTGAGACTGGACGGTAGTTATCCAATACGCTGGGATCCAGGGAGGGCTTCTTCAGTAGTGGTCTTACTACTGCCTCCTTTAAGCAAGCAGGGATCCTACCCTGCTGCAAGGGGGCATTTACCACTCCCCGTACCCAATCAGCCATTCTTCCTCTGGCTGCTTTTTTGAGCCAGGAAGGGCAAGGGTCCGGAACACATGTGGTAGGTGGAACAATCCATTTTAAACCCCACTCAGACAGCCAGTCACTAAGCTCTCCTATCTCAGACACATATTTTGTCATGACAGCTACAATATACTGCAATACATCTTTTTTTTTTAATTTTTAAATTTTATTTTCAAAACTATTGGGTAATGGGGAAGGAATACAAAAGGCAAAGGGCAGTGGGGGGGAATGGAAAAAGGGTTTTGAGAATAAAAAAACATCAAATGCATAATCATTCAATCTTACATATCGAGTATATAAACATCTAATCTATTCATGTTCCAATAAAGGTTCATCTTTCTTCTTCTTTTTCTTCTTCTTCTTTTGACTATTTTGTCTATGTATTAACCTCTTTAGCTTTCAACTTATACGTGTAATACAGCTTAAATCTATGTTATTCCCACAGCATCAGAACACCAAGGCCAATTGTGAAATATATCCCCTCTTTCACCCTCCTTTTTTCTTGAGAATACACTCAGCAGACCCAAAATAATATAAATCCTGCTCTCCCCTCCCCTTTCCTCCCTGTGCTTGTTTTGTTTCTGCGACTCTTTTTTCTTCCATATTTTAAAGGGGGAAACAATATCATTCAAAGTTTGCTTTTCAACCTCAATCGCTACATCTCTTACTGGGTGGTCCTCCATCCCTTGTATGTTATCTGATATCTTCATCAATACAGCCGGTTCTGAGATCTCTTTTTGGTGTAATTTAACCTCTGCTACCTTCCCTCCCCTAGAGCCTCCAATCACATCTTCCATCTGGTCAATATAATAATTTACCTGCATGAATTTTTGCAACAGTGACATCTGAAAAGAGGTTTTCCAGTCTAGCCACCGATCTGTAATTTTCTCAGGGGGAGGTTCCATTTTCTGTTTCCACTATTTTCACTTAAAATTCCCTCTCCCCTTTACCCCAGTACACATCCAATATTTCTAATATTTCACCTTGCAACTATACCATATTAGCAATAAGATAGCAGGTACATTCAAGTAAGAGATGGAATCTAAAACATAAATCTCTCAGGTGTCTTTGTAGTCCAGTCCTTTTACACATCGCTAATATCTTCAGACCGGTTGCTTCTTCTTTTCCCTTCTTTTCTCTTCTCCAAGTTTGTTTTAACCTTCACCTGGCAAGACTCTATTATTAGAATGTCATTTGTCAAGATCCCAGTTCAGTTCAAACCACATAGCCCCCAGTTCACAGCTCACAGTCCGTTTCTTCCTTTTACTTCCAGAGACTTCCTTCTCCTCCCCCTAACAGGGAGATCCAGCAATCAGAGTCTCGGCAAATATATTATCCACGGAAAGCAGAGTCCCACACAGTCTAAAAATATATAACCACAGAGGAAAAGGGGTCCAAAGTGAACAGCTTGCAACAGAATTTATTTTTTCAAAGCCCGTCAGTTGATTCTTCAAGAGTTATTTTTCCTCCTTTAGTGGAGACACGAGCTATTTCTGCCTGGCTGTTCCTTTAGAAATAACTCGACCTTCAGCTTGGATAACGCTGGAATGCTAGGAATGCCGCTCCTTATCTCATTTGGTCATAAATTTGCACACAATCACTTGTTCTTCATTTAATGAGGTTTTTCATAGAACAAGGGCTTCCACTTACTTTGATGTATACTTTCGCCGTGCTTCTGTTTTCTTATTCTCGGCGAACGGAGCTGTCTTTGGCTAGTTGCCAAAAATGGCGCCCGTCTTCGTCTGTGCTGATGTGAATTTCCAGAAGAAAGACAAATCGAGTTGCTGCCCAATCTTCTAACTTCTGTGGCTCACCAGCTGCTGCAGAAGGGTCTCTCCTGACTCTTCCTTGCCCCCCCCCCCCATTTCTGGAAGGGTCCCAGACCGAAGTGGTTCTAGCTTTCCCCGGGAGCTATTCCCGAGAGCTGCTAGCTTCACCAAGACGAAGCTCCTCCTCAATATACTGCAATACATCATTGAAAGGAAGATTGAAGGTAAGTGGGGAAAAGGTAAAAGTTGGATTTCTTGCATGAGTAACGCGAGACACTTAATAAATAACAAATCCACATGGCGGGAGAAGGAGATAAGTCAGGATGCCAGCTAACTTCAGCAGTTCGTACAGTACACTGAATGAGAGTCACCACATTCCTGTGTTGGAAAAAGAATACTGAGTTAAAGGGCTTGGCTGGATTTTGAGGCATCCAGCCAGTTGCAACATTTGCATTACTTCCATTCCATGTACAGAAAAGCAGACTGGAGTCTTTGCTCACCTATACTCCAACAGTGACATGGGGCAGTGATGGCTAGTGCCTGTTGCAGTTGGTGGGGTAGAAAGCACAGCAGCCAATGGTGGGAAAAGGAAGGAGCCAATGTGCATGTTCACATGTATAGAAAAGCAAGCATGCAAGCCAGTAAGCAATTGTTCATACAGAGGACATTGGTAAGGAAGCCGATGAGAATGGAATAGCTGGGGGACAGCCTGTGCCTGAGGTAGAGCAATGCCCATGTTTCCCAAACCGATGAGCCAGCTCTTGGATGATGTCTTCCAGCACACTGGAGGGCAACATATCTGCTTAGGGCAGAAGAGTGGTGAATGGTCACAGCTCTCTGCTAACAAACTAACCCCCCCTTATTTTTTCTCGAATTCTTGCAACACAAGTGCTATTAATTATGTAGCTGCACTGTTTTGTATCCTATTTATTGCACATTTCGGTTGTGTTATGTATTGCATTATTTATTTAGCTCTGGTCTTTGTCTGTAATAAGAATGTTTAAGTATATAAACCCAAAATGTGGGGTTCCTCAGCCAAAAAACCCCAACCAAACCCAACCAAAATGAATTTCCACTGACTCACTGATTTTGAAGAAGATACAGTCCACAGCACTCTTTAAACTTTTAAAGCTGGAAGTCGACTTGCTTGTTTAATTGTCTCCGCATTTTCAGTTGTTTGTGTGGCATTTGGAAGATACTGCTGGCAGAAAACTGGTCCTTGGATTCACCAAAATTGTCCACCCCTAATTTAGGAGACAGCTAAGTGGTTCACACAGTTCTGCTCTGTGAGAGAGGGGAAAAGCCAAGGGGCTCCCTTTCAGGGTCTGCCACCAAATGGCTGCACTTTGTCTTAACAGCGGCATAGTGCTTAAACTGGAGTAGGGCAGTGAAGACTCTGCTCATGAGCTGAGTTCACTCCCAGACTCAGGTAGCCGGCTCGAGGTTGACTCAACCTTCCATCCTTCTGAGATTAGAAAACTGAGTACAGTACCTGGATCACTGAGGGGTGGGGGCAGTGTGTATCCTGCCTGACTAAAATTGTAAACCACCCAGAGAGTGCTTTAAGCACTGTGAGGCAGTACATAAGCAGTTTGCTTTGCTTGGGCTCGGGCTCTGCTTTGGCTATAAATCAGATAAAACACTGGAGCTGGCCAGATCTTGAAGTTACGTACTTACACAAGCCCATCAGGGTGGTTAAAGTATGACTGTTATGTATATTGTAAGGGAAATGTTGAATGTACTTTGTTCCTTAGATATTTTGAATGCATTTCATCACAAAACTTAAGAGTTGAAGCACTGCAAAATAGCCAAACCAGTTAGGCCCTATTAAATACTGTACAATTGCACTGAGCTAAGCAGTTACTCATGGTTAGAATAGACACACTGAACTCACAGGTAAGTTATGAGGTACTCAACTTGCATTGATTTCAATGAGTCTACTCTACACATAATGGAATCTGGATTACACCTTCTGTCTCAAGCTGTTATATATAATTATATATACCATGTGACCAACAGCATAAGCGTTTTCTCTTAGTTACTATAGAGTGATTCAAAATGCAGGAAAAAGTCAATAGTTTTGTATATTTTAAAGACTATTTTAAAGCCACACAGTTATATTTATTCTACCCAGTATTTAAACTTCCTCTCCATCCCTCCTTTTCAATTCTTCTCTCCATCTTTATAACTTGATTTGTAGATCAAGCCTAGCTGGTTGTTAATTGGCTGTATGTACAGTACGTTGCTCCGTGGTGGGGTTTTATTTTGCAAAGGAACAGACTAAAATAAATTTAACAATAAATCAGATAAAACAAATTATGTGATTTTAGAGTGAGCAGAAAAAGCAAGCAAGCAAGCAAGCAGATTCCTTAAACTTAGTGCATAAGGACACCTTGTGGTATACTGGATTAACATTAAGATTTTGCTTAGATACACAGTGCTGGTGCAAGCTCCCCCAAGGATGTCAATTTTAGAGCCATGTTAGTTTGTGCTAGCATCTCAAGCAAAAACAAAAGAAAAATGACAAAGAAGACAAAGTGTTGCGGCATCTTAAACAAAATGTCATTCCCACATGGCAAAGTCTGAAAGTGGGGGAAGAGAAAGAAGATAGCAATGGTAGCAGCATATTATTTCCTTAAAATTGCTGCCTGCCCACCTCTAGTACGGCTGCTTCTTGATTTGGTGAGACATCCCATATTTGTGTACAGTATCTGATTTTTCCTGCTTGAGTGTAGAATTTACATTTATCCTGTTAAGAGCCACTTTCTCTTAGCTAAGTTCTCCAATCCTACATTTGTCTTTTTAGGTAACGTCTATTCCTCCCAGTTTACTGTTTCATGAAAATTTGACTAGCCTCCTCCAAATCTTCTTCCAATGTATAACGATGCTGGATGACGCCCTGCAGCACACCACTTGTCACTTTTCTTCAAGATAACAAGAAACCATTGGTTAGCACTCTTTTCTTACTCTCTGTCAACCATGGGAGTTCTTCAAATGCTGAAATCAAGAAATATTAAATCCAAAGCATTCTCATGATCTATCAAGCCTGTAACTCATAAAAAGGGTATGAAAGTAAGATATACAGTATCTGCATGATGTTTTGAGAAAGAAACATTTCTAGTAACTACAGCATTCTGTCCTAAACTCTCACATAATATTAATGGTCTGTTCTACAAGCTTCTTGGTATTAGTGTTAAGCTAATGAGCTAGTGTTATTATGGCTGCATGGTAGTGCAACTATATCATTGTGCAGCAGAACAAATCAACATTCTACAAGGCAGTTATAAGAATAGGTGGTGTCCCCCCTCCCATTATAACTTTGAAACTGAACTTTAGATCAGCACCAAATATGGCACAAATGTAGCAATCTGCTCTTGGTATTTGACAAATTTGGGAAGGTTTGGGCAAAGGACTTTGGGGTTGTGTGTGGTTTTTTTTTTAATTTACACACATACTGTGCAGTAAGAATCCTTGCACTCACTACCATTCACTTGTCAAAAAACAGTCCTCACAATTGCTTTGTGGTTGGGTGAGAAGTGGTTAACTGATGAAAAAATGAATCAGCTTCTGGGATTTTCCCTTGCTTGGTCTCACTTTGTGAATGATAGTGATCATAAGAACGTATCCTCTTGTGTTGTGTATATTCAGGCTGCTCTTTGCTATGTGAAGCTTGACATTCTTTTTCCTGCTGTCAATATGGACATGATTTGTGCAGCAACACTGGGCCATTTCCTGGCATTTTGAATCATGGATGCAGAAACACAATGTCCCACATTCATAAAACAGAATTTTTTTGAAGAACCAAATTAATATTCTTGTTGGAAAAACATGTTCAGTTAAATGTCAGAATAGTCATAGCAGACACATTGGTTGCACAATTTGTATTCTCTTTGTTCAAAAAATACACTGGAAAGCAAATGTATTTGTGATCACCATTTTCCATACTGCTCATATATAGATCAGGAGCATTTTGTCACTGAGGATATATGGGAGAAACAGTGTGAGATGATCACTAGATTATAGCTCAACAAGATCAAAAGGAGTAAAATTACATGAAAACAGCTCGAAAAAAATTCAGTTGTGCAGTCTTCAAGAGATTTTTTTTTTCTTGGACAGACAATAAAATAAGGTCTCACAAAGGCAACAGGCCAAACTGGTAGGAGATGCGCACAAACAGAGCCACATATAACCCAGTCGGACAGGTAAACCTTTGTGTTTGTGGTTTCAACAGACATAAATATGTAATTCTGAAATATTTCTTTTCTTACTCTAATAGTTTTTAAAATTGCAATTTGACAGGTTTGAGATAAACCTGATGGGAATTGTTAATACAGTTTTGTAAAGAGCCTGAAAATACTGTAAGTGTTTGTAAGGATCTATGTTAAGAAAGAATGAAAAATAATGATTTAAACAGCTATGTAGATACAAGATGCATATAGTAAGGCTTGTATCAGCTGTGAGAGAAACCAAGGGTTGGTTGAAGCTGGAATAAAGCCAGCAGCCTCAGCACACACAATCTGCTGGTGTGGTGGTGACGTTGTGGATCGTGGAAAAGAAGTGCTGCTGGACTGATTTACAAGGACATTGACTACAGAACTGATTTATGGACTGAACTCTGTGTATGATCATTGGACTGGATAAGGACAAAGCTGTATGTATATATCTTGATACAATATAACTGTTCTATCAATATTTGTCTCCTTTGCTTGGTGACTCATTGAGCATCTTCATCTCTCTGGAAATCTACTCGTTAGTGCCTCCTGGCACGCTACCAACTCTGTCACAATTTAAAAAACAATGTGAAGCAACACTTTCTATCCTTTACATCTGACTGAATGTTATAAATCTGTATTGGTATAGAACAAGTGAGGACAGAACAAAGAATTGGTCACAAAAAGCTAGGAAAAATGAACTGGGTGAATAGATCCAACTTGTGGCATATAACAGCACCTTAGTACTTTTGCTGTAACATTAAATGTTCTAGTAAAAATACTTCCGCTTCATTAAATGCAAGATACAACAACATATGTTATAGTACAAGCTTTATTTTTACATAAAGAACTTAAGAGCTATTTTCTTTCCAAACCAAGGAAAAGAAAAAGTCCCAGAAAGTATTCCAACCCATTCTCGCTCCAGTGCATTCAGTCAAAGTCCATAGATCGAGATCTGCTTTGCTTTATAGCTGAGCGGATTTTTTTTTTGCCTGAGACGCTCACGGTTCATTTTCTCCACTCTAAAACCAAACAGAAATAAAAAATGACACACTTCAATGTCTTTAAAATGATTCTGGGTTGTTGGGGGGGGGAATCACACCTACTGACATGAAATTAACGTTTCAAAGAAACAACAAGATGCTGGCCTGTCCAAGCATGCCTACTCCAAAAAGTTTAAGGAGAAATCATCATCATTATCTTAGAGCTAAAAGTGACCTATGGATCACTGAATTAGCCCCTATCAAGGAGGCACAGTGGAAAATCAAACTCCAAACCTCTGGTTCCACAGCCCGATACCTAAACCGCTGAGCTATCCAGCAGATCTCTACTGTACTTTATGGTCTGGAAAAGTTATCTTTCAAAATGATAAAAATACAACATTCCTACCAATTGGCCTAGTCCAACATTCATACATATATATGCTTTACTCCCAGAGGCCCCTAGCAGTAAGGACTGCTCTGAGTTGATCCATGCACATAAAGCCATAGGCTGATATACTTTGCTCCTATTAAAATGAACAAAGATGGCACAGCAGGAGAGACAACTATATTTAACAGGCAGGGATTTAATAAAAGGACATAGCATCAACAGAATATGTATGTGCAGCATGCAGTAAATCACAGCATGTGTCGAAGTGGAATTTATTATGGTATTTGCCTTGGAGGGAAATCTTCCATTAGTATCTTGGAAGGGAGGCGATTCTCCCAGGACAATTACCATCATCTGAGGAGATATTTTCTCAAGTTTGCAGAAAGTGAGAAAGATGCTAATCCCCTTGGTGCACTTATGATTGCCCTTTCCCCAGATTATGCTCTTTTCCTTTTTTAAAGAACTCTACATTTTAAACATAAAAGCTCATTTAAGGGCACATCACTTTTTGAAAAGATATTTTGAGCAATATTTGATACAGGAACTATACTGTTGTGTCTACTCTCAGCCGAAGAGGAGCTATTTCTCTTCACACAAGTCAATGGAGAACATCTTAGGCGATTGGCAACCATGTATCTGGCACATGGGGAAGGACAAATAAAGGTATACAGTGGTGCCTCGCTTTACGATTGCTCCGTTTAACGACAAAACCGCATTATGACAAACTTTTTGCGATTGCTTTATGATGTTTCCTATGGGGGAATTTTGCTTTGCGATGATCAGTTCCCTGCTTTGGGAACCGATTCTTCGCAAAACGATGATTTTTGGACAGCTGATCGGCGGTTTCAAAATGGCTGCCGGGTAAACAAATTTTTCTGGGACGGATTCCTCACTGCACAAGCAACGAAAATGGCTGCCCTATAGAGGATCTTCGCTGGACGGTGAGTTTCCAGCCCATCGGAACGCATTAAACGGGTCTTAATGCGTTTATATGGGATTTTTAATTTTGCTTTACAAAGTTTTCGTTCTACAGCGATTTCGCTGGAACGAATCAACGTTGTAATGCGAGGCACGACTGTAATCCATTTTTGCTTTTTGGATTATACTTCAACTGCATACAAAACTCAGAGATCATTCTGGGACAAATATCGTCAAGACTAGGGTTGAGTTTTTTACAGCCAGAGGACATGGCTCCTCTGGCTGTAGGCATTTGGAGGAAGCCCTGGTTTAAGTCTGCAGACTCTCCCTAGGTTCATCAGTATCTGAACTGTTGGGAACTTCCTAGGGGATCCAAAGTGTGATGCTTCAAACCAGCAAACACTACCTGTGGATCTGCAGCTGGAGTTAGATTAATTAACAAGAAAAGAGACTCTTCTAAACAATAGTGTCAAAATAAACTAAATTCAAGTTAGCTGAGAGCCTTGTCCAAGGATGGGGACTTGAGTCATGGGACTCACTGTCAACTTGGACTTAAGTCAAACTGGTGACTTGACTTTTTTAAAAAAAAATGACTTGGACTTAACTCGGAATCCACCTCTCCCTTTTTTCCTGGGGAAAAGAGTTTGTTTTTAATAGGGGTGCAGACTTCGGGCTTGGGACTCAGGATGCAGTACCAAAGACTTGGGACTCAGGCTTCAGAGTTGGACCCAAAGACTTGCCAACATGCCCAGCTTTTCCTAAACTAGCTATTACGATGATTTAGTGATACAGCTGGAGGCAAGCAGCTCCTGTGCTTGCTAATGATCTCCATAGGTACTTCCCCCCCCCCCTTGAATCTAAATGAGCATCATAGGATGACAAGTTTTGGCATGGGCTTTTGACCACAGGTGCACATATGACGATGAAATTTTAACTGAATGGTGAATCTGTATACCTTTCTCTGATAACCTGCACGTTCTCTCGGGAGACAACCTGAGGCTTCTCTGTGGCTTCTGCAATCAGGTCTCTGATTTTTTGCAGGCAGTCTGCCAAATTCCTCATCTGGTAGCGACTTACTTGAGATGTGACTATGAGCTCCCCATCTTTACTGATTTTATTCCTATGCTGGGAAAGAAAACATTTTTACTATGGAACTTCAGATACAGTGCTTCCTACCATGGTAATGTATGCTTTGTTTTTAAATGACAGTCAAGAAGAAAAGACACAATTGCCACAACAACCACAGATCTGACCATCTCCTCTGAAAGTAAATGTCTTATAGCACAAACCTATGCACATTACTTGGAATTTCAGTGGGGCTTATTCCCAGAAAAGTGCACATAGGATTGCAATTTTAAATGAAAAGCTTGATGTTTACATAACACAATCATTCAATAAATCTTGCTATGTATTTTATCAGCACTAGGATCTGATAGATGCCCCTTGCTGGGATATAGAATCAAGTGTTCTATAACTGGGACACCAGCTGTTCTGCACCTCTGGTCTCCAACACCTCCACCACACCAGGGATTCTATTAAGGAACACAATGCTTGTGGGGAAACAAGATCCAAATGTCGTAACAGAACAAGTCATTGCATTTAATTTTTTTTTACTATGAAGAGTTAATAGACCCCTCAGGGTTCCATTTGTTTGTGCAAAGCAAGTCTGGAGAACATGTTGCCCTCCAGATGTTCCTGGGTTACAACTTCTATTAATCTGGCCACTTTGTATGGTCACAGAGGAAAATGGGAGTTCTATCTCTTATAAGACCATCAGGACTCTCTACCTTTGATACTGGGCAATCATGTTGCACAGTAAAAAAAATGAAGTAAGATTACTGCTGACTGCTTTGCCTATTAAAATATTACAGAAATAATGTGAAATATTTGAGTCACAAGCTTAGCAGTTTGCACTGGCTTTCTTCATTGGAGAATTTTGATTTGCAGTTTACAAGGAAGTGGATAAAGACGACAAAAGAGACAATCTTGAACTCTCCATGATGTCAGGACTAGGAAAAATGTTACTACTCTGGTGGCAAAAAGGACACATTACCTTATCCAATGCATGCTGAGCCTGGGAGTGAAGAAACACATAGAAAATACAGAATATTCTACTGAAATGGTTCCCAAACTAAAAAGATTCAGGAGGCATGAAAAAAATTGTGGGGAGGCGGAATGATATTTTAATTAATTTAAAAACAAATCAGCTTGAATAATTTTCTGTGAGATATATCATTTCTAAAATTTAAGCTTTCTCAAGAAAAAAATTTGATTATTTAAATCTCAATATTTATTCACTTTTTGAGTTTTGTTAGAAAGGTCTGGATGATGAAGAGTTGTGAAGGTATGAGATATTTTCAAAAATGAAATGGGATTTGATGCCCAAAGGTTTCGGAACCACTCTCTTATAGTCTCTCTGTCAGAGATCTAACAATACAGAATTGCATTTGATATCCAGGACCAACTACAGTTATGTGTATTTTTGCATGATGTTCTACCAGAGCCTACACTGAACCTTAGAGCAAACTACTTTCCTGTACACTCAGAAATATATACAGTTAATTTATACTACCTTTTGAAGTGTAGCAAAACGCAAACTTACCATCACTGCCATTTTCTGCCGTGTATCTTCTGCAATCCAATCTGCTGATGTCAAATGGAATCGAACTTCTGCCTTACTATTCACTGTGTGTGAAACAGTGAAATAATTTACTACAAAGAGTTTCAAGTCTCATCAAAGCTACAGCTTTGGAAGTCCAATTGTCTAATTTCAGTACCACAAGCCACTAACTGGCCTTGTTATCCTCTAACTTTGCAGGCTATTTCTTTTTCAGAAACATCTCTAAGCATGCCAAATAGTGTAGCAGATTCCTCTCTTCACCAGCTCAATCTGATAAATATCCAAGGAGGTTAAAATCCAAGGTTAGCCATATCTCTATAATCACAGGCTGGGGGGGGGGGCATTAAATTATTATACTTTATTTTAAGAGGTTTAGTACCATAGCAAAGCTTAGTTTAATATGGGAACCAGTACAGTCTACTGGTTAGAACTTTGGACTGTGATTGTATTTTCTGCTGAACCATAAAACACATTTGGGCTGGTTGCTCTCCCTCAGTTCAATCTACCTCACAAGGCTGCTGTGAAGAGAAAGTGGGGAAGACTGCCAAGTATGCCACTTCAAGCTCACTCACGAAAAGGTGGAATACAAACGTAACTAATAAATAAAATAAAATATCTTGGTATTAACATTATATTTACCAAGCTAATTTGACATTAAATAAAACAAACATTAATAGAAGACTAACTAGATGAGGGGGAAAACAGCTTTGCCCTTCTTTCCACAGTGGCTAAACCTACAACACATAGACGATCTGTGTTTTAATTTTAGGAGACCAAGTATTAACCACATATATTGGGCAAACTCCTGTTGACATAACTTTCTGCGGCGTAACTCAGAGCATGTGCTGGAAGCATTTACTTTAAAGTAATTAAAAGCTTCCTAGCCTGTATTAGGTTATGAGGCGACCTTTGTCTTGGGAAAGTATTTTGGAGTTGTAGGGGGCTTTAACAGTAAAAAACAGTAAAAAAATTACTGCTGGATTACCACTAGCAGTCTGGATCCTGACACTAATGATGTAGCTAGAATTGTTTACTATTAAAGACTCCCAATCACTGCATCCCAATCACTTTCCCAGGGCAAAAGGAAGCTCTAGGGACCTGCGGAAACTAAAAGGAGGCATGCAACAGGATTACTGAACAGTACAATGTTCAGTTGGCCTTATTTCATTTAAACAGAAGTTAACTCCACTGAGTTCAGAGAATCTTGCTACCAAGAAAGCATGGGATTTATTTACAGCTTTGGTAACATTCATACCTTTATTAACATTCTGGCCACCTGGACCACTGCTTCGGCAATAGGATATAGACAAACGATCTGGAAATCCAAAAGAGAAAAAGCAGCATTAATACAAAAACTAACACAATTATTGAAAACATATTTGTTCATGTTTTTGCATATGTAGGGAGAACATTTAAAAGAGCAAGTACAAATTTTATGTAGTGCTTAGAAGACCATATCTCAGATAACTACCATCCTGAAGTAATAAGGCAACTCTCATGAGGAACACTCTGACTATAGTGTGGAGTTCCAGCCCTCTCATAAAAATATCACCAGAAGCCCATTCATATACAGTACCAAAATAATATTCTTTTAAAAACATATGCACTAGTAGCATACACAACTGTTTTATAGGGCTTACCTTTTCAACCTTATGCCAGAAAAAAACACTGTAATATACGTTTGGTGAGTTGGGTCAAGGACATCAATTAAGCTTTCTGATTATGCTGGAATGTGAACTAATGTCTGTTTTCTAAATCCAGCTCTAATGAGCGCACTGCACTGCCTAATTCAGAGCAGCAGTTAGCATATAAATGATGAAAAGACTTAAACATACTGTTTTAAAAACTGCAAACATTAATATATTTGACTTGCATAATATGAAAAATCATATTGACTTACATAATAAGGATACCAAAAACAAATACAACTGCCTAGTAATTATTTATGTTATATCCAAACTAGACTGCCAAAGTGGAGATCTGGAACATGTTCATTCTAGATCACTGGTTTCCAACCTTGGGTCCACCAAACATTCTTGGGAGTGCAACTCCCAGGAGCCTTCACCACTTGCTGTGCTGGCAAGGGTTTCTGGAAGTTGCAATCCAAGAACAGCCTAAGGTGGCTTAGTGTCAATCAGTTCTCAATCATCTGGGTCATTTAGATCTGTGCCCAGAGTCTGCACAGGACTGCACATTTTCAGGCAAAAAATTGTAAGGACAAGTCCAAGGAAATCACTCTGAACATGGGAGAGGCATTGTCTTATGTTCTGGACTCACCCAATGGGATATCAGGAATAGTCTGGTTTGCCTGCTCCTGTAACACAGAGAAGCACAAGAGTTGAGTGCTGCAAACAAGCGCTACTGCAAAAATTCTGTAATAAAATCAGAAAATTAAGAAATAACCATAGCCTAGGAGGTGTCTTCAAATAGTAAGGTCAGTGATGGGGGTCTCTTTGTGTCACGTGTTAAATATATACTGGTCTTCACCAAAGGTCAGTCTTCTTGCAATGTGCCTTCACATCGTTGCCAGCCTTATGTTCCAACGATTTCTATGTGGAGCTAGTGTATTGCTAAATCTTCAGAAATACACATTAATATACTTTCCATACAAAAATATACTCACTGAGAGCAGCAACTGGTTGTTGTTTTTCGCTTGGTGGGGAAGGGGTACCCATACCACAGACAAAATGTTAGTTTTTTTCCATTGTTTTCTGCCGGCAGTTCTCAATGCCACCTCGAGAAGTGAGGGGGAAAAGCCTACTCTAACCGGACATGTAGGAGATACCTGATCCCACCTGGAATACTTTTGCGCGCTCTCCCCATAAACCCTCCCCGGCCTCATCTTCAGATTCTAACCTTCGATTTGTCGGTTTCATTTTGTTGCGACGGGTAAAGTTTGTCCAAGCTATATGCGCTCCGGAATTCAGAACCAGACGGAACGAAAGCGAAGGTTTGGCGCGGAAAGTTCCCAATTATCTGTGAAGAAACTAATCGGTACACCGGCCTCCGTGAAAAGGACCACAACGCGCACGCCGCCATCTTGAGATGCCCTGGTTGGTTGCTTTAAGGAGTCCGGCCGCAAAACAGCATCCTGGCATCAACGTTCCGGGGGTAAAGACGGTTCCCCTCTGGCGGAGGAGGAGGAGCATGGTTCAGAAAGGAGGAGCGGGCGTGGAGCGCCCTCGGGTGTAATACCATGGATCATTTTTACAGAAAGACAAGAGTTGCTGTTGTTTCTAATTAACTCTGACCTCAGTTTGAAATAATAGGTGTGGCGAAATAATTCAACACGACTTAAACTGAACGTGTTTTTCTGATCTTTTTGTGGGTATCCGTTGTTATTTCAAGGGACCTGCATATACAGTATAGATGTTGCAGAGGCTGAAGGCCAATCGGTTATGGATGTTTGTTCGGAAATAATAAATCCCATTGTATTGAAGGGTGTTTACTTCCACTTAGGAATAGGAAACCTTCCGAACTCAAAAAACGACGGAACCAACCGTGTGGGCCTTTTTACCCGACACAAATGTAGAAGAGATGATACCTTTATTTAGACTACTAAAAAATAAAAGAAAAAAAGTCAGCACAAGCTTTTGTGAATAAATACACCTCTTCAGGCATAGTGCAGAAGAATTTTAAATGAATGTCCCCAAAATTGTCATGACAGATGTCTACCAAGCTTATTTTGTAGATGAGCTCAGAGCTGGTTTCAACCAGTTAAGTGTGTAGTGCTTATTTGATTTATTTGAAATGTGCTGGGGAAGAGTTTTGAACATACTTGAGCATGAGAAAAACAAACAAGTGGGTCCTAGAGCAAATCTCTGCAGGCAAAAATGTTGAAGCTGAGGCTGCCCTATTTTTCAGCACACTATGAGAAGGCAGGATTCTCTGGAAAAGACAATAATGCTGGGAAAGCCTGAAGGCAGCATGAAAAGAGGAAGACTAAATATGAGATGGACTGAGTCCCTAAAAGAAGCCACAGGTGTGAGTCTACAAGAGCTAAGCAGGGCTGTTGAGGACAGGACATTTAAAAACCATTTATTCATAGGGTTGCCATAAATTGGAGGCATTTGGACAGCACGTAACAACAGCAGTGCTTATTTTGGGGACTGGGTAAAAGCCCGGTCCTTTGACCAAACTCTGGGAGACAGCGGAAGACGAGGTGTGCTCTGGTCCATGGGGTCAGAAAGAGTTGGACACGACTTAATGACTAAACAACGATAAAAGCCAGGTCCATGAAAAAGAAAGCAGATGCTCATTAGTTCATATCATTTTTACATTAAATTATTGATTGATTGATTGATTTGATTTGATTTATACCCCGCCTATCTGGTCTACTCGACCACTCTAGGCGGCTTCCAGTATAGGATAAAACAATAAAACACAAGAACATTACATAATCATTTGATACAGTTACAATAAAATCGAGTGAGAATAAAATAAGAAGGAATAGAAAAGAAATAAAATCCTATCTGTGCCCACAAACTAAACTATAAAAATTATGGATTCTTCTCTGCATGGTGGTGTGATGGTGCAAAAACATGACTCTGGGGCACAGATCCTAAAGATTTCATATGATTTTTGTATAGGATCCTCTCCAAACCAGTGTGAAATCATTGATCCCAATTGTGTCCTCAGACTAAACTATAGAAACCATAGGCCCTTTGCTGCATGGCTTTGCACTGGCTCAAAAACATGCATCTGTGGTGCAAATCCTGTGGGCCAACATGATTTGTGCATGATCTGATAGTTTGTGGATCCTCCGCAAACTATCACATCATGGATCTCATCTGTACCTACATGTTAATTCATAGAAATTACAGGAGCCTTCACTATACAACTTTGCAGCAGCACCAACACATGGATCCAAAGCACACATGCTCATGTGTCTGTGTGATTTTTGCATGGATTCCCCCAAACCATAGTTAAATCATAGACCTCATAGATCCCTGTGTGTACAGATTACACCATAAAAATCATGGAACCCTTGCTGCTTGACTTTGCCATAGGGCAAAAACATGGATCCAAGGCACAGATTCTCATGAATCCACTTGATTTTGATATGAGATTTAACCAAACCACTGTTAGATAATATATCTAATCTGGACCCACAGACTAAATGACAACAGTCATTGCAGTGACACAAAAACGGCACAGATCCCCATTCAGCACATAATTGTTACTGGTAACTTCCCTAAACCAGTCAAATCACAGGTCCTATCCATGCCCACACACTGAACCACAGAAATTGCAGATCCCTTGCCACATTGTATTTCAGTGGTGTAAAACATTTAATCTGAAGCATAGCTCCAAGGTGTGGATCCTCATGGTTCAATGTGAATTTTGCGTGAGAGATTCCACTTGTGCTTAGAGGCGGAACCATACAAAACATGGATTCCTCACTGCATGATGATATCATGGTGCAAAAACTTGGATTTGAGATGCAGATCCCTATGCATGGATCTCCATGAGTTTTTCATGAGGTTCTCCCAAAGCACAGATCCCATCCATACCTACAGAAGAACAAAAATAAGAGATTCTTCACTGCATTACATTGCAATTACATAACTACATGGATGTGAGGTGTGGCTTTTCACAGATCTGCATTTTTAGTTGGAATCCTTCCCAAACTACTATCAAATCACAGACTGAACTCTACTCACTGACCAAATCACAATTGTAGCAGTAGCTCCATGTGGAGTCTATGTGCTGCAATGAAATACATGGTTTGATGGTAGTTTCAGGATCTTGTGTTAAAATTGCACTGAGCTATAACAATCTGGACCTCAGAAACAAAATTCTGTGCCATGACAGTGTCTTGAAGCAAGGGATCGATGATTCTTATGCTCCAGTTTATGTGTGCTGGGGATGAGCCATAAAAATAATGGATCCCTCATAAGCAGGGGGCAAACACTGCAAAAACCAACCAAACAAGCCAGCCATTAGGTACAGATCCTCATACCTCTATAGGATTTTGATGTGGCTCTACTGGAACATAATCAAGCAGATATTGCCTGTACAGTACAGTACCTGAAAACTGCAGTATAAAAATAAAGGATCACTGCCTGCACAGGTAAAAGGCAGCAGGAAAAGAGGAAGACGAAACACAAGTTTAAGAGCAGTGATGTTTGAGGACCTAACCGTTTAGAATTTATTTATTTATTTATTTAACTTCTGTACTTCTGGCTATCAAGGCCACTCTGGGAGGTTCACAACACAATAAACATTTTAAAAAAACATTAAACATAATAATTATACAAAACCAAAGTTAGACATACCAATCGAGATAACGCAAAAAGACAACATCAAAATAGCTAAAATTAATTTAAAGCGCTCATTCATGGGGTTGTCATAAGTCGGAGGCACTTTGACGGCAGGTAACAACAACGTGTGTCCGAGAGAAAAGGAGAGTGCTGTGCAACGTACTGCATTAAAACTCACACATCACTAAACATATATTCGTATAATTGTGTTTATATTTGTTTCTGTGCCCATCTATTCATCGTTTTAATTGCTCTTTGTTATTATTTCAATAAAATAAATATTTTCCAATTTTTTTTTTAATGGGAGTATTTTTATTGGGGTCGGCTGGCTTGTGGTGTTCTCTTGAGAGGGAGCGCAGGAATTGTGCGATGCTCCCTGCTTGCTGCTCTGCCTTCCACCTAACTGACGCGCCCTGGTTGCCCTGGGCAACGACGACGGGCCGCAGAAGCCACAAGTCCGTTGCAGGAAGTAAGCCACGCAGGCATTCCGGCCAGGACCCGCCTCTAGGGGACGGTGAGCGGTGGACACGTGACCGGTCCGGGGACAGTGGCCCCGCCCTACGTCATCACCTGCAGCTAAGGCCTCCCCCCCCACCCCACTCCCCAATGCACCTGGTAGCATCTTTCCTGTGTTAGAGATTGGGTACCTAGCCTTCCTCCCTTCGGGCTCCTGGGGACCTCCCCCCCCCCACCTTGACCAGGCTGACATAACCAGGCTGCTGCCTCTGAATATTTCTGGGACTTCTCCCCGTAAGGCTGGTGTAAGGATCTCAGCCGACCCACTCATATATATTCCATCCATGGAAGCTGATCCTGCCTCGCTTGGCATCTAAAAGGGTCCTTCCCTTCTTTCTTCCACTGCCATGATGATCTGTCATTAGCAGCTGCGGAAAGGTAGCAGGGACGAATCTGGGCCTGTTGTCCTGGGCTTCACCTGAGTATTGTAGGTCCACTGAATCCATTCTCCTATCTTAACAATCCTAGTTCTGGATCAGGTGACTCAAGTTCTTCTGCCAAGTTTTTCAGAAACCCTCATTGTTTCTCACCACCACCCAACCTTCCCTGTTGATTCCTTACTCTATTCAGGCTCCCTCTGTATTTTTAGGCTTCTCTGTAGGCATTGTTTGTGACATTACCTGTGCTTGAGAATCCTTTAATGGATTGCTTCCGATGAAGGCAGTAGTGGGGCCCTACATTGGCTTAGGTGTGTTAAAAAACAACAACACGGTTTCCTTTCACTGTCACTGCATTGAACTCTTTGATGAACTAAGTAGAGACCCTTATGCTCATTCATTTTTCATTATCTTAGGTCACTGCCATGTAGATTTTTGGTGTCACTTTTATGAGGTCACAGCTGGATTCCAGAAGTGCCCTGGATTCTTAGAATACTGTCCCTTCAACCGGCACACTCTTTGTCAGATCCAGTCACCTTGCAGGGCAAGGAAAAACTGGTGACCTCTCCTATTCCCTGCCTCTCGCCATCACGGCCCTTCCAAAGCAAGACCAAAGGAAATTCGCTTGTGCCCCACTGGGTCCTGTTCTCCCTTGCACAACACTGCCTCAAGCGTCTCATGTCCTTGAGACTTCTCTGGTGGAATTATTTGGGATTCTATTTCTCCCTGGAAAGCTCATCACTTGTCCTCTCAAGATCGTAGGCTGAGAATTAGCCTGTTGTCTTGTTATGTACACAGGTATTCTGTACTGCTAATAGGGAACAGGAGTGATCCCTTTTGGTGTCCTCATACTGCCAAAAAAACAAGCGTATCAGTTGTCCTCACAGTAGCTGCTGCTGCCCCCATTTTTCTGCCACCTTGTTCTTGACACCCAGCTGAAGCAAGCAGAGGCCCTATCTTCTGCTGGAAATCTTCCCTTAGTCTTGTTTTTCCCGCACCCTCCCTGCTGCCCAATTCTCCACATTTTGAACATGGCCTCAGAAGCAGTGAAGGTGATTGTACGCTGCCGCCCTCTCAATGAGCGTGAAAAACAGCTTGGCTGCAAGGTGGTGGTCAGCGTGGACAGTGCCCGTAGCCAGTGCTCAATTCAGAATCCTGCTGCCACAGATGACCCACCCAAGCAGTTCACCTTTGATGGGGCCTATTACATGAACCAGAACACAGAAGACATCTACAATGAAATTGCCTACCCACTGATAGAGGTGAGTGGAACTGACTTCAGGTATTATAAATGCCACAGCAATTGGAGAAGTACCTATTTAGGGCACTTGCACAAGTGACTAATGACAAGGAGATTATTTACCCACTGAATTCAAAATCAACAAGGGCTCTGGTCTAATGTCTATAATAGTACCAGGGAATGTTGAAGTGTTTAAGACAGAGTTGGATAATCTTTGACCCTGCAGCTGTTTGGATTTAGTGTGCAATTGGATAGCACTTTATCCCATGGTTTGGACCATTTTGGGAATGGCCTGGTTCACTTGATTTATTGGTGACATGATAGTAGTCATGAAGCAGCCCAACCATTACCCATGCCTACCTACAGCTTTTTGGGTCCCTGACAGAGGCTACCATTTTTTTAGTGCAGGCAGAATTGCTCCATCTTGATTCAGTTCTAGCATGTGTGATTGGCAGGATCAAACCAAAATAGACCCCCAGTGCTATCTATCAATAAAGTAAAAAAAAAAAAAAAAAGTTAAAAAGAAAATCCAGCTACTCACAGAGAGGGAGACAGAAGAAGACAGGTAGGGGGATCTTTTATTTGTTGTTGTTTGGTTGTTGTTAAAAGACAAATGGTATATCCCATGGTGATAATGGCAAGCTGATTCACTGGCATATCACTTACTAATCCCCCCCAGCTTTCCTAAGCTCTTTCACAGGGATATGGAAGGAAATCTTTATTTCCTCCCCGAACCCTTTTATTGTAGCACTGTATCACTTGGTGGCAAGCAAGTTCACCAGCATGCCATTGACCTGTACATTCTTAAAAATTGCAGCTTTGCCCTCCTCCCTGCTGATGGGGTGACAGGAGAGGAGGTGGTGGTGGTGGTGGTGGGGCTGAAGGGGGTACTTAGAGGTATGGTGTGGTTTCCTGTGAATGCAAGGATTGCCCCAAATAGCATCCTGTGTCTCAGGGTGACCCGGTTTAGTCCAATCCATCCTGATCCATCTGGACTATCTAGTCACACCCTCAAATTCCAGAGTGTCCCAGCCAATATTGGCAATAGAAAAGCTTATGGGAATTGCAGCTCAGCACCTCTGTAGGGCCAAAGGTTGCCCATCCCTTGCTTTCCCTCTGGCTCCTTTGATGCTCAGCCTGTATGTATGTAAATAAACACAAACAGTATTAAAAATCCGTGGCTTCCTATTATCTTCTTCCATGAGAAATAAATCCCAGGTAAGCACTGCACCCCTGAAGCTTCACATCATTTGGGGAACTGCATGCAGAACATTTGTTTTAATGAAATGTACAAGTAGATCTTAATTGAAATTGCTGGACCTTTCAGTCAGGTTGCTTGTGGTTAGATTGTTGACAAATAGAATCCTTTAGGATAAGGAGACTCCACCTGATAGCTGCTGAGCTGAAAACATATATATAACAATTGTTATCATTGTACTGATCCTTTTGTTTATTTCATAGGGTATTACTGAAGGCTACAATGGTACCATCTTTGCCTATGGGCAGACAGGCAGTGGGAAATCCTTTACCATGCAAGGAGTTGTGGATCCATCTTCCCAGAAGGGCATTATTCCCAGAGCCTTTGAACACTTATTTGAGAGTGTGCAGGTACACAACTGATGGAAAATTGGCTATGTGGTCTAAGCAATGACATCAAGCTTTAAAATGAAATAAACATTCAAGTGAGCTGAAAAACAATTTGAAATCTTCAGTGAAATTGGGGGTTTTCCTCCTGGTAATGGGGTATAATAGACAGTTTTAGGCTGACAGCTTATTTCTTGTAGGTGGAGCTCTCTTTTTTTTATAGGGAAACTGAATAACATAAGAAAATCAGCCAAAAAGGTACGTGGTCTTTGAATTCTTTATACACATAAGGTTGCTATCTCTCTGCATCTTAGCTGTGCATAACATCTTTACTGATTAAGATAATTTTCAAAACTGTTCTTCATCACTGTGGATGGACAACATATAATTTATCACTATATCAATGGTAAAGATGCAGAATATAGTACTACTCTTCCAAATCAATTGAGAAGAGTGTAAATACATTTTCACTAACATACAGAAGTAAAAACCAGTGGATTTCTGTAGAGCAGTAGCTACAATAACATGGTATTGTTCACAGAATATATAGCATGCCCAAGAGCTTTTCATGGGGCATTGTTAACAAGACAGATCTTACCTTTGCTATAATCTGTGACAACAGTGAGGGAAAGGAGCAAAATATTTGATTTAATTGTGTCACTCTAGCCGCTTAGAGTGGTCACAATTGACTAGATAGGCGGGATATAAATAAATAAATAAATAAATAAATAAATAAATAAATAAATAAATAAATAAATAAATAAATAAATAAATAAATAAATAAATAAATAAATAAATAAATAAATAAATAAATAAATAAATAAATAAATAAGATGATGTGTAGCACACTGAGCTGATCATGAGATAAAGTGAAACAAGGTAACTTGGGTGCCAGTAAAAGTGGCAGAGGAGAACTGATTTACTAATGGAGGGCACAGTTCCTCAAGAAGTTCTTAAGTAGCATGTTTTTATCGAACTCCTACCAATTCTATGCTTCAGTTCTGTTTTGACTCACGTTAGTTCATAGGAGGGGATCTCTTTACATTACTATTACATATGGTATGTATCCCACTCTTTATTGAAGAATCTCAGCTGGAGGGAGATTTTCTTGATTTTTACATCAGCGCTGTGACACAGATGAACCAGGCTAAACGTTAAAGACTAGTTCAGCATTCATAAATGATTAGAGATTTCATACTATATCACTGTACTACCACCCTGCTCTGGCTCTCTGGCTCAAATTGAACTTGCTGTCTCTATCACCGGAGTATCTTGGACTGATCTTGCCCATGAATTCACTCCATTAAAGGTAGAATTGAAAAAACTGAAAGTCAATTGGTTTGGTTTAGTTTAGTTCAGTTTTTCCCCATCACTTAGAACTCAGGTTCTACCTCTCACTTTGCCTCCATTCTTGGACATGACAGGTGGCCTTTCAGCCCAAGATTGTCTGATTGGCAGATTCACACAATACAAGCAAAGTCTTAAAGTTTGAATGAAATTCTACAAACAGATGGGAAAAATCTGTATACACAATAAATTACAATCTCAGGGAGAAGGTTGGACCAGAGACTGGCATAATAATGTAAGCCATCCAAAAATGTACATGGGGGTGGAGGTGCAGTGTGAATATTCATGAAAATTTTCCCTTGACATATTAACTTTTTAAGTTAATATATTCTTGGGGTTGTTATTTTGTGTGGAAAGGCATTCAGTCACATACAGTCCTATTCACAATTAAAGCAGAGCAAATTATCAGAAAGATGAGAATGAATGTGTAATAAGAGTCTCTTCAGACTATCCTGGTGAAGCTATGTAATCCTAAAAAATTTAAGAAGTCTATTATTTATTTTGCATTTGTTTTTACAGTGTGCAGAAAACTCCAAGTTCCTGGTGAGGGCCTCTTACCTGGAGATCTATAACGAAGACATCAGAGACCTCCTTGGTCCAAACACCAAACAGAAACTAGAGGTGAGAACAGCGGAGCAGTCAACTAAGGCAGCTCATTAGTTTGAAAGTAAAAAAACAAGCACCACCACAACAAAACAGGCCCCCCCATTCCAGAAACTGGAACTCTTGATAGAGCACTGTGAACACAATTAATTATCCTAGGTATATACATTACATAAAGAAGATACAATTAGAGACCTGAAGAAAAAAATAAATCAAGCAGGTCCACTCGGTTTTGGAAGCTGTACAGTGGTGCCTTGACTTACGACCATAACTCAAAATGGTCATAAGTTGAAGCACAATTTCCCATAGGAATGCATTGAAATGCAATTTATCCATTCTGGCTGAAGAAAAAAAAATCACCCGAAAAAATCACATTGGAAATGTGATTAATCCCTTCCGGATGGGGGCCGGGGAGAAACGCAATCAAGCATGCAGGTCCCATTGGAAATGCACAGAAAACAAACGGAGCAGATCAGAAATGCACAGAGAACAAAGGGGGCATGTCAGAAATGCAAATAAAACAAAGGAAAAAGCAAGGGAAGCATGCAGGACCCATTGGAAATGAAAAAAAAAAAAACCAAAAAAGCAACCAGACCCCCAAGACCCATCAGAAATGGGGGGGAAACAAGCAAACCCCCCAAGACCCATCGGAAATGGGGGAGGAAAGCAAAAAACAAACCCCCCAAGACCATCGGAAATGGGAAAAAACACTCCAAAAAGCAACAACCCCCCCAAGACCCATCGGAAATGGAGGGGGGAAAACCCAAAAAAACAAACAACCCCCCCAAGACCCATCACAACACAGAAACATAAACCCCTCCAGCTCAAAACCATGCTGCAAAAACACACAGAACAGTTTTAAAAAGCAGAAAACAGCACCTTACCTTGCCAGGCAGCCCAAAACCTCCCTGCAAACACACACACATATACTCTCAGAAGCAGAAGGAGGCAGTCCCAAGCTTCCAATGATGCACACTCTCTAACTGCTGGGGCGAAAGAGCTACAAAGAAGCAGCCTCATCGCCACCTACAGTTAATTTCCCTCCTTTTTCCCCTGCCTTTTTCTGTTTGTAAGTGGAAGCTCCGGTTGCAAGTAGAAGCAAAATTTTGCAGCTAGAGCTGGTTGTAACTCGAAATGGTCATAAGTAGGGATGTTCGTAAGTCAAGGCACCACTGTATTCTCTATAGGTCCATGTCACCATCAGTACACACTCCTTCTTCTTCCCGGGTATAGGTGGTCCAAAGTGTTGGTCTTTCTTCCTGTTTGTATTGCTGTCCTTCTCTTTTATATATAACCTCTGTTCAGTTGTCAGAATAAGAGGTATTAACACTTGCAGGTACGTAGGGTTTTGAGATTCCTGAAGGCTAGGATATAAGACTCAGTGGGCTGGGGGTTAGAGAATGGGAGCTAAGGAGCCTGACGGGACCAAGAGATACGAGCATTTGTGAATCAGAGTGGAACTTGATAGACATGATTTCGGGGTTGGAGGCAAAATAAATAACAAACCTTATCAAATCATGCAGAAAATATCTATTGTCACCTCAAACTGATCCTTTTTCTGAGATTTTAGTCTTTCTCTGGGGAATCCTGAGAGGAAAGGAGGACAAATCCCTGGTTCCTACACACAGCACCACAAGTTTTGTGTGTTTCCATCCCCTGCCTCTCCAGGTGGATCCCCCCCCCCCTCTCTGCTAGTCTCTTACAGGAGCATGGGTTTCCCTGCCCCACCTCCTGGTCTTATCGCCCCTCAGACAAGGAGGCAAGACAGGCAAACCTGGGCTCCTGCTGGGGACTGGTCAAACAGGAGGAGGAGAGGGGTGTACTATGACGGGTGAGTGAGTTATTGGCTGGGAGGTGGGAAAACCATCTCTAGTCCAAACCCTGAGACTTGGCAATTCTGTAAACCACTACCATACATAGGCATCCTTCAGTCTTGAGAGACCATGGTAACGTGCTCTGTATCAAGGAGCATCCTCTCCAGAGCATGAAACCTGGGTAAAATAATATGGAGGATAGGCTGTTACCCAAGCAGCAGATCCCCCCTGTCCACGTTGCTGAAATGGTCCAATGGAAAGGCAAGAGCCAATACAACTGGTTCCAGCAATGTCGCAGGAATTGGTAGAACGACACGAGCTGCCTTCAGGACTCCAGCTCCGGATTTGCCTCTAGGTTAATCCCTGAAGCCTTTTCCGTGAGTGGATATAGCCACAAGGCAGTGGAGGTTTGAAATTGGAGTTTTCCTTCTCCTAGATGGGCTGCCTTCCATGGCTGACAAGCCCCACCTACCTAGCCTGCTCTCTAATAGTGCAGAAGTATGATCCGACCCTTAAAACTTTCCTGCCTCCCAGGTGTATGCAATTCTAATTGGCTTTTCTATTTACCATATTAGGGTCAGAGATAGAATCAGAGAATTTGAATGAGAGTGGTCCTAGGACACCCTCATTTAAAGTAAAAAGCCCCACCCCCTAGGCCCCACCCCCAGGCCATGCAATGGGGGAGACCAAAATAAAGCCCAGCCCCCCCCCCCAAATCCTCAGCAAAATGTCCATGCAAGCATACCTGGCCTTCGTTCTCAGCCCAGCTTCCTAGAGAAAAGGGCCCAGGGTCCTGGGACACCCTCATTTAAAGTAAAAAGCCCCACCCCCTAGGTACCACCCCCAGGCCATGCGGTGGGGGAGACCAAAAGAAAGCCCAGCCAAAACAAAAAAACAACCCCCCCCCCACAAAACCAACAAAACCAACTAACAAACAAAAAAACCAAACTCCTCAGCAAAATATCCATGCAAGCTACCATACTAGAATCATTTTTAAAAGTCTTAATGTTGAAAAGCATAGTAGGAATGCAGAAGAAATGTTTATGGGGCTTGGAATTTCGAACCAAAACTCATCCTGTCTGTTGGAAGCGTTAGTAGGTAGAAAAGTAGCTGCTAGGGACCTAACAATCTCCAGCCATTTTTTGTTTCCTTTTTGCTATTAAATATGATTTATTGCACAAGTTTTTTACCTGCTGCCTGTGGAACCTTGAGGGGCCACACTGTCCTTATTGGGGGGGGGGTGTCCACAAAGTTTTAAAGAAATTTTGTGATCTTTTCCAGTTTAAAATAGGTAGGTAGGAAGGAAGGAAGGAATAGAGGGAGGGAGGAGGAAGGAAGGAAACGTAGAACAAAATCTTAATTTCCCTTGTGTAAATCTTGGCTTTTCTAACCTATTACCTCCATTAAAAACAAACAAAAGTAAAAATTGGGTATTGTATGATAGGAAATAACTGATATTTCTGCTTACGCTGAGAACATGCAAGTGAATGATGGCTGAGAGACAGCACGTGAAATTTCTTGTTACTGCACAGAAAACCGGAAGCCACAGGAAGAGAGTTTGAGTCATGGTTGTTGTGGGTTTTTCGGGCTCTTTGGCTGTGTTCTGAAGGTTGTTCTTCCTGATGTTTCGCCAGTCTCTGTGGTCGGCATCTTCAGAGGACTGGTGTAGGAACTCTGTCCATGCTCTGTTGCTGTTTGTTGGATAGTTGAGTATTTATAGCTGTGGGAACAGCTTTTGTCCTTTTCAGGAGATAGGGTGATAATGATGATCAGCGTGTTTTTGTTGTGGATGTATTGTTGTGATAAGGGGGAGAGATTATCTGTCACTGTGATTGATGGGTGTCTTTAGCTGGTCTTTTTGTGCAACTCTACCCTTGTGGCTGGGTATAGTTCGTTGACCTTTTGCAGGCTGTATTTTTTCAGTGCTGGGAACCAGGCCTTGTTAAGTTTTAGACTTTCCTCTTTTTTGCTGAAGCTTTGCTGGTGTTTAAGGATTTCAATGGCTTCCCTGTGCAGTCTAACATAATGATTTTCAGCCAAAGAGCTTGAAAAACCCACAACAGCCGTCAGATCCCGGCCATGAAAGCCTTCGAGAATACAGAGTTTGAGTCAGTTAGTGTTAGTGTGAGTGATTGTTCAGACGGGCTTCGTGATCATGTTTCTTCTTCTATTTCTACAGTGGTGCCTCGCTTAACGACAATAATCCGTTCCAGGAAAATCGCCGTTAAGCGAAAACATCATAAAGCGAAATAAAAAACCCCATTGAAACGCATTGAAACCCATTCAATGCGTTCCAGTGGGGTAAAAACTCACAGTCCAGCGAAGATCCTCCATACGGCGGCCATTTTCGCTGTCTGTATAGTGAAGAATCCGTCCCTAAACACAGCGGGGAGCCATTTTAATCACCGGTGGCTATTTTGAAACCGCCGATCAGCTGTTAGAAAAACATCGTTTTGCGAAGAATCGGTTCCCAAAGCAGGGAACCAATCATCGCAAAGCAAAATTCCCCAATTGCAATCGCAATTGCGATCACAAAAGATCGGCATTAAGTGGATTTGTCATAATGCGGGGCAATCGTAAAGCGAGGCACCACTGTACTAATAAAACTATGTGGTCATTGTCGGGTAAAGTGGCTTTTCAACATTATCGCAGTGAATTTCATAACAATACATTTTGGCTGAGCCTCAGAATGGATTGCTAGCTGAATCTGAAACATAAAAGAACTGATGCTGTTGATGAGGGTGCATCCTGTTCAAAACAAAAGGAAGCTTCTTCCAATCATCTTAAAAAGTGTCATTGTTATAGCAAGGAATATCTGTCGATTGGGTTCATGTGTACAGGTCCCGAAGACAAGCAACTACCACTGTGTGTGTATTATGAGATATTGTCCAATGATGCCATGAGACCATCAAAATTGTGAAGACATCACAATACGAAACGTAAAGGACATATCACAAAGAGCATTGATTTTTTCACAAGTAAGGAGGATGAGCTGTGGGAAAGCAAGAAAATGGTAAAAAAGACTGCAACTGATTATAGCAATGAAAATGCAGTGAGGACCTCATTTGAAGTTTCTCAAACAACAAAAACCACACACAATAGATTAAGAATTTATATTACTGTACCTCCTACAAAAATCATGGTTTCTGCGTTGATCAACTAGGTTTCTGCCCTAGTTGCCAAGGGCCTTTCCTTAATACTGTACTTTTTCAAAGGACACAGTTATGAAGTGAATCGATGATATGTCAGCCAATATCAAGGAACAATTTTTAGAAAGAATTCGCATATCCACTATCTTGCACTGTAATTGCACAAAAGCAGAGTCATAACATATTTAATTTGTATGGAATCATTCCAATAAAAATATTGTAATAGCCGTGTGTGCATTAACAGATTAACTTGTTTTCCCCTTCTCTCCAGATTTGAAGACTCTCCATGAGAAATTTGAAATAAATATTTGATGCACTTTAGGGTTTTAAATCTTGAGTTAAGTCTTGGTGCTCTGCGGCAACAAAAGTTATTTAAAGGGGGTCTATTGTAAAGGAAAGGTGAAGAACAACTGGTTTATTGATTATTGCACCTAATGGACCACTCTCCTTCTCCCAGTCTTCACAGTTCTCTCATCCCAAGAATGGAAACTCTTCTATCACACATAAGAACAAACATATTAACAGATGACCCTGCCCTGCACTGAGTCAAACTTTAGGGACTGTAACCCAAGATTGCCCTGGAGCTTTCCAGTTTCACATGCGACTCCTCCTCAGATTTTTCCCCCTACAGATCCTAGTGACTGGATCTGGTTTTCTCCATGTGCACTATAGCCAAAAATCTGTTGATTCAAATAAGTTTACACTATGACTTACTTTAGCATAGTAAGTTGTAGTTAGAGTAGGCCCATTTGAATCAATGGAACTTACAGAGGAGTTAACTCACTAAATCATCATTGATTCAGTTGGCCTACTGCAGTGTGATTTGCTAACAGGATTTTGACCAATGTGTTCATTCAACGAACTGTATTATAGCCCAAACATAGTTTGGCGACCCTCCCCAGTTGTGTTACCATATTGAGAAATGTGGAGCACCATGTCAGTGGTGACAGTGTCAAGAATAAGTTGATAGATTCTTCAGATAATACCATAGTTGCCACTTTAATTACAGCAGATAAGGAGAGATTTAGGAACCCAGCATGTTTCTAGCACCTCTTCAGGGTGTGGGGCTGCTCAGTTACAGAACACAAGGTTTGTGGCAAGGTGCTATTTGCATATACGACTTCTTCTTGCATTGACTCTCTGGTAATTTCCTAGTTCAGATGTTTCTCTTCTCCCCCCTCCTCTCCGTAACTGTTGCTGTACTGGTTTCCCGTGCAGCTGAAGGAACACCCAGAGAAAGGGGTTTATGTGAAGGGCCTCTCTCTGCACACAGTGCACAGCATTGCTGAGTGTGAACGCGTCATGGAAACAGGCTGGAGAAACCGAGCTGTGGGCTACACACTGATGAACAAGGATTCCTCCCGATCTCACTCTGTCTTCACCATCCACATGGAGATCTGTGTCACAGGTAAAGGCTGAGTTATGGTTGGATAGATCAGCAGTTGGACAAATACCTGTGAACAGGAGCAGGTTCTGAAAGGCTATAATTCTGCACCTTGTTATCATTCCAGGTATTCAGGGTTCTCAGAGTAACAGTTGGCCGACACTGGGGTCTTGAGCTTCCCTGTGTTTTTTTCTGGAGAATAAAATATTGGCACAGCTGGTGGCAAAAGATAAAGAGTCACAACTGTGTCTGTTTCCCACTGGGTGAAACAGGAACCAAACCAGCAAAGGTATCCTAGCCTAACTCCCATCAAAATAAACTCGTTCCCACCTTCTCACATATAAAGACTACAGAAGCTAAAGCACTAGGATATAGCTATTATTGTCTGCTATCCTGTCTTTAGATATTCTGTCACAAGCCAGGTCAGGACCTCCCTTTAGGTACAATGAGGCAGATACCTCAGGTAGCAGATTTTGATTCTCATGAAATAGTAGCAAAATGTTCATTGTTACTGTATTTTTATAATATTACTCGCAGTGTTCAGGAGGCATAAGCATGGGGGTTTCTGCTTCACGTTCCAAAATAACTTGATGCACTTTCAGTGAGGGGTACCATTTGTTTCCCTTTGTCAAGCAGGAAAATTTCTTGGGCTAACCACTCAGCAAGCAGCCAGTTATATAGCATGATGCTAGACATGGGAGGCTTTATGGAGCTACATGGCAGGTCATAAATCTTCAAACGAAAATGTGCCCCAGAATCTTTCTTGAGTGTCATAGAAGATGCTAGGATACAACTGGTGGACGGTGCCTGTTTGCTTCTTTCCCAGGAAAGCTATGTGCAAAGAACAAGTGGTGGAACGGAGGCCTGTTTTGCACCTGTAGAAAAATGAGGTGGTGGAGTGCTGAGTAGTCAGGTGGACCTTAGAGGGGGAAGGTTTAGAAATGATTTTTCTAAATCCTCCCCATATTAAAAAGCATAAATCGAAAGAGAAACCTATACAGAAGATGGTTGTTGTGGGTTTTTTGGGCTCTGGCCGTGTTCTGAAGGTTGTTCTTCCTAACGTTTCACTGTTCTCTGTGGCTGGCATCTTCAGAGGACAGGAGTCAGAACACAGACAGAGTTTGAGCTCCTGTCCCCTGAAGATGCCGGCCACAGAGGCTGGTGAAACGTTAGGAAGAACAACCTCCAGAACATGGCCAAGCAGCCCAAAAAACCTACAACCACCAATGGAGGAGAATGCTTCACATTTGCAACTTTTCACTGCTAATATATAATTCAAGCTACTGCTTTACCCTGGACCTGCCTTCCTCAACTTGGCATCCTTCAGATGTGTTAGAATACAACTCATCTTGCCTATAGATTAAGAGAACCTAGCAGTTTGGCAGTTGTCTTTCAAAGTATTCAGCTTATCCTGGGCTTTTTCTTCCTTTGCAGATGAGAGAGGCCAAGATCACTTGAGAGCTGCAAAACTCAACTTGGTGGACCTGGCTGGGAGTGAGCGGCAATCCAAAACTGGAGCTGTTGGGGAGCGCCTCAAAGAGGCCACCAAAATCAACCTGTCTCTGTCTGCTCTGGGCAACGTCATCTCAGCCTTGGCAGATGGAAGATGCAGACATGTCCCCTACCGAGACTCCAAACTCACCCGGGTGCTGCAGGACTCACTTGGTGGCAACACAAAGACACTCATGGTGGCCTGCCTGTCTCCTGCAGACAACAATTATGATGAGAGTCTCAGCACCCTACGCTATGCCCACCGAGCCAAGAACATCCAGAACAAGCCTCGCATCAATGAAGACCCCAAGGATGCTCTGCTGAGGGAATACCAGGAGGAAATCAAAAAGCTCAAAGCTATTCTGGCACAGCAGATGAGCATGAGTATTTATTTATTTATTTATTTATTTATTTATTTATTTATTTATTTATTTATTCATTCATTCATTCATTCATTCATTCATTCATTCATTCATTCATTCATTCATTCATTCATTTCATTCATTCATTCATTTATACTTTGCCTTTCTCCTGAAAAGGACTCAAGGCAGCTTACAGTATTAAAAACAAACAACATTAAGAGCTAAAACACAATAAACTATTACACTATTAAAAAAAGAATTACACAGATATAGTAATAAAACTGGTAGATAAAAACAGTTATAAAATCCCATTAAACACATGTGCGCACAGAGAGAGAGAGAGAGAGAGACCCATTTTAAGACCCCTGTCTTACACAACCAGTCACTAAGAGAAAGGCTGCCTGAAGAGAAAGGTCTCTGCCTGCCTTTGGAAGGACAGCAAAGATGGGGCTAGTCTAGCTTCTCATGGGAGGAGTCCCTTTCCTGTGTTCCCACCAGACAAACCTGTGGGAATAGTGGGACAGAGAGATAGGCCTCCCATTATAACCTTAAAACCCAGACAGGCTCATATAGGGAGATGCAGGATCTGATGTAGCCCAGACCCAAGCCACTTAGAGCTTTATAAGTCAAAAGCAGCACTTAGTACTTTGTGACTGGAATCAGGCCAGTAGTCAGTGGAGCTGCTGTAACAGCCCCAGTACATTATCTGGCTGCAGCATTTTGGACCTACTGAAGTTTTGTAACATTTTCCAAAGGCAGCCTCACGTAGAGTTGGGTGCAGTCCACATACTAGTGACACCGAATGCTCAGACTCGAGACAAGTTCTCCCAGCTGTTTCATGTATGTATTAAATAGCATGGGGGACAAAGCAGAACCCTGTGGGATACCACAGGCCAAAGGCCAGGGGTTGAATATGAATCCCCAGCACCACCTCCTGTTTTCTTCCCTATAGGAAGGACTAGAACCACTGTAAAATAGTGCCAGGTCCATCACAGAGAGATGGCTCAGAAGAATACCACAGTTGATACTGAAAGCCCCAAGAAGTCCAGCAGGGCCAACGGCACACACTCCCCCTGTCCAGCACCCTGTGTAGATCATCCTCCAAGGGGACCATTGCTGGCTTCATCCCATAGCCAGGCCTGAAGCCAGATTGAAATGGATCTAGATAATCCATCTCATCCAGGAATCCCTGGAGCTAAGAAGCCACCACCCACCCACTCTAAGAACTTGCCCAGGAATGGAGCTGGTAATTAGAGGCGGGCTGGTAATTATCATATACGATGGGATAACCTGCAGGGTAGTCACTAGCAAGGTAATATCTTTACAAACAGCCCATGGACTTCTGACTAAGGTCTGGTTACCTGTGCCTTCCGCCACACTTTTTGGGCAGTACGTAGTTATATTGGTATCAGTCATGAGATTCTTTGCCATCTCCAGGAAGGAGGACTTTCCTCCTCATGCTCGCCATAATTGCACTTAACCAGGATTTGAACAAAAAAGGTAGAGCAGTCCTCTCCAAGGCAGCCCTCTCCAGTAGTGCTGGTCTGGGACACCCATTATCCCTGGCCAGCACACCCTTGCTAGGGATCTGATGCGGATCATGATTTATTTCCTGTATAGAGATCCTTTGTCTTTTTGGGACTGTGATCTGCTTCTGTAGCAAAGGCAAGGGACTAAAACATGGTGAGGAACTGGATGTTGACTCCTGCCACTATGGCTGAGCCTGATTATGTTGGGGACGCTGCTGGATACTAGCTGAGGCAGTGGCTGAAGCCTTTCCATTTGGTCCCCATTCAGCTGGGGACTTGGATTCACTCCTCCTCCACTTAAGCTTCTAAATATTGGCTGAAATTCTGTAATGATTCCTTACACTGCATAATTCTGATGACATGAAAGAGATTCCATGGGACCTTCATGTGAGAAGTTGGAAATCTTCAGTTTCTGAAAAATCACCACTGCTGATGACATCAGCAGTGATTTTTCAGAAAATAAAAATTTCCAACTTCTCTCATGAGGATCCCAATGGCCCATGGAATCCCTTTCATAGCTGGAAATCTATGGGGCCTGCGGGGGTGAGGGAAGTCCTTAATTATCAAAAATCACAGCTACCAGATGCAGCAACTTTTGGTAATTTCAGACTTTTCCTTCCCACTACACAACCCCTACAGCTTCTCAACTGCAAAAGCAATTTCACAGAAGCCACAGGGCCTTCGGGAGAGAAATTAAAAATGTTTAATTTCCAGAAAATCATCACTGCTGTTCAGCCTTATGTGGCATAAATTATAGGAACAAAAGTTTCAGCCACTGTTTCTGATTATTTTGCAAAAATAAAAAAGGATAACATTTATAACACAACAGGGGGCAACGATTTGCATTGCTGTTCTCTAGCAACATCAGTGACATAAACATTAGCCAAGAGATGCCCCTGATATAACTACAGTCATGGGCTTACACTAGACACTTATAACTGGGATGACATTTGCTATTTTTTACATGAAATAGGATTTCCCTAGAAACTCAATATTGTATTCCAAGTGCTGGAAAATCTTGATTTCTTTTCAACGGATATACAGGCTGAAACTATGAAATCCCAGTCATCTGCACATTTGCACACACTTTCCATGGTTAAATAAAGTAAAGTTTAAAGAACATTTAAAACATCACCTACAAATAAATATTTAAATATTGGGGTCACATGAGAAGGATGAGCAGAGCAACAATGCAGCCGGGCCCATCTACTAAGCCAAGTAATAAGTACTTACCCTTTTCTCTCATGCTTTTATAGACGTGTCTCCACTATTACTTTCTGAGCCTACTCAGCCTGAAGTGAAGCCAGAACCTCCTCCTGAATCCCAAGCAGCTACTGAGAAAGAAAAACAGCTTATTCGAGAAGTAAGTTGGCCATAGCCTCTGCCATGGGGCAGGAGATGTTCACTAGTCTTTTTAGCAGGGATCTGCATATGACGCGTGGTAGAATTGCATTCCTCTAGTGTAATCCGGTTATCTAGCTGAACTGTAATCCATGAGGCTCCTCCTAATGTTTTCTCTGATTTCTTTTTTAACACTAACCAAACAATCAAGCAAACAACCAAAACCTTATATCATTCAAGGCCAAACTAGAAGTTAAAGGGAGTGTGCATTCCCTCTGATGTACTTGTTTTCCTTCCCATAGTTATTCTTCCTCTGAGATGAAATACTGTTGAGGTAACTATGCTCGTGGAATTGAATGTACATTCATGGAATGATACTGCCTTTGAGAAAGCAGTACTTTCTGAAATACTGGTGTGAAATTCCATTCCTCTCTCTGCCTCCAGTAAATGAGCTTTTCAAGCTCCCATATGTAAGAGTCACAGGGACCATAACAAAGAGCAGGTGACTTGCCTGTAACTCTGGTTCTTCCTCTAGTCAGCTGTGAACTCACACAGCCTCCTCTTCTACCTTCTGTTTCCTGATATCACTGTTTGTTAATGGACTCAAAACAGGGTTTTTTTCCCAGTGAGGCGGAGTTCCCACCAACTGCTACTAAGTTCTGAATGTTCTGGAGATGTCTCGGTGTACGCCCGAGATCCATATTCTGAGTTTACAGTTACAGGCCAACAATTCTGTTCTTTTTGGACTAAAGTTCCTAGACTTTTCGAGATTTTTCCATTCAGCCGGGCCAGTGGCTGAGGTGTCCTGGAAGTTATAGCAAAAAACGGAATTCTTTCAAACTCTACTAGACAGGGCATCAGCATTGAAATTTTTCTGTCTCTGTGACTTATTTAAAACACTGGCCCAAATCCTCTTAGTATAACACAAATGGCATAACTTTTAAAGGCAAATTGCCCTGAGTTAAGAAATCACCACAGACATTATCAGTGGCATACTGAGTTGTATAACATGTGTGCAACTGATAGTGATTTCTTAATTTGAGGCAGTTTGCTTCCAAAAATTACATCATTTGTTTAGCTACAGAAAAGGATTTTATTTATTTATTTTATTTATTTATTACATTTATATACCACCCAACTAGAACGTGTCTACTCTGGGCGATTCATTTTGTACATTGTCAGCCATATCGGATCATTAGTCTATAGGTGCAGTCTCTTTGGTCCAGGTTGGGGATGGGCTGGTTTGCTCCTTTTCCTGTTGCCACATTACGTAGGTGCCATTGTGAACCAGCCCACCTGTGATCTATGCCTACCCATACCTTTTGCGGTCCCTGTCAGAGACTATTGCTTTTTGTGTGTGGATAGGATCACTCCAGTTTGCTTTACTTCCAGTATCTGTGATTGCTGGGATTGAATGAAAGCAGCTAGCTGGCTGTCCATTTGCTGAAGCTGCATAATGATTTTGAGAAATGGGAAGCTACCTGGCCACTCACCTTTAGAGGCCACTCACCTTTTCAAAGCATTGCTTCTGCATTAGGAACAATTAAATTTTGCATTTAATTGTTCCTAATGCAGAAGCAATGCTTTGAAAAGGCTTTTTTAAAAGCCCTTGCAAAGCATCTCTGATGCTCTGTGTCAGTCAGTAACAGTTAAAAGGAAAGAGAAAATTCCCCCCACATCCCTCCAAAGGCAAGCAGCAAGGAAGATTTCTATTTCTGAGGCTCATTAAGGGGCGTCCTCCTTTGTGCTTTACCTAACTGCTTGATGATCTTGAGAAACAGAAATCCTCTTTTCTGCTTGCCTTTTGGGGGGAATGGAGGAGAGGTTTTCCATTCTGTTTTAATTTTTGCCACCTGTCACAGGATGTCCCTTTCTTCTTTTTAACGGTTGCATTTTCAGGAGTATGAGGAGAGGTTGGCTCAGCTGAAGGCTGATTATGAAGCTGAACAAGAGTCTCGGGTCCGGCTTGAGGAGGACATCAGTGCCCTGAGGAATGCATACGACCAGAAGTTCCACACTTTGGAGGAGAAGCTCAGGAAAGGAGGAGGTAGAGATGGAACAGATGTGGAAAGCATGGTTGTGTCCAAGCAGAACACTTGTTTGCGCAGATTCCATACATACACAAAAGTGTTGGTATAGCCACTAGCCCTGACTACGGAATTTAACCTCTAGGGATTCTTGTACTATAGTCTTTCATTATAGGTTTTAATGCAATTGCTACTATACTATTTATTATTTTATCATCATTTTTTTCACTCTTTCACGGTAAACCATTCTGTAGATTTTACAAAACGGTCGGGTAGAAGTTTTTTAAGTGAGGAAATAAATACCTAGTCCAAGAGAATTCTGAGTGTGAATTCAGACCCAGCAGAATGTTGCTCAAACCCCTTGCACGATTGTTAAAAACAACTGTCTCAAGCCTAGAGGTGCTTCTTGCTTATTCTGTATTTCTTCTTTTGTTTGCTTTAGAAACCACCCAGCCTCTGGAAGCCGTTGCTGACCAAACTCCTTCACCTGCAGGCCCTGCTGCAAAAACTGAAGTGCCAGCCAAGGTATCTTGGAGGATAAACTTTCTTCAAGTCATGAAATAGACATAGCAATGGCAATACATAACACTCCTTTCAAAATAGTTCTGCAATAGTACAGCAGGGGGTGGGATGGTGCTTTATATGAGCGGCCAGGGACACTACATCATACACACCATAGCATCTTTCAGGGGGGAAGGCTTGTCACAGAACCTTGTTTCAGAGAATGGGAATGAGGTTAACAGTTAATGGTTACTGTTGTTCTATAATATTTTTAGAGTCCTCTAAACCAGTGGTCCCCAAACTCCTCCAGATGTTCTTGGACTTCAACTCCGAAAAATCCTGGCCAGCACAGCTAGTGGTGAAGGCTTCTGAGAGTTGCAGTCCAAGAACATCTGGAGGCCCAAGGTTGGGGACCACTGCTCTAAACACTTCACTTATAGTATCCTGAAGTGCTTCTAAATTACGGTTTTATTATGTGGTCACTGTGCCTTGTTCACAGAATCTTACTGGGTCCAGAAGATACCTTCCGTTTGTAACATTGCTGTGTTTTTACTCCCCTTGATAGAATTCTATTAGTTATTTACACCCATGTAAGTGCAGTAGCAGGAAGTGCAGTGGTGAATTGCCACTCCTTGTTGACAAGTTGGCACTTATATTCTGACCTTTTTGATCTGACAAACGAATCCTTATTTGGTGGAAATTTGCTGCAGGAGTTTAACACTGTTGCACTTACACAGGTGTACAGTGGTGCCCCACTTGATGATGACCCCGCTTGATGATGAAATTGCTTTATGATGACTTTTTTGCGATCGCTATAGCGATCGCAAAACGATGTTTCTATGGTTTTTTTCCGCTTAACGTCGATTTGGTCCCTGCTTTGGGAACCATTTTTCTCAAAATGATGATTAGAAACAGCTGATCAGCGGTTCGCAAAATGGCTCCCCACTGTTTTCCGGACCGATTGTTCGCAAGACAGGGATCCCAAAATGGCTGCCCTATGGAGGATCTTCGCTGCACGAGCAGGTATTTCCCCCACTGGAACACATTAACTGGTTTTCGATGCATTCCAATGGGTTTTTTTCCGCTTGACGATGATTTTGCTTAACATAGATTTTCCTGGAACGGATTATTGTTGTCAAGCGGGGCACCACTGTATATAACCAATAAGAGTTTGGCCACTTCTGTCCCCCCACCCTTTTCACCAAAAAACAAAACCAAAACCAGACCCTTAAGGTAGAAATGATGGAGTAGTTTTCTGAATGGTCAGAAGCAATTTGACAATCTGTTGAAGGCAATGACCAAAATTCTGTTACTTGGCATAGTAAATCATGCTAGAGTAGGTCCATGAATTAGTGAGGATTTGGTAAGTCAACTTATCCATATGTTCCATTGATTCAGTAGGCCTACTCTGACTGTGACTTACTTAAGCATAATAAGTTATAGTTAGAGTAGCCCCATTTGAATCAATGGAACTTACAGAGGGGCCAACTCACAAAATCCCCATTGATTTTGGCCAATTAGATTTATTTCTCAGTATATATGCATAGTACTTTTGGCATTAATATCCAAGATGGTTTCATTCTATGTATCTGATTACTTCTAACAAAGCATTCTGAAATGGCATAATCAAATATAATATTCAAAGAGTTTGGGAAAGTTACTTTTTTTATTATAACTCTCGGAATTCCCTAGCCAGTATGTCACGGACCATTTCTAGAAGCTGTAGTCTGAAGAAGTAACTTTTTCCAGTTCTGAATGCTAGATGTTAACTAAACTTCTTTGTAAAATGGCAATGCACTCACCTCTCTGGAAAGGTCTCACCTTAAACTGGCTGAAGAATTCAAGTGAACACCATGAGGCCAACAGCTTAATTGTTTTGTTGGTCTGGGGGCAGAAGCAGTTCATGGTTGCTTAGCAACATCAGATTTGTGCCTGGAAAAAGAATGGTCTTCTCCCAGACCTTTAGCACAGCAGCTGGTTGGCTGGGACTGAGGTATGGCAGCAGCAAAGCCAGCAGTCCTAGTGTCAAGGCATAGTATGTAGAGTGCGTCAGCAGGCCATATCTGAGACTGGAGGGTGGATGAGTCCGTTTTGGCCCTTTCTTCCCAGTCCCTCCTAGGAGACAGGCAAAATGTTGAGTTTTATACTTCAGGGGGTGGGTGGGGGTTCCACTGTGAATCAGCCTTGTATCCCTGAGTTCAAATATCACATGCTTTCAAAATGGCTTCCTCCAATGTCCTCTTCTGCTCAGGAGTCTGACACAGCTGAACATCCTGCCCCTGCTGTGACCCAACAAGTAGAAAAAACAATCAGACCAGGAACACCAGGGACCGATGCAGCTGAGGAACAACCTATGCCTGTAAACCATCAACAAGTGCTTGCCAGGTCAGTGAGAAATGCAGTGCAATACAATGCAACACAACACAATGCAACACCAAAAAGTCCTAACCCAATCCCAAAACACACTTATCAGGAAATAAGTTCATGATGATGGTGGCTCCTGAGGGTAAAAAGTCTGAAAAACAGTATCTAGAATAGAGATATGGCACTGGTGTGCCCGCCCACCCCCTATAATTGAACTTTAGCCCACGTGACCCTCATGATCAAAGGTAAGGGATGTCAGGAGTTAGACACTAGCAATGTCAGAAGAGTTTTGTGTTCCCCACAGCCTTGAGCTGAGCTGAGGCTCTGACTTTCTCAGGTTGCAGATGTTGGAACAACAGATGGTAGGAGGAGAACAGGCCAAGAACAAGGACCTGAAAGAAAAGCATAGATGGCGAAAGAAAATGGCAGATGAGCGGAAGAAACAGCTGTTGGCAGCCCTACAGAAATCGGATGAGGACAGCAGTGACTGGGTCCTGCTCAACGTCTATGACTCCATCCAGGAAGAACTGCATGCCAAAAGCAAATTGCTGGAGAAGATGAAGGAAAAGGTGATTCCTTTCTCGTCTGAGGTTAACAGGTCTTGTACAGGGTTGGGAAATGGGGAGTGCTCTCTCTCCACTTATAGATACCTAAGTGCTAACTCTAACATTGGGAGTATTAATTGTGATGCTCAGAGGGCATGTATAAAATCCTTTAGAGCGCTGTGAAGCATGTGAAGTGAAGCAAGGTGAGAGAGAGCAAGGCTCTCTTTCCATGACCTTTCAGGCACTGGTTTTCAATGTGTGGGTCAAGAAGATCTGGAAATTGGTTGCACTTGAAGTAAAACACAAGAGTTGGGGGAGGGAATGACTTTTTTTGGATTACAACGTCCAGAATATCTCCTTGCTGGTGGTCATTCTAAGAGAGGGATTCAAAGAACTGTAGGCGAAAAAAGTAATTCTGCCAAGTAGTGCCAGTGGCTATTGCCACTGTTTCCTTTTCTCTCCCTCTCTCTCTTTCTCTGTGTGTATTTATGCCAGAGAAGGAGGGAGTGGGGAATGAGGAGGGAAACAGGAAGTTTATACAAGAAACGGGACAGAATTACTTTATCTTTAATAGTTGTCAAGAAGAGATAACTGCAACAACAGTAGCTGTTCATTCGTCTTCTGGACCAGCACAATTCAGCCTGCCTTCTTATCTGATTATCTTAGGCCAGGGTGAGGAGAAAGTAGTCCTTATCCAAGTGGCCATTTTCCAGCGGACCACATAATGCTTCCTGGTTGCTGTGATTCCTGGAGAGAATGCTGGAGGAGGGGGACCTTGGTTTGATCCTGCCCGCCACTTCTGGTGCTTTTGAGCTTGGGAGCGCTCAGGGCCACTTAGCACAGGCTAGATGTTCCTTAGCTGCTGGGAGATGCTAAGTACATTCATGTGAAAAAGAAAGTACACCCTCTTTGAATTCTATGGTTTTACTTATCAGGATATAATGAAAATCATCTCGCCCTCAGCAGGTCTGAAAATTAGGTAAATACAACCTGAGATGAACAAGATCACGTGACATATTACACTGTGCCATGATTTATATTACAAAAAGGAAGCCAAAATGGAGAAGCCATGTGTGAAAAAAATCGTGGCTAACATAGTTTAGGGATGCACAATAATTACAAAATACTATAAAGACAACTAGCAATTTAGCAATTCACTTTACCTAGACCATGTTCTCATCCCGGATCCATCTTTCTTAGCTGCGGGTTGCTGAAACTGAAATCAGAGATCTCCAGTCAGAATTTGAGCTAGAGAAGATTGATTATCTAGCCACCATCCGCCGCCAAGATCGGGAACTCCTCCTTTATCAGCAGCTCCTGGACCAAGTTCAACCACTCATACGGCGGGACTGCAATTATAGCAGCTTTGATAAAATCAAGAGGGAGTCCACCTGGGATGAGGAATCAGGCTGCTGGAAAATCCCAGAGCCTGTCATTCAGAAGACAAGCCTCCCTGCAGGTAAGGAGACCTCTGCAGATTCACCATGTTTCTCCTGGACAGTATTGCACCAAATGCCCCAGAAGTGGCTAGAAACCCCATATTGCTAGACTACATGGACACACTGTACCAGTATACAAACCTGCAAGGTAGCAGACGGTTAGCTTTGATGCCGGATTTTGCTGCCTGAGTATAAAATCTGATCAGACAGGCTGGCAACAGAACAATATCTTCTGCCACACTTGAAGGCAACAGGGTAGCTTAAGAAGCAGAGGCAGGGTGCCTGGCACACAGACCTTTATCTTCCCTGCACCTTGCTCCAGCTCCCTGCCTACTGGCGTTGGCCACCAAAGGCAGCTGCCTCACACTGCTTAATGGTAGGGCTGACTGTGTTTTCATGTAGAAGTGAGTAAAACTGGACTTCCTTCCCCAACTGTTCTGCTCACTGCTGTCCTTACTGGCTTCTTGTCTGTCCTTTATCCTTTGAGGTGCCGTCCACCCTGAGACTGTTTGGGTAATCCTTTGCTTATCTCAGTTCTGCACACAGTGAAATACAAGAGTAGGCAGTTTTCCCATGGATTCAGGGCCCATACCAAATGCGTAGCAGACTGAGGTCTACCTCTTACACAAAAGGAGTATGCAGAGGAAGAGAAGAATAATTAATCTTCCCCTTCATCTCATTTCACTCTGCTGTTAAAAGCAGTTTTCCCCTGCAACACTCACATCTGGTACTGGAGCCAGACTGGGGAAATCATTGCTTACATTCAGTAGAGAGGAAGGGGAGATTGTACTCAGTTCTCCTCTGTGTGCTTGTCTTAGCTTAGCAGGTGCTCCAAACAGAACTCAAAAACCAAATGCTGAAGATTGCTGTGGAAGAAGCCAAACCACCGGAGTGATATTAAAAAGTTTATTGATCAGTTTTATTGGTTCAGGAAGCAGGAGACTAAATGCTAAGGGAAGCTAGAAAAACCATAGGATCATCCTTATCAGAACACCTAAGCAAAAGGCCCCGTTCATGGAGGTGTCAGAGAAACATTTTACCAGCGATAAAGTAATGCAAGAAGACAAGGATAAGCTAATGGGTGAAGGAGCAGTTAATACGTGTGTGACATGCAATCTCAGATTCCCTTCATACCGTGCAGGTATAAAGCTATTATAATGGGGCAGACACCAGTAGTTCTCAATCCACGTTTTCACGGCTACATTTCCTTTATTACATCTCTGCTTTGTGTCTGACATGGATGACTACATCTGTCATAATGAAGAACGAGGCACATGCTTAAGCGATGTATGATTGCCCCACATCTGCTTTTACTTCCCTACACAGTTGTCAGACTTTGTATTAGCTAAGAGAAAACAGTGCAAACCTAAAGGGATTAAGAACCACTATTGCTCTTTCTTTTAATAGCAGTGTCATCATTGTCACAGACCAAAACAGGCAGGAAGAATTCATCATCGGAGAATGGGGACACAATCACAGTGGTAAGCTGAGGGGTGCTTCTGCTTATAGATAGAATTAGTTACAAAACTGTGCAGCATGTGTATCACCAATAATTCAGTTTGCTGTATTGGCATAAAAGTGGTACTTTTTCTTCTTCTTCTTCGCTTCATATTGTACCATTATTCCTAATAAGAACCAGGAGCCTGCATTTACACTTGTTAAAAGTGTGACCAGCATTCTCTTTTGGTCATGACTGCTGGCAGAATGTAGCTGCTGTTTCTGTCCAGCAGCCAAGAGAAAGCACAACAGCAACAGTAAGTCTAATTGGTCTAATCTCCCTTCTCCTCTCATTGTAGAATCATAGTAGTTTGTAGCTGGAAGGGGGCACAAGAGATCATCTAGTCCAGTGGTTCTCCAGCTGGGGGTCCCCAAGTGTTCTTGGACTGCAACTCCCAGAAATCCTGGCCAGCACAGCAGGTGGTGAAGGCTTCTGGGAATTGCAGTCCAAGAACATCTGGGGACCCCAGTTGGAGAACCAATCCTCTGTTGATGCAGGAGATTGCCAACTGAACTAACCTTGATAGAGGACAATGCATTCTCTGCTTAAAAACCTCCAACAAAAGTGACTTTCACTTTCCAAAGCAATCTGTCCATTAAGAGTGTGAAATAAGAATGACAATGACAGCCACCTTCGCTATTCAAGCATGATAAAGATCAGCAGTGTGAACATGCTTCAAGAAGAGCAAGTAGTCTCACTCCCTTCCATTGTTGTATTCTTCAGTTTCAGCGTTAGGGCTGGCTGTGGTTTTCCTTGAAGAGTCAAGTAGGAGGAGACAAATACTATATAAAAGTTTTCAGGTCTACCTGGTTAATATTTTAAAACTGTGAAAATGAATAAATTTTGTGAGTCCTTGTAAAATGCGCAGTACAACAGGACATGTTCCATTGTTTCAACCATGCCAGATTAGCAAGAGCAAATGCATAAGGGATGTGTCAGTGTCCTCCCTCTAAAAGGGAACCGCCTTGTCTTCAAACTCAGCGCTGAAACCATGAAGATGGAGCTACATGGTCCTCTCTGAACATGTTCAAGCCCTGGCCTTTTATAATGCTTGAAAGTCTGAACAAGGAGGCTGTCCTGGACAATAGTTTTTTTGTTAGCTATCACTTGTAGCACTGTCTTCTGTGGCTTGTTCTGTCTCTTCTAAACTCCAGTTGTGTTTTTACTGCTCTTCATGATAGGTAGATGATGTTTCGTGATGTGGGTGGTAAACCTATGGGTGATTCCAATTGTAACAGGAGCTCTAAGAATTGGGTGGTCCTCTGTCCCAAAAACATAAGTGCAGCCCTGCAGACGGAAAACTTAGATATAGTGAGAAATACTCTAAAATCAATTTTCTTTTTCACATGTTAGTTTTCTGTGTGAGAAGTTTTTTTTTTAATGGAAGAACCTTCCGATGAGCTGCTACTTACATTCTGATGTGATGCTGCACAGTTGTATGTTCAGGGCCTTTGAGAAGTTATGGCCTGTCCAGTGGTAACTAATTATACAGGATACTGTTTCACACTATAGCAAAACACCTTTTCATTCTCTATGTTCATTCAGGCTGCATCTGGAGCGACATTTGTATTTCACAATGCTGTTGCTTCCCAGAGATTAAAATGGAAGTTCAATTCTTGTACATCCCGCTGATTTCAATGAGAAAAGTCCTCCCACTGAGTTCACAGCAGCTTAAAATGTCTCCTTTGGTCTTTGGTTTGGATTGTTCTTTCCCCCAATTTGTCATCTTCTCACTGCTCCACAGTGATTCAGGAACTAGTAGAGAAGTAGTGTGGCCCAGGGCTTAAAATAGTAAAGCAGGCCCAGAGAGGAGGAGGGTAAAATTAGTCTTAGACTAGTCAATCATCCTTGCCTCAGTTTCCTCACTTTAAAAAGGAGAGGGCAAATTATGTTAAAAGTGGGTGCCTTTTTGTTGTATGTTTTCAGCAGGAGGAAGACCGCTACAAGATGATGCTGAGCAAGAGCGACAGTGAGAATATTGCCAGTAACTATTTTCGTTCAAAACGAGCAAGCCAGATTCTCAGTACTGATGCCATGAAAATTCTGGGTAATTCCCCTCCTCTTCTTCTCTTCCAAAGTGGTGCTGGCCCTTCTCCCACCTCTTCCTACCCCTCCACTCCCCAGCCTTGATATCGGTAACACCTTTAAGCATTTCTCAAGCATTTATCTCAGTGTCCCAGCTTAAAGTAACTTGTTAATGTAAACAACACGGTTAGCTCTGTTTTGCAGAGGGGTCTGTGAACATGAGAGAAAACGACTTGTCTGGTCAGCCAATCCATTTATGGCAATGTTAGATTGGACCGGATACATGTACACATTATTTCATGAATGTTGTTTCACCAGCTAAGTGGGAGAAAACTGCACAAAGCATCCTGCATCTAAAACCCTGCTGGTGTAAGGTGATAATAAGCCCAGCTAGTCCAAGGAGATGTTTGGGCCCTTCAACACATAACAGTTTTTCTTTCCTGTAGCCAAGGGCTGGCTGTTGTCTTTCCATTCCTATTTAGCGCTCTTGACACAGGAAAACTGGGGTCTAAAAAATCCTTTGGGGTGCCCAGTCACTCCTTGGCCCTAAGATGAAAAAGCCATGTACTCTTTGTCAGTGTACTGAAGCCATTCCTTATCATCATCATAGTAATCATTTGCATTTATTTTATTGCAAAGGCTTAACATTCACTCAGCCAAAAATGGGAAATGTGTAGCTCAACAGATGTTGTTTGACTGCAGCATCAGGGATCCCTCATCATGGGTTGATGGGAGTGACAGTCCAACAACCTCGAGAAGGCCACATGTCCTCCCCCCCCGAATTGTGTATTATACAGAATGAAACACAGAGACACACAGAGACACACGTTTCTCTTAAATAAGTTAAATAAGGACGGGGGTGTCTGCAGTTTTAGTATGGGCTCCTTCTAGGGAGACAGCAAACAGGCTTTTGTTTGTTTCCATGAGACCAAGCATCTCAACGTCCTCTTCTCATTTCTTTCCTTGGCAGCTTCCCATAACTCCCCCCTTCTGGTGAACAGTAGCACCTCTATGCTGACCTCCAGCTTGGCACCCATTCCCTCTGCCCAAACGGTGGAGATGCCCCAGCCACGCCCCTTCCGCCTTGAATCCTTGGACTTTTCTTCTCCATCAGCCAAGACAAAACACAAGAAAAGCCGGAACAACTTGAACGGAGACCCTCTCTGACCGGCAGGTCACTCGTAAGCAGGGCGCGGTCATTGCAAAAAGCAACCAAGCAAACCACCCCTTAGGCACAAATCCTCCTGCATCCAGAGGATTTCGACATGACCTTTAGTCTGGAACCCTTCCACTGGGCAAACTGACCCCGCTGTGAACCAAACTTTCCACATAAGCATCTGGCTGTGTGGAAGCTCAATTTTCATAATCTTTCCACTTGTAAAAAGCAGGCTAGGGAGTGTGACATCGTATGGAACTACGCACTTCATATGGTTAACTGTTCAGATGCTTTCTGCATAAGTGGACAAAAGGCCTCGTGCCCCATAACTGACACTTCAAATTGTCTGTCTGGATAAAAGGCACAAGTATAAGACTTCATGAGAGATGGCCATTTTATCTTTCAGACGGTGGCATTTGCTGGAGAGTTACGACTGAAGAATCAGTGCATAACAGTCCTAATAAAAAGATTCACCCCTCCAAAAGCCGTCCCCCAGTCCCCATTGTCAAATTTCATGAGAGCAATAATGTAGCAATCTTTCATAAACTGTAATTATGACTGGCATTCCTCTATAATTTTCTTAACGAGCAAGCACTGGAGGAAGACACTCATGCAGTTCTCCAGGCCTGCCTTAGATTCCTAGGGACAGCCCCCACCACCCTCAAGATATTTTATACAGTAATTTGTACTTGAGAACTAATCCATGTAAGTATCAGCCAGCTCACAATTGACCTGATTTTCACAAAAATAAGAAACATTTGTCTGGGCTCTACCATATCAGATTTCAGACAGAGGCTCAGTAATGGAACAGTCCTGTGAACAGTAGTTTACTCTGAAACATTCCTGCGCACTAAAAAGTAATTAATAAAATTCACTTCATATAGAAAATGGACATGCTCAGAGAGAAGGGCTTTTTGCCTAATCTCTCTAACATGGATTGTTTCCCATATGCAAGGACTGTTTTCGTATATAGGAAGCATTCCATCCTGTGAGGCTCCCCCATTGCCCAGACAGGCAATACATTTCTGTCAGAATACACTTCTGCCTCAGTTCAAATCATAAATCTGATTTCCAGAGGGGGGTCCCCCATCTAGCTTGAAAGGATATCTCCATCTGAAGACTCATATTTCCATTTCTGGTTCAAACATCCATTCTTAGTCATTTTACATGCTATTCAGGTTTGTATCTTGAAGACGTTAGCAACTAGTCCTTAAAACTTCACATGGTGTTAATGGCAACGGATGCCCAGTGGTATAATTGACATCTCAGCCCTTGAAAAATGTCCATACATTGAGGAACCTGTCTCTGTGCTCATGTATTTTACAACTGAAAAATGTTTACATCTCTGGAGGACAACTCCTTGAATTCCCCAGCCATTATAGCCAGGACCTAGGGGATTCTGGAAATGGTAGTCCACAGAATAAAAATGACAAGTAGGGGTGTGTCATTCCAAATTCTCCAAGAATTCCTATAGCTGGACCTTGTCCTTTGAGGCTGTATGCCTCATTCCCCACTGCAGTGCTTCCTGGGCATAATTGTCTTGCTGCCCTTTAAGCTGCCTAGAAGGTTACTCCCAAAGAGCTACCAAGCACAGGAAGCTTTGCAACAGGAAATGAGGCCTAGCATGCTATACAGCTTCAGAGGACTAGGTCCATACTCTGTAGATAAGGGTCTGCGAGCTGGAACTCCCAGAATTCTCAGAGACTTTTTAACTTCAAGTCCCAGAATTCTCAGGGATAGTTAAATAATTCAAAAATAAAAAAATAAAAAAGGGAACGTTCCATCACTAATGGCAACTTGCATTTTCAGAGATGAAGGGCATATTTTATGCCTTTAGATGCTCTTTGCAACTGATGTTATATGTATTCAGGAACTGAATCTTGGTTACAAAATATACTGTACCAAGAAGGCCATGGATCTCTTCCAAACAGCTACTTTTTGAAGCTGTGTTGGGACCAAATGGGAAGTGCAAGTGGGAAGCTGTGTAAGATATTTTCAGACTTTTATCTGTTTAGGCCAGGGGTTTACTTGGATCACCAGCAGTTCACCGAGGTCTCAAGAAGAGCTCTCCCACTGCATCTGCCACCAGATCCTTTTAAAGGAGAGATGCTAGAGACTGAAACTCAGACTTTGCTACATGCAAAACAAAGCTACTTCCACTCTTTCAAAGTGGGTGGAAAAGTCCTCACATGAACAGGAACCAACTAATATGGAGGGTTGTTGGGAATCATATGCCAAGAAGTTTAGCTGATAGCTCACCGAGTTGCTGTGTCGGTCACAAAATGCTTGTAATATGGGAATAATGCAGAGGGTGATAGCCTACCTTGCAGGACTGCTGTAAAATGCCAGAGTTACTTTTCTGGGAAATCCATTAAATATTTGTGATACATAAATATTACTATCATCATCCTTTGTTCTGGGTCACAGCTGCTGTGCCACCACTGCTGACCCTGCACATCTGTCTCCAGAGCAGTTCCACCTATTTGATCTGGTACATTTTATGCCCGAAGCCAGAAACAGACATTAGAGATAGCCTGTGATTAGCAGAGAAAATCCTTAACTAATGGAAAGTGTTCCAAGTGTCACAGCAGGACAATGTCTCCATTCTGAGAGCGTGCAGAGTATGCTGGGTGCCTTCCCACAGGACAGCTTTGCCTTTATTTAATTCATAATGAAATATTACATTCTAATTTTTTTTAAAAAATTAGACAGCAAGATTTTCATATCCCAAGCTACTTGTGGATTCTCTATGTGGTCGTGGATGTTAGGCCTTTTGATTCTATATGTTTACCAGTATCGTTCATAAGCATATTGCTGTCAACAAGGAAGCGTCCAGTAAATGCTCAAAACAACTTTGATGTTTTCACCTACCAATACTTGAACAGTAATTGTACACCACAAAACTGGATTATGTTGCTGTGCAGTCATTTAATTTTCCTTTAGATCATGCATAACTTGGGAGTCCTATAGTGACTGGATAATATGCAGACCGTATAATATTTTTCAGTAACAGAAACCAAACCAGATTCATTAAAAACAATATCACAAGTTATCTTTTCACAGGAAAATAGGCTGTATAATCATACAACCATTTCCACACACTCTTCATCTTTTTAAAAAAGGTCAGCTAGAGATGAGTGAAGCTTAGGGTTTGATTCTGCCAGGTACGTGTTTCCTAGTTAGCAGAAGGAAACCAATGAATTTACTTTGTTCCTGGGACTTATTCCCAGTTAATGGATGTACAGTATTACAACCTAAATGTGGTCTTTCAACTTAGCGAATACCTTTTTGCATACAGAAATCCAGAGTTCAAATACCATATGTACTTACATCAATTTTTATAATTGGACGAATGTTTTTATAGCCTACACAGTTGGCAGTTTTGTCTTTGGTTTTTCCTCCTAGTTTACAGGACTGCCTGTTAGTTCAGGGTTGCCATACAGGCTCAAGATCTTATTGGGTACCTTGGCATCTCCAGAGCAGTTTGTGCCCCATCCATATACAATGAAGGTTGGCATCTTCAGGACTGTAGGATACAGATATCCTAAATAGGTAAAGGAAGCAACCTACTGCATGCCTCAGCATCACCCTGTTGTCCCCTCTTCCATTTAAATCAACACAAATTTAGAAACTGTGCAACCCTTAAATCTCATTTCGTACAGGAAGAAAGGTACAATATAGGTGGTGGTGGTAGCGGCAGCCTTTGGTTCTTAAAAAATGAGACAGACAATGCATGTTTAATACTAGGAGGATGGTGGAGAGTTACATCTGTTTCTGCATGAATCAAAGACATTTGGGGATCAAGCAGAGGTGTTTGAAAAAGAGAGCTTCAATAGTTCAAGCGAGGGATGCTGTGGGAGCTGAAGATTCGGCAGCAAAGATGTAGGGTGGAACAGTTTGGCAATTTTTTAAAGCTAACCATTACTCTTACCACTCACACATACACCCCTTTAAAACTTTATTTAATAATTTGGTAGGTGCAAATGAATTCTGCCCCAGAACAAGTGACATTTGCCCACTCCTAATTTCAACTGATACCACCTTTTAATGTTCAGGATCATCATTTCTATGTAGATCACTTTACTGCGATAGCTACATAATCATTAGAACCATGAAACAGATCTCATTTCTGTTAGTGGAAAGACTTATTCACTAGATTATGTACATAATAAAGCCAAAAATAGTATTATTTTTGTACACTGGTACAACATTCTCAGCATTTTGCTGCACTGACTACTCATATGCTGCAGCTGTTCCTTTGTTGTGTTAGTATCTTGTCACTTGCATGAGTAATTACTTTGGAGCCTGTTCAAAAAAATCAAAACTGACATTTGCAAGGATGTGAAAAAATCTTTCAAACCACTGGAGCATTCAGAATGTCTATAGGTGTAAAAGAAGAGCTTTTTAATAACCCAATAGATGAGTCCTTCTCTGTCAGATGCATGAAATATTTGTTATGTAATAAATAAGAGGAGCAGTATGTCCTTTCTGGTATGTTTCCACCACTTTCTGTCATGCCTAAAGCATTTCTGTGACCTAAATCATGTTGAGGATTCAAAACAAACGCACTTTGTCCTGAAATATATAAAATAAAAAATTTAACATTTACAAAGTAAATTGTATATATATTTATATATATAGACACAGGGAGGGAGAGAGAGAGAGAGGGGAAAAATGCAGTGTTCAGAATACTGGTGTTTCTTTTTTATTTAAGAAGAGAATAAAGCATTTTTAAATATATTAATTTAAAGTATACTACACTTAAACTGGGATGCTGGTTTGCACATTAACAGTGTTCAAAACTGAAGATGACTGCAATGGCCCCTCCCACCCTAAATACCAATGCAACAAAGAGATGCCTTCAGAACAAATACTGGTTCAAAGTCTCTTAGTAGAAAGGTAGTAAAGGAAAATTAATCCAAACACCAGCAGGTATGATGACAAAAAATGCAGAGCAAGATAAATGCTCCGAGACAACCAACTTCCTTTGTTACTTTTTACAGATTACTGATTTTTTTTTACTGTAAGGCATGAAGGTTTTGTTGTATGGTTACCAAAGTGGTCGCCACAGTCATGTGTATGGCTCCTAATACTTTGAAGTTTGGGCCACATCAAGGGTACAAAAGAAGTTTTGGCATTAAGTAACCAATGAAGAATCTATCTGGAACACGGGCCTCTGGGCAGGCTAATTCAAAAGTACTTTCACATATTACAAAAGTGACTTCAACTGGCTGAACACAAGAACCACAGAGTTTCCCATGGCAAGAATGTAGCACACACATTACGAGATGAAAATCAGGGCGCAAAAGAATGAAAATGCTCACTCTGCCTTAACCACTGACTTCCCATACAAACTGTCTTCTTACCCTGTATTTACTGAGTTCAGAAAAAAAAACTGGCTTCAGTTCAAAACCAGGTCTAGGTTAATGAAATGTTAAAAGCACAAGCAAGAGGCAGAAATGGCAATGACTGCTATGATGACAGCTACCTGTAAGAATTTGTGGTCCTCAAGCCACTTGCTCAGGCTTGGTAGCGTTAGCTACTGCAAACAATGTGGTTTGAGTCTCACAGTCAAAGAAAGAGCCATGTCTATGAATGAGAGAATATGAAGACCGTATGCTGACAATAATCAAAAGGCAGACTGAAATCTCATTTACACTAGAATAATTCCAAAGGAACCCCCACAGACTTTGGGTTTTATTCAGGTACAGATAAAACTGGTCCGAAATATCTTCAAGTATAATACTGCTCGGTAAGTTAAAACTCATTGCTACAGTTGCTCCCTCACAGGTGAGAACTCTGCTATGTGCACCCTAAGCTTAGTGAAATATAATACTGCTTATCTTCACATGTACATGTGACCATAAGTAAATGCTGCTTAACTATATGTGACTAAAGGAGCTCAGTTCTGCAGTTCTATGAAATACATACTGATGATGATTCCTGAGACTGGAGAGAGACTTTCTGTGTACAAATATGTGGTATATGTATACACGAATTAAAGAGTGCCTTTGAAAAAGGCAGCTTAGCAAATGGAAATCTAATTAACAAGTGAGCGTGTGGAATATATTAATATTAGTACTAAGGAAAACTGAACTTGGTGTTTTTGCAGATTTACTCCTACTTCCATGAGGCACCACTATTCTCTCTTTGCACACTCATGCAAATCATGTCTTAGGAGCCAGCCAGAAAAGATAATAAGGAATAATCACTTGAACAGCAAGGCATAGAAAATCAACACCCTTATGAAGACAAGGGTGTCTTCCAAGCCAGTAATAGCACTTTTTGTTTGGCTTATGAAGAAGCCCAAGCTACATGAATAAAAGTGATGACAACTTAGACAATTAAAATCCTAGAGCAAGTGTAAATCCTGTGCGCACTCTATCTTGATATATGTCTAGAACAAGTAGGTATGTTTGATGAAGATGTAATTAGTCCAACATTTCTCTTCAAGTTTTTCCAGTTGCAATGAACCTGCATTGTAAATATTGAAAAACCTGACCAATAAGAGAGAATGGCTTAAATAGGAGGGACATGTTCCCCTTCAGGAAAGAGAACAGCCCATTTAAAAGTCTCACTGATGCATCGTGTGGGTTCTTTGGGGTGGGTGTGTGGAAATATGGAGAAAAAAAAAGAGAAAGATTACATGAACTGAAGTTGCCTCTTTCAAAAACAAAAGGAAGAAAGAAAAGAAGAAGGAGGAAGAAAAAAAAAGATTTTCCCTCCTCTTACGTTCTGTAGACATTCCAGGCCATTTAAAGGTTGACCCCTTTGCTATTTGCAGGAAGGAATAGCAACTGTTAGAGAAGGTGAGGCCGTGGCTCATTGATCAAACACCGGTTTTTAACTGCTGCTGCAGTGATGTGCAGGCATTCCTGCTAAAATCTTGGATACCAGTGACAACATCTAGCTTTCGCAGCACATTCAGGCACCCAGGCAAGCTTGGACTGCTGAATTCAATAATTTCTAGGAGGATATGAGCTGTGTTAGTCTGCTGCAGGAAAACAACAACAAGAGTTTGGTGGTACCTTCAAGACGAATACATGTTGTAACATAAGCTTTTGGTGGACATCAGTGAGCTTGTGCTATAATAAAATTTTGCTACTCTTTAAGATACCACAAGGCTCTTGGTTGTTTGGACGTAAAGTATAGGACTAGGCTCTTCCCACACTTGGAACACTCCATCCACGAGGTTTCCTTTTTGTGCAAAACATCAGTGCGAGAAGCTTCCAAGTCTGGGAGGCAGAAGGCCATGGAATGTTTCCTGGGGCTAAAGAGAAGCGCTTGATGTTGAATCCATAGATGAAGGAATACAAAAAGTGACAGGCCTCATTTGCTGGTCTTCTTTTTCACCTTTGTGGCATTGATGTCTGCTTTTGTCTTCTGGATTCGGGAGAAGATCTCTTTGAAGAGGGCTTTGTACTCCGGCTGGCTCTGCTCTAGCCTCTTGTCCACCGCCTCCACATGTTTGCTAAGGCTCTTCTCCATGGTCTTGAGCTCATCTAGCTCATAACCTTCTCCCCGGAAGTCTCTAAAGGAGCTGTCCCGAGAGATGGGGCGAGAGGTTTGGACGCCGGCGTGGCGCACGCTGTCCTTGTGCTGCCGGCACTTGCTGAGGAGCTCCTCATACTTTTCCAGAAGAGCATGGTATTGCTCATCCACTTCCCTAAGGATGGACATCCCCCTCTTGCGTACGTTATTGGCATGGAGTGTGTAGTTGCCTTCATGGCGGCTGACAGCATCCTTGGTCACTATGGCATTGAGGGCTGTGTCGCTACAACTCTTCCTTACAGGATGGTTAGGGGAGGCTGCCATGGATGAGTCGTGGCTTTTGCCTCCATCTTCCTCAGAGAGGTCAATGTAGTCGGCTTCCGGAGCATTGTTTAATGGTTCCAGAAGTGCTTCTGACAAGTTGTCCTCTCTGCTGAGAAGATACTTCTTAACCTGTTTCATCTGCTGGAGTTCCAGTAACTCTGCTTCCAGCTCTTTAATGCGCAGCTTGCAGCTCTCCATCTCACACACCCGCTGTTCCAGATCTGAGTACTCCTGGATGACAGATGTATATTCTCTCTCCACTCTTTCCTTTCGCTGCTTCTCCTGGTTGACTTGTGACCTGAGAGTATTTACCATGGCTTGCAGTCGCTCATTCTCACGCTCCAAGGGCATCTGATTGAACTCCATTGAAGAGCTGTGAAGCTGGAATGCATCTTCGTACCTAGTATTGAAAAGATAGCATTCATTAACAAATTATCAGTGAAAGAGGTATGTAGCTTTGTGGTTTTGGGAAGTAATTCACAGAATTCCCAAGGGTATGCTATATGGAAAATTCTGCAAGCAGTAGTCCAAATATATAAATCTGCACACCTCTAAACCATGGTATGTGGGTATCTATGCAATAACTATAAATTTACTGAAATATATGGCTAAATTACCACTGTGTAACAAAATAATGTTCTTTGCTGGACCTTACATATATCGCTCACCCCAAGGATGAGATGTTACATATAATCTCTTACACCCCATTCATTAACTCATTCATTCATTCATTAAATATAGGCCGCCTTTCTTTCACAAAAGAGATCCTAGGCAGCCTACAGTTAGGTAAACAAATGCAATAAAAGAAAAGCATGCACACACGCACACACACACACACACACAAATAAGAACATAAGTTAAAATAAAATTTCCCTTCCAGTTAATTCCTGTCCTCTTTCCTTTTTTTCTCTTTATTTATTTTGTATTTTTCCCATTGCAAAATCATTTAATTAATTAATTGTTATAAATTTTTCTTGAACTTGTTATGTTTTATGTTGTAAGCCGCCTAGAGTGGTCGAAATGACTAGATAATAATAATAATAATAATAATAATAATAATAATAATAATAATAATAATAATAATAATAATAATAATAATAATAATAATAATAATAATAATAATTTAGAAGCTGCTATAAATAGGTACCACCATGGTGGGAAGGTAATGGTGTTCCATGTCTAGTCATGGTGACCACATGACCACAGAAACTATCTACAGACAAACGCTGGCTCTACGGCTTGGAGACAGGGATGAGCACTGCCCTGCCCTCTAGAGTTGAACTCAACTGGACTAAATGTGAAGGGGAACCTTTAACTTTACCTGATCCACCAGTTTTCTATATACAGAGCCTCGTGGCGCAGTGGTTAAAACGCTGTACTGCAGCTAAAACTGTGCTCACGACCTGGGGTTCAAATCCCAGGTAGCCGTCTCATGGTTGACTCAGCCTTCAATCCTTCCGAGGTCGGTAAAATGAGTACCCAGCTTGCTGGGGGGGGGGGAATGTGTAGCCTGTATAATTAAATTGTAAACCGCCCAGAGAGTGCTTGTAGTGCTATGGGGCGGTATATAAGTCCAAAAAAAAACAAAAACAAAACCAGGACATTTTCTCCAATCAGGATACCAATATGTGATCCCATGCCTGCATCTGGATCTTTCTTATTGTTACCAAACATCAAATGCAGAGAACAGAACCGTATGGAGCGTTCCCATACATACAGAAGTTGATACTTAAGTGGGTACTAGGGCCCAGGTCCTGTTGCATACACATGAATCCCGGGAAAAGCTAGCAGGAGGAGTGAGCCTAAAATGTCTGGTGACATGGTCCAACCGTAAGGTACTGTGCACACCTCTGCTCTCACTCCTTCCTAACTCTTCCTGCTCAGTCACAAATAGCTAAGAATACACAAATGAAAATGTTGGTATTGACAGAAACTTGACTTGGAGGAAATGAAGCTGTCACTACATATTTTGCAGAGCAGCTTTCTCATTGGGTGGAGGGAAAGAAAGACAGAGAAATAGATGCCACCCCTGGAAAGACAGCCATCTGGATGGGCTGTGAAAGCATATGATTGGGAATTGTGTCTCTACTCTTCAAATATCTGGCTTAGCTTGAAAAGGAAGAAAGGCATCTTGGCAAATTCATGTCTCTCTTCAATATATTAGCAATAAACTACTGGACTGCCTGCAATCTTGGGAACTGAAACAGAAAAGAGTTCTGCTACTGCTTCAAACAACTGATGCCCTGCACAGATTCACTGGTCACGGTTCAACCGTCAACAACAGAGGCTGGTCTAGTTACTTCTCTTCAAAACATTTTTTTCTTACTGTTCTCTGCAAATGAGTACACAGACAGCCACAAACGTAGCCTTTCATATATAAAATTACTATGATTTATATGCTGCCATCACTACATATGATGCTTTTGAGAGTAACAAGAAGCAATAAAAAAAGCTGTGCTCTTCACAAGCTAATTATGAACCATGGATAAGACAAACAGAAGCAGAAAAGGGTAAGAAGGGATGAAAGGAAACAAATGGAGGTTACCTGTCTTTAGGAGTATTTTTGAGAAGGGAGAGGAGAGGAGAGGCAAAAGGTGGGCTAAATGCTCCATAGATACGAAGGGGGGAAGACTTTGTAACGCTGAAGAGAAAATCAGCAAAAAAATGACTAGTCATATTTTATCATGTAAATGCTGACACACAGACTCCCGTTTCGCTATCTGTACACAGCATTTAAAATAATAAGAATAATAAGAATAAATGACTTACTGGTCACTTCTTGTTTTTAAAAATGGCTATTTCTTGCCTTGAAAAGCATCCTAATGCCCTGAAGCTCATAAATGGCTACATCATGTCTCCTACAGGCATCTAGGTATGAGTCTTCATTTTCAGCACAAGGACAGTGTGCGCCACGCCGGCGTCCAAACCTCTCTCCCCATCTCTCGGGACAGCTCCTTTAGAGACTTCTGGGGAGAAGGTTATGAGCTAGATGAGCTCAAGACCATGGAGAAGAGCCTTAGCAAACATGTGGAGGCGGTGGACAAGAGGCTAGAGCAGAGCCAGCCGGAGTACAAAGCCCTCTTCAAAGAGATCTTCTCCCGAATCCAGAAGAAAAATCCTTTTTCGGAGGGGGGGGGAGGGAGAGGTCAGAGGGAATGACCCAAGGTGTGTGTGTGTGTGTGTGTGTGTGTGTGTGTGTGTGAGAGAGAGAGAGAGAGAGAGAGAGAGAGAGAGAGAGAAATGATCCCTGGCACTATTGCCACTAGTGGTCTAAGCCAAACAGGGGAAAAAAACGGGCTTGAGAAGATTTGAACAAAGATGCTGATAATGATGTACAGCAGGAACAAGAAAGACATTGTGTCTCTTCGTTGTTTATTGGAGACACTGTCCAACAGACGACTGCAACGTGATGACTGCAAGGCCTCTCTTTTTAGGTAAGCTTCTAATCATGGAACACAACAGAGTCTTCTAGCAGGACAGCTAGCAGTACCTTTGTTTTTCTTAGTATTTTGGAACTGTTTTTATTAGCAGTTAAAATATTGCTACATCTGTAATTTTTACTGTTACTATGTTTTTAATTATACTTGTTACCAATTATTTGTGAGCTGCTTTGAGACTCTGTATTAGGAGAAAAGTGGTGCATGAATCAAATTGTAGCAAATCACATAGGCCAGGCTAAGATCATTCTGGACACCAGTGGGGCACAATGGTTTACTTGCAAAATAACATGAGATCCCTTGCTTGGAAGGGTGGCCCTTGCCCAAGCAGGGTTTGCCATTACTATTATTTGATTTAAATCTGTGCAATCAGTTCAAAGATCAAACTGCTTGTGAGCACAAGCAGTTTGAAACTTTAGGATCCTATAGCAGTGCTGGGCATGCTTTGCAAAATTTCTTTCAATTTTTTTGATTGATTTCTTTAAGAGGCCATAGGGAAAGAGAGGAAAAATGTACATGTCACCATGGAGTTTGGACCACTCACCTCTGAAATTCTGACTCTGTTTTGAAAGTTTAAGCCTGTAACATACCTTTGAAGCTGGGTGGGAGGACAGTTATAAAAAAAGGACAGGGAGAAAGACAATCCCACTTGAATAAAGCATCTCTTGTGGCTGTTTCATAATAATGAAAATCAACCCCAAGCTTGCATCTTCTCAGCATATTATTCTTCCTTGTCTCCTAATAAACAGCTCCTGGCAAATTCATTAATTCAAACAGATGTGAGGTGGGATGAGCCATACTCTCTCTTCCTGGTCTCATTTCCCTCTAGATTTGAATTTGTGGGTTGCAAGTGAATATCAAAAATTATCCATATGTCTAGAAGTCAAATATGACCCAGAAAAATCTGAATGCATTGATTTGGATTAGTTTAGCAGATCTACGTGACAAAACCTGAATCAATTCCTTCTACCTCCATTCCATTTCAAAAATATTTTCCCTCATGTTTGAACTTTCTTCATTCATGTTTTTTTTAAATATTTGTTTTCTGAAATACATGTCAGCCTGCTGTCAAGTTGGAAGCAACTTATAGAAACACTAATATGGCTTTCAATGTTAAGTGAGGTAATTAAGGTTTTACCAGTTCCACTCCCCCAGTGAGCTCCCATGGCTGGGCAAGGGATTCAGACCTCGGTCTCCAGAGTCCTAGTCCATCACTCTATCCACTACACCAGTGGTCTCCAACCTTGGGCCTCCAGATGTTCTTGGACTTCAACTCCCAGAAATCTTGGCCAGCAGAGGTGATGGTGAAGGCTTCTGGGAGTTGTAGTTCAAGAACATCTGGAGGCCCAAGGTTGGGGACCACTGCACTACACCACACTGGGTATCCCAAGAAATGAACATATCATGTTGCTATTTAATTTTTACCTCCAGCAAGGTTTAAAAGTTTCAGAACTGCTCTGGGAGGGAGGGAGGGATCTGTGACATCAAACTTACCAGCCAATCAACACTAAACACATGTTGCTTCTTCTAAACTACAGAATTACTCTCAGAGTTCAACCTTGGAAGGAAGTATTTCACAAAAAGGTCAATGTGCTTCCAAAGTACAACTCTTGTTTTGGGGCACACTTAAATGCAACGTTATTCAAGTGATCCCATTCAGGGGGGTCAGAAGAACCTATATTCCACACAACTGTTTTTCCAACCGTGTGATAACACCTCATCTGCACCTATGTTTTTATCACTTACTACTGCCAAACCTAGACACTGTGTTAGTATGGCTATCCATAATGAAATGCCCTATACTGTGCTATCTATGTATTTATGTATTTTATAATATTATTTTTTCTATTGGATACCACTTTGAAATATTGACGTCTAAGTGGTTTATAAATACTTGGAAAACCCCATCAAGAAAAAGGTGAGGATAGCTCTTCTATGGAGACAAAATTGCTATAATTACTAATACCCTGTTTTACTGAAAATAAGCCCTAGTATAATTTTTTTCAAGATGCTCGTAATATAAGCCCTACCCCCAAAGTAAGCCTCAGTTAAGTGAATCCCTGCCCTCCACGATGGTGCAGCAACCAGAAGAAGATGACATGACTGTATTTGAATAAATGTATATTGTTGTGCATGAAAAAAAAATATCCCCTGAAAATAAGCCCTAATGTGTTTTTGGAACAAAAATGAATATAAGACCCTGTCTTATTTTTGGGGAAACATGGTATGAAAAAAAATTGTCATCTACTATAAATACTTTGGTTTCCCTAGAGTCCAAACATCAGTTTTTGGACCTTGTTGCTGCTTGATTAATTACATTCACATCCCACATTTCCACTAGAAAATAGCACTCAATGGGGCTTACAATCTATATAAAAGAATAAAAACCAAGGAAAACAGAATTTAGCCATAAAATCAAGTAAAACCAGCCCTACCATTGAAAAGCATTAAAATGAACTAAATGTTTTAAAACCTTTAAAACCAATGAAGAGGGGGGAAAGACGACACAGCAAGAAGGGTTAAACATCATATGCCAATAAAAACACCCTTTTTGAAATCAGTCAGAGGGGAAACTGATCGGAGCCCTTTTCCATGTGCTTGGTAGGCAGGCAGGACTCTGAAAGAGTTGGTGTTCTTAAAAGTCCTCTTGAGATCTTGATGTCCAAAGCAGTTCATAATGAGAGGCTCAAAATGAAGTAAGTCCCCTCTTTCACTAAAGTTTCTTTTTATGCCTCCTTCACTCAAGAGAATTTAAAAGGTGTGACTACAAAATAACTTAAAACAAGTTGGATTAAACACAAGAAGGCTACCAATGATACAAATCAGAAAAGGTGCTGGGAGCTACGCTATTATTTTCTTTGGTAGTGGACTGCATGACTGATTTTTGGTGTTGTTTAAAAAGTGAATATTATGAGGAAAGTCATGGTCGGCTGTATGAACTGACCAGATGTGGCCCATGCCCCATATGTTGCCTGCCCCTGGTATCCTGGATGGCAATGTGGAGGAAGGGAAACAAGACAGATGTACATGTTGGAATGAGTTTACTGGATTTTAATGTTTTTTTTTCATATATAATTTAACCGCCTGAGTGTTAGCAAGGGGGTTTGGTATATTACAGTATGAAACTGTAATGGTAACCTCTTAATAATTATTATTACGCTTATTTTTTAAAACATACATCCTATCAACACCTAAGCCTCTGCTACTTCACAAAATGCTGCTGATTTTCTTCCATCTGCCAGCAAAGTCTGTGATGTGTGAATGTAAAACATTTCAAACCAGGAAAACTGTTAAAATACATATTTCTCATTTGAACTACTATGTTTTTTCACCAAAGCGGAATTTTCAGAACAACACAGATGGTGACAACCCTTAAACACAGTAAAGTGCCCGAGTGTCTTCTGTTTTGTTTGCAGTGAACTGGAATGCAATCATCCTTGAAATGTTCCAAAATTGAGAGCCACTTTTAAGCATGTACCGTATTTTTCTGTGTATAAGACTATACTTTTGTCTAAAATCTTTAGGCTAAAAATGGAGGGTCGTCTTATACACGGAAGTAAGCTGAGGAGAGAACAAAAACAAGTGGAGGGGAAAGCAGGGATCAAAGTGATCCTGCAGGGCTTTTATCCCTTTCCTTCTACACTTGCTAAGCCCCACTTAGATTTCTTAATGTTGAATTAGAAAAGTGGGGGCGTCTTATACATGGGGGTGTCTTATACATGGAAAAATACCGTAATCGCCTATACAATTGGGAAGGAAAGAGGCAAATGCACAGGATGAGATTTAGAAAAACAAATCACTGGCATTTACATCTGTAATTTTACTTATAGGCGGGCTGTAGTATTCAGCAGCAAGGACCTGCTGTCCAAGCTCTGCTGCCTCTTCTCTCCCCATGGCAGAGTACCTGGGGCTTGAACACAGCTCCTTGAGACAAGGGAATGTATGGATGGTTCGGCGCCTCTCTCTCTTCTCCCGGCGGACCCGAAGCTGATCGAGGCTCTGTAACTCTTCTACCTGTTTTTGTAGCTCATCCACCTGGTTCTGTAGCCCTTCAATGGTTTCTGTCAGGCTGTCAAAGTCAGTGCCAGCGTGATTGGAAAGAAAAGAAAGAAAGAATGTTAGATAGAAGTACGGATAACTTTTATGGCACATAAAATATAGCGCTGAAACAGGACTCATAATAAGCCTTTCATTTTCCCCAAGTGGTAACTATCTGAAATGTCTAGTCTGAGGAACGCTTTCATACAGCCTTAAACATAAAATATATTTAGATCCTTCCCCTCTTCCCCACTGATACATGGCAGTGCTTTCTTATTACTATTCACACAAAGGCATTCACACTTTATGCACTGACATACTAAAAAATTAGTATTTTCTGTTGTACAAGGTTTTAATCCTGGAAGTGTTCTATGATACTGAGAGCATGGTCATGCTGTTAGAACCTTGGAAGCTGTCTTACATTTGAGTTAGACCTTTTGTCCATCTACTGTACACAAGTATTTTCAGGTCTAACTAGCAAAAAACCAGCTTTCTAGGGTTGCAGGCAGGACTCTTCCGTAATCCTTTATGGAGACCCCTGGTACGTCTTGCTGGTCTCCCATCCAAGTTCTGACCAAGACTGGTTCTGCTTAGCTTCCAGAAGCACACGAGACTGGCACGTTCAGGAGGGTAAGAGTTCAAGGCTAATCAATAGTTTTAAATTTTTACCCATGTTGATATTCAGCTTCATGGTATGGAGAAATCACAGCACTAGAATCAGTAGATAACTCAGTTCCCTCACAAGTCTCTTTCTCTATCCATTCACTCACTCATTCTTATTGGAGAGTAACTCACAAAATTCTTCTTTAAAACTGTTCTCTCAATAAAAGGGAGGGGGGAGAGAAAGCTTTTGCACAGTCATCCAGGCAGAAGTCTACAGAAGTCACAGTTGTACCGATCTGCTTAAAGGGGCCAGCAGAAGTATAATTACCATTGGATCTTTTGCTGAGATGCCTTGCTTTCCAGCATAAGCTTCTGATTCGCCAGTTCTAGGTCTCGTGCAGTCATATCCAGCTGCTCATAGACTTTGGCGTGCTGTTCATTCATGTGCCGTAACATTTCCAGTTGTTTTGTCAAATACTGAATTAAAAAAAAGGAGAGGACGAATCCCCATTAGGAATACAGTGCTAGGAAAAAGCTATTAGTAAAGCCACAGTGTTGAGTGATGGATGAGACAGATCAGTTAAAACTTTTGATTGACTAAAACTATCCTCCTGACTCACTAGGTATTATATTTATTAAATTTCTGAATGTTTAGTATAAACAACTGGGGGGGGGGAGGTAAAGTGCAGCTACTTCCTGTGAAAAGTCCAGGCTTTGGGTGTGTATAATTTGCACTCTGTACCCCATATTTTGTTTCTCATAGGCTATTTCAAGCCTTAGAACATTTTTTTAAATGAGGAAGTGCTCAGCCACCCTATCTGTTTCTAAAAAAGATGTTTCGAGAAAGCTGGTATTCCTTATAAAGACCCACAGACAGAGAAAAATAGGGAGTTTTTATTTCTCTATTTCCCTCAAATTCTCTGTAATAAACTTTCCTAAACACTCTTTTAGCTGGCTGGGTAGCTCAGTGAGTTACAGCATCTGGGTAAGGAATCTGTTAGGAGGCTGATTCTATGCTGTTGGAGAAGAGTCAGGCTGTGAAGCCTTGACAAGCTGCACAGTCCCAGGGCATTCTCGGAAATAAAGAATTGCAAACTGTTTTTAAGAACTCTTGATTACTGGAAAACATTGCAAAGGATTTCCAGACGTTGGAACTGATAGCATGTAATTATCATTATTAAATGTTAAGAGTCCATTTTCTTATCCAAAAATACTAGCCCCTTACCCTTCTCCCCATTTTCTTACCTTAGTTTCAATCCTCATTCCCTCAAAATTTACAATTTGTGGATTAAGCAAATGTCAAAACAGGAAATAGAATTTAAACCAGAAATATTTTATCGGGATTACAAATAAAAATATTTGTATTGCCAACCAACATAAATACACAAAGCTACTACTTAATACTACATGTTTTGACAGCAGCTAGGTTAGGGCCTGGCGTCTGGTCCATGGGGTCACAAAGAGTCGGACACAACTAAACGACTAAGCGACGACGACAAGGTTAGTATGGGCACAAGTCTGGAAGGAGGAAAATCCACCAAAGGATGACATGATTATTAAGAAAATATTAGAAAGTGGAGAAATAGACAGATTAACAAAGAGATTAAAAGGACAAGAAAAGTCAACTTTTTACCTAAGCTGGAATTTATTTTATGACTGGTGGAAAGCAGAAGTCCCATAATAAAGAAATTAAAATGAAAAGGATGGACAGGATCTCACCAGAAAAATTATACCAATAAATAAGATTGCTTGTAGGTTAAGCTTATACTTTATGCTTACATCTTAAAGATACATGATGTGGTATCTATAGGATTTTAAGTTTTATGTTGGAAAATAAAATATATTTATAAAATTGTTTATAATTTTGGCAACTAAATAAACTTAATAAAATAAATCTTAACATTGCCTTAAACTAGAAAATGGGGCAGGGGTAGTGGATACGTCAGGGGAAAACAGATTCATTGAGTGAGGACAGGAAAAATCAATTTAGCCCCACTTCAGGAGCTTTTTTGAAACTAATCTGGGGACTCTATAGAAGCTCAAAGTGACCCTCACTAAAGCTGCTGCTCAGAATGAAAACATATGGGGTGGGGGTGGGAGGGCTTCCCTGGAGTGAACAACACCGGCTTGCTGGAGGGTTGTTTCTGCCGGCCTTAATCCACCTCTGTTTCAGCCCCTTCCATATGTGCTCATCACCCCTCCCCCTAATATCCCATGTCACTCATATGGACAACACTGAAGCAGCGCAGATACCGCCTAAGCACTCATGCGTAGTTACATGTCCATGCTCCATGTGAGCCAGTGGCAAAAAAGGAAGCAAAACAGCTGCAGTGACTCAGATTATGTATGTGCCTGCCTTTCACTGGCGCCGGCCACCAGTACCTCTATCTCTTGTACTTGCTCCTCGTTGGTTGCGTACATCTGCTGCAAAGAATCCTCCAGTTCTTTGTTGCGTTCCAGCAGCGTCTTCCCCAGTTCAGCTGCTAAGTGCAAGTCTGAAAAGCGGGAGAAACAAAAGCAGTGAAGATCTGTTCTCCAACCTCCTTGGAACAAGGTGTGAAGAAGTCATTTTACTTTAACTTTCCAAAGTTCTGGGAAGCTAACAAAAGTACAAAAGACACACAACATTAAAAAAACCTCTGCAAACATTCACGACTAATATGCTGGTAAAAATAACACAAGGAATTACCTCAAGAACAATCAGAAAGACTCTTGCTATGTTATTTCATCATAAAAGGCACACTTCAGATGTTTTCTGACTAGAGAGAATGAGGATGCTTACATTTTTCAGGAAGCGTGAACTTAGAATCTCACAGTACTGAGAAGAGCATCTGTGTATCAGGATCAGATACTCCTTCACTGACCCAGATTAGGCAGATTCTGAACAATACAAAGCTGAACACAGTCTCCCACCACGGTTGATTGTTTCACAGTGAGGAAACATTACATTGCTCCAGAATTAAGAATTTATTCACTACTTACTCATAATTATTTATGATTTATTTATTTAGAAGCTGAATTGTGGGGCAAATGGTCCTACTTATGTATTCTCAAACCAGAGCACAGACAGAGTGCTGTCCTCTGAAGATGCCGGCCACAGAGACTGGTGAAACGTTAGGAATAACAACCTCCAGAACACGGCCAAAGAGCCCGAAAAACCCACAACAACCATCGGTCCTACTTATTCTTATGGGGGATAGCAAAAAGGCAGTTTCAACACTGAAGTATACATTACATTTTTTACTCTTTGATTTTACAGTTCATTAGCCATTCTGAAAGGCTGTACTAAAGAGTGCCATACACATCCCGTAATAATGATTACAACAACAACAACAGAACCAGTATAAACATACTTTCCAAGCTCTACACAAGGCAGTGGAAGACCAGAGTTTAGAAAAAGTTACTATACTGAACTACAACTCCCGGAACCTCCCAGGTGCCACTGGCATGGGCCACAGTGGCTTAGGAATTCTGGGAGTTGTAGGTTTGCTTATTGTTTATGGAATGTTTCTAAGCTGTACAAACAAAGCATTGATGCTTCCGTTGCAAGGGTAGTACATTAGTTCCCATATTCGGACAACTGCAGTGATGTCCCTGCTCTGTGCTGCTGCTCCCTCCTGTCATCCAAAACAAAAGACCATGAGGTAAGCCCTCAGCCCTGCAGCACCCCTGCCTCAGGGGTCTTTCTATAGAGATGGCTTTGAAGATATGAAATTCCCGAGCTGTGGAGGACTTTAAAATTAAAAACAGTTTTGATTTCAAGTACCTGATAAATCTAGTTTGGTCTCTACATCTTGTCAGAGGCTCAGCCATCATTGTCTGGGATGGAGAGAGAACTTTCTTTCTGTCCCCGTGTTGAGGCTGTGCCTTTCTCTAACTAACACACTTGTTGCTCTCGCCCTCCCCCTCCGCCTTCTGCCACTTGTTCTGACAAGCTTTCAACTTCCCAAGGGCTCAATTTTTAGTGAATTGCACCTTTGTTCCTAAGACATTTATCCACAGTGATTCTTTCCTGGTGTTACTGCATTTATTAGGTTTTTAGGAAGTTTCTAGATTTGTTTCCAAAATGCTACTTGTGTATTTTCAAACTGTGGTGACAATGGAGCAAAGTACAAATACATGCAACAACAAAAATTAGTGATGATTAATGCCAAATGGGGTACTGTAAAAGCAAACTAGGAGATGAGTTTGTACCTTTCCAGGCAGTTAAATGCAATATTCTGTCACAGCAGTATGTTTGCTTATCAGATGTTCCTAGATGCTGAATGTATCCAGCCAGTTCTCTAAAGATTAGTGCCTTATACCCTGTTTCCCCGAAAATAAGGCCTAACCTGAAAATAAACCCTAGTATGACTTTGCAGGATGCTTGTAATATAAGCCCTATCCCAAAAATAAGCATCAGTTAAGTGAAAGCCCACCCTCTACCCTTGTGCAGCAACCAGAAGAAGATGACATGACTGTATTTGAATAGATGTAGATTGTTGTACATGAAAAAATCCCCTGAAAATAAGCCTTAATGTGTTTTTGGAGCAAAAATGAATATAAGACCCTGTCTTATTTTCAGGGAAACACGTTACTAGTTAGCCTTATCGTTTACAAAGCAGTGTGGGATATTGGGTCTACAGGTATTTTCAAAGGCTGACCAAAGCGCCACATTCTGCCCATCCTGCTTTTATTTCCTGAGTTCCATGTAGCCTGGGGATATTAAACCCTTCCTTTCCACCAGAGTCTTCACAGCTGATTTTTGTCACTGGCTGTCAGATCCCCTTTTTGTCTGTGAAAATGCAGGCAGACTGGTGGCATACTGGTGGCAGCTGCCCAGCCTGAGGCACACACGTGGCCAGAGACGCCTATGTTTGTCAAGGCATGTAACGGTACCTGCCCATTTAAGAAGGCGCCCTTGCTGGGACAGCACAGCTGTAGGGTAAATTGTCCTAATTATCCCACCTGGTGAGAGGCACAAGACGGCAGTGATGCCACCGAGGTGCTAATTGAATCTGCCTTTCCTCTTGGTTTCCCTGGACTTTAATGAGCAGGGTTTCTGGGTAGCTATTGTTCAGGATTGGTTGCTATAGCAGGAAAGAGAGAACAGAGATGGCCTTCCCCTTTCATTTTCCTCATGCTCCCCCTTCCTCACTAAGCTTCAGAACACAACTGGCAATTTTATAACCGAAATACCTTTCCTGAAATTAGTACTTTCCCGTTGCATAAAGTACCTCTGCTTACTTCAGGTAAAGATCATACAAGGGAATTCACTGAGCGTATTGATAACATACTTTATCAAGGTGAACTACATCAAGGTGACCACAGCCTGCCTTGCAGAGAAAGATGTTATGGTACTGTATGCAAGAACATATCTTATTAGAAAACTCATTTTTCTTGACTGCTTTCCAACTCATCAGGAAGAATGTAGGAGGCATTGATTCGTATTGCATCCAGAGGCCTTAGATTTAGGTTGTTGTATTTTTAACTACCAACTATATGTTCTTGCTTCTTTCTCAGAATCTGACCTCCAGCACTCATTATGATCTTCAGTCTAGGGTGAATGGTGAGAATTGACAGGCTCTTAATTTTGAATAATCATAATAATACAAAATGACCCTGGTCCGGCAGCTGCACTCCTCGAATGGGTCTGATGAAGAGAGAGTTGCAATTACAGTTGGAGAGACATTTATAGAACCACCTCCAATGTTCAAAACGCCCTCAGGAAATCAAAAGCATGACAAATGGATTAGGACTGAAAGAGGAAAAGATGTCAAAAGAGAAATTTCATATTCATTAGCTCCTCGGGTTGTGACTGAGAGCCTCTTCTTCACTTCATAATGTATTTATTACAGATGATAGAGACCCTGCCGATTTTTACTCCGCACAGCTTGACTGGGCCGGCATGGTAGGCACCAACCCAGAAGCGGTCATGCTGCTTCATAACATGTAGAAAAGCTCAGGGTTCTCCATGTCTCCTGGACAATTGTGTCACTCTCATCTCACCATATGGCATTCAATTTAATCTGCTGGGGTTGAGTTAAGTGGATTAGGATCTGGCATCATGATTTTCAAAACTGCTTCAGGAATAATTTTGCAAGAGCTGGAATAAGTACAAAGAAACAGGAGAGGATGGAGAGACAAGGAGGAAGAGATCCATGCAGATCTCTGAAGGAAGGAAACCATTTTATTTTTTCACAGAACAGAGTACAGTAATACTGCATAGAAAGACAAACAGTGTTTGAGTTTAAGACGTTTTAAGGAGGTTTCTTGAAAAGCTATCCATCTAGTGATCTTGTATGCCAGAATACATGTATGCAGATGAACACACACATGAAAGACCAGCAAAAAGGCTGTAATGAATTTAAATAACCAAGACTCACCTTGTTTTTTTCACCACATTACAACTGGGAGACCCTTCTATAAAAATATGAAGCCTCTCTGCCCCTATGTAGATATGGGCTTTTTAAAAAAACTGAAATCAAATAATATAACCCTTTTGTTTGCCATAATATTTTCCATTTTCAACTTAAATTTTGTTAGTATTTGCCTCCATTCCTCTGTTATTTCCCTTTGTCCATTTTAGCTTGTAAGCCCATTGGAGTAAGGACTTATTACATCTATTCCTTGGGAAAGATTATGTATACAAATGGCACTAAATAAATAAAGAAACAGCAACAATAAAATATCTAAGCAGCTTACAGTTCCATTTCTAACACTAGGCAATTATGGTATGATAAAACAAAAGCTCTTTGGACTTCATAAATATATCAAACAGCACTATTTTATGCTAAGCTGATTTTTTTGTAAATTGAAATTTTTTGCTAAGTCATAACCCAACATCCTCTGGGCAGTTACATGTAATACAATTTATGTTTTCAAAGTGGTAAAAGAGTCAAGGCTTCAAAATTGAAGCAACAATTATGAGCAATTTCCCCCATTTTCTTTCCGTGTTTTCCTTCATGGTTCTACACTTATATACACATTAACTTTTTAATTTCTGGTACATTGCAATTAATTCTAGAAATGTTCAATTAACTATAATTTGCCCATTTCACGTGCACTTGGAAACAATGGCTGGAATTCTGTTGTATATTTACACAGGCATAACACCAGCGGTGTATCTTTTAATGGAAAAGTTATGCAAATTAAGAAGTCAGTGAAGGCATTTCCCATCTGTAAGACCCCAGGCCAGGGCCAGGAGGAGGCTTATGTGGGAGTGCCGTTGCTCCCATCACGTTCTAACGCGACTCAGACGTCCCCCCCCCACCTTCCCCACCTAGAAAAGAGAACAAACAGGTGGATACTAAAGAGTTGGAGGAGATGAGAGGAAAAGAGGGACAGAGACATCAAGGGGTGGATACTCGGGACCTGGTACAAGTGATGAAGGGGTTAAATGTATCGGGGGGGGGGAAACCGGTGGAAATTTGGCGGGAAAGGAGGGAGGAGAGATAGAGGAGGGAGTAGGGGATATAAAGGAGAAGTGGGACGAGATCCCGGGCGGTTGGGAAATGATATGGGTCCAGGACCCCTGGACAGGGAAATGGGAGCAGGGAAAGGTTCCTCATGAAGAGGCAGAGAGAAGGAGACGCCAGGGACAGCAACCCCATCCATCTTATTGGGGAGAGACTGAGGCGAAAGAGTGGAGGCGACGATTAAGAGAGGAGCGAGAAGTGGTGGCGAGCGAGCTCGAAGCGAAGAAAGCATGGTATCTCACGGAGCTACAGAAGATGGGGGTCTACCTGGACCGTGGCTGGCCAGTCTGGGAGAGGGTTCCCCGCTCTGGGGCTGGAGCAGAGATGAGGAGACCCTACCACTACTAGGGCCAGAAGGTGATGACGGCGAACTACCGGTCACAGAGAAGATTTTATCTGGACCGTGGACATTTGATGAAACCAAGCCCTTTGTTAATAACATTTGGACACCCTTGCAGTCGAAGTTTAGACCGCAAGAGACTTTAAATCCCGTTCCGAGAGATGTTCCTGTTAATGTTGAATTGTTAATAAATGAAGACAAGGTTGAAGAGTTGAAACCGTCTCATGCTTTATTGCGGGTGACTGACCCCCTTAATACCGAACCCTCACACCATCACAGAGTAGTGTAAGAAGAAAATGCTTATACTAACTTCTTAGCTAAAAGCAATTTCCTGTTAAAAGTTACACTGCTGGGCATTAACCAGATAATTCTTGTCCACGTCTACCCTGACTTTGAAGCAAATTGGGATCTTAAACCAGCTTCATATCTGGTGATAATACTGTGCTTCCCCAAAAATAAGACAGGGTCTTATATTACTTTTTGCTCCAAAAAAGCATTAGGGCTTATTTTCAGGGGATGTTTTACAGTATTTTACAGTCACAGCATCTTCTTCTGGTTGCTACACAATGGTGGAGGGCGGGGTTTCACTTAACTGGGGCTTATTTTTGGGGTAGGGCTTATATTACAAGCATCCTGAAAAATCATACTAGGGCTTAGTTTCAGGTTAGGTCTTATTTTAGGGGAAACAGGGTAGTTTCCCGATCTGAATTAAATAGGAAATAATGGTTAGTCGAAAATTTCCAAAGGAGGTTTGTGTTAACAGTGCAGTCCTACTCATATTTACTCAGAAATAACTTCTGCTAAATTCAGTGGGACTTAGGCTTCGATCCTTGGAAATACGTAGTTACATTTTCCCAAAGGCAATTTCAGGATATAAATATTGTAGTGTACATATCCTATTATTCAAAGGATCTTGCTGAATATGGCCAAGCAGTTTTAGCAGGCTGTTTTTGTTTTGTTTTGGTCAAACCAGTTAGACCAATTATGCCAAAAACACTCATAAAGGCAAATAGCTATCCTGTACAAAGCCAGAAACCAGTGAGGAAGTCACAGTGGAATGAAACAGGAGCCATGTTGTCATGGTTACAGAGATTGCTCTTGGTGACCTAACACATTTGTCACACTCAGATCAGTTCTAGGGTAATGGAAAAGGTGTAACACAAAAAGAAAAATGGTATCAGTCTTTCCAATTGTTCTTTCTCCCACAACACTGGTTATCTTTCTTAACCTATTTTTATCCTTCATCTAATAACCAAAAACTACCCTAAAGGTTTTACTGCATATACACTACATCTTTCTGTGTGATTATTCTCCAAACAATTTTTTCAAGGACATAAGCTATGTTAGTATTCTGTAACAAAAACAATAATATATCCAATGAAGTGGGCTACAGTTCACAAACGCTTGCACCAAATAAAACTTCCTAGCCTTAAAAATGCCAGAGGATTCTGTTGCTTCCCCCCCCCCCATTCAGAACTGTAGGCCATAATTTTGTTATAAAGACATATTTTCACTCCCGCTCCCTCAAATCAATTTGAATTTAAATTACAAATTTGTCCATTATTTAAGTATCTCACTGTTTATAAATCTACCTAATTTGAATTTTTTAAGAGTTGAGATAATTTCCACTGCTATGCTATCAGCCTCTGTTTTTCTAAAGATACAGTAGTTTTTTTCCTGACTGATAGAACTGAAGTATGTTAGTAGCTAGAATTCCAACCATTATTTTTTGCAACAGGTATGTCTGCATTGTTAGACATGGTTACCAGACATACAAAGAAGAGCCAAAAGTAAAACACTTCCAACATTTCCTTTCTTAATCTTTAGGTAAAGGTTCCCCTTGACATTTAGTCCAGTCGTGTCCAACTCTACAGTGCGGTGCTCATGCTCATCTACAAGCCATAGAGTCAGTGTTTGTCCAAAGACAGTTTCCGTGGTCACATGGCCAGCGCGACTAGACACAGAACACCGTTACCTTCCCACCGTGATGGTACCTATTTATCTACTCGCATTTATATGCTTTTGAAATGCTAGGCTGGCAGGAGCTGGGAAAGCGATGGGAGCTCACTCCATTGCGTCTTACAACGGCTGGTCTTCTGACCTTGCAGCACAGAGACTTCTGCGGTTTAACCCGCAGAGCCACCACGTCCATTGATCTTTAGAATCGTGTTCAGATCTTTCAGTGAAATACCAAATGATCATTAATCATATGCTGTCATGTCAATTCTGACTTATGGTGATCCTTTTCATGGCTTTGCAGATAGAGATACTCAGAAGTATTGTAGTTTCCAATTCCCATCTTCTGAGGATGCCCTGGAACTGTACAGCTTAACCACACAGGCTGGCTCTGTTCGCAGGAGACACAGTAGTGAATCAAACTTCCAATCTCTGGCTCTGCAGCTAGATACCTAAATCACTGGACTATCATTACTTTGAAATAAAAATAACAAAGTGGACGGTCACACCTTACAACTACACTTTTTATGGCACAAAGTTTCATGGACCACAATCCACTTAGTCAGATTTGTAAACTATTAGCTGAGCTGCAGGTATGTATGGTTTTGTGGAGGGTAAGAAGTAAATAGCGAGGTCAGAAGGAAATATACTATAAAAAGTATATATAGTGATGACTACATTATTGATATTGGCCATTGCTTGGCTTCCTGCTGATAGCATTGCTGAGCTAATTAACATGTGCCATAGTTTTAGAAAAAGCTTTATCCTGACTCAAGCCGCAGGAAACTGAATTGAACATCTTAATGAATGTACAGTGGACCCTTGACTTACAGACGGCTTGACTTACAGACTTTTTGAGTTACAGACTTCTCTGGCCGCAACATTTAGGTTTGACTTGCAGACTGAGATTTGACTTACAGACCAGAAAAAACCCAAAATGGAACAAAAACGGCCTGTTACGGGATTAATCGGTTTTCAATGCACTGTAGGTCAATGGAGACTTGACTTACAGACTTTTTGACTTGAGAACCGCCTTCCAATACGGATTAAGTTCTCAAGTCAAGACCCCACTGTAATGACTAAAAGCCAAGAAATCATAAGACACAAACTACAGAAAGCTAGAGAAAGTTCATCACTTAAAAAGAAACTAGAAGTATGGAACGCCACAGCTGATACTTCAGGATAAAAGGAGAACTAATCTAAAGAACCCCAAAAACTGATCTGGAGGAAGCATAACATGGTCATTTAGTGCGGCTGCATCCGAAGTTAGAGTAGCCATGATGACATCCATCTTCGGGTAGGAAAGAAACAACTATAAGAAAAATGGTAATTCAGTGGTTTCTTACTCTCTGTAGTTCCTTTGGTCAAGAAGGTTAATGTTGAAAAAGATAACTGATGAAGGGCATGAAAGAGGCTTATAAACTTAGACCTCATATCTCTCATGACATGGTAAGAAAATAGATACAGAGAAAATGTCTTTCTCTCACAACAGAATTCAAAGTTATCTCATTAAAGTGATAAGATGATGGTAGAAAGAAATTGTGAGATAAATAAAATAATTCTTCACAGTATCTGCAGTTCATTTACAGGGTTCACTGCCAGGGTGTCTCAGAAATTGAGAGTCCTAGGCTGCTTCTGTTTTTTGAGGCTCCTTATATATTAAAAGTAAGGTCCTTCATGAATTTGAAGACCAAATCCAGTGATAAGCCCCTGTTCACAACCAACTTTTAAAAGGGAATAGGCAAATTCAGGGCAGATGTGGGTACTGATTTGTCCTGATGATCCCTACACAAAATCTCCAAGTTTAGAGGCAGCTTCAATTTTTATTACACTTTATCCCATCCTCATCCACTCAACTCATGAGGGGGCTTATTCACGAGCAATAAAAACAAGATAATATCTTTCTGTGGGCTAACTTTCTGAAATCACATCAGGTAGTATGTGGCCCTCCAAATGCTCTTGGATTGCAACCCCCTTCATTCCGCACCACTGACTGTGCTGGCTACTCCTCATCTAAAAAGATGTAGCAAAAAAATCTTTAGATAGAGTTGGAAGGGGCCTGTGAGGTCATTGAGTCCAAATTGGGTATCATAAAAGCACATAAAAATTAGAAGACACTGATTATGTAAGAGGGAAGGATTGCTAGAATGGCCCTGTTCCCCGTTTCCTTTTCTTCTGCTACAGTTGGATACCAAGTGCTGTTGTGCAAAAAGCAAAGTGATTACCTTCATGCTCTTTTTATATGCCTCCCAGGTAGACTTAGTTTGGGGTCACTGTGTAACACAGGATATTGGACTATATCTGAGATGGGCAATCTTCAGCAGTCTGTGGGCCTATCTCTTGTAACCTCCACATCCCATAAAAACAAAAATGGTGTGTGTTTTTTAATTGAATCCATCCCTTGTGGCCCAAAGTTTTTAAAACCAATTTAAAATAGGTTGCCAGCATGTGGTCCTCCAGATGCCATACTCCAGTGGGCTCAAGACAACCTATTTCCAAAATTTTTGAAAAAATATGTTCATATGTGGTGATGCTGAGGTTGAACAGGAATTCTGTTGGCCATCCTCTAAACCAGGAGTCTCCAAACTATTGCCCATGGACCACACCCCACCTTGTCATTTTATCCGGCTTGCTCCCTTCAGCCCATATGTGCGGGGGGTGCATGTGAGGGCTGTGTGTGCACATGGGAGGGCAGGGCAGAGGGGGAGGTGTGGGTGCGTGGGGGGGGTCATGCATGTGTGTGTGAACATTCCTTTGGCTTTCAAAAATATTGAAAATATACGATGTGGTTCTCTCACTGAAAAGTGTGAAGACCTCTGCTCTATACATTTGATTTGATCCAGCAAGGACTTCTCTGCTTATTGCCTAGTGCCTACCTCTGTTTTCTACTGTTCGACATCCCATCTACTGTACTTCTTTTCATGTTGATGGCCAGACCTTCATCATCCAGCAAATCATTTGATCATCAAGAAGTAGAATCAATTATACTGTTAAGGATACGGTCCAATGGGACTTTTCTGCAGGCAGACATAGGATTGCTTACAAAACGTAGCTATTATTCTTTTGCAACCTAAATGCTTACAGCATTATGCCAGATCTACTGTCTCTGCCCTGTGATTTGAGAGCTTATGTTGTTCATTGCTTTCTCCTCCTTGTTAACTTTCTTCCTGCTAGAAAGCCATTTCCTGTTTTTGTACTTCCCCCTTTTTTTTCATTTTATTCTTTAAAATCAAAAGGCTGCCAAAGGTGGGCTCTCCTCTCACCCCCTTTCTTCTCCATCATTAACTTTTAGCAGACTGAAGCTTTAGGCAGGCAAGTTCCAAACACCTTCCTCTTACATAGAATCTCTCCACACTACATATATTTTAATTTCTTCAGCTACTACACCTCCCTCAGTCCAACTCATTACTGGTGCAAATGTTCCACTACGCAGTTACGGGGCTAACCATTTTGCAGCTATATAGCGTTTTGAAAGCGAGAACCTGAAATACTGAAATACATGAAGTGCCCTTCATGCTTTAACAGTCTCTGCTCTGCTCTTTTTTAATGTAGCCTCTTTATCATGAAAATGTGGAATTGTAACAGTTGCAGGGAAGGTTTGTGGAGACCACTTTGTTCTGCATCTCTGGCTCCATTACTGAAGTCTCGTTAACCCACGTAACAAGGGGAAAGCTTCTATATCTTCATATTCTGTGCCTTCTTTAAAACCTCCCAAGCAAAGAATGCACTGGTGCCCTTCAGGCTCAGCGTCTCCCACCTTGTTCACCGAGGTCTGCTAATGCTGTTGTCCTTCTCTCAGTTTTTTGTATTTGTCTTCTTCTGCTGTATCTCTGGGCCTGTCCAGCTTGGTATATAGATCCATATTTGGATGGCTGCTGGTATGGCTTGGTTTGAACCAAATTGTGTTGTCCGCATGTGTTTCTACTCTACCCTTTAAGAGCTATCATACTCCTTTCTGGCACAGGGCTAGGGGCTTCTGGGATATTTTTGGCATGATTTGGCATACTTCTAATTATCACATTATATAGCCTGTGCGGGCGGTTTGTTTGCACTCAAATAGAGTTGTGGGCAGTGTTATCAGAAGTGACAACCCTGTGATTTAATAGCTGGGCTGTGACATTAAAGAGAATGGAGAAATCTCATCTCCTATTTTTGTCTTCTTTTTTAAATATTTCCTTAATGGATGCAGTGTAATTCTAATACCATGCCAGGTGGATTCATTACTCTGTCGATATGCCACCTATTCTTTATTTAACAACAATTACAACAAAAAAGGAAAGCCACTGTGGCCAGCTGAACGATGGCTGTGAGAAAAGGCAGGGAAGGCAATGCAGTCCCAGCACAGCTCCAGCTGAGGAGAAAAGCAGGAAAAGGGGCTTTAACTCCCTTCCGTCTATGCAACCTTTACCCCAACATTTTCCCCTCACACCAGTACCACCACTGCAAGCTTGCCCAACTGTCGCCTCCTTACTTATGAATAAAGCGAGCAAACTTGCATATGCGTAAACCAAGTAAACATATTCATGAATAAACTGGGTATACTTACATGTCTGTAAACAAGCAATCCAAAGACTTGTGTAGACCCTTCTCACAGGAGAATAAACATCTCGAGTGTGAATAGGAAGGATCGTTCAAGTGGGCATTAAAATAGAACACACTGAAGACGATTTTAATGTGCAAACTAGACTACTCCAAAATCCCCAGTCTGGACAGGCCTTCAGTCAACGATGAGATCTAACAGAGGCTTCTAAGTTGCAGGCTGTTGAGTTCTCAACTTGCTTTTTAAAGTGAGCTTTAAGAAGGTGAAGTTAGATGATCTGACACTGACTTCGAAGTACTGTACATAGATTTCAGTCCCGATCTCCAAGTGGATATTAGAGCACTTACGTTCAGTGCTGTGATGCTATTTTTGATGTGACAGGGTCTTTAAAAGTCATACTTTGTTTCAAGCCAAAATACGCAGCTTTATCTAACTTCTCTATTTCATTCTCCAGTGTTTCAAAAGAGCTGCTGACATTTTGAAGAATTAAGAAGCTTTTTGAATTCAGTGCGCTTTTGGGGAATCTCAAATCCTGCATTTTCGTTAATGAAATTATTCCAGTTGAAGTGGGCTTGAAGGTGCAAAAGCTATAACTCAATTAGTCTTTGTGGTACTACGTGACTGGTGTTTTTGTCATAAAAAGAAAAATGCCGTGGAAACTGACTGATTTGAGAGTAGGCCAACTGAATTTCAGGATGCTACTACTCAGCATCCTTCACAATGACAACCATATAATGAAAACATGCCTTGCTTATTTAACTGAAGCAATTTCTTCCTACTTCTGTGCTAAATGTAGAGCAGGGGTGACAACGTGCGGCCTTCCATGTGATGGTGGACTTGGCATTTGTTAAATCTGAATCCCCATCATCCCCCATAGTTATACTGTATTAAAAGAGAGCTGCAGTTAAACATGCGGAGAACCACATGTATCTCCCTCTGATGTAGAGTAACATATTTCAAGCATTTGGCAAGGCTTTGGGGATTAGCAAGAACTTTGAAACACTCTATAGCAAATAAACTAAATAAATGAAAACGAGAGCTCCTTGCCTATTTGAATGATTCCCTATAGCGAAATGACTGCATACAGATAAATAGCATTTCATGGAATGCTATTTATCTGTGGCTTGAACCCTTCTCTCTCATATTCTTGTTTTTGTCCACAGGAAAGCTATTCCACATAAAGGACAATCAAAGATTTAGTTCCGCCATCACCACCTGAGCTGAGTGTGCTACAATAAAAGGAAAGCTGATGGCTTGTTTATGCTGTCTCCAAGATTAATTTAAGAACACAGAACATAAATTCAGGTATATAGAAAGAAATGACAGCAAGTGCCTGCAAATAGTGGAACTGCTATAAATTCTCTCTTCCCATCAGTGCAGCCTGGCAAATAAAGAGGCAGAGTCTCATACTGGGGTGGGGGGATGAGTCAGCCACAGTCTCTGATATCTCTGCCCACCATCTGAATCAGGGTTACAGTCCACAGGCAAACCAGGACCTGGCTTAGCTGGCACCTAGAAAAGCCATCCTATGCCCACTGTGTGCTATTCAAATCCAGGTACTGGGGTAAGTTCTATTCCTTTGCCTCTTCCCTTCTGACAACTCTGAAGCATTTTCAGGGGCCTGCTTGAGATCAAATTCAGAGCTACACCCTGGGCAGGCCCTATCTCTGGAGGCAGAACCAACAAAAACCACAGCACTCACCCATGCTAGACAGACATCAAATATGCTTACTACTGCACAGCCATTAAGGAATACAGTTTCCAAATGATATCAGCTCATGGTAGATCAACCTAAACACAATTCAGATGACAATCGTGCTACAAGCAGAAAGCACTTACATAAAGGACAGACAAACATGACAGTAAGCTTTCCTGAAGCATCTGTCTGGCCAGGATCGCAAACAGAATGCTGGATGTTGGGAACAAGTATGTTGTCAAGGCCACAAATTAAGTATAAATATCGGGCCATCAATTGAAATCTATACAATACCCTTTTCACAGAAAGCAAACCAATAAGGCCTAGAGACAAATAACTCTCACAAAGCAGAGTTGCAGGCTGAAAACTCCAAACAACAAATCACTTACGTGCAACTAGAAGGGTTGTAGCAATACTGTACCCATGCCGCAGAATGCAAACCAAGTACTGTATGTAACCTACAAATACAATTTCCCCTAAATTAAGCTCCACATTCTTGCCAGCTCAGAGTCCTCCAAACAGAATGGATTTAATTCAAATTGATTTAAATTTAAAAAATGGATTTTGACAATGTAAATTGTCATTTAAACCAACCTGATTTTTTTAAAAAATCATTGATTTTTATTCACCCTCCCCCCAAATCAGTTCCTTTTCAATTAATTCTGAAAACATCCAATACTCTTTTGACCAAAAGGGTGAAAAGATATTCTAATTTATGTTTTTTTTTCCTAAGCCAATGCAACCTACTTAAAAAAGAACTTGCACACAAAAGAACTCACACACAAAAGAAATGCAGGAAAATATCCAATCAGCAGCCATTCATTAGCATTATGATAATCCACCAGTGCTGGCTTTCGTCCACCACCACTGGGCTGTACTTATCAACAGAGGTGTGCAACAGTTAACCTCATGGATCCTTTTTTGTACTCCACACTAGAGAACTGGTCCTGGATCAGGGAGAATCAAAATAATGCTGCCTTTTTTAAAAAGAAGAACTCCTCAAATGCATTCACTTATTGCTTTTATAGAGGCAATGTTGCCCCAAAAGAACTGGGCACATACATGTACATTAAGGGTCAGGAAGTCTGCACCAGTCAAATGTGATAGAAAGGAAACAGAAAATATAATTCTACTAACATATCAGCTAGAATGCTTGACACAAACATTACATGGGGAAAAAAAGATCCATGTCATATGTAAAACTGACGATGCTTGCTAGCAAAGCTTCCTTCATTTTCAGTAAGAAAAAAACTCTGATGTGCAATACTATCACAAAGCAATGTAGATAAGGACTTCTGTGTAGAAGTTGTGGATGTCACAACTAACAAAGGGTATTTGACGGAAGGATAATTAGAGAGGTCTAGTCAAGGAAATTTGACCAAACTCCGGGAGGCAATGGAAGACAGGAGGGCCTGGCGTGCTCTGGTCCTTGGGGTCACGAAGAGTCGGACACGACTAAACAACAACAACAAGTCTGACTGGTCTAAGGACCGTAAATAAACTATTATTAACAACAACAAGTCAAGAAAAGTGAATGGCATAACAAGAGTAAAATTAGAAAATGTTCCTTTTGGTGTTTTTTTTTTAAATTTGGATGGCTGTCAAGAAAGTATTTAAAAAACAGGTAAAGAAGAGCCATGAGACATTTCAATATACATTACATTAACAAAAGAAAGCTAAATCTAGAAAGCTGAACTTTAGAGCTAAAGTGGCTACTAAATGCATACAAGGTCATGTTTCACTGTCACCAGTCATCAGAACAAGAAACTATCTGGTAAAAGCTTACACAGCAGACAGAAAAGTGAAGGGCAGTCAGGGGCAAAAGAGAGCGCTCCGCGAGCAAGCAACGACAGGTACATCCAGATCTCCTTCCTATTAAAGCTACATAAAATCTGTACTGGAGATCAGACAAGTAGCACTAGAGCCAAAAGGATGAAAAAAAAAAATCAATCTCAATGGCCAGTTACCACTTTTGTTTCGTGCCAGTCCACATCTTTGTACATTAATGCAACGTAAAACACATCAACGCTGGCATCTGTACAGAAATGAGAAGAACCAAGAGCATATATTGAAATGAGAACTTAAATCTGGAAGGCACAAAATAGTAAAAAGAGTAATTTGGAATTTTGATATGGCAATATGTATAGAATGGACGTTAGTATGTTATTGTTTCTCCTCTTCCCATTTAACCTCAATTCTCCTTTTCCTTTTTGTCACCCCTTGTTAAATAAAAAAAGAAACAGAAACAGAAATGAGAAGAACCCATTTGCAGGAGATACAGAGGGCATCCTGTGGGGCTATGCTCCTTAAGTGGACAAGGATCAGGGTGTCTGAAGTTATCCATCAACAGCTGCTAACATGTGGATATCAGAATGAGCTGACAGCACACATATTATGTGAGTAAAGTCTTCCCCACCATAAAATATATTTTATTTCTTTTTAAAGTAGTGAAAAGTTCTAAATGGGCATTTATGCTCATAAATTAGCATATGCAAATTGCACATGACTCTTCGTCTTTTTATCTCTCTCTCTTTTTTTTTTTTGCTATTGCATAAGCGGCCGCCCCACTTCTTGAATTTCAAGGAGGGTATCAAAGACTCGGTTACATGAGAAGAGCCTGTGTGGCACCTTCTTCCTATGCCAGCAATGCTCTATGTTTTAGAAGGAATCTTGACTGTATGGACAGGAGCTGCATCAGCGTCTTCTGGGACTTCTGACACCCCGTGCAATGTGCTAGACAGCTCAGTGGCTTAGGCATCTGCCAACAGAGCCAGAGGCTGGGAGTTCAGTTTGTTTGTTTATTTATTTATTTATTTATTTATTTATTTATTTGATTTATATCCCGCCCATCTGGTATAATTATACCACTCTGAGCGGCTCCCTGTGGCTCCCTGACAGGGACTGGACTCAATGATCCATAGGGTCCCTTCCAGCTCTGCAGTTCTAAGGTGGTGGTGATGATGATGATGATGATGATGATGATGATGATGATGATGATAGGATGGAGTTGTTCTGCACATCTTACCAAACTGCAATGGAAGAATTTGAATCATACAAGTCGCTGCTTTGTATGGAGCCATAACTATCACTTCATATCCCTTCCTTCATTTTTCAATAGATCCAAGTCCTCCGTACTGCTCAGCAAAAGCTCAAAAAGATACTGGCCACTGAACTGAAGTTTGTCTTTTGCATGAAGCACTCCTAGTCCCTTAATTCTTTGTATACACTGTAGTAATGCTGCACTTTGTGCAAGTATCTGAGTAGAAACAATAACAATCCGTTAGAAAGAAACCAATCCTACTCCTGCAATCAAGTTGTTTTTATTCTCATGGTGCTCTTCCAGCTCACACATTCCTGAGGAGCCATCTACTCACTTACTGAAGTATACACAAAACAGCCTGGACTGCCAGAAAGACAAACAAGTGAGTCCTAGAGCAAATCAAGCCTGAACTATCTCTGCAGGCAAAGATGACGAAACTAAGGCTATCCTACTTTGGGCACATTGTGAGAAGGTCAGGATTCTCTGGAAAAGACAATAATACTGGCAAAGGTTGAAGGAAGCAGGAAAAGAAGACCAAATATGAGATGGGCTCACTCCCAAAAATAAGCCACTGGCTTGAGTCTGCAGGAGCTCAGCAGGGCTGTTGAGGATAAAACATTTCGGAGATCACTCACTCATTGGCTCTCCACAAGTCAGAGGCAACTTGATGGCATGTAGCAATAACAACGTAAGAACCCCCTTTATGCTTTTTGTTGGGGGTCAGAAGTATAATGAAGACAAAACTATGATGACAAACAGTAAGAGAAAAGAAAACGAGAAGCCAAAAACAAAACGTTGTGTTGAAGAGAAGAGTTTCTGTCTTGAAATGGAGCTACTGTACATAGCTTTTAGTTCAGGATACTGCATTTCATCTGTCTGAGAAAGGGTTGTTTCTTGTAGGTCCTTCAGAACTGTAGTACCAACCAAACTTTTTTCTCAGAGGCCTCTGGTTTGATTCCAGTCCTCTTACCACTTACCAGCTGGATTTACTATTAAGAGCGGTGATCCAGAAAGAGTTATAAAAATACTAAAAAGTACAGAGAGTCTGTCATATGATGAAAGGCTAGGAGTACTAGATACAGAAAAGTGGTTGTTAAAAGAAGAACTTTGGGACTAAAATATTCAATTGTTTCAAAAACAAAAATTGGACATCATAATTCAAAGTATGATCCAGCAAAAATCCGGCCCGATGGATTTTTGTTTGGTCTCGCTGATACATGTGGCAGAGATGGATTCTGTCCACAATGCTTAACTATTAAGTGTGGATATGCTGTGCAACAAAACTCTTATTATGTCAGAAAATGATTTGTTCTTTTTTTTCCTCCTGCGGATGCTGATGTAGAACAAATGACTAACATATGTAGATCTTTAGGATTCACAAGGTAGTTTCCCATTTACAAGCTAGGAATCTTTATAGCCTGATGGCCATTTCAAATACTAAAGAATACAACTGTTTCTCTCCTTTACCCCACCTCTGACTCTCCACCTGCAATTTCAACATGAATTCAGTCTCTCCTGCACATGGAACCAGATGCTCATTCTCCACCAAAGATTCTTGAAAGAGATTAGTTATACAGCAAATTGCCTACACAATGCACATCATTAAATTTGGAGTTGTTTTTATTTTGGGGAACAGGGTTGGCTGTACCATCAGGTTGAAAGCCAGCCATCTCAGACATTGGATATTGGGGGCGAGCGGCAGCACCAACTTCCAACTTGTAAGTCCCTTAGGTAGTCTGGTATCCTCAGATGTGGTAGAGAATGCTGTCTCAATAGCAGTGTTCAAATAAGATTTAGCTAGCAATCCAGTCATATTTTATCGATGAAGTGAAATGACGGCTAACTTTTCCTTCATCACACACACCAAAATGTCTTGAGCCTGTCCTATGAGGGATATAAATACAGGTTGCTCCCGTTACTCAAATCACAGGATTTGAGCTACGTTGGATCATACAAATCCAAGTGCTTTTGCATGCCTAGAGTAGGAATATAAACTTTTCTCTCCCTCTGCAGCAGCTGCCTCTGTGCCCTTATCATAATCTGCTTTTTAAAAAAAAAGTATCTGAATTTCAAAAGTGATTTGCCACTTGCAACAGAGAGCTGCTGTTTAAGAATGTCCAATTCCCTGTTAGGTGTATCAAGGTACGTGTATGGTTGTTTGAATCCTGACCATGACCTAGTCAGGAGGAGAGGAGAAATCAAAAGAGTTATTCACCGCCAGCTGGTGCCCACTGCGGCTGAAGGAGCAGAATGCCAGGCAGCCAACAGAAGTCCAACCAGGGATAACAGGCAGAGCTAGAGGCAAAAGTGGGTGTTTGCCCTCTCTCTTTCATACACACAGGCAGGCATTTTCTCAGCCATGCCCCACACCACATTCATTCACTCTACAACTCAATTGAAAAGCAGAAAAATCTACCTTGTTCCCAAACTAGAAATGTACTTTTGCTTTCCTCTGTGCCTGGGCACTGAAAATACTCACTTACATTCCTTCATTTTCTTCCCCCTACAAACACTAGCTGAATCCCAGCAGTAAAGTCACAACTAGAGAAGGCTGGTTGAATCGGTGGAAGGTACAGAAGAGTCGACTCACCAAATCCCCACTGATTCCATGGGCCCATTCTAGTTGCAGTTTACCACTGGATTTCAGCCACTGAGTGTGATGAAGCAGGGAGCTGAGTACAGAATTGGGATCTTAACTCTGTTCCTTAGACAATGAGATAAGCAGGGTGGGCTGTCTGAGATCTAAGGTAGAACAGGGTGTCACTAGTCAAAACGGACCAGCCTCCACTGCGTTCTGATCTATGAGTCAAGTATGTCCAGGCCTGGAGTTAAAAGAAGGTAATTGAGGCTAGTAGCTTTTGAACAGTTTGGCAAATTTAGAAATCAGATTTAAAACAGATTAGATAGGGACAGATACGTATTTCCTATAGCGCCATTTAATAATGTACGTTATTTAGAAATAACTACTCTACCCACATACTTTATTGCTGAAAGATGCTCTAAAATGACTTAAATACCATCCCTTCCCCAGTAACTTCCACAGAATCCTGGTCTGCCATGTAGCATCACACTGATTCGGCAACTAGGCAGTGAAATACTTTCCATATGCAGAATACACCTGCAGTTTCAGACTCATAAATAAATAAGCCAAAAGGGACTGCAGAGGCAGCCAGCATCCTCCCAACTGTGCAGATTTGGGGTCAGGCAACAGCCTGCCAATCACAGCAGACCATGCCAGAGGATCAGGTGATCTGTATCACATTCCTTCACAGCAATGCAGCCAGACTGGTGACACATCCTGGGGAGATTTCTGCCACTCATTACAGTAACTTTTTCATTTCTTGAAGAAACCAACCTGACAGGTATTTGTAGATTTAAGCAGAACACTTCAAAAATGTTGTGGACATTTCGCTTCAGTGGCTGCAGCTAACGTCAATTCATGTACACCCAGCCAAGAACATTTGGATATCTGATTGATTATGCATTTATCTCTCTGATTTTTAGCATCCTCGTCTTATGTTATGGTAATGTTCTATGCACTACCAGCAAAGGCATATGGCTAATGCAGCTCATGAATCTATTATATACCCTGCCAATAAAATTGTCTATATACTCTACAAGCAAATACCTGATTCCCCAAATCAGACACTTCCAAAATTTTTGGGATCCTCTCAGTTCCACACACAAAGATCTCTGCATTTAAGAAACTTCCCAAGTTCCCAGCAGCATTTTCTCCAGGATGATTACCATCCACATATTAAACTTCAGTTAAGCCTTGGGAGATTTAGAAGAATACTTTTTAAAAGTTTGTGTTTACAGATTAACATAGCTGTTGTTCTAGAAGAAATTATTTATAAACACCTAATGTTAAAATGCAGCATTTACAACTTGGTACAGCAGCATTTGATGTTATGAACACCCAGGCTCTATGTGCAAGTCAGTAGGAATAACAAGACATTATATTATGTTATTCTGTATATGTAAAATAAATAAATAAATACTTATCACAGTAGACTGCCAAGAAGGACAGCAGATTTCCAGAGAGGGGAATACAGTATAAAGGTTTGATGCTGGGCTACAACATGAAGATTTGAATTGTATGGGTTTTTTAAGTTCTTGATTGGTACTTCATAAGGTATGTTTCCACAAATGTACGTTTAAGCAAACTAGTGTCATCCAGATGTTTTCTTCTCCCATCAGGCCCAACTAGTCTGCCTGATGGTAGGTGCTTTGGGGGACTATACTGTAATTCCAAAACAGTTGAAAGGGAACAAGTTGCTTACACTTGTACTTATAGCTTATCTCTGGTTTACAACTAGAACTACGAGTATGTGTCTGCACGTTCCATTTTACCGTAAGTTTATTGCTGTTCCTGTGCGAAGATTGACAGAATTGCCCTGTTCAGGTATTCAGTAACACATTAAGGTTACACCTTCTGAGCCTCCACAAAACCACGAATTCCATATAAAGGAAGACCACAAGCATACGTATGCTTGAAAAAATATATGCCCCCCCCAACAGACCTCACATACAAGAAAGCCTATGTATATTCCAGTTTATGTGTTCAGGGGAGCCATACAGATCAGACCTTTGAACAGACAGACGTTGGGAGCAAAGCCAGTAGATTATCTCAGATCCAGTCCTACCATATATACATAGGACTACGATATTAACAGTTATGGGATGGAGTATACAGTAAGTAATGCTATTGTTCTGGTAGTAATATATGGTAAGATGATTTTTCTAAGGAGAATTTTCCATCATAACTCACATATCATGTGTGACAGCCAGTATAATGTTGTGGTAAGAATGATGGGCTAGAACTTGAGAGATCCAGACTACATGGTACCCACAGAAAACACTGGGTAATCTTCTGCAAGTCATTTCTTCTTTCTGCCTGAACAGAGTTGTTGCCAGAATAAAGTGGCAAGGAGGGTAACCATGTATTTGGCACAGGGGTCATTGGAGGAAAGGCAAATCTCAATATAACTAACAACCCCAAATTTCACAGACAAAATTTCCGAGGAGGAGGATAGCAATAATTTAGAAAGCAATTATTCACATCTGACAAAAATAGCAGTGCAAACAGTACAGCCATGAAGTATGTCACTGCTGGAATAATCTAGTATTCTTTCCAAAGGGAGCTTAAAAGATAACTACCTTAGTGATTCTTACTCTATCCTTCCACTTCGTTCATGACCAAGAGCTACATTTAAAACATGCGCTGAGCTTGGCGGCGACATGCAAGTTATTACAGTATATACAAAATCCCTGCTCTGCCATGAAGGCTACTTGATGTGACTGGGACAAGCATTCCCTGACAGCCTAAACCAATTTATGGGATCATTGTGAGGCCAAAATAAGGGGCCAAACATAACACCCTCAAACTCCTACAGAAAAAAATGAAGTTGGGGAGAGTGTGATATATAAACAAGTAAGACAATACACATCTGCATATTAATAGCATGAACTTTCTGATTTAGGAGGTTATAGCAACTGGGCAGGTTACTTGGGGTTGCAATCTCCTTTCACAAGCATTTACTCTAAAGCAAGTTATATGTGAAGGATGGGGGGGAGTCATATTCTTTATAGCTAACATTTCCCAGTTCACTCTCTTGAGCTTCCATAGGAAACATTCCTTGAAAGGCTGCTGCATTATGTCAGCATAGCCACATCATCAAGTTCCAGCTGCTGGAAACAAGGCTGACTGTCTCTGGCATTCCATAGCTCTACCTTCATCGATTCCAGCAGTAGCACTTTCTTAAAGAAACAAGGCTCGGGTCCAGAATGCCTTTCTTCAGAAAAGATGAAAGGGGTATGTGATTAAACCAGAACACCAAAGACGTACATGCTGCCTAGAGATACTTGTCCCATCAAACTGGCTTCTCTCTAAGCACTGCTCTTTGCGACTGGATAGAAGGACAGTTGGCATAAAGCAATAGAAGCTATAACTTAGCGGCACTGTTCTAAGTGTACTACTGCAATTGGAACACTAGAAGTTTGTTAAGAGCGAAAACCTGTCTAAAATAAAGATAAGAGCAGGAAGCTATCCAGTTCTATTGCTGGAAAACACTCATTTTTTTGTGGACACTTTATCCACGCTCAGTGACGGAGCTAATGTACAGTGGGGTCTCTATTTAAGAATGTCTCTACTTAAGAACAATCCAACTTAAGAACAGCTCCATTTGCTAAATTTTGCTTCTACTTGAGAACAGAAATCCAAGATAAGAACAGGAAAAAAAAACCTTTCCTGCTCTTTTTTTAACCTTAGGTCATCTTAGGTTAAAAAAAATTCTCCCCCTAGTGGTAGAGTACGTATTAACCAGCTTTGCATTAGTTCCTATGGGAACTAATGCTTCAATGTACGAACACACCTCTACATAACAAAAAAACAGCCAGAACGGATTAATTGGTTTTCGGTCCATTCCTATGGGAAATTTTGCTTCAACTTAAGAACACCATTCCAAAATGGATTAAGTTCTTAAGTAGAGGTTCCACTGTAGTTTCTATGGACGGAAAAGAGCAGATACGGATTAAATGGTTTTCAATGCATTCCTATGGGAAATGCAGATTCAACATAAGAACTTTTCAACTTGAGAACCACCTTCCAATACGGATTAAGTTCTTAAGTAGAGACCCCACTGTACAGAAGCTGAACGCAAGAAAACGAGGCTACTTCTTTGCTCAACCATAAAAGTGAATGAGGGCAGTGATGGTTCGTGTCTGGACATGTCAACAAGCTTGTTTGAATCAGAAAGGCAAAATACTGGAACAATCCTGTAAATTATTTATTCTTAGCCCCGTTACCCAGGGATCCATTACTTCTCATACAATACTTATATTGTAAACAAACAAACAAGCTTATAGCCTGTATGGCTCTGCAAATGTAAGCCTAGTTTTCTGTTCTAAATTTCCCTGTCTTGAAAAGTTCAGAAAATCTAGACTCTACAGTATCCCGAATTTGTATGGTCTACATTCATTTACGTATTCTAGTTTCAAAATCTCATAAGATTTTAGGCAGAGACTGTGTCTTGTGGGAGACATTGTTTGAATGCTATACGTATGTTTAAGGGAAAAGTGAAGGGCAACAGGAAGGACAGCAGGATCATGTGTACAGGGCCATCCTACAACAAAGAGCTCCATCACCTGGTCCCTACACACTCAGACCTATTCCAATATAACGTTAATTTAATTTTTAATAACTTAAGGGGTGGGGAATACTGTAGATAGTAACATTAAAATTTGAAATTCTTTGCATTCCGCATACTGGGCAACTAGGTTAAATAACCATATAGAATTCTAATTAGACTGCATGTGACAAAGCAAGAGGGGCCAATCCTGTATTTAGGTAAGGAACAAATTAAAAGGGAAAAACTACAAAACAAAAAAGGGACAACAAAAATATATAAGCAAACTCCTTGGTCAGAGACATAACTAATCTAACTAGCTGGAGAGTCAAATAAAAAGTACCTGTACTGTAGATAGTATAGATACAAAACCCTTTAGAAAGCAGTATCAATGTGATATATTTTAGGCTTTTATTTTAAAAAGCAGTACAGATATGAGATACCTTAGGAAGAGAGCTAGTGTAATAAGAATGTTGGCCTGGGGCTTGGGATGTTTAGGTTCCAATCCCCATTCATCCATGAAACTTACTGGATAACTTTGGGACAGTCATTTTAATCCTATGCTGATATACCTTTATTGTAGGGATAAGGCACAGAGAACCATGAATGAAATCTGGAGCATTCTGGAGGAATGGAAATACATAAACAAACAAATGAATAGTTTATGGGCATAACCCTTCACAGAACTTTTGTTTAAAGCACTGCTTGCTCCATAAGCAGCTTTTATGAATCTGCACCTTTGATGATATAGCAGCATCAGAGCAAAATATCCACTCTCCCGCGTAGGTCATCAAGACAACTGTTGTTCCCACTTGTCCTTGCCATCAGCTGTTTCAGCCTCTCACTTGAAGAAAAGGCCAGACTCCCTTTGAATCTGCTGCCAAACATTACCTTTTCTCCAGCCAGTTGGCATCCAAATCCTCTGAGTAAGGCACAGTGCCTAATAATGATGCACTCCATCTTCTACAGTCCTCTTATTTTCCAACTAAAAAGGGCAACTGGGCAATGATGCATTAAACCTGGGACCACTGATCAACCAGAACTGTTGCTCTGACTCAGTACAGCTCCACAAAGTACAATTGTACAAATACAGTCTTTGGCATCAACTAGCTCTACTCATGAAGCATTAACAGTCCACTTTGCTGGCCTTGAACTCTCTTCTGCACTCATTATTCACACTCAGTTTGAGCTCATTATACCTACTACTTTCTTCAGCTGTCTTTCTCAATAATTGTTCATTAATCTGACATGCTTCTGTCATGCCCTTACAATGCCAGTGCAGTATTATGTTTCCTGATGCTGTGCTAATGTAAACATTGGCATGCTCCACTCTTAAGCAGGTGTTGAGTCAGTTAAGTCTTAAAACTGGTGCATCAAGACATGATGGTTCTCCAGACTGGCTTTGAGACGTACAGACATCTCCTTTCATATCATATGAATTTATACCTTACTCACACACAACGAAGCAGAAGAACTTAGACACTGTCGGACTCTGAGTGCATGGCCATCAAACAAGCCCTTTTAGAGACCTGATTGTTAGAAAATATATTTACTTTATTGATGCTGACATAAGAAATTTGGTGAAACTTGTATGCCCTTTAGCATTTCTAGTTTTACTGTATTCTAAATTCCCTCTGGAGATTCTTCATTTTAAGAACCCGACTTTCTGTGGATAGGCTGCAACAAGTTGTAACCCTCAAATAAATGACGTCACAATCTGGTCAAATGTAAACATATTTAAGCTCCCTTAATTTCAGTGGAAGAGTTAAGAACATGTTTAACATGATGGGACACAATCAATGGAACTGAAAGATTCTTAGCTACAGTTCTGACTTCACAATGCACAATTTCTAGATTTCTAGTTTCATCTGCAGGTTGTTCAAGACTCAATATTTCATGAATCTGTATCAGGCAATATATTCTTCCCCAGCTGAAATGCGTCATGTTTAAGTATGTATGGAATGCTTAAAACCTAGATAATCGCCTTTCATTCCCTGCACTGCAACTGAAGTTGTGAAAACTTTAACATTCCAACAAAATGAAACACACATTTGCTAGCCCTTATTGAACTAATACGATATACAAGCATGCAATGTAAAATTCTATCTATAAAATTAAAAAAATCCTAAAACACACAAGCATTTCCCTTAAAAAGGGGGGGGGTGTCATTAGCTTTTGGGACCGCTGCACCTGAATACTTGCCCCGTTTTCATTAAGTGTCTGATTTTGCATAAATCATTTCCGGCTACTTATAATTACACCACCTCTAACTAACCAGATAAGGGTCATGACAGCTGTATCCTCGGGGCAAAAGAACCAAGGGCAAAATGTACTGCAGAGGCATTTAACTAGAAATTGCTCCCTTGGCGTACAATGAATTATTAAATAGACAATTTTCAATATTCCTCCCCCCACACACACACACACACCGAAAAGCGACAGTATTTCAGATCCTAAAGACTGTCGTTTGAGAAGCAGGGGAAGGAAGCATTCTTATTCTTCTTATTCTTATTCTTATTAAATTCGGCCGTCCAGCGTTCTCTCCTTCTTCTATTCTTCTACGAGGTCATTTCTTCCTCTGTGGCTAGAGTGCCGCTCATGTTTCCACGCGTCCCTTACCTTGTTCTAAGTCCTGCTGGTCATACCAGGGCTCCTCTTCCTCACTCTGAAACTCCTCCATCCTGTCGGTGCTCAGCATGAGCTCTGCTCTGCTACCATCCAAAACAAGAGCCGTAAGCCTTAAAGAGAAGCTGGCAGAGCTCTCAATGGGAAATGCTGCAGAGACGGAGGTGGGGCGGGGGGGGGGGAGGAGAAGGAAGGAAGGAGAGGAGAGGAGACCGGCGATGGGGGGGGGGGGAGGGAGAAGGGAGAGCAGAGAGGATGTTGACCGAGGGGACCGGAGCTGATGAAATCAGGATCCAGGCGCCAGCCTGCTACGCCTGGGATCGGCCTGTAAGACGGGCCTGTGGGGCTGATCCTTCGCGTGCGGCAGACCTGAGCTTGGGACAATGGCTTTGCAGACGATCTATTGTGATCAGTGCGGCTGCGGTGGCACCAGGCTCTCCCCGCTCGCTCCCTCGCTCTTTCGCATCACCTTCCTCCCCGCCCGCCCCCCGCTCCCCCCTCTCTTTCTCGGGCTGCTGCTTGCCGAGGGACGGTAGAGAAAGGCCAGGCGTGCCGATTTTCCTCTTTTCCCGCTTTTCTTCTCCTGCGCGCCGAAATCCTCTTTTCGGGAAAGGGCGTCTAGATGATGCGTCTTTGTTAGGGACGGCAAGGAGAAGCGGGAGACTGCCGCGCTCGTCACACACTCGCACCGAGGGAGCTGGGGGGATGCACAAAAGAAAGCGCAACCTCCCCATGCAGCGCCTTCCTGTTTGTGCAAGCTTGGTGGAGACCTCTAGCATGGAACCGCTGCAAGAAAATCCATGCAAAGACGTGGGCACCGGGCGGGGGTGGGGAAGGGAGAACAGACCTCCTTCTTTTCCCTTCTTTCTCTCCCCCCCCCCGCCCTTCCTCCTCATGAGAAAAATTCCGAATGCATTTTAGCGGCAGCTCGGCGGATTTTAGGCTTGCATTCCGGCGGGATCCAGGGAGCAGGGGCGGAGTCCTGAATGATGCCAGCCTGGGTTTAAATACACATACACATATGTGAGTAATAATAATAAAACACACACACACACAGTGGCTGTGCCCGTGTGTGGGAGGGATCTTGACGACGGCCTCCTGCTCAGCTTTTAATTTGCGCGCTGAGGGTGAGTGTCTGCCAGTCGGAGCCAGCCACGCCAGTGGGGTGCCATCCTGAGCCTCTTGGGCTGATCACAATTCTTCGCCATTGTTCTTTCGGTGGGTTTTCTTTATTGTGCTGGCTTGCAAGAAAGGAACAGCCCGGCTGCAAAGGATTTAGTTCCGGGTTTCTTGCCACTTCAAATAGGTAGGAGAGACGAGAAGAGAAAACAAAACAGTCCTCCTAGTAGACAGCAAGATGAGAGAGAGTTAGACTTGGCGTTGGGCTGGATGGTGTCCCTAGACAACCCCCGCCGAGGTGCACCAGGGTCTTACTTTCAATCCTGCAAAAAGCATGTCTTTGAATGTCTACAGAGCCCTTTAATATCCCAAAATAATCCCAGCCATCCCTCCTGTTAGGAGAACATTATATGGTATCTCTTCTTTTATAATTCAAGTGTACAGGTATAGGCCCACTTCAGAAAATGTCTTTCTTTCAATATCTGCTCTCCAGGGCTGGCTTAAGACGTTTTTGAGCCCAAACAAAAGATGTTGCCCTCTGACACTCCCCACATTCCACATATAGAAGGTGGACCAATATGCACTTGAATCCTTCTTCAACGTCACTTATAGAGGACATGCTTTTCTGCCATCACTGGGGGCAGGAGGCTAATTTGGTGAAGGCTAGGATTGTGAGGGCAACAGCCTCATCCCAGGCCCTGAAACAACATGGCCAAAACCTGAGAGCAAGAAGAGGCTCCGTTTGACACTGCCGGGCAGACTTGTGACAGGACAGAGGCAACAAGGCAGTCCAGGGCTGAGAACAGCGGATGTGCCATTTCTGGATCAGCTGCTTCAGGATCTGGATAAATGGTCCAGTGGCGGGAAAGGAGGAGCGTACCCATGCAGATTGCAAAATGCACTCAACAGCTGCAGCAGTTGCTGCCACTTCTTGCTAGAGTTTAAATTCAACTTCACACATACAACTTTTTGCACTTTCAGTGCTGCTGTTCCTGAGAGCTGTCTCCCTTCCTGGTGACTAAGGCTGCAAATACACTGACAAACTGAATGAAAGCAAATTGGCTTTGTTGTGGCTTGATTCGCAGCCTATTTTACACTTCTGTTCATATTAGGTAGTGACACGGAGACACTGGATTATAGTTACACTGGCCCCTCAAAGCAATGTGGTTTGATTTGTGTTATAGCTCACAATTCCCCTTCCTTTGATCCTGCCTTTTGCTGATCCCTGGCTCTCCTTTTATGGTTCATGGAAAAGCTGGTCAGCTGTTTAATGTGTTGCATGGTGCTAAGGAGGAGGGGCAGTTTTCCCAAGTTCTCCATGACTATAAAGACATACATATATATTGTGGAAACAGCGTACTGTAGTTTGCTTTAGTTCGTCAGAGATATTTCTATTTCATATCAATGTTTATCTCTCTTGTTTTGATCCATTCAGACGTAATATAGTGCTAAATTAGTATAGCAATGTAATGATCAGGTGATCTAGCACTAAACTTGATCACAAAAGCAAAAGTCTGCTTGAAAAAAGTAGAAGCCACCAGCAGCAGAGAGAAAAAAAACCTTTGTGTTAGAACTGGACCAGACTGATTCAAAGTGGCTTTTATATCCCATTATCAGTTTTTCCCCCTTCATGGATTGCTGCCTTGTCGTGGCGAAGGGGCTTGAGTAACTGTGAAGGGAAAGACCAGAAGCTTCGGGTCTTTCTAGTAGAGCCGACTCTCTTAAAGACTTCTAAAATGACACAGACTAGCCCTCCTACCTCCCCTGGTCGTAAGGAAGACCAAGATACCGACACACAGGGGTCAGGAGAAGCACCACGGGCAGGGAAGGTGTCCTGTGCAGTTGATACCAGCGACTTGGAGGAAGCTCTCAAGGGGTTAATGACACCTGGTCCTTATAAGGAAGATTTGGAGGGAAGAGAGGAGGTGGAGCTAAAGGGGGTCGAAGGGGGGCTGGGGGATATAATAATGAGGAGGGATGATATCCCTGGTGGTTGAGAGATGGTCTGGATAGAGGATCCATGGACCAAACGTTGGGAGCAGGTGCGAGTGCCTCGAGAGGAGGCCGAAAGGAGGCGTAAGAGGGGCTTGATGCAAAAACCCTCTTATTGGGGAGAGACGGAGGCTAAGCTCTGGTGTAAGAAGTTATGTGAGGCTAAAGAGGCAAGTGAAAGGGAAAGGGCAGCTAGACAAGCATGGCATATAGAAGAGCTGAAGAAGATGGGCTGCTACCTGGTCCCTGGAGTGCCTCGCCAAGAGAAGGAGACCCTTCGTGGGGCTGGATGGGAGATGAAGAAACCCTACCGTTATTGAGTCCGTTTGACCAAGATAAAAGAGACAAACTGTTGGGGGAGGTCCCTGTTGGACCTTGGGACATTGAGCCTGTTAAAACTGTTTTGGAAACTACGTGGGTGCCCTTGCCTGATCCGGTTTCGGGGCAAGAGATTAAACAAAAATCACCAGTTAACAATGAAGTTCCGTTTGTTCTGTTTAATAAAGAAAAGTTAACAGCAGAGAAGGCGGTTTCGACTCCTTTTTGGGAAGAGCGGGAAGCCCCAAAAATGAACTCTCACAGTAACTCAGTGAAGTTATGGACTATGCTGTGCAGGGCCAACCAAGACGGACAGGTCATAGTGGAGAGTTCCGACTAAATGCAATCCACCTGGAGCAGGAACTGGCAAGCCACTCCAGTATCTTTGCCAAGAAAGCCCCATGACCAGAAACAAAAGGCTAAAAGATATGACGCTGGAAGATGAGCCCCTCAGGTCGGAAGGCGTCCAACATTCTACTGAGGAAGAGCGGAGGACAAGGACAAGTAGCTCCAGAGCTAATGAAGTGGCTGGGCCAAAGCCGAAAGGATGATTAGCTGTGGATATGCCTGGAAGTGAAAGTAAAGTCCGATGCTGCAAAGAAAAATACTGCATAGGAACCTGGAATGTAAGATCTATGAACCTTGGGAAGCTAGATGTGGTCAAACAGGAGATGGCAAGAATAAACATCGACATCCTGGGCATCAGTGAACTAAAATGGACAGGAATGGGCAAATTCAATTCAGATGAGTATCATATCTACTATTGTGGGCAAGAAACCCGTAGAAGGAATGGAGTAGCCCTCATAGTCAACAAAAGAATGCGAAAAGCTGTAATGGGATATAATCTCAAAAATGATAGAATGATGTCAATACGAATCCAAGGTTGACCTTTCAACATCACAATAATCCACGTTTATGCACCAACCACCAGTGTTGAGGAGACTGAATTTGACCAATTCTATGAAGACTTACAACAACTTCTAAAACTGACACCAAAGAAAGATGTTCTTCTCATTCTATGGGACTGGAATTCTAAAGTAGGGAGTCAAGAGATAAAAGCAACAACAGGAAAGTTTGGCCTTGGAGTTCAGAACTAAGCAGGGAAAAGGCTAATAGAGTTTTGTCAAGAGAACAAGCTGGTCATCACAAACACTCTTTTCCAACAACACAAGAGACAACTCTACACATGGAAATCACCAGATGGCTTTCGACACCATCGACCATGGTGTCCTTCTGGATAGGCTGGCTGGGTTGGGAGTTGGGGGCACTGTTTTACGGTGGTTCCACTCCTTCCTGGCTGACCGTGTCCAGAGGGTGGTGCTGGGGGACAGTTGCTCTGCCCCATGGCATTCATGTCATGGGGTTCCTCAGGGCTCGATACTGTCCCCCATGCTGTTTAACATCTACATGAAACCGCTGGGAGAGGTCATCAGGAGGTTTGGGCTGAGGAGTCAGCAATATGCTGACGACACTCAGCTCTACCTCTCGTTTTCCACCAATCCAGGTGAGGCGGTTTCTGTGCTGAACTCGTGTCTGGACCTGATAATGGACTGGATGAGGGTCAATAAATTGAAACTCAATCCAGACAAGACGGAAGTGCTGTTAGTGGGTGCTTCGCCAGACAGGCTGGAGGGCCATCTCCCTGCCCTGAATGGGGTTACACTCCCCCTAAGGGACAGGGTCCGCAGCTTGGGGGTGCTCCTGGACCCCAGTCTAACACTGGAAGCCCAGGTGGACTCGGTAGGCAGGGGCGCCTTCCTCCAGCTGCGGAAACTATACCAGCTACGGCCCTACCTGGACGAGCGGAGTCTCATGCACTGGTAACATCCCGTATAGATTACTGCAATGCACTTTACGTGGGGCTGCCTTTGAAGACGGTCCGGCGACTGCAGCTGGTCCAGAATCGAGCGGCGCGGCTGGTGAGTGGTGTGGCCGCCAGGGAACATATCAAGCCGATTCTGTATAAGTTACATTGGCTACCAGTTGCTGCCCGGGCCCAATTCAAAGTGCTTGTTTTGACATATAAAGCCCTAAACGGCTTGGGCCCTGGATACCTGAAGGACCGCCTCCTTCCATATGAGCCTACCCGGCAATTAAGATCTAGCCAGGGGGCCCTTTTGAAAGAGCCGTCCCTCAAGGAGGTAAGAGGAGGTAGACAAAGGGCCTTTTCGGCAGCTGCCCCCAGACTATGGAATGCCCTCCCGACTGAGATTCGTCTGGCGCCGACACTGATGACATTTCGGCGCCAGGTCAAAACCTTCCTGTTCCAGAAGGCTTTTAACTGAAATAATATTAGCTGTGGGTCCGATGGCAATTTTATATATATTTTAATTGTATTTTAATTGCTACATAACTTTATTGTATTTTAAATGCTGTAAGCCGCCCAGAGACCTTTGGGTAGTGTGGGCGGCATATAAATTAAATAAACAAATAAACAAATAAACAAATAAACAAATAAACAAACAAACAAACAAATAAATAATAATAATAATAATAATAATAATAATAATAATAATAATAATAATAATAATAATAATAATAATAATAATAATAATAATAATAATAATAATAATAATAATAATAATAATAATAATAATAATAATAATGGGCAATACCGTAATCATATTGACTATATTCTCTGCAGCCAAAGATGGAGAAGCTCTATTCAGTCAGCAAAAACAAGACCTGGAGCTGATTGTGGCTCTGATCAACAGCTTCTCATAGCAAAATTCAAGCTTAAACTGAAGAGAGTAGGAAAAAACACTGGGTAGTCAGGTATAATCTAAACTAAATTCCTTATGAATACACAGTGGAAGTGAAGAACAGATTTAAGGAACTAGATTTGGTGGACAGAGTGCCTGAAGAACTATGGATGGAGGCTCGTAACATTGTACAGGAGGCAGCAACAAAAAACATCCCAAAGAAAAGGAAATGCAAGAAAGCAAAGTGGCTGTCCAACGAGGCCTTACAAATAGCAGAGAAGGGAAACAAAATGCAAGGGAGATAGGGAAAGTTACAGAAAATTGAATGCAGACTTCCAAAGAATAGCAAGGAGAGACAAGAGGGCCTTCCTAAATGAACAATGCAAAGAAATAGAGGAAAATAAGAGAAAGGGAAAAACCAGAGATCTGTTCAGGAAAATTGGAGATATTAAAGGAACATTTTGTGCAAAGATGAACATGATCAAGGACAAAAATGGTAGGGACCTCACAGAAGCAGAAGACATCAAGAAGAGTTGGCATGTATACACAGAGGAACTATACCAGAAAGATTTGGATATCCCGGACAACCCAGACAATATAGTTGCTGACCTTGAGCCAGACATGCTGGAGAGTGAAGTCAAGCGGGCCTTAGAAAGCTTGTCTAACAACAAGGCCAGTGGAGGTAATGGCATTCCAGTTGAACTATTTAAAATCTTAAAAGATGATGCTGTTCAGGTGCTACATTCAATATGCCAGCAAGTTTAGAAAACTCAACAGTGGCCAGAGGACTGGAAAAGATCAGTCTACATCCCAATCCCAAAGAAGGGCAGTGCCAAAGAATGCTCCAACTACCGTACAATTGCACTCATTTCCCACGCTAGCAAGGTTATGCTCAAAATCCTCCAAGGCAGGCTTCAGTGGTATGTGGACCGAGAACTCCCAGAAGTACAAGCTGGATTTCGAAGGGGCAGAGGAGCTAGGCACCAAATTGCTAATATGTGCTGGATTATGGAGAAAGCCAGAGAGTTCCAGAAAAACATCTACAGTACTTCTGCTTCATTGATTATGCAAAAACCTTTGACTCTGTGGACTACAGCAAACTATGGCAAGTCCTTAAAGTGCCTGATCACCTTATCTACTATATGTGGGACAGGAAGCAACAGTTAGAACTGGATATGGAAACACTGATTGGTACAAAATTGGGAAAGGAGTACAACAAGGCTGTATATTGTCCCCCTGCTTATTTAACTTATATGCAGAACACATAATGCGAAAGGCTGGTCTGGAGGAATCCCAAACTGGAATTAAGATTGCTGGAAGAAATATCAACAACCTCCGATATGCAGATGATACCATTCTGATGGCAGAAAGTGAGGAGGAATTAAGGAACCTTGTAATGAGTGTGAAAGAGGAGAATGCAAAAAATGGTGAAGCTCAACATAAAAAAAAACTAAGATCATGGCCACTGGTCCCATCACCTCCTGGCAAATAGAAGGGGAAGATATGGAGACAGTGACAGATTTCACTTTCTTGGGCTCCATGATCACTGCAGATGGTGACAGCAGCCCCGAAATTAAGAGACGTCTGCTTCTTGGGAGGAAAGCGATAACAAGCCTCGACAGCATCTTAAAAAGCAGAGACATCATTTTGCCAACAAAAGTCCGAATAGTCAAAGCTATGGTTTTCCCTGTAGTGATGTATGGAAGTGAGAGCTGGACCATAAAGAAAGCCGACCGCTGAAGAACTGATGCTTTTGAATTGTGGTGCTGGAGGAGGCTCTTGAGAATCCCCTGGACTGCAAAGAGAACAAACCTATTCATTCTAAACGAAATCAATCCTGAGTGCTCACTGGAAGGACAGATCCTGAAGCTGAGGCTCCAATACTTTGGCCATCTCATGAGAAGACTCCCTGGAAAAGACCCTGATGTTGGGAAAGTGTGAAGGCAGGAGGAGAAGGGGATGACAGAGGATGAGATGGTTGGACAGTTTCACTGAAGCTACCAACATGAATTTGACCCAACTCCGGGAGGCAGTGGAAGACAGGAGGGCCTGGTGTGCTCTGGTCCATGGGGTCACGAAGAGTCGGACACGACTAAACGACGATCAGTTTTTTAAAGTTAATCAATCAATTTTAATGTTGTGGCAAATCCCAGAGTATTTGAACATGTTGCAACCTCAGAGAAGCACAGATTGACATTTCAAGCAACACTCTGAGATCTAACAACTATAGGGCAGACTTTGTTCTCCCAATACAGTACATCATTGCTGCTACCTCTTCCCAGAATCTGATGCCTGACTGTCTAATGGCAAAGCTTTTCCCTGTACATACTGTGGGAATTCCAGGTTGTTCAAATGTGGTTAATAGAAAATCTACATAGGTCAAATAGGTCTCCCTTCATATATGGTTGTTTGCTTCAAATTGTTCTTGTTTCACAATCACACCTTCCCATTTCTCATTACTTCAAATAACTTTTAAAGAAGGCTGTTACTCTCACAGAGAATCTGAATCCTAGTAATATTTTTTTTTCTGTACACATACTGTACTATATCAGGCATTTAGGATCACGCCTGTTAACACAGGACTTAAACATTGCTGCTGCTTCTGTTATTTTGGGATTGCATGGAACTCCTAATAGTAAGATATAAAACACAAAATAAAATGAGAATGTAACATGAAGGAGAACATCACCATTGTCTGTGCTTTTTTAGGCCAGTGGGAGGCTGCATTCTTCTTTCAAATAAGCATTTGCTAATGAGAAGACTACCCTGGTTCAAATTGATGCCTAGTTACAGCTCCTTGCTTTGTGCTGGCATTGTTAAACTGATTTCCTTCCTTGGCTTTTTCTTTTCATTTTTCTCTGCTTTGTCTTACATTTTTTGTTTGTAAAGCCTGGAGGCACAACCTCTATTTATGATTGACATTAATTGTTTTTAAGTAACAGTATTTGTTTGGAAATCGACTGCTTGGAAGTCAAGACTTCATTTTTAGTCTCTTTAACTAGCGTTGGCTTCTTATACCAAATGTCCACACACACACACACATCTATCTACCCTGTTTCCCTGAAAATAAGCCCTAATCTGAAAATAAGTCCTAGTATGAGTTTCAGGATACAGTACTTGTAGTATAAGCCCTACTCTAAAAATAGCCCCAGTTAAGTGAAACTCCGCCCTCCACCATTGGGCAGCAACCAGAAGAAGATGGCATGACTGTAAATTAAAACATCCCCTGAAAATAAGCCCTAGGTCCATATGCTGTATATATGGCCTATATACACGTGTGTGTGTGTGTATGTGTGTGTGTGTGTGTGTGTGTGTGTGTGTAACATATAAGATCATATGTAAATTTTATAGTGTGAAATAAAATATGAAAGAGTCTGACACTTGTATACAAATTGAGAAAAAAAATAATTCCTGTGTTGCATATTTTGCCTAGACAATCCCTGAAAGAAATTGAACTACAGTAGAACTCTTTAACCAAGTACCCCTTTCAGAGGGAAACATGTTTACTCATTCAGACAAATCTTTGTTATCTGGATAAGAACATGCATTATATATGGTGCAAATAATTTCTTCCCCTTTGCAGTGTCAGAATATAGCCCCATATATAACAATTCTGTTGATAACAATAGAACTATCTATAACTCACAAAGCATTCTTCAAGTTCAAAATAGTCACAATCTTTATTAAATTTATTTTTCCAGCAGATCAGCAATGTAGAATATAGTTGGTTGTTGTGGGTTTTTTGGGCTCTTTGGCCGTGTTCCGAAGGTTGTTCTTCCTAACGTTGGAAAAACAACCTTCAGAACATGGCCAAAGAGCCCAAAAAACCCACAACAACCATTAGATCCAGGTCGTGAAAGCCTTCGCGAATACACAGAATATAGTATTATTTAACAGACAGAGGAAACAGAGGGGCTGAAAGATACAAGTCAGAGACAATGACTTTAATACTTTAAACATTGGATTACAGGAACCCTGCTTGAGAATTTTGGCCTTTATAGATGTAAGAGTTTCTGATAAATTTCTGTAATCCACACTTGTAACCATATTCAGAAAAAAAATATTGATGTAGACTAAGTAATCATGGATTCTATATAGTCAGACTTATGGATCTGTGCAAAATTCTCATCTGTGTTGGCGGAAAGTTCAAAATAAGTCTGACAAGTATGCCTCATTGGATTTCCCCCCCGCAACCCAGAAATGGGCTGTTATTTTAATTCTCTGGCCATTTTTAACACAATTACTAATGATCTCTAACAGATATATACATCACAGAGGCTAGAACACAGCTTTGAATTTTAAATATTCTCTCCTGTACTACTAAAATTCGAACATGTGCACAATATATGAGAGGCTTGCATGTGCTTTCAAAGCATGAAAAAAGAGTGTTATACAAAACTCACTGAATACAATAGAAACAAACTGAAATGGTTCTGGTTTCAACACACGTTGGGCAAAAAGCTTGTTTGTGGAGTCTCTACTATTAATACATAAAATATTAAAATAATGCTCAGTATTATGTGGTGTTTTCACAATCAGTAGCTGGAAGTGAGCTCTATTTGGAAAACATACGAGGCATACTGGAATAGAAGGGAATTTAGGCAATAAGAGATCATAGAATCATAGAAAAGTGGAGTTGGAAGGGGCCTACAAGGCCATCAAGTTCAACCCCCTGCTCAATGCAGGAATACAAAACATATCTGCCAGGTTATCATTTCAGGGTTTTTTTAATGCCTCGTGTTGGAGCACTCACCAACTCCCAAGGTAACTGGTTCCACTGTCGCACTGCTCTAATAGGAAGTTTTTCCTGATATTCAACCGAAATCTGGCTTCCTTTAACTTGAGCACATCGTTGCACGTCCTGCACTCCGGGATGATTGAGAAGAGATCTTGCCCCTCTGTATGACAGCCTTTCAAATATTTGAAAAGTGCTATCATATCACCCCTCAGTCTTATTTTCTCAAGGATAAACACGCCCAATTCTTTCAGCCTTTCCTCATAAGGCTTGGTTTCCAGCCCTCTGATCATCCTTGTCGCCCACCTCTAATTTGTTAGCATCCTTCTTGAAGTGTGGTGTCCAGAACTGGACACAATACTCAAAGTGAGGCCTAACCATTGCTGAATAAAGGGGGACTAGCACCTTGTGGGATTTGGAAACTATACTTCTATTAATGCAGTCTAAAATAGCATTTGCCTTTTTTGTAGCCACATCACACTGTTGGCTCATATTTAGCTTGTGATCTAACTTGTCTTTCTGGCAGTCTGTGGTTTCCGCAAAGCTCTCTTCCAACAAATACTGCATATAAACAAGATGCAAAAGAAGCAATATATGATTCTTTGTGCAAAGGCAGATATGAAACATTGGTGAAGAAGGACTTCAAACCATAACTAGCAATTTTGATGGCGGGGCCAACCTGCACCATTTCCCACCTATTTCATCCTGATGCATGGGCATAAGCCCCAAGAAAGTGAGAACTCAGGGCCCCAAATAATGTTTATACTTTGAAATACAAGTGGACAACGTAAGGAAATGTTGCAGCTTATTTTCCTAATATCGTTTCCCCTAAAATAAGAACTAACCTCAAAATAAGCCCTAGCATGATTTTTCAGGATGCTCGTAATATAAGCCCTACCCCCGAAATAAGCTCTAGTTAAGTAAAACCCTGCCCCACTGTTGTGCAGCAACCAGAAGATGACATGACTGTACTTTGCATAAATGTAGATTGTTGTACATGAAAAAAAAAAAAAGACATCCCCTGAAAATAAGCCCTGGTGTGTTTTTTGGAGCAAAAATGAATATAAGACCCTGTCTTATTTTCGGGGAAACAGGGTATTAACCCATAGATTCATGTCCAGAGGCAAACGCCGAGTTGCCTCCCTCTAGTCAAGGCCCTGTTGTTCAGGCTGCACTCTTTGTGCCCCGCTGGAAACAGTGGGACTCACCGCCTAGTGACTATACGATGGAGCGGTGAGGCGGGCCTGGGTGTGTGAGGAAAATGGAGAGATATAATGGGAGAGGCGGAAGGTTTGGGGAATCTATCTGACCCTGAAGCCCTGCGATTGGCGCTGCGGGGCGAAGGGCCTTGATAACTGGAAGCGGGGTGGGCGGAGGGAGGCCAGACGATGTGGCCGACGATGAGGGCAGGATAGGGCCCCCAGCTAGGATTCAGGAGCAGCGAGGTCGGTAGGCGAGGCCAAACGAGCATGCAGCGCCGCTCGAGGCCTCTCCAGCAAGGAAAAGGAGGCGGATACTGCATGGCCAGAGAGAAGGGAAGGGAAGGGAAAGGCGACCGGCCGAGCGGCCGCTTCCTTGACGGAAAGAGGCGGGCCGCAGGGCAGGGCCGGCCCCAGCATCAGCTGCGCAGCTGCTTTGGACGGAGCCCGGTGGCGTGCGGGAGCGGCCGTCAGCGGCCGTCGGCAGCAGGTGGACGAAGCCGCAGGGATGGAGCCCGCCGCGTCAAGGAGAGGCGGAGGAGAGGAGGAGGAGGAGGAGGGATATTAGCGGTGACGGCTGGCGGAGGGAGGAGACCGGAGGGATCGCGGGCGATCCGGGAGAAGGAGGGCGGCGGCGGCGGAGCCGGATCCAGGCGCGGCAGGGATGGGGAACGCCGACTCCAAGCTGAACTTCAGGAAGGCGGTGATCCAGCTCACCACCAAGACCCAAGTAATAAAAACGGGGCTGGGTGATGGGTGGCGAGGCGGAGGGCACCTGCTCGGGCGGGATCCGTCCTCTCCTCGCGTCGCAGGGGCTGGATCGAGAGGAGGAAAAAACCGTTTAACAGGAGAGGAGGAGGCGGCGGCGGCGGCGGCGGCTTGAGCTTCCTCGGCTCAGGCAGACGAAGAAGGGTTGCTGCGGGCGAGGAGGGCGAGGGGGCTGCCAGAAGGGAGTCCCCGGGGGGGAGGCGGCGGTCGGGACAGCGAGGAGACTGGCCGAAGGAAAGGCGTGGGGAAGGCGGGTGGGGTTTAGTTTCGGGGTTCCCAGATGAATCAGGTGTGTGTGTGTGAGAGAGAGAGGGGGGAGATGGTGGTGCTGGTAGCGTTTCTGAGAGCGATCCAGCCCTGCTGCCGATCGGCACGGGAAAGGTCTTCCCTGTGCAGGGAAGGCGATGGTTATTTCCGAGGCCTCTGGGGGTTTGGCTGCTCCTTCGAGAGGCACAAGGAGACCCCCCCCCCCAGGCAAATCTGGGTTGCCCGCCCTCTCACTGGAACCGCGCCAGCTTTATGTATACGGCTCCTTTCCTTACCCATATGTTACCTCCACAGCCCCACACAAGGTGGCTTCTGATATGGCATCCCCCGTAAAAAGTGCCCGTGCAACCGACTCCATATGTGCCATCTCTGCCTACCTTGAATGTGGGTATAGAGACTCTGTGTGTGTGTGTGTGGGGGGGCTGCGTTACAGCCTTTGGGATTTGGGCCTATTGAGCAGGAAAGGCCTGGTGACTGCAAGGGCCTGGCAGGCATTGGGGGGGGGGGAGTAGTCGAACTCGAAAAACTGGGTTTCCACATGTGGACAGAGGGCCGGAGTATTAGATCTGAGGAAGACTTCCTGTTGGTTCACAGTCACTGAGAAATCTCACCTTGGCAATACTGTGTAGGCACATCTTATGGGAGACCTACCAATCACCATTTGCCACCATAGAAGTAAAAATAGATGTACTTAGGAGCTCAGATCCTTATCTGTCTTTTCAAGTTGTGTGATCATTTAGGGACATGTAGCTCCTTCCTTGATTCCAATCCTCATTGAGGATACATTTAGGTTTATCTTTGATATGCGGTGCTTTCTGGGAAGTTGGGGGGGGAGGAGATAGAAATGGTTATGCTGTGTAAGGACATTGGTGTGTGTTTTATCTTTTTTCACTTAAAACTTAAATGCAGGGATAGGTGCATAAAAGTGTAATGGCGAGAAATTCTGAGGCAGTAACTGGTAGCCTACAATCAAACAGTGGAGTAACTGCTTATTGGCCAGTGAAACAGCTGCCACAACTTTGGAAATGTCCCACACACCAGAGGCAGGTTGTGATACCCGAAGCAGTGCTTACTGGCAAGAAAATAGTAAGAGTGGGGTGTAACTAGATTTTCTCTTTGGATTTGGTGGGTAAAAGCTGAAGATTCTTCATAGCTACAAAAGGCCTTCAAAAATTCTGTTTTTAACTCTGTGAGAAGCTTGATATTCGAATCTTGGTCTTTGTAGTTCTTGTATAAGAATGCTATGTGCCCATAATACAATAGCTGGTGAAATTTTTACAGTAATTTCGCCAACTATTGCAGGAAATATGGATAGAGATACAGTATGTACTGTATTGTAAAGCAGAGTAAGGTGACAATAAACAACTCTACTTGGCACATATCACTTCCAACTGGGATTGTCAGCACAGAGTTCCCTGAATTTAGGCTACTAGGCCAGAATTCCTGGCATCTTATTTATGGAGTTTAACTGAAGGTTATAATATTGACAGTTTGTATTATAAACCACCTTGAAAAATTTCTGATCTGGAAAGGCAACTAAAGAATATATAAAATGCATGCATATCTTTTATAGAAAACTGGATCCTTTTTAAAAATAAGGAACTAGTAGGAATTTTGCATGGTCTTAAATGAGTGATTATTGTATGGTTAATAATAGTCATCAACTTTATGATAATGTACCTTGATGGTAATCCTACAAGTAACTCTTATGTTTATATTGGAAGTTATTTAAAAGTATGTTGACTCTGCTTTTCTGTATGTGCTACATACTATATTTTATACCCTTCCTTCCTTCCAGATTATTTAGAAATATGTACCGGGTTTAAACATCACTGGAAACAACATGAAAAAGTGATAGAGCATTTTCTTTGAGTTCCTAGAACAAATCCTGCTTTTTAGGGCGTTCCTTGCTAAGATGCTTCTGACACAGGTCTTGAATCTGCAAATAATTTATGCAGAAGAATCCTTCCTGTAGTTAGTTACCTGGGGCAGTAACTCTCTGAAATTGAACTATATCCTAGAATTCTTGTCAGACTCACTAGCATAGGGATGCCAACTTCCAGTAGAATAGTTGTGCTGTTTATAATGAAGGAAGGGATGAACAAACACTTAGAATTGGATTTGCATTTATTTTGTTCTCATGGGACAAAAAGGCTTTTTTTCTGTCTACTTCCCCAGAACCTTAGGAATTGGCTCCCAACCTCTGGCTCCTTTGACAGGTATCTAAACTATTGACCTATCAGTGACTATAGGATTGCAGTCTTAGTGTGAAATGTCTCTGTGTTTTATGGCCTGAGTATTGACTTGGTATACAGAAGGGAAATTTATTTTGTTAGTTGTGATCTTTTTAGTTAGTTAATTTGCCTTTCTCCCTCTCTCAGCCCACTGTGATACTTTTTCAGCTCTTCCCAGGTCTAGAGAAACCCTGGCATCCAATCCTACAACTTTTTTTTTACATCCTTGACTTTTTTTATCCCTTCACCCCAGCGCTCAGCCCAATATCATCAGAGTACAGCTGTAACTTCTTTGGACTATGTTTTGCAAAACTTCAGCAGTCGGCACGACCAATTAAATTATAATCTTTACAGTTATTTAAGCTGGAAAATCAGCTACTACTGATGTATCTATGTAAACATCCTGTGTTTTTAGTTCTTGTACAATATCAGATATCTTTCTGGGTAAAGAAATGCATACCCACACAATTAAAAAAAATCCTCTGTTGTTTTAACAAGACAAGCAAAAGGCAGAGCCTTCATGTCTAGCAAGGACAGATAAGTTGATGTTTACATTTGATTGTTGGATCAAAATAAAAATTGCATTGCCTGAAGCTGTTATGTTAAGTGGCTGATTGAATATAATAAGCTTTATTGTGGTGCGTTTATGAATACACATACACAAGCCAACATATATCTGTAGATATTACATAGCTTCTGTGCAGTTTTGGCTCCTAGATTAGGCATCCTTCAGTCTCGAGAGACTATGATAACGTGCTCTGTATGGAATAGCGTCTAGTGTGGCTGAGAAGGCCAATTCGAGAGTGACAATCCCTTCCACACTGAAGACAAATACAATCTGTCCCCTGTCCAGCTCCCTGGTTTGGCTGGTTTCGGGACTGCCTCTTTGCCTTGGCCTGCTGGACAAGGGTCTCTTCAAATTGGGACATGTCATGCTGCACTGCCTGCCTCCAGGCTGAACGGTCAGATGTCAGGGTTTCCCATCTGTTGAGGTCCATTCCTAAGGCCTTCAGATCCCGCTTGCAGATACCCTTGTATCACAGTTGTGGTCTCCCTATGGGGCGATTTCCCTGCACTAATTCTCCATACAGATCTTTTGGAATCTGACCATCAGCCATTCTCACAACATAGACGTTGCTGTTTCAGTAATGTATACATGCTAAAAATTCCAGCTCATTCTATTTGGAACTTTGTCCTGCCAGGTGATACCAAAAATGTGTCGGAGACAACATATATGGAACGTGTTCCGCTTCCTCTCGTGCCGTGCACAAACGGTCCAGGACTCACTGCAGTACGGGAGTGTGCTCAGGGCACAAGCTCTATAGACCTGGATCTTGGTACAGTACTGTATATGCTGTCAACTTCTCATTGAGGCATACATACTCTCTTTGTGAGTCTAGAGAACATGGTAGCTGCTTTGCCAATGCGTTTATCCAGCTCAATATCTAGGGAGAGAGTGTCAGAGATCGTTGAGCCAAGGTACACAAAGTCATGAACAACTTCCAATTCTTGTGTAGAGATGATAATAGAAGGAGGTAAGTCCACGCCCTGGCCCATAACTTGTGTTTTCTTCAGGCTGATTGTTAGTCCAAAGTCTTGGCAGGCCTTGCTAAAACGATTCATGAGTTGTTGGAGGTCTTTAGCAGAGTGGGCAACAACATGTACATTTACTACAATAATATAATCATAGGCAAACTATCTTCCTAAATAGAGTCCCCACCTTTTAGGCCACTCCAGTTTCCATTTTTCCCCTATCATACGTAATCTGTGTACAGTGGTGCCTCGACTTATGAACGTCCCAACTTACGACCATTTCGAGTTGCGACCAGCTCCGGCTGCAAAATTTTGCTTCGACTTGCGGCCGGAACTTCCAGTTATGGGGGGAAAAGGCGGGAAATTCAAATTGCTAACTGTTGGTGGCAAAGAGGCTGCTTCTTTGTAACTCTTTTGCCCCAGCAGTTAGAGAGAGTGGGTCGTCATGGGAGGCTTGGGACTGCCTGGCTTCTGCTTCTGAGTGAGAGAGTGTGTGTTTGTAGGAAGGCTTCAGACTGCCTGGTAAGGTAAGGTGCTACTTTCTGCATTTCGAGTTACGTCCATCTTCTGGAATGGATTATGGTCGTAAGTTGAGGCATCACTGTACATTAATATTCTTGAGCCTTGCTGACTAAAATCTTTGCATATTTGTTGGAGGGATAAGAGACGGTGACTTGATGTAAGCCAGGGGAACCTAATTAACTCAGCAAGGATTTGAACCCAGATTTTCTACATCCAGGTTCAAGATTTTGGATCACTGTATCTTTTAGTTATCATTATCTGAAAGTCTGGCTAACATTCATATAGATTTGGAACAGTGCATCATGACCTTCCTGTTTCAAAGTGTACTCTTGTTTCCCCATACGTATCCTGTTTCCTCAGAAATCTCTCTCAGTGCTGTTTTTCTTTGAACATCATGTAGACAACTGAAATCCAAATTCCTGCTCTTTTTGAAGCTAAAGATAACATTGTTAACACAAAGAGATGTAAAATGTCTCCAGAGAATGTTCACAATAGATGGGATCCTCAAATTATTTGATAAACACAGTCGGTTTCTTTAGACCATGATCTAAGAACAGCAGTATTGGATCATCAGTTTTCCGGTGCTAGGACAGATTGAATTAAATCTCCTACTTTATATCTAATCCCTTGTTTAGCTGATCATTTATATTCTACTTTCTCCCAAAGAAAAATTATAGACTTTCAAAAAAAGTAATATTTAAAGCCAGAATTTGGAAAGTTACTTTGATAAGCATTTTATTCTTATTACTTGTAGCAGTCTTTACTTTTCAAACATGTGTTGTTACCAGTTACATATTATAGTCCAGTCAGGAGGTCAGTGAGGCATGAATGGCTAGAGCAAGATCTCACCTAATCAGGAAGGGCAAGAGTTAGGAAGACCACCAGAAACAGGACAAAAAAAGCGCTTTGCCGACTGATACTACAAATTTAATAAGAATGGTCACAAATATAAACATATTTTAGGAGGCGTATAATCCCATCAAAAGCAGACTGCAGTTAGATGACCCACCTATTTCTGTTCTGTTTAGATTAAGTTTCAGTGTATTCTACCTAATTGTTCCTCTACAGTTGACCAATAGCAGTTAAGGATTTCTAGTGCCTCTCTAGGACCAGATGGAAACAAAAAGTAGAGTACAGTGGCCATCTGCATATTCGATGCGTCTACAGTTGACTTCTGTAGAACTCTTTGCTCAGTGGTTTCAAGTAGGTTTGAACAGAAAGAGTGAGAAGCAAGATGAAAATCTGTAGAATCCTACTGGTCAAGTGGAAAAGCAGTCATCCTACAGCACCACTTCTTGAGTGCAATGTCTTAGGAGTAGGGAGAGACAACCTAGCAGTGGCTCTAATCCATGTCCCATTTGTCACCCAGAGGGTTGACATTATGAATGCTACTAGGACATTGACGAGAACCAGGATTCCCTAATCCTTCTCTTGATGCAAATAATCCATTTCTGTTTCTCTCATGAAATCAAGCTGAAAACCAGACAACAAGGGCGCTCAATAAATAGTTTATTTTCCCCGCCCCAAATAAAGCATTGGTGAGATCTTTAAGACTGACAGATTCAATATGAGGTTTTACAGATTACAATCCCATTTTTCAGACACATGGGATACTAATCTACAAAAGATCATCCTCAAGGGTGCCACAATACTTCTGTATTTTATTTTGTTTTGTTCTTGTGGCTTCTGAAACACTACCTCTGTGAAAATAGTATCTTCCAGAAGCCCCATGAATTGTATCTCAACCACACCCACACACTATCTTTAAAATAATATTTGATGTTTGGCAGTAAAGATTCAGGAGGGGTTCCAAAGGCCCATCCTCATCGCCCATATCACTATCATGATATTTGGCCATGATCTTCTATAAGGACACAAGCTGTTATGTTAAGGTACAGTAGGGCCCCCTTGTCCACTGGATCACTGGTTTCACTTATCCACGTCCAAAATAGTAAAAGAAAAAATCCAGAAAAAACTATTTTCACATGTATTACCAGAACTGGCCACTAGAGGGAGCCAGAACATGCTATGAATACTTATCAATGAAGAATACACAGCATGGTCGCTGGCACCCTCTCGTGGGCAGTTCTGGTAATCGTATTTGCTATTTGTGGTTTTCAGCATCCACAGGGGTCTTGGAATCAATCCCCAGTGGATATGGGGGCCATATTGCTTATGGAGCATTGTTGGTATGGTTTGGTTTAAACAAAATGACAGTGTCCACATGTATTTAAACTTAAATCTATCCATCCTGTTCCTTTAAAAACTATCATGCAACTTTCTGGCACAGCAGTAGAGCATGTATTATTTTTGGTATGCTTCAGCACGATCCTAATTATCTCATTAATGAAGCTGTGGGTGGCATTAGCAAAAGTGACAGCTCAGTGATGCAATAGGTGGGTTGTGACATTAAAAGGGAGGATGGAGACCCCCCCATTTTCATCCTCTTTATTATTGTCATTATTATTTATTAATATTTTCCTAGCTGACACACACAATTCTAATACTATACTGTACTTGGTTGATGCATTGCTCTGTTGATATGCCACTTACTTTCTTTTACAACAACAAAAGGTTAGCTGAATGATAGTTGCGAGAAAAGGCAAGGGAAGAGGAGCTATGTGAACTTCATGGGCTCCCCCGCCACAAGACAGCGCAGTCGCAGCTGAGGAGGACGAGGGTGGGGAAACGGATGGCTAACCTCCCTTCCATTTCCCCAACATTTCCCCCTCATACCAGTACTGCTGCCACGAGACTGCTCTGTCTTCCCCACCCTCTGCTGATGCCTCCTTACTCACTGGTAAGCTGTTTAAATTTTACTCAGGAGTAAAACAGGAACTCTTACACACAAGTAAACCCTTCTTGCAGGAGAATGAACATCTCTGGTGTGACTGGAAAGAATCACTCAAGGGAAAGATGAAATAAATCCCACTGAAGATAAGAAACTTTTAAATGCACACCAGACAGCTCCGAATTCCTCTGTCTGTACTCAGTTCACCATCAAGGGTGGACAAAAAGCCCGTACACAGGTGGCACTTTGCAGCTCTGTAAAGGTTTTGTCCACTTCCGCAGGGCCAGTAAGATGAAGGGTATCCAGTAACTCGTGATACACAGAATTTTGAGCATCTTTCAGAATGGTGGCTGATAAACTAGATGCCAAGTCTGAGCTGTGTTTTCTCTCATGCCTTTTTTTTTAATTGGCAAAGGCCACAATCTCATTTTTGTTTATCTGGAAGTAAACTGAATTGGTACAATGGGGATCCTAATAAATACATAATAGGTTTGTGCTGTCTTTGCCGTGTCTCCTGCTAATTTCACTCATGGATGATTTGAGATGTACTGGTTGTACAGTATATGATTTTTTTTTTTTGCCATGTGGCTGAAGCTGTGCCTAAATAGCTTGGTCTTGTGGCTTAGTCAGATATATTACTTTGTATGTTGGCAAATCTGCATCCAAGTGTCTTACAGTGTAACACAGAATGACACAAAGAATGGCTTTTTATTTCATTGCATCCGGCTACAAATTGATTCTAGCAGAGGCAGTGGAAGCTTAGTGTGAGAAAGCTGAATAAAGTTATGCTGGAATAACTTTATTACACCTGTTTTTTATGTTTAAAAGAATGTGTCATAAGTGTGTTTGCTCCCCCAGGTTATATACAAAGAATTTTGGCTTCTGTATGTATCCTCATGATATCTGAAGAAGCAATATTCAAACAGTTTGTTACAATGCAGATTCAGCTGTGTATGTCTGAGGAAAACGTCCGTGCAGTGCAAATAAATAAATAAAGAACATTGCTGCTTTCTTCTATCTGCAAGTTCTGCTCAATGTAATGTACTGTTGGAATTCTTTGGGATCTTCCTTGTGCTGTTTTTTCTTTTCACAGTCACCTGAATTCAGTAATTTGCTACAGAGCCATGTTGAAAACAGCCATATAAAAAAATCTAGTAACTGTCAAGAAAGTGGATATGCCTGCATTTCCCAATACAGTGCACCCAACTTGTTTCAGTTACATTTATTCTCCATAGTGATTACTGATTATTCTGTCCAAATCAAGAGCTGCTTGTGCTCATAAAAACCTTCTATTAAATTCTTCAAATGCCAGTGTAAATACACTCATAGATTTTAATGTGGCTGCACATAGGACCCACTAAAATACCTTTTTCTCAGGGATCTGCTGTCCCAGATAAGTTTTCTTGTGAAATCTGTCTCACCCTGCACCCTCGTTCCCACTTTCTTAATGGGAGGAACTGATTGCAGACTTTCAGTGTTCATTGCCCATTGGCTAGACCTTGCAAATACTTTCTATATTGAAGCAGTCACCTATGACTAAGTGCCTACCTCCAGAGATTTTAAAGAGGCTGATTTATATGGCCATAAGGACAGTGCCAGGGACTAAGGTGTGACTATGCTGGAAAGCCAAATCAGACTGATTTGTCTTTGCTGCAGTTGGATTGGCAGTCTGTATTATGTTTGAAATTGCAACCAGTGATAACACACGATCCGTGGATTGATTTGGGGATTCACCATTCATACTGGATACAATGTGATTTGCATTCCAGCTCACAACTCCCCCTTCTTTCCTCTGCTCCTGCCTTTGCCAATCCTGATATATAGGGTGTAAATGTGGGGAATAATAATGAGGACCTAGCAATAAGATGATAGTGTGATCTAGAGCTACATAAGAGTCTCTTTTATTTAATTAAAAAGATCAGAGGATGATCAGGGGAGCAGAAAGGGTGCAAGGACATGTTTGCTGGGTCCTGAACATCATGCCCCAAATGCCAAAACCCCAAAACGCCTCCTTGTAAAGGATCTGCCATCTTTACAAAAATGTATCACAACTAACCACATGGGAAAAAGACTGTTGCAATTGTTCGTATTTTAAAAAGTAGAAGCCACTCTTCCCCCCATGGCAGAAAAGAAAAAGCTGCTTTGGGAGCAAAAAGGGCTGGACTGATTTGAATAAGCCTTTGCATCATGTGGTCAGTTAAAAAAAAGACTTTGAATTCACCAATTTTATAAGTGGAGCAAATTCTGTGGTATTTAAACTTGTAGTCACAGCCACAGTTGGCAACAGTCTCTCACAGAACAATACCCCCCCGCAACACACAGGAAACCTGTTCTACCAGTTTACACCTTGCTTGCTTTAGCTTTCTGAGTTTTGTGTTTTAGTGACACATCACCTGTTCTCATATAAGGTGGTGTTCTTTTGTGACAGCCAAATATTAATCCAGTGTGGTAGAGTTTCTTACCATCTGTTGCTTTATAAATTCTCCTTTAATAATGCATCTGCTGCTAAAACACCAGGAAATTATTAGCTACGACATTTTTTTAGTTTAAACAAACATATCTCTTTCCCTTCACCCTTCCCAAACATAATTTCAAGCCACTGACTGCTTAGGATAACCACTCCAGGGCAAAAGCTGTTGTTTGCTTTTTGAGCTTTTATTATGTCGATTGCACAAGCCGTTCAGCACTGACTGCTTGTAGTCACTGCCATTTTGCTAAATTGAACAATATTCGTGAATCTGTAGTGACTGAAGGGCTGTGTTCACATCTTCTTGAAGAATCCTTTTTTCAAGACTTTCTTCAAAACGTTCTTACAGAAGAAGAATAGCCTTTTGTTGAGAGATAAAGTAATAGTGTATGCACACTTTGTGTATAGATGGAAGGCCTTGTGCAGACTGCTGTTGTTGTATCTATGAACCTGTATCCGTCTGTGTAGTTTCTAATGACTGTTCCAGAAAATACAGTACGTATTTAACATCTAAAAGATACGGAAGAAATGTAGGCAGAACTTCAGCTTTGCAGCAGACTGTTCTTTCCACCTCTGCTCCTTATAACCTCCCACTGCTCCCATTTCCTGTGATCTTGCTTTTCCATATTTCTTTCTTTCCATTTTCCTTATTCATGTCTCTTCAAGAATCATATATTGTACTAATACTGCAGTCACATTTGACCTATGTGTCCATGTTTTGTTGCTTTCATAGTATCACATTTAATGTTCTCTAGCTATGGCTTTTAGTAAGACTCTGATGTCTACCTGCTAACTTTATATGCTGATCAGTTCAAGGGTAAGGCCAGTGCACAAAGCTGTGTCGGTTATAATTGTTTGTTTAACCTACTCCCTTGTGTGGCTCCCAAGTAATTTCTTGCAATATTTATGTCTCTGCAGCCTGTAGAAGCAACAGATGATGCCTTCTGGGACCAGTTCTGGGCAGATACAGCTACTTCAGTCCAAGACGTCTTTGCTCTGGTTCCTGCTGCAGAAATCAGAGCTGTGAGGGAAGAATCCCCTTCAAATTTGGCTACTCTGTGTTATAAGGTGTGTTCCAAGCGCTTTTTTCCCCCTGTTGACATTCAGTTGTGGAAACACCTGTTTGTTTTAAGGTGGCCTCTGGGCAAAGGTGAGCTCATCCAAGACAAGATGATTGTTCTTAAAATCAATGATAATGTGACATTACCCTTTGTAATGTACCCCGATCATGATTGCTTGATGTTTTTCTCCATTGCTCAGGACCACTCGGGGGCCTAGTCCATATTTGGACCACAGTACAGGGGAGTGGTTTTTAAAACCCTCTCATTCCATTCCTCCATGCTAGTGTTTGCTCTTGAAGTATCTACTGTGTTTCCCTAAAAATAAGACAGAGTCTTATATTAATTTGTGCTCCCAAAAATGCATTAGAGATTTTGAGGAAATATTTTATTTTTTTCATGTACAACCATCTACATTTATTCCAAATACAGTCATGTCATCTTCTTCTGGTTGCTGCACAAGGGTGGAGGGCAGGGTTTCCCTTAACTGGGGCTTATTTTTGGGGGTAGGGCTTATATTATGAGCATCCTGAAAAATCATACTAGGGCTTATTTTCAGGTAAGGTCTTATTTTTGGGGAAACGGTATTTGCAGCTGAAGGTTGGGTGGCTGTACAGACGGACAATCTAGAGTGAAAACAGTACAGACAGAAATTCTAGGGTGGATATACTGGGGTGGTTGGTTGTTTAATGGAGAGTAAAATCATCAGAGTCAACATTTTGGCTAATGTCACCTCACTTTAACGCAAAGGTATACTGTCTTGGGGTTGGTGGAGAGGAATTAGGTGGTGTGGTGTTGATGAGCTCAGCTTTGCAAATAAATATATATCCTGAATACAATTTCTTCAAGTAGTCAGCATCCTTTCTGATTCTTGATCCTATGCATATATAAGTATCTGGAGTGAGAACTCCTTAAAAGTATTGCAGTTGTAACCCAGATCTGTGCATGTTTTCTCTTGCCTTGCAGACTAATTCTGTCTAAGGCCGATTGCTACTGCTAATCCTTTTGAAGTGAGCTAGAGCTTTCGTGTTTGTCTGCCCTGCAGGGCATTGATAGTTTGACTCCATTTTGGTTTTTTTGAGATTACCATAAACCACAGCTGACAATGGATCTGTTGAGCTGCCTTTCTGTGCCTTGATGTCAGTTTAGGCTGTTTTATATCTTTGGAATCCTGTGACCCCTCGCAGAGATGTGCATACTAGAGGAGCAGTGCCTGGAACACAGCACTAGCTGGAGAAAAATTGCTTTTCCTTAACTTAGGGGTGGGCAACTGGGGTTTTCTAGCTGGGCTGTAGCTCCCAGTAGCCCAGGCCCTCAAAGCCAATAGTGTGGGGTGACAGGGTTCCAATCTGACAAGAGGGCCACAGTTGCTGACCCCTGCCTTAAATGTTGAGGCTGGTCTTTCTTGCAATCCCATAGGGACACACTCATCCATGTTTTCCAAGTTGTCACATTTTGAGAAAATGTTCTTTTGAGAAGATAGTTGTGTTATATGATGAAGCCAGTAGCAACAAGAAATGAGTGCCTTAGGCAATAAGAAATAATGTGGTGTGATGAAGATGGAATATGCTTGTTAAAAACCACTGTTATTTTGGACAATTCTTAGTAGCGGGATGTCCATGGTTTCCACCATTTGCTTTATCTCCATTGCTCCAGGCAGTGGAAAAACTGGTTCAGGGAGCTGAGAGCGGCTGCCATTCTGAAAAGGAAAAGCAGATTGTCCTGAATTGCAGCCGCCTTTTGACCCGCATCTTGCCCTACATCTTCGAAGATCCTGACTGGAGAGGCTTCTTCTGGTCCACTGTCCCTGGAGCTGGGCGAGGAGGGGTGAGTATCTGCCAGGCTGCATTAATTCCTTTTCTGGGATTTTGAAGAGCGTGGAAAGCAAAGCCCCTCATTCGTCAAAATGTAGTCAGTCAAATCTGAGTGTATTTGACTTCTAAATCACATTTACCTCAGGCAAGAACATCTAATTCAGGCCTGCGCAAGGCTGTATTGTCTCATATGGTTTCCTCTGATCTGTGCAGCATTCTGCTTTCTAGAAAGGAGCAGTGCAGTGTGTTTGTTGAAGGATTAGTGGAGAGGGCTGGTGAAGCAGGAACCTGGTTTTGCCCAAATTTCTCACTTAAAAACAAAATCCATCCCAAAGCTGCAGACAGGAGTAAAAGAATTCCCCGTCCTTGTATTCACCTTTCGGATTTTAAGCCCTTACCTGTATCTCTTTAGGTAGGAATGGGAGGTGAGAATGAAACATGCATAGTCCTATGAAGGACAGTGAAAGGTGCCTTTTGTTGTGTTTTAGGCAATATCAGTTGCTGAATGTTGTGTTTTATTCAGCATTCTACATTTGCTTACTCAGTGTAATTTTGGTCTGTGGTTGCAGTGGGAACTAGCAAGGACTGATTGTACTATTGATCAATTGTTCTAAGTCATGCATATTCAGGGCCAGTGAACAAGCCTTGCAGTAGCTTTAGGTTCAGTAAGGCTATAGGTCATTTTATATGTTATTGGACGGCAACTCTGTTTCCACAGTACCTGCAGTCCTAATACGCCGGAGTGACCTATAGCGCCTTGGAAACTAAGAGTAGTATAGCTCTGCAAACTGAAGCACGAGTTTGAATCCCCCTGTGCATTATGGGAAGGAGGCCAGCCGAGATCACCCAGCAGTTGTGTGGTGATGGGGTTACATGCCCTACCACCTGGTTGGTCATGAGCAGTTATATGTGCCCACAGTGCCATGAAAAGTAAGGGATTGGTAAACCAAATCTAAGTTTTTTTTTTTAAATCTAGAAAACTTTGGGAGTTGGAATTCGCTTGATGGTGAGTAATAACTATTCAAGAGCAAGAACACACTACACTGACTTATTCTTAAGAATACAGTTGTATTTTCTCTCCAATAGCCCCAAAGCTACTTTTCTTCTAATCCCATATCCCTCTAAGAACAGCTTTGGAAAGTGAGAACTCCTTTGAATGCTGCACATGTGTCCTCTGTGTGGAGATTAGAAAACATAAAATTAGCATCGAAGGTGACTTGGATTTATCTTAGTGTTGTTGGAATAAAAGTTGTTGGAAATAAAGTGTTGTTGTGATTTGCAGTAGCTTGTGAATCACTTTTGCCTGCTTTTCCCTAGCCCTAACCCTAACCCTAATTTTTTTCGTTTAAAAAAACAGACTTTATTAAAAACCAAGTGCCATCATCTTGATTTTAACCACAAGGCTATCGTGCTATCCTCCAAACCTCTCAGGTTCTATCAGGTGACCAGATCTGGCAACATAGGGCCATTTTTACAGCCAAGTAGTAGCCATTCAGCCAGTATTTTTTTTTAATGGCAGTTGTCTAGCTTTCCTAAGAAAGCCGACTTTCTTAGTTGGGCTTTCCTTATTATGAATTGGAAAGATTTTTGATTGTGTCATCAATCATTGTGTAGCCAAAAAATAATCATATTAATGCATCATCTCGTCAGTTCTGACTACCTGTCCAGGTTTTTCTGGCTGTAAGAGTATTCAGAAACAATTTACCATTCCTTTCTCGGGGTGGCCTAGGATTGGCAGTTTGCCCAAGGCTACTGAGGCTAGGGAGGCACAGTGGGAAATTGAACTCCCACCATCTGGCTCTGCAGCCAGATACCTCACTAACATGGGAAATTTCTTTTTTAATCACAATTTTATTCAACTGAAAATATCCAGAAATCCCTTTCTGCCACAGATCTGTTGTATGACTTGCTTGCAAATTGCTCTTTAAGGCAGTTGCAAAGATGTATATGCTATCAGCCTGGCAGATTTCTTTTACAACTGACCTTGATCAGTTCATTCTTTGGGAACTGAACGCCAAGCCTCTGACACCTAAACCACTGAGCTAGCCAGCCCGCCTTGGAGAGATTGTCGTCTGATTTAAAAGTATAGCCTTGCTGATAATCTGCTAAAAGTTACAATCATTGAAATCCTGGGATAGGTATGCAAATAGTTTTTCTAAAGTAAATAACATGTGTATGAACTGATTGGGAGGGAAACGTATCGGACTGTGTTCTTCCCAGAACATAGTCCGATGTGTTGCATTGAAATAATCAGGAGCTGAAGAGGCATAACTGTGCTTTTGTCTTTCCTCCACTTGTTTCAGTGAAGCTTGTGGTGGAGAAACTCCTACTCAAGAAGGGTGGTCAGGATGTTCTGACCAGTACTTAAGAGATGGGTATTAAATATTCAGTTGCAGGACAGGGCTCTGTCATCAGCATCACCATTGTCAAAATGAAGTGACTGACTGATGTCGGCAATTAAACCAAGCCGTGCTTTGAGCCCTTGAGATCCTAATTTCCCTTTTCTGATCTCAAAGCTCGTGGGAAGCCTCTGCCGCTGTTGTTCTGCTCTCATCTTTTGTGTCCGTGTCTGCACTTGGAATGCTTTTATTGGTTGCTTTGCTGTGGCACTAGACAACGTCAGATCAATGCCCATCATTACCCTAGTCCGGCCTCCTTGCCACGAGTGGAGGGCTCCGTGTCGTGCACAAGCTGATACGGGCCTGGCTGTCACAGATAAGCTTCTGTTGCTCTTCTGGCAGAGGGAGATGAGCTTTGAGCAGGGGTGTTGTAGGTCTGCAGACAGGGCATGCGGTTCCCTTGGAAACAGTTGCAGGCCTGTGACTGAAGCAGCAGCATCAAGATTAGAAGAATAGGCCTTGATTTGGATGCCTGGAAGCATACAGATTGTTGCAACCCTGCAGGAGGATGTTTGTTCTGCCTCAGCAACCTAAGAGGATTTGCTCGCTGAGTAACTGCTGTTGCTTCATTCTGGTGCATCACACATGAAGTTACACATAATGTTTAAATTATACTCCTGGAAAATGTCATCTAGCATCATTGAAGCCAAAGCCGTAGAGCTATATTATGTGATCTGGGGGAACGGAGCCTGCTTTAGTTTTCCACTACACCATCTGCATTAATTTTGCCTCAGCTAGAATTTTATTAATGAAATATACAGTGGTGCCTCGACTTACGAAATTAATCCGTATTGGAACGGTGGCCGTAACTCAAAAATTTAGTAAGTCGGAGCACTATTTCCCATAGGAATGCATTGAAAACCATTTAATCCGTTCTGGCCAAAAAAAAAATCACAATAAAATAAAATAAACTGCAAGCCCCTGGGGCTAGAAAAACAACAAAACAAATCCAAAAATTTGCTGTGTAGGCTTCCTGGACTTCCAAAGCACTGGCATCCGGCGTGACGGTCAGGGCACCTTTAGCTGGGGAAGGCGGCACTTGGTGCGGCGTTTGGGGCAGCTTTGGAAGCCCGGGAAGCTGGCACCCGGTGCGGCTTTGGAAGCCTGGGCATCCGGCACCCGGTGCAGCGGTTGGGGCAGCTTTGGAAGCTGGCATCCGGGGCAGCTTTGGAAGCCCGGGCATCCAGCACCCGGTGCGGCATTCAGGGCAGCTTTGGAAGCAGCTGCCAAAACCGCCCCGACTGCCGCACTGGGCGCTGACTTCCCGGGCTTCCAAAGCACTGGCATCCGGCGTGGCGGTCGGGGCAGTGATGGAAGCCTGGGAGGCTGAGCCTCCCTTCTCCTAACTATTGGGGCAAAGAAGCAGCCTCTTCACCACCAATGGTTTGAATTTCCCACCCTTTCCCCCTGCCTTTTTGTTTTCGTAGGTCAAAGCTCCGGCCGCAAGTTGAAGCAAAATTTTGCAGCCGGAGCTTTTTTCGTAACTCAAAATTTTCGTAAGTAGGGACGTTCGTAAGTCACGGCCCCACTGTATTGTGCTTCATGCAATTCCATCCCCCTATTTGTTGAAAAGTATAACAATCTCTTTGATATTGCAGTCATCGCTTTTGTAATAATATTAGGGATTGCAAGAGAATCACTTTTTCTTTGGGTGCATACCTGGTGGCAAAATAGAAACACTGAGTTATTAAATGAATTCAGGTCAGTCAGTCATGAATCTGTCCCTTAGTAGTGACTTGTCTGATACCTTTAGGAAACTGATAGAAGAGGCATGTTGGAGATGGACACACCCCCATTAGTCACTTGTACCCAACCAATGGTAGAAAAGCATGGAAATTCCATTTGTCTGTTATTCCGCTTATTAACCATAAAATTGGTTAATAATGGTCATTTACTCATATGCCATTTATTTTACTAATACTTTGTAGTGGGCGTCACGTTCAGATTGAAGATACAGTACTGTAACTTATTCTTGATTTGCAGGGAGATGAAGATGATGAGAATGCAAGGCCGCTGGCTGAATCGTTGCTTTTGGCCGTTGCAGATTTACTTTTCTGTCCAGAATTCACTGTCCAGAGCCATCGAAAAAGCAATGTGGTAAGTTGAACAGCTTGTTTTGCTTCTATTCTGACAGAGCTGGCTTCTAATAAGAATGCTAAGAATTGCGTTCTCCATGTAAGCCAACTGTAATACTTTCACCTCCTGAATTAAAATGGACTTCCCAGAAAACGAAATTGTGGTTGCCCTGGACTGTCCTTCTATTAAGGATCATTTGCCATTGGAAATATAGAATTCTGATACATCTGATACATGTGGAAAGTATTGTTTGGTGGAAAGTATGCTAATTATGGGGTATCAAAATCTCTTTTGGTACAAAATGCATTAGGATTGCCAGCTGGACATGGGAAAAAAAAGTTGGTTAACCTGATTCTGTGCCTTTAGTGGAAGATTGCTGAAGTGATTCCCCCCCCCCGCCTCCCATGACATGGAACTAAACTTTATAATTAGCTAATTGCAGCAGATCAAATACTGTTGTAAGGACAGCTACAGCAGCAGGTTTAGAAATGGTCAATTATAATTGTGCCGGATAATGTTCAGCACAATGTTCCTCAGTCTGCTTATTTAGGATGCATGTTTTAGACAAATTGTTGATCTACAGTAAATCAATCTATGTGTCTTTTTTTAATCCACAAGGACTTAAAGAAACTTCAAGCTAGTGTCTATGGGTTGTATCGTGCAGTGTTGCTTGTACCTAATGTTTTGTAGTGTAGAAATGATTGTTGCGTGTCACTCAGTATCTCCGGCACAATTGTGGAAAAACTGAATAAAGAATAGTGACTCACACAGGACAGTGACTTGCAATAGGGCTTACTGTGACTAACACTGAATCTGCCACTTGTGTCTTAATATTTTTGTATTGCATGAGGAAATGGTAGTTTTTTGGGGTCTCTGCCTTTGCTAACCTTGCATGCTGCTCCTAAGCTGCAGCCGTGTGTGTGAGGTAGACTAGCCTGAATATTTAGCCTGGTCTGCTAAATTAGGCAGCATCTCCCTTTCATGGGAGATTTGCATTGTTTGTTCAAAGACCCATTGAAGTTGCCTGGGACAGGACGTGCAAAGAACATTGCTGGCAGGGTGGTCTGGCAGTGCTGGGTGAACCATAACCATGGCTGGGAGGGTGGCACTGTCCCCATTGTTGTATCATAGGCCTCTTAGGGATTGTCATCATTCTAAGAAAGACACAGTCTCTCACTGTCTCGTGGAAGGCAGAGGCTATATGCATTTTAAAAATTGTGCATCTAGTCTAACTGTCTGAGCAGTACATACACATTGCACCTTTATTGTTTCTGGCCATAGGCCTTTACAAAGGCAGACTTACATAAAAACGGTTAAAACAAAAGGATGCCCCGGGGTCAGTAAACCCGTTCTGGGAATTGTGGCATAGTGTATAATATCAAAGTCACTATATTCAACATTTATGTAATATTATGAACCTTAACAAATCGAAGTCTCAACTTCTTAGCTGCCACAGCAAATTGTGCGACAGAGTATGTAATATACAGCTGTGTATCAGCGAGTAGTTTTACTATTATTTTCATTGAAGTACAGTTGGGATACAGCTAAATAATGGGAGACAAAAATCTTTCTCTGGGGTTTTCATAGAGAGGACAGAGTAATAAGTATTGTAGTGAGTTAGGTCCTCAATCTGATTGCAGCCATAGACATATTTCTGCTCCTCCGCTGGGATTCCTGTATACCTCCCTTCAAGATATGCTGTGCTCATCTGCCCAAATTTAAATTCTGTGAATGCTATGCGGATCTGAGGAAAAGTCAGTGACTCAAAATACACTTGGTTTTGCATGATTCAACTGAAGTTGGGGGTACCAGGTGGAAAAATGGGACCCGACAATAACAGCCCTGTCCTGACTGGCATCAAAGTTGAGAATCCGGTTTCGAAGGTCCCGGGGGGCTAGAATGATGAATTTTTCCAGGGGGAGGTTATAGGCTTTTATTTTTTGGTAGCACTGTTGTGCCCATCCACCAAACTGTAGTTCTTCTAGCCAGCAGCACTTTGTCAAGGAGGTTGTTCAATCTGTACCAGAATCTAAAATAGGCTAGGTCTGTTGTTTTAGCAGCAATTGAAGGAAGGCCTAACTCAGCTCTGAGATGAGCTGAGGGAATTCCCGGAGGGAGCCCCAGTATTAGCCTCATGAATTTATTCTGCAAAATTTCCAGTTTTGGCTTAGCTGCTTCTCCCCATAATTCTACCTCATAAAGCATTTGTGCTAAGATTTTGACAGAGAACACCTTGACTGCAGGATTTATCAGTTGTCCTCTACTATAAAAAATCTTTTTACTGTAGTTGCCCTATCGAATCTGGAGCTCAACAATATAGTGGCATTTAGATGTAGTTTCCAAGAGAGTTTCTCACAAAAGTGGATGCCCAGATATTTAAAGGATTGAACCTGTTCAATGACATGCCCATCCAATGACCAATTATGTTTAGGGGCTCTCTTCCCATACACCATGATCTTTGTCTTAGTGTAGTTGATTTTTAGCCGTTCCTCTTTACAGAGCTGCCCAAATTTAGATAGCATTCTTTGAAGGCCAATTTTGTTCAGGGATGGCAAAACGATGTCATCGGCATAAAGCAACATGGAGATCTTTCTACAGCCAATGGTTGGGGAGAAAAAAGAGGGGGAAACCATTTGCGGGATCAAGCTGTTTATATAGAAGTTGAAAAGAAAGGGTGCTAATACAGATCTGCTGTGATAGAGCTTCTTGTTGTGTGAGCAGCACCCCTTTCCTAGAATAACGCAAACCCTGTCAAGGCCTCTAAATGGCAACCCTTAAATGGATTCTAAAACCTGAACTCTGTTCCCCCGCCTTCTTTTTTACTTTATTTTATAATGTTGCCATCACTTCTAGAACTGTTTGCTCAGTTACTGTAGATCTGTAAAGGAACAACATCTCTTTGCTATGTTGTGGAACATAGCAAAGCGATTGAACTGGCACATTATCTTTTTATCAAAGTGCTTTTAATGAGAGGAGGGGGAGGGAAAGACTTGAACTTTGATAACACAGGAGGTGACATGCCCTGCACCGGTTCCACTTTCACAGGCTTCTATTTTAAATTCTGAAAATTTTACTTGGAGTGTTTTTTTTTAACATCTGGAATTTTTTTGAAAATATATTGCTATTTTCACTCTAGGACTCTACAGTGCTACTGGAACTGAAAAGTGTGGTTCCATATTGTATAATCTGCAACGGTTGTACACAGCAGTGCACTTAGGAACTAGATGGGAAGCTGAAAATGTGCATGGGTGCAACTATCTAAAGCAAGGGTCCCCAACCCCTGGTTCGCAGCCCGGTGCTGGTCCGTGGCCTTGGCAGGACCCGGCCATGGAGACAGATCTTCCGCCCCCCCCCCCGCACACACTCCTCCACACGCACGCCCACCTGCAAGCATGCCCCACCCGCGAGCATGGGGGGTGCCCCTCCCCTCAAGTGATCCGTGGTTTGGAAAAGTTTGGGCACCACTGACCTAAAGAACACACAAAGAATACAGTGGTGGTGGACTGGGGATCTTGGAACAAGATATGAGTATTGATTGCTTTGGCCTTGAATTTCATGTGATTTTTGTTGCACTCATAAAATTGAGAAATATGTATGATATTAGCTTTTTTCAGTCTGCGGAACAGTTTACAGCATGCAGGGGCTATGCAGATTTTATTTTTTTTTTCTTTTAGTTTCAAGCAGTGCAATCTGACAGGATCTAGACAGCACTCTTTTCTTACATGTTAATCTTTTTTGGCCCTTACCTAAAGTGTCACGTGTCCTGCTGTGCCTCTCTCACTTATCACTTTTTGGAACTCTCCAGACCATGACTAGAAATGCAAAAGGAAAGGGAAAATCCAATCACATTCGAACAAGGGGGCACACTCCTCTCACTGACCTGTTTGGTCACGTACCTGCTATGCTGCAAGATGGATATCAGATTTTTTTTTAAGGCTAAGGAATTATCCATGTGTCTTTTTAAATACGGAGCATGGAAAAACCCCATTCTCTCACAGATTTTCACACGGGTGATATTGCAATCCCTTTCAGCCTTAGGTTACCAAGGTGTTCTTGGACTGCAACTCTCATAAGCCTTCACCAGGGAGTCTTAAAGCTGTGCTGGCTAGGGTTTCTGGGAGTTGCAGTCCAGGGGCACCTGAGTTAAGCAAGGTTGAGAACCACTGTTATATTGGGGTGAGGTGTGTGTTGTTCAGAAGATGAAGCAGCTATCTGTTTGGGCTGTTTCTACGTGCTGTCAAGAAGCATGATGAACACTGGTGACTGGTTTCACTCACTGTGCCCCCATTGTTGTTTTGCTGAAGTCCTAACTACCGCAAACAGGCTGGTATTATTGCTTCAGCAGATACCAGGGATGTTGGCAAGTCTTTGAGTTTGAGTCCCAGACTGGTCTGAGTCCGACAAGTCTTTGGTGCCAAGTCCCAAGCCCCAAGTCTGTTGTTGTTGCTGTTTAGTCGTTAAGTCGTGTCCGACTCTTTGTGACCCCATGGACCAGAGCATGCCAGGCCCTCCTGTCTTCCACTGCCTCCCAGAGTTGGGTCAAATTCATGCTGGTCGCTTTGATGACACTGTTCATCCATCTTGTCCTCTGTCGTTCCCCTTCTTCTCTTGCCCTCACACTTTCTCAACATCAGCGTCTTCTCCAACGAGTTTTCTCCCTGGAGAACAATGTTTTTTCCAGAAAAAAAAAAAAACGGTGGGTGGATTCCCAGTTACGAGTTGAGTCCGAGTCATTAAAAAAAACCCTGATTCGAGTCACCAGTATGTACTTGACAGTGAGTCCCCATTGCTGACAGATACCAAGTGGCTTTCTTTTATCTGGCTGATGTTTGAAGGCCACTTCAGCGAAGTGAGGCGTGACCTCATTTGTGTTCTTGTTTTGTTCCAAATAGCTTTGCAAACCTGATTTGATTATGTACACAAGCAAGTCTTGTGTAGCAGAAATCAGTGGAGCATTTTCTGAACAACAGTTCCCGCTCAAGAGCCCTTAGTAGTTATATTCCTTTATTAGTATGGTGTGGTCTCTGGGGTGATAAGACATCGCTCAGATCCTGCCTTTCAAACAGCCGCCCTGCCTTTTTGCTGTGAGCCTGTGATTGTGAGATTTGCCATTTATAGAATAAACATTCAGAGGCACCCAGCAAATGTTACAATGTGAATCTGCATGTGCCAGGAAAAGGACAGCACAGAGAATGTGCCTAATTAAGCATTGAAAGAACTTGTTTTAATAAGGCTTGATTTGAACATATCAATCTTAGGCTTCATTTACTCCCAGCTGCTCCTGGAAAGAATACAGCTTGCAGTGATTGTTGCTACAAAATTAGTCCTAGTGATTTGTTTGTAGTGTAGATCTACTTCCAAAAGAGAATACCAGATAGATAATAGATGTTTCCGTTTGATATACCACACTCGATAAAAAACATAGATTTAAAAATATTTTTACCCTGCCTTTCTCCTCGAAAGGACCCAGTGATGACTATTTGCACTGCAGCACTGATGGGAATTGGTCTTCACCTGGGGGATTGTTTTGTCATCTTGAAAACATACCACAGGAATGTGGAAGGTCTGCTATTGCAATGTGATGCTGGAAAAGCAAGGCGTACTGTAGTGATTTAAAATGGCTAAATCGGTACCCATTGAGAAAGATCAGTAAAATACTATTAATTCTTTCCCAGTTTGAAAACCAGGACCTGCTTGCTGCTAAAGATTTGCACATTTATTTTATTTATTTATTTATTTAATTTATACCCCACCTATCTGCTCAGAACGAGCACTCTAGGTGGCTAAATGTCCCTCTCTAGTCCCCTTCGACCTGGTTCTGTAGAGTTGGAGTAGAATTTGAGTTGGTTTGATTTGTCATCTATAGGATTATGAATTATTGGGCTCTATGAGTTTGTGGTGCATAGGTGTGTGTGTTATGACTATATTGTAAACTGCTTTGAGGACCATTTGATTAAAAAGCAGGATATAAATCATCTACATAAAACAAGTTAAATCCTTGGATAGTCTGCAATCTACTAAGTTCATAAAGGCAAGACAAGAAATAATGAAGTCTTATACAGTATCAGCATTTACTGAAGCATAAACTTTAGTGACCAGAGTTTCATCAGATGCATGGTGATATAAGTGGAAGATTAAAAATATTAACATATAAATAATAGTGAAGATGATTATACTGTAAGTATGAAAGCAAACTGTAATGTGCCAGTCGCTCACAATGTTTTTAGGACTATTTATTGGTATAGGAGAGTTTCTGTTCTAGACTTTTATGTTATCACTCTGTCTCATTCATAGAACTGCTGGATTTGTAATCATAATGTGTTCCTATACATATTTTTTTCTTACCGTAGACGATCTGCTAAAGAAAGAATGGCTAAGCATTTGTGGCGTGCCTTTTGATTGATGTCTTAGGGTGTCTACGTATGTTATATTCTTCTGTGCCACTTGAATCTCTCGGACTTTTGTTGATATGTACAAGAGAGCCATAGAATAAGCAGGCCACGATCTTTGTAATCTTGTTTATTCAGGCAGCTGGAAGGTTCAGCAAGTAGTCTGTAATTGGTACAATACCACAAGGGTTTCATGCACCTGCAGGTTCTGTTAGCATAAATATTGCTCTTTCCTCTTCTTTTCTTTCCAGGACACGGCTGAGGATATCCATGCAATTGATAGCTGTGAATACATCTGGGAGGCTGGTGTTGGGTTTGCTCATTCTCCACCACCCAGCTACAATCATGATTTAAACAGGTGAGGACTTCAGAAAAGTGGAAGAAGGCTAATCCTGCTGAGTGCGGTAGACAAGATGGCTGGTGCTATACTGAGAAGTGACATTCCCCGTGATCTTTATGCCTGTGGGTAGACATCTAGCAGCTTAAATCTGTCTTGTAACAAAGGCTAGGAAAGTTGGAGGCTCTCAGTTTCAGGGAAGGGAAGCCTTTCCACAGTTTGTGCGGTGCTCCATATAAGATGAATTGAGAACAGGTCTCCTTCATGTATGAAACTGTGTGAGCTGATGATGCTAATACAAAGACCATGTCAGTGGCAGCACTGTGTTTTCTTGCTTGCTGTCACAATTTTGCTTTCTTTAGGGCAGGCTGGCTTGGCTTGGGCTTCTGGGAGGTATCATCCTAAAAAAGCTGTGTTCCCCAGATCTGAGCCAAAAAGATTGGGTGTGGGATGGTGCCAAGTAGAAGAGACCTTTTTGGTTGACTATCACATTGCTGTTCATTAGTAACCTAAAAAGCATTTTTAAAAAAACGTAGGGCAGACTCACTAACTCTGATTCTAACACGGCTCTTCGTGGATACACATTTTTATCCAAAGGAAAATACGTGATCCCATAAATTAGCAAAATAGAGCACCACAAGCAAACAAACACACATCCCTTGGGCGGCCTCCTCCAGCTGAGCTGTCATGATTGTGTTTTGTTTTTCAGGACGGAGCTCTTGAAACTCCTGCTGACTTGCTTCTCTGAGGTCATGTACCTGCCCCCGTCCTCAGATAGCAGCAACACAAATCCATGGGTCCAGTTCTTCTGCTCCACTGAGAATAGGTGAGAAGGAGCTGATTGTACGTGGTGGGTGGTTTCAAGCAATTCTGGATTAATTTAATTCCTTTTGTCCTGTTATGAAAACATTTTACACGTGGCCTCCCTAGATGCACTTTGTCCGTGTTCTCTACTCCCTATCTTGTGCCTGTTTTAAAAATGTGTTATTAATTTTCTTACTGTTGCCTCACTCCCCTGCATGCCTAACTTGATGTGCAAGACACACATTTTACCCAGACAATTGGTCTATTGTGCCTTTCCTTTTGTAAGCAGAATTCATTGTACTCCAGTTACCAAAGCACAAGAAAATGGATTTGATTTGACCTTTTTGTCTATCTCATCCCCACCTGATTTTCAGAGATTTATTAAAGCCCACATGTGGACAGTTTTGGTGGCTCTGGCAGGTTGCTTAGGTGATTCGTAATTCTGGATCCTTGGTGCATCCTGCCCTCTTGTGTCAGTTTCCTGGAATCTTTTAAGTCTCAAAATGGCAGCACTTTCCTCAGGGTGGCTGACTGAACTTCTCCCACTAACATTCATGTTTTAGAAAGGGCAGCTGTTTTTCAAATGGCCTTTTTCGTGCAACGACTTCATTGTTAATTAAACAGTATCTGGATGAATTGCAAGTATAACTAACGAATCTGCCACATAAACTGATATAACAGATTCATCACAGAGCTTACAGTGTTTCATTTGGGCATCCATATTAAGAGATATGTGCAGCTCAGCCTTCCTTCTGTATTTTGTATTATTTGAAGCTAAACAAGTGCCTTGCCGGGTTATGGCAGCAGTGCTCTTCATTTTCCTGGAAGGAAGCAGTGCCACTTTTCAGAGACGAAAGACTTACGCTGTGGTGCTGGAGAGAATATATATAGCATTTCAGCAAGAGAGCACTTTGTTTCCATGTCAGGAAACACTTATTTCTGAAGCAGCAAAATAAATTATTGCATTAAATTCCGCAATAGAAATGTGTGTTGTTTTGTTACTTACTGTAAAGTAAGACTTTTGAGCGGGGATTTGATGAGTTTAAAAGACTTCCTGTGTTGTTAGTGATTCTGCAGCCATTCACAGAGCCCTAGGCTGTACTACAATAGGCTGTTCTCACCGCAGTAGGTCTTTGGAAATGGTTTGGAGGTAAAATAACAGCGATGAGGGTTCAAGTCTGATTTAGGTTGTCAAGCAAACAGAATAGTATGTGGCTTTCCCAAAATAACCGGATCGTGTCTGTCTCCTTTTCACTCCTCTATTGACTCTGAGGCACTGCTCCCACGTTTGCAGAGCAGTAAATCCGTGCTGATAGAAGGCATGTTATTTAGGCAATCTGCCTGTTTTGGGAAACCTTATAGGCGCTACAAATGTGTTTTTCCCCCCTCCCCTTGCAATGTTTTGGGTCCTCTTTCAGGCATGCGCTGCCACTGTTCACTTCCCTCTTGAATGTCGTCTGTGCATATGATCCAGTGGGCTATGGCATCCCTTATAACCACTTGCTGTTCTCGGACTATCGTGAGCCCTTGGTGGAACAGGCGGCCCAAGTTCTGATAGTCACACTGGACTATGACACTTCCACCAGTTCCAGTCCCACCATAGATGGCACTACCACTGGCACAGCCATGGATGACGCGGAGGTGAGTTGCTCCCTGGTCTAGCTGTGATGGGAATATTTTGTATAACTGTGGCAGCTGGTTTGGGTTTTCTTTCCAGTTCATAGCTTACGTTTTTGTGACTCCTAGTCAGACAATTGTGTTCCTGTTTTCCATTGCTGTTGTATAAGTGTGTGTGTTTTGAGGTGGGTGTCACCTGCTGCCCAGACCCATGGGGAGTCTGTACCTAGTGGTCTGTCTGAGGTTTACACTAGCAGTGCCAAAGCACAATTGGACACAGAGGAGGAGTGTTTAACTCTTTCCTAACCAGCTACTGTTAGTTCAGATTTATGCTCCCCCATGGCACCTAAGCATTTTTTCTTTCCAATAATAAAAAGACATAGATCCCCATTCAGCCTTCGGCTTCATTCTTAACTTTGCTCAATCCAAAGATATCTGCTGCATCGATATGCAATTAAAAAAAAAGAAAAGCCTGGGGCAAACAAATCACAGAATGATACATGATGTGTTGTTCAATCATAACAAGTCTAAAAGTTGACATTAGCATTCATTAATCTGGAAAATCGTACAATACAAAATCCCTTCCTGGGCAGGAAACTCAGGGTGCAACTACACAGTGGGGAAAATGTGAATGAATCTGCTGTAAGTTGGATTTTCCTGGATTAATTCACTTCAGCAGTCTACACAGGAGTCAGCAGAGGGAGGAGAGGAAATGGACGCTTGGTTTTGTTTGCGGCTTCTTAAAGCAATTCTGCTGTAGCTGTCCAAATCTGCAGGAAGAGCAGAGCTACTTTTACAAGCTGGAAACAAGGCTGGTGGATATCTTCTCATTATCACATTGTGTAGCCCATGTGGATGGTTAGTTTGCACTCAAATAGGGCTGTGGGCAATGTGATCTGAACTGACAGTCTTGTGACTTATTTGGTGGTTTGTGGCATTGAAAGGGAGGATTGAGTCTCCCACTCCTCTGTTTTCATTTACTTTACTGTTCCAACATTTTAATATATTTTCCTATTTGTCCCCTTTCTAGATGAAGTAGTATTGACAGTATTATTTATTTATTTATTTATTTATTTATTTATTTATTTATTTATTTATTTATTTATTTATTTATTTATTTATTTATTTATTTATTTATTGGACTTATATACCGCCCCATAGTGCTACAAGCACTCTCCGGGCGGTTTACAATTTTTAATTATACAGGCTACACATTGCCCCCCCAGCAAGCTGGGTACTCATTTTACCGACCTCGGAAGGATGGAAGGCTGAGTCAACCTTGAGCCGGCTACCTGGGATTGAACCTCAGGTCGTGAGCACAGTTTTAGCTTGCAGTACAGCGTCAGATAGATGCAAAGCTGTTTCACTTTATTTAACAACAACAACGAAAAGGAACATCACAGCTGCCCAGTGAACGATGGCCATGGGGAAGAAGGTGGGAAGGGGAGTGCGATTAATTGAAAGGGGACAAATTGAAGATACCCAAAGACCTGTCTGGACCCTTCTCATGGGAGAAAAAATGTTGATAAGTGTGAACAGAAGATTGCTCAAGTGAGAGATAAAGTAGATTGCACTGAAGATAAGAACCTTTTAAGCACATACCAGACTGCTCCAATTTCCCCTGTCTGGACGTGCCCAAACAGTGCATGTGTGAAATGTATCTTTGTCCCAGCATCAGAATTCAAGTATATGTAGTGCAGTGGGATTTCACTCTATGTGTATGTTTTAGACTTTGAATTACCGAAACTGCTTTGTTCTTGATTTCCTAAAATTGAAAATTACCCTTAAGTCCCAAAGGTTAGCATTTTACAATCTTTAGGGGTTTTTTTTCTGATAGATGGTGTGACATTTTCACTTGCTAGATAATTCACATGTCTTTATGATGCATTTAATGACAAAAAAACACTTATCCAGCTTCCTTTTGATGCAGCCTCCAGGTCCAGACAATCTGTTTGTCAATTATCTTTCAAGGATACACAGAGAAGAGGTAATGTGCCCTGTTCTCCTCTTGGCTGTGAATTTGTCTCACCTCTGGCTGCCATTCGTTGTGTTCCATGTGCATTTTCTGCGTTGGCAGGATTTCCAGTTCATTCTGAAGGGAGTGGCCCGCCTTCTGTCCAACCCATTGCTCCAAACCTACCTACCAAACTCTACCAAAAAGATCCAGTTCCATCAAGAGCTGTTGGTTCTCTTCTGGAAACTGTGTGATTTTAACAAGGTACGTGTCTGCTTGGTTCTGTCGTGGATTCGAGGCAGAGGGGAGCCCTGGCAGCTTGCTAAAGGAGAACAAAGGGGTGGTGTTTTTTTTTTTTTAATTTACAGTTTGGTGTGTCTGTCATCCCCAAATATGGCAGACTTGCTCCCATACTCTCTTGAGCGGACTTTTTAAAAAACAATTTTGGCGTGTGGGTGAAGATGTAGGGGAGCAATTTGACCCCGTAGAGCTGCCCTCACGAATTAACCACCACTGCACTAAGTAGAAAGGATGTGTGCATTGGAGTATTTATTTATTGGTTGATTGCTTAAAACCAGAGGTCATCGCAATGTGTCAGTGACAGCATCAAACATGTGTAACACTGTCGTATCACAGTTTCGCTTTTTTAAAAAAAGACTTCCCTTCTTTATGATTTTTGAAGCTTGGTGCAAATCTTCTTTGCTGCTGGGGCAAATTTTGCTACTTGATGGGTAGTAAATACATCCCTGCCCGCAAGCAGCATACAAAGTTGAGCCAATGTTGGGGTGTCACACAGAGTTCTAAGTACTCCTGCAAGGAATTTGCTCCTGGGGTGATCATATAAAGGACAGCTTAACAAATGAGAAACATCTTCAACTTCTCCTGATCCACATATTCAAAGTCTTTGATCAAAAGGGACATTTTCATCTCTTCCTGCTAATATGGCTGTTGGCATACACTGAAAATGCAGAGCTTTTTTCTTAGAGGGGCTGAGGTTAAATTAACAAAATAGTCCTTCCTTCCTCCAGTCAATCCATGGCTACTCCGAAGTAGCACAGTATGCTCAGTGGGGTTCTCCTAGGTAAATGTATCTCAGATTGCAGAGGTAATCTTTTTGCCCACCGAGCCTTCAGCAAAGGACCTCACAAAGCACCATTCTAAAAGATGAAGCTTCTGGAAGACTGGGAGACTCTTCTGGACATGCAAGTTCTCCTCTCTGCTGACATAAGCTCATGGGATCAACAGCTTCACCTTATTTGGCAGTTTGTGTGTCTAATAAATAATAATTGTGTTCCATCAAGTAAGTTCTGACTTCCGGTGACCCTTTTCATGGTTTTCCAGGTAAGAGTACTCAGAAGTGGTTTACTACTTACTCCCTTCTTCTGGGGTTGCCCTGGGGAATCAGAACCTCCACTAACTTACTGAGCTATTCAGCCAGGTTGTGTATGTAGACCCTGTGGAAAAAATAAACTGTGTGAAGAATTTCAGTTCTTTTCTCTTCCTTTCAGAAATTTCTGTTCTTTGTCCTGAAGAGTAGTGATGTCCTCGATATCCTGGTGCCAATTCTGTACTTCCTTAATGATGCTAGAGCAGATCAGTGTAAGTTTGGTCTTGTCTATTTTAAAAAAATGTGATGGAAAAGTTTGTTTAAGCAATCATTCCGATAGACTGTCTCCTCATACCAGAAATGACTTCAACAGAGATTGCCGATTGCGTAGTTCAGTTGATTCTTGAATTTCTATCATCATGGCTACTGCTCTGAAAGGCAGTAAAATTTCCTTTGTAGGATGTTTTTTCTATGTTCCATTTTCACGTTTTTGATGTTGTTTTGTTTTTACCTTTTGGATTTGTCTCCATTGATCAATTGAACAATTTAATCTCCCCACTGTTTTTCTTTCTGCAGCTCGAGTTGGGCTTATGCATATCGGTGTCTTCATTCTATTGCTGCTGAGCGGGGAGAGAAATTTTGGGGTTCGTCTGAACAAGCCATATTCTGTACGAGTACCAATGGACATTCCTGTATTTACAGGAACACATGCAGATCTTCTTATCATTGTGAGTGCCACAATTGCCGATGATTCCCGTGCTTCAGTTATCATACAATCATAGAATAGTGAAGTTGGAAGGGTCCTATAAGTCCATCGAGTCCAACCCCCTGCTCGATGCAGGAATACAAATCAAAGGATATCTGCCAGGTGGTTGTCTAAGTTTCTCTTGAATGCCCCCCCCCCGTGTTGGAGCACTCACCACCTCTTGAGGTAATTGGTTCCACTCTCTTACTGCTCTGACAGTTAGGACGTTTTTCCTGATATTCAACCAAAACTGAAAATTCAATTGAAAATTTCCTGCTATTTAGGGAAATGAGGAGGAATGCATTTTAAGAGAGTTGACAGGAAACATATCCATTGCTCCTTGATAGAGACTAATATTGCCAAGAATTGCCATGTCCAGATATTTTGGCATTCCTACTTTAATATCATTTTCATTATGTGCTCCAGGTCTTTCACAAAATAATCACCAGTGGGCACCAGCGGCTGCAGCCCCTTTTCGACTGCCTCCTCACCATCATTGTGAACGGTAAGCTGCCTGAACTAGTTTGATACTCTGACCTTAGTACTGGGATTTGTATTTAAACCAATTTTTAAATAACTTCTCTCTCTTTTTGTTAAGAAATAGCAGAGCAGTGTTTTCTTTTTAACCTTGAAGATGTACTGACTCTGCATGCCGTTATCATGGGTAAAAAAATCTTCACTCTAGATCCTGGTGTACAGCAAAAATATAACAAAAGTGATATAGAAAAACAATAATATTTTGGCACTTGAAAGACAAACGGATTTATTTCAGTGTGCTCTTCTGTGGATTACATTCCACTTCCTATGAAATAATTAGTCACAAGTTTATATACAGTATACATGTTGAGTGTGAGAACTCAGTGAAGATGGATATAGGCACAGACAATTACATTTCAGAGTGACGACAGCATTACTCTTAAAATGGTGGTTTCATAAACTTCCTGATCATTGCTAAAGCCATTGCCAGCCTCTCAGATAAGGAGAAGCTGGGACTTTGAAGTGCAGTGATAGTGAAGCAGGAGGAAGTTTGGGTGGGTGGTTTGATTTCCAGAATCAGTCACTGGTTCAGAGGCTAGTCCAAACAGAAGACTAAAGAGAACTGCTGGTTAATATATATATTTAGTTCATAATCTTGGAGTTGATGTAGCTCAGTGGTTTGGAGTGCCTGGCTATGGAATCAGGGGCTGTGAAAGAATTGGGCTCCATTGTGCCTTCTGGGAGAAGGCCAGGAAAGATCACCTGAACCACATGTGGCTGATGGGGTTAGATGCTCTGCCACCCATAAAGCCTTGGGCAAGCTGCATAGTCTCAGTGTGCCATCTGAAGGAGAGATTGATAAATCACTTCTGAGTGCTTTGTACTTAAAAAAAAGCTCTCTTTCCTTTAGAATTGATTTGATGGCACATTGTTATTAATTGATAAGAATCCTCAGTCTCTATTCAAGCCTTTTGACACACTCTGCAATGTTTACTTAATGCATTATCTGAAGCATTCAGTTTTATGAGAAGTCCTATGTTTCATTAGGAAGGTTTAAAATATTATTATGTGGGTCTTACTATGTAGTACCACTCATTTTGCAGTAGATGGCACCCGTTCTTTCCACCAGTGTGATTCAACCCTTTATTAAGAGGCCTGAAATCATCTTTTGTTTAGTGTGAATGAATATTTTTCAATATCCGTTGGTGGTGCTGTTTCTCAACTTTAGTTTTGCATTTTCAGTCCGCAGTAGTCTCAGGGAATGTGCTCCCTCCAATGGAGTCTATGAGCCTACAATTTTGCCATTTCCTCCATTTATTGAATTTGTACTTAGCATGCCACATTTCCAGGAGCTTCTTGTTGCTGGAGAAGATGGTAATGCTAGGAAAAGTTAAAGACAGCAGGAAAAGAGGATGACAAAATATGAGAGGGTTTGACTCCCGAAAGGAAGCCTTAAGCTTGAGTTTGCAAGAGACAAGCAGGGCTATCCATGACAGGATACTTTTAGAAGTCATTCATTCTTCAGGAATGCTGCAAGTCAGCCACAGGTGCTCTGGGGGCCCAATTCCTTCCCCCAGAACCGGTGAGCCCATTCACCAGGCTCTGTGTGGTGCTGGGGTCCTTTGTCATTGTTGTCACATCAATCACAGCAGGAACCTGGCCTACTTTCCCTGCCTCCCCATGGAGCTGACCACTTGGACGAGGAGGTTGGACGGGAGATCTCCCGGTCATCTGATCAGTCGTTGGCTGCATGGAGAGGTGGGAAAAGCTGTCTGGGCTCCTGTTGCGATTGGCATGACAACGACAACGAAGGACCCCAGCGCTGCACAGGGCCTGGTGAGTGGGCCAGAGGGTTCTGGGGGAGGGAATTGGGTCCCCACGGCATCATATTCATATCCCCGGAGATACAAATATGAATAGCCCATGTCTAATTTTTACTATTTTGCCAGCATGAGTTCATAAAAAGCTGAACAGATGGATCGTGCTATGCACTTAATTATAATGTGAATTCTTGGTTTCCACAATTACCTTTTTTCTTTCTCTTTATTGTTCCACCCCTCCAGTATCTCCATACTTGAAGTCCCTCTCCATGGTAGCTGCCAACAAACTGCTGCACCTATTGGAAGCTTTTTCAACCACGTGGTTCCTCTTCTCCACTGTCCAGAACCACCACCTTGTCTTCTTTTTGCTGGAGGTTTTCAACAATATCATCCAGTATCAGTTTGATGGTGAGTGCCTAAACCATAAGGTATCCCTACGTCCCTTTCGGATAACTTAGGCCAGTTAAAAGCATTTCTGGAAATATATTGCTCTAACTATACAAACTGATCATTCCCAATTCCCTGTCATAGAAATAGTGCACAATTCAGTCCTTTTACATTTTGATTCTTATTGCTGGGAGTAGGCTCTGCTTTTTTGCCAACATTTTCAATTTTTGCTTTATTTATATGGAACAGTCCAAATAATTCCTTATTTATAGCTACTTCTACTATAAGGATTGCTATCATTTACATTTCTTCACACAGTTTTATGTCAGTTTTAATACACAGTTTAGACCTGCTTTTCCACTTGTTTTTGCAAAACTTTATGATGTCTGTCATGGTAGCCAAAAGTTTAATGAGTGAATTGCCAAATAAAAAATTGAATGCAAAGTTTCTCTCAAATCAGAATCATTTCTCAGGGGACAATAGTAGTCTTCACATTTTCTTTTCCTCTATTAGTATTTAAGCATCCGGTTTCTTGGCAGTATCAGCCAGGAGATGCTTCAGAAATGTATTTTGATGCAATGGTGGAGCAGCTATAGTTCTGTGGGAGCCAACAGTACCAGTTAGTTCTTCCTTGGCCTTGAGAACCTTGACCTTATGGATGTAGAGCGAGTTTCATAAAGAGTAGTAGCTCAAGAGCTGTGCCGTAGGTTTGTAGCCTAGATTTTGTTTTAGAATGACTAAAGGAAAGGGCATGAAAAGATTTTAAGTCCTTGCCAGAGAAGGTAAGCTTTATTTACTAAAACACTGTGTTTGTTTATTTACTTAAAGAATACATACCCTACCTTTAATAAAAAAGTATTGCAGAGCAGTTACAGAAAAGGATTGTTGCATTTCCTTATGACACCCTTGATGCACTCCAAGTTATTCTCTTATTTCTCCTTCCAAATAAAAGGTGGCATATCTTAATGCTCTTTTGTTTCTCCTGTTGCTGTGATTTCCCAGGCAATTCCAACTTGGTGTATGCCATTATTCGGAAGCGAAATGTGTTCCATCAGCTGGCCAACCTGCCTACTGACCTGCAGTCTATCCAGAAAGCTCTGCAGCGCAAAAAGAAAGCTCCTGAACCCATATCTCGCACAAACTCGCAGGAGGGCATGTCCATGGAAGGGTCAAGGCCAGCTGTGCCTGCCGAGCCTGGGACATTGAAGACCAGCCTGGTGGCAACTCCAGGTCAGCACATATCCTGTTTGTTGTACAAGAACTTCAATAGGGGATATGTTCAGGTCAAGATTTCTTCAACCTGTGATATATGTTCTGGATGATCAAAGACCAAGATCTAAATTCTTGCAGGGAAAGAATCTTAATTCCATGATCTGAAACAGCAAGAAGCCATCATTTTTATGAGTTCTTTAATTTTTCTGATTGCCTTTTCTGCTTGGAGTATTTTTTGCACTTTTATGTGAAAAAAATCTGGAATATTTAAAAAAATATGTTGGCTAAAGTTGACACAAGAGGTTGTGAGTTCTTCTGGAACTTTCAACAGCTTTTAATACCATTGACTTTGATATTTTTCTGGGCCACCTCTCTGGAATGGGACTTCCAGAGTGGCTCCAGTCCTTCCTAGAAGGAAGAAATCTTAAGGTAGTGTTGGGGAACTCCTATTCAACACTGCATGTCGATCTGTAGTGTCCCCCAAGCTCTGTCTTCACCCCTATACTATTTAACATATACATGTGTGCCTCTTGCCCTAGGGAGCTGGTCACAGCTGGGTGATCTGGCAAAGAATCCATGGGCCCAGTTTCAGATGTCAGGCATAGAGGAGCTTTATTTGAAGTTACAGCACATTCCTGCAGAGTCACTTTCACTGTCAGAGCAGAGGGTTGAGAGATTATCACTGACCCCCTGGGCGTCCTCCCCTAACAGAGGGCCCCCAGTTACCCTCACTGAGTTCTCCACAGTCCAAGTCCAGCAGGGTAGGATTTGACAACTGCAGTCCCCGGCAAGAACTCTGGCTAAACAACCGGTCCCTTCCCCCTCCTCCTTGCTTGCCCCAGATGATGGATGGGTGCAAGGTCCACTGTCGGTTAACAGCTGACCCTCTGGCTGGACAGAAACACACCACCCCATCAGCCCCGGCTGGCAGCAGCAGTTCTTCTTCTGCATCCACCCAGGATTCGTCATTTGTTGTTCTTCAGGCGAAGGCCCCAAAGCCCTGTTCTCCCTTACTTTTATCTGCTTCCATCCTGCCTTGGCCAAGTGCCCACCAGGCTGATTCCCTCCCATCACCTCCCTTTTCCCTCCCATCACCTCCCTTTTCCCTTCCCTCCTCGGTTTTAACATTCTTCTCTGCCTTATCTCTCCTAGCCTGCTTAAAAGGGCCAGACAGGCCCATCATGAGCATGCCAGCTATTCAGCACACTCTTCCCCTCACAACATGTAACCACTGGAAGAGGTTGTCTGGAGTTTGGGAGTTTAGTGTTGCCAGTATGGTGATGATGCCTATCTCTCTCTTCACTGTCTACTGCTTCATTTGTGGACACAGTTCAGAGTGCTGGTTATGACCAATAAAGTTCTACATGACTTGTTTCTGGGCTATCTAAAAGACCACACTCTCCCATACAAGTCCACCTAGGCTTTGAGATCTGTTGGAAAGGCTCTTTCCATGGTTCTACCACCTTCAGAGGTCCATTGGGTGGGGACTTGAGAGAAAGCCTTCTCTATAGTCACTTAATAATAGTATTTCAAACAAGAAATTTTAAAGTGTTTTAATTTAAAATGTATTTTAATACCATCATACTTTAAATTTTATATTAATATATGTGACCTTACTGTATTTTAATTTTTGTTGCTTTTACCTGTATTGTAAGCTACCTTGCATTCCAGTTCTGGGAGAAAAGTGGCATGAAAAATAAATAATTCTTGTAGTTTGAAGAGAGTTTCATTCATCATTCATTGGATGTCCAGAAAACATGCAATCTATAGATGGACATTTTCTTAGAACCCAAACATATGTACAGTGGTGCCTTGCTTGACGATGATAATGCATTCTGTTAAAATAGCTGTTAAGCGAAATCATCGTCAAGAGAAATTAAAAAAACCATTGAAATGCATTGAGAACTGTTCAATGCATTCCAACGGGCGAAATACCTCATTGTGCTGTGAAGATCCTCCATAGGGTGGCCATTTTACGGTGCCTGTATAGCGAAGAATCTGTCCTTAACACAGCGGGGAGCCATTTTGCACAGGGAGGGCCATTTTGAAACCCAACGATCAGCTGTTTTTAGATCGTCGTAATGCGAAGAATCGGTTCCCGAAGCAGGGAACTGATCGTCATGAAGTGAATTTTCCCCATAGGAACATAGTTTTGCGATCGCAATAGCGATTGCAGAAAAACCATCATAAAGCAGATTTGTCGTTTAATGAGGTAATCGTTAAGTGAGGCACCACTGTACTAGAGAAGCTGTTTTAGAAAGAGGTAAAATGTGCTCTTAAAAGAGTGGTGAGATGGACTCTACATAGTAGAAAGAGAAATGCCTTGAATGTTAGCCTTCAGTTCTGTTAAGTTGCTGATGCCACCTAGATCTTTTGCTGATGTCTCGAATGTAGGTATTGACAAACTCACAGAGAAATCCCAGGTATCAGAGGATGGCACGATGCGCTCTCTAGAGCCAGAGTCCACACCGTCCCCAACAGAAGGCAATCCACCCGCCGTTGTCAGTGATACAGAGTCATGGAGTGGGGTAAGGCTGCTCTTGTGTAAGGATAAATAAAGCTGTTTTACTTTTTGTAATGTTTTTGTTCTTCATTGTGGTTGCTGTGAATCACACGTGTGGGTGTTTCTATGCCTGCATGAAACTCATCAGAACATTCTAGAATTTAAAGCAAACAACTGTTAGGGCAGTCCCCCTTCCAGTGCACATATCTTTGGACCTAGCAGTTATCCTTAAGTTCCCTTTAGCTGCTGCTGAGGACTTTTTTCAGAGTGTCATTGCCTTGGTGTTCAACCCTTTCGTGAGTTGCCCTAAGAAAAAGAAAGAAATAGTCTTCATCATTTGAGGGCTGCCTACCATTTATGGCCCTGTCATGCCCATTTAAAAAGTGTGTCATATGTCCCAACAAAATTCCCTGGACCAACAAATTTTCTAAATGTTGGTCTTGCCTCAGTGAGAGGCACCAGACCCAGACTTGTCAACATTGTAATAAATTTACGAAGGCCACTATGTGAAACCAACGATTTCATCTCAAATCTCTTTGGGGAAAAGCTGAAGCAGAAACCCTAGTCATCCAAGGATCAATCTGTGGTTCCAAAAAAGTCTAAAGAAAATGGCCACCAACAACCAGATATCTTTGCAGAGAAAGAACAGGAGGACCGGCTGTGACTTGGAGGAAACGTCTGGTCTCTAGGCTTTGTCTCCAGCCTTCAGCCAGTCCCTGGAGTGGAGTCAGCTTATGTAGCATATGCTGAGTGAGTTCTCTCCCCAACAGGAACCTGAAGACTCCTCTAGGAGCCAAGAACACTCTCACTACTCATCATCCAAATTGTTTTCCACCATATGGGAGAAAAGCGTACCTCAACAGTTGGGAGTTTTGGACTTCTAGGACTTCCAGTTCCAGAAGTTGCCTATAATCCCCCAGGCAGACTTCTGTGACTGGGAGAGGAGAATGAAGAAAAAAAAAAGAGCTATCTTTCTACCACCATTGCCTACTTCATTCCACATGCATCAGCTCGGGAGAAGGGAATACCCCTTCAGTCCCGCTGCTTGCTGGGTATTACCCTTGTGCCTCATGGGGAGGGTAGTTCAATTTGAGGCTCTCCGCTTAAAGGATCAGCAAGACCACCTGCCCCCCCCCCCCAATACTGCAGTAAGGCAATTCTGAGCAAGCAGTGGGACTGAGGGGGCATTTCCTTCTCTCCACCTGACAGATGTTTTGTGTTCCTCTTTCTTCTCTCCCAGTGCCAGATATCTGCCTGGAGGAATCTAAGCAACTCCTGGAACTTGAAGTTCTATAAGTAAAAAAATAAAAATAAAAATCCCAGCTCTGCACATTACAATTTGGAAGCTAGTCCATGCTACCATTTTCTCCCCAGGAGAGAGGTCAGGGGGTTTGAGGCCAAGTTGTTAAACACAAGTGATTTTACCTTACCATCAGGAACAATCTAGCAGGTTTATCTATTTGACTTATTGCTAGTGTGCCATCAACATGTCAGCTCAGAATGTTCCTATGTGTTGGAGACTGGAAAGTACACAAGTGGGGCCCAAACAGGTATTTTTATGCATTTATCTTTAGAAAGTTTATTGGGGGCCATGATAGTCCCTAAGTCTATGAATCATAAAGTTCTCACCACCATAAATAATGCAGGCTGGCATTATCACTTTACAGCAGCAGTAAATCAATCCAGAAGGCAGCAGTGGTCCGGACTGAGGACGTCCTGTGGCTTGTTTGTCTCTCAGATAAGCAGCATTAAGAGTTCTGGTGATTTAGTGGGCTAGTCAGTGTTTCTGAAGATTAGTGTTATCAGTGAAGAGTTTCGGTGGCTACACAGTTTGACATGCATGGATGTGGATGCTAAATTTATAACAGCTTTTTCCTGGTGAGATGCTGTTATGGTGGCCAATGAAGGACAGAAGACCATACAAAGTCCCTTCAGTGTGGGTTTGGGAGAAGCAAACGAAAAAATAAATATTGTTCTCTGAAGAGGACTATACAGAACATGAAATCGCCAAAAGCAATGTTTAGTTCCATGAAATCAGTGAACACATCCATGACAGATCTCAAGACATGTCTATGCATGTAAACTTCACATATAAAAAAACTTCAAGAAATGCCCCAGAACTAATGAGGAAAGAATATATGGTGGCAAAACAAAGCGTTGCAATTCGGGATGTCTTTTTACACGTTTCCTTTTTCCCCTGAGTCCATGTGATGTACTGTCCTTTACTTTTCATGATCTATTTGAATGCTTGGCTCTCACCTAAATAATACACGTCAAGTAGCAATGGAGAGCAGAGGAATGGACAAGTACCTTGCTTGTGTCACCTCCTTAGGAATCATCACAGCCCAGAAGGGACCGGCGGCGCCTGTCTAGTGTGTCCTCAGCTGCTCAGTGGACTCCAACTCCTGAATGGGTGAGATAAGCTGACAACTGTTGGGGTTTTTCACCTTTTAAGAAAACTTTGTTGATGGTAATAGTTTTTTTTAGAATCTAAAAATTACAATTCTTGCTTCATTAAATAATGAAAATAACATATTTTCTTACGCTGTTTGGAATGGAGAAACCTACTGATTGAATCTGCCACTGTTTTTGATTTGCAGGTGGTATCCTGGAAGTCAAAGCTGCCCCTGCAGACCATCATGCGGCTGTTACAAGTCCTGGTCCCTCAGGTGGAGAAGATTTGCATTGACAAGTAAGTGTCTAAGGTTTGTGAGTTGCTCAGGTCACCCAGTCCACTCACCCTACGGCCTGGTTTGCAGCCTGGCAAGTTCCAAAGCACAGGAAACTGGCCGCCATGTTGCTGACATCACGGCGCCTCCTCCCCAGGCTGTTTTGCATCTGGGAGGGCAGTGCAGAAAAAGGAGGCGGGCCAAGTGTGGATGGGTGGAGCCTTCCCTGGTGGACCAGAAAGTGGGAGGTTTCTACTCCAGTTGGCCAGGGAAGAATAAAAGGAACACCTGGCCAAAGCTCTGGCAGTTTGTTGCTTGTCTTTACCAACCACCCTCCTTTTTATAGTAGAATTGTAATTTGAGTGTGTATTGTTGGGGGAAAGGTAGGGGGAATGGTCTCTGTGGTTATTTTAGATTTGATTCTGTGATTATTTTAGATTTGACTTCACTGATTGCGGTTTTGCATATAGGAGTGGATTGCTGGCAAGGGAGAGGGATGGGCAGCCCTATCCCAGGCAAGAGTTATCTTCCAGTAGGGATCAAGGAGTGAGGGACTGACAGGGCATGTCCAGCTTGAGAGTCCCCTGCAACAGGTGGCAGTGGGTTTCCTCTATAGTGTCTTGCATCCGGGAGGTGTACACATGCATGTGGTCACCCACTCTCAGTTGCCTAGCATGGGGTTGGGAGCTTGGCACTGGCTGGCTGGCAGATCACCCCATGGCAAATAAGAAGTGGCTGCCAAAGGGACATGCGGTCCCACAGCTATAATACCGTCCTTGTTTGCTGCTACATTTGCTGTGCGGTTTTTCAACTTGCACTTCTCCTTAGATGGAGATCTTCATCCACTTCAGCTTTGTTTTGAACAGGACTGTTTCAGCTCAGGGAGTCCAGAAGAAACAGATGGTAGTTGGTGGCAATCAGAGTAAAAGTGATACTTTAGAAACAAGGGATTTAAATCTCAACATTGTGTTGAACTAATAAAACCATCTTAGGTTGAAATTTCCCACGTGTAGTATAGTAAGTAATATAATAGTGCAATATTCCTTATTAAGCCAATGGTGAATTAATGAGTATGAGAAGCATGTTGCTATTAATATTAGAAAACACATACTTAAATATGTCTGTAATGAGGAAGTCTGCTGTCTCATTAGCAGCAGAGAACAAATCTCTGCCCTGTGTGGTAACTCTTCTGCATTCTTTGAGACAGAATTCTTTTCTGGGCCAAGCAGGTGTTAACCTTCCAGAAGTATTGAAACTGGGGGCATGGGAACTAAAAGGCAGAGTCTGTCCCTTGATATACATGCTAACTTTCTTATCGGTTCCCCGCTTCCTTATGACATAGTTCTATGATGAGTTTAACCCCTTTCCCAGGCCAGGTGTCTCTTTTCACAAGTAAGGAATTATCTTGGGAGTTCCCATGTAATATGTAGTTTGCCCCTCCCTCAGCCTGTTGCAAAATCAAGCTCAAGCCAGCATTCTTGCGAATCAGGATAGGACGAGCGATAGGAAGTGTAAATTATTTTTAATGCCTTCTGTAGAATGTCCTGAGAATTTCTGAGAATTCTATATGTGTTCTCATATTCCTTTTCTCCATCCCTTATGGGGAGCCTAGGGTATGATCAGGCAGCAAGAAAGAATTGTGCCTGGTTGCGCTGTGAAGGCTTATTTTGCTGGAGCAATCTCCCTTAAAGCCATCTTTCCATCTGTCTGGGAATCACTCCAGTCTGGCTCCCAAAAAGAGTAGCCCTGCCATTGTACCCCAAAGGTCCAGCTTGGGCTTGGATGGAGGTTGCGATGGAGTGCTGTTGCCTGTATGTTGTGTGCCACAAGCAGTCCAAACTGTGAGCTATTTCCCAGTTGGATAATACCCTTTGTTACAGTAATGGAAGCATCCCACCCCCCGGTTGCAGCATCCAAGACTGTTTCTGATATGTCTTTTTTTTGTTTACAGGGGACTCACAGATGAATCTGAGATTCTGAAGTTCTTGCAACACGGCACATTGGTAGGGCTACTTCCTGTCCCTCATCCTATCCTGATTCGCAAATACCAGGCAAACTCTGGTACTGCTATGTGGTTCCGCACCTACATGTGGGGAGTAATTTATTTGAGGTAAGTCCATCCCAATTCTCTTCCCTACCCAAATATTTGTTTGCTGAGCAATCCCCTAGATTTCAGAAGATATGGTCCGGGATTGAGACTAGAGGCTATTTTTATTTTGTGAAGGATGAAGCTCACTTCACGTTTGTATGTATAATGTACATCCTATCTGTGACAAGTTCTATAAACGCCATGCTATTATTTTCTTGAAAGCCACTTGACCCATGTTGCCAGCTTCTGTCTACAGATTGCATTTCATCATTGAATGAAATGGGTTTAAGTTTAAAAAGTCTGAAAACAACATTTAGAAAGGATACTTTAACATGATCATTGTGCATTGATGATAGCAAGGGAAGACAAATTTTTGTGAAGTCCACTGAAAAGTAACATCAGAATCTCTGGTTTTAAATTACAGGAAAGTAAATTTAAAACTCAGTAAACTATTTTGTAGTGTAAGCATTTAAACTAAATCCTTTTATAGTAAGTAGAAGAGTAATTAAATTATGGTGAAGCTGCCTTGAGGTGGTGAAAATGTGTGTGTGAAAGGTGAGAAGAGAAACGCGCTCAAAAGGCTATCTAGGTTTCTAGGTTTAACTTGTAGAAACCCAGCAGTGCAGCTAGCATTTTGGCAGTAGAGAAGGATTCCACGGTTGATGATACCAAAAGCTACTGAAACAGTCAGCAGAACTAAAAGCATACATACATTTCATCTGGGTTCTACTATAGATCATCCATCGGGGGTGGCCAGTGTCCCAGAACCAGGAAGCCAGACCAAAATGACTGCCCTCATTTAAGAATTATTGGAGTTGGGTCACTACCATATGCTCAAGGACCTGAAAATGAACATTAGCTGTAGTTTGATAATTATGTAATATGATTACTCTAAAGAAGACTCCTTCATTACCACAATTTCAAAATGTTTGGTAGCTTATCTTCATATAATGAAGTGTTTTTATTGCTCCTCATCTGCATGATCAGTTTATCTCTGGCTACTTTAAAGACTCAGGATGAAGAGGGGTCAAGAGCAAAAGTGGTCAGTCTCGTACTCTGAGAAAACTGTTGGCTGAAATGTATCCAGAGCAAGAGGGCAAGCAGAGGCCATATGCACACGGCACAGTGTTTGTTCAGGTGGTTATTTTAGAACTAAATGACTCTATAGCCATTACTTTCTTAATAGGTTTGTTTAGCTTTGATTTGCAACCTACCACCTCAGTTTATAAACGCCTGCTCCCATGCCCTGAGTACTGTTTACATATGTATATTTCCCCCTTTCAGATGACATGGGCACTTCCAGGATGGTAATGAGATATCTATCCTAGTGACATTGGATAGCAAAGCTAAGTGTCATGGAAGCTGCAAATACCTTAGTATTGTAATAGTGTGAATTTTGGATGGCAGCAGGGTAGCAAACTTGCCGGCAGGGAATATGCCTCTGAATATGAATAGCTGGAGGGGTGCCGTGGCACTCACGTCCTGCCTGCTTGTTGGTTCATCGTAGCATCTGGTTGGCCACAATGGGAATGGGATGCTGGGCTAGATATAGGGATTTGTTGTAATCTAGGCCAGCTTTTCTCATGTTCTTACAGTATTGTGCCAATGCAGTTTGTGTGCATTGCATAAAAGTCTCCTTGGGCTAAGGATCTCTGGTACATAGATCACAAACTGACAAGGGACTCTGAAGAGTTCAGGTGTGAGCGGAATCAGTAGTGTGCACCACTAAGCATCAAAACCGTGTGCCCATCTGTGCCTTTGGGTACATTAAGCTCTTCCTTTTGCAAAGCTGTAAGAGCTTTGGGGAGAGGGTCATTATCCTAGGCCAAAAAACTAGGATTTCATCTTCTGCACAATAAAATGAATGCCTGTTTCTCTCCAGGAATGTGGATCCTCCCATCTGGTATGACACGGATGTGAAACTGTTTGAAATTCAGCGAGTCTAAGGAACGGGAAGAGAAGAGGAACGTGACTCTTTTTAAAGGAAAACACTGGAAGCAAGGATCTTGCTGTGCGCTTCTTCATCACAGCTCTTCCTTCATTTCACTGCCTGCTGAGTCGATCCAAAGGACAATCACTTCCATTTACTGGCCTGCCACTTTCAAGCTCAGAGACCCTCCCTAACATTTTTTCTTTCCCACCACTCAAGGAACACGGATAGAAGGGAATGTGCAAAGGAAACCAGCCATGGTGGTTACACTGAAAACCAAATAGTTCAACTTGTTGAATCCTCCTTGTGTGCTGTCTGGGTGGAATGCTGAACCTGACTAGTTGGAGAGGATTCTCTTCACTCCCTGGTCAGATTCAGTCTCTAGATTTAAAAGACACTGAATGTAAAGAGTTATAAAAGTGGACCAATGAAGGAAGCACTACTGCGGGAGGTATCTCTGTGGTTCTTTTCCAAAGAATGTATCCTAACACCTCTTTGTATTGCAGTCCCTCATGCTGCTGTCTTGCTTTACTGTACCTAGAAGCAATAGCTTCACTCACTAGGTGTCTATTAATTTAAATCACTTCAGGTCAGTCTATTGGCTTGGCCCTCTTTTCCCTTCCACACAAAAATGTGCTTAACTACTTTATACTGGTGCTGTAATGTAACATCCAAATTCCATTTTCCCTTGACCTTCCTTCCTAGCTTTGGAGGCACTCCTTTTAATCGGGTGTGCACCAAATATATATCTATCACATTTTTTGAACTGGAATTAATTGTAAGAATTTATTGCTCAGAAAAAGTTATTCTAATGTGGGGCATTATATGACGGGTGGGAGGGTGTAGGCATAAGCTATTTTTCAGAGATTTAGAGAAAAACTTTTGGTTGTATTTAAATATAAGAGGGGGAAAGCAGGCGGCAACACTGCTGTAATGGGGCTTAATCCTCTTGTTAATCCCAGCTAGAGTGGACCTGTTGAATCCATGACACCTGTCCCATTTTGAGTTTAATAATTCCCATTCCTTCTCTGGGTCTATTCTAGTTGAAATTCAGGATTAGCCCACAGAGTTTAGCTGTTTGTTCTTTAGAGAGTGGCATGGTGTGCCTTCTCTTCTCAGTTGTTTAAGTTACACTGTAATACATTCAAAGCAAGCCAGATTTGGGAGTTTCTGTCTAATAGAGTTTAGGAGGACTTGCTAAGCCTGAGTAGAATGCATGTTTTGAGTATTCAGTTTTGTTTCTCACGATGCAAACCAACATCATGACAGGTGATCTCCTGGCATGGTCATCACTTGCTTACATGATTTCCAGGATCTGTGGTCCACAGTTTAGAATTATAAGAGTATCAGGCCATTCTTTTTTCACCACAGACGATGTCAAGTGGGTCTAGTAGAGGTTATCACTAGAGATGGGCATGAACGGGAAGATCGGTAGTTTGTAATGTTTCATGGCTAGCCACGAACTAAACCCCCTGTCCAGAAAAAGGAAGCAGTTTGTGGTTTGTTTGTTTTCTGTTCATGCAGGGTGGTCTACCTGGTCCTGCTTGCCTCTGCCTCCTCTGCCACTGCCATGACGTGCCAGTGCCATTTTCAGAGGCAGCGGCAGGCTCCTGGCAGGGAAGCTGAGCCTGCTGCCTCTGCACATGTGCAAGCAAGCCGCCAGCTGATAGGTGGGCACACGTGCAGGGAGGACAGGCTCAGCTTCCCTGCCAGGAGCCTGCCGCTGCCTCTGAAGTGGCACTGATGGGCCGCAGCGGTGGCAGGACCAGGTAGGCAGAGGCAATGGGGGCAGCAGGAAGGAGGTAGAAAAAAAGTTAGTATTTGCTTTGACAAGACGTGATCCCAGAACCATTTTAGGTCACAAACTGAACCACAAACCAATCCAGTTCATCAGTTGTTCTAGTTCGCGATTCAGTTCGTGCCCATCTGTAGTTATCATTACTCTGCCACCTTTAATCTGACCATTGACTGAAATTTGGGAGGCCATTTTGTTGTAAGCCCCTCTTTTTATCTTTCCTCTTCCAAAGGTTTGCCATCCTCAAATTTGAAGTTAAGACTAAAGATTATCATTGGGTGTCACAGAAAGCTATAACTAGGGACACCTAACATAGCATCAACATGGTTTGCTTATTTTGTTCAAGAACTTCAGTATATGTTTTTTGCTTTATTCCATTCCGGAACAAAGTCAACAGGTTCTAGATAGACAGAAGATGAAAAAGAACAGACTAAAAAGTCATTATTTCTTTTCTTCACCCTTGGAATTCTCTTACTACAATCTCTTCTACCTGATAAAATCCATCTATTTATTTTACCTTTCTCCGATATGGACAGATTGAAGTCTCCATTTTCCTTGGAGTCACTTTTGCTATTGAGATCAGATTTAGTAGTGCCCTAGTAAGGGTGTGTCTGATTGTACCACACTTGCTCTTCACTGCAGAGGGATCCTGATCTGATTCTTATTCCTTTACCCACATGTTTGTGACCTCTCCCAACTCATTTTATTTGAATGTGCTTTTTTTTTCTCTTGTGAATTTCTCTTGACTTTTGCCTTCTTTTTGGTGTTGTCAGTCTGCTCTTTGTACCATGAAAAATTAAAGTTGCACTGTAAACTATTTGCTTTACATATAGAGATAAAATTATCTTAAACACTGCAAGTGGCTTTAGTCTCTCTGTACCATAAGAGGTTTATGAGTGTGTTTGTGTTCCTGTTGGATTTATGATGACCTGGGGCCCTTTGCATCTGGTACCTTTCCATTCAAGTCATGGCTATGCAGGAGCTCTTGGTTAGGCATGTTTGTCATGGGAAGCAGTACTCCGAAGAAGAAAAAAGGGCAGCATGGTACAAAGCATTTTCACAGTTGTTTGGGTCTGCTGTGATGTGTGTGTGTGGGTGTTCCTGAATGCCACAGGGGTTTGTAAGTTCAAAGTGTGCAGGATGAGTGTGTGTACAAAGCAAGGTGCAATTCTAAGGCCTTGACACCAATGTGCAAGGTGCTCCAATGAAGGTATACAGTAGGAGTTTTCTTTTTTCAAAACTGAATAGCATGCTTGGAGCCTAGTTAGCTGGTGCCACCCATTTATTGTGAACTTGACTGTAAGAGCACACTTTCAGACCCTGTGAGTGCCTAGCTGTTTTCCTTGCCTGTTCCTTCTTGTATGATCTCTAACCTTTCCCCTTCTTCTTCATGTCAAATCCCTAACCATTGCCAAGGACCTTTCATGAGATTCTGCACTGCAACCTGCGAGGAACGGGGTAATCATTAACTTCAGAGTGCTAATTTATCCAGCTCCTATTCCTTTTAACAATTCCCACTGACATACGGCTAAATGAAATTAGTATAGATGCAGAGTCCAAACTCGTAAGATCTTTTGTCCTTCTAAGTTTGAGAGAAATGCACTGTTGTACAGATTTTCCTTGAGCTAGGTGCCTAAATAAGCCTTTTGCATCTGATTTGGCTTGTCCTTAAAAAAAAAAGAAAAGAAAAGATGAGCGCTCTGAGAGAGCCAAGCCCAGCCTGATCTCCCAGCTCTTGAGAATGATTTATTTTGCAAGAGAGCAATAAAACTTGAAATGTTTACACTTCCATCTATTAGCCTTCAGAAACAAGAAGTATTTAGATAGTGCTAAACGATAAATTGATCACAAAGCTGGGGCCAGCTTTTATTCCCTTTTTTAAAATCGATAACCAGGCTGAGTCAAGACCTATCATAATTTAGAGGCAGCTTTCCATTATTTCTCTTTTGCTTCTCTGTGTCCTCTGAAGGGGGGTGGAGAAGCAACTTTTTTTTGAGATGCTGGGGTATTTTCAGGGTTCATCACAGTTCCATTTCTGTACGTTTTCATCCATCAAAAGCAGTGCCTTCAGTACTTCTGCTGCGATCTTAGTACAATACGACACAGCTGTCCTTTAAAACTATTTGTTTCCATTTCAGTATACACTTGTAGGTAATATTTGGATAAGATGAAAAACAGAATAAGAGGATAGATCCTTTCTACCCTGTCAAACACAGGATCCCTATCTGAACACTTGACAAGGCTGCTCCATAGCAATAGGGAACTCTCAGGGAACTTCTTTGTTGACTTTGTGGGAAGGAATTGTGACCTTTTCGGTACCCTCTAAAGTCTTTATTATTCTTTTATAGCTCTGACACTAAAAGGATTGCTAAGGACCTGTCCACACTGAAATTTAGTGCAATTGTTATCAAAAGGGCCCTTATCTTCAGTGCAATCTATTTTTACTCTTGATATCCATTCACAGATTGTATTTGTCTTCAGTGTGGAAGGGACTGTCACTCTCGAATTGGCCTCCTCAGCCACACTAGACGCTGTTCCAAGTCCCATACAGAGCACATTACCATAGTCTCTCGAGACTGAAGGATGCCTAATCTAATTTCATCCACAAAGGCAGAACAAAGAGCTATTTTTGCATCTCAGTTAATTGGCCCCAAAAGATTGCATGCTTTAACCCCATGCCAGGCAGTTACAGGTCAGCTCTTAAAGGGAAAGGATGGTTCATTTTAAGTAGAAACACAAAAGGATCAGGTCTTTTTTCGGGGGGCACCATATACCATAACTGTGTGCCAGCATGAACAGGCTAAAAATCTAAACAGACTCCAAAAGTAGTCTTGAACAAGAAAAGCTGAGAGAATTGGTGGGACTGAGAGGTAAATGAGGTATATGGATAAGTAAGTATTCTCTAGGATAAGCCTATTCTTCTTCTAAGTGATTTCCCTAAAGAAAACTACTATGTCATCCCAACTGGCAAATGAAGCTCATGTTTACCTGACAGTAACTAATCACAAATCAAAGCAAGTTAACTAGCACAGTAAGGAGTTAAGAAAGGAGAAGGAGATGCCTTTCATCACTTAAGGGAGCATTGCTTCTAAATCCAGGCTAAGGGCACCATCTTATTTGCTCCTGATCCCGTTTCTCTACTTGATACTAGGTTATATTTCTTCTTGAAGATTACTACAGTACTTATTCTATGCCTGTTGGGGCATCTTGTAGGACAAGGCTTCAGAAGAATCCCTGGAATTGTCTTGTGTGAGATGCATGCTATATTCAGACATCATATTTTGATACCTCTTTGGGCATGGCTATGTGCACAACTTCAGTGTTCCTTCTTAACAATGTCTTTTCCGAATAATATCTGTGAGATGTTGCTCTAACATAAGATGGCCTATTTTTTGGTCCCGGCCAGACAACTGTTGCACCCTGAAAGATTAAGATGTTCTTGGCAGGGGATGGAGTCTATCATCTTAAGCGTAGTTTCCACATCTTCCAAAATTTGCATTAGCAGTATACGTTGGAGTTAATGATAGTTTAGCATCAGTTTAATTAGAGACAGTAATGGGAACTGAACGAGGCAATCCTATCATAAGCTACTATGGTGTCTCTGTGTTTCCACGAAATAGTAAGCTACTTATCAGCACATTTAGATTGCCACGATCCACATAGTAAGTATTCAGAAAGAGATTACAAATCTTCCTTTTTAATTTGAAATGTCGGAATAGGTTGGAGGAGCTATCAATACCCATAATTGTTTCATTGCTATTCTTACTCCATTATAAATGAATGAAGGGTTATTTTAACTTCAAACAAACCGATACACCTCCAAGAGATCACCGACAGAATGCATTCTGTAGAACACACCCAGGGGAAGCCCAAAATTGACAATAGCAAACCAGATGGAATAGCCATAAAATGATGTCTCTAATCCATTCTCAAATGATGGATGTGCTCCAAATGATGGCATGATCCACAGCTGGAAAAGCAATGTGAAAAGAATACAGGAATCAAAAGTTGCTTATCTTAGTTTGGTTGGTACGCATTATGTTTGATTTCTTTCTAGTATGTTAACACCCCATTTATATACTGTAACTGTCTTTATTTAGAGCACCATTTTTAGACACTGCCATCAGTGACTGAAAACCATAACAGTCTTGGTTCTGATACCACATACTGTTGATCGATGCCCACTGTGGCTGGTGTTGCCACATGTGCAAAGATCCATCAGTCATCTTATGCAGCCTGGCCAACATCCCATATCTATGCCCAAAGTTGATGAGGACATTTAAAAGGATATGGCCTTAATGCCATACTGCAAACTATTTTCATCTACCTGCATTGCAATTAAATACTTACTATGATGTTGCACATGATCAAAAAACTGGAGATTTCCTTCAGAGCTTTCCTCTTCCAGTTCAAATGGTGGTAGGTCTGGATGTAGTTCTGTGAGGCTCTCCTGATTCCTTCTCTTTCTTCTAGGTGGGAAACAACTGGGGAACTACCTTCACAGCCCTCTTTTTCAAACTGGTCTTTCTCCTTGTTGGACGTGGACTGGGCATGCTCTTGACAAACGTGGGATGCAACCATGTGTCCACTGGGGAGACCCTGGTTTGAGGTAGTATCTCCCATAGAAGAGGCTGCATGGCTAGGGACGTCATTCACCACGAGTGGCTGCCTGTGGAGCCCCTCAATAATGAAGATGTTCTGTGCAATGTGCTGAATGATGATGCTCACTGAATAAGCCAGGTTGATGCTGTTCAACAGATCCTTTGGATTGGTGGCCACGATGGCTACAATGGAAAAGTAAGAGATGCCAATCTGGCCTAAGGCTGCTCCCATAAGCAAGATCACATCAAGGCTCCGTGTTGGATTTTTTACTGTATCCAGCTCCCTCTCTTCTAGGCCATGAATGATGGTTCCAGCTAAAGCCCCTATGGTCATCACAGGTAACAAACAGATGTAATAGGAATAATAGAGTATGAATGCCTGCAGGCTAAGAGTGGAACTGGTGGCTTGAATTTGATATATCACAAAAATACAGATGCCAATGATTACTGCAGAAATGCCAAGCAGAGGCCCAAAAATGACTCCATGGAGTCTCAGTCTAGGCTTGATACAAGTAGTATGATGCTGAGTGAGGTGTCGTCCAACATTCTTCCACATGATGTAAAGCATGGAGCAGGAGATCAGGCAGTATTCAGTGTTGAAGGGGTATAACAGAATATATCCTTTCTGGAAGACCTGGCAGGTGGTTGTGTTTGAGCATTTGCAGGAACTGGTCCAGTTGCCTGCAGCAAGATGGGGGAGAAGAGCAGGGTCTTATAGAAGGCTGCTGTGAAGTTTCCAGCTTGATTCCTTCAGAACACAATGCTGTTATGCATTCATTCCTTCAATCTAATTCCTTCAGTTATGAGATGCTCACGGCCAGCCTGCATGGGACAGAGGCTCCTTGGCCTTTCAATGCTGGCATTAGTGTTATTTCCTTTATGTGTTTCCAGGGATGTAGCTATGTCATTCTGGTGTATTAAAACCAAGACAAAGTGTTGTGGTGCCTTAAAGTTGGACAAGTTATATTTGGCATGAAGTTCCATGGATTTGCAGAAGTGGGTTGTAGTCTAATGGAAACTTACACCAGAGCAAACATGCTAGACTTTAAGGGGCCACAAGACCCTGTTGTTTCTTACCTTACCTTACCTCCTTATGACTTCTGGGTTATCAACAGCTTTGGGTGTCTTGTGTTTTAGTTTCTTAACACTGGAATGTTGAAACTCTTAGGTAGGCAAGAGTCCAAGTAATCCCCTGAGATTAAAATATTGTGTTGCCAAATTGCTACAGTGGGAGGGTGTTGGCAGATCTGGAGCTCTTTTCTCCCTCTTCCGTGTATCGAGGTGCAGAGGTGGAACCCTCTATAGGGTTCTAAAATAGATTGGGAAACAGGTGACTGACTGACTTTGCTTCTCTTCTTTATATGGGTCCATAGGGGAATAGGATTCTGAGAATTAATTAATTTCTATATTAGTAATGGGGAAGGTTGAAAGGCTTTCCAACGAGAGCTTCTGTGATTAGATTTCACAACCTAGATTAGCAGTTTGTAGGGGTTGGTGTCTTCACAAACATCGCCAGTTTCTGAGGATGTGTGCATGGCTTCTACTTGGTGTTCAGTTGACGTGTTTTTCATTGTCTACCAGCCACACTTCCTCAGAAAGTGAAGAATGAACTTTGCCTTCAGTTCCATTACCTTTTAATTGAATCTCTTTGTGAAGTGAGTCGTTGGTCACTGCTAAGACCCACAGCAGTAGGTTAGTGGCCAAGGTCAACATTAGACCACATCTGTCAAGGAAAAACACACATTTGTTATGTTTGCTTTTGGCTTTTATGAATGAAGTTGTATTCCACTTATTCATGAAATACTGGTGTTGAATCCTCCTGGTACAGAATACCATAAAACACATGGGGATATCTAAACTGAGGGTGATGCGCAAGCTAAGGAGCCATACCAATAGTAAGATGAATTTCATTTTAATTTAGTCACGCTTCCCTCCCACTCTGAGGTTTGAATACGGATTGTAACAGAAAAAACTGAGACATGTTGTGTCTCATACAAAGTTGAATTAAGAGTTATATTACTCTCCAGGAATTGGGAAAACTGAACCCTGCTACATGCTGGACAGAGGAAGATATAAACTGTGGGGATCTACAACACAAGGAACATAATCTGGTTACAAGATGACCATTTCAAACCAAGTGTGTCCAAATGTTCTGCTTCTGGGGAAAATATGCATACTTTGTGTGTTCATGTGCATTCTGCAAAAAAAGAAATTTTGAAGTTTGGGCTTCTGAAAACGGGTCAATGCAGTCAAAACGGATCTGTGCAAGATCTTTCCAAGGCCCAAATGTGCCTTTCATCTGACCATTTTAGTAGCTCTGATGCAGCTGCCCGTTTCCTACCTGGTGATGTTGTGCTCAACTTGGGTACAGTCCTTTGCGTGGCACCATATAAAGTAAGTCTGAAATCAACATAGAGAGGGATATTAGTATAGCATTAGGCTTTCAAGCAGTTCTGTACAAACATGCACAGTACTTTGAAGTGGAACTGGGTTAGTATGCTGCATCCTTGTTCAAGAGGAGAGTAATTTTTTTCCTAATATCTCTTGATCGTATCCCACAGATGCAGTGGCACTCCTTGGGATATATCATTTATGGACTGGGTGAGGGGTGGGGATTACATCTTTTGTATCTCACTATGCATAATACTAAACCACAAAATAAATCTCCAGAAACAGACACAGCGTAGCAGATCTCATGCACATACATGGCAGGAATATATTTAATTTGAGCAGTGAACTGGGAATAGTCACAACGTCTCTGGTCTGTCCTCTTCTTCCCCCTCCCCTACCCGTATCTGCCACCTTTGCTTAACGTTCAGCATACTTTGGAGTCTTGCTCATTGCAGATAGCAGGTAGTGGAAAGATCAAGGACGCTTGGGCTGGCTGAACCGGCTTTTCCTCTTGCCGCTTTAAATGTATGGGAAAATTTCCGAGTGGAAGCCTGACAAAACAATATACAACGACTTCTGTTTTTAAAAACTACAAATATTTTTGTGGCTCCTTTAAAGATTAACATGTCCATCAGAGCATGATTTTGCTCTCTCGCTCTCTCGCTCTCTCTCTGTCTTTCTGTGCGCATGTTTATATAAGATCTATAACAAACTGATCTCTGAACTGCCCTTCATTTAGTAGAAGATACGCTATCTCTGATCTTTTTCCTTTCTACACACTGTAGATAAAAGGTTGGCATGTAGCAAAAGAAGGGTCTAATACCTGGATGCAGATAAAGAGTATTCCTATGGATGGGAAAACAATTTCCACTGGGGATTTACAATGAATGTGGATAATGTCATATGCAATCCAGAACATGTTCAGAAGCACGCTGCAAGCTCCAAACAGTAGGAGAGACCCTGTATGAAGAGAGAGAGAGATTGTCAAAAGCAAACTAACAATAGGGGTTTTTAAAGTAGCTTTTAAAAACTAAGCAGAGACCAAAGGAAACGGGCCAAACAGAGTTGTGTGTGTTTCTCCCATCTGCAGTATTTGTCCTCTTGTGGCTGGCTCAATTCTTATCTGTCCCTTTTATTAGCTTTCTAACAATCACATACCTACCCCTGCCCAACCTGTCAACAGTTAAAAGTTCCCCTAAGGCAGATTAAGAGACATTAGAAGTCTGAAGGAGGAGACATTCTACTGGTTTCGGTTTGTGTAGCCTCATAGGGGTTAAGCTGCATACTGCAGTGAAGACTCTGTTCACAACCTGAGTTCGATCCCAGTCAAGGTTCCTTCTAAGACGCACGGCTGAGCGTATGCCTCCACCTCCCTCTGTGCAGCTTTCCTTCTTCTCTGTGCAGCGATAATTTTCAGCCCTTTTGGTTCTAGTCGCAATGGAACTCCACATGCAGGGAGGCAAGTCACGCACGCGTGCACAGAGGTGAAGTCAGAGAGAGAGGCAGAGCCCAGTGGTGCTGAAAATTAGAGGGTACGTTGATCCCAGTTCAAGTAGTTGGCTCAAGGTTGAATCAGCCTTCCATCCTTCTGAGGTCAGGAAATTGAGTACCCAGCTCATTGGGGGGGGGGGAAGCATGTAAATTGTAAACCACTCAGAGAGAGCTTTAAGTGCTATGGGCTGGTATATAAGCAGCACCCACTTTGCTTTAGTTTGACATTCATGCATGACCAGGCATAGTCTACACTTTCAGGCCTGGTTAATGGCTGCATAGATTTTTGGATCTTGGTGTGTGTATGAGAGAAACAAGAAACATTGAGAGAGGCCAATGATAATACTTTGATGTTGGGAACTGTAGTCCAGTACAGCTGAAGAACATCACATTAAGAATATCTAGTTTAATATATAACACCCTTTAATTGTACATGGAGTAAAAAAAATACCCTGTTTCCCTGAAAATAAGACCTACCCTGAAAATAAGCCCTAGTATGATTTTTCAGGATGCTCATAATATAAGCCCTACCCCCCAAAATAAGCCCCAGTTAAGTGAAACCCCGCCCTCCACCCTTGTGCCGCATTGTGCAGCAACCAGAAGAAGATGAAGTGACTGTAAGATAAAACATCCCCTGAAAATAAGCCCTAATGTGTTTTGGAGCAAAAATTAATATAAGACCCTGTCTTATTTGGGGGGAAATGTGGTATACTGTGCTATTTAGTGGGTACCATAAGGATATTCCCTGGATCTGTTGTATTCAGCTCTGAATCCAGCACACTGTTAAAAGTTTGAGTAGCAGTACTTACCTTTAACCCAGATGGGGCCTGCATGAGGATCCCGGCATAACACTGCATTTGCCCTCAACCTAGTGAAGAATAAATAGTATACCATCCAACCTGAGGTCAAGATTTTGAGGATAACCAAGAAAATCCAGACATCTTTTAAGGTAATGGCCACCTTGTTAAAAATCATGCTGCAGATAAAAGCGCTACCTAGAAACACCACATTTGTGGCCATCAGGCCTGAGAAGAGTTGCCCAGCTTTCCTGGCCTGCCTGTCCCTGCGTAGCAATGAAGAGCGATGCCGTTTGAGCCAGGACTTCTCATTGCGAATCTTCTGGCTTCCTGCTTTGGTGGGACCTGACTCCTCTCGTTCTGCTTCCTGAGGCTGGCAGTTCAGCGACACTGCTTCTTTGCTGTCCATGGTCAAGTCCTTATTCTCCTTGGCTGCTTGATAGGAAGGAGTATTTGCTTCCATCATCCTGTGGAACTAAACAAAGTTTGATTATGGTTATGGAGTACATGGGTAGAGAATATAGAGGGAGGTTAGGAATGTTTTGGTCTTCTAACATCGTCATCCTACAATGCCTCCCAGTCTCGCTCAGTTTGGTCAATGGTAAGGGCCTGTGGGGGTACCAGCTGAAAACATGATGCCCGAGGCTTCCCCAGCCCTGATCTAGAGGTTACTGTTGAATTAGATGTGCCTATTTCTAGGCTCCAACAAGGAATGGAAGATTGCAACAGGACGGGTTTGAAATGTCACATTTGAAGCTCTCTCATAGCTAGATTACTGATTAGATTAATGATCAATATTAGCTCTGTTTTGGGTAAAGGTGGCAGGATTTCTTTCTAGGGTCTCCAGTGGAAGTCTTCCCAAATCCTATCTGGAAATGCCAAATAAAAAAATGTAGCCTATCAATCATCTGAACTGTCCGTAGTCCTCCACAGTTCTCAAGCCTGTTTGTATACTGTTAAAATTATATGAAGTAGTAATAGCATACTGAACAGGGACCGTGTTCTTCTTCCATCACCACTGAGTAATCCGCACCAGCCCCTGTGTCCTTGGGAATGATAGTAGTACAGTTTGAATACACATTTAAAAGTCTTGGGTTTTCTACTAGGCATCTCTAGGAGAGATGAGAGAAACCTGAAATCCTAGAGAGCTGTGGCCAATCAGTGTTAAAAATATTGGGTTAGAGGGACCAATAATCTAACCTGGCATAAGGTTGTGTGTGTTATTTTCTGTCAAGTCAGAGCTGATTTAGAGCAATCTTAATAGGGTTTGCAAGGTATGTGAAATATTTAAGGAGTGGTTTTACAAGTGCTACCCCCATTTGAGTTTCCATGGCAGAGCAATGATTTGAACCGTAGTTTCCTGAGTCCTTAGTCTGTCACTATATCCACTACACCAGTGGTTCTTAACCTTTTTGAAAGAAACGCCCCCTTGAGCCATTGAGGAAGTTATCATCGCCCCCCTCCCCGCGGTGATATCTTCTATCTATCTATCTATCTATCTATCTATCTATCTATCTATCTATCTATCTATCTATCTATCTATCTATCTATCTATCTATCTATCTATCTATCTATCTATCTATCTATCTATCTATCTATCTATCTATCTATCTATCTATCTATCTATCTATGACACTTAAATCTAATGATCCCTGAAAACAAAATTGAATTCCAAGAAAATGAAATGCCCCCCAAAAAGTAACATTTAATGATTTAGTTGCAAGTGAATTTTAAGACGCAAGATGAAATATAAAAAGGGCATAAAAAATGCAGGAACTAAAAATTTCAAGACAAAAAGTCTGAAACTAAATTAAAATTGTAGGAAAATATATATTCATGCACACTGTAAAAAGGCTGCAGCCATCTTCACAGGTTTGGCTTGCTCCAGAGCCCCCCTACCGCCCCCCTTCTGCTCCAGCGCCCCCGCACCGCCCCTTTTCATTCTACCACCCCCCTGAAAAATGAAATCGCCCCCTGGGGGGCATTATCGCCCACGTTAAGAACCACTGCACTACACCACACTGGGTATCACATTGATCTAAGGGACCTTCCAGTATCACTATGAGAGAGAGAGTACTGTTTTTTCTTTCCTGCTCCCCACCTATTCTTTGAACACTGAATGCTGGAAAGCTTCTACAGTAGCACCAGATGGAGTCTGATTTTGTCTCTGTGAGAGTTGATGTGAACAGTGTTCTGAAGGTGTTTTCATCTTCCATGCCCCTACCGGGGCTCATTTAAACCCACAAACCCGCTCACTATTTATTTATTTCAAATATTTTTGTCCCATTGTTTGAAGCATATTCCCAGGATGGTTTAGAGATACGGTAGAACCGTTAAAAGGTAATCATAGACAAACCCCAAGAAAATAACTTAAAACCCACAAAATTATATGGCTCAACTGCTATTCTTCCTATCTGCTGCATGACCGCCTTTGTCTACTGCTAGTTAAATTCCCCCCTCCATATTCTTTCTGCATCCAAAAGGCCACGTCTCTGTACAAAAGATCCCTAAACGATTTTATTGATAATGTTTGTAAACTGAGAATCAATTGACAATTCAAAGTGGATAAACAATGTGAGATGTTGCAAAAATGGAGTTGCTCTGTCACAGAACCTTATAAGAGACTCTTCATAAAGCTCTGTCAAATATCTTTGGTGGAGCTCAGCTTTAGATCATGATGATGTGAACGCGGAGTGAGAAGAGTGGTGAGTTTCAGCTTACTTTGGGGAGGGCATCATTTTATATATTTTTTAAAAAAACAAACCTATCTCCACTGCTTTTAGGAAGAATATTGGCTAAACAGAGCACCATTGCCAATGTTTTAGAAATGCAAAATGAATGCAAATAAAATATTACACACAGTTTTAGTGAACTGTTGCTCTGCCCCACCCCCATCAGTTATTGTAGCCAGTGCAGTGTCTCCAACATAATGTAATTGCTTTACAAAAATGATAAGGATTGTTAGAACTTTTCCATACATACATAAGCCTCAGGTGGCAACCAGACAAATACAACACAATATCCAGTTTTGAAAATTAACAGGCACAAGAATGAGGGGAAGAGAGGCCACTACTACATTCCCTCATAAATCAGGACTGTGGGACTTGTACCCTCCAGATGTTCTCCAGCTGCAGTACCCGTTAACCTTAAACTGTATACCCAATGGTAGGGGATGATGGGAATTGTAGTTCATCAAAGCCTGTAAGCTTATGTGGTGTTTGTTCCTTTTTAGTATTTGCATATTTATTGTTTTAGCTTCAATATTGTCTTTTAATGATGTAAACCACTGTTGTATAATTCTTTTTAACTTTAAATATTGTCTTTCAAGGATGTAAGCTGCTTTGGGCCCTTTTCAAGGGAGAGAGAGAGAGAGAGAGAGAGAGAGATACTGAAAAGGTCCATTTGTGTCTTATGCTGAGTATACCATGTTTCCCCCAAAATAAGACAGGGTCTTATATTAATTTTTGCTACAAAAATGCATTAGAGCTTATTTTCAGGGGACTTTTTTTCATGTAGAACAATCTACATTTATTCAAATACAGTCATGTCATTTTCTTCTTGTTGCTGCACAATGGTGGAGGCTGGGGTGTCACTTAACTGAGGCTTATTTTTGGAATAGGGTAATACAGTATATTACGAGCATCCTGAAAACTCATACTAGAGTTTATTTTCAGGTTAGATCTTATTTTCAGGGAAACAGGGTAGGAGGCTCTGGGGTGCTGGGGGCCAAAATGCTTTGAAAATACATCATTTGTTTTAAGTTGGTGGGAATGAGCTGCTGGGAAGCAGAAGTGCTGGAGGGCCACATAAATTGCCCTCCAGGTGGGGAGGCCAACATGCTGCCCACCCCTGTGTTATTAGGAATGGAGCTGGGCTGAGGCAATAAATTTGGAAATGGGTGGGAAAAATTAGCGAATTTTTAATCCACGAGCAGTATAGCACAAGTACTAGTATAATGTGAAAATTCATTAAACTGTCCTGGTTAGGGTTCTTCTTCTGTTCTCCCCCCCCCCCATTCCAGTTTTCCTTTTTACAACTAAATAAGTATCCAGTTATGATCCAGAATATTTGAAATATCTTTAGATCTTTTAATTTTATATCACACTGATTTTTAGGTTCCAGAAGTCTTTCCCTTCAAGCTGTAATATGTTGCTTACATTCTGTCTTCTAATAAATGCTTTTTCTTCCTTTCCAGTTGGACAATGGATGTTATCATAGCCATTCTGACTTTGGAGCACCAGGAACATTGTGCTACACTCAAACAGGCCTCTAACAGTTTCTTGCCAAAAAGTTATTTTTCCTCCCTATATTTTCCCATTTATTTTATTTTGAATGACCAATTGTAACAATCTGTACTGTTTGCTTTTTGTTATGTGGCTGAAGTATCTGAGCGTCTTCATTTTATGTGGTTTATAATTTCTTAATCTCCATTCACGCTCCTTACTAATTCTTCTTTGATACCCACTTGATCGAAGAAACCTTTAACATCCTTCCCCAAAACCCACATTTCCGATGACTTTGTATTTTATGGTAACATGTGTTAAAGTCTACCCACAAGTTAATAATTATTTGTTAATTCAATAGATAATTATATCTCTTCTCACTGGGATTCTCTTGAAAAACTCCATTTTGTAATTTCTTGATGAGTATTTTAGCTTTCAAAAAGTGACATTTTGCTTAGGTCCATTTAACTTAGAATTTTCTTTCTATTATCATTTAACAAAGGGACATGGTGGCGCTGCGGGCTAAACCGCAGAAGCCTGTGCTGCAGGGTCAGAAGACCAAGCAGTCGTAAGATCGAATCCACGCGACGGAGTGAGCGCCCGTCGCTTGTCCCAGCTCCCGCCAACCTAACGGTTCGAAAGCATGCAAATGCAAGTAGATAAATAGGGACCACCTCGGTGGGAAGGTAACAGCGTTCTGTGTCTAAGTCGCACTGGCCATGTGACCACGGAAGATTGTCATTGGACAAAACGCTGGCTCTATGGCTTGGAAACGCGGATGAGCACCGCCCCCTAGAGTCGAACACGACTGGACAAAAATTGTCAAGGGGAACCTTTACCTTTACCTATCATTTAACAAAAGCAACCTGTGTTCATCTATTGTGCAGATTATAAGTAAATGGATGTGTGTGTGTCTGTCTGTCTGTGTGTGCACATGTACATGTGTTCGGTAGACCTTTGTTTCCTAGACAGAGACAGTCAATGGCAGTCTTTCTCAAATGAGTGCCCTTCGGGTATATGGGATGATAATACCCACTGTTATTTACTGTTTATAGTGTGGTATTGGTTTGATCTGATTTAGTATTTGTAAACTCATTGTTTAGTTTTAAATACTGTCTATTAATGATGCAAGCCACCTTGGGTCCTTGAGTCCTTTTAAAGGAGAAAGACAGGGTAAAATACTACAAACAAACATACAAATATCCTCTTGTTACATGGCCAGCGGGGACTATCAAGCTGGAGCAGGCTAGCATTTCAACAAACCCCACCCATGATGTAAATCAGTAATCTAGACACGATTCAAATGGAAGCAGCTCAGAAAGCAACTGAGAAGATTGCACTGCAAATAATTCTTAGGAAAACAAGTTGTATAAGGTCAAGCATAACTCGGAGACCATGGCTCTTTGCTTTTTCATTTCCAAGATGTGCCTTTGACTCTAACCCTAATTCATAGTACTGGGTTTATATTTACACATACAGACATATATACATGCACGTCCTACATGCCACCTTTCTCCACTTTATAGGCTAGTCAACTATAAAGAAACATACAGCTTTAATTTTATAGCTTTGCAAGACAATATTTTTTGCAAATTCTTGCAAGTAACAGACAAAATATGTTCTGGACATTCGTTCCTTTAAAAAAAAATAAAAGCAACGAGAAAGCGATTGCAAGGTCCCTTACATCTGGTGAGTCTTATCCTATTAGTTGAATGCCATAGGAGTCCTCACTGGAGAGAGAAAAACTTTGAACACCCTTTTGAGTCTGCAAATATACAGGGAGTACAAATGTCCCACCGTGTAATTTGTGCATGACTTTAACTGTAAAAATACAACCCTACAAGCCAAAGCATTAATTCAGGTGTTGAGTTTTTGTTGTATCCATGGTATGTTGCCAGGCTGGCAGCGGGTGTGTAGCTGCACCCACATCCCTCTACTGTGGTATATCTATTGTGTTCCCTCAAGCAAAATGCCCAAACCCATCAAGGGTGTGTCACCCATATATTTAGGGCTGTTATAAAGCTTTTATTTTGCAGCAGTGGGGATTAGAAACCCTGGCTTGTCCCTGTGTGATTGACAACAAAGTTGAGCACAGGATGTTTAAGGCTAAACTATTAAGGGTTGGATTTTTTAAAAAATATCTTCAGGTCATATTTTAAAAAGTAAATAAAAACACATTTTTCTTCTTTGTCGTAAAGCTCTCTAGAACCCAACCCCTTCAGAGCCCTAACAGGCCAACTGAAAACCTGCAACAACACGAAGGGTCCAGACAACAGCATTTACTCTCCTTACCTCAGCACGGGTTGTGCATTGGCAGCTTCAGTTGGAAAAACCAGACGTTTCGTGTCCAGACGGGCCGTCCCTCATCTTCCAGGAAAACTGCGCCCCAAAGAGGTAATATTAAAAAACCACTCCTTCTTCTCCAGGACCGAAACACTCTTTCATCTCAAAAGAACTGAGAAGTAGTGGCAGGCAGGTTGCGTTGCCAATGAAAATGACCGTTTTGTATTGATTCCCCCTCCCCCTGTTTACTTTGGGGATAGTCTTGTCATTATATTAATTATCAGGCTGAGAGGTTCATTAGCTTTAGAGAGCCCAGCCAATGGGAATCAGCCTCCTCCTTATGTACCTGCTGGGGTCATTTCATGTCAATAAGTCTTCTGCTGGCAGCACAGGATGGGCTGAGTGCAAAACCACAAGCTTTTGTGACTAATGTTTCGGTGGCTGGGATTTGACGAGCATGAAGGGCCCCAGAAATGGCCGTCCTCTAGCCAAACTGGATTTGCTGAAAGAAATCAATGCAAACTGTGACGCTTGAGTGGGACCAGGATGTTTGAAAGCCCAGGAGCCTTCCTCTGTTTTCTCAGGTGGAAGTGATTCAGCTTGAGCGGGCTGAGGAAGGTGCGGCCCTCAGGGTTTTCTTCTGTCCGTGGTGGCTGATAGTACTTGCTCATTAGGGCAAGGAGGACAGTTATGCCCACCTCCCCAGCTGGTGCCAAGAAAGAGTGGTAGAACCCATATTACTCACCCACCCTAGCCCAGCAGAGAAATACGGTGAGTGCAGTAAAAGTGGAAGTCTACAGGGGGAACTATCCTTCAATTCAGTTTTATTTTACATGTAAAGGGTTTGTTTCTTCAGGGCAGAAATACATTTAATACCTAGTTGGTAACTATAGCGGAAAGCTGAGTCCAGATGCCCGGAGTGTCTAAAATGCCTCACCTTTTAGACATTGGGCATTGTGTGCAACTGATTATTTATTTATTTATTTGATTTTTATCCCGCCCCTCTAGACCATGTCTACTCGGGGCGGTTCTTCTCCTTCCCCACCGTGTTGGGTTCTTTCAGAAGTCTCCTTCTTGGAGTTCTAGAGGGGGTTTAGATGTTGCCCTCTTCCTCTCATAACCCTAGTGAGTTTTCCCCACTGATTTGCCAGTCTTTCTGTCCACAAAAGCTCTGTTAAGGAGGAAAAGACTCAATATCTACCCTGCACAATGTCTTTGACATGGCTTCAAGTGGGCTGGGAGATCCTTCTCCCATTGTTGGTGCTGCTGAAGTCAGATTTAACTGGTGGTCCACTTTTTGTTCCAAATAATAAAGTGTGCACATGCTTCCAGGCTGTGGAACTCTCTTTCATGAGAGTTCAGGCTGGCACACTCCCCTATGTCCTTCTGCCAGCAGGCAATATATATAAACTGCTGCTGAGCAAGAGATAGCAAAGAGAACATTGTTCTTTCATCTTTAAAAAATTTCTTCTTAACTTATCTTATCAGTCTTTTAGTTTATGCTATTTAATAATTAATATGTTTATTTGTTTTTCAACAATGTGTCTTTTAACAATTACATTTGTTTTTATATTTGTATTCTTACATTTTATAGTTATTTTATTTTATTTATTGCACTTTTATCCTGCCCATCTATAGTGGCATTGCCCCTATTCCAGGCAGCTACATACATAAAACATAAAAATACCAAAAACAACAACAACAAACAAACAAACCATACACCAACCAAACCTCCTCAACAAAGAGAGAAATGACCCAAAAAGAAAAATACCCCAGTGAAGACAGGAGGTAGAAAACAAATTAAATGTAACAACATAATAGGGTACCATGTGGGTGAGGATATTTTGAAAAGCTACTTTGAAAAGCAGTTTTTGGGCAGATTTTCTAAACTGCTTTGCAAGCCACCTACAAGAAGGATGACTTGACTCATTTTAAATGGGTTGCTCTTGCCTGTATAACAACCACACTATATTATCTCTGTTGCTAGATGCCCACTGCCACCTAACAGTGCTAGCTTAGTTCACCTCCATGGATTGTATTGGAAAGCAAAAACAACCTCTGTGGCCCAAGCACAGCACATCGTTGCAGGCACTGTGGTTCAGAAGCACAGCTACTATTCTGATGAAATACAGGTGTTAGGGCTTCAAATCGGTTGTGTAACTCACATTACCCAGACTTTATGAAATAACAAAGGAAAAACAATCTTCTTTGCCAAGTCCTACAGTGCATGATGCTGCAATTCCTTTTTGAGGTCTACTTCCTTTCCAGGGCAAGGGTGCGGAGCGAGCATCACCAATCATTGTGTTCTCCTCTATTGACAGCCTTCTGCTAAATAGCTGTTGTTGGTGCCCTTGGTAAGAAGGCCACCAAAGTTTCTTGGCTTGTTATGGGTCAATAAGCAAAGTTTAAATATAACACCCCCTTCACAGATTGCTGCCTTGTCGTGGCGAAGGGGCTTGAGTAATTCAGAGTAGCTATGGGCTGTGCCGTGCAGGAACACCCAAGATGGACAGATCATAGAGGATAGTACTGACTAAACGCAGTCCATCTGAAGCAGGAACTGGCAAGCCACTTCAGTATCTTTGCCAAGAAAACTCCATGGACAGAAACAGAAGGCTAAAAGATATGACACTGGAAGATAAGCCCCTCAGGTCAGAAGGTGTCCAACATGCTACTGAGGAAGAGTGGAGGACACGTACAAGGAGCTCCAGAGCTAATGAAGTGGTTGGGCCAAAGCCGAAAGGACGCTCAGCTGTGGACGTGCCTGGAAGTGAAAGGAAAGTCGAATGCTGCAAAGAAAAATACTGCGTAGGAACCTGGAATGAACCTTGGGAAGCTGGATGTGGTCAAACAGGAGATGGCAAGAAGAAACATTGACATCCTGGGCGTCGGTGAACTAAAATGGATGGAAATGGGTGAATTCAATTCAGGCGATTATCATTTCTATTATTGTGGGCAAGAATCCCATAGAAGAAATGGAGTAGGCCTCATAGTCAACAAAAGAGTGGGAAAAGCTGTACTGGGATACAATCTCAAAAATGATAGAATGATTTCAATACGAATCCAAGGCAGACCTTTCAACATCACAGTAATCGAAGTTTATGCACCAACTATTGCTGGAGAGGCTGAAATGGACCAATTATATGAAGACTTACAACACCTTCTAGAACTGACACCAAAGAAAGATGTTCTTGTCATTATAGGGGACTGGAATGCTAAAGTAGGGAGTCGAGAGATAAAAGGAACAACAGGAAAGTTTGGCCTTGGAGTTCAAAATGAAGGTTAATACAGTTTTGTCAAGTGAACAAGCTGGTCATCACAAACACTCATTTCCAACAAGACAAGAGGCAACTCTACACATGGACATTACCAGATGGGTAAACCCAAAATCAGATTGATTATATTCACTGCAGCCACAGATGGAGAAGCTCTATACAGTGAGCAAAAACAAGACCTGGAGATGATTGTGGCTCTGATCAGCTTCTTATAGCAAAACTCAAACTGAAGAAAGTAGGAAAAACCACTGGGCTAGTCTGGTATAATCTAAACCAAAACCCTTATGAATACACATTGGAAGTGAAGAACAGATTTAAGGAACTAGATTTGGTGTACAGAGTGCCTGAAGAACTATGGATGGAGGCAGAAAAAAAACTTCCCAAAGAAAAGGTAATGCAAGAAAGCAAAGTGGCTGTTCAACAAGGCCTTACAAGTAGCAGAGAATAGAAGGGAAACAAAATGCAAGGGAGATAGGGAAAGTTACAGAAAATTGAATGCAGACTTCCAAAGAATAGCAAGGAAAGACAAGAGGGCCTTCTTAAATGAACAATGCAAAGATATAGAGGAAAATAATAGAAAGGGAAAAACTAGAGATCTGTTCAAGAAAATTGGAGATATTAAAGGAATCTTTTGTGCAAAGATGGACATGATAAAGGACAAAAATGGTAGGGACCTCACAGAAGCAGAAGACATCAAGAAGAGGTGGCAAGAATACACAGAGGAATTATACCAGAAAGATCCGGATGTCCCAGACAACCCAGATACTGTGGTTGCTGACCTTGAGCCAGACATCCTGGAGAGTGAAATAAAGTGGGCCTAAGAAAGCATGGCTAACAACAAGGCCAGTGGAAGTGATGGCATTCCAGTCGAACTATTTAAAATCTTAAAAAACGACACTGTTAAGTTGCTACACTCAATATGCCAGCAAGTTTGGAAAACTCAGCAGTGGCCAGAGGATTGGAAAAGATCAGTCTACATCCCAATCCCAAACATGGGCAGTGCCAAAGAATGCTCCAACTACCGTACAGTTGCAATCATTTCACACGTTAGCAAGGTTATGCTCAAAATCCTACAAGGTAGGCTTCAGCAGTATGCGGACCGAGAACTCCCAGAAATACAAGCTGGATTTCAAAGGGGCAGAGGAACTAGAGACCAAATTACTAACATGTGCTGGATTATGGAGAAAGCCAGAGAGTTCCAGAAAAACATGTACTTCTGCTTCATTGACTATGCAAAAGCCTTTGACTGTGTCGACCACAACAAACTATGGCAAGTTCTTAAAGAAATGGGACTGCCTGACCACCTTATCTATCTCCTGAGAAACTTATATTTGGGACAGGAAGCAACAGTTAGAACTAGATATGGAACAACTGATTGGTTAAAAATTGGGAAAGGAGTATGACAAGGCTGTGTATTCTCTCCCTGTTTATTTCACTTATATGCAGAATACATCATGCGAGAGGCAGGACTGGAGGAATCCCAAACCGGAATTAAGATTGCTGGAAGAAATATCAACAACCTCTCATATGCAGATGATACCACTTTGATGGCAGAAAGTGAGGAGGAATTAAAGAACCTCTTATGGAGGGTGAAAGAGGAGAAAGGGAAAGAGGAGAGTGTAAAAAATGGTCTGAAGTTCAACATCAAAAAAACTAAGATATTGGCCACTGGTCTCATCATCTCCTGGGAAATAGAAGGGGAAGATATGGAGGCAGTGACAAATTTTACTTTTTTAGGCTCCATGATCACTGCAGATGGAGACAGCAGCCACGAAATTAAAGACACCTGCTTCTTGGGAGGAAAGCAATGACAAACCTGGACAGCATCTTAAAAAGCAAAGACATCAACTTGCCAACAAAGGTACACATAGTCAAAGCTATGGTTTTCCCTGTAGTGATGTATGGAAGTGAGAGCTGGACCATAAAGAAGGTTGACTGCCGAAGAATTGATGCTTTTGAATTGTGGTGCTAGAGGAGACTCTTGAGAGTCCCCTGGACTGCAAAGAGAACAAATCTATCCATTCCAAAGGAAATCAACCCTTAGTGTTCACTGGAAGGACAGATCCTGAAGCTGAGGCTCCAGTACTTTGGCCATATCATGAGAAGAGAAGACTCCTTGGAAAAGACCCTGTTGTTGGGAAAGAGTGAAGGCAGGAGGAGAAGGGGATGACCGAGGACAGGATGGATGGACAGTGCCACCGAAGCGACCAACATGAATCTGACTCAACTCCGGGAGGCAGTGGAGGATAGGAGGGCCTGGCGTGCTCTGGTCCATGGGGTCATGAAGAGTCAGACACGACTTAACGACTAAACAGCAATAGAATAAAACACAAAATGGGAGGGGGGAATCTTAAGTAAAGCACCAATATTTGTCCAGGAATCCTCTACAGACCGGCCTCTACCTCAGACCCTTCAGCATGTACCTTCTCACACCCTTCCTGACCACAGATAAATGCTCCAGTGATGTCTTCTCCTCTCAACCACATTTAGAGCTGTGGGGTTTTTTTTCCTGTGAGGGGCTTGTTTGCAGAACAATAGACTGAAATGTTATGAAAAGCAAGCTTGCTACAAACAGCAGCAGCAGCAACAAAAGCCATAGGAAAATATCAGGCAGATACTTTTGGGCAAGTCCATTTGAGTGCTGAAATGCTTGACATGTTATATTTTCTTTTCTCCAGTATAGTTGGGACTGGACTGCATTTAACTCTCGTGAAAAGCTCAACATTTATTCCGTTGCCTTGTCAATCTTTGGGGTTTTTCACAAGCACTGCTTATGACTTCTGTAATCCTCCACTCCAGTATTTTGCACCTGGCTCTGATGAGCGGATTCCTATGTTGTAATAACATACAAACTCAAATAACTGAATTCCGTTCTAATGCATTCAAACTGCTATGATTCATAAGGAGCAGACTGCAGCTAAGGTTTAAATGAGATTTCTTATCTTTGGCTGTTTGCAAGATTAGAGGAATGTGTAATTAGACTGGTGAAAGGTCTTGGCTTCTGTGGAGGCTTCTGTGCAGCCCTTGGCTCAATCACAAGAGTTTAGTGGGGACGGCCAGCACCACTGCACCAGCTCCACTTATGAGGGTGAGTAGGTGGGTTTCTTGGGAAACCCACCCACTCACCCTCATAAGGGAAGGAATAGCCTTTTTCTTACTTTCTGTGCACCCTTCTGGAACTGTGCACTGGCAATGTTCCTTCCCTGGCCTTAAACCCATTTCTTACTTTGTATTCTAAACATCATTGTTTAACTGTTGGGTAAAATGTTCCTGTCCCTTAGCTCTACAACACTGAAATTTACTTTCCCAACTTGTAAATTACCTTATGAGTTATTGCCTGTGGAAAAAAAAAATTGGAGAAACTAGGGAACACGGAACCTGAAATCCATTTTAGAAACTTCGAGGCTTCTTTGTGAGCGCCTAGGAAAGCTGCCTGAGAAGGCAAGGGTCTGTATCAGTCAAAAACGAAGGGGAAAGTGAAAACTTCAGTTGATTTCCTGTCTAGGAGAACATCAAAGCAGTGCCAGAGAGACTAACACTGTTACTTCATCTCTTGGCATCAACAGCCAATCTGCTTCCTTCCCTGGGAGTCATGCAAATTACAGCTGTATGAATGGAGGAGGGGAAGAAAGTGCCTTTGTTTTGGTAAACTTAAAAGGGGATTCGGATGTTGATTAATACTGGTCTGGAACAGGCCTTTTAATGTAAAAATAGGATTTGAAAAACTGGTTAGTTGGAGTAGCCTAGCTGGCCTCTAACAAGAGGGAGCTTTGCTCTTGGCTCAGTCCATCTGCGATCCATGATGCTGGAAGGATACACTCTATGCAAGCCTAAGAATTACACACTGACTTCCCTTTAAGGTGTGAGTATCAGGTAAATAGGTTTAACTTTCGTCATTTTCTGTTGTGAACTCTGGAACTGCCGTAGAGACTCTGTGTATTTTACTCCAAGTACTATTTCTAAACAAAAAGGTTCTGTAACTTTTGCCTTTTGTCCTTTTCACTTCTTTTAATAAAACATAAACAGTTCTTCGAGCAATTGCAAGGATTTCTGGCTCATAGGTTTTGTGGTACTTAAACCAGGTCTTACTTTGACTAGCTACTGTAAAGTGTTAGTGCTTGTGTGGGCGTGGCAGCGGCTATCTTGCAAAGCTGCTGTGTGTTCTAAGTGTCTAGTTTTGTGACATTTTGGGTGGGGGTTGGACTCTCTGGAGGCACTTTCAGATCTGGTAGAATGCAGTGTTTGGGAGTGATAGTTTCAGGCAGGCTCCATAGTCTCCCGGTATCATGGCCCCTTAGCCCTGCCAAATCTCAGAATGGAAGCTCATTCGATTTTCTCTGCTCCTTTTGGCTCTAGCCTGAAGATGATGGTTGCAGGGTGGCCAATGGTGCTCATAGCTGGAGTCTCCTTCTGTGTTTGTACGCCTGAACTGGCCTGTTTTGTTTCTCCTTCTCTTATGCTCCCTTCTCTGCTTCATTTCTCAACCTTGTTATTTGTCTTAAATCCTGTTCAGTTCTGTCTAAACTGATCTGAATTTATAACTCTTCCCAGCCTTATTTCCTTTGGTCAGCTCTAGCTGTACTGCTGCCCGCCCCCCCCGCCCCCAGCTTGCTGTAAGACCATCTAAGACTGCTGCATTCAACCTCGTACAAGGGGATTTTTGTCCAATATCAGGATTGTGAATTGGTAATTTGAAAGCTCGATTATTGGAGGTGTGTGTGGAGTGGGGAGACAGGCCAGAACACAGGGTCATCAGTACATCAGATACCCGATTTCAAGTACCACCCTTGTGCTGGATTGCCGAGTTGAAACATCCACCCACAGATATCCTGTAAGGCCGACTTGGGCTACGTATGGGCAATCACTGACTTGACAGGTCATGGTTGGAAACTGAACCCTTGTTATGTACCACCTACGAGCTAGAGATTTCAAAGAGGAACGAGCGAGACACAGATATGCTTGTGGGACCAGCTTTGCCTTCAGGAAAGTGAGTAGTTAAGTTTCGGGTTTCATGAAAAGGCAGTAAATTCTTAATTATTTCATTTGTTGTTGTGAATCTTTAAATAGCAGGGACAGAAAGATGTACCTATGGGATTTCCTTTTCTTTGAGTCAGGTGCCAAGATGATGTGGCCAGCCTTGGGTGGCCAAGTACCTTGACATGAAGAGGTGTCAATTGTCGCCCTGCCTCAGGCAGCAAAGTGTGCTGGATTTGCCCTGAGTGTCTTTGCCAAACAACCGATAAATAATAATCTGTTGAGATTCTACTCTCAGTCTCTCTTTTCTTCACTCTGAGGATTCCACATGAAAGTACTACACTCTCAAACCCCTCTACCACAGTGGATCTAGTAAACTGACTGGATTATCAAATACTACAGTGAGTGACCCATTCCTTTTCCTCCCTAGCCACTTTTCTCTAGCAGCTTAGACTTCTGCCAGTGAATGCATCTTATAGAATCATCAGGCTAATAAAAAAGGGTAAGAAGAGAACAAAACACGCTAGATCAAATGACATGGTTTTCTTTTATTTTTTCATTTACAATTTTCAGATTTTTGTGGAAAAAAAAGTTTTGTAATTTACCATCCTTCTCCCCACCTCCCATGTCACTTTCCAAGCAGCAAAAGACCATTTCTTTCCATTGTCAAGTACAATTTCATAAGAAAGAAAAATCCTGCCAGTGAAGGTAGTTGGGGGAGGGGGGGGTGACATGATTTTCCAAGTCTCACTTCCCAAAATTCCTACTATAGAGTTTTGGCCAATCTTTCCTGTGAACAGCAGGCACTGCATAAGGAAGAATTACGAGCAAGTCCAGGAAAACTCTTCCAATGTATTACATATATTTAATCTTCACTCTGCTAGTGATGCTGAATTTTACTCCGGAAAGAATTTGATTGTTTTTTTAGACAGAGTAGCACCCTGGTGGAATATACTGGGAACATACAGAAATCTGGCAGCATGGGTTTGGAAGGCTTCACCCAAGACAGTAGTCCTCATGGTGTATGCAGTGTGCCAACATGACAAATTGTGGTCACCTTGCGATTCTTTGCAGAAGCCTAGTGGACTCATAAAGGCGCTAAACTGGCCCAAACCTTCCAGATTCTGTTAGGCTCATCACCAGAAATCTTCAAAACTCCTAACACAAATGTTGTGGATATTCTGTTACAAGATTTGGATCTGTGGAATTATGTTGTGCATAAGTTATGGGTGGAGATGGAGGTAAGCGATTCTGCCTACCTTTACTAATTTTGCAAGCGATGCTTCCAAAACTCACCCACAGAATGTTATTAAATCACGTGAGAGTTTTAAGGTGGCTGAATTTGAATCAGAGTTGCCCAAGGTTCTCTCTGGACCACCCCCAACCAAAGCTTGGGGTGGCCTGTCTGAACAATGGCCAACAAAATGGCATCCTAAAACAGCCTTCCCCAACTGGATGTCTTCCAAATACTGTATATCTGAGTACAACTTCCACCATCATCACCACAGCACTGACTCTTCTGTTGCAGGCTGACACGATTCGTAGTCCAATGTTGCAGAGTAAGAGTGTTGTAAAGGAATGAGCCCTAATCGCTTAATAGACAGTGACAGTGTTTATGAACAATCCGTGGCATGACAATCCCACCGCAGAAGAATATTTTCAGGAATTGCCCTTTATAGGTTAGAGTGTCACCCCAGGATGTACACTGGATTAGAAGTGGGGTTGTGGGAGAGAAGGCTTTGGGAAGAAGTGCTAACCAACTCCTGTTGTACATAGGACCTCAAAGGTTTTTACAGATACCTCACCACATCACCACAGAGCCCCTTCAACTGAGCTGGAAGGGTCAAGGGGGGAATGAGACGTTCTGCCCTCACAAGTGGCCAGGGGGCCCTGACCTCCTCAGGCAGGCCAGCAGTTGAAGCATGGCCAGCATGCGTGGAGTTCTGTGGTGTCTGCATTATAAATCCCTCTTAATCTTCTTTTGTCACAATGAAAATAAATATATGTATACATACAGTATTTATAAAAAACAAGATCATTAAAAAATCAACTACTCTTTAAAATTAGCATATCTTAATACCCTCTTGATAGCATAAGCACAGGTTCTAACAGTCTACAGGCCCTGATTCAGGACAACAAACAAGTTCCGCTGAAACCTGGGAGATTTCAGGATGATACTTATGAAGTGTGAGCTTTAACAGGGTCAAGCTCCTGAGGCCTTCATTAATCTGTGGGAAAAGGGCCAGAGGGGCAAAACAGGAAACAGTGCATTAAACTACAGCAAGGTACAAGAACACCAACATTTCTTTCATTCTTTCCCCCCCCCCCCCCAAATAGTGTTCCCTTATTTTTTTTTCTCCTGACATCAAATAGTCCTTGAATAAGCCAGGAATTTATCTGCACTTTTACAGAGTTCATGGCAGCAGTTCCTGGTAGAGGGAAAATATAATTGACAGTGATCAGCCTGTAGGAGAATGAAGAAAATGAAACGTGTATCTAGGGGAGGCACAAAAACAGCATATTGCCAGAGCTACTGAGCAGTGCCCACACTCAAGTAAAACAGAACCATCAGCCTGTTCAGGGCAGCTCTTGGAGTGTTCAGTTCCGGGAGGATTGAGAAATGTGGGTTTCTCTAACAAGTTCTTCATTTTCCATTAAGACATGATGTAGACCTCCAGCAGGCTAGCCACCGCATGCATCCTGTAGAAGATGCCAAAGGGCAGGCAGATGTCCACAATGGCTGCCCACATGGGATAGCCGTAGAAGCGAAGCTCTGTCGTGTTATCAAACTGCGGCCGGGCTCCAAATGCTGGCATGATCCAGAGCTGTTTAGGAAAGAGACAAAGAGAACAGTAATGTCAGCAAGAGGAAGAGGAAATGATGAGCAGCTGGTGCAAAGAGTAGTGGAAGCCTGAAAAAGTGGATAATAAATTCCCAAGGTTTTGCAAACAGAGGTCAAGGGGGAAAAATATATAACTTGAAGCTCCTTGAATGTTGAAGGTGGTGTCCTGGAACTGTAATCCAAACACCACTTCTCAAGCTCTGATAGTGTGATGATGACCTAGTAGCTACATGCATGTGGCAAATATGTCCAGAAATCTAGATGACTATATGATGATGCTAAGGTAGAGTCAAACATGGAAACAAAACAGGACTTGCCAAGTTGTCTTGTTCCAAAGACCACAACTCCAACACAATTCCCGCCCTTTCTTTGGAATGCAGTATCCAGACATACTGGACAGTAAGTTTCACACAAATCCCATCATTCTGACATCTCTCTCCACCAGTCTTTCAGGGGACTTGCCTGTTTTTAAAAATAAGCCACATATACATGGCGCTGCATTTGTACAATGGTTAAAATGTTGAAAAATTGCGTAAGGCGTGGGGTGGGATAGGGGGAAGGTAGGTTATTGACATCTGAGTGGAAGATTGTATACTTAATCAGAATGCAGTAAGGCTCATTCTACAGTGGTACAGCGCTGTTTACTTCGACAGGCAAAATTAATATATTTCCAGTCATGCACCATTTTGATGTTACAGGAGATAGAGCTGCTGATATTCTATGCCTTTTTCTGCCCATGATTTGCTAACATATGACACAGCTTTAATTAATCTGGGACTCTCTTGATGGGTTGACGTACAACTCTTGTAATCCCACAGCCAGCAGAAAATAGCTGTCCATGGAATTATGGGAGTTGTAGTTCAACACATCTAGACTTCCCTCTCTTGGAGAAAGTTGGACTAGCAGAAGAAAACAGGGGGCCTGACAACGTTATGCCATGCATTTTCCCCTCTCTCCCAACTGCTGACAACAGTCGCCAGTTGTGAAGCCAATGGAATACTCTACCTTTTGTTACCAGATAGAGGAAAGACAGAGATGGAAGACAAATAGCAACCTCATGTCTCTTATACTCGTTTTATTAAAGGCAACAAGAGGCATGGAATGGCTGTCAGCACTCCGTCTCTAGACTTGTTTCCAGTATATGAGTCCTTGGGATGCTAGGCTATTACATATTAGAAAAATAAAAGTTATAAATGTGTTGTCAACATGTCTTTAGACAAATGACCCAGTTAAGGCAGAAGCAAATAAAATAACATACTTACAATTACATTACAGAGGAGGAGGAATAATGAGCTGTCCTTTAAGAATGTTCTCCTCCAGTTCACTTTCTTGGTAATCTTTATACACTGTGTTACTTCAGGAGGGGTTTGAATAGATACATCCGGGGGTGTAACGGGTGGTGGAATGCTTCCACTCTCAGGGACACGGAGAGATACTGCATTCAGGTTGACAAAGGTGAGTCCATAGATATCCTTCTCCCGACTGTGGGCTTTGTCATCCTTATGAACAGGCTGTCGATGGAGGCCTTCAATGATAAAGATGTTCTGGAAAGTGTGTTGGGCGATCATCAGCAAAGAATAGCTCAAGTTGAGGGCATTTATAGTGTCTCGTGGTTTACTGGCTACTGTAGCTACAATAGAATAATAAGAAATGGCATATTGTCCCAAGGCTGCACCCATCAGTAAGGCCACATCCAAAGTCCTAGTTGGGTTCTTATGACGATCCATATCCCTCTTGTCAAATCTGTAAACAATTGAGCCTCCAATGGAGGCAAGGGACATGAGGCTCAAGCAAATGATGTTGAAGATGTAATACATACTGAGCACCTGATTCGTTTTTGCTTCAGATTTGTCTTTTGAATTTATCTGAACCTCATACACAATCAGGACTCCTATGCCAGTCATCAGTATCAAGAGGCCCACAATGATGCCCAAAAAATAAGTTCTTCTGAAGAGCTTGAACTTGAGATGGTGGACATAGTTGGCATGGTGATCTATAAGGCGGCCAACGTTCTTCCACATGACGTACACCATGGCAGAAGCAAATAGACTATATTCAATATTGAAGGGATATAACCAGAAATAGCCATTCTGGAAAATCTGGCAAAGATTATTGTCACAGGGACAACTGTCTGATGGGCTGCTCCTGAACCCAGCTGCATGACAAGAAGACAAAAAAAAACTTGAGTTAGTTACAGTCCAATGATAGTTTGGTTTTAATATAATATTAGGTTTGAGTAAGAAGACGACTAAGGACTTCAATATCCATGAAATGGATGTTGAATAGCATTGAAATAATAACTGATACTTCAGAATCAGTTCCATGATCCTTTTAGTGTTCCAAGGTTCAATGAACCCTTACTCGTTTACTATACCGACATGCCTATTTAACTCAAAATGGTGTGTGTGGTGTTTCCTCCTCCCACTTTGTTCTACATGATTACTTAGGACAGGGACGGATAATGTGACAGTCCTGTTGTTGTTAGACTACAACTCCCACCAGACTTAGCCAGAACAGGTAATGGTGAGTGTGGTGAGTGATGGTGGGAGATTTAGTTCAGCAGCATCTGGAAGGCCACAAGTTTGCCATCATAGATTTAGGGCTTCCTTAAATGTTAAGATCCTCTGGGAGAGACTGGGGCCTTGTCTACACACCTGTTTTGGAGCAGGCTAAACAGGGAAACCTAGGAGGCAATGCCCAAACAAGCTGGCTAAATGCCCATCTGATCACACTCTGGGGGTGGGCTTTTGACTCACATAAGCTCCTTCTCATACTCTCCCATACTCTCCTTGCAGGGATAACCTGGAGACATCCTATACTTTAAAAGAATTTGCTTGCACCCTCCCTCCTTCCCTGAGTTAGGAAAGTCTCATGTTCAAAAAATGATGGGGCCTCGTAACTCAGTGATTCCCTCTTTCTCCTTGTATAAAAAATCAGTGAAGCTCACAGCATATGTGAAGTTGTGATTTATTCTGGATCTCTTTCTAGGAACAATGATGTGCCCACATATGCATGTGTATGTGTTTTTTTTAAACATCAAAATTGACTGTTCTGGTTCTAAAAGGCTGCAATTAATCACTTAAAATACATTTGTATTCAATTGACTTTTTAAAAAGTCATAGTAAGAGGTTTCAGTTCCTGTATTTTTTCAGTTCCTGGGTTCTTTTCAGGGAGAAGGATGGGATAAAAATATTTTGAATAATTAATTAATAAATAAATAATTCTGAAGAAAGTAGTAGCTAAACCATCTCAAGTTTTCACCAAGTTTTCATCATGTTTTGGGTAAGCTAATTCTCACTATAAGAAGGTTTCCTAAGGAATTCTTGCCACATTGATTCAGAATTACATTGCTCAAAGCTCACTATGAGCCTACCCCAGCCCCCTTACCCATTCTGTGTGTATTGTTTGCATTGGGATTCTTCGACTGAGCCTTATGCACTGACTCATCCGTTACAGCTGACATCCACACTGCCAGGTTAGTGGTTAAGGTAAGCATCAAGCCACATCTGCAGAAAAGGAAAGGATAAATAAGCACAAACTCGGTTCATCCTTGGATTAAAAAACTGTTTCTGGGATAACAAACCAATAGAATCAGCCAACCTTTTAGATCTACTGTAAGGCTGAAAGTTCTGGTAAGTATGTTTTCGAATGCTAGGCTAAAAGCCAAAAGAAGTTGGCTAAGGACTAAACCAATTATCAGTTTCAATTAAAGAAAACTAATTGAATCAATGGGACTTATATAAGGGTTGACATAACAAGTCCCACTCGTTCAGCAGGTCTACTCTAGCTCGCACTAACAATTGGATTTAATTCTCCATGATTTCAATAATTTCTATGAGGCAGCTAAAGATTAACCAAATATGAAAGGCCAGAAAAAGTCAGGGTAAAGATGTGAATTGAGCAAATACTCTTCAAGGTACTTTTGTTCCACCCCCAAAGAGGCCGAATAATTCTGGTCCCTCACCCATTCCTGGACTTGGCACTCTCTCCTTTTGGAGTAGGATCCCTCTTCATTGGGATAAAGTGGGACCCCTTATTCCCAGTGCTAGGTCCCCTCCTGACCCACTCCCACAGCCTCCCTATAAAGCAGAGAGAAGCATCCTCTTCAGAATGATCAGCCAACTATGACTCTTGAGTCTTTTAGTTCTACTTAACATGGGCAGAGCAGGTTCTTCAGGAGAAGCTGGATACCAGCTCCAAAAAAGGTAAGTGTTTGGATGAAAAGCGCCAGACCCTCCACAACAGGGGAATTTGGGATGCTGTTGTCCAAAACAGTAGAATTCCCAAGTTCTCAAATATGTACCTTCCCCAAGCCCCCCAAAACACTGCAGGGCTGGTGTGCCATATTCCAAATCCCTCCTTGCCTATTATTGCTGCAACTATTCTCATGCATAGTTATGCTGAGGTCCGGAGACTCCCAGTCGCTGTTTCACATGTAAGCCTGCAATTCAACCAGTTAGCAGAGAGCACACAAGGACTCCACTTGCGGGTCTTGATACTCACCGGGTGAGATCCAGATGTACATGGACGCAGTCTTTGGCAGACACCCAGAGAAAGTAAGTCTGGAAAGGAACAAGTATGTGTAAGATGACTTTTCTACACAAGCCAGACATTCTGCATGATAAAGAAACATAGAAATGAGGCGAAGAATAAAAATAAATGGTTGAGGAGAAGCTTGTTTACGCTTCTTATTCTATTTAACTATTTCTGTTGTTTCAGGCAGTTCCATAAAGATGATCTTGATTCTGCCTGTGCTGAATCAAACTGGACCATTTTTAGTGGAAGTCAGCTTGAAAGCAGAAAGCATGTAGGTGGAATGGTTTTCGGCCAAGAGTGCACTCTCGGAAAGCAAGGTGTAGCAGAGGCTACAGGAAAACACTAGGAAGCACCATGTTGGCTGTGACTGAACCAATTGCTTCTGACTGTCAATCTGCACACCATTATGCTGAAGCTCTTGAGTTTCCTGGCCTGGATCTAAACAGTGGTAGATTTGCTTGTGCTCATTACACTGTTTTCTATTTTCCCAGGTTTGAATGCACCTTCTAACCACCACCGCTGCCACCTACAGGTTATTAGACTTCAAACATATTGCTCCCAGTCACCCACAGGCTACTGTTCTCCAGAACAATGAAACCATCAAGACTCACCTGGATGACCACAAACACAGCCTGTACAATTGGATACATGATTTTGATGACTGACAGGCAGTGGCTGAAGCTGGAATAATAGCCCGTCTTAAATACATCCATCACCAGCGTGAGGACTGCGAACAAGACCAAGCCTCCTGTTTTTGGAAAACAAATGACATTATACCTCATTACAAACAAGTACTCCAGCTGGCTAGCTTTCTATAATCTCTCATTTAGCACAGGTACAAATTGACTGATGTTTTATACTGGTCAGGAGCAAAAGACAGTGCTGGTGTCTTATACACAATGCACAGTTTTGCTAAAACTAGAACCTTTTCAGATTTTACTGCTGCATCGAGACTCATATAAGATGAAGTAAGACATATTATATATCTTTGTCTGAAGCAAATCTGAAAACCAAATCTTCCAGGGTGAGAATGCATATCTGTAAATGGAACATCCTTAAAACCACAGCTCTTCCCAGTCCCTCTTTGTATAAGCATACTGGGGGCACACAGACAGGTATTTGTTCAACTCTTGCACAAAAGACGTGTACCACACCATTTTCTCTGTGCAAAGAAAAGACACCTGGTCCTTCCCTAGCAACAGCATGATATTTCCTGACTGTTCTGATCCTTCATCGGCCCTTCGTGCAATATTGCAAAGCACAAGGAGATCAACATTGCACTGGACCCAAGACTTAATTTGATGGTTTCTTGACCAGCTGCTCCAGCTTCACTGAATACTGATCCTAACTATGACTGTTTCAAAGTGGGTATCACTTTTTGTGTTTTCTCTCCCCGGTGCTTGTAAGAGTTGCGTAACTTACAACTGCCAACTTTTTCCTCTTGTGAAATTTGGAAAACAATTGAGATGTTTAAAAACAAACAAACACAGGTAGGTCTTGCCACCTCAAAAGCTATGCATGGGACATCCTTTTCATATATTTGTCTTATGTGAATAGTCTCCACTTGGCTATATTCTGCTTTTTTTTTTTTTTGTGTTTCCACCAAGTCATTCCTGACCCCTTACCTCTGAGCCAGATAGGTCCTGCATGGTTGTCCTTGCAAGGGATGGCATTCTGCCGTCTTGAGGTATTGAAAATGTAGAAGAGCATCCAGGCAATGGTGATCAGCATCACAATGGTGAGCATGAAAAAGACATCATAGTCATGCAGGTTTATATCTTGGAATGCCCCACCACTGACCAGAGTGCAGGCCAGCAGCACCAAGTTGACAGCTAAGAGCACAGAGAAAACTCGCCCTCCTTTCTTCCAGACTTCTTTGGGGCTGTGGGACGAGGATGAGGGGAACTTGTGGTGGTGTCCGGTGGGAGATAGCGGATCGGGCCCAAAGCTACTCTTGTCCTCCTTGTGATCAGAGCCCATAATAGAATCTTCACGTCTGATCTCACTGTCTTTCCAGATAGACAATTCGGTCATGATTCAGAAGGCTGTGACAAATTTACTGTGGTGTAAAAGCGGGGAGAGAAAGAGGAGAGAGAGCAAATATACATTACTTAATGCTAGTGGTTCAGAGGCACCTAAACAGTGGAAGTTATTTAGGGTTTGATTGTAAATTGGACTTGATCAATGTTTTCCAATCAACTCTTTCAATGAAACAAACTAGAAATACTCTATTTAGTCTCTCTCTAACCTAATTTTGTTGCTGACAACAGCTGACCATGATGACCAAACCTGTAAGGCAATGTTTCCCAACTTTAGGTCCCCAGATGTTTTTGGACTGCAGCTCCCAGAAATCCTGGACAGCACAGCGAATAGCGAAGGCGTCTGGGAGTTTTAGTCCAGGTACATCTGAGGACCCAAGACTGGGAACCACTGCTTCAAGGGAAAAACACAGTTAGCTGGCTTTTCAGACCCACTTTTATGCTAACATTTTAGTAACAGAAATGTTATTTAATGTATGAATTCCATCTACCCTTTCCCCTTCTTTCTTTTTAATTCCTTGCAGTAATGTGTTTGCAAAATATCTGCTATTTGCCTGCATTCTTAAAGCTGTATCTCCCTCCTACACCATCCCAGATTTCTGATCTAAATCCCATCATTATTACTCAAAGATTAAATAGAACTGGCGTAGTCAAGGTATGGGTTGTTTATGAGCTGCCAAATCAAACATAGCCACATACCACAATTCAACAAGTGCTTAGCATGCTTCCTAGAAAAACAACCCCTTTGGAGATAAAACAATCCTTTCCAGTACCAAGATGCACTACACAAGCTTCTTAACTCATTCACTTCATCCTCTCAATATCTTAAAGTGCAACCCTATACATGCCTGTTCAAAGGTAAGCCCTACTGAACCCCACGAGACATATTTCCTGGTAAACATGTATACAATTACAGCCATACAATTCCATGCACACTTATCTGGAGATAAGCCCCACTGAATATCATTGTATATCATGGCATTTTCTTCAAACAAATGTGGCACTGCAGGGTTACAGTTGGACCTTTTTGCTAACTTTGGCAATTTAGGATCTTGACCACAGGATGCAGAGAGATGTGAAGAACGTAATCGTAGCCAAAAGCATTTCTACCCACCTGTTTTCTGCCTGCGGGTTGATGTCTCACTGCTGCCTTTGCACGAGACGCCTCTTTCTCCAGCTTACAATTGCCCAGGAATTTATATTTTTCTGGATGCGTTTGTGATTTACACAAAGACTGACAAGGTGGCTTCATAAATATCTCAGTAAGGATCATATGATCCATTTTGTGACCTGACCTGTATTTAGGGGAAGAAAGGGTGAAAGTCAGAGATGGGATCAAAGCTACTGCATGATGAGAATGGAGAAAAGATAGGGAACTGATCATAAATCATATGCAGATTTAAAGAGAAGTTCCAAAACATTTCCTTTTAATTATTAAAAGGAACCCAGAAGCAGTAATTGGCCTTGGGCTAGGAATCCACCCGTTGGCCCTGAATCGGTCAGCAAATTCTCCTTGCTGCCATGGCTCAGCCTTTAAGAGACAGATCTCAATGGGTACAACTTTAGACACCTATCCAAACCTTGCTAGTATTTGTATATTATACACATGCATCCACCTCAGACTTCCAATAAGATGAACAAGGGGGAGGTGTCCTAGAGCAAATAAAGCCTAAGTTATCTGTGGAGGCAAAAATGACAAAACTGAGGCTGTCCTAATCTGGGCACATCGTGAAAAGGCGAGATTCTCTGGAAAACACAATAATGCCAGGGAACAACAGTTGAAGGCAACAGGAAACGATAAAGATCAAATACGAGATGACCTGGCTCCCTACGGGAAGCCACAGGCTTGAATTTACAAGAGCTGAGCAGGGCTGTTGAGGACAGGAAATTTTGGAAGGCATTCACTCATAATGTTGCCATTCTGTGCACTTCTATATTGTTATTAGATGCCACCAAGAGGTGACTTGACAGCATAGAACCACAACATACAAGCGCACAGAGACTGTTTCTATAAAAACAGTGTGAAACGGGCATCCCCTTACAGGGCTGGCCTTACTAGAGCTGCTGCACGGAGGTGTGGTGAAATACTGTGTGCCTTCACCAGTGCTGGATCATTCAACTGTGCTTCTGTACATGGAAAGGGGTGGGGGAGAGAGAGCAAGATCTTGTCTTTTTGCCCTAGGCCTTCATCTGCCTGCCCGTCCTCCCAGCTGCAATGGCGACTGGGCCACTGCAGACACTAAGCGATCAGGCTTGGCAGCAATGGCTACAAAAATACAGACACACCTGTGAATTCATGTAACCTGTACAGCCCTCACAATCTGATGTCATCATGACTCCATCCTATAAAGTTTAGAGATTTGTAGTACGACACAGTACATAGAATTCTCTGCTAGAGCGCTCTAAAACACCCACCTGAAGAAGCAGACCATTTTAAGTCTCTTACCAAACTACAAAATCTAGGATTCCATAAAATATAGCAGAGCCCAAGCTCACATGGCTGAAGTGCCAGGATTGTTTAACTCCATCCCAGCTTCTCTCTTGTTTAGTATTAGCATATTGTTGCAATCTATCTCTTCCAAAGTATTTAAATGTGGTTCGTTTCTGAACGGGCGATTAAGAATTAACTCAGTAAAAGACCTGCTCTCGATTTCTTCATAGGACACAATCTGGCGGCAAACATTTTTGGACCCTCCTTTCTTTTTTTGGGGGGGGGGCGTTTGCTGGCTATGGAACTACCATGATGAGCACCTACCCATAGTACCAAATGCATCACAACACAACTGCAGCCATAGCAGGTGAAACGGTATCAAACTGCTATAACTATTTACCTTAAATACTGTTAACGAATGCAAAATCTTCCTTCACAGAAAGGCTAGGATGGAGGAGATCCACATTCAAATCCTCACCCAACCATGAACGTTCATTCAAGTCCAGCACACAAGCACATGATGACGAAAAGTTGGCAGCCAAACAAGAAAGAAAAAAAAGGGGGGGGCCTTGTTCCTGTCCTTTTAACAGCAACTTGACATGCAAACACCAGCAACTGAAGCTTTTTTATGGAATTAAGATAATTATCACCTGCTAATGCTAATTGCAAGGCCAGCCATGGTAAAAGCCACAACTTGCAGAGCAGGCTTTTAAAAGTGGAAAAAACGATTTCCATTTCTTTACAAAGAATACTTTTGGTGGGAAGCATTTGAAACACCACTGGTCGGGCAAACTATGTTCCTGTTAATTCCCAGAGCCTTTTCATCAACATTGCCGGGTTTTGAGTAACTGAGATACTGAGAAAGCCAACAAGATGTCCATTCCCTTCCATTACATTTCTGTTTCTTAAGGAAACTGCATAGGGGCTGGGCGAGGTGGAAATAACCAAGCAACTTTGATCTAGTATGCTATTGCTCCCCGCAACACCCCCCACACCACCTAAAACCCAGATCTTTAACATACACTATTGTTATGCAGAGCTGGCCAACATGACCCTAGGGTGGAACCTCTTCTATAGCGATCCCTAGTTCTTTATTTTCCGACAGGCTATTTCCATAAGCAGATCAATAAACGCTAGCTTTCCTGAGGCAATTCTTCTTAACACCTGACAAAGTCAATTCGGAGCCAGCCCCCTTCTGATGAACAGCTGAAGAAGGTAGTCTAAGAAGTAACAGATGGGGAGACCGCATTGTTTGCCACTATTAAACAGCGGGAGGGGCACTGAATCTTCCTAATTAAAAGGACAATCAGTCACTTTTGGAACAAAGTCTGAAAGGAAGCAGCTGATTTTTCTCTTCAGAGGAGAATTTATCGCGGGCTAACAGCCCGGGGAAAAAACCCCGAGACATTATTTGACCTTCATTATTTGAGCAACAGATGGCGCCAGAAGGCCACGTATTCTCATGAGATCTGGAAATACGGGACTGCTAGTCAGCTACGGTCTGAAATTCGATTTATATACTGTATGTTTACGTTTGTCCCTAATTTTTTAAAAAAGAACTTTTTATCAGAATTGTTACATGTGAGTTCAGCAAACAGATATTGGCAATTACAAAATAATCGGGCTAGAAAAAGCTTCCCAACGTTATTTTTGGAGACTGAAACTGGCTGGGGGAATTCTGGGAGTTGTAGTTCAAAATAGTACATTTTCAAGGTCTGTGCAGCACGGGATCTCAAAGGCTGGCATGCTTTCTATGGCATAGAGAAAAATAAGAATTGACTTGCAGTGAAATCACACTTGGGAATTCATGTTTCCATGGGTAAATCTGAGTTAACTGGCCACACAGAGAGGGGAGGAAATTGACTAAAATTCACTGAATGATGTTTGCAGCTTTTTAATGGAGCTCTCTTGATTTTCAGGAAGCACAGCCACAGGAGAACTACCTTAGTAAGCTGTAAACATGGGCTGAATCGCAATTTCCTCCTTTCACTTCTTAATTTTTCCTTCTTTTCTGCCTTCCTTGTCTAGGTGCCCTAGCACAACTGTGCTGGCACAAAGCTTTAAAAAAGAAAGAAAGAAAAGAAATGGCATTATTCTGCCCAGAGGGGATCACCAGAGAATGAAGTATGCACGTGATTCCATTCTTCTGCACCGGTTCAAGCAATCACACTGTCCAAACTGATGCAAACTGATGTGAAAAGAAATAGAAGCCCTAGTGCATGAAGGAAAAAACTATGGATTGGGAGAGAGTCCACGCTGATTTACACTTGCTTTTACATCATGCGGTAATGCAAATCAGAACATTCAAATCCTGTAACATTTCCCACATTCTATGTCAAAGTACTTGCACCCTTACCCTTGTGTCTCATTTTTTACTCTTCTCTCTGGGGTAATCTGCTAAAAGTCTAGGCTACTAATAGGGGCTATCCTTCTTCACAAAGTAATGCTCTTTAGCATCTTTGTAACTCTCATCCCCCCCCCCCAATTTAGATGTGCATCCAAGAGGGAGAGCCTTATACATCAGCGCTCATGCTCCTATTTTAATTTAAGCAAACATTCCCCGGCAAACAGTTTCTGAGTGGATACTGTGCGTACACTTTCCCCAGTGTAAGGACAGATCGGGCCAAAAGTGCAATTAGCTGAAACATGTCAAGGTGCTGTGGCCTCGATCCCCCCACCAGCTGAAGATGCACTGAATGCAGGGAGCTCATGTACTTAGATTTACATGTCCCTTCTCCATGCTGACAGCACATGCTGTCTTAGAAAGAGGTATGAAGCAGGCCTGGGAAACAGTGCCAATCTCACTCCCTAGTTCAGGGGTGGGTAAAATGCCCTACAGATGCTGTGGGACTTCAGCTGGTATCAGTTCTAGCTGACACAACCAATGGCGACACATCATGGGTGTGGCAGTGCAACATCTGGAGGGCTGCATGTAACTCATCCCTGTCCTAATATCTACTAGTGGCTTGAAGTCCAAGCGGGGGGGGGGGGGAAGGCTTCACCCAGTTGTTTCTGGGAGAGCACTCTCCAATACAGTCAGATCACATCTGTATCTTCAAAAAGTTCTCATGGAAAATTTTATCCAGAAAGGGGGTGTGTGGGAATCTCTTTCAAGAGCTGGTCAGCAAAAGGTTTACATTTTCCAGAAGAATATTTTGCTGTGAGATAACAGCTCAACCAAGTTCCTCATCGCTTTTCACTGCTAAGGAAGAGAGAATAGAGCTAGCAGATCCCTCTGCAAGGGGTTTGCTGAGGTAATATGCCAGGGGAAAAACAAGAACTCTTAGGACCCAGGGGAATCCACAGAAGATCCTCTCATGCATTCAATATGAGGAGTTCCTCCCCTCCCTGGTCAGGGATTCTCAAGTGTCCTAGTAACAAAGCTGCCTCCCTCTCTCTTTGGGGCAGCTGCTTTCCTAGGTCCCTCTCATTCTTCTTCGTTTTCTAGTCCTCTACTGTCCCCTCTCTTCCTTCCTAATGAAATGGCCAGGGACTAAGGCTGCAGCATGAATGACCACTACCACAGGGCGGCCAGGGATGGCTATCTGGATTTGCTAAAAGAAGCCACCAAGAAGGAACTGAACTCCCCCGATGAGGATGGCATGACCCCGACCCTATGGGCTGCCTACCATGGCAACCTGGACGCATTGAGGCTAATAGTTAGCCGAGGGTAAGTCCGCCTGAGTTTTCCCCCAAGTATGTTTTGCTTGAGTTCAGGCTTCAGTGAAGCTCCTCGCATTTCTTTCTGCTTGACAAGTCACTGACAAGCAGGGAAGGCACTAAAGATATATTATAGCCTTTATAAAGACAGAATTCAAAGCTGGGTGGACTAGTTTTCTCATACACGGGGGGGGGGACAATTGTGTTTGTTTTCTATAAACCTATGCATTTCTGAACTTACTGATGAAGGCTGCCTTTCACATGTTCAGAAACACAAAGCTTCAGTTTTGTGCAGGTCTCATATGGAAAGATAGTCAAGAGAGCATCCTACCTTTTATCAGCTTGTGTGTTTGTGTGTGGTAACCATGCCTGTGTGATCCTAGAATGGGAAACCCTGACACTGTGTCAGTCAAGTATTTGCTAAAATGAATGCTAATCTTCTATCTTTTGGTCTTTGTAGTTGTTAACCCTTTGTTGTTTATATATGGATAGAGTGTGGCAATAGTTTCAAAGGGGAAGGGTTCAGAGAGGTGTTGTATTGCCACAGGCAATATTTCCTTTGTCCCACTATTGTCTCCTGAAAAAAAAATGCAGCTTTCCCCCCAGCTTTGATGTTTGAAGAGGAATTTAGATGAATCCACTAAGCTAATATGCTGAAAAGGTCTGTCAAAAACGCTGCTTGAATTTATATGGTTATTATACCACAACCCCTGATAATGTTAATTACAGAAGGAGAAGATCTATGAGAGGAAGACAAGGTAACCAATAATTGGATTTGTTACCTGGATTCCTCTGCTTCGTGTACAGGGTCTCTGCCTCCCAAAGTCTGAATGTTACAAAAGGAAAAAACCAAGCATTTTGCAGGAGCATAACTGGCTGAGATTGAGGGTTTGTTTCTCTTGGGTTAAGACTTCCTTTCTTTATGATCATGGAAGTAGATCGACTGTGCACGAATAACTAGAAGTCTTCATTTCAGCCACTGCCAGAACAACTTTGTGAAACAGGACTGCTGTTATAACCCCTTTAAAGAGGATCCAAGATTGAGAGACAGAGACTTGTCTGACGATATATGCAGTCAGTCTGCAGAAATAGTTTGGGCTCTGCTGAAACCTATGAAGTTATATATTGAAGCCACTCTCCTTTCTGAAGTACAACAGCAACACAAGGTCTAGAGATTGTTAGTAAGGAAAGACAGGCATCTCTCAGAAGTTGTTTTAGAAAACTAGTTTCACTAATGCAGCAGACGTAGCTAAGTAAAGGACACATGATCTGGGAACCAATGCTTGGCCCTACATTGAAGCTTCTTGATATCTATGATTCAACCTACACACATTTTTACATGTTATGCTTCTCATTTTTAGTATCAAGTATGGATAGCTTCCTACTGTCATACAAACTATGCCCCCTTCTTGTTCAGCATGATTGCAAGCCATATTCAGCTCCAAGGAACTGCTCAGTGGTCTAGATATCTGGCTGCAGAGCCAGAGGTTGGGAGTTTGATTCCTCCGATGTGCTTCTTTGACAGGAGCTGGACTCAATGATCCATAGGGTCCCTTTCCAGCTCTGCAGTTCCAAGATGATGAAAAATTCGCTATCAAGTAAACTGCACATAACCTATCACAACATCGGTCATAACTCTCATCTGGGCAAATTGTTCCTATTCTTTTCTTTTTGGCTGTTTCATATCTTGCTTCTTATTCACAACTTCCCCTACTTACAAGCTACTTCCAAATAACCTTTCAGTTCAGGGGAAGCTCATCGGGTGTGGAAATAATTTTACCATAACAAATCCTTGCAGAAAATGCCCCTCTGATACTTTCAACTGGGAATAGATGGTCCCAGCAGAGAGTCTTCCTTGCCGCTCAGCAAGTGTTTAATGAACTGCAAAAAATATGTGCTTGCTGTCAGTTGGAGGGTATAGCACAGAGAAACGCTCATGCCCTTTTGGTGATGAATGTTATTAGCAAAAAGACAGATAGAGCTCAGGCTGTAAAAGGTGCCTTCATCCTTAGCGACAGTTTATTAGAGAGAAAAGGCATACACTCTGTTGTCTAATTAAAAGCAGAGCACATAATTAACAAGGAGGATGAAAGGATGAGGATTTGCTGTGTAAGAGATGGAAATTGACTGAAGCTCAGTGTTAGCGGGACACCTTATGTTATCTGTTTCCCTGCACCATTAATAGCAATAGAACTTATTAGCTGAAATCCTGTTGTATAGCTTTATGCCACATAAGGCATAAGAGCCTCGTGGCGCAGTGGTTAAAACGCCGTACTGCAGCTAAAACTGTGCTCACAACCTGGGGTTCAAATCCCAGGTAGCCGGCTCAAGGTTGACTCAGCCTTCCATCCTTCCGAGGTCGGTAAAATGAGTACCCAGCTTGCTGAGGGGGCAATGTGTAGCCTTTATAATTAAAATTGTAAACCGCCCGGAGAGTGCTTGTAGCGCTAAGGGGCGGTATATAAGTCCAATAAATAAATAAATAAATAAATAAGGCTTTTGACATCACCAGCTGCAGTTTTTTTTAATTATACATTTCCAATCCCACCACCCCAAAGGTTCTGAGGCTCCATTGGAATTCCTTTCATTGGGGACAAAAATCAATGCTGATGCCAGTAAAATCATTCAGCAGTGGCAATTTTCAGTCATTAAAGACTTTGTCCCTTGTCAATTTCCTGCTGATGAAAGAGATTTCATGGGAACCTTGGGACTTTTGGAGGAGGAATGGGAAATGTTTATTTCCAAAAACATTGCTGCAGCTGAAGAGACCATCAGCCTTACCTGGCGCAAGTGACACTGCTAGATTTCAGCCACTGTATTAGTACACAAGGCTTCTTCATACTGATGAAAGGGAAATGAGCACAGAGCCAACACTGTTGTAAATAAGGTGGCCATGTGCCCCATTTTATAGAGAACTACCCTCTGTTTGAAGGGTTTTCCAGTTCAAGTCCAGATTGAGGATGAAGAATAACAAGAAGGTCAGGCAGGATGCTTGGTGTTGATCATCAAGTAACACCTAAACAGGCACATAAGGGTGCCCAGTCAGAGACTCTCTTGAAATTTTTCAGAGAATGGTGTTCAGAGACCAACCCATACAGATCTCTGGCAGGGCACATCATCCTATAAAGGAAAATGACTGAGCGTGGAAATCCATTCCTAGTTCTTTCAAAAACCTGTTTTTGAGCCAAATAAGACTCAAAGTATCTTACTTTAAAGGAAGATTTTGTTTCCTGGTGTGATTCTCCTATTATTAGTTGTATTATCAATCAGTACTTGCATCTTGGTAGAGTTGGAGCTTCCTGTGTTCTCAGGGTCACAAACTTGGCTGTGGCCCACACCTCTCATCTACATCATAAATACAGTCTTTCCACTAGAACAAGAGTGATTATTTCTAAATCTGAAAATATAAATACATATATTATCATATGCTGCTTTGATGCTGATCAGTGTGTTCTCTCTCTCTATCTCTCTCTCTCTCTCTCTGGCAATGTATAAATGGCCACCTTTTATGTAGAGAACACTGGGCTGAGGTCATTTGGACTCCTTGCAGGACAACTACTTTTAGCATTTCTAAACAACTCCTGCAGGTTTTCTGTAGAATGAAAGGCTTCTTTCGTTCTTTTCCAGGATTAGGTAGCTGGATAGGCATTGCTGGTTGTGCCACCTGATCACAAATGGCAAGGGCGCAACTCTGGACTTCTCCAGACCCTTCTAAGAAGATGGCTTCTCTCACTGTCTATACTTTAGATATTGTGGCAAAATCCAGTCATAGAAAAGCTGCATACGGAAGAAAAAAAAACAGAAGTGTTTGGTGGGGTTTTTTTTTTTGCCTCTTCCAGACTTCTCTTCTCATAATGGGTTGTGTTGCCCATTTTGCAACCAGTATGAGACTGGGTGAGCGGGAGAAGGAGAGCCTGCCCAGAGGAGGGGAATACTTATGCAATGGCCCTTATGTGATTATGCAAGTGGATCAAATTCTGCTATGTGCCTTTGAACACAGGCCTCAATGTTCTCCCTTTGAAAGCTCAGTATCCACTGCCCACATTTAAATTTTCAACCTGCAGGTGGGCAATAATGTTGTGTGTCTATGTGTCCTTCAGCATAAATACCATGTGTGTCTCTCCTCCAGCCCAGGCAGTGGGTGAAGGCCCAGTTGCCAGGAAGAAAGAAGGATGTGGTGTCGATCTGCCCTGTTCATTACTCAGATAAAAGGGCTCTTTCATCCTTCTGGCTATGCTCTAATTAGGGAAAAGAACACAGTTAATGTGATGGCTGGGAGGCTAGCTGGCACTGGATGCCGCAGGCTCCAAGAGACAATCATTCCTCAGTGTACATTTTTGACATCCTCTTTGAGTGGAGGTGCCCACATTGGGAGGCAGGCCAGCTTACGATTAGTTGGGATCAACAACAAGCAGCTTCGTGAGAGCAGGTGGATGAGAAGTCACCTTCTGACAAAGTGGCCGGATGCTGTTTTGGAAACAGGAGTCTGATATAAAAGAGTGGTTTTACTATTCTTATTTTATTCCTGAGTAAGTGGAAGAGACTGCCTTATTTTAAAGGGTTGTGATTCCGTGGAGGTCTAAAGGAATGCAGCCAGAACAATGCAACATACTGGCTGGGGAATTCTAGGAGTTGTAGTCCAACACATCTGGAGGGCACCAGGATGGGGAACATGGAAACACGGGATTGGAGTTCAGGTTGCGGGATGGCTTAGGCCCTGGCTTTACTAATACTTCCAGCTTAGAACTTGAATTTCTGCAGCTGCCTGTTCTAGGAAGCCGCAGAACCCTGTGAGAAAAAGGGTACATACTAAATCTGTGCCCCAGGTAAAGATGAATCCGATCTAAGCAGCGTTTAAGGAGACTCTGTCATACCTAGAAAAGGGATGTATAAGGAAGATGTTGTATATCTGCAGTGAGCAAAGCTAAAGGCATGCACAAGACATGGCACTTATCCAACTTGCATATAGCTTTTGTGTTTACCTGAGTGTATCTTTCTACAGTGTCAAGTGAGAATCGCACAGGTGCATGTTGTTCTATAACACCAAGGGCCTGGAAACAGCAGCATGCAACAAAAATTGTTTCTGTTACCATAAGCGTTTTATATAAGGGTAGGACAAATGTGAAGTGTGATTTAGCAGCTATAGTGTTAACACAACCCACGAAGATCCGTTTTCAAGGAACTGACTCTACCAGGATATCACCTGGCAGCCTTGGAGAATTAAATCTCTCAGTCTCAGTTCCCGGTCTTTAAAATGGAAATCTCATGTCCGTAGAATGCAAGGGAAAAGAACACATACAGTACAGGATATGTGCCAGTTATGGCTCATTGATGAAACAGGGGAGGCAAATCACCACAACATTTCAAGGGAAGGGGACCCATCACCCTGCTCCCATTAAGAACTGCCTATGTATATACTTTTGCAATGTCTTTTGTATCCTTCATGTGAGGTGCCCTAGGCAACTACCACTGAGTACTAGCACTACCTACCTTAAATGGTTACAATATAGAAGTATGGCCTAGGGAAGGGTGAATATTTGCGCAATGGACAGATTTTGTCTAGCTTCGCTTGCATTCTGCTGCCCTTGGGCATGGTTGCTTGTGTTTCCTAAACTATACCCACTTCTGGAAGCCCACTAATTTCTCCCTTCTCCTTTTCTTGGAGGCCCAATCTAAGAGGCATCTCTTTTCCCACATCAGTTTTCTTTCCCTCTCACACCTTGCTTCCTCTATTTTTCCATACACATCTTGTTTGTGTGATCTTCCTTGTCTTCTCCACCATGGCCCTCACGTAACTACTGAATTTATATCCTTCATTGAAGGAAATGTATGCATATCCTTGAGCATTTAGGCTGTTAAGACTTACTTTAATGAGTTCTGTTCGTTTAATTCAGCCCAAACATATTAATATTTTACAAAAGCAGACAGTGGACCTGAAGATTTAGATCAGAGCCAGGCCTGTGATGATATTCCTGTCAGGCTACACTTGGTAATAATCTAGACTTTTCAGATTTAATGCATATGGTATGTAATAGTTATCACTTGTACAGATCCTCAGGAAGCACATCAGTCATTTGGTCTGAGGTAAGAGCATTAGTAGATTACTAGACAAAATGTGTGAATTGCTGTATCTTGATGATAGTGAGGGTTATAAATATGCTAAAAGGAAGGTGCTGATTAGATTACTGGTTAATAATGCCACAAAATTGCTGTAGGCTAGGATGTTGCTAAGTCTTCCTCTCCTAGCAATTTCTGAGTGGTACTTTCATCAGAGAAATAATCAGGTTTGCAAATACTAGCTGATTATGTTTCCTTCTGCTCTCTGATGATGAATGTCATTGTGCTGGGAAGGAAGTTCAGGAGGGGAAAAAAAGATAATCATGGAATGTTAGTCATTCATAGTTATCCAAAGAATGGATTAATATATGTTAAAGACAGACCACTGTCTTGCTAACACTATGATACTAATGTAGGATGATACCTTATGTAATGGGGAAACATTTGCCTGTTATTTATTTATTTAACTTATATGCCGCCCACACTACCCAAATGTCTCTGGGCAGATTTTCTTTGTAATGCTAAAACCCCTTGTCATTCAGCAGTGGGAAACCAAGTACAAAGTAAACCTTCATATAGTATATGGGCTCATGATGGAATTTGCAACCACAAGATATAATGATAGCTGCCAGCTTGGATGGCTTTGAAAAAAAGATTAGATAAATTCATGGAAGTCAAGACCATCAACAGCTTCTAGTCAGGATGGCTATGTCCTACTTCAACGTCATAGACCGTAATACTACCCAATACACCTTACAAAGGAACGTGAGTGGAAAGGTACATTTATACTTTTGTCTGGCTTGTGGGTGTCCCAGAGGTGGACTTCCAAGACCACTGGAAATAGAGGACAAAACATGTGGGACTTGATGGGTTATTGGTCTGATCTAACATGGCCTTTCCCCCGTTCTTTCAGATAACTTCCTAAAGATGGTGGTCTTAACCCATCTCCTAAAAAAAGCATTGCAAGGGACCACCTTTGGATAGCTTAGTGGCCCTGTTCCTGTAAGAGCAACACAACACAACAGAACTTCAAAAGGTTCCCTTATCTCCTCCTCATGACGGTACCACTAACTTGGGAAAAGCCTCATCTGTTACCGTACATTTTTATCTGTTACGTATTATTAAAACTTGGGAACCCAGCCAAATAAAGAGGGAGGCAATCTTAAATAACTGTGATGATTCAAATACTATGTATGGAAACAATCAGGGCCTAATTTATAGTTTTACAGCACTATCCATGGTAACAAACAGAAGGGGTGAGTATCGCTGTGATATGATAATGTGTGATTCATAGGCAGCTTGCAGGTTTATCTACAGTATAAAACATTTTAAGAAAAGCAACAGTAACACTTAAAAGCACTAATACTGATGACTCAGCAACATAAAGTGCTTTGAAGTGAGGAAACACCACAATACCTAAAAGCATTGGGCAAGCATTAGGGCCCATTAACATTATTATTGCATGTTAGTGGACCTGGTATTCTTGTTGACTGGAAACTGCTATAACTCTACCTTCCCCAGAGTCCTACCTGTTGCAAAGGGATTTTCCCCATTGTTTCCTGCTGTTTGCTGACTACCTTCTTCAGTTTGTTTTGCAATTTAATAATTGCATATAATTGTGCTTTTTGTGTAACCCATGTTATTATATGGGTTGACCAGATCTTTGCTAGAAATAAGTTTCTGGTATCGATCAAGAGAGAGGGACATTTCCTGACAAGTCTCATTTTCTTCCACTCTCTCTCACACAGGGCTACCTTGGGCTGTTTTTGGCCTCTCAAAGCAGTTGTGCTCAGCACGGCATGCATTATACCACCAGCTAGTGTAGGGGGGCAGAGGAGGCAGGATATAGGAATCATATACTATGAGACCAAATGAAAAGTACCCTGATCTGTTTCTTGGCAACAAAACAGCCCCAGACATGATGTCTTTTTGCAGTGACAAGGAACACCCAAATTAAATATGTTGTGTACAATTGAGTGTCTGTCCCATTTTTTAAACTTATAATCATGCATGTGGGGCCCCCATCTTGACTGGGACCACCACAGATGGGTAGAGGAGTTTGTTTCCCATCGATTCATGCAGATTTCCTCGGAGCAGCCCAGGTTGGAGAAGAAACAAACAGACACCCTCTAAAAGAAGAGTCCAGCAGTGATGACTGTAGTAGCAACCCACTGAATTCACATTGAACCTGATGTAACATAAGAAGAGTCCACAGGAAGAAGTTGCCTAGTGGAAGAACAATATTTTTCTCAATTTCCCCGCTAGAGACACGAATCTTTGCTTATTTCATTTTCACAGTACAAACCAAAACATTCATGAGTTTTCTCCCCACTGGATAGGATAGAAAGGATTTTTGTGCATTTTTCACATTTTGGGATTTTGTTGTCAAAAGTTTGGAAAAGCATTTTTGCTCCAAAACAAATTTTGCTCAAAAGACTCGTTTTGTCTTGGAATTTTGCTCAAAATGCAAGGTTTTAATATAAGATGCAAAGGTTTCCGTGCAGAGTTCAATGGTTTTCTACAAAATACAGCCCTTTTTTCTAATGCTGCTGATAGGGAAATGAGTCTAGTCTTTTTACTGTGCTCATGCAGGAGCACAGGGTGTCTCAAAGGTGTCAAGATACCCTTCTTTGGCAGGGAGGAAACAATTTGTGGACATTTCTGACTTCCTTATTCCCTGGGTCTTGCTTAAGCACGAATTCCACACAATGAGGCTCTGAGGCTGCTTTGTGGTGTAAAATAACAATGGCTTGCTGTGAGAGAGGGGAGACGGAAGGTAGTATCCTTTGATTTTGTCCTCCCTTTTCACATAGGTAAAGGTAAAGGTTCCCCTTGACAATTTTTGTCCAGTCGTGTCCGACTCTAGGGGGCGGTGCTCCTCCCCGTTTCCAAGCCATAGAGCTAGCGTTTTGTCCGAAGACAATCTTCTGTGGTCACATGGCCAGTGCGACTTAGACACGGAACGCCGTTACTTTCCCACCGAGGTGGTCCCTATTTATCTACTTGCATTTGCATGCTTTCGAACTGCTAGGTTGGCGGGAGCTGGAACAAGCGATGGGCGCACACTCTGTCACGTGGATTCGATCTTACGACTGCTTGGTCTTCTGACCCTGCAGCACAGGCTTCTGCGGTTTAGCCCATAGCGCCACCATGTCCCTTTTCACATAGGCCTCCGCAACCAATTCGAATGCACATGGGTTCATTCAGTAAGACATAAACAAGACCTCACATACGCTCTGCTCCCAGAGCAAGCACCGGTGCTCTGCGCACAGCTTCCCTGGCTCTTTAACCAAAGGCCATCAATAATTTATTCCCCTCTTGCAATTCATGAAATATTGATATTTCCCCTGAACTCCCCACTACTGATAGGCCAATATCAAGGTGAAGGGATGAGGATGGGTGAACCTGAGAGTCCAAAGGAGTCTGCGGCCAGCTAACTCACCTAAGGCACAAAGCAAGCAGGAACCTGCTCTGATGCTTTGCTGCCAGACAATTTCACGTTGTCCCTCGTCCCCTGTCACTTTTTTGCCCACTTCATTTTTTCTTCTTCTTCTGGATGTGGAAAATGTCACTGAGTTTTATGAGCCATCAAGGCTAGCTGCCAAACGGTGAGAAGTCATGGCTCAGCTCTCCGAGAACCTTACTAAGATTGGGAAACGCCTGAGAAGTCATGAGGTTTTCAATGTTATTATTTAAAAGGCCGTCTCCTGCCTCAGCCCATGAAATTCAAAGCAGCTGACAACTTTTCCTCCCAGGGAGAATATAAGCAAGATGAGGGGAGAAATAGGTACGCTTCCTTGAGCATGAAAGACATGATATAAAATAATTAAAAACTGTATGTTGAGTCTCATTTTTGCAGAGGTAAGTCAGATAATTCACTTATTAGGCTAGATTTGATTATAAGCACCAGCCCGAGTGACCAGACCTTTGAAAAAGTTACTCTTTTGTACCATAGCTTTCAGTATATTCTGCTGGCTTTTCCAGGCTGTGATAGCATCTAGGAAAGCACCAAGTATCATTCCACTGTTTGCGCCCTACCAGAGAAAAACTGGACTGTTGAGGCAGTGACATTGGTGGAAACAGCTGTAGGAAGTGGGATGAGACGGAGTGTGGAAGAAGGAGGCATAATTTTCACTCCCATTCCCAAGTAAAACTAGAGTCTTCTTAATATGAGTTATTAGGTAACAAAATTAGGTATTACATCTCCCCCTTCTAAATCTTAAATCTGATGAAATCTGAGAATGGTGGTGAATAGGATGTTCATACTTGTTTCTGCAATGTGTTACGTGCATTCAAGTCACTTCTGAGGTGATCAAGTTATAGTTCACTACTGCCACCCCTCCCAGTAAATTTCCATAATCCAGCAGAGATTTGAGTTATACAGTCTGTCACTCTATATCCACTACGCCACACTGGCTTTCATCGTTTGTGCAGTGTCTCCAGTGAATCTGAGAAGCAAGGATTCACTCTGTTCACCTAAGTGTCTTTACAAAAAAAGTTCAAGAAGGCCAAACAGAGCATGCATCAAATATCTGTGCTTCAGAAAGAGATTCACACTGTGCAGTTGCTGTATCTCAAAAAGGATATTTTACCAGAGTTACAGACAATGTGGCTTTCCATTCCTAAGCTGCCTCTGTTCTCCCACCACTTCTTCAGCCTTTTTTGTTTCCAAAATAATCTATTAAGGAGGAAAGAAGGATTAATTCCAATATGTCCTTTGGTTGGTAGTGTTAGAAGCCCTCTCTCTTGCAACATCCCTACCTGTAACGAATATCTTCTTTTTGACATTCTCAAGAAGCTTTCCCATAATTGTTTCTTTATTGCAGTTTATGTCATGGAGGAAGCAGTCTTGAAATAGTTACGGTTAAATGATAAAACATGTGAACAAAGGCAAAAGGTGGCAATCAGATTATTGGGAGATGAATCAGATTATTGGGCAATCAGATTATTGGGATATGTCTAAGGAAAAGGGAAGCCCACAATAGCAAGTTTTGCATAAACAGAAAATCTCACAGGGCTAAAGATAACTAAATGCTTTGTAACTGGATAAGGATATAGACGGATACGAAGTATTTTTTTGTGTGTAAGGTTTACAGTTATGATTTTGTGGGCTCATCTGTCTTCCTTCCCAAGATAATTGACAAGTAATAGCAGACACATGAGTAAAATAAGAGAATAAAAACATACAATTTGATTGTTTATGCTTTTCTGCAAGTCCTTATGAACAGCTATGTACATGTCTCCTTGAGAACTAATTGCTGTCTCCTATATTATTTTAGGGGTGACCCAGACAAATGTGATATCTGGGGGAACACGCCTCTCCATCTGGCAGCAGCCAATGGCCATCTGAATTGTTTGTCCTTCCTGGTGTCTTTTGGGGCCAATATTTGGTGTCTGGATAATGACTACCATACACCACTGGACATGGCAGCCATGAAGGGCCACATGGAGTGTGTGCGTTACTTGGATTCCATAGCTGCCAAGCAGAGCAGCCTCAACCCCAAATTGGTGGGCAAGTTGAAGGATAAGGCCTTCAAAGATGCAGAAAAGCGCATTAAGGACTGTGTGAAGATGCAGAAGAAGCACCATGAAAGGATGGAGAAGAGGTACAAGAAGGAGATGTCTGACTACTCGGACACCATGAGCTTCTCCAGCTACTCCAGCAGCACTTTGAGCAGGAGGTTCCAAAACATGTCTATGATGACTTCCTTGCCATATTCTCAGGCCACCATTCATGGCACCGCCAAGGGCAAGACCAAGATTCAGAAAAAGCTGGAAAAGAAGAAGCAAGTGGATGGGACTTTCAAAATCTATGAGGATGGGAGGAAAAGTGTGAGGTCCCTGTCTGGCTTACAGCTGGGCAACGATGTTATGTTTGTGAAACAAGGCACGTATGCTAGTCCAAAAGAGTGGACCCGGCGCAACATTCGCGATATGTTTCTGACTGATGAAGACACCGTCTCCCGTGCCATAAGTGATCCAGGTTTGCACATGGACTCAGCCCATTCTGAAGTCAGCACTGATTCTGGTCATGATTCTTTATTCAATCGCCCTGGGCTTGGCACCATGGTTTTCCGTAGGAACTATGTCAGCGGTGGACTTTTTGGGATCGGTCAGGATGATCCCATGCTGGGGGAGGGTAACATGGATAGAATGGGTATTAAACTTCACAGCCACCTGCAGCGCTCGCCAAGTCTCAACGACAGCATCGGCAGTGCCAACAGCCTGCAGGAGAGGAATGTGGAGGAGCTGCCATGGGATGAGATGGAACTGGGCCTGGATGATGATATTGAACCTGAAACCAGCCCCTTGGAGACCTTCCTGGCATCCTTGCATATGTTTGAGTTCATCTCTATCCTTAAGAAGGAGAAGATCGATCTGGAAGCTCTTATGTTGTGTTCGGACAATGATCTGAAAAGCATCAACATTCCACTGGGGCCCAGGAAAAAGATCCTGGATGCCTGCCAGAGGAGGAAACAGACTTTGGAGAACCCCAATATCATAGAAGACAGTGACTTGTAAGCAACAGAGCCCTAGCTTCATACTCATGGATACACATGGGTCTTCAACACGTGATGAGCCTAACTTAGAAGGGCCCTTCTTATGTATACATCACGTTATGTATTTGAAGAATAAGCACTTGTACCTCAGTAGATCAAGATGTTAGAAGAGCCTCTGCGTTATGTATGACAGGAACTTGCCAGCTGAGCCGACAACACTTGATTGACAAAAAGGAATTTATACAAATGTTTCAGTAGTACTGCAAGCGGGGTGCATAACAGTGGAGATGCTCACTATCCTGAGGTAATGTTCTGGAACAATCTTGGATCTGGATTCTTATTATTACCTGGGTAAGGGTATTTTTGGTGTCGTCCTAATTTATATTCACCAACATGGGCCTTAGGGCATGTCTATACTGGCCCTTTTTCGGTAGACTGGTGCAGTCTAAATAGAGTCATTTGAGGACACGTGGAGGTATAACATGCCACTTAGTTTGATCCTCACATCCAAACAGCATATGGACCTCAGTCTACCCTATTTATTCCAGCTTCTTCCACTGTCAATTTCAGGTAGCGTGAAGTAGCTTAGTAAGTGAGCCACTTCTGGATACTGGCAAACTGAATGCTTCCCTTAAGTGAATTTATTAAGTTTTGTCTGTGGTGGACCATCACTTATGCTCTGCATAACTTAGATTAATTTTCTTTAAAAATCTTTGCCTTATGTGTAGTGATGATCAAGAAACTTCCCGCATCTGTGGTTTTGACTGGCACTTCACACAAGGCAAAGAAAAATAAATTTATTCTAGTTAAATTAATCGGTAGTGGTCTACCAGAGGGAAAAATAAATCACTTCCCCTACCCCACTCCCAAAGTATTCAATTTGCCGATATCCAGAAGTGGCTCATTTATTCAGCTGCTTCATGATGCCGGAAATTGACAGTGGAAGGAGTCTTGGCAGCTTTGATGGTTGCAAACCTCAATTTTGGTCTGTTCCCAGATGTGCCAGAAACAGTACAAACTACAGCGAAGCTACCCACACTAAAGCCCCTGACCAGGGCTCAAAAACGTTTGGTTATGGGCATCCTGAGGGTGGATTGGTTTGCTCTAGTGATTAGGTTGCCTGATTGCTGTTTAAAAAATTGAGCAAACCAAACCATCCCTGCAGCCCATCGAACAGAGGGTCAAATGCCGGTCTGATTGAGCCCTTTGTCATGCCCAGACAAAGAACAACAACAGACTTCAGAAGGCAGACCCTCTATTAGACTCCCCTGCCTTTCCCACCCCCCTCTTCTCTGTTCTTGCTCCCATTGTAGCCCTTTTCTTTCTTGATTCATTACACAAAGGGAGTCATAATAAAGCCACTGTCTGGGCTCTATTGCTTCAGTTTGCAAATGGAGGCTGAGAGGATTGACTTTCGTCTCTCACAGAAATATAGTGTCAGTCCAGGTGTATAAGAACTGAGGTGATCAGCAAGACGTGTTATAGTCAGACTTTCTGTCTGATGCACTAAGTTTCCAATTTGGTTTTATTTCTTTTGGTGGGGAAGAATATTCGATCCTACCTGTCTCCTTTTTATTTTTGAAACAACTGCCACGTGGACATTGTTTTTGTCTGGAGACAAGGACAGTGAGATGTGGGAGGCATTAAGAAGCCTCATTGGTGAGTAACTCTGAGAGAAATGGCAGGAGTGGCTGCTGACTGGACAGCTGTGCTTAAGGTACTAACATTGGCAAGCATTTTGCAGTGCGAGCACATCTTCACACAGCTGCACAGGGTTGACAGAACCTCCCTCTGTTACAGATATGCCCTTTTCCCTTTAGCTGTTGCTTAGAGCACTGGTTCTTAACCTTGGGTTATTCAGGAGTTTTGGACTGCAACTCCCAGAAGCCTTCACCATCAGCTGTCCTGACTGGGGTTTCTGGGAGTTGCAGTTCAAAAGCATCCGAGTAACAAAGGTTAAGAACCACTGAGGTACTGGTCCTTTTCTACTCCATTTACCCAACACTTCCCTGATTCTGTTGGCTGTTTTAAAACAGAAATGGGGGAACCTGTGGCCATCCAGATGCTGAAGGACTTTCATCCCCCCAACCCCTGGACAACCTTGCCAGGAGCGACAGAAATTGGAGCCAAATGGTGACTCAAGGGCCGCAGCTCCTTTACTTTAAAATAATCACCAGGTTACCAACATGGAGGACATTTCCATGTGGGCTTTTCAATGCGCTCCCATTCATCCACCCAAGCAGTTAGATCTGTGGCAAGACCACCACGGTGAGGGAGCTTTCAAAATGTTGAAATTATGTTTGCAAACCAAGTGCCACATCTTCATATCTCCCAGCCTGAAATGGTTATTTGTAAAGTTATTTGTGAAGGGTTAAATACCTATATATTAAAAGCAAGAGAGGCAAAGACCGTAATCTTATACGTAGAGAACTTTGACAGCTTTTGTCCTTTTTTGCTTTGGTTAGTGATTTCTCTGTCGCCCTTCTCTGTGCCTACTCAGCACCTGAATTCATTTTATGTTAACAATTTTTTTCCCATTGCAGATAGCCATTTTTAAGGAGCAAGAAACAACCAGTGCTAAGTTGCCAGAAAATATCTTCCAGAGATCTTTGCAGTAGAAAACCTCAACGCCACACAAAATAAGGGGGCTTCATTCTAGCCGTCTCTCTTCTGTTTTCTGCTTTCCCACCTGTACACATCTGCTGGATTGCAGCCTGGTGCTAAAGAGAACCCTAACCCTTCAGCCTAACTCTAAGAGAATTAGGGGGAGGGGAGATGAACGTTACATAAAACATCTAATTTAAGTAACTAATCTGAATTGTCTGTCTGGGAATATTAGATGCAAATTCAAGACAACATTGTAAAGATTATTTTACTTTTTAAGAGGTGCTGACCACCTGGGAAAATATGGAAACTACCCACCCTTTTATTGGGTGCAGTGTGGGCTACAATCCTCACTTGTGGTCCCTCCAGCTCACCCCAGTCCCCCTCAAAAAATGTTGCTCAGAAAGTCCAATTGTGCCTTCTAGGGAGAACAGGGAACCACTGTGCCATGTTTTGCCCAGCACCACCCATGTCCTTCTACTTCAAGCTTTAATTATTTTTAATGACACTAGAGAGCATAAGGTGGTTTTTCCAGTTTAAAAACATCCTGTTAAAGAAAAACATGTTGGGGATGGGGTGGGGGTGAGTAGGAGTTGGGGTGGCCCTCCAAAGCGCAATGGTGGATGTGTGTGCAGTCCCTATGGCATTTGCTCACTTCTGCATAAGATTTGTGGATGCTGACCAAGGGCTACATTCATGAAGACTAAATCCAAATCAAAGCTTTAGTTTAATTGATTCCATAGCTCCATTCTGGTTGGAGCTAACTGTTTTTATTAGGTCTCCTAATTTATTGCACTTTCATTTCATTCTGTTACTGTTGCATATGTAAATACATGAATTCATTTCCAATCTACTAAAAGTCCATATTCCTTTAGTACTCATTTTAAATATATTGAATCTCTATCCAGCTTGATTTCTCATGGAATGGACCTGAATCAGTCAAAACAGTTAATTCCATTATTGAAGTTCATCAGGAGTGTTGGACTTAAACTCAATCCCGTACAAGACTGAAAAATTGTGAGCACAACTTATAACAAAAACAAAACAAAACAACTGTATCTGGAAAGCCAATGTATATTGAACTACATATAGTTTTTCAGTAGGTGTAATGGGCGCTGACATACAGGTATCCACTGGTTCAGTCATGTAAATGATTATATTGATCTGACCTCTTATATCAAACAACGGCATGGCTTCATCAGTCCACACTTCTTATAACCTACTTCTAAGTTATTCATATTTATCACTATCCAAGCTGTTCTGAGTGTAGAATTAGACAGCTTGGTGACAGGCCCATGTCTTCAGTGCAGGTTGCCACCCAACATCTGTATGCCATGGCAGGAAAATGTCTGCAATTTTCAAATTGAGAAATGGATGTGTATGTATAGAGATGGGGATATTCATAAACGAATAGGAATATCCACCATCCCAGCTGGACCTAACGAGGGTCCGGCCCTTGGGACAGGCCTGTCCATTCATGGATCCCAGCGTTGTGAAGGTCCCGCTCTTCCTGCCAATGGCACCAAGAGCACTGCTGTCTCCCTGCTTGGCTGGCCACTCTAGGCAGGGGGCAGGAGGACGAGTCTCCCCACACAGCTGCTGAGTGGCCAGCCGAGCAGGGAGACAGTGGGGCTCCTGGCTGCATGGGCGAGAAGAGCCGGATCTTCACAGCGCTGGGATGCATGAATGGACGGGATGATACCAGGGGTCAGACCCTCATTAGGTCCAGCTGGGATGGCAATATTCGTATTTGTTTACAAATACAAATATCCCCATCTCTAGTATGTGCTGATTAGAGCCATGGTTCCAAAACTTGGGTCCCCAGACGTTCTTGGACTAAAACCCCCAGAAGCCTTCACCACTAGCTGTGCTGGCCAGGATTTCTGGGAATGCTAGTCCAAGAACATTTGGGGACCCAAGGTACGGAACCACTGGGTTAGAGTGTGGGACGGAGGCTTGGAAGATACAGGTTCAAGCCTCCGCTCGGTCATGAAACTCTTTCAGTGACTCCAGACCAATCAGTCTTCTTCCCACTGGACTACTTCACAGGGTCACTCTGTAGGGAGGAAGAAGCGAGCCACATAACTTTCCTGATCTCACTGGGGGAAAGGGTCACGTGAAGACAACGACTGTAATAAATATGCTGCCTTGCCCAATGGTCCCTCTCGTTGTTTTTCTCCTAATCAGGAGAAATTGTTTCTGATCTTGTTGCTCACCAAGGACAGAAGTGGCTAGATGGAAAAGATGCTGCAAGACAACACCTATGGCTACCAGGCAAAAGACACAGTGCAGCTGTTCTGTTCTTCCTCCTTTAGTGGACTGTCTGCGATAAGGGAAAGGTGGGAAATGGTGCCTAAAGAGAAGAGAGTTACATCCAAAAGACTATTGCTCCGAATGTGGCAAAATACAGTGCAACCAAGCTCTTTACTTATATTACCCATTAAAGTAACATCATGATCTTAGCAGCCGTCGTCCTGCTTTTATTTAGTGGGCTGTTTCTAGAGTAGGCGTTCTGCGATCACTCCTTGTCTTGCACCAAGCCACTTCTCCAATGCGTCCCCTATCTTATACACACAGATACTTGGCAAGAAGCCCAGCTGCAGGGAGTGAGACTTTCTGAGTAAAAAACATGTAGAATTGGGCTTCCGTTTATTAAAAGTACATGCATTTAAAATCTCTACCTTCTGCCGATGCTTGCTATGCATTTACTGTATGCATGTTTGTATGTATGTGTAAGAGGACATTGTTTGTTTGCTGCTTATGTATTAGAGCCCTTGCACTCCATTGCTCACCATTGTCCTGATTATAACATTTTAAAGGAAAATCCTCACTGTATCCTGTCTCTCTTGACTCTGCCTTTGATGTAGACTTATAACTTGGAAGCAGAAATTGCATTGGGGGGGCAGGCTAGAAGAAGGGCCTTATTGCACTAAAGCAGGATTTGTCTGTGGCCAAATTAATGTCCACTGACCAGATCTTGGGAAAATTCCATTCTTGGACCATAGCTCCCAGAATCTCCCAGCCTGCACTGGATATGTAGTCCAAGATTCTGCCACTAAGTTTTACATTACTCGGCTGCCAAGACAGAAGTCCACTGTCTTGCTTGCTCCTGCAGCTTGGACATTTTTTTCTGTGCTCCCAATACCAGGCTTCATCTGCTGTATTTAGATGGTAGCTCTGCTATAACGTTCAGTAAATGTGCTGAGATGCTTGCACTTGACTGAGCAAAGGCCAGCTCACTGGGCAGAGCAAGAGGCTCTCGTATCCCTACTGACCGTTTTTCTGGACAGCAGCAGGAGTGGGCAACGTGTGGCCTTATGAATGCTGCTAGACGGCAACATCCCTTAACGAACGTTTGGGGATGTCTTCCCACCTATACTCAACTGAGTCAGTTTAAGATGTAGGAGATCCACGTGGGAGTGCTTTTGACTCCTCCTGTGCCACCATTGCTAAGATAATGTGACACAACCAAGACTTTTTAAAATCTGCATTTGAGTAAGAATTGGATTTTTTACAGCATTCCTACTTATTTGGAGACCTTCCAGGTGAACAAAACCTTTTCTTCAGACTTTTTGGCTAACATGTGATCTAGACAATGGAGAGGCAGGGCAAGCACATTCCCTCCACCTGCGTTCAGCTCTCCTATAACAATAACACTAAACAGAGCAAGGGGGAGTTTGTTGAACAGCCACACTCCACAGAAAACAATAACAGCAGTAAGGAGTTTCCATGGGGAAGTGAGAGCCCAGTTTCAAATCCTTGCTCTGGGACTCCATTTCTCAGGTTAGCCTGCGGCAGGCTGAGTGTGTGCTCAGCAGCCAAGGAAGGAGATGGACTAGATGACCCCCAGGGTCTTCTCCCTCTGCCATTCAATGATCCAAATAACCTTTCAAGATGGGAGCTAGGCGAGGTGATGAATCTTGCCATTTATAGGTGCAGCCAAAGAGATCAGTTAATGCCTCTCCAAAATTCTGATGACTATCTCAAACCCAAATTTAGACAGGGTCCAGAGATTTAAAAGGATGCAGAGGCAGCTGCTGGGTCCTCCTCCTCCTCCTTGCTTGTCCTTTCCAGTGCTTAGCCAGCCATTTGACACAGAGTTCCTGTTTTAACCAAACTCCCATGACTTTCCAAAACTTTTTTTTAAATTACAAGATTCCTACAAAATTGCACATAATGATTCGTTCGTTTAGTCTTTTAGTCGTGTCCGACTCTTCGTGACCCCATGGATCAGAGCACCCCAGGCCCTCCTATCTTCCACTGCCTCCCAGAGTAGGGTCAGATTCATGTTGATTGCTTCGGTGACACTGTCCAACCATCTCATCCTCTGTTGTCCCCTTCACACCTCTTGCCTTCACACTTTCCCAACATTAAGGTCTTTTCCAGGAAGTCCTCTCTTCTCATGAGATGGCCAAAGTATTGGAGCCTCAGCTTCAGGATCTGTCCTTCCAGTGAGCACTCAGGGTTGATTTCCTTTAGAATTGATACGTTTGTTCTCCTTGCAGTCCAGGGGACTCTCAAGAGCCTCCTCAGCACCACAATTCAAAGGCATCAATTCTTTGGTGGTCTGCTTTCTTTATGGTCCAGCTCTCACTTCCATACATCACTACAGGAAAAACCATAGCTTTGACTATTCAGACTTTTGTTGGCAAGATGATATCTTTGCTTTTCAAGATGCTGTCAAGGCTTGTCATCGCTTTCCTCCCAAGAAGCAGGCGTCTTTTAATTTCGCACATAATGATGCCTGTCTGCATTTTGCACTGGCTTAACAGATGTAGCCTCGTGGATTTCCATTCAAATTACATGTGTTCAAGAAGCAACCAACACGCGACATGCAGAACAACTCCCACACAACGGCTGAATAAGACTGACTGTATTGATAGATTATTATAACTAGTCTGATGTCAGAGGGGAGTTGCAGAAGAGAAGCCTGAAATCCAGAAGATAAGACGGTTTTTGCAGAAATAATTTCATCCAGTATGGGGTAGGGGGAAAAGAAAGTCAACGCACTAAATTAAAGGCTAACAGATTTATTGCAGCATGGCTTTTATGGGCTGTAGCCTAGTTCATCTGCGCTGTTTGCTTTTCCTGACCCAATGCCAATATGCCTACTATCCCTTTAGAAACCATTCACCCCAAGGGAAGCTTGCTGTATTCTTTCTTCCTTGAAAAAAAAGAGGCAAACGCTCTTGTTGCTCCTTAAATAGTAACAGACTGGTTACAACATATGTTCCATGGATTGCACTCACAATGAAACATGTTAGATCAACGCAGCCTTTTCTGAAACACCCTTTGGTATTAAGAGACCCTCCTTTCCTCTCCATAGGAAAGGGACCGGAATAAATAATGCAACTGCTCCCTCTGGTGGGGAAAAAGGTCAGTAATATAAAAATACATCCTGTTCAATGAGTTTACTAATAATAAGTGTGTGCTGTCAAGTTAGTTCCGACTTATGGTGCCCCTTTTCAGTTTTTTTTTAAGGTAGAGACTATTGAGAAGTGGTTTCTTGGGTCCCCTTATTGGGAGAAAGGCAGCCTATGAAAACAAATACAAATGAAATAAAAACAAAATATCGTTCCCTTCTTCTGGGGGCGTTCTGGGATTATACAGAGTGCTCAAGACCACACAGGCTGGCTCTTCTCTTGGAGAACACGGTATTTGCATAATACATGAGTCATTAGCTTTGTTTAGGGTACAGTTATAAAGATAATTCCCCCACCCCCAAGATTCTAATCTAAAGCTGAAATTTCAATGCATTCTAACATTTTCTGCATGTCTGCTCTGACATATATATATATATGTCAGAGCAGACATGCAGAAAATGTTAGAATGCATTGAAATTTCAGCTTTAGATTAGAATCTTGGGGGTGGGGGAATTATCTTTATATATGTCGGAGCAGACATGCAGAAAATGTGAGAATATATATATAATGTGAGAATATATATAATAGCGTTCAGTGGGGCTCACTCTTGAGGTAAGTGTGAATGGGACTGAAGTCTTCACTATTTCGGCACTGTTGCCTGCTGTTTTACACAATCTGGTCATCACGACAGATACGGAATTTCTTTCACACTTAAGTGTTTACATTAGTGGTGGGGAACTTGCAGCCTTCTTGATGATGATGCACTTCCCATCAGCCATAGACAAAGATGAGGGATTATGGGAGCAACAGTCCAACAACCTGTGAAGAACTACAATTCCCTCCACTGTTTTAGCAGCTGCATAAACTATTCTACTGCATGCCTACCTGCACATTAACTTCCTTAGCTCTCCTGGTCAGTGGTTGTCAACCTTGAGTAAGGACGTGTTCTTGGACTGCAATTCTCAGAAACCCCAGCCAGTGCGGTTTGTGGTGAAGTCTTCTGGGAACTGCAGTCCAAGAACACCCCTGGGGGTGCCCAAGGTTGAGAATCACTGCCCTAGGCAGTCTTTCGTTGGAAAAGTCAAAGCTAGTTTTGGAGAGAGAGAGAGAGAGAGAGAAGCTTTTAAAAAAATCTTTAATATCCCTGTGGAATTTCATCAAGAGCCTTTTTGTTCCATTATATGCTTGGCATTTGTTCTTCCCCCTCCCTCCCTTCTAAGTTCACGCCACACCAAATGAGGTGATACCAAAACTTAGCAGTTACTTCCACCCAACTGGAGCCATCCGCAATTGAGGAAGCATTTTAGATCCTTAACTGACAGGTTAGGATAATAAGCGGCATAATAAGCTGGTGTGAGACAAAAGGAAACTGCACCCATTTTGCATAGCATTTGAGAAACTCTCTGGAGGTGTGTGTGTGTGTGTGTGTCTTCATTCATCATGAGTCAATTCCTGCTACTATGCGGGAAATGGACATGCCTGCTAAATTCAGCGCAGTCCTGGGAAAGGAGAATTTCTGCTGTTTGGTGCATAATCAGTGATGGTCCATTGATGCTTTTATATTTCCCCAAGATTTGGGGCACAGATCAACTATATATTTTAAGATTATATATGTGCAGATTTAGCCCACTAGGGGTGAGAAACACCTATTTTACAATCTACTTGCATAAGTGTTACATATTACTTCCTTAGCACTTCAGGAACGGAACATTTGTCCTGCCAGATGCTTTGGGTTACAATTCTTACGCTCCCCCATTATGGGTCCTGCTGGCTGGAACATTTAAGAGGCAAAGTCTAAAACATTAGTCCACCCAATTATTCTTGGAAAATCTTTACTTCCTTGCAATTGGATTGGGATTCAAGTCTCCAGGAAACCACAAAGCTCTTGATTATGGTCTTATTTTAAAAAGATATAGTGTTAAGCCCTTAGTTCCAAAATATTTGGGGAGACTCTTCTTCTCCCCTCTGTCCTTCAAAAGCAACTTGGCTTCCAAGTGGACAGCTCCCAGTGCTAGCAATCAGCCAGTGCTGATTTCTCCTACTTGCATTTTCTGGAGCAAGGGGAAAACAACATGAGGCAGTGGGGAAAGGAAGTAGGGTTACAAGTGGAAGACACCAACACATAGAATCCCTAGTTCTGTAAATTAGGCTGGGCAATTTTGCAATAAAAGCGTTGAGTGTTCCCTTCCTGGGACACAGTTTTTAAATAATGAACAATAAAACATTTAATCCAATGCCATTTGAAAAGAAAAGGATTTAATGAAAGTGAAGAGGTCTACCTGCTCTCTCTGTATATATATATACTTCTAGTTGTTTAGACCAGTGGTTCTGAAACTTGGGTCCCCAGATGTTCTTGGACTACAAATCCAAGAAATCCTGGTCAGCACAGGAAGTGTTGAAGGCTTCTGGAAACTCCAGTCCAAGAACATCTGGGGACCTCAGTTAGAGAACCACTGGTTTAGTCCGCAGACAGTGGAATCACAATATATGGAAGTAAAATCCTATTCGACCTGTCACAAGCCTAATCACTACTGCGGAATACAGAGAGCCTTCTCTGTTGCTGCTCCCAGACTTTGGAACTCCCTCCCACAGGAGGCCAGACAGGCCCCATCTGTGCTGCCCTTCTGCAAGCAAGCAAAGACCTTTCTCTTCAGGTAAGCTTTCCCTCAGTAACTAGTTACCTGTGTGTGATTTTTAGAGGGATTGTTATTGCATTGTTCCTGGCTTTAATATTGCCTTTTAATGATGTAAGATGCCTCTTTATACTCACTGTTCTTAGCTTTAAATATTTTTCTTTTAATGATGTTAACCGTTGTTGTCTATTCGTTGTTTTAAACTTTAAGTATTATCTTTCAGTGCTGTAAACCACCTGGGGTCCTCCTTTTTGGGGAGAAAGGCAGAGTAAAAATATTTAAAATAAATAAATAAGAAGTGTTTTCCGAAAAACAAACAGTTGGAATGCTACTGGCCAGACTGGTGTGGAATTCTGGGAGTCTAATCCGAAAAGGTAGTCCTTCCAACCTTTGGGGGCAATCCTGAGGAGCTATCGCCACCATAACTTCCTTGTAAATTTCCTGGAGGGGCCAGGCATGGCACAAAGCTCTCCCAGTTGTTGGCAAAATAACGGCCAGAACAGCTGAACCTGAGGTTTGAATTTGCTAAGCGGTTCTAATGTTTGGCATTTCTGTGGTCCCACCCGCGTGTTAAAAGAGGCTCTTTTGTTACGCTTGAAAGCAAATAGTTTCTATGGTCCAGGCAAGCAAGAGGTCATCCATGTGTACTTAATTGCATGCACAAAGTTTATGGCAAGAGCAAATTCGTTCTGGCCTGTGAAACCAGCATACAGGCCAGCACAGGCTGCACCTCTTCGAACCGTCAAGTATTCTGCCTCCAAGGCAGAAACTGCTTCATGCTGCTTGAGTGTCCTTTGACTGGCTCTCTTCCCAACAACCGGGGGGGGGGGGGGAGGGGCAGGATCTGTTTTCCATCATCCCAGAGTGCAGGTCATGTAGTAATCAGCTCAAGTTACAGAAAGCCAGATTTCAGGAAAAATGTCCTAGGACCAGATGCCAGAGCAGTACGACAATGGAACTACTGTAGTTACCTCAGGAGGTAGTGGGTGTTCCAATGCTGGAGAAGTCAAACAACCCTGTTTGAGATAAACTCTGATTTGGATTCCTGCACTGAGCAGGAGGCTGGATTGGTTGGCTTCATAGGTCCCTTCCAACTCCATTATTCTATAATTTCTATAGGGCACATATTAACTGTGATTCTTAAGGAGTGGACTTAATTTCATTGAAGGCTTTCAATGAAAGTCTTCAATTGAATTTCATCCAATACATATACCTAAGATTACAGTTATTGTGATTTACCATCCTCCTCATCTTTACTACCATTTCCATCGTACATGTGAGAAACTGAAGCTTATCCAAGATTACCACTGAGTCTTCTATTAAGGTGGGATGCGCATCCAAGCTCATCTCTCCATCTGCCATTCTACAGCACCTCTAAGGCTATGGAAATTAAAAGGGGGAGGAGGAGGGCATGGCATAAAAGCATAGGACACACAGCTGATTTCGCAACACATTCTTTCTCATGAAAACTACTTGACATTTAGACTGATAAAACAATATTCTATTTGATTTTGTTATCCTTCAGTTCACTCCAGAGGGCTGCTTCTGAAGCTATACACTATTGTAAAAAAGCATCCCATTTCTGTTTCCTGGTTCTAAAGACGGAACTCCAACCTCCTATTAGCATGTACATGTTTTGGATAGCATTACAAGGACTTTGCCACCTGAAGTGGAGCAGGAAATGTATAGTTTGTAAAGTCAGCGTGCGAACTGAGGCAGAAAATCCTTCAAGCACTTCAACCCTTTGCTTTCAGTAAATATATGTCACAAATAAATTAACACTGAAATATTCGCAAGATCAAAATCTGCTGCCCGAGACAGCTGCCCTCATTCTTTCTCACAAAATGTTCTTAAAATAGGTTTTCACTCTGAAATAAGCTGGGAAAAATTGAACTCAGCAGGAAAACTCATTTAAAAATGGACTAATTTTCCCAGTGTTCAAAATGCAGTCGAGAATTTTAGAATCATCTTGACAATAACACATGGTAGCTCCTGAAACACTTCATCATTTTAATTGCTATAGAATGTTTAATCACTTCACTTTGTGGGATTTCCTAAAGTATGAAGAGCTCTACACTCAGCAGCAAGATCAGGGAGAAATCAAGCATAGTCTATAGAAGACATTCTGTGTAATTTCAGATCCAGACAATTTAGACTTGTTCTATTAAGTGAGCTGACATTTTTTGTTCTCTCAGTAATGGGATTTGGGTTGAAATGAATGCTAATTGAAATTTGACATTGAAGTTAATTTTCTAGAGTTATCTCTCTTTACTGAAGCAATTCTAGAGGAAATTGGATTTCAGTGAATAAAAATTAATTCAGGTTTTAGCAAAGTTTGTGCTAATTAATATGACCATAATGCCTCATGAATTGCATTTGTATATTACAAATCCTTGGTGACCCAAAGTGACTGTGTAGAATATATTTAAAAAGCAGCTGTAATGTTTGTGATCCACTTCATGTTATCTGGAAGGAGAAGCTATAAAGAAAATGGAGGGAAGGTCTCCACTCCCACACAGGTCAATTTCAGTTCATCCTTGCTCAGGCAAGATGCCAAAAGAGATTGGAAGAAAGCCTGCAGAACCCCAAAGCCAAGTATAGGTTTCGGCTTCTATATGAGCAAGCAACAGAAATGAAATAAAAATTTGTCAACTGATTTTCTGCCCAGACTTACACTTATATAACTCTAAAGCACTTCTAAGTCCTATATGGCATTCCACAAGAACCTGTGAGGAGGGGAAGTTATTAGTCTTTATAGATGGGTGGCAACAGTTTGAAGAAAAAAGTCAACACATGGAGACTCTCCATGTGATTTGGAACTCCAGATTAAGAAGCTAATAGTTAATTGTTTCAAATAACACAGACATAGCCTTCTCATACATAGATACTGTATGGAAGAAAATGGGTTAAACTTGTGCCTCATGATCTCTAATAAGCACAGTGGTGTGTGTGTATGTGTTTGCAGTTTTATTCTCATTTTTGTAGGCTTGGTGCAATGAAAACAAAACATGTATGACCATAATAATTCATAGCCGGTGAGTATATAAATTTCAGCTGGTTTCATTAGCCACATGAACCTAAACGGGCCTTTACAAAGGAATTTGGTTCATTTGTTGAAATGCCATGCTATCCTTCCCTTAACAGATGTGCCCTACAGTTGTGCTGGAGGATAACTTTGACCATCTCTGCTGCTCACTGCTTCATGCAAGTCCTCTCAGCTTGGGTTCCCCTCTCTAAGAAAAAATGCAGGTCTTGATCACTGGGAGTCCTCAGTTACTCAAGGCGTTTCAGGATTCCTCCCAAATGGAGCCACTCCAGCCTGTACGCTGAACCTCCTGAAGTTTCAGCATAAAGTTTGCTTCCTTCCTCAAACATTGTGTAATACTGTGGTATGTTCATCAAGATTTTAAGTACAGTATTCTATGAATTAAGTGGCTTAACTACACAAGACATGAAGAGAGACTGAAGGGACATAAATTTGGCAAAGCTTAAGGACTACATACAAATTTAAGGTGATACAATAACTGTTTTCAAATGCCATGGCAACAGCCACAATGACTGTAAATCAGAATTGCACTCCCTTCTTACAAGAGGCAGTGGTTTTAACGTTCAGCTGCATGGTGAAGAGGTATCTGGGTAGGTTTATGGTGCAGAAATGGTCTCAGCTGCAGCTTGACTTTGGGCTGTCTATGCCTGAAGCTTAGATATGTGCTAAAATACACTCAAGCTAGCAGTTGTTTTGTTACATCATCAGCATACCCCCCAAGTTTAAAAAAAAGCTACAAGTTAAAAATAAATGTACTGTAGTATTATAATACCAACAAGGAGCACCCTGGTCCAGTTCCCTTCCTACCATGCTAATTTATAGCAGCACAGAGTTCCTACACAATAGGCATTGAAAATATGACTCCAGCTTACAATAATAATAAGTGGTGCAATGCTTTCTACCATGTTTGCATTTTACCATTTTATCTAAACTCCATAGACTTGGACTACTGAAACAGAAGGTGTAAAATCTTATCAATAACAGTTTTCAAAGAAATGGGGGAGAGAGAGTTTCTGCAGATATTTACTACATTTTTATCTTGCTTCCCCTTGCTCAGAGCTCAGTGTGATTAGTATATATTATCTCTCTTGAGCTCTTTTAAGAAAGGTAGCCTTCTTTTAGAAACGAAGCTTCATGGTTACGTGAACCTGGATCTTGCCAGTTCTACTGCTGACACTGTAATCACTGCAGCATACCGGCTCTACAGGGAGTACCCTAGTTTATTTATTTATTTATTTATTCAATTTATATGCCGCCCACACTACCCAGAGTTGTAGAATATATTTAGAAAAGGAACTTTACACCAGTAGTTTTTAAAATTATGTTTTACAATGCTGTTCCCCAGTAGTCTCCCAAAGTCTCCTGAATGGGAACATCAATACCAGCAGGAAGGCTCCAAAGACAACTTGCTCATTGTAACCATTCAGTTTTGCTCAGTCAGTTGCTGTACTCTTTATCCCCATTCAAGCCACTCGCAGAATGGTTGCTGCTCCCTGCTGAGTATTTATGGCAATGTCAGTGTTATTGGCTCATCTCTTATGGAAGTCTGATTACATGGAGCACCTTGCTCAGGAAGCTTGATTAGATGTTACCTGGCTTATTTCAGTCTCATCAACCTTTTGATTCTGTGGTCCTTGTGAAGAAGCAGACCTATTTATTTGGCATGCATCTAAGGACAAAGTGAAGGAAATCAGGACTGTGATTTCGCTGGCTCCCTAGTTTAATAACAACATTCACCTCCTGGTTACTAATGATTGGAAAGTGGCCAAACTTTTACAAAGCCAGCAATATCACAAACATAGTAGACTTGGGATCTACTGGACAGTAAGATAACATGTTCCAGGAATAATATCCCTTTGAAGTAATGTGAGCGAGAGGATGATGGAAAAAAATTCCTATAAGTGAAAAAACAAGGTGAGATACGGCTGAAGTCATTAAAATATTCTGGAGCAAGGATGCTCAATCTTTTCAAAGCAAGGGGGTGGGGAAGTCAGCCTATGTTGTGAGCAAAAAATAAAAGCTGTTAGAAGTTTGCAAATTAGTTTCATTCATTTTGAGAACAGTTTTTTGATTTAATAAGGTAGTCAGCCAACCAGCATTTTAAATCCCAAGTGACCTGCATGTCTGAATGCAAGAATGGAAGTGCAAGCTGATTTTCAAACTGAGAGAAGTATGAAACATATTTCACTACCTACAGCTTCCCTTCCAGTGATGTATATCTGTACTGCACAGTTAATGTACAGTACAGTAAGCTGAGATATTCATTTCAGTTGATGCTTCCAGAGTTGAACAAGCCCTGGAGAAGATGCCCTGGGAGTGAGGGAGGGAGAGAGGGAGGGACCTATTTTTTTGTCCTCCACGTGCTTCCTTGATGCTGAAGCCAGAATATACAGCAACCACTCTAAAAGGCAATGGGGGAAAAAAAGGACGTCCTGCTTGTTTTCCTCCCACTGCTGGTCAGGTTTCCCATCCCTTCCCTTCCTTTTTCTGGAGAATTTTTCTCCTCTGCTCTTTCACATCCTTTCAGTGAGGACTGGGGAGACTGCTAAGGGGTCAACTTCCAGACTGTTGTACTTGCCATCTCAGTTTCTCAGAGCATTTCTGAGGGCTCAAAATCTGAACCCTCAGGTATCCCCCCCCCAAAAGCTTGGGGGATTCTTGGAGCTGTAGTCCTCTCATTCTTCTCTTCTACTCCTCACCTCATTTGCAAGGGCTGCGAGGCAGGCATACTCTGCAGAATGAGGATAACAGGCCAGATTGTTGAGAATTTCACTCTGCAGCAGCATGACATTCTCTAAAAAGAAGGAAGGGGAAGGGGAAGGAAAGGAAGTGCCTTGTACTGCATTGCACTGCACCGGGCGAAGCTTAAGTGAATGCTGCTAAAGCAATGCTGTTGTTTGCTGGGCATAACCCTAGATCCCAGGGTTCAATTGTGGTGGCACCATTCTGTCATCTTTATTGGGATGAAAGATGGACATGCCCAGAAAAGAGCAGGAGGAAGGAAGAAGTCAAAGATAACCCACAGAGCGATCATTCATAAACAGCACAAGATCCCTGAGTGAACAACTCAGCTTAATTTTTCTCATTCCCAAACTGGAGAAACCTGTTTGGGGAGGACGATGGGAATGTCAGAATTGGCCTCGACTTAGCATGCCTCACCTTGCTCTGATACTGAGAGGGGCGGAGGAAGAACAACTCTTGGAAAGACTCCTTGGCAATCAGCATCTCATCACCCCGGCATCCAATCCTGCCCGCTCCCCCGTCCACCAGTGTCTCTACAAGCAGCAGCAGCAGAAGCACGGTGCAGGCAAGGGGCAACAATGAAAGCAGAGAGACTTAAGAAAGATTTTGCTAAGCATTATAAGAGATATACTGCGGTAAACATATGCTTATTAAATCACACCCAGATTATCCCTTCATTTCACAGTCACGTAAAACAGTTTAAACTCTACAGGACAAAGTCGGACGCCCGGGCATCAAAATATCTTTGGGGCATATCTCAGGCTCACTCTTCTCATCTTAAAAGCTACCAGTTATATTTTTTAAACATTTAAAAAATGTATTTAGCTATAGTCTTCTATACTCTGTATTTTTCTGTAACTTCACAAATTGATATGCATTTTTTTTGCTTATTATCCGCTGTCATGTCATTTCTAATTTATAACAACCCTAATATATACCTTTTCAAGGTATGTGAGATGTTTAAGGAGCAGTTTTACCTTTGCCACCCCTTAGTAAGTTTCCACCACCAAGCAGACATTTGAATCCAGGTCTCTTGGGTCCTAGTGTGTCATTCTATTTGCTACAACACACCAGCTCCACTATGGATATTAACTACCATTTTTGAATGGTTCACAATTGTTTGGGTGACTTGGTTTCTTTTTTATGATATCATTGGTCTACAAATGTGGGCTTATATCCAACTAGTGCAAGACCTTCACCTGTTCATCAGAAGGGCTCTTGCTGCAGGGAACAAATTAATAAATGTTCTACAATCAGCGAATGTGTTTGGTATTTCATCTCCTTCTATCTTTTATTCAAGGTTAAGTCCCTCAAGCACAAATGATTTCAGTGCAACTCCCTTTCGTTGTATGAGAGTCTCGCTTGGGAAGATGGACACTTTCTTTCTAAGACTGTGCTTTTCTTTCTTTTATAAACCTGAGAGAAAAATAAAATCCTCCAGGGAAACACCAGATACAGGCAAAAAATAAGTTAAAGTTTCAAGTTATTTGCAGATATTTACTATATATTACAGTGGCCCTTATGCTCAATTCCCTGGTTCAATTTATGAGAAATGAACTGATTCAACAGAATTAAAATAGGAAGAGTTTTCTGTGGTCTTTGTTTATTGAGTACCCACGCCCTTTCCCTCATAAGAACATAAGAAGAGCCCTGCTGGATCAGGCCAAGGGCCCATCTAGTCCAGCTTCCTGTGTCTCACAGTGGCCCCACCAGATGCCTCTGGGAGCACACAAGACAACTAGAGACTCCTCTCCTGAAACCCCTCCCCTGCATTTGGAGGTCCCTTCCTTTTAAGCCTGGAGATGATACATCCCCCATCATGGCTTGTAACCTGTGATGGACTTTTCCTCCAGGAATCTGTCCAATCCCCTTTGAAAGGCATCTAGGCCAGATGCTGTCACCACCTCCTGTGGCAAGGAGTTCCACAGACTAACAACATGCTGAGTCAAGAAATATTTTCTTTTCTCTCTTCTCACTTTCCCAACACTCAATTTGAGTGGAAGTCCCCATTGTTCTGGTATTGTGTGAGAGGGAAAAGAGCTTCCCTCTATCCACTTTACCTACCCCCTGCATAATTTCCCTCACTCCTGAACAGACTAGGCTTGTCTGCTTAGCCTGAGGCCCTGAGAGCCAAAACCAAAAGGGGCGCTTGGTCTCCACTGCTCATTTCTTCATCAGTTTCCATATCCAGATACTATTAGGATAGCTGGTGCGCTGCCAGAGGCTTGGGAAAATAATTCTTTGGAAGAACCCAGCTGCCAATCTCTGTAATTCTCACAATCCTTCAGCCACTGGCTATGTTGCCTGAGGGATTCTGGAAGTTGTAGTAAAAAAAAAAACCTTTTCTAAGCTTTGCACTATAAATCTGTGTTATAAACAACTAGGCCTGCCACTTCACCTATGCAAAAACTTTTGTGACTTTCTATTTTTACATGCCTTTTCTTTGTCTTCCCTGCAATGATTAGTGGAAATAGCTCCAAGTGTTACAAAAAGAGTGTGTTTTTGTATGCATGTTAGTTTGACAAGGCCAGCCCCAAACATTTTGCTACCTGAGGCAAAGATGCAGTTCCTCCCCATTCCATGCACAGAGTTTGACTGGAGTAAATCTTACTTCAGCACTGTCTAAAGGACAGCATTCTGTTGAACTTGAGGGCAGGACTTCAGCTTGAGAAATCAGTTGGCAAGGGGAGAGATGAGGTTGTGCTCAAGCTGTGTAACATTTTACTGCTCAAACATTTTACTGCTGCTGCCTGCCTCCTGTCAGCATGTGTTCCTCAGGCAGTCACATCGCTCTGCCTTGGAAGCTGAACGGAATTCCAGCTATTATCCCGCTTTGTCCCACTGTTCAAAGCAAATGTGAAATTCTATCCTCCTTCTCTATAAAGTTTGTCATACAAGTTAAATTGCTTTATGATTGATGTTGTAACAGCAGTTTTGTTGTGTTTTAACTTGTCATCTGACAAAACAAAGGGCTCTGTGCAGCTTTGAGAGTCAGAAGACAAAAAGGCACCTAATACCATGGGATTATATTCTTTAGCACAGTGGTCCCCAACCTTGGGCCTCCAGATGTTCTTGGACTACAACTCCCAGAAGCCTTCACCACCACTTTTTGCTAGCCAGGATTTCTGGGATTTGAAGTCCAAGAACATCTGGAGGCCCAAGGTTGGGGACCACTGCTTTAGCAGACATGAAAATGTAGCACTGAAGCAGATCACATTGGTCTTTATTGTACTATTTTATAGTCTAGCCCCTCCCCTCAGAACTAGTACTGTCACAGGCCAGCAGTGTGGAAAAACGTGGAGTGAAAGTCAATTAAAATTCTAATATACTGTACTTAGAATTTGGCTGCAATCTATTCATGCGAGAGGGTTTTGGACTGGGATGTTTATTTCAACATTTAGCGGCCAGCGTCTAATCCAACATCACTGGTTATCTGTGTGTACCCAGGCCCAATTTAAGGAGCTGATTTTAATCTCTTAAATCCTTAACTGGTTTGGAGTCAGGATGTCTGCAGTTCTACCTCCTCACACTCATCAATGTCCATGTTCCTTCGCTAGAGAAGGACAACATGTCTGCTTGAGAAACAGGGTTTTTAAAAATTATTATTATTCTTTGCACTATGGTTGCAGAATACATTCAGGACTCAGCCTGTCTTTACTTTTCATGCACAGTTAAAATCTGGCTGTTGAAACATTTGGAGGCTGATTTTTGTCTGGGGACTGTGCATTGTTTTTTATTTGATTCCCCCCTTTTTTAAAAAAAGAAAATCTGTTTTACTGTTCCGCCTCTATTTACAATTTGCCTTTTAAACTGCCTTGGGGGAAGACAAAATGGGGAATGAGCAGCTTTGAATAATTCTGTTTTCACCAATTTCCTCAATATAAGGAGTGAAAGAACCTGATGTATACCTCACAATAAAGACACCAAGAATGATAAGAAAACAAGACCATGTGACCTTGGCATAGACCATCAAGGCTACATGAACCCTTTTCCTGGCTTGGTTCAAGCCAAGAGAGGCAGAAAACACCAGAAGTCACATACAAAGTAAAGTCACTTCTTCGGAATTTCACCTGCAGTCATCTGACTCGTGTGTGGTTCAAGACAACACTGAAGGGGCGCTCGGGAACTCTGGCTGCCTATCCCAATCTGTTCACTGCATTTCCTGTGTGACTTTGGGCATAGGATTGGATTGGGCTCTGGCTCAGTTTCCTTACTTATAAATGAAGAATTTCGCACACACACACAGAAAGAGAGAGACTGACATTGACTTGGGGCATCTATCAGCAGTTTAGATGTTACACTCATGGAATTTATGTTGTTACGATAAGTCAGCTTCTGTGGTTTACCCAAGGTGACTTCATTGCAGCAAAGAAGTGCCCCAACTATAAAACTAAAATGCCAAGAGGAAGAACCAAGTCATAGCTGTTGATGCTATATTGCTTTGGATTCACAATGCTGGAAAGCCTAATCATCTTTGTTCTACATTGATTTGACTCTTAGCACCACCTTTATTTATTCCTAGTCAGTGATGGAATACAGTTATGCCACTTTGTTTCCTTGCAGAGCTATCCAAGCCAATGCTTGGCATTTTGCAAAATGGTACAGTATAAAGTTGGTGTTTAGTGTATAGTGTTGATCATTTTGAGAACATGCAAGCTTAGCACAGGTAGATCCAGTTAGATCAGGGAAAGGAGTTATATGTGCCATTTAAGAATTGTTAAAGTGGTCAGCAGATACTACTGCGTCCATGATTTCAGTGGATATATTTTTTCATAGTTTATTCATTTGCTTGTTCGTTCATTCCTGCCTGCCTTCAGTTAAGACTAAGATGAAGCTGATTAATTTTGGCCTCTATACGAATACCTAATTCCGAAGTTATTTAGTGCAAGATGTGGAATTTATGCAATATACAAATTTGGAACACAACATGTGTTGTACATGTTTTTTTTCTTATTTTGTAAAATAACATTATTTCATAAACATGGGATCAATTTTGCTGCTATCTTACCATCACTGACTAAAAGCCACCATCCAGAATGACGATATTGTGAAACGCATCAACTTAGGCATCTCTAAACACCTTGTGGCTGCCCATCATTTGAAAAAAAGAAGAAGGAGGTGCTCTCGGCATTGGAGCATTAGTCTGGAACCTGGTTGATGGGATCTCCAGTTCATAGTATAAGTATCTGTGTAACTTTTGGACTTGAAGGAGGGGGGAACCCCAATATTTGATAATCCGATATAACTGCAAAGATTTCAAAACCTTGCTTTATCCACATTTTTGTGACGTCTACTGCATGTCTGAGACAGGGAGAAGGGATTATGACAACACGAGCCACATTGGCACCTCTGATACCTCTGACAGGTATGCATGGTATGACCACTGCAGGAACTGAACTGACAAACACTGCTAGGCCCAACCCAGAATGCTGGTAGCCAACTCCCTTTTTCAAAGACAGATACTACAGGAAACCAATGGGCAAAACCTGAATGGATTGTCAGGTCCATAATACATAATAGGACTCTGGGGACCAGTTTAAGTCAGGGTAGGTAATACTGGACAAGAAAGGTGGGGAGGGAGTGCCAGAGCTTGGAACAGTTGCTTAACTGAACCCACCAGCCACCTTAGTTAGAGGACTCCGAGAACACTAGTCCAGACACAACTCAAATATGGGGGAGAAATACAGTATCAGGAGAGGGTTCCGGCACTCTACCTCCCTTGTCCTCCCTGAGCTGATGAGAGGCTAGAGGGAAACTATGCAGTACCGTCCTGCACATTTCTATTTATAGATAAATCTCGATGAATTCAGTGGCACTTACTCTTAGGTAAATGCATGCAGGGTTGCAGCTTCAAGCTCCTGAGATTGCCAAAGGAGTTGTGAGCAGACAACATGACAACTAATGAATGCAGAAACCAGCCAGCAAACCAAACAATATTGTAGATGATGGGGTGGAGAGGTGCTAGCTTTGCCCCCAGGAGCCCTTCCAAAAAAGCCACACAAACCCCCAATTGATTCTTAGCATCCCAGGTAGTGTTGCTACATGTGCTCACCAGAGTCATTTTCAGTGTCATCTCCCTCTGACTCAGCTCTCACTGATATCGAGCAACAGAGAGTGCTGACGAGTTGATTGCACACAGTATAATTGGAGGTACCAGCAGCACGCCACGGGCTCTGTTAGAGCTCTTTCGGTAAGGTAGAAATACTTGCATTACACCCAGCCACTCCCTTCCTCTTTCATGTTTGGGCCTCGCTTCATGTAGCAATAGGGGCTTGGGAGCTCATACACAGACTCTTCAAAACCAAACAACAGAACTCCTCAACTCACAATTGACTTCAGTCCCCACTTACAAATGAGTTGGATAAGGGAATCTGTTACGGTTAGAGCAGCTGCTAAATGAAATAAATTTACGGCTTAATATGATTCACGAGAGCTGACCTTTAGTATTCATGAACTCAGTCCTTGAGCGCCATGCTCTGACCTGAGAGGTAATACTTAAAAAGTGAGTGCTCCTGAGCATATGCAGGGCGCATCTTAGTTACGTCTCCATTTAATAAGGGCCTCCCCCTCCCATGTATATATATTTATCTATTTACAGAGAAAGACACACACACAAACACACACACACACACGTATATGCTGCAAATGTGCCTTCTGTTTAAGCAATATTGATCTGCTTCTGAGAAATGTAACTGAAAAATACAGCAAGTGGAAACATCTACTCAGGCTGAACGGTGTGAGATCCGGGACTGACAAAAAGGAAATACTCTTCACACAGTGTTTAATTAAATGGAGTTCATTACCACAAGACATAGTGAGAGCCACCAGATTTCAAAGGGGATTGGACGAATTTCTGGAAGTTGGGGCCATCAAGGGCTTCTAGTCAGTCTGACTGTACAGTAATTAACCTAACAGTATGCTTCTGTTATAGGGAAGACATGTGAGATGGCTCTATTGCAAAAAGAAAGGAAATAGTAATAGGAACACAGACAAATGACTTCAAAAGAGACATTCTCCATACCTTCAGACAACCACTTGGATTTTCTATATTTTTCCCATACTTGGTTATTTAACATAAACCTGTATATTATATAATGGGAGGGACGTGGTGGCGCTGCGGGCTAAACTGCAGAAGCCTGTGCTGCAGGGTCAGAAGACCAAGCAGTCGTAAGATCAAATCCACGCGACGGAGTGAGCTCCCGTTGCTTTGTCCCAGCTCCCGCCAACCTAGCAGTTCGAAAGCATGTAAAAATGTGAGTAGATAAATAGGGACCACCTCGGTGGGAAGGTAACAGCGTTCCGTGTCTAAGTTGCACTGGCCATGTGACCACGGAAGATTGTCTTTGGACAAAACGCTGGCTCTATGGCTTGGAAACGGGGATGAGCACCGCCCCCTAGAGTCGAACACGACTGGACAAGAAAATGTCAAGGGGAACCTTTACCTTTTATATATATAATATATTTGATTTTAATCCACCCTGGGTTCAGCCCTTCTTTTCAGACTTTGAGACCACACCTGCATGCTGGCATGGCAATGTGGCACCACAAGTAAATTAAGAATCCAGCCACACATTTTTAGCCCTCATGTTCAACACCCCTTCACCCCACTTCGTGGATGACAAATCAACAATGCTGTTTCCCCTTGGGAAAAGGGATATTTGGCAATTTGCCTCATCTTTAACTGCAAAGTAAAACCACCTATTGTTTTTCTATGGGGCATACATGTAATATTCATATTCTTAATATTCTTGATGCACAGTGGCAGAACCATCCATCATATGGGAAAGCAAAGAGGGTGCACTTGGAAGAGATGATAACTCACTGGCCACTGGAACTCCAATAAGGATCCAGTAAGGAATAAGGAAAGAACAGAGAAAAGGTGGGAAAGGGAGAAAAGTAGGGGAACATCTATTACTATACAGTATATATTGTCATATCACGTGTCAATATGACTCTGGGGATGACATGCCCACTTATGCAGAGAAACAAACTGAATCAAAACACCACTAGGTAAAGGTAAAGGTTCCCCTTGACAATTTTTTTTGTCTAGTCGTGTCCGACTCTAGGGGGCGGCGCTCATCCCGCTCTTCAAGCCATAGAGCCAGCGTTTGTCCGAAGACAATCTTTCCGTGGTCACATGGCCAGTGTGATTTAGACACGGAATGCTGTTTACCTTCCCACCGAGATGGTACCTATTTATCTACTTGCATTTGCATGCTTTCGAACCGCTAGGTTGGCGGGACCTGGGACAAGCAACGGGCGCTTACTCCGTGGCGTGGATTCGATCTTACGACTGCTTGGTCTTCTGACCCTGCAGCACAGGCTTCTGCAGTTTAGCCCACAGCCCCAAAATGTTGAGAAGTGCCTTTCTGTGTGTGTGTGTGATTTGAGAAAAGTCCAGGGACCATGGGAAAAAAGCCATACAAGTTGTGCATTGTTGCCCAAAAATGAAATACACCTTAATCTGAAAGCACCCAGTTTATTAACAGTATTGCACAACACCAGTTCAACAGCCATCTGGTTTCTCCCATGGGAACTGGGTCTCTGGGCAAAATAGAGCTCACAAGGAAATTTAAGGGACAATCCGGGCTGTGAGACAGTCTTATTTGAAGGGTGCTGCTCCAAGGGTTTTTCGAAGTTTACTTTATCTGTAATCCTCAAGCCATTTACTTAGAGCTCAAGAATTGCATCACTAGCTAATATCTGAATGCATCAAAAATACTTCAAATGCCTCTATGTTTTTCTTCCCTTGGAAGTAAATTTGGTCACTTCACTTTCCTCCTTCAAACATCTATGTATTACTGACATCCTGGTAATATACATACATACGCAGTCCATAGTTACATATATCCTATGTAACTTTCCTGCCTCTTGGCTATCTGCTTTGTAAGACCAACTAGGAAAGGAAGGAGAAGTTTTGAAGAGAACTATACGGGCTGCAGTCCAGGAGGTGACGAAATACCCTGAATTTCCATGAGCAGACACAAACACACAAAGTAAACCTGAGAAGTCAATTTGCTGGACAGTAGACGTAAAAGTGTCAGCTCACAGAATTCCCCAGGAAGATACCGGAGCTCTTTGCATTGCGATCCAAAAACACACACCTGCACACCTCTAAAATCAGACCCCATCTGCTCATGTGTTTCCCTGCTTGTAACAGAAGAACAAAACAAATGAGTGTGTAAACCAGGGCTGTACAGATGGCTTATTCTGTTTCTGCCATGGTTGCTGTTATATGGCTTCACGTTGGAAGCAACTTATAGCAACCCTAAAAGTCCTTCAAGGTAAATGAGATACTTTAGACTTTAGCAGTGGTTTTTACCAGTTCTAAACCCCCTAGTGAGTTTCCATGGCCAAGTGGAGATTCAAACCCAGGCCTCTGAGTCCACTACTCTATCCACTACACCACACTGGGCATCCTATTCTAGTTCTAGTTACAGTCAATTACTCATGTGTTCTCTTCTGTTCCATCTCGTATCCGCTTGAATGTCTGATTATTTTTTTTAAGGAGGAACATTTATATACAAATACTTACAGAAACATGTATTTTGAATGTATTTTCTCACTAACTATGCATGTGTGATCTTTTATCTAGACTGACATTTCCAAAAAAATTTCTGCTCCAAATGCACATAACTGTATTTGACTAATTTGTTTTAAGCCAAGAACTGCTTTATATTGCATTGCAAAATTCAGAGAAGTGTGAAATCCAAAGCTTAACTATGGGTCAACCCATACAACCTTAGTCTGACAGCTGTGGAGCAGGTCAGTCCATATCAGCCCTGACAAACAGCAACCTCTTCCAGCATCCCTATGTACACCAAAGGCAACACGCCACACAACACCTTGGTGCCTGTACCGCCTCAGACACATGTCTGCCTGGCGGATTCATTTCATCCTTCCTGAGAGGAAACCAAGGAGCTATCCCACAAGCGTTAGCCTGGATTCACCCCGCTGCTCTGTCATTTTTCTCAGATCATGTCGCCGCCTGTGCAAAGCGAAGCAAGCCTACCCATTTGTGGCAGGCTGAAACCTGATTTGTCCGTGTGATAGATCACCTGGCTTCCTCTCTGGCTGCACGGTCAACATGATCATTGCACCGTGATCTCATGCAGCCAGGCCAGGGCCAAGTTTTAGTTTCATGAATCATCCCTGTAGTTCGAACACGAGCAAGGCAAAAAAAAAAATCACAGACGGGAATTACTGGAAAGGACACCTGCAACCCCATCCATCAAGCAGACCAAGCACCTGTAGTTTCAAACATTGTGCCTTCTGTTTTATTAAAGCCCACATAACCAATCTGCCTTTGCCAGGATGTGAAAGCAGGACAAGCTCCTTAAAACACAAGCCTCCAAGAAACCATTTCACTGAGGCGCACTCCCTTCAAGCCTGTGTGCACACATTCCCAGTTCTGAATATTCCACACTCCTTCTCAAAGAGGCAGAGAAAAAGCAGCATCCCATTTCACTGACCTTGCTCCATCCCTTGTTCCTCTAGTCACCAGACAGAAGTGTCTCGCAGGGAGCTCTATTGCATACGGCTGGTGCTCCCAGGTAGGCAGTGGGGTAAGAAGGCAGCAGGAGAGGTGTTTGTCTTCATTCCAGGCCGACTAGAAAATCCAGGAAACTGCTTGGTGATGAAGTAGCAGGTAGGCACCGACACTCAGCACATAATGACTCCGGCAGGTCCTTCTATAAAGGGCTCTTGGTCCATCATGCTCTTCCTGCCTCCTTTTTAGCCACAAGCCCCGCCTTCTTCCAAGAGGCCTGGGAGGCTTTTGACTCCTCAGGCTCTGCCAGCTGATAGATCAGGTTGATGACTGTTGGGCAAGATATGCTGTAAACTCTTTGATCGTCATCCTTCTCTGGAAATGGCAGTAAAACTTACCTCTTGTTTTGGAAAAAGGGGCCATTGTAAAACAAGCTAGCGTGCTTATCACTTTCCTTTTCTTTTTCTTTTTTTGCACAGGAACCAGATCAGGACCTTGCCTACATATTAAACAAGTGAAGTGGGATTTCACTTCTACTGGCATTATGATTATAAATAAAAATATAAATGTAGCCTTTTGGAAAAAAGAGAGACTGTAGCAGTGGTTAGTGAGCACTTTGAGTTCACTGGTGGAAATGCAGAATAGTTATCATTTCTTTATTTCCCACTTTTCTTCCAGTGACTATACGGTAAATATCGTAACTAATAAATAACAATGGAGAGCTCAGTGGTTTAGGTCTCTGGCTGTGGAGCCAGAGGTTTGGAGTTCAATTCCTTGCCGTGCCTCCTTGTGAGTAGGACCAGTCTTGCGTGGCCTTGGGGGCAAGCGGCACAGTCCCAGGACGCCCCCCCCCCAAAAAAAGGGAAGGGGAAACTGTTCTGAGTATTCTCTGCCTAGAAAATCCTGAAAAGGGTCCTCTTAAGTCCGACTTGATTTGATGACACGTGATTGTTATTAGTAATAAATAAAAAACAGTGAAACGATCAAGAGTTTATTCCTGGAAAAAAATTCAGATGTATTATAGACAATAATACGAAGACATATTTGTTCAGCTGAACACATTACTATACCTTGCACTCTTATTAATCTGAAATGGGTGTTTTTACACATAAGTAATTAAACACCAGGTTAATGTCTTGGATTTTTGTGTTACGAATTTTCTTGTATACCAATTCGAATGTTGTCTCTGTAGGAAAATGCCGCAAAAATCTATTAAATAAAATTATAATAATGATTACTGAATATCTTCAAAATCCAAAATAATTCAAGCTATACTGAGTTTTTCATCAGGGGAAAAATAACCAGGTAAATAACAATACTGAAGAAGCACACATGCTGCAGATGTCACATAAATGACAGTATTTTAAAGAAGTGAGGCCGATTTGCGGCTTATACGTAACGTAGACTGTTGATCGGGAGCCTGAACACCAGGCCGGTGGTTTCGCAATGTTGTTGTATCAGTCTGAAGCAAAATCTGTACATGAATCTGAATATCACCTACTGATAATATCAAGGGTTTCTCTGGTACTGTATGCATTTCGGGTAAGGCGGAGCCACAGCCCTCAAAACCAGCTCTTCTTATTTTTTTTTTCCTACCAGGCATGCATTTTCTTTTAGCAGCAAGTGAAAAACGACACGCCTAAACGATTCTTTGCTAAAATCCGAACCGCAGGCCTGCCTGGCCTCGTCCTCTGTTCTGCTTGCCCTGTAAGGCTCCGGGGAGCCAGAGACACACACGGCCGCGCTTCTCTCAAACCTCATGGTCGCGTTTGGTGGCCGGCTTCTTGGGCGCCCTTAATCCTTGTTGCGGCTTTCCGCCACTAGAGGTCAGTGTTTGAGCAGGCCCTTGGGCTCCAGGACCGCGCGCTTCAAGATAGCAAGGTTGCAGCGCGGATTTTATGTAGTTATAAATAACGAGGGTGTTTATTTCTTTCTTTTTTAAACTTTTTCAAACTAGTATCCCTCAACCAGTGTGGCACATGAGTGTGTGCAGTGGCTGGGGGCAGTTGCACCTCGGGAGTGCGCTCGGTGGATAGATTCTCAAAGGGATTTTTCTAAGCTGTGCTCCCCCGCCCCCCCCCCCAGAGATAGGGTCTCCAATCTGAGATTTCTGTCAAACGTCATCATCTTGCATACTCTTTGCAAAGTGGAAATGGCAGCACTGCTGGGCCTCAGGGCCTTGGAGAAGGCCCTGAGGTACCACTCTCTGTAGGCAACCTTTTGGTGTGGCCAACACACCCTTTCCCCGAACCACCCCTCACCCACCTGGCTTCACTTTCCTCCTTTTAAAAGCCTATGTAAATGGATCGGGTCCGTGAGGTAGGGGAGGAGGCAGTGCCAGGGCAATATATTTTGCTGCCTGAGGTGAGGAGGATAGTGCTCCCTCTCCTTTTCCTCCTATAGAACTTGGCATGAGAGTTAACTCTTTCTTCAGGGCTGGCAAGGGGACCACGACTCCTGAGGCCGCACACCGGCTTAGAGAGGATGGGTGGCCTTGACAGCACTGGCCAACACAGGAGAAGGACCTGGGGAGCCACTGGAACACATGCTTTTTTGGACTAAGACACAGACAGCTGGGGAGAGCTGAACCCCCATGTACCCCCCCATAACATATACCCTACATTGTAGGGTTTCTTGTTTTAGTTTTTGCAGGAGAAGAAGGCAAATTTAAACGGGGCAGTGACTAGAGGAGCAGAAAGTTTAAGCCTCTGCCTGTACACAGTGATCCCAAATCATAGTTTTGGCACATTTTATCTATCTATCTATCTATCTATCTATCTATCTATCTATCTATCTATCTATCTATCTATCTATCTATCTATCTATCTATCTATCTATCTATCTATCTATCTATCTATCTATCTATCTATCTTATTAGATTTCTAATCTGTCCATCTAGACCAAAGGTCTACTCAATTCACAGACTGAAGGAAGGAAATTAAGCTACACACCACTTATTTAATACAGCAGATAGCTTAACACTCTGACACTTAAGCCCTTACCTGCAATTTGAAGTGGGGCTGACCTCTGGTTGACCTTAAGCAACTTGACAGCCAGCATTCCATTTGGTTATTGGCCATACCTTTTCACATAATAGTCAAAAAGGCTGCTGCTACTCTCCTAAATTTGTTTCTTAGAAAATAACAGTTTTCCAGAGCAGTAGCTGCATTGGAGTTTACCTGCACAGCTGGAAACATGTGAATGGATCCACCATGAAGTCACACCTAGGATGCTGGATTTCCCTAGGTTAATTCACTTCAGCCAGCCACACAGAAGTCAGCAGGGGGAGATGAGGAAATCACCTTTGTATACAGCTTGTTAATATTTGAAGAAGGAAATAGAGAGAAGGAGAAAAAGCAAGGAATGGGCAGACAGACTGGAGGAAGTTTTTCACTTCAGCCTTGTTTCCAGTTTCTTAAGGTGGCTCTGCTATGCTCTGGCTGTCCAGATTTGCAGTAGCTACATTTAGAGCATAGCTACCTTAAAACTTCCTCCCCTGTTTTTAGTTTGGTCACCCAGGTGCCCCAGTGCTACATTAGCAAGCCTTTGAAAGAAGGAAGGAAGGAAGAGCAAGGAAAGGCAAGGTGGACTGAGGCACTACATGTGGGGAGGAGGGGATTTAAATAGCAGCCAATTTCTACATTGCTCTGCCTTTCTTGCTGCTGCTGGAGCCAGCCAGAAAGGTTTCAAATAAAATGGTTTCAAACCTGTCTACATTGGCTCAAGGGATCACATCTACTGAACATTTGATGAAAAAGAAAAAAAATTAGAAGCCCTAGTGGCAGTGGAGAAAAACACTGATTTGTGATGGAAATGCCAGGCTGATTTGCATTTACTCTTAAGTGATGTAATCAGTGGAAAATAATGTGAATCAGACTGTCCCAATCTTGGAGCATTTCTTGCATTATTTGTAATAGCATCCTTGGTCTGTTGCAGGAAAAAAAGTAAAGAGCCTTTTGGTACTTTAAAAAGTAGCAAGTGTATTATATCAGTAACGGTAAGTCATGTAAGTGTTAGAAGACGCCGCTTTGTTTTTCCCAGAGATTAAATTCTATTTAACATAGGTAGGATTGTGAATTAATTTGCCAAGACTAGCACTGCAGGCCTGATAAAACAGCTGAAAGTTTTCAAGTCAATCAGTGCTATCAGCAAACAGGAGCTAAGAAAAAGTCAGAGGGCAACTACATTACCAGGATTTTGTTGCGCTGTCAGTACAGTCATATACAATCCGCTTTGCAACGACTACACAATGGAAAGCATCACATTAAGCAGGCCAACTATTTTCTGTGCCAATCCATACCTTTTTGGTTCTGTGTCAGAGCTAATCCTTTTTTGGAGCTGAGCTGGAGTGGTGGGGTCTGGATCAGATGTGCACAAAAGGATCACTTCAAAATGAGATCACACCCAGCGAAGTGACCCTTTCTGGTGTAATCTTGTTTACCTGTTTAGTCACATGGTCCCTTTTAGGCAAGGCTGTTTGATCACTGAAGTAAACTTACTGGGCTTGATGAATGATGTGAAGGGTACATATAAAGTTTCAGAGTAATTCAGAAGAAGCCAAATACGTATAACTACTGTCTTTACTTGTTCTAAGTTTCCATGCAGAACACTGTGACCTGGAACATGAAATTTCTTTAAAAATAAAAAAGGCAACATAGCTGTGAAATCTGTACTCCTTTTAAAGTTAGCATATTTTGAGGACATTGGAGCAAGTCTCAAATACAGATCCTAAATGTTGTATTTTATTTCATATCAACGTTCAAGCTTGTTCTACTTCAAGATGTCTTCTGTTTGAAGGCTTATTCAGTTTAAAGATGAAGCATTGTGAAAAGGGAGTCCAGGACCCTTGAAGATGGAGCAGGCGTGTAGCTCATCTGGTCAGAGTCTTCCTTGGTGTGATATGATATATCATGTTTCTATTTAAGTTATAGAAATTTCCAAATTTGCACCTATAAATTTGAATTAATATATTCTATGCAGGTTTGTGTCTTCCTTTCTCCTCCTATTTTGCTGATCTGTTTTCACGTCTTTGGAAACATGTAAGTGGCTGCTGTAGATGAGGCAGTGTCCTAAATGAGTAGGGTTGACTGTACCAATAAGTGGATGAGTGAGGGCTTGTCTACACAGGCTCAATTGGAGATGGCTGGATTGCGCTAAGGATTGCTTAAGGTTGCATAGAAATCTTGCATGCCATTTGGTGCAGTCCTTGCATCCACACACCATATGCACCTCAAAGGATCCTATCTGGCCCTACTCCCTTAAGAAAAGAAAGAAAAGAAAGGGGAGGAACACAAAACCCTTCCTTGCCCTTTCCTATCTCCTCCTCCTTCTGGAAGGAAGGTTTTCATTATTTTTATCTCCCTTCCCCCCCCCCCCAGTACTATCCTAGAAGTCTTTTAAAAACTATTTTGTTTCCTCCTTCTGCCCCTCCATGGATCAGAAGACATTTCTAATTTCCCAATATCATTAAGTGGCTAAGCTTTACAATATTGGGAAATTGAACCCAAATGGGAAATTGAAAGCAGCAGGCTCTGCTTTGGTTTGATCCTAGTGATCACACATGGTGGAAATGAACAAAAATTGAGAGGTCCTACCCACACGGAAGAAAAAGAATGGTCTCTGGCAGGAAGCTCATGTAGTCACTGCCTGAATACTTGTAACTGAAAAATTATCTCAGCGGGAATTGGGCTGACCTACAACCTCTATTTTTTTAAAAAAAAAATTTTTAAATTTGCCAGAAGTATTTTACACAGTGGTACTTTTATTTTTTATTTTTTTAAAAAAAACCAATCCACACCACAATCTACTATACTTCTTCACAGTTCTATCATCACTTCATTGTGCTGTACATCTAAATCTTGCCCTGGCTTCTGGTAATTTTAAAAAAATTACAGCACTCATTGGGATGGGAAACAAGTATTCTTGGGAATCAGCTGTGAAAGCAGTTAAATTTAAAGAGATCCTACCTAAGGATGCAACAGCAGTAGCAGCAAGAGCAATAGAGGGTGTGGGTACGCTGCTGAAAGTGTTGTGGGAGCTCAAAAACATTGATTTGTCGGGTGTGAGAGTTAGAAAACGACCAGAGGAATGAGGAAAGTTGCCTAAACAGAGTGAAGGGGATTTTTCTCTAGTATACATGAGAAGAGTTGTGCAAATAGAGAAAGTGGCATGCAGGAAAAAAGAGGAGATGATTGGCTAAGTGACAAATCAGGAGCTGGAATTACTTCCTCAGTCAGCTTCATGTCCTGGACACGCCATCCATACAGGATATTTATTTATTTATTTATTTTCTTTCTATCCCGCCTATCTGGTCTTATTAGACCAGGATAAGACAGTATCCAGATTTATTAAAATATCTTAAAGTGTGACTACCATTGTCTATGCATATTTATTCTTTTCCTCCCCTCCTCAAATAATAACTCCTGGCAGGGAGCCAGAAAGGTGCCAGTAGGAACACCCTGGGGACAAGCTGATTTGCACTGGCACTGACATTGTTCACCAGCAAAAGGAGTGCATTTTCAAGCCCCCTTCAGAAGACCATGAGCACTTTTGCTTGAGATTTCTACAATTTGCACAACAGTTCTTTGTGTCGTATGCAGACATCCCTATTTTATACAATGTAATTTATACTGAAGTATACTGGAAGGACAGATCCGGAAGCTGAGGCTCCAATACTCTGGCCATCTCATGAGAAGAGAAGACTCCTTGGAAAAGACGCTGATGTTAGGAAAGTGTGAGGGCAAGCGGAGAAGGGAACGACAGAGGACAAGATGGTTGGACAGTGTCATCAAAGCAACCAACATGAATTTGACACAACTCCGGGAGGCAGTGGAAGATAGGAGGGCCTGGCGTGCTCTGGTCCATGGGGTCACGAAGAGTCGGACATGACTAAACGAATAAACAACAACAATTTGCCATACAAATAAATGAGGGCCAACTCTTCTCAAGTGGATTTGGAGGTAGCCTGAATCAATTTATTTATTTATTTGTTTGTTTATTTATTTAACTTATATGCCGCCCACACTACCCGAAGGTCTCTGGGCGGCTTACAGCATTTAAAATACAATGAAAAGGCAAAATAAAAGGTCAAAATAATTAAAATGCAATTAAAATTTGTTCTTGGGTTTCTGCAGATATTTGGAGTATATTTGTATGTATCTGGAACAAAATGAGAGGGGGGGGGGACCTGAAGATATAGAAAATAAGGGGTCCTCCTGACCTACTGTAGGTTGTGGGGTGCAGTTAGCTGTGCAGCAGCATCAACTTTGGGAATGTTGTGGATCAGGTTATAGACAAAACCTCTACCAGATTCCTTCATTTTGCCCTGTTTGCCATGTAATGAACTCAGAGAAAATGTGTATTGATTGGGGTGTGGAATATGTCCCCTTAGATAGAGAACACAATCAGTAGCATGGCTTGCCCACCTATGCACTGTATATGTGGCACCCATCCACTGTGGAGGATAAACAGACACCCACAACAAAGAAGAGAAAGGGCCCTTCGTAATGTCAGTAGTGCAGGATAGACTATTCGCGAAGGCTTTCACAGCAGGGATCTAACAGTTGTTGTGGGTTTTTTGGGCTCTTTGGCCGTGTTCTGAAAGTTGTTTTTCCTAACGTTTTGCAGTCTCTGTGGCCGGCAGCTTCAGAGGACAACACTCTGTGCTTCAGAGGACAGCACTCAGAGACTGCCTGTACGAATATCATAGGGGAAAAAATTACAGGCAGCTCAGATGGGGAACTGGCAAGGACAGAACTCTCTCTGTGTTTGCTCCAGTGAATATACAAGTGGTGCCTTGCTTAACGATTGCCTTGTTTAGCGATGTTTTTGCTTAACAATGGTTTTTTTTAAAAAGAATTCTATGCATCATTTAACGATGTTTCCTATGGGCGATTTTCGCTTAGCGATTTCGGGACCATGCTTCACATAGCGAATGCATTTTTAGGTCCCCTGTTTCGCTTAACGATGTCCGTTTTTTCAATTTTAAAAGTGTCTTAAAATGTTCAAAAATGTTTTAAATTCTTGGAATCATTAGTGCACCTTCTAAACCATGTGCAAACTTAATTTGGCTTTGATCTGACTTTTCGTTAATTTTTGCTGAATTTTTTTCTCCCCCATAGGAAAGCACTGAAACCAACTTTTGACAGCTGTTAAAAGTTGTGCTCCATTGTTTCCTATGGGGGAGAAATAAATTCACAAAAAATTAACGAAGACTCAGAACAAAGCCAAACTAAGTTTGCACACGATTCAGAAGGTGCTCTAACAAACCCAAGTTGCTGACTTTTCTTTAATTTTTTGTGAATCTTTTCCTCCCCCATAGGAAACAATGGAGCCCAACTTTTGACAGCTCCATTGTTTCCTATGGGGGAGAAATAAATTCACAATAAATTAACGAAGACTCAGAAACTGTTTTAAATGCTTGGATTCATTAGAGCACCTTGCAAAACCTGTGCAAACTTAGTTTGGATTCGTTCTGAGTCTTTGTTAATTTTTTGTTAAATTTTTTCTCCCCCATAGGAGAAAGTTGGTGGGGGAAAAAATTCAGCAAAAATTAACGAAAAGTCAGATCAAAGCCAAATTAAGTTTGCACCTGTTTTAGAAGGTGCACTAACGATTCCAACCATTTAAAACAGTTTTTGAACTTTTTAAGACACACTTAAATTTGCAAAAATGGACATCGCAAAACCATTGAAATGCATTGAATAGGCTTCAAAGCATTCCAATGGAGGAAACATTGTATCGCTTAATGATGTTTCCTATGGGTTTTTTCGCTTAAGGACAGCAATCCATGCCTATTGGAACGGATTAACCGTTTTTCAGTGTATCTCTATGGGAAAACGCGTTTCGCTTAACGATGTTTTCCCATAGTGATGTTTTTTTGGAACCAATTAACATCGTTAAGCGAGGCACCACTTGTACATACTGTACCATATATTATATTCATATGAACAACGTATCTATACAAACATGTGTGTGTGTTTGAGGAATGATGTTACATCAGCCAGGTTGTCCTACAACTATCTGTGCACATTCATAATCTAATGATAATGTTGTAATGGCCAAGAGTGTATTCACGTGAGATTGTTCCCTTCCTTCTTGAGCAGGGGAATGGCGAACTAGTAGTAGGCATCCTTCAGTCTCGAGAGACTATGGTAACGTGCTCTGTATGGAGGTCTTGGAACAGTGTCTTGCGTGACTGAGAAGGCCAATTCGAGAGTGACAATCTCTTCCACATTGAAGACAAATACAGTCTGTCCCCTGTCCAGCTCCCTGATTTTGCTGGTTTCGGGACTGCCTCTTTGCCTTGGCCTGCTGTACAAGGGTTTCTTCAAACTGGGAGAGGCCATGATGCACCGCCTGCCTCCAGGCTGAATGCTCAGATGTCAAGGTTTCCCATCTGTTGAGGTCCATTCCTAAGGCCTTCAGATCCCACTTGCAGATGTCATTGTATCGCAGCTGTGGTCTCCCTCGGGGGTGTCTTCCCTGCACTAATTCTCCATACAGGAGATCTTTTGGAATCTGACCATGAACCATTCTCACTACATGCCCAAGCCAACTTAGACGGCGCTGTTTCAATAATGTATACATGCTGAAAATTCCAGCTCGTTCTAGGACTACTCTATTTGGAACTTTGTCCTGCCAGGTGTTACCAAAAATGCATCGGAGACAACGCATATGGAAGGTGTTCAACTTCCTCTCCTGCCGTGCACAAAGGGTTCAGGACTCGCTGCAGTATATGAGTGTGCTCAGGACACAGGCTCTATAGACCTAGATTTTGGTGTATGCCGTCAGCTTCTTATTAAGCCATACTCTCTTTGTGAGTCTAGAGAACATGGTAGCTGCTTTCCCAATGCGTTTATCCAGCTCGACATCTAGAGAGAGTGTCAGAGATTGTTGAGCCAAGGTACAGAAATTCACAAACAACCTGCAATTCTTGAATGGATATAGTAATAGAGGGAGGTGAGTCCACGCCCTGGCACATGACTTGTGTTTTCTTCAGGCTGATAGTTAGTCCAAAGTCTTGGTAGGCTTTACTAAAATGATTTATGAGTTGTTGGAGGTCTTCAGCAGAGTGGGCAACAATGACTGCATCATCGGCAAAGAGGAAGTCCCACATGCATTTCAGTTGGACTTTGGTCTTCGCTCTCAATCTAGTGAGATTAAAGAGCTTTCCATCTGATCTAGTCCGGAGATAGACACCTTCTGTTGCAGTTCCAAACGCCTGCTTCAGCATGACAGCAAAGAAGATCCCAAACAGTGTCGGTGCAAGGACACAGCCCTCTTTCACTCTGCTTCGTATGTCAAAGGGATCTGATGTTGAGCCATCAAAAACTACAATGCCCTTCATATCCTCATGAAAGGACCTGATGATATTAAGGAGCCGAGGTGGACATCCAATCTTGGGTAGTATTTTACAAAGTCCGTCCCTGCTAACCAAATCAAAGGCCTTTGTGAGATCTATGAAGGGCACAAAGAGTGGCTGTTGTTGTTCCCTGCATTTCTTCTGCAACTGTCTGAGGGAAAACACCATGTCGGTGGTGGATCTATTAGCTCGAAATCCACACTGTAATTCTGGATAGACTCTGCAAGCACCTGGAGTCTCTTCAGCACAACACAGGCCAGCAGCTTCCCTACAACGCTGAGAAGAAAGATACCACGGTAGTTATTGCAGTCACCCCTGTCGCCTTTGTTCTTATACAATGTGACGATGTTTGTGTCCTTCATGTCCTGTGGTACTCCACCTTCTCTCCAGCAAAGACAAAAGACTTCATACAGCTCGGTGGTGATGATCTCTTTACAGCACTTCAAAACGTCAATGGGGATGTTGTCCTTTCCAGGTGCCTTGCCAGAGGCAAGGGAATCCAAGGCCACTTTTATTTCTCCTAAAGTTGGTTCACTGTCCAGCTCTTCCAAGACAGGGAGGCACTCGATTTTATTTAATGCCTCTTCGGTTACTACATTCTCTTTGGAATATAGCTCAAAGTAGTGCTGCACCAAGCGTTCCAACTGCTGTGCTCGGTCCTGGATGATCACACCTGTAGCAGACTTCAAGGGAGCAGATTTCTTCTGTATTGGACCTAAAGCCTGCTTGATACCATTATACATTCCCTTGATGTTACCTGTGTCCGCTGCTATCTGTATCTGAGAGCAGAGCTGAAACCAATAATCATTGGAACATCTCCTGGCAGTCTGTTGGACTTGGCTACGAGCAGCTCGGAGAACCTGCAAGTTGTACTCAATAGGACAGGCTTTGTATGCTGCTAGAGCTCTCCTCTTATCCTCGATGGCTGGAATCAACTCCTCCGAATGGGCTTCGAACCAGTCGGCCGTCTTTTTGGTCTTCTTGCCAAATGTGGACAAGGCAGTGTTATAAACAGCGTTCTTGAAATGCTCCCATCATTCAGGTGCATTTGCATCAGCTGGGCCTGGAAGTGTTTCCTGAAGCGCTTGGGCAAATTCCTCCACTTTTCTTTGATTGCGAATCTTGTTGATGTCAATACGTGGTCTTCCTTCCTTTTTTGTGCGATGCAATCACTTTGTTCGCAGTTTTATTCTGCTACACACCAGGGAATGATCAGTATCACAATCAGCACTCTGGTAACTGCGTGTGATCGTAATACTAGGAAGGCTAGGACGTCTAGTGAGGATCAAATCAAGCTGATGCCAATGCTTCGATCTTGGATGTCTCCAGGAAACTCTGTGTTGAGGCTTTGTATTAAAGAACGTGTTGCTGACACATAATAACAGCAAAGCTCCAGCAAGCGTTGGCCATTTTCAGTCATCTTCCCAATGCCAAAATGGCCTAGACAGGTGGGCCAAGAGTTGTGATCAGCACCAACTCTAGCGTTAAAGTCTCCAAGAACGAACAGCAGCTCTCTCTCTGGGACTTTTTTGATAGTAGCCGCCAGATCGTCATAGAATTTGTCTTTGACTTCTGTTCTGGATGACAGTGTTGGTGCATATGCACTGATGAGGGTGACTGGTCCTGCTGATGAGTGGAGCTGCAGAGACAGGATTCTTTCACTCCCCACAGTAGGTGGAACAATGGATCTCAGCAGAGTATTTCTGACCGCAAAGCCAACACCATATTCCCTGGTCTGGTTCAATGGTTTTCCCTGCCAGAAGAATGAGAAGTTTTTTTCTTTGACAGATCCTGAGTCTGGCAATCTCGTCTCTTGCAGGGCAACAATGTCCATCCGTAGTCTACTCAGTTCGATGTCGATTACAGCTGTCTTGCACATGTCATCTATTTCCTGCAGGTTGTCAGAGAAGCCAGGGGTCATTGTCCGAACATTCCAGGTGCCCAACTTTAGGGCAGATGTTTTCTTCTGATTGTTGCATGGTGCAGGGTTATTGATCTGCTTTTCAGCTCTCCCACCATCAGAAGTAGCCCCTGGCATCATGCTCTATGCAAACGAGCAAGACTTATAACCAGTAACTGCTAGTTCCTGTGCTATTTGGTTCCAGCAACATCGCAGGAGTTGGCAGAACAACACGAACTGTCTACGGGACTCCGGCTCTGGATTTTGCCTCAAGGTTAACTCCTGAAGCCTTTTCCATCAGTGGATATGGCCACAAGGCGGTGGAGGTTTGAAATCAGAGTTTTCCTTCTCCTAGATGAGCTGCCTTACATGGCTGACGAGTCCCACCTACCCGCCCTGCTTTCTAATAGTGCGGAAGTATGATCCTACTCCTGAAACATTCCTGCCCCCAGGCGTATGAAATGCTATTTGGCTATCCTATTTAGCAGATTAGAGTCAAAAATAGCACGAGAGAATTTCGCCCCGCCCCCTCAGACCATGCGGTCAGGGAGTACAAAGGTCAGCCTACCTTAAAAGATCTCACCAATTAAAATGTCCCCCAAGCACAGCTCCTCCTGCCTCTGCTTCCTCTTCAGGAAATGGCAAACTGCCATATGACTATGCACACCAGAGTGTCTGCATTCTCTTGCACGAGTCTGTGCTTCTGATATTTGCTACCCTGTTTCCCCGAAAATAAGACAGGGTATTATATTAATTTTTGCTCCAACAAAACGCATTAGGGCTTATTTTCAGGGGATTTTTTTTTCATGGACAACAATCTATGTTTATTCAAATACAGTCATGTCAACATCTTCTGGTTGCTGCACGAGGGTGGAGAGCAGGGTTCCACTTAACTGGAGCTTATTTTGGGGATAGGGCTTATATTGCGAGCATCCTGAAAAATACTAGGGCTTATTTTCGGGTTAGGTTTTATTTTAGGGGAAACAGGGTATTTAGTGGGGCCCTTGTCAGAGCAGTCCCATGCAGGGCAGTTAGTTGATGGCCATGATGTCTGGACCAGCACTATGACCATCTGGTCTGCAGCTTGTTTATTCAGAACAGTTACCCCAACATTGGACTACGCTGGAAATCTGACAGAGTGTGCTGAAGCTGTGGCCGCAGAGGTCGTGAACGTGTAGTTCTTGTGGGTCATGAAACTGAAGTTCAGGATGTAAGTAATCCAGGAAGTAAATAATTGCAAAATAATAAGTTATGCAACAGGTGTCTTCCTTTGGCTGAAGACAGCTAGATGTACTTAAAAGCAAATAGCTCATGGAGTTTTCCATTTTCAGCATTAACATGGCCTCTAGTAACATATTGGTGAATTAGACATGGATGCCACCTGATTCACTTGCCTACCCAACTGGGAAACCGCAAGGATCGCTTTTCTTAACTGAGTGTAAAAGAAGAGTTACCAACTCCCAGATGGTGGAATTAGGCTACTTAGAGAGGCAGGCCCTAAAAGGTTAGGAGGGAAGTCCTTCATGCAGACATGTAGGCATCCTTCAGTCTCAAGAGATTATGGTAACGCGCTCTGAATAGAGGTCTTGGAACAGCGTCTGGTGTGGCTGAGAAAACCAATTCAAGAGTGACAATGCCTTCAGCACAGAAGACAAATACAATCTGTCCCCTGTCCAGCTCCCTGATTTTGCTGGTTTCTGGACTGCCTCTTTGCCTCGGCCTGCTGGATGAGTGTCTTTTCAAACTGGGAGAGGCTGTGCTGCACCACCTGCCTCCAGGCTGAATGCTCAGAGGTCAAGGTTTCACATCTGTTGAGGTCCATTCCTAAGGCCTTCAGATCCTGCTTGCAGATGTCATTGTATCGCAGCTGTGGTCTCCCTTGGGGGTGATTTCCCTGCACTAATTCTCCATACAGGATATCTTTTGAAATCCGACCATCAGCCATTCCCACGACATGCCTGAGCCAATGTAGACGTCACTGTTTCGGTAACATATACATGCTGACAATTCCAGCTTGTTCCAGGACTATACTATTTGGAACTTTGTCCTGCCAGGTGATGCTAAAAATGCATTGGAGACAATGCATATGGAACATGTTCAACTTCCTCACCTGCCGTGCACAAAGGGTCCAGGACTCGCTGCAGTATAGGAGTGTGCTCAGGACACAGGCTCTATAGACCTGGATTTTGGTGTATGCTGTCAACTTCTTATTAAGCCATACTCTCTTTGTGAGTCTAGAGAACATGGTAGCTGCTTTGCCAATGAGTTTATTCAGCTCGACATCTAGAGGGAGTCAGAGATTTTTTGAGCCAAGGTACACGAAATCTTGCAGGAAGTCTTGCATGCATTTCAGCTGGACTTTGATCTTTGCTCTCAATCTAAAGAGATTAAAGAGCTTTCCATCTGACGTAGTGCAGAGTTAGACACCTTCTGCTGCAGTTCCAAAGGCATGCTTCAGCATGACAGCAAAAAAGATGCCAAACAGAGTCAGCGCAAGGACACAGCCCTGTTTCACTCTGCTTCATATGTCAAAGGGATCTGATGTTGAGCCATCAAAAACTACACTGTCCTTCATTTCCTCATGAAAGGACCTGATGATGTTAAGGAGCGGAGGTAGACATCCAATCTTGGGACGTATTTTAAAAAGGTAGTCCCTGCTAACCAGGGAGTGGCTGTCGTTGTTTCCTACATTTCTCCTGCAACTGTCTGAGGGAAAATACCATGTTGATTGTGGATCTATTAGCTCGAAATCCACACTGTGATTCTGGATAGATTCTGTCTGCAAGTGCTTGGAGCCTCTTCAGCACGACATGGGCAAGAAGCTTCGCTACAACACTGAGAAGAGAGATGCCACACTAGTTATTGCAGTTGGCCCTGTTGCCTTTGTTATACAATGTGATGATGTTTGCATCCTCCATGTCCTGTGGTACTCCACCTTCTCTCCAGCAAAGACAAAAGATTTCATACAGCTCGGTGGTGATGATCTCTTTACAGCACTTCAACAGGGATATTATCCTTCCCAGGTGCCTTGCCAGACGTGAAGGAATCCAAGGCCGCTTTTATTTCTGTTAAAGTTGGTCCAGGTCTTCCAAGACAGGCAGGCACTCAATGTTATTTAATGCCTCTTCGGTTACTACATTCTCTCTGGAATATAGCTCAGGGTAGTGCTGCACCAAGTGTTCCATCTGCTGTACTTGGTCCTGGATGATCACACCTGTAGCAGGCTTCAAAGGAGCAGATTTCTTCTGTATTGGACCCCCTTGATGTTACCTGTGTCCGCTGCTGTCTGTATCTGAGAGCAGAGCTGAAGCCAATAATCATTAGAACATCTCCTGGCAGTCTGTTGGACTTTACTATGAACAAGTTGTACTCACTACGACAGCTTTGTATGCTGCTAGAGCTTTCTTCTTTTCCTTGATGGCTGGCATCAACTCCTCCGAATGGGCTTCGAACCAGTCGGCCGTCTTTCTGGTCTTCTTGCCAAATGTGGACAAGTCGGTGTTATAAATAGCATTCTTAAAATGTTCCCATCGTTGAGGTGCATTTGCATCAGCCGGGCCTGGAAGAGTTTTCTCAAGTGCTTGAGCAAATTCCTTCACTTTTCTCTGATCACGAGTCTTGCTGATGTCAATACATGGTCTTCGTTTCTTTTTCGTGTGATACAATATCTTTATTTGCAACTTTACTACACACCAGAGAGTGATTAGTATCACAATCAGCACCCTGATAACTGTGAGTGCTTGTAATACTAGGAAGGCTAGAGCATCTAGTGACGATCAAATCGAGCTTGATGCCAATGCTTCAATCTTGGATGTCTCCAAGAGACTCTGTGTTGAAGCTTCATATGAAAGAACAAGTTGCTGACACAAAGACTATAATACAGCAAAACTCCAGCAAGCGTTGGCCATTTTCAGTCATCTTCCCAAACCAGCCTAGACAAGTGGGCCAAGAATTGTGATCAGCACCAACTCTTGCATTAAAATCTCCGAGAATGAACAGCGGCTCTCTCTCAGGGATTTTCTTGATAGTAGCTGCCAGATCGTCATAGAATTTATCTTTGACTTCTGTTCTGGATGACAGTGTTGGTGCATATGCACTGATGAGGGTGACCGGTCCTGCTGATGAGTGGAGCTGCAGAGACAGGATTCTCTCGCTCCCCACAGTAGGTGGAACAATGGATCTCAGCAGAATATTCCTGGCTGCAAAGCCAACAACATGTTCCCTGGTCTCATTCAGTGGTTTTCCCTGCCAGAAGATTGAGATTTTTTTCCTCTGGCAGATCCCGAGTCTGGCAATCTCGTCTCTTGCAGGGCTACAATGTCCATCTGAAGCCTACTCAATTCCATGTCGATGCAGAGAAGAGCCTTGGCATCATTCTGGCAGAATGTTAGTCAGCTGGCGATTGTGAGGAAGAGGCAACAGATAGGTGGGCAAGGAGGGAAGGGCAGGAGTGATAGACTGGCACTTAAGTTCTCAGTATGCGAGAGGTTGCCATTGCTACAAAATAAGAAAGGGCAACTCATGTGGTCCCCATGTCAATATTTTGTTGCTCCCACTGGCTCTTATTGCTCTAGAATTGGTGGTGGCAAGTGCTGTCATGCTCACTCCCAAAATCACAGTGGGAATCACAGCAGCTTTTTCTCTGCTATTTCCTCCTAGTTGCTTCAGGAAGAGAAGAGAAAATTCCACCCTGTCTTCCCAAATGGTCTTGTGGTATAACCAGTGGTATAATGGTAAATATGATAGTGATGGTGCAATAGTGACACATACACCCCGAGAATCCAAAAATACAGGCAGATGGTTTAGTCTATATCAGCAAATGAGAAGCAGGTCTTTTGTAAAGCTGATGGCTCTTAATTGACCATTTAAGACCTAACCACCCTTGTATAACTTGCACTCCTACTGCTGCAAGAATAGTTTGTAGCAGTATACTTACTATTTCCAGAAAAAAAGTTTCTTTGCTTGTTTCTCTGTTCCCTTCCCATTTTGTTTCTTTTTTTTTTTAAAGGCTTGCTGCCCCAGCACTGGGACAGCTCTCTGACCAGAGAGATAACACCCCTCCCCACAAGGAACTGGCTGTGAGAGAATAGGTCAGCCTTTTTTCCACCTTGGCGTTTCATGTCACCAATATGCAGATGCCACCCAACTCTATCTCTCTTTCCACCCTTTTGCAATGGAATTGTGCCCCATCCCTTGTGCGCTGTCTGGCTGCCATCCTGGTGTGGGTGGGGGAATAACAGACTGAAGCTGAACACAAACAAGACGAAGGTCATCTAGGTGGGTGCTCGTGCTGTCTGCGGATTGGGTGCCTCCCTTTCTTTTGGAGGGGCTACTCTCTCTGCTAAGGATGAGGTGAGTAGCTTGAGTGTCGTACCTGACCCAGCTCTGCCAATGGACATCCAGATAGTGTCTGTGGTCCAGCCTGCCTAGTCCCATCATAGGCAGATGGCTCGCCTGCACCCCTACCTTGAGATCCGATCCCTCACCACTTTAGTCCATGTACTGGTAGTCTCAAGAATATACTACTGTAATGCCCTTTATGTGGGGCTACCTATGACATGGATGTGGAAATTTCAGCAGGTCCAGAACATGCCAGCCACACTACTGAGTAGAGCGAAGAAATAACAACATATCTCCCCAATTCTGACCTCCTTACACTGGTTACCTGCCCCGGTTGCATTTTGTGATGTCTGTTTGTTCCTATTTTGTGTTGTAAACTAACCAGAGTGGCTGTCGGCCTGATGGCTGGTAAATGAATGAATGAATGAATGAATGAATGAATGAATGAATGAATGAATGAATATCTCTGCTCTGACTGCCCAGGTTTGCAGGAGGATCAGAGTTACCTCAAAACCTCCTCCTCTTCTCTTCCAGTTCCTCCCTCCCCACTCCCCTTTGGTCATTCAGCTGCCCTAGCACTGGATTATCAAGACTTTAAAAGTAAAAGAAAGGGGGGAAAGGAACTAGGAAGGGAATCTGAAAGCAGACCCATGCACCACTGGCACGGAAGAAAGAATTCAAACCACAGCCCTGCCTCTCTCACAGCTGGTACAACCAGCTGCAATGGCTTCAAAATATAATCACACTGTCTGAACTGATGCAAAAACATTCCAATTCCCTAAAAGTAAAAATTCCTGTAGTGGAGGAAAAAACCTAGAGCTTAAAGGGGGTGGGGGACTCTGGGCTGATTTACACTGACTTTTATGTTATGCAGCCAAAGAAAAATAATGCAAATCAGACCATCTTGCTCCTGGAGCATTTCCAGTATTATTTGTCAGTGGATTTACACCTTCCATCTACAGTCATGAAGTAGGGTCTTCATTAAACAAACAAACAAACAAACAAACAAACAAACAAACAAACAAACAAACAAACCATAAATTGTTTACAGGAGAGTATTATGCAGAGTTTCAGACTTCCTCTGATCATGTCAAAACCAGCAGTGCACAATTACAGATTGCAGCAGCGATTTGCCACTTTCTTCCTGCAAGAGATATTTCCCACAGTGAGCTTTTTGCTGCACAATAATGCCACACGCTACATACAGAGAACTTGGCAGGTGCATGGGTTGCGTCAGTGCAGTGAAGCCTTGAGAGTAGGAAGGTGTGGCACTTGCTACCTCAAACAGAAACTGTGAGGCATAATTAATATCTTGCCTATAATCAAAGACGTTTGGAGCACTGAACTACCTGTTTTCTTTGCAAGCAGAACTGCAATGCAATTCCATGCATATTTCTGTTGTTGTTACACATTGACCAGTTGCTTCTGACTTATGGTGACCTTAATAGGGTATCCAAGATATGTGAGATATTTAAAGTTATTTTACCAGCCCCACATCCCAACAAGTTTCCCATGGCTAAGTGGGGGTTTCATCTCAGTCTTCTGAGACCTAGTCCAACATCCTCTCTGTTGCCCCACACTAGGCCTTTTTCACTGAGTTTGATCAGCTTGACTCCCAAGTAGAATTGTATAGAAGGGTAGAGATAATGTAGTTTTCCAAATGCTGTTGGATAGAACTCCCTTCATACATTGTCAATGGTAATGCAGGCTGGAGCTGATGGTGTGTGTGTGTGTAGTCTTACCGTGCAGTCCTACCCAGATGAGTTGTCAGCATATTCTCTGATTAGGTGATGAAGGTAACATGTGAACCTCCAATTGGTCAAAGGCAAAATTCTGTACAATATGAAACAAGTCAGCATTTTGTTTCAGGAAGAAAAATTTATAGTGTGGAATTGGTTGTCATCATCGTCATCATTATCATCATCATCAACAACAGGAACATCAGGTAGAGGTGTCAGAAAATGACAAAGTCAAGATCTTGTGGGATTTCCTGATCCAAACAGATAGACACCTTGAACATAACACTCCAGACATAGTAGTAATACAGTATAATGGAGAACAGTCTGGATCATTGACATTGCAATTGCAGGAGATGCCAGAGTTGGAAATAAAGAATTGGAAAAATTAACAAAGTACAGAGATCTGGCAATCAAAACATCTTGCTTGTGGATGAAACTTACCTCAGTACCTCAGGATTTGGGGAACAATATTAAGAAATTTCATGGAGTATTATAAGCAGTTGCAGATTAACAAAGCTACAAAAATGGCAATATTAGGAACAGCATAAATACTATATCAATATTTAACAGATACTAAGATTTTTGTTTAAAATCTATATCTGTTATGTAATACCAATGTTTTTATAATTTTGATTGACTGTTCCTAGTGGTGGTGGTGGTGGTGGTGATGATGATGACGACGACAATAATAATAATAATAATAATAATAATAATAATAATAATAATAATAATAATAATAATAATAATAATAATAATAATAATAATAATAATAATAATAATAATAATAATAATAATAATAATAATAATAATAATAATAATAATAATAATAGGTGTGCACCTGATCCAGTTGAGCTGCATGGATTTTGGTTAAAGGATCTAACAAGTCTGCATCAATGTGTCCCACTTCATCTGTGAATGTCCAAAGATTGCAAAAACAGATTACAATGGTAGACATGATAGAGTGGCAAAGTTAGTGCACTGGTCATGATGCAAAAAATATAACTTTCTGGCCTCCCAAAACCCATGGGAACATCAGATAGAGAAAAGGTGGATGTCAAGGTCCTGTGGGATTTCTGTATACAAACGGATAGACACCTTGAGCAAAACACACCAGACATAGTAGTAATAGAATGAAGAAATGTCCAGATCATTGACATTGCAATTCCAGGGTATGCCAGAGTTGAAAATAAAGAATTGGATAAATTAACAAAATACAGTGATCTGGCAATTGAAATCTCGCCTCTGGAAGAAACACACTTCATTGGTTACCATAGACATCAGGGCTTTGGAAAAAATATTAAGAAATTTCACACAGTACTACAAGCAGTTGCAGATCTCAGAAATCGCACCATCAGAGCTACCAGAAACAGCAATATTAGGAATAGCATACATAGTGCGTCGATATTTAACAGACACTTAGGTTTTTGGTTAAAACTTATATTTTTATAATTTTGACTATGCCTAGTGTTTTACAACAACAACAACAGCAACAACAACAACAAACTCCTCGATGGGCACAGGCCTTGTTGAGGCAGAGGGGCTTGTGCACTTCAGTAAGGTTGAGCTGAATGGGCTCCCAAGCCAGACAGGTCTCAGCTGAGAGGCCAGACCATCTGTGTCCACCCACCATGGGGTTTTTGGAATATGAAAATAATTGGTCTGTAATGTAATTAAGTAACATGGCACACATATCAAATTAGCTTTTAAGAGTTCGAGGTGCAGAAAGTACAGGGGGGAAACAGGGAAAAATGGCATGAGCATTTTACCGTCCATCAGCATCCATTAGGATTAGAAATCACACATTGTAAATGTGCACTTGATCTTTGCTTGCACCCTGCACCTTGTTTGCACTGAACAACACACGTGGTGGGAAAATCAAATCCTATTTTTTTTCAGTTTTTGCATGAAAACATTTCCTGTGAATGGTGAGTAACACAACATGTGTTCATATTTTGCTAACACTGCTATCTTAGTGGCTTTCAACATTTTAGAAAACACAAAACACTAAAACGCTTCTGCTCAATACTTGACCATCATACTTGTGGCCACAAAAGACCTGCTCATGTTTTAAGTTCTTTGTTCTCGTACTATAGTGAGTGGCTGGACTGTCCATAATCTGCCAGGTTTCGATGAGCTGATTCTACCTGCACACATCAAGGAGGGAGCTTTTACCATTTTGCAGCAGGCAGTTGTCAAAATCCATGGCGCAACAGCTTTTCTGACGTTTCTTAAATACTGTATAAAGGTAACAGTGGCTATTCTGTGTTTGTTTCAGGCCGGGATGCTGAATTTTGATGCATGTCTCCATCATGGCTGCTGTGTCAGGGCGGGGCAACTGCAGATCTCAGGGCCAACGCCATGCAGGAGAGGGTGAGCAGCACCACCAGTACATGTACTCCACTTCTACACAGTGGGAGGGAACTCTTGAAAACAAAGACCCTTTTCTTCTGATGACTTCCCTGCAAAGGCCCAGCAACTTGCAAGCCAATGTTGATCTGAACATTGTTTGCCTAATATTTCACCTGTTTAAGCCGTTCATTATCACTCTGCTTGCTGGCATGTGCTAATATATTTACTTTGTGGTTTTCTACCACAACGTTTGGCATGTCCCTTCCACAGTAGACTTACTCTTCCCCAAACCTCCCTTCCATCTTTCTTGTTTGGCTTCATGATGTACTGTGTGTTGTCGCGTCATCTGCCACTCCCATGTGGGCATGTGAAGAGACACAGCAAGTGACGTCGTGCCTCAGGCTGCCACGGCCTCCCCGCCCTGTTTATGTCACATGTCACGCTCACTTCTGCTGTTTGAATGGCAGGGGAAAGGATTGGGATACGTCCTGATAATATCGTGTTCCTTTCCCCTCACATCCTCACAGCATCTGGAGAGGCACACTGTGAGTCAAACATCTTGTGAGGTCAGAGTCTGGCACTGGGGTCTTGAGTCTTGAGCTCAGGGATAGGTTGTGTTTTTTATGCCATTTGTCCCCCTAACTTGATGACAGGCACAGTCAATGTCAAGGAGAAATAATAAGAATAGACCTGTAGTGCAGATATATGGTTGTGAACAAATTAAACAGGAAATACTAAGACTTAGTTGCAGTGCAATAAAGGCAAGGCTCTGATGGCAGAATGGTGGAGATAACTGGGCTGAGGTACAAAGAGGACCTGGTTGGGAACAGGCTTTCCCCCTTTTCTTGAAACTCTAAACTGGTTAAATAAGACAGATCAAGGAACTGTTCATTATACAAAACACAAGTTATTGGTGAAAACCCAGGACTTAACAGTGATTAATTGCACACCCTTCGATCTGCAGTACAGGCCTACCCTTATTGTTTCTCCTTAACTTCATGGCATTCTGATAATACTGAGCCCATTGCTTACACTGTCTTTCTTGAATCTACTTCTGTGCAGTCAGATCAGCTCTCTCTTAAACTTTCAGTATAGTTAAAGGCCACATACACCTAGAGTTTTTTTTTTGACTGTGTATACCATCATAACAGTGTGTTGAAAAATGGCATGGAAACCACAGCCGATGGAGCAACCTCACTCCTCCTTGTTTTATGTATATATATGAATTATGAGAGAGAATCTTTTGTTTCCAAGTACAAAAGGCTACACAGGGTGGGGGCTGGGGGCTGAGAGATGGTCATACCTTCCCACATGCTGGCTGGCATCTCCTGTGGGAACCTTTTCTCACCTTCACATATAATAAGCAACCTTTGCATCCCTGCACCTACTAATTGTGAGAGATGTCTGACCTGAGAGGAATCCAGGTTAACCCTCAGTTTCTCGATCAATGGAATGGATGTTCCAAAACGTGATTCTCCATTGAGAGCCATAATAAATGCTTGCCCAACCCTCTTAGACACTAGAGGAGGTACACTGTCCCTGTTATGAAAGGTTATTATAGGATGCCATAAAACACAGGCCTGGCTTCTCATTTCATTAGAGATACCAGCCTGTGTTGGTCATGCTAAATATGGTTGAAGTCACCCTTGGGCAAGTACACATGTTCCATAGGTGTACTTTTCTGAACAATAAATATTCATGCACATACATTTTGTAACAATAATTATGTGTTGTCAAGTTGATAGTTACTTAAGATAACCATCCCAGGGTTTTTCAGATATAATTTTTTTCAGGTCTGGTTTACCAGTCCCTCCGTCTTGTGGTGCTCCAGGATGGTGCAGTTTGGCCAAGGCTACACAGGTGGCAGGACACATAACTCCATCATCCACACATACACCAGATGAACATGGCTGATCCTTCTCCTGGAAGGCACTCCTGGCTTCTGGCTCTGCAGCCAGGTACTCCAACTCACTGAGGTAGACCAAGTTCTTTCCAATTTCATAAACACAAGGAAACTTGCCGCCTCTCTCCTTCTAAGTAGCAGCCTTGAAATGTTTGGTTCTTTTATTGGCTCCTTTTTAAAAGGCTTATCAATAAAGGAAAATCTTGTTCCTTGTAGCACCATATGAACTAACGCGCAGTGGTATCCTCTGCGTGTTTATTCAGAAGGAGGGCCCTTCTCTTTCAAGGAGTTCATAGAGGTATAATAGGCTCACTGTAGCAGTGGCCAGCATGGTAGGGCAAAGCCTGTCCGCCACTGCTGCTGTCCTGCCATTGGAGCTGCTATCTCAGATTGTGTGGTAGTGCCATGTGTTTTTGTGGCCAGTGTTCCCCTCCTGGCAAGGCTGGTGTAGACCTGATGTGTGCTTGTCAGAGTGAGACAAAAATATCATTAATGTCACTGGCTACTAGGGTTGCAGCAAGGCAAGTGTTAACTCCAGATGGGCTCATTCTCTTTGCAAGGATAGGGGGCAACCTTGCCCAAAGCCTTCCAAAACAGGTCAGATCAGGAGACTAGTGTCTAGTGAGTTGGTTTAGGATTAAAGAGTCCATAATCCACTTTGTCCCAATGACACTCTGCTTCATCAGATAGCTTTATAATACAGTGAAACAGAGCTTTTATGTTTGATCTTAATAAATTCTTCTTCTTCTTCTTCCTCTTCCTCCTCCTCCCCCCCCCCCAATAGGGAACACACATAAGCTGAGTTTTGAACTGGCATTTCTCCCCACTGTTACGGAACAGTAAACTGCCTTCTTTTCTTTCTAGTATTTTAACTATGGTATGCTATGCTGCTAGAAGATTTTTGATGGTGCCTGTTTTCCTTTCGAATGGTGACAGTTGCCTACTTAACCATGATTCATGTAAGATTTAAGATAGACTGAGGGGCAGGGGGAAGAAAGAATTAGTTCATAGAAATTTCTATGGATGGATAAATTGAGGAGCATAAACATCTACAAGTATTGTGTTGGGTAATAAGAAAAGAGCTGGCTGGATAGCTCAGTGAGTTGGAATACCAGGTTGTGGTCTGGCATTTGATTCCTCACGATACCTCCTTGGAGAAGAGCCAAGCTTTGGAGCCTTAGGCAAGCTGCACAGTCTTAGAATGCCACCAGAAGAAGGGAATGGCAGGATGCTTCAGACTATTCTATACCTAGAAAACCTGGCAAGTATTGTTATAAGTTGTAATTGACTTGATGACACATCATTATTAATGGTAGCAGGAAAAGAGGTAAGAATTTGGCAGTCTTTCCATACACAATGGACATGAAGACACCATCATTTATTGCTGCAGAAAATTTCTGGAATGAACTTTGCCTCCTGCCAGCCACTGTTGCAATGAAATTACAGGAACACAAGAGGTCCAAATAAGCACAAACATTGAAGCATAACATATCTTGGTACCTCTCACAAAATCAGTGGCAGATTTATTGGACCTCAATAAATCTGTCAGTGTGTAGATGTCACAATATTTCTTCCCTCTGTCTTATGTTCCCATGTGTTCATAGTGACAGACCAACACGATTCCCTCCAACCACTAGGTAATACTATGCAGTTAGTTCTCAGGTGACTTTTTGGCCTAGTGCACTGGCCAAAGTTAATCTCTGGCTTTGTTAATATAAAGATGGTCATGTTTCTCTTTACTTCTTCCCCGTGTTGTTTTCACAAAACCTCTGAGCAAGCCATTTCCTGGCTTTTTCATCTGCCAGGTTGAAATATATTTACTTATTTCCAATGAAACAGGATCTTAGCAGCAGTCAGTGAATATGCCACATGACCTTTGCTCCCCTATTCAGATTATGCTCAGAGTGGATACCCTTATTCCCACATACTCAAGTTACGTCACTGTGTGACAGAGGAATGGCTACGTTCCCTCTGGCTTTTTCCGAACAGCATCAGAGATGCCTTCTTGTTGGACCTGTAATGACCAGCATGAGCTGAAGGTGGTGGCGTATTGCGTTGTAGGGCAGATAACAGTGCTTTCTAGCTCCAATTGACCACCTTGCAATTATAAGGGGAATGACTAGCGATTTCATCTCAACAGGATGTGATAAGAGTGGCTTGTTCATGGCCAACTGAGGTAAGAAAGATTGCCAGGATGCATTCCCATCTTACATTTGGCAATAGAGTATCTTAATGAATGTTCACACTTGGTTGGTCCTCATCATGGCAATCCCATATGCCAAAATCCTGCACTCAAGGTAGCATTGCAATTTTGCACCTTTTCCCTGGTGAAAATCTGCTCCTGAGGGTTTTCTGGAACAGGATTGGGCCTTTAAAAAAAGTTCATGAGGGGACTTGTTGAGGGAAGATTGTTACTTTTCATCTTGGAAAGAACTTCATTAAGAACCTACTCTAGATACTGGTCCATACCTGCATCTTCTTCATATCCATTAATTTATTTTTCTCTCTTCATTTGTTGGCTCTAATGGAAGTATCATATTTTAAGCTCCACTGTTCTCACACTGATGGAAAGATCGATGAAAGATATACATACTGTTCTCTCAAAGAAAGCCTGTGGTCTGTGTTCCATCTGACAAGTGTTTGGGAGGGGCCAGATGTAAATATAGCAATTGTTAAATATTTTGATTATACATAATACTCACTGATTTCAGTGGAACTAACATCCAAGTTATTGATTCTAGAAGTACTAGCTAAAAGTCAAAATATTTTTATAGATATAAAACCTCAGTCCTCCTTTAAAGGATATCTGGATCGGTAAAACGGGATAGAAAAATGTCAAGAAAATGAGAAAATATTAATTTGCCTTGTTGCCTAAGCAATGTTCCTGATCCAGATTTGGCCTTCTGTCACTACATCTTTTAAACAGAGGAATGACTGTTCTAGACATAGATTTGAGTCATATACTCAAAGTCATACCTATTTGATCCTGAGTGCATTTAACCTAGCTGGCCTTTTGCACATCTTTATAAAGGTTGGCTTGTTATCAATTTCAAATGGTCTCTGGATTAAGCCTGGAAGAAGGAAATCTAAATTTTAATGTAACCGACCTTTGTCAAATATTTAGCAAAGATTACTTTCCAAATCTATTTAATGTGACTCAGTGACCAGGTTAAGCACTCAACTCTTGTCCATTACCTCAACTCAGCTAGAGTCCTAGTGAATGCCTTTTTGTTCTTTTTGCTTATGCTGGTGCTTTTTCTTGAGGATTCTGTACAGTTAAGGTTACCTTATGGAATTCAATCATACTGGGTGACATAACTATAATAATTTGGGGGTGTCTGAGGACAACAGGTGCCACGTCTGTCACCACACTAGACCTGGGAACTGTACACAACCTATTTCTGGATTTAGCCTAAATCTATGTTGGCTAGACCAAGAGAGAGCCAATCATCATTCAAACATTTATTTCACAGATCTGTTGATGCTTCTATTAGAAACAATAAGGTAGGACTCCTAATTGCCATTAAGAGCTGTAGCCAGGTTATATAATTTGGTTATATAAGTGGCAAAGGAAGCGGGAAGAATCCACTGTATATAGTTTCCTGAGTTTGGTTTCACCCTCTGGCTTGACAAAACATTAATAAGAAATGAAAGAGCCAGAGCAGGCAGGTGGCATGTAGTGTCAACTACTAATTCATAGGCCTTGTTTTTAGAGTTTACTGGTGGAGCCCTAGTCTGAGGTTAAGCACCTGGTGGTGTAAGAACTTCCTCGTGGTGCACCACGTTCCAGGCTCTGCGGGCCTGGCCGGGAGACGGTAAAGAAGAGAAAGGGGAGAGGAGAGATTCTCAGTGAGGAACCCCTCACCTGGAGAATGAGAGATGCCAAGCTCTGATGCTGTCTTCAGAATCATGTTTCTTAGGAAGCAAACAGATTTATACTGGTTGAGAAGTACCTATTTCTATCCAGTCCTGTGTCATATCACCTATGGTATATGGTAACTGTAGTGTTTCAGCAAAAGGAAGTATTGTAGTATTTCCCAACATCATGAAGCTGGCAGCATTTTCCCGTCTTATAACAGACAGTGAAAAGACACCACGAGAAAGTACTGCTAAAGCTGTTTTAAAACTGTTTAGAATTTAGATTATTTGGTCCCAAGAGGTAAGCTGGTATGGTTTCTAAAACATATTTCTGTACACACACACACACACACACACACACACACACACACACACAGAGAGAGAGAGAGAGAGAGAGAGAGAGATAGAGAGAGAGAGAGAGAGAGAGAGAGAGATTGGAATTTTTATTTCTGTATCTTTTCTTTGCCATGACTTACGGGTGAGTACTGTACAATGTACAGAACTGTAGAAAATGCATATCAGCAATAGACTTCAAAAGTAATATGCTGTATTAAAAGTTATAGCATTTTGGGCACCAGAATGGTCCTTTCCCCTCAAAAGTAACAACTGGTGATGCTATTGCTTCTTCATGTTATGAAAGGGGAGACTAGAACACTTTATCCGGGCATTTTAAAGAGTTTCTAAAAATTAAGCCTTTTTTATTGATTTCCTTATTAGAAAAAAGAAACAGAAAGAAATGAGTAACAAAACAAATCACTTACTTTTTTTTCATTCCTTCCTGTAATATAAATTTCTTAAAAATCCAGGAGACACATTGCTTGTTATTGCCATGTTATCCTGTCAGGGAACTGAAGAGCTCGGGGGCAATTTATTGAGTACTGTCCATCTCTTGTGTTTTATCTGGAACCTAATTTTACGGATGTAATCAAACTATCTTCACAGACAATAAAACAGTACGCTTGGGTCAACATTAAACCACACAGTAAGACATCCGGTCTTTGTGAGAGTGTGCCAGAATTAAGTTATATAAGATATGATAATATCAGTGAGGCCTAGCTGAGAGATATATTTGTGGCCTAGACTGAGGGCACATCCAGACAAGCAGATAGCTGACTATTTGGATTGTTTTTGGTGCTGTTTGGTTTGAATCAATTTATAATATCCACATGTATTTTGACTTAGAGGGCTCCATCCTGCCCCCCTTTTAGAGCTTTTTTTAGGGCTACAGTGTTTCTGTGCAATTTGTAGTGCTCCTAATTAGCCTTTTCTGTAGCCCTTGTTGTGGGCTAAACCGCAGAAGCCTGTGCTGCAGGGTCAGAAGACCAGCAGTCGTAAGATCGAATCCACGCGCCGGAATGAGCTCCCGTCACTTTGTCCCAGCTCCTTGCCAACCTAGCAGTTCGAAAGCATGTAAATGTGAGTAGATAAATAGGTACCACCTCGGTGGGAAGGTAAAATGGCGCTCCCTAGTTGCGCTGGCCACGTGACAACGGAAACTGTCTTCGGACAAGCGCTGGCTCTACGGCTTAAAAAAACGGGATGAGCACCGCCCCCTAGAGTCAGACACGACTGTACTAAAAATGTCAAGGGGAACCTTTACCTTTACCTTTAGAAGTCTTACGATTTTGGACTGCTGCTGGCAGAACCTCCAGTGAACATGGCTGTGCCATGCTGGATCAGAGATTTTCAGCTTTACAATGTAGCCCTTGTGAATGGTCCGTCTGCACCAAAACAGATTTGTTGGGGTTATCTGGGGTGACAGCCCTGTGACAACCCCTATTTAGTGGGTTGTGACTTTAAAAGGGACAATGGAGACCCCCCTTCATTTGCATTTATTTTACCATGTTAACTGTTTAAACATATTTGCCTGTTGATGCAGCACTATTTTAGATAAATGAGATATATTGGCAGTATTTTGTGTACAGTACCTTACTAGATAGCTGCATTGCTCTTGCGCTATGTCACTTATTTTATTTAACAAAAAAAAGAAAGTTGCCTTGGTGGGGAAGGGGTGAGAGAAACAGAGGAATCATTGCTGCTTTTGCAAGTCCCTGTAAGGACAGGATGACTGAGTAAATGGTCATGGTAAAATAATCAGTTCATACTCTTTGTTAATTATTTAGCCAACACAAGGAATTTAAAGAAGTCAGGAGAATTTATAAGATGAAAGTACAAATAAGGGAGGTACCCTATTGTACTGACAAGAAGATTGAGTGAGTAGGCCTAGGTAAGAATGAAGGAACTTAATGGGTCAGTTAGAATGACCGCAGGGAGGTTAGGAAAATGAACATGTACCAAATAAGGATAGAAATAAATAAGATTCTGGGGTCTAGGTAAAGTGAGGAGTGGGAGATGTAAACAAAGGTGGGACTTCCTGTGATCAGTTTAGGTGCATTGGATAGGCTGTACACCTTGGAGTACCCAGACCAATGGGGGAACAAGGGAGGGACCCTGCGGCCAGGAGTAGGGGATAAATATCATGCTACCTGTAATGATAGGTGTGCCCACTTTTGCAAAAGTGCTTTTAAGAAAAGAGTGCTGCTTGTATTCATGGTTTTCTGGTTAGTGCATTTAAGTAACAAGGTATGAGCATTTCTCAGAGGGGCCACGAAGCAGAGTGTCATTAATCAAAAGGGAAACAAATTGGAGCAGTCCAAAAACCTGTCTGGACCTTTCTCACATGAGGCAAAAATAGACTTTCTGAGCCTATTTTCCCACAGGGGGTTGCTACATTTGGACCATAGAATGTTGCATGCACCCTACAAGCCACACACTGCTACCCCTACTCTAGAGTTTCAAAGGCCAGAATCCAACCGGCAATTTATGTATGCATAGGTGAAATCACCACTAGTTACTGGACACATAGCTAAGAATGCAACCAGCATTTTGTTCATCAATGGCCTGTGATTTATGTGATTGCATTTGTGCACACATGAACCCATCAACAGGACTGTGACCAATATTATCAGAAGACATATCCACATACGTACAAAGGCAACCTGTAGTATAGACCTGGGCAAAGTGTGGCCCGAGGGCCACATACAGCCCACGAGCCGCTCCTGTCTGGTCCACCGGTCATCGCTTCAGTCTGGTGTTCAAGCACTTGTTCAAGCCCAAGACAGACTGGATTTCTTTCACTGAACACCTTGAACATCAAAACCATTTATAGCTTTTTGTCTATAGTTGATCACTTGCTTATCTTTAACATACCGCAAAAAACCTCTTTAGTAGTTGTGAAGATTAACAAGTTTAAAATAAAAACAATCATAACATCACTGTTTCATTTTATTTTTAAGTAAAGTTGGTTCGGCCCCCGAACACAGTTCAGATTTTTCATGTGGCCCCTCTATAGAAATTAATTGCCCACCCCTGCTGTAGTATAAGGCAGCTAGGATTGTTCTTTGTGACTAAAGGAGCTTGCACTTCAAATATCATAGAATGTTTCCTGGAGAACAGCTTTGCAAGTGCAGAACTGTCTGTTCAAATGATACTCCATGGGGGAAACATACATGAAACTGTCACACAACAACAACAACAACAACAACAACAACAACAACAACAACAACAACAACAACAACAACAACAACAACAACAACAACAACAACAAAAAGATGCTGGTTTTCTCTGAAACAATTTGTTGCTTTTACAGCTGAAAGAAGGTTTGAACGGAGATATCGTGGGTGCCAGGTCAGCAGAGCTGGCCAAAGACATTTTGCTGCCTGAAGCAAAGGAAAAATGATGCCAAAAGCTGACTAGTTGTTGATTCAGCACCATCTTGCAAAACAACTGAGGCAGAAGGCTGATTTTGGAGCTAAGGACAAGTCAGGTGACCTGCATCGCTTCCCCCTCCAATAGAAGGAAATACAGAGAGGTCTCCAGAGGAACATCTCAGAGTCTGTCCCCATTGCCTCTCAGTAGCTGCCAGTGGAGGCAGCTGCTTCAGCCTCCCCAACAGTAGGACCGGACCTCCAGTTTATACTGTTAGCCTTGTTTTTGCTGCCATGGTATAAAGAAAAGAGGCACTGATATCAGCATGCAGAACAGTTACGTGTTACCACACACATTTTGGCAAAAGTAGTCTTAGGATGAGTCATGAAGCCGGGAAACTGATGCTGTCTGTTTAGGTATAATGTTAAAAACTCTTGACAGACTAACATGGTTCAGGAAAAGATTCAGGGACATTCCATAATTTGACAAGATGGTGGTGCATTGCATCAGGGTAATTTAAGTTTAATTAGTATCTCAAAGGGGTTTCTTCAGTTAAGGGTGGTGACATTCAGGAAGAGGGTGGGAGAAAGCTGTTGGTTTCATTATGACAAGAATAGATACATAAGTATGTATATTGTGGCCCTCAGGTAAGTAGAGAGAGAGAGGACATGGATTTAAAAGTGGGCGAGTGATACTTTGATTCATGAGCTATATAATAGGCACCAGCAGTTGTGCAAGTGAAAACATAGAGTCAGGTAGGCCTCCATGAAGCCACGCTCCCAAAACATTTATGTTGTAATACATCGCCAATTATGTCATTGTCGACTTCTATAGTCTTCAGCAATGGCTTGCTGCATGTACTTCCCACAGGGGAAAATGTGAATTTCTTTCATTTTGTCAGAAAAAAATGAAAGATTTTCTGAGCAAAACCAGTGTTGAGAGAAGTAACTTTCTAAATGAGGGTTTGGAGGCAAATCTCAGTAATCTGTTGGAAAATGTGAGAGGAACTTTTAAAAGCCCTAAGTGAGGCAAACTAAACACACACATACACGCACACTTTAGCTCCTTGTGTTTTCAGGTACTATTGCCCACAAGGTTGTTCACTGCTGGTTACAGGACTGGATGGGGAAAGTGCCCCAAACAATGCCTGTTAGAGAAAAGCATCAGGAGTGATGGAGCACATGGGGGCAGGGCCAGGGGAGATGATGAAGACTGAAATATTTACACAGCTTTTCATTTCATTTAAAACCCTAAAAGCTGTTTACAGCGAAACAAAGGGATGAATAAAACCAATGGAAAAATGATAGAATAATTATAAACAAAAACAAAAGAAAATATTCATTGTAACAGACAATATTAACAGTCAAGGAAATGGTCAGAGAAATACCTGGGCAAATACATGAGGGTGAAAATATTCCATGCTAGAAGCTTGTCTCATCCTCCTTTGTACAATGAACAAAGGCGTCTTACTCAGACATGATGCAGTGAAGACTGGAATCATTTAAAATCGTAGGTTTGTAAAGCTAGAGGTTACTATTTTGTTTTCTGTACAAATTTTCAAAACAGACACATTGTATGCAATTTTGGAGTGAAGCCCCAGCATCAAAAATTTGGCCAAAAGAATGATCCTAAGGAAGTGTATGAGCCCCATCCATCGTGGGCATTTGTTCAGCTTTTTGTTGTTGTTGTTCAGCTTTGCTCCAGTGCAGAACCTGCTCATGTGGCCCCTAGGGCTGTATTTTTCTGTGCATGTGCTGTGGGCATGTGATGTTGGATAAGGTTGCCTTCTTGGTCAGTCTCCACAGGAAAAACAAAGAAGGAAGGGAGGAGAGAATGAAGCAGGTAGTAGAAGTCAGGGAAGAGAGGCCCCAGGGGAGGAGGGCAATCTGTGTTGGCAGTGTGATGTCAGGGAACTGTTCCCAGATGTGTGAAGACAAGCAGGACCAGGGCAAGCCAGGGCACCCCAATACATCCAGCAATAAGTACCATTTGCATCTGCTCAAATCTGCAACAACAAGAACAAAAATGCCAGAGCAACCCAGAACAAGCCAGGAATGACCTGAGAAAACACCATGGAATCATCATCATCTTGGAACTGCAATGATGGAAGGGACCCTCTGAATCAAGTCCAGTGCCTGTCCAGGAGGGCACAGAGGGGAAATCGAACTCCCAGCTTCTGGCTCCTCAACCAGAGGCCTAAACCACTGAGTTATGGATGAGCCCTGTGTACTGATCCACATATTAGTTGGGGAAGATCAAATTGGACTGGGTCACTTAAAAATGCAGACCAAACCCTAATCCTCACCTAGCCCTCGTCCCAGGAAGGTGTATAGGGAAGGGAAGTTTTCATTGAAACACAGGCATAATTTCTTTGTGCTCAGCCTCCCACCTTCCTGAAACCTCAGCCACACCTCCTAGTGGCCTGCATATCATTCTTTCCCAAAATATGGCCCAGTGTTACAACAAATAATAATTTATTCCTGAAAAGCTAAGAAACTGAGAGTCTTTCATTTTGTTCTCTCTCTCTCTCTCTCTCTCTCTCTCCTTCCCATTGTGATACAAGATTAAGCATAAGCAAATGAATGTGGCCATTGACTTCACAGCTTTCTGAAAGGGGAAGTTGTCAAAGAGATGTGGAGACGCAGCTGGAGGAGGCTACGCACCACTGATGCAACTCTACTGGTTTCAACACCCAGTTGGAATGGTTTTAAGTGAGAGGAAGAACTGGCCCAGGGACACACCCTTCCGTTTTAAATATGGGAGAGCCCTGGAGAGATCTGGGGCCTTCACTGGGTCAGGTCAAGCTCTAACCTATTTTAATTCAAATCAGCTGGGTACATAGAACGTCTCTTTGCTGTGCCAAACTCGTTTCTCCAATGTACTCGCCTTGAGCGAGAAAAGTTCGGGATGAGCATGTAATTGAGAAGAGATGGAGAAGCATGTGTGGGAAATGTCACACATAGTTTCAGATTTGACACCCACAAGCCGCTGCTTTGCTTGCCAAGGAAAACAAGATGTAAGATTTGCCATGGAAGAACAAACATGATTTCCACTAAGCAGGCCTCCTTCGATACTCTGTGCAACTTGATGAATGCCAATCGGGAGAGGTGAGGCTCCCCCACCCCCACCCCCAAGGCCTGATATTTTCATCCGTGGTTATCTTAGCAGTTCCAAGGCAGGCATGGGCACTCGCCATGGGGCAAAGGCTGAACAGGGTGAGCTCCTTCAGCTATAGGGCAATCCTGCCAAGCTTTTTCGCTACTTACCTGATTGCTCATACTTAGTATTTTGGTTGTACTCAAACTCCAGGGTCACGTCTCACCAAAGGAAGCCAGACAGGATCAGCAGTTCATTCATGCATATATCCCCAAAGAGAGGGACGAATGGGGTTGAAAGTTTTGGAGATGTTAATGTAGCACTGCCGTCACTCTTAAAACCAGTCAGTTGAACAAATGCATTTTAAGAGGCACCAGAACATGGTCAGGGTGTTGTTAATTCTATGACCAAAAAAAGGTGCTTCCTGAGGTGAGGTGCCATCATTAAAAAGAAACCCTTTGTTTGCCATCAGTGACTCATGTAGAAGAAATGGACCTGTTGTAAGTCGTCAGGCTGATTGGAGAGAAAGGATTCTTTCACGCAATCTAGTCCCAACTTGTTTATGGCCTTAAATGTCAATTTTATTTGTTTATTGATTACTTTTTATTATGTTTGCACACCACTTGAAATAATAAAACACCTCTGCTGTTTACATTACAGCCCACTACAGTATCTTAAATATGGCCTGACTCCTGTGTTGCATGCTACACTGTAGCACCTCATACTGTTACGGGCCAAAACCCGTTTCTGAATTCGGTCTCTGGCAAGGGATCAGGCAAGGCAAAACCAGCTGAACCAAAGTCCAGTTTTATTGAAAGTAAGCAATACAGAATCAGCTGGGGAATTTTCTTAAAAGCAGAGAAGACCCCCAAAATACAGTGTACAGATATTTCATAACACAACAAACAGAGAGCCATAAAGTAGATGTACATTTGGAAATAATGGCTGTAATTTCAATAGAAAGTCAGTACCTCTCACCACAACGGAGAGAACCAAGACCCTCCAGTGTGAGTACAATCTGTTGATGGACAACCCCCTCTTTTTAACAGTGCTTTGTCTTTGAACCAGGTTTGGGTAGGAAAGCCTTTCAAACAGAGGACACCCTCAGACAGAGAACTGTTCTGTGGCAGCTCTTCAAATAGGGATCTATCCTTTGTATAACAGTGCGCACAGTCACCCTACGGTCCTGTTGCAGTGTTCTAGTTTGGGCATCCCATAGTTTGGGGCTAGCAGCAGGGCCACCACTGAATATTTGCATTCATTTTTTGTACCAGTGTAATAAATTCAGCAGCACAGCAAAATGTTGCCCTAATTTGGCCTGACACTATCTTTGTAGCCTTTCCTTCCTGGCAGTTTTCACATAGCATGGGGAGGATTCAAGTGCATCAAAAACAATGCAGTGCTGTTGAAAACTATTGTTCCACGTGTATCAAGTGCCCAACACTCAGATTCATATCACACAGTATACCAGCATTTGGCAATTCTTATTGAACATGCTTGGCAGGAAAAAAAACCTTGGATGTTGGTGTAATACACTTTCTGAGTAAACTCGCAGCCTGCAATACAAAACTAATTTGATTTTCCTCCGAGGATTTTGTAGCTCTGAAGTAACAAATGCTATGAGTTTCAGAAGGAAAAGTCTTCCATTTGTGTAAATCACAACCCACAGAGGTCTTCAGTGGGTGGAGTCACTGAAGCCGAACTGAAAGACATTTTGCAAACAAGGACGTTTGGGGGTTTATACAAATGAGGGGGTTTTCAGAGGAGCTTGGAACTTGCTCATTTGGGGGAAAAATTATAAATTATATTTGACAATTATCCTTCATGAGCTTGTCAGAGTAATAATTTGATTTATAGATGGCCAGACCTGTCAATTATGTGAGGTTGGTGGTAATTCAGCATGACAAGCACGCTTGAATTCAGAAGGCCCTTTTAAGGGCTAAGCACCCAAAGCTTTCTGAGTGGAGAGATGAATCTGTTCGTGACCTTTTCTCCCACATTTGAACTGAAGTTCTTTCCATCCAACTCGAAATACATGTGCAGAATTTGCAAATGCTTATCAAAAAACCAATTTTAAAAAAATAAACCAATAAAAAAAAGCCTTCATATGACTTGGTATAAAACAGCTGTCTGGGTCACAGTGACATCAGGGGAAGGGGGGGGGAGAGAAATAGAAGGAGGAGAGCTGAACCCAAGAGATGATTGGTACTGAGTGACCGTTTTGCTCATAGCTTATGTCTTTGTTGCCCAAAGCTTTGCAGTTGCAAAAACCACTTGAGACCCCAGTCCTAGCAAAGAGAGGAACAAAGGTGCCCCCTGTCTTTCAGTGTTAACACCCATACGTATACATTTATTAAAGGTACATTGGTTTATAGATAAAATGTTAACTACCAGTTAACTTGCCACCAGGTGGTTAAACCACAGAAGCCTCTGTGCTGCAAGGTCAGAAGACCTGCCGTCGTAAGATCGAATCCACGGGACAGAGTGAGCCCCCGTCGTTTGTCCCAGCTCCCACCAACCTAGTGGTTCAAAAGCATGCAAAATGCAAAATGCGAGTAGATAAATAGGTACCACCTCGGTGGGAAGGTAAATGTCATTCCGTGTCTAGTCACGCTGGCCATGTGACCATGGAGGATTGTCTTCGAACAAACACTAGCTCTATGGGTTGGAAACGAAGATGAGCACCGCCGCCTAGAGTCAGACACGAGTGGACAAATTGTCAGGGGGAACCTTTACCTTTAACTCGCCACCAGAACCAGTGTGGTGTAATGGGAAGAGTATCATTATTGGACTCAGGAGACCAGGGTTCACCTCCTGGCTTGGCCATGGAAACTCACTGGGGGCAGGAGAGAAGGAAAGGCAGGGGGAAACTAATATTTCGCATGCCTTAGGAACTTTACTAGGGTCAGCATAAGCTGGAACTGTTGAACGTGACAGCTTATAAGATGCAATGTGTTGATATTAATAACACACAAGGTGAATCTTGTGGTGGAGGAGCACACCTGCTTTACCAGCAAGCTCCCATATTGCCAAGAGTCACAGTGGAAGCTTTTTATTGACCAGCAAGGAAAGGTCAGAAACTTACAACTTTCCTTAGGTTACGGGGCAGGACTGCAGCCAACATAAACAGAAACAACTAACAAAATAATGAATACAATACAGTGTTTGTGAAGCTATATTTTAGCTGTAAAATATCTGCAGTTTCCCTTTTTTGCTTCCTTAGTTAAAAATGAATGGGTAATCTGAGCCAGTATTCAAATTTAATATGAGAATCATATCACAAGCAAAGAGTCTGTCCAGATAGAGTGTTTGTTTTCCTTAAAATACGGTACTAGGGCTTGCACTTATGGTAATGCTATTTCCCCCCCCCACATTATTAACATGATGGTTCCTTTATCTTAATTCATCCATTCCCTTATCTTAATTCATTTAGAATAATGCCTATGGTTTGTTTTTCAAAGCAAATTAATTTTTCAAAGCAAGTTAATTTTTAGTAATCTGCTCAACGCCAGCGGCGAACTGCTTACTCACTCTTTCGCTACCATGCTGTGATCTCTAGATTTCATCATCAATCTCCTTGAAACAAAGTAGAAAATCTACTCCAGGCACATAAGACCAGTATGAACAAAAAACACATCAAAATGAATGTGGTTTTGGAAGTGGTCACGAGGATAGTCTGGAGAAGCTGCATGACTATGAAGACAGGAGCACAAGCCAAGCCAACCCAATACAAATAGGAGATAGTTTTAGTGTAATGAAGCAATATGACCTCACGGCAATATTTAAGCAAGAAATCTACCTAAAGCAGATTCCAGTAGCAGAGCACAAAAAACAAGTTTTTACACAGCAGAATTTAACATATCTGGGAGAGCACTCTTGAGCAATTAATTTCTTATTCAATTGCTTCTGTGGAGTTGGAGCCCGACTTACATTATTTTTGATACATGTGGCTAAAATTTTGTTGTGCAGCTATGTTAAGAAATCTCTCTAGACAACATTATCTGTTGCGTACTCTGCTGTGTGGCTCGGCAAGCAACAGATAATGCTTATGGAGATTTCTTAACTTACAGCATTCTAAAAGTTACACCCTCTGCGGAACTGTGCAACAGGATTTCAGCCAATGTGACTTAAGTTAGTCATCAACAATTAAAATCCCATGTACTGTATTTCAATTCTGTATTCTTAAGTATGATTAATTATTTGGATCTAATGTATTATAAGTTAAATCCAGTTCCAGCTAGAGTAAACTCATTAAATCAATGGGACTTACCATTGACTTAACAGATTCCATTTATTCACTTATTAAGTGTACTCTAGTTGGGGGATAACTATTTATTTTATTTATTATATGTATGCTGCCTTTTTCCCTGGCAAGGTGGCTTACGTATCATTAAAACAATCACAAAATTAAAAGAAGACACATGGATCATTGAAAAGTCATTAAACTCTGAATTTTTAAAAATAATCATCTAAAAAACAGATTTAAAAGTATAAAAGCATTGGGGGAAAACCAACGCAAAAAGAATACAGTGGCAGCTGGCACAGGGCATCTAGCTATGTTAAAGAGAAATTTTAAAAGTCTACCAGAACAACAACAATAAAAGTCAATTCTTTCTGAAAGGAGAAGAAAGAGGTCAGCCTAGCCTCATGGGGAATGGCATTTCATAACCTGGAGGCAGCTACCAAGAAGGCCCTGCCCTGGGTCCCTGTCGGACAGACTTGTACAGGATTCAGTGGTATGTTTTTAGTTGTTCTGTGGTTTACATTTTTCTTTGATGGTTCTAATGCTGTGTTTTAAAATATGTTCTAAGCTACATACCTTGGAAGGGCACCCAGTAAACAAATAAATGCTGAAAGGCAATCTGTAAACAAATAAATACAATGGATTAATTTTTGTCCCTTGTTGTCCCAGCAATCATCTTTGTGTACTGCCAGCTCCACTTTCAGGCCATGGCAGGTCTGCATATTTTTTTTTAAAAAAATTCAGAATGACTGCATTTGTGTAATTGCATCTGTTCACCCCTACAAGAGATCAACGAATCAAATGTAGTGTACTAGCAGGAGGACACGCACCCAGTGTGGTATGTGTAGTGGAGAGTGTGACAGGCTCAGGAGCCTTGGGTTCGAATCCTTGTTCAGCCCTTGAAATTCACTGGGGGCGTGGAACTAGTTAAGCCATTCATTAAATATCTCACCTCCCTTGAAAGCCCTCTTAGGGTCGCTATAAGTCAGTTCCAACCTGACAGTACATGACAGCAACAACGAGGAGGAGAGGAAGAGCTAGCATGGCCTGGGGAGAGCCCCTTGAGATGATATTGGGAAACAACTGGCTTAGCTGCTTCTGTGAGAAATGGCCAGGCAACATCACAAACTGTGGGTGTAAAGATATACAAAGGCAATGACACAGACCCACCATATAGCTTCTGCCAGGATTTCCCTGAGCATTACGTTTTTGATATCTCAGCTTCCATTTTATCATCCTTTTTGCCATCCTTTCACCATCCTTTTCACCAGCTGTCTGTTTTAATTTATCCTACTCATTACTGTGTCTGTCGAATGTATGTATTATTTTATTTTTACTGTGTTTTGATATTGTGCTGTTTGTCTTGTTGTTAGCCGCCCAGAGTGGCCTGGTTGTCAGATGGCGCAGGGTATACATCCAATAAATAAATAAAATAAATAATAAATGATAGAGAATAATAAATATAGAGAACTAAGAGAAGGGCGAGAGCAGCTGAAGAAGGACAAGAGATGCGGAGAAGAAAAGCATGAGACTTCTATTTGAGCCAATAAGAGGAAGGCTTGTGAGATTTTAGTGCGATATAATTTCACCCTGTAAGCCTTCATAATAATGCTGAATGGTACTATATCACCGATATTTACAGTAAATGGATGCCTACTGGTCAATATGTTAGTTGGGTCACCATTTGAAGGGATGTAAAACACTATGGAAGACAGAAGTGAAGGTCTGTAGAGGAGATTCTTTCCGTTGAGTGATTCTCCAGGCATGTATTCTCATTTATGACAAAAGCAAAACATGCTGCTACTCTGCTATGAGAGAAATGTGCAATTTCTAATGCTGTCTAAAAATGATGTCTTTATGAGTCTAAAGCAGGAGAAGGCAAAATGTACCTTTATTGATCTCGTTAGACTGCAGCTCCCATCAGCCCTAGCAAAATAGCCTATGATGAAGCCTGCTGGGAGGTGTAGCCTAGTAATATCTAGGTGACCGCCTTTTGTCTATTCCTGATCTTAAGAATTTGGTCTCCTGGAACAGCTGTAAGGGAGATATATGGCCTATACTGAATGGAGCATGGAAGGCAAAATTGATCCTGTACTGTATTCTCTTTCTCACTAAAACCTTAGGGAGTCTCCAAAACATTGCTAAGGCCAGGGTAGTATTAGTTAAACCTTCAGGTATCATATGCAAAAATCAGCAGTGAGTTGCTGCACGTTAAGAGGTCAGTGTAGGCATTGGCTGTTGCATGCCAGGTCACATCTTAAATGCAAGTCTAATAAAGAAAACCTTGGCTTGATTGGATTTTGCTACTGGTGTCTCTTAAGCAGAACAAGTATTTTCCAAAGTACAGTAATAAATTGTTGATAATATTTGTGCAAATGTCTCCCTCTAGTGGTTAGTCTTCTATAAGCCGATGTACCAGGTTGACTTCCAGTAAGTGTCACTTGCTTTCTCACCTTTGCAGTTGTATGTACTGTACCTTTGAGGGTTCCTGCTGCCAGTCCCCGTCAGTAGCACAAACATGCATATGTAGCATTAATTTCCTCAAACTGAAAATTACAGATGATGCACACCTTAGGGCAACGGTTCACACAAGTGGTGACAGGCAGCGAATAGCTGGCTGATAAATTGGTTATGGCTCATTTCTATTTTATTGCAAGAGCCTCACATGAACAAGCAGGATGTGTACTTGTCACAAATCATTATATCACAAGTATTTTCAGGAATCACAGATGGGAAGGGAAGTGGCTCATGGATTTATACGCCTAATGTGGCATTGTGGCTAATAGATCAGGAAGTCCTTTGCTCGAGTCTTACCGCAGCCTTGAATTCACCAGATGGCCTAAGGGCCAGAACTGAAGGAGTGAACACACGCTTTACAGGCAGTCGGCCCACGCTCCATCATTGGCACCTCCAGCTGAGGGACCACGTCGTAACAGATGGGAAAGGCCTCTCAGAAGGCCACCATCAGCCAGAGGAGAGAAAATACTGAACTAGGCAGATTGATATTGTCAGGGTAAAGTAGCTCTCTATGTCTGCTTTCTTATCATCAGTAGGAAGGAATTTTACAGAAAAATCAATGGGGGGGAGGGAGGGACCTCACTACATACTGGATTTAACAACTTTAAAAGATGCTGTCCCTCAGGAAGAGCTACCAGTCTTGTTCTACCTGGTTCTTGACTGTCCTTGCGCCAATTTTTTTTTTGTTCAGAAAAATGCTCTGTGAATTTTCATTTTAGCCTTAGTTGAATCATGTTGTACCCTTGCCTGGTAAATATTCAACACCCCTCCAATGTCATAATCCACAAATAATGTGGAGAACTGTATGAGGCCACTTTGCCTCAGCCCTGACTCTAGCAGCCTTCTTAATTTTGTAAGGCTTCCAGGCCTCCCGGGACTGTAGAATTGCGCTAGAGCAGCAGTCCCCAACCTTGGGCCTCCAGATGTTCTTGGACTACAACTCCCAGAAACCTTCATCACCACCTCTGCTAGCCAGGATTTCTGGGAGATGAAGTCCAAGAACATCTGGAGGCCCAAGGTTGGGGATCACTGTGCTAGAGCATTGGTTCCCAACCTTGGGTTCCTAGATGTTCTTGGAATAAAACTCCCAGAAGACTTCACCACTAGCTGTGCTGGGCCAGGGTTTCTAGGAGTGGCAGCATAACAACAACTTCTGGGGACCCGAGGTTGGGAACCACTGCTCTAGACCCACAAGAGTGGGAAAGCTTCACTGTTCACGGAGTGCCTCGCCTGCCAAGGCTGCCAGCTCACCCAGTTTGCTCTCCTGTCATGGAATTTCCAGACTTTGTCAAGCTTTTGGGTTGAATGTCTCTGGGTTTTCTTGTTTTCTCTAGTCAAACAAAGTTTCAAAAGAAGACGGAAGGGGGAAATGAGGGAAGTCAGACTGCTTGGCTGCTCTTTGTTTAAAGAGCTGCTCTTTGTTTAAAGAGTTGGGTGATAAATTCCAAGCTGGAGAGGGATTTGAAGCCACACTTCCCCCCCCCCCCCGGCCTCTTGCAGACTGTAGCCATTTAGATCTAAGAAACGTAACCTGGCCCCAAAAATGGCCATGAGACTCTGGGACTTTAATGAAAGCATATAATTTTGGAATCACCCACAATAACTTGGTGCACAGCCTGAAGAGGTGATTTCTCATTGAAAGCTGGCTCTTCGTTTTGTTTTGTTCTGTTTTTTAGTGGTCCAATAAAAGCATCACCTGTTATTGCATGCATGTGTCTATGGTAGTTAAAGACTCTAGGCTTTAATTATGCTTTCTGCTAAAATAAAGGTGGCAAATTTTCATGAGGCACTACGCATATTCTTAGTGGGAGCTAGAGAACATAGCTGAACCTCAGTGACACCACTTCACAATCCACACTCCCCCCCCCCCAAGAGATGCAGCCACTATATTCATTTGAAGAATTGTGTTTGGAAACACAAAAACCTATGAAAAAGAAAAACCAATTAGTCTTACAGGTGCTATGTGACATCTGGTTTCTAGCTCGGCGAACAGTATCCCTACTAGGTATTCCTACCTAATAGGAAATAGTACTCCACTAAACAGATCCCTCTATTGATGTACTGTATAGTCTTCCTCATTAGTAAAGAAACTTCTGCCTAGTATGACATGAATCATCTAGTAGAAGGAGACAGATATCTCTCTCCTGAAATGTCAGTTTGACACATGTAATAGTGGTTGCTACTTTGCACAGCCTAGCAGATAAAATGATAAAAAACAAAACAAAACATGTCAGAATCATCTTCCAAGCAAGGAGAAAAGAACCTACCTCATTACCTTCATGGAAATATCTCCTCTCTATATTAGAACAGAAGTAAGAATAATGACCATTTTGGTCTGAACTTGGCCCATTGATCTTTTAGGCATGGATTCTTCTGATAATGAGTAACAAGCTTTATCATGTCAAAAGTAGTGCTTTATATAATGAATTGGTGAGTTACTCTCATCAAACTGGAACACATATTGTCATATTTTCTTTCTGGAAGATGTCCTGTATCACCATGTATCAGATGAAATGTCCGACAGCATCTGAATAGGCAAAGAGATTTATTGTTGCCACATTTGTGTTAACGCCAAAAGACTTAACAAGGCTATTCTTCCAGATTGTATTGGACAATATCTATGATTGGTGGCTTTGTTCTCTTCTTAAGAACTTCTGGAATTGACTGGAAAACCAACATTATGAACACTGCAAGTATTATTATCTCTTATCTTTTTCTCTGGTTTTCAGATTCCGATAAACACAAAACAGGCAGGCCTAGTCTCTCATAGCAAAGAGGCATTTCCTTTTATATATGATTGAAGAACGTTTACTTAAGTGTAGCTGAATTTAGACCAAATTGTCCAATGAGGAGAAGATCTTGAACTGGATCACTTGAAGTTTTTCATTTTGCCAAGTGCTACTCATAGTATTTGCGAAGGCTTTCACGGCCGGGATCCAATGGTTGTTGTGGGTTTTTCGGGCTCTTTGGCCGTGTTCTGAAGGATGTTCTTCCTAACATTTCGCCAGTCTCTGTGGCCGGCATCTTCAGAGGACAGGAGTCAGAACAGAGCACAGACAGAAATATAATAATAATACACTGTCCTCTGAAGATGCTGGCCAAAGAGCTCGAAAAACCCACAACAACCAGCTACTCATAGTAGCTTCATGGTAGAGCAGGGGTCTCCAAGCTTTTGAGTATGAGGGCCACATTGTATATTTTCCACATTTTTGAGGGTCGAAAGAATGTGCGTACACCTGCCCACACATACAACCCGCCTGCCCGCCCGGATGCCTGCACACATGCATGCACCTCCGCCTGCCCCCCCCGTGCATGCATGCGTGCATGGGCTAAAAGGAATGGGCCGGATAAAACGACAAGGCGGGATGGATGCATATAATTGGTCCTCATGTAAAGATGTGACTGGGCATCCCTCCTCAAAACTAAAAATATATACATAGAGTCCTGCATGCTCTCCACCTCTGGGCTAGCAGCTGCTTGTGGGGAAGGGGGATAGTACAAAGTTAGGAAGCTGAAGCCTTTATTTATTTATTTATTTATTTATTTATTTATTTATTTATTTATTTATTTATTTATTTATTTATTTATTTATTTATTTATTTATTTATTTATTGGACTTATATACCGCCCCATAGCGCTACAAGCACTCTCCGGGCGGTTTACAATTTTTTTAATTATACAGGCTACACATTGCCCCCCCAGCAAGCTGGGTACTCATTTTACCGACCTCGGAAGGATGGAAGGCTGAGTCAACCTTTTGCCTTCCTCCTCCAGTGTCACTGCTCTGATGAATATGAAGTAGAGTAGCTAGCCATGCACCCAAAAGAACATTTGTTTAGTAATCCTGCTGGCACAAAATGAAACCAACTGGACTGATTGGATTTATATCAATAAGGCATGCAAAACAGCAGATGTTCCATTTGGTTGTATGAAAACAAACACTGTGCTTATTGTTCGTCCATCACTCCCAAGGTTTCTTTATTACGCGGGTGCTGGGAAATGCTTGCAAGACATTTACAGCCTAATCTAATAAAGCTCTAAATGTGCAGGAAGAACAGCCTTGCATGCACCAGCTGGGGAGGCATTGAAGTTTGCATTTCAATTTTCCTTTTAAACCTCTAAGCCAGTGGTTTCCTAACTTTGGATCCCCAGATGTTCTTAGACTAAAACTCCCAGAAGCCTTTATCACTAACTGTGCTGGCCAGGATTTCTGGGAGTTGAACCCAAGGTTGGGAACCACTACTCCAAAGCAAAAGGAGTTTGACATTTTCAGTGGGTAGCGCAAAGTGGGCACTCACCATTTTCACCCTGGTTTTCTTAGCAGCGGCTATAGAGATGCTGCATTTCACCATGATTTTTAGATTGCCGCTCATCCCATACATTTCCAAGCCACTGCCACAGCTTCACAGTGGCCCAATGCATCCCACTTTATGGATGTTCAGATGTTGAAGTAATGACAAGCGACCACTTTAGTAATTGCCAACTGCTTTCTTGAACGAGTTTGCAGACATATCACCTTAATGTAGTAATCTGGAAATGAGCCCTAGTTTGATTTTTCAGGATGCTCGTAATATAAGTCCTACCCCCCAAAATAAGCCCCAGTTAAGTGAAACCCTGCCCTCCACCCTTGTGCAGCAACCAGAAGAAGGTGACATGACTGTAAAATAGCCGCCTAGAGTGGTCCGGTGGGCCAGATAGGCGGGGTATAAATTAAATAAATAAAATATAAAATAAATAAAATAAGTTGGCCCCAAGTTTATTCTTATTCTATTTATTGATCTTTCTATCGATCAACCGATCCACCCATCCATCCATTTGGGATCATATCCAATGGTGCATGCCATTTGGGCAAAGCTTTTGTTGACTGCAGACGCCTAATTTCCTGCAGAACTTTGATTCTACTTGAGCAAGCTCCTCCACCAGGCCTTTCACAAATTATTGCAACACTCATTGCAACTCATTCATCTCAGCATTGCTTGTACAAGTTATGCTGACAATTAAGTGGAACAAGAACACCTTGTTATACTTTTTCACTAGTGTATTGTTCGATACAACCTAAATTTACCGGGATGAGGCAAATAATTCATAAATGCAATGCATAAGTGGTAGACCCTTTAAAACTTTGGCACACAATTCCGCGGACATGATACAAAAGGATAAATGGATGGGGAAGACAGAGAAAACTATAGAAACCCAACTACTAGTTCTCATGTAATATTACACTACTATGATCGGCAAGACCAGGCAAAGGGGCTGCTAAGGAAAATAATTCAGGGAGGACAAGAATGAGGTAGAAATGACGGATCCTCCTTCAGAAGACTATTTGACTTCAAAAGGCATTTACTACATTTTGTATATTGTATATCATTTGTGGAGATGCTGTGTTCACCTGCATGCCTCAGAGCTCTGCTGTCCTCTCTGCTAATAAATTAGTATTAGGTAGAGAAGTATTGCCTTTTTTGCCCTTTGATGTGTTTTGAAACCATGTTGCCTTTGTTGATATTTTGCTTTACTTTAATAAGAGTGTGCAGTAAAAATGTCTCCACTCCATGGCTCTGATGACTGACTCTTTAGTACTCTCAGGGTCTGCAGTACTAAATCTCACCTTGTCCCTTGCCTGCCTAACTACCGAGAGTTTTGTTTCTTTTTGTGGGAGTGGTAGTGTTCCTACCTTGCAAGGTAGGTTTGCTAGTGCAGTCCCCAGCCTTGCGGATGTTGGTTTTCCCATAAGTACAGCCAATGTCAGGAAAGACTGGCGTGCTGGTACCATCAGTGTCAGGCTGGTTCCATAGCCATCATCATCACAATTCAGCCTTCTGGGTTTCACTGAGTCCCAGAGGCAATAGACTAGTGTGGCTGAACGGCTAAAAATGGAGCCCCTAGTATTCACCACACCACATAGACACCCATATATATTTGATGCATAGGTAAAACAATCATGGATCCACTGATCAAAAAAATAAATGAGAAGAATCAGTCCATCAGAACAGCGGCTTGAAGTTTGGTAAAAACAGAAAAGGGAGGTGGCACATGAGAGTAACTTTGGAAATCACTGATGGAGGAACAGGTTAAGATTATGAAATCAGCACAGAGTTGAGAGGAAGCTATATATATGGATATCTAATTTCTCCTTTCTTTCAACTCATCCCCAGAAAGGACACATCTGTTCCCCAGAAGGGAATTCACTTAAGAAGATCAGCAGAGCACTGCAGGACGTGCCAAAGAGAAATCTAATTCATCATCTTGTTTCCCACAGTGGTCAACCAGATGCCTGTGGGAAAACCACAGTCTGAGTTCCCATCTTCAGGTGTTACACCGGAAATGCGTAAATGCATAGACAGGTGCAACTATGGCATTTATCTGGGCATCTTGTCTGTATTATCATGTGTGACTTGACAACAGTATTAGAAAATTATGGATAAGATGTGGTGGTCCTCACGTGTCTTATACTTTAAAAAAACCCCAGCTGTTGCCACATTTAAATAGAATCTATTTCCAGTCTATCTTCCTATCTACAGTGTGGTGACTTCATTTAAAAGAAAACAGGTAGGGTTCAGAGGCCTTGTGATTCTTGAATTGTCATCTCTTGCGACAGTATCTTTTCCCTATAATGATTACACTAGGGGTAAGAAAGTCCAGGTGTTTTTGGAGTGGATTTTTTCCATATGTTCAATCTGCCTCGTTTATGGATCCACAACATTATTGCTCTCCTTTTTCTCATAGCATGTCTATATTTTGCTGTGTTTCAACAAACTGCTAAGATTCCCTGCCTTACAAAATATGATTGCCAAGATGCAAGGGTCCTTTGAAAAATCAATGCTCTCTTCCCCATTATATTAGACTAGCAAGAGACTAAAAATCAAGGGGTGAAAAACCATTTCTGTATAATTCAAGGGGAAATGATGTCACTGTCTGCCTGTAGAGGGTACTCTTCATTTAGAAAAAAAAAAGAGATGACCAAATTTTATCTGTCTAGAACTACAGATGCGATTGTGGGATGACAAAGGATCTTGTCTAACTGCATCTTTTGCTGGGAGCAATCTCTCTTAAAGAATCTCTTGGGGAATCACTCCAGTCCAGCCACCCTGCCCCAAGGAGAGTAGCCCTCCTGCTGGACCAAAAGGGCCCAGCTTGGACACAGTTTAGGGTTAAGCTCAAGCACTATTACTTGTACATCATGTGATCTCTGGCAAATAGTTCACACAGGACGGCACCACAAGTACTGCAGTTGAAAGTGTGGGCTCTGTGCCCATGTGATCACGCCCTATGTTGTCTTCTGTTTCTTGAAATATCAAGCCAAGGACCAAAACCCACAAGTCAGTAAACATCTGATGGAACTTTTAAAATAAGGACTCATTAATACTTCATGTTGCAAACATGTTTTCTGTTTGTTGTTGCTATGGTGCCATTAAGTCACCCTCGACATACGGCGATCCCATGAACCAGTGGTCCCCAAAATGTCCTGTCCTCAACAACCTGGCTCAGCTCTCACAAGCTCAAGCCTGTGGCTTCCTTTGGGGAGTCAATCCATCTCCTATTTCTTCTTCCTCTTTTCCTGCTACCTTCAACTTTTCCTAGCATTGTCTTTTCTAGAGAAGCCTGTCTTCTCATAATGTTCTCACAAAGTAGGACAAACTTAGTTTCAATTTTTTTTTTTACTCCAGAGATAGTTCAGGCTTGATTTGAACTATCTATAACTCCCTTGTTTGTCTTTCTCGTAGTCCAGGGTATCCATAAAGGTCTCATTCAGCACATTTCAAATGAAACTTTTTTTCCCTCCGCTGTCACTTTTCTTAACTACCATGTTTCCCTGAAAATAAGACAGGGTCCTATATTGATTTTTGCTCCAAAAACGCATTAGGGCTTATTTTCAGATGTTTTATTTTTTTCATGTACAGTAATCTATATTTATTCAAATACAGTCAAGTCATCTCCTTCTGGTTGCTGCATAATGCTGCACAATGGTGGAGGGCGGGGTTTCACTTAACTGGGGCTTATTTTTGGGATAGGGCTTGTATTACGAGCATCTTGAAAAGTCATACTAGGGCCTATTTTCAGGTTAAGTCTTATTTTTTTGAGAAACAGGGTATTCACACCCATACATGATGACTGGGAATACAAGACCATGGATGAACTTGATCTTGGTCTCCAGTGACAGGTCCTTACATTTGATGATCTTTTCGAACTCTTTCATTGCTGCTCTTCCAAGTCCCAGTCTTCATCTGATTTTCTTGGCTGGAGTCTCCATTTAGACAGATGACTGAACCAAGGTATACAAAATGTCTCAACTATTTCAGTGTCTTCATTGTCAACATCAACACTGGCATTTCCTGGGCTGAAAATGTAAAAAGGATGAGAAGGTGCACATTTCCAAAAATCCAGGCATATGAGTGGAGAATTCTGCAGTTCCACCAGTTCTTCATTCCAAAATTCTGATGTCTTTTCCAAAACATATTCTAGCTTCTTTGAATTTTCTTTAGAGTCATATTTCGATGAATTACGATATATTTCTGAACTTTTCTTTAGAGATGTATAATCAAGAATCTGTCTTGTCTCTTTAGACAAATGGCTTGCATGCATTCAGTGAACTATCTGTTGATTTGGTTCCTGTGATGCCTTGAAGCAGAAGTACAGTACACTCACTTTAGGCAGTGCATAAGGCCAAAGCAATAAACTGAGACCAAATTATGAGCCTTACCTAATGTTTGCAGAAAGATGAAGTCCTCACTGTCTCCCTGCTGGCCCTCTGACTGCAAGCCCTTTGTCTAGAGAGACAGACAATGGATGCTTCATTCCTCAAGGTACGCCCTGTAATACCATACTTCAAGGTGGCTATGGTCTGTAACACCACACTCTCTATTTGAAGCCTGCATGTCCCATGACCATAATATTTGGCCAGGATGGCTGTTGAATTTTTCTGATTCTCCCCAATCTCAAGTTTCGTAATGCTGATCTTGATGAAAAGTTTCAAAAGACTCAAAATGTGCCTTTTTAATGATATTCTCCTGGCCCAATAGGGCATTTTAGACTCGTGACTGTGGATCACAAGGAAGACTGGCTTGACTTGTAAAGCTCAGAGGCATGGACTTCTACACTCTTGCTCCCCTATCCTGAATAATTGTTCCCCTAAAAACATGTTCTTCTCCCCCCCCCTTTTTTTTCTTTTTTGCCATTATAGTTGCCCTTGAAACCTCTGGCCAAGTACAGATATTTGTACCTGGAATAAATGAAAGGTGCAAAGTATATAAAGTTTCTCAATAAGTATAATTTATGTCCATTTCCTTTTCCCCTGCCCCCAGTGCTCAATTCATTTTCTTCCTCCTAACTCAATGGCACTTGCTCCCAGGTTAGTTTTGAATGGCCTGGAATCCGAATTCTGTTGCCTCTCACACAGTCTGCTTGTTAATGGGTGGATGGCTGGCCGGCCGTGTAGGTACAGGAGCAGCCACTCCTTCTTCAGCCTGACGTAACCTCCGAGTCCTGAGCCAAGCTGTGGAGTGGAATTCCTGTTGGTTCACCACCTGCCTGTGGCTTGCACTGGAGCAGCTCATCATCCCCAGCTGTTGCCCACAACAGACCCATTAGCTCTGACAACAGGTAGCTATTACAATTCGTGGGAAAATATCTCCTCTCTTGTTGGGGGTTATTGCAGCTGACTGAAACACGTGTGGGAAGAAAGCAATATGAGGAAGAGGAAAAAAAATCCAGCCAGGTCTGTTGCTTAACACTCTCTTTTGATGGCACCGTGAAGTATGAAATGAAGCTGCAATGAAAAGTTAGCTCTGATCTAATCATATAGCATCAAATGACCACCATACCAACTTTGGAGACAGACAGGAGCTCAAATCTGCTACTGCAGCCAGCCAAGAGGCCATAGTTATTATGGCTTCTGCTTACAGGTTATATTCTGAGGAATCAGAATCCATTGCCCGTCTGTGTAGACGTGAGTCAAAGGTTTTTGGTGTGTGTGTGTGTGTGTGTGTGTGTGTGTGTGTGTGTGTGTGTGTGTGTGTGTGTGTGTGTGTGTGTGTGTGTGTGTGTGTGTGTGTGTGTGTGTGTGTGTGTGTGTGTGTGTGTGTGTGTGTGTGTGTGTGTGTGTGTGTGTGTGTGTGTTTTGTTCTCAGATAGCTAATATTATATTCCCAGAACATGTACCTGTGACTCAGGCCTAATTCAGAGATTACTTGTTGCAGAGGGATGATGACAGTTTACTTTTCCATTTGCAAATAGAGGAATCGTTTAGCTTGTTTGAATGCACTGAAGAACATATCCTGTGGTCTGCACAGACTCACCAGCATATTTATCTAATTAATTTTTTTGGCCCTCATCCCAGAGCTGCCTTAACAACTACTTATTTTAAAACAATTTACTTATATAGTTAACATGCTTGTTGCGGACACATACCTCTACATCTGTCTGGAAGCTACTTGTCTTGTGTTGAAGGAATGGATCCATCTGGAATGTACGTGCTTTGAGGGCAAACGGTGCTGCGTTTTGCCGAAGGAGAAGCTGTTGTCTGTCTGATACCGCTAGTCCAGAAAAATGGCATATCTATTACAAAACCATACAAAAGCATAATATATGTACATGAGGAATTAACGACCAGATAATCAAGGCACTTGTAGATGAAGTGACAAAGATGAAGCCAGTTCTTTCCTAGACTTTTTTTTTAAAAAATTAGGAAAGTGTATTTAAAAAGGCAAATAATAAGCTAAATAAGACTGGCAAAATTAAAGAAAAGGATAAAAAATGAGGAAAAAAGTCAAGATGTTGTGGCACTTTAAAAGGCTAACAGATTTATGCCAGAGTAAAGTTTTAATGGATCAGTCACAATAAGTGCAAATAGTACATTGCTGTTGGTACATGCTATCAAGTCACCTGTGATTTATGGCTACCCTTTGAATGAGTGGTAGGTGGGTGGGTATGCCAGGTTTTGGTTAATTTCTGAACCTGGTGCGTCTTGTGGTGGTGTTGGTGGGGAAATTAGGCCATGAAGTTTCCCAAAGGTGCCCATGCTAATTCTATCAGGCTTTCCATGTTCACCAAATATCTGAAATGCAAGGACATTGTGACTGTTAAGGGACAAATTCTTAACAGATGCATTATTTAGGCAATATGGTAGGGTATGGAATGGCACCCTATTTTCTTAGTGATTTGCACTTCTCCCTTAGTGCTGGGTGGCTATTAGAATCAGTGAGGGACTCCAGTCCCAAGTGGGCCTGTCCGCCGGAATCAACACACGGAGTGTATGCCATTGAAACTAGTGCACACCTGAGCTATTATTCCAGCTTAAAACACTAACACCATTCATCCAGCCCACCTCTGGTTGATGCAGGATAGTCACAGATAAAGCCTTCTTCCTTCATCTTCTGCATGCAAGAATGTGGTTCATTACTTTGATTCGGAGAAAAAGATGTTTACAGCAGGTTACTGCTCACTGCAAGGACAGATCCTGAAGCTGAGGCTCCAATACTTTGGCCATCTCATGACAAGAGAAGACTCCCTGGAAAAGACGCTGATGTTAGGAAAGTGTGAAGGCGAGAGGAGAAGGGGACGACCGAGGACGAGATGGATGGACAGGGTCACCGAAGCGACCAACATGAATTTGACCCAACTCCGGGAGGCAGTGGAAGACTGGAGGTCCTGGCGTGCTCTGGTCCATGGGGTCACGAAGAGTCGGACACGACTAAACAACTAAACAACAAAAACAACAACTTTTTCCTTATGGTGTAAGAATGAACAAAAGACCTGGGGGGAGTGAGGCAGGAAGAAAATTCCTGAATTTGAAGCATCCTTTGAGTTTACAGCATAAGAAGGATTCAAGCTTTGGATATTGTAGATTCATGAACTCTACCCTTAGTGTCAATTTCTGTGTGAAATATAAGGGAGCTTCGACAAGTCATTGGGGTGAGCAAAGTGCTACTCCTATTTAAGACGCCAATGCATCCCTTGCAATCCTGGGCTCATTGTCCTTTCATCCCAGTGAAAACCATTAGCCCCCGTTACCTTCTAGGAGTTTTGGACGGGAATGTTGCCCCATTATGGCCATTTGACCCTCCGGGCACCCCAACGCTTAGACAAAACTAACTCCTTAACATCCCACGGGAGTGCACAGGGGCCTTTTCCAGTTTAAATTAAGAGAAATGCCTTTGGGGATGGTGAGCCCCAGGATCTAGTATGGCTCTCTAAGATCCAGTGGTGTGGAGTTCTGGACTTGGACCCCTAAGAGCTGCTAATATAGATAATACAGGGCTAAATGAATTGATAGTTTGACTCAGCATAAGGCACCTTCCTATGGTCCTGGGGAAAAGCTGGCTGGAGAACATTTTTAAAGAGGGGGATTTGTGATTTGATGGAGACACAAGTCAAGGATTTTAGAAACATACCTGTGAAGGTGAGCTGGAATAAGAGGGATTTGTTCACTACTGTTTATTTCAATAAAATAAAATTTGCATTGGGTCACAGCCCCAACCATAAGAAGAGGGCTTTTTCCTACCTTAAGTAAATATGGTTTCTCCGCACATCTCTAGAAACTTTCCACTATATGGTTCTAGAAGGTCGAAGAAATTTCAGATCTATATATATTCCAAATATATACTTGCTTGAAGGGGCACGGGAGAAAGAAAAAAGACTCTTATGCCTGTTTTTATTTTTGAGCAGAAATGAATTTATGCTTTAAATATATCTGGTTGCATTTCCGTAGTTGTTTCCTTATATTAGAAGCTGAAACATGTTAGCACCTCCTGTTCCCCTCCACTCCATTTCAACCATATTGAAATGGTTATGCTGTGCACTAAAGATGCTTAAAGAGCATTTTGCTTTCACTGGAATTTGTATCATGAACATCTCAGGACAAGCTATAACCAGTTCGTCATAACAGCAAGGAAACATCTTTTGAAAAGATCCAACATGGTGTCGTTTCAGACCTGGGTTTCCATGGATTCTGAGACGACTCCCAGATTTCCTGGCCGTTGGCCATGTTGACAGGAATGTCTAGAAGCTGAAGTCTGGTGAGATCTGAGGATCAAGGTTTAGGAACCACTCCTTCTGGTTCCTTGGGTGTAGCATTATTGCTACTTGTAGGAGAAGCAGCAACAGGGGTAACAAAAACAGGTGGCGCAGTGGTGGGCTGCTTTAGATCTCTGAACTGATTATTCAGTCATTCATTATTTACTTATAACTCCCAGCAGTCCTACCCAGTATAGTTTATGGTGAAGGATTATGGGACCTGAAGTTTAAAAACATCACCAACATCATTGGCAGAGAAGGGGCAGAGTTGCCTGTCCCTGTTCTAGAGGTATTGACAGTCAGGGTGACATATTTACACAATCTGTGAGGAAGGATGTCAGTCTGAGCACACAACAACAAACCAAAATTACAGAAGAAGACAAAAGAAACCTGCAAGGGCCCATAGTTATGGAAATGAAACCTGCTCTTACTGCTTCAGTTTCAAACCTTCAGATTCACAGCACCAGCGTTATTCCATAGCTGAAGAATAGGTGGCACTTTTTAAAAAGAAAAACATGTGAGGTGTCACATGGTGCCTTGAAAGGAATATTAGTATTTAGATTTCCCCCCCCTTACTGGCCTATTTGTTAATCCTTTTGTACTCTTTACCTCGAGCTCTTTGAAGAAATAGGCTTGTGTAAACAGTGATGCTATTCATTGGCCCTGCCACTAGGTGCTGCTGCAGTGTTTTGCTTCAAACACCCAAAGGGCAGCAATGCTCAAGACAGTCTCTGCCGGAGATGCCACAAGGAAGCAAAGGAATCTGCTCTAGAGCAATGGTTCCCAAACTCAGGTCCCCAGAAGTTATTGGACCACAACACCCAGAAATCCTGGCCAGCACAGCTAGTGGTGAAGTTCTTCAGGGAGTTGTAGTCCAAGAACATCTGGGGACCCAGGCTTGGGAAGCACTGAGCTAGAGGGATGCAGTGGCTGTGGAAAGACCTGGCAACCGTTAACTGTGGAGACAGGAAGTGTTACCATCAACCCTTCTTGACTGGAAGCACTGGAAGGTCTGTGCAGCAGGCCTCACCACCGAGACCATGCAGCTCCATGCCCTTCCTCCACAGATTCAATATTGAACACTTGCAAGAAAACAGGTATGCGTATACACACCTGTATATGAATAGTCTTTCCATTGAACCCAGCTCTGCAAAGTTCCTTAGATCATGTGCAAAATCTTGGCATATAGATAACTATGTGCCTCATAGATATGTAGTTTCAGCCTGATCCTAAGAGCAACACGGGGGAATCACGTCCCAGTCATGTAACCAGACACTGGGGACAAGGCAGGAGCGTCAGTAGACGCTAATGGCTTATACTTAGTAAGTGTCTCCACAGATGAACCTTGGCAGTATGTGAGAGGTAAGGCTGAATGTAATCCGTGCCAAGTCTTTTTGCAGTTCAGTTCTTCCTCCTTCCATAGTTTTGAGTTGTACATATACTGTGGAAGAACTGGATGCATAGTGAGACCCGTTTATCAACTCAGGACTCAGTTACATATGGGGGAAAAACACGTTTTTGAATTGGGTTTAGCACATTTGAAATTGATTTAAAATATTCTGACCACACAACATACAGGGAACTGCAGATTTTGGTTTTGATCTGGGAAGTGTGTTTTTTAGTTGGAAAGTGAGGTATTTCACTTGGTTGTGAGAGGGCTGTTTATTTTAAATCACGTTGTGGAATCAATTTACAGTATTTTGAATTATTTTGGCATATGTGAATGCTTCTCTCAGTGCACATTTTGTCTGTGGGGTTTGTCAAGTAATGGATGCCAGGATCATGAGTTTCAGGAAAACCTCGCAGTCGAATCTTAAAAGACAGCCAGCAGAGGGAAAAAGGCTGAGTGGGGGAAAGCACTTCTTCCTTCCCAAACCTAGAGGGTACTGATCTTGTCAATTTCTCTCATCAGTTGCCATTCATTGGTGTGCCTTTAATCTCACCACCCCAGCTGCCCTTTCAGTCGCTCCTTCTCCTTCTCTACTGTGTGTGTGTTTGTGTGTGTGCACATGTCTGTCTGTCTTCATGCTCATTTGTCAGGTTGCAGGGAAATATCCAGCCTAATTTGTTTTCATTTTTTTTCTATCTGTCATACTGAAGTAGTGCTATGCCAGATTGCAAGAAAATCTCAAATGCAACCATTTAAAAAGCCCATGTAGGTCCCTCAACCAATAGGAAGCACAGTTTAAAAATGGATCAAAAGTTTTCCAAGAGGGTGCACACACCAGCCCAAAAACCACACGACTACGACATGTCTTGAAATCAACTTCAAAACCCCTGATCCATCTCCTGATGTATTTTCATAATGTAACTGCATGCTCAGTTACATCCAGTATGGTTACACAAGAACCAAATTAAACCAAAATTGAGCCTAATGCCTCCTCCTCCCTTTTGCGGAATGAACCTGAAATCTTAGCTTTTCCATAACAGCCTCATGCCAAACTCTTAATGGGCATTTGGGAGAGTGAGAGGTGATCTTCAGTTTTCCTGCTGGCCACAATCAGTTGTCTGCTTGCTAAACAAAGCAAGGAAATTAGTCTCTAATGATTCAACTTAGAATTTGAGACATTTATGTAGAGTGATGGGGTATCAACTCCTACTGCTTGAAAATTAATATTCAAAATAGTAGAACTGTTGGACAGAACCACCAAAGATGCATATATGAGCCAATTTGGCCATACTGCCTCCAGCACAACCTTGAAGATCCCTTATTAATTTGACTCAGCTTAATATGAGTTAAAGGCCACCTGACAGCTGGCTGGATAGCTCATTGAGTTAGATTTCTGGCTGTGGAGCCAAACGTTGGGACTTTGAATCCCCCCACTGTGCCTCCTGGGAGAAGAGCCAGCTTGTGTAACCATGGGCAAGTCGCCCAGCCCCAGGATGCCCCCAGAAGAAGGGAATGGTAAACCACTCCTGAATACTCTCTACCTAGAATACCATGAAGAGGGACAGCCGTAAGTTAGAATTGACTTGATGGCACACAATTATCATTAAAAACCACCTATTAAGTAGTTTTATACAATATTCTCTTATGCCTGTGAAGATTCTCAGTCATCCAGGTAAGGTTATCTGGAAGTTGAGTTATGGCAACTGGCCTTCTTGTTTTGCTACTCCTCCAGATAGCTTCTTCAGTCTCTTATGTCGACTGAAAGCAAGTTAAATGGTGTGGATTTCCAAATAAGTTTCCAATCCCCATCAGTATAACTGTATCGGTGCCACTTCCAAGTTGCTTATCCGCAGTGTTCCCAATCTCTTAATGGTGAGTGAGAATATCTGCAAGGGGCTTCTACTTTAGTTTGTTTGAATATGAAGAAGAACCCATTCTGCAGTGATGAATTCGTATTGAAACAGAGGTTGCCGTCAGAAGGACATCTAGCCCACGGTGTGGCGTTTACCCCGTGGCCCCTGCTTATTCCACCAAACACAGGGCTCACATGAGTATCCCAACACGCCCTTTAACACGCTGACACCAGTTGATATCTTTATCAACCTATATCTCCTATGAAAGACTGAGGTCCATTCAGTACTAAACTTTTAAACAGAAACAGGTCTTTTGATTATAAGTTGTTTTAGGAATAGTTCTTAAGCACATTCTTAAAGTTACACAAAGCTTCAGTATTTTACTTTAACCTCTTTTATCTTAATTAATTAATCAATTAATTAATTAGCAGGTCACATGCTGACTAATCACTCCTTAAACACTCTCTCTGCTTCAAAACCCCCAAACTCTTTCCCTCTTCTCTGTCTCTGGCTGAACTGACTAGACTCAGACTCACCCCTCCCTTCTAGTTTCTCTGGCTCCGCCTCCCGACAGCTCTCATTGGTACATCCCAATAATCTTCTACCTGAGCCAAAGCAGGGTGATTGCTACACATACGGTTTATGCCATTTAGCCTGCTGTTTGGTGTTCTCCAGGGGCAGGTTGGTTTGCTCCTCTTTTTCCGGTGATCACACAACACAATCAATGAAGTGAACCAAATAATCCCCAGAGTGTTTCTGCCCACATGTTTCTGAGCCCCTTGTCATCCACAGATTCAGATGTGGGCAGTTTCTCGGCCAGTCCTATAAGATTAGGCAATTAAAAAAAAAAAAAACGAATGCAGTGCATCATCAATGGTCTATTGCAGTCTTAGGGGAAAAAAAGACTTCTGCTGTTTCTCAGCAGAGGAAGTGTTCAATTTGTCAGTACTGTATTCTGAAGTGGCTCATTTATGAAGCCACTTCATGATACTGGAAATTCTAACTGGAGGAAGTCAAACCAAATAGGGTCACCTGAGCTCCAATATGCCAGCTGGATGTGAGGATTGTACCAAATATCACACCTCCACCTGGCCCCGAGCAATCCTGTATAACCTGCACCAGCCCACTCCAAAAGAGCTCATCTGACTGCACTCTGGGTTCTTGGTCATGAGGAAGCTGCGACTTGAATGAACATAAATATGAGAATAAAGCCCACTGCAGAACTTCCCCTTCAACACAGAGAGATCGGGCATTATTGGGGCAAAGCTGGGATTCATAACCCCTCTCTCTTATGTGTGTTAATGCACTCTCTTGTGGACTCATAATGCCAACATGATGAAACATCATTCCAGAAAGGATTCCTGTGGGAAGAAAAGAAAGGTCGTTCTCCCAGTGGGGCAAGTTCAGGAAGCGGCATTATTCCAGAGGCATTGTTGGGATGCAGTGCAGTGGAGAAGGCGGCTGGCTGTAGCCATAGGGCCATGTTATGATGTATCGCCGTCCTCAGGTATATTCTTTTCTGGGAATAGAGTTGGGCTGTAGAGCCACCGCTGGCAGGAGCAGCAAGCCTTCTGCGGTGGGGGTGGGATGGGCTACTTCGAATGGGAAGGGAAGGCACCTTCCTCCCAATTTTCAGAATCCTCCCTCCAAATATGAACCAAATCCTTGAGGAATGTTTTTGTTCCACTCTATGAAACGTGTAAAACTCACTGGGCCAAATGCTTGCACTCAGCACAAGTTCAAACCAGTTGTCCCAGAAATCTCACATCCTAGCATTTGGCCTTCATTTGAACAATGGCCTGAAGGTGTCTGGGCAAAAGACAGGTAGCTGTGTAATAAATTCCCAGAGAGAATTAATCTGAGAGTGGGTGTCACCTGTGCTACAGTAATTATGCTGCTGATTTAAAATTGGCTCAGAGGGAGTAGCTCAATGTTGTGTGTTCCAAAGGGCCAAACTAGATGTCATGTTACAATATGTTTTTGCCCTTAACATGCAGAGGTTTAAAAACATTCATGGCATCATCTGGAGTTTCAGAGGCCCTGTGTGAGAATTTGTCGTGGTGGTTATTAGAATGGGCAGTTGTGGGTGTGTGGGTGTGGGTGTGTTTCCCTATTGAAGTAGTTCCATGTCGGACAACAGCACCCTCAGAGAGTATAGGCCCTCTTGCAGCATTGTGTTAATTTTGGTATTTTTCCCCTTGAACAAATGATGCAGGGTCTGATCCAATACGATCAGTACCTTTCCCTTGCTTTTCTCTATCTATTTGTTCTTCCTCAAATGGTGGCGACGTCGTTGTTGGCGGACAAATCAAACTACATACAAGACTGTGAGAGACGATTGTCCAGCACTAAAATTTACCAGCTCCTAACCACACAACTAACCACCAAATATTGAAAGGAATTACAAAAGCTGATGAAAAACATCCCGGGAAATATAGATACATGAACGAATGTAGCAGTTTTTGTTTCAAGGGGTGAATTTTAGCATTATGATGCTTTGTGTGAAGAGTTCATTTCCACATTGGACGTTCCCAGTCACAAGCCTTTAATTAGGTCTCAGAATTAGATTTAAAAACAGGGTTACCTAACTTACAGCGTTACTGACCTGCCTTACAGGATTGCTTAAAGAATTGCAGCAATATACGCGAAATGCTTTGGATGCTTAAAAAGAAATATTGAACATTGGTTAATGTAATTATTACTTACATTCTGGACTGTTTTAAACTGCTCAAGGTCCTGTATGCGCATGCCATAACCACATGTAGCAGTTTCATGGGAACTGCATAGTGAAACCTTTGTACCATTCAGTGATTGGGTATGCACAGGGTGGTGGTGGAAGAGAAGTTTGCAGCCTGGATAGGATGGCACCAAATACAGCGTCAGGTCCACTCATTCTACATGTGTGACACAGCATCACCCTGCTGATGCCTGTCCTGTCTAATGCATGTGTAGGTAGGCTTTGGTGCCATTATGAACAGGGTGATGCAGGCCATCATGGCACAATGGGTACAGATTTTGGGATGAGGCTGAAACACTAGAACATTTTGATTTTCGACCTAACTGATCTCCATTATCACACTCCTCGTGTTTCATTGTCCCCTTAGCTGTAATCTTCACTGTAGCTGGTGTGGGGTATGGGTCTTCCCAGCAATAAAATGCACCATTGTGAACTCTCCATGTTGCACACTTCAAAGTATGTTGCACTTTTTTGGTCCTGGGGGAGCAATGGAGAACTTTGGACCGAAGTGTAAGTTTGCTAGAACTGGTCTGACTTGTGACAAGTACCTGCACTTCAGAACTTGGCCAGTGCTGCTGGCCACTTTTCAGGGCATGAGGACCTGGGGCTCTGCTTGGTAGCGCTCTCACCCCACTGAGCCTGGTCAGCAGGGGTGGCCCATGGCCAACAGTAGTCGGAATAGGTCTTACAAAGGCTCTGGCATGACAGTTGACTTCTTTCCCTTACAAATGGGATCAAAATACTTTGAAATGACACTTTTGTTAAAACGCAGCCCAGCTACCAGACCGTGAGTAAAGTTATGTGGAGAAGTCTCTCCATAGACAGCAGTAGAATACAAGGAAAAAGACACCAGAGTCTGACACATCTCTGGAAAACTGTCGTAACAAAACATCTTGTACCATCTGGGAGTACAACATGCACATCCTGACACGATGGATATTTCTTCCCACTCCTGCCCTCTGCTTCCACAAACAGTTTTCATGGTTTCAATATGTACCCATCCTACGCACACACTGTGTTCTACTTTTCTACTGAAACAATATCTGTCAGCCTAAACATTCAGCTTATGTTGCTTCACCTTCTGTTTCTGTTTCTGCTGCTTGCATGGGCTCTTTTCTTACTCTGGTGCGTTTGCTCTCCCACACCCATCTCCTTTCCTCTTCTATTTTTTTTTCTTTTTTCCTCTCTTACCCAATATAAATAAACAATCAGGATTCTCAGCTCTTAAACTGGCTCTACTGCTCTGCCTTTAACAGCAATCTGACTGGCAACTATTTAGTAGATGAAACTCTCCCTGTCTTAGCTTACGCTGCTAAGATTTTGTATCCCGGGTTGCCATTAAAAAGTACTGGAACATATATATATTTTAAGATGAGATCCTGCATCTGTTCTTTCAAATCTCATGTGTTCTCTCTCTCTCCTTACCCCCAGTCTCTCTCTCTCTCTTTAAAAAGAAGTTTAGGGCTTGGGATTTATTAATACAGTAGTCAACTCATCTGTTGAGTGTATTTTCTTTTTAAAATAAATTGATATAATGGCTTTGTATAGAAAACTACAAAAATATGACAAAAATATGAATCAATCTTCCCACAAAAATCAGGAGACCACTGCTAAAATTTTAAATGCACCTTCCATTACTCTCCTTTCTGCCTCTATTAGATTGTATTTTTAATGACTTTTTAAAACCCATCACGTGGCCTGTAGTTCTGGGAGATCAGACAAAGCAAAAAGAGAGAGCTAAAAATGTGACACTCTAAAGACTAACTGCTATATTTTAATGTGAGTTTTTGTGGACAAGTCCATTTCCTCAGACGCAAGAGTGAGACTATATGACTGTCATATTTACACAGGACCCCATGACTAGGTGGGAGATACAGATAATGGACACAGTGACAATAATGCTGGTCTTATCCCTAAAACAGCCGTAATATCAAAGAATGTTTCAAGATTCCTTAGAGGCATTTTGAATGTCTCGCAAATTGCCAGGACTTGGGAATTTCAGTTCTATAGAGGAACCAGCAGCTCTTTAAATAAAACCTCAGCTATTGTGGCAAAGGCTTATGTTAAGAAGATAAATAGGAAAAGCTGTTTATGCGGACACAGGTTCCTATTAAGAAGACACAAGTCAGGTAGGGAGTCACGAGGACTCTGCTATGTAGTCAAACGACTAGATAATAAATAAATATGTGCAGAAAAACAATACAGGTGTAATCCCAAACCAGAATAGCCTCTTCTACCCTGCCCTAAATTGGTCCCTTACCTTGCATTCGCAGGTTTGATTTGTTATTTGTTCTACTTAGCAAAAGCCATGCACAGATGTTACAAATGTTGTTTAAAGTTAAGGGGCTAGATTGCTTATAGAGAGGATGTATTAAGATAAGTCATATCCTTGTGCTTTAATATCTGGATTGTCCTCTAAAACATGGGGTGCTGTAGACCTGGGTCTCTGTGAAGCCTCCAGCGCAAATTCTCCAGTCTTGCTTTTCCTCTCTCGTCTCTGGGCTCCTTCCTTCATCGCTGCCGCCCTTTGCCTGTCCTTTGCCTGTGGTGAGAAGAGCAGCAGCACAGTTCCTGCTGAAAGAAGCCGTTCTTCTTGTCAGGAAAGGGTCATAGGCAAGAGGCACACGGCTGGCAGCAGCAGGTGCTCTGCAGCAGCACAAGGATGGAGTGGGACGCAGCAGGAAAGGAACAGAGAAGCCGGCAGAACCGACCGATGCTGCTGAAAGGGGCAGGGCCTAGCCATGGGACCTGAGCCAGCATCCCTGAGCTATAGCTCAGCAAGATGAGCTTACAGCGTGGGGAGTATTTCTGACTCTGTGCACTGTGGCGGTGTGCTTGTGCCAAAAAGCCACCTACATTTTGCTGTTGTTGTTGTTGTTGTTGCCCTTCCTGGGACAGCCTCGCTTGTTATTTGATCCTGCAGAAGCTCAAGGACCTTGGCTTACTCTGCCAGGGTCTAGGCTCGACTGGGGGATGGAGCCACAACAGCAGGAAGAGGAAGAGGTGCCGAGGAAGAGCAACACTCAGCCGTGGTGCCCGGAAAGAAGAAAAGGGGAGCATCTCCAAGAGGAGGCATCTCCTTTCAGCCAGGAAATGCTGGCATCCGGGGGACAGAGATGCCAGAAAGAAGGTGAGAAGCAAGATCGATGGAGCGCAGAGGCCAAGCTTCAGCTGCCAAAGGGTTGTAGAAGAGAAAGCTCATCCTCTGAGGAAGGGCGTTCCAAAGAAGAAGAAAGCCAGAGGCCCACCGAAAATGGCTCTGGCCGAGGCAAAGAGGCAGGCATTGCTTCCCCAGGGGAAGAGGTGTCCAGGCCGAAAAGATCAGTGAAAGAGGACCGGCAGTCTGATGGAGAGAGGAGGAATTATGAGGAATCCCTGATGAGGGAGCTCTCTGAGAAGGTGCAGAAGGTGGTGAAGAACAGTAGCTGGTGGGAGAGGCATGGCATTGATGACACCATTCTTGCGCTGAACTTTCTCATCCTACCAGTAGGTAAGGAGACTCCTGAGGATGCTTGTTAAACTTCTGGGGTGGAAACAGAACCTCTCTGAGTCGTCCTGACTAGTTTCTAAGTTATTAATCTGCATTATCAGCTTTTGCTCTTAAGTACTGTGCTGTGGTCTGAGAGGGTGGTACTGGATAACTGTGCCTTAGTGGCCCATCAGTATCTGACAACTTGTCCTACATGGGAACATCTTTGGGACACTTGCCTGCCCACTGAAAAAGGAGCTACAGTAGGATCTGGCCCTTTCCCCCCCCCTAACTCCAGACTGACAACCCTTAACATTCTTGTGTTGCTACATTAAGCTGCAGTGGGAAATGTTTTGTTTTGATCACCCAGGACCAAGTATACCCAGAGCAAAAGTCTGTATGGGGTCAGGCTCCGAATGTTGGAAAACCCATGTTCAAGACCTTTATGTGTCAGAATTTACTCCCCAGATGACCTGAGGCCTTCCTCTCTCTCAGGCTGCCCTTCTATGTAAAGGTGTTGTGGGGATATGGTGGGGAGGAGGAGACTCATGTACACTGCCTTGAACGCACTGGAGAAAGGGCGGAATTGCAAATGCAACTAACAAACAAATAAATGGCCCTATGTACAAAAGAAAAGGGCTGGCACCTTCCCAGTATGGACCAATAATACAGGCTTTTGAAAGTGATGCTGCATCTAGGATTGGGACATCTAGCAGCCCAGGTGTGGATAAAAGACGTCTCCATGGGAAATCCGTTGCAGCTATAATGGGCCTGTGCCAAATGGCAGAGGAAGGATAACCGTTATGGGTAGATCAAGCATGCAGATCCCCTGAATTTTCTTTAAAGGGTCTGTGTGGCCTACAGAATACTTGTATAATAGATCATTTCAGTTAAGAGGGAGTGGCAACTCCTAACTTCTTCAAGGTTATCTTTTTTCCCCCTCTGCAACTTGACCCTTTTTTTGGTCACAAGGCATTGTCATAAAGTCAGTGCTATCTGGCATCAAGGTCAGCAGTGGAAGAGTATGTGCCAAAGAAGGGCAAGCACAGTCAAGGGGAAGGACGCTGCAGCAGAAGAGCACTTCCCCCAAAAACTCCACCAGAGACCGGATTTTCAGCTCCTTTCCTTTCTAGACGGCTCCTGAAATAGCAATGCAATGAACCATACATGTTAGAATATGCTACCTTATTACATTGCTAAGCAGGTTATTACATGCCACAGCCTTCCTTAATTTGGTATCTCTCCCCCCCCCCCCACATGCATGCACAAACAAGTTTTTGGGAAAATTGACTTTTTCTTATGAACCAAACTGTGCAGTAGAATTCTGCCATGCTTTTTATTAAAATTTAATAGAAAATAATCAGAAGAGTCCATAATTTAAATGGCCATTAGGTTATACAGCTTGTTGGATGACTTGATCTATATTATCCCTCTGGCTTAGCTGCATCTCAAGGTTGTTGTGAAGATAAAATGCAACACTACACAGAACTCTTTCAAGGTAGGATAGGATATTTATCTGTTTATTTAGAGAAAGAAAATAAAAATAAAAGGAATTGGACGGACAGACGTTCTTGTGGTGTGTTGTGTGTGTGTGTGTGTGTGTGTGTGTGTGTGTGTGTGTGTGTGTGTGTGTGTCTAAGACTTTAGCAAAGGATGTTGCCTTGTCCTTGCATCTTATGAATATTATTTAATCTTTTCAGGTGTGGACAAGCTAGTCAGTTCTCCATGTGCTGACTCAAGAGGGTCACAATTTTGCAGGAACATTGCTGTTTAATAAACATGTTCTTCTTACAAATATTACCATAGAACCATGCTGTGCCATAACCAGAGTGTTGCTCATTTTTAGTTATTTTCAGGTTGTACACTCGGTCTTATTTATACATTTCTGTTCATTGCCCTATAGGTATGTGTCCATGGATTATTCTAGCCATGCTGGGCTGGTTCTGTTCTGTACTGTATAAGCAGGGCTGCATGTCTACAATGGACTCTTTTCTCTCTAACACCCCCCCCTTTTTTAATATGGAGTTGTGAATGGATATTGCTTTGTAATATTGCATCAGAATAAAATCCAATGAATAAGCAATTGCCAGCTAGAATGCAAGCTTACGTGACAACTATTTGCCTCCTAGACTATGGCTGAACTGGTTTGTCTCAAGAGCTGATCTTGCAAAGGCGGAGGTGGCCAAGGGCGTGAACATAACCCTTATCTAAAATCTTCTGGGTTGATAGTTCAGATATTCCATACGCCCTACATGTTCTTTTTGGTATGTTTCCCTGGTTGTGTGAAACACATAGGATTTAGCAGAAGGTTTTTGAGCAGGAATTAGGAACCTCTTGTCCCTTCAGATGTTTTGAATTCACAGAGTTCACAGAAGTCTCAGTTAGCATAATTGATTGTAAAGGACTGGTTGGCTTTTTAGTCTAAAACATCTGGAGAGTCAAAGGTTCTCTACCTGTTGAGTGTCCCTGTAAATGTTATGAGACACGTGGGGCCATTGATTTCCTCATGCCCTCCCTTATAATGTCTACTCAAATGGAATAGCCGGCGTGGCAGCCTCTTGGTGAGAACTGTCCTTCCCTTCCCAAGGATGGATGGTAGGCAGAGGAAGAGACAGCACTGTCTCCTAGGCTGAGGCGTGTGTCCCACTGGATGCCATAAACAAGAGAAGGGCAGTAGTTTGCCCCTCTTCTCACACCAAATCAAGAAGTTGGGCACTTCTTGTTTGTTTCTTGTTTTGTTTGTTTCAAAAGCAAAAAATAAAAAATAAAATAAAATTTCCAGGCACAGATTTGGTCCCCAAGTTCCCTGACCAGAAGAGATTTATCTGTGTCGAAAATGCATTTGAGTAGTCATTAATTCAGTGTTCAAGCTTTTTAACATCTCAAAGAGCAGATGGCTCTTATCTCCAGACTTTGTCCACCGGAGGGGAAAGTTCAGCCTGCATTCTTGCTGTGAATGGGACCCAAATATTTCAAAAGGCCTCACAATCATGCCACAGAACAGGGTTAAGTCAGCAGAGCCCTGCCTGCTTGCTACATTATTTGACTGTATCTATTCTTTGACTAAATGCTTTCTCTAAATTTCTAGGGTTCCTGCTTCTACATTCTGATAACCTTTCTGCTTTCGTGTTGGGCATCGCTATCCTAGGGGTGGCACATCACACATTCTCAGTGAAAGGGAGCCATCTGGCCAGTCACAATGCTCTCGTGGAGTCGAAGTCATGGGGGAAACTGTGGGCCATATTCTTCATTGAGGTGGGCTTTCATCTGCTTCCATTTCATAGAAGTAACCTAAGGGTCCTTTCTCTGATTCATTTAAGTTATTTATAATCTTGTAGAAAATCATGGACGACTTGAGACACATCTGCACTGGCCCTTTTCATGTGGGCAGGAGTGGTCTAAATAAGATCACTCGAGGTCCTCACATCCAAGTGGCATATTGACCTCAAGTGACCCTCTGGCTCCTTTTGCTGTCAATTCAACACTTCCACTGCTCCTCTGCAGAGGGGCAGAAGAAGTGAAATTATTATTCTTTACCATGTGCGAGATCTTTGCTGATGCTATGAATCACAAATTAGATTAAATTTAATTTTTTTCCTTTGTGCTCATCAAGAAACTACTCATAGGCAGATAATTTTTTAAAAAATCTAAGTGATTCAGCACATCAGTGTTGACCTAGCAGATGCAAAAAATAATTTAATTTCTCGTACCCTCTGCAGAGAAGCAGGGGAAGTGTTCAATTGACAGCTGAAGGAGCTGGAGAGTTACAGTACTTGCAGTCAATACGCCCCTTGGATATGAAGACTTCAAGATACCCTATTTAGAGAACTCCAGCCCACACCTCAGGAGAGGGGCAAGGAAAGTGTTCAAATTGCTGATATCCTGAAGTGGTTCATTTATTAGGCAACTTCATAATATCATACATTCAAACTGGAAAGAACCTTGGCAGCTTTGATGGCTACAAGGCTTGATTTTAGCCCATTTCCAGCAATCAATAGGCACTGGGAACAAACTAAATTTAAAAGTGGTTTTTATTGCCATCAGGTTACATACGTAGAGACCCACAGTGGATCTGAGGGAACAGGAAGGGGGGAGAGCGTTGGAGGGGGCAGCCATTGAGGTGGTTCTGGATAGCGGAAGGAATGGTGGTGGGGTAGAACATGCCCACCTAGGAGAAGAGAGGTTAGATAGCTTACATCTGTCCCCTCTTCTAGTCCTACCCCCAACCAGATGGCATCAGGTGACCATATCAGCAAACCCTCAAGCCACATGTTGCTACTGATGAATGCCAGGTCAGTACAAAATAAGACTGCCCTCATCCATGATGTAATTCTGGATAAGGGTGCTGACCTGGCGTGCATTACTGAGACCTGGGTGGGAGAGGAGGGTGGTTTTTCCCTCTCCCAGTTGTGTCCGCCTGGGTACTCAGTCCCACACCAATGTCGCTCAGAGGGTCGTGGAGGGGGAGTTACTATAGTCTATACTGTACAAGTTCTATCTCTTTGACCAGGCTTCCTATCCTTTTGAGAGGAGATCTTGAGGGCCTGCATTGTGTGTTGGGCTTACGAGACAGATTGGTGTACAGCCCACCCTGCTGTGTACCAACAGTCTCCCTGCCTGAGCTGATGGAGGCAGTCTCGGACCTGGTGTTGAGGACTCCCAGGCTGTTGGTGCTGGGGGACCTCAACATCCATGCCGAGGCTGCCTTAACTGGGGCGGCTTAGGACTTCATGGCTGCCATGACAACCATGGGGCTGTCTCAATGTGTCATTGGCCCGACACATGAGAAGGGCCATACCTTGGACCTAGTTTTCTCAATGGGACTAGAAGATGGTGGTTTGGATGTGGAGGGGCTGGTTGTGACCCCATTGTCATGGTCAGACCACTTCCTGATCATGTTTAGTCTATTTATTTATTTATTTATTTGATTTATATCCTGCCCATCTGGTATATTTATACCACTCTGAGCGGCTAACAACAGCATATATACTATTATGGTAATATAAATCCAAAGCATCAGTTATTAACAAAACATACCAAAGATCATAAATGATAGATAGATAAGAAAGAGAAAAATAAATTAAATTAGATTAAATGCTGGCAGGAGGGAAGGCCTGGACATAAAGCCATGTTTTTAGTTGAGTTTTAAATGTACCCAGTGTAGGGGCCGCGCGAATCTCGGGAGGGAGATTATTCCAAAGGCTATTAGCTTCTTCTCCCCTCTGCAAAGGTGGGGGATCTATTCAGATGATCTGCCCTCGGATACTAATGGGTCTGGATGGTTTCCTGAATGCTCTGGGGGATTATCCATCTGATATGGTCGGTGCTCCTGTCAAAGCTCAGGTCACCCTACGGAACAGGGAGATGACCCAGACGGTTGACATAATTGAGCCTAAGCACCCTCTCCCTGCACACAGAGCCCAGACAGCCCCTTGGTATACTTCTGAACTGTGGGCGATGAAGCGAGAGGAGAGACGGCTGGAGTGCAGGTGGAGGAAAACCCACTGGGAGTCCGATCGAACATGACTTAGAGCCCATTATTGGGCCTATTTCGTGGCAATACTGCTGGCGAAATGGCAATATTTCTCCAGCCTTATTGCTTCCTCAGAATGTCGCCCAGCAGAGCTGTTTCAGGTAGTCCAGGATCTTCTTCAACCAGGAAATCTGATGGAGGTCCTGGACTGCTCATCAGCTTGCTGTGATGAATTTGCCATTCATTTTGAGGGGGAAATCGCTCAAATTCACAGTGGGTTGGACTCCACCATTACTGCAGAATCAGAGGATGTGTCCAGTGTGCCATGCTTAGGTCAAGTATTAATGGATGAGTTTCAATTGTTGAGACCTGAGGATGTGGACAGGGTGCTTGGATCTGTCCATTCTACCACCACTCCACTCGACCCTTACCCATCTTGGCTAATTGGAAGATCTGCTGGTGGGGTTTTCACACCTGGGTCCAGGAGGCCGCGAATGCCTCTTTGAGAGAGGGAGTGGTCCCTACCGCCTTGAAAGAGGCGGTAATTCAGCCACTCCTAAAAAAGCCTAACCTGGACCCAGGGTTGCGGTTAACTACCGACCAATGGCAAACTTCCCTTATTTGAGCAAAGTGTTGGAGTGGGTTGTGGCTGGGCAACTCCAGGCGCTGCTGGATGAAACGGATTTTCTGGATCCATTTCAATCAGGTTTCAGGCTGGGTTTTGGTACGGAGACTGCCTTGGTTGCCCTGTACGATGACCTTTGTTAGGAGAGAGACAGGGGGAGTGTGACCCTGTTGATACTCCTGGACCTCTCAGCGGGTTTTGACACCATCGACCATGGTGTCCTTCTGGATAGAATGGCTGGGTTGGGAGTTGGGGGCACCGCTTTACGGTGGTTCCACTCCTTCCTGGCTGACCATGTCCAGAGGGTAGTGCTGGGGGACAGTTGCTCTGCCCCATGGCGGTTATGTCATGGGGTTCCTCAGGGCTCAATACTGTCCCCCATGCTGTTCAACATCTACATGAAACCGCTGGGAGAGGTCATTAGGAGGTTTGGGCTGAGGAGTCAGCAATATGCTGATGATACTCAGCTCTACCTCTCATTTTCCACCAATCCAGGTGAGGCGGTTTCTGTGCTGAGTTCGTGTCTGGACCTGATAATGGACTGGATGAGAGTTAATAAATTGAAACTCAGTCCAGACAAGACGGAAGTGCTGTTAGTGGGTGCTTCGCCGGACAGGCTGGAGGGCCATTTCCCTGCCGGGAATGGGGTTACACTCCCCCTAAGGGACAGGGTCCACAGCCTGGGGGTGTTTCTGGACCCCAGTCTAACTTTGGAAGCCCAGGTGGACTCAGTGGCCAAGGGCGCTTTCCTTCAGCTGTGGAAATTATACAAGCTACGGCGCTATCTGGACGAGCAGAGTCTCATGACAGTTACACACACACTGGTAACATCTTGTATAGATTACTGCAATGCGCTCTATGTGGGACTGCCATTGAAGACGGTCCGACAACTGCAACTGGTCCAGAATCAAGCTGCGTGGCTTGGGCCCTGGATACCTGAAGGACCACCTCCTTCCGTATGAACATACCTGGCAGTAAAGATCTAGCCAGAGGGCCCTTTTGAAAGAGCCATCCTTCAAGGAGATAAGAGGGATGGCTTGTAGACAAAGGGCCTTTTCGGCAGCTGCCCCCAGACTATGGAATGCCCTCCCAACTGAGATTCCTCTGGCGCCAACGCTGATGACATTTCAGGGCCAGATCAAAACCTTCCTATTCCAGAAGGCTTTTAATTGAAATAATATCAACTGTGGGTCCTGATGGCAATTTTTAGAGTATCTATTTTAATTGTATTTTAATTGTTTTATCTTTTTAATTGTATTTTGATTGTTGTAAGCCTCCCAGAGACCTTTGGGTAGAGTGGGCGGCATATAAGTTAAATAAATAAATTATTTGAAGACCTACCTGCACCAAAAATGCAGAAGCCCCTAAGGAAGTTTCCAAAAGGTGTATGTAGGGGCGCTGTGGAGGCAAATTGGTCCACTCTAGTGATTATGTTGTGTGGTTGTTGGGGAAGGAGGGGATGTGAACCAGTCTGTTCCTACAATACAGTATACCAAACAGCAGGACAAATGCCCTTCTGAACGAGTCCTTGGTGAGCTTTCATGGACTTGTGTAACTTTCTTGATGTGATGGCTGAATGTGGGGGAAATGATGGACTAAGAACATTACTAATCAGTTTATGCAAACTAGAAAAATACTGTATATGTGATTTCCTTCTGCAAATAGACATGGGCTGGAATCCTATTGGTGTTTATATATGGTTTGTATAACTTGCTGCAGCTAATTCTGGCTAATTGATGAGTCTCTGTGCACATTACGTGATCCAGCATGTGATCAGGTGTGCCCAAGTGGTGCCTTTGTATTTGTTGCTTAGCCAGAGCAAATTATGTGATCTTTACTCAAACACTAATATGATTCTGATCTTTAATTTAAAATAGAGATGAAAATTTAATCCAATGGCTTTAATCAACAACCAGTAAGCTGTAATGTATTTTCCCTCCTTCTGGAGCCTTTCAAAGTCTTAGGAAACAGGTCCTGCATTTGACTATGTTAAATAAGACACGGAATTATTATTGTTTTTCTTTGATCCTGATAAGGAAGGATCAATAACAAGACCTGACTACCGATTCCAATGAAATGTGCTTCTTGGAAAGAAAGTTGAGAGCCAAAGCGTTGAAAGTGTGATGCTTGGACAGTTGTAACAGGTAGACAGAAAGCTGACAACAGGTATATTGAGAGAAGGGTCTGATCCTCTGGATCTTTGGGGAGAACTCAAAAGTTGATCAAACTGGAGCAATCTTGCTTCTGCATTTTGAAGCACCAGAGAACATTCTCAATTAAAACTATTACAATCACATGCATCTCAGAGGCCAGAAACTATTTACCAGGCAATTTATTTTTGGTTTCCAAACCTGTTTGGTTACATGTTGTAGCATAGCAGGGATTTGAGCCAGGATAAATCAGAAAGTTGATTTTTGTCCTCTGGTGGTTTTTAAAAAAAGGTATTTGCACAAATGCACACAGAACTCTGCAAGAGGGGCTGTGAGAGAAGCCACTTAGAGAGCAGTGGGGAAGACAGAAACAGGAGTCGCCACTCTTCTGTGCCTGCCTTTTCTGCACCTCTGACTGGCCCTCCCTTCCCTCCGACCCTGGCTGCTTTTTTCCATTTTTTAAAAAATGCAGCAAGCTGTGGTTACATGTCTTTGTGTACAATATGTTGTGAGAAACTGACAAATGCTTCTCCGCTGGTGTGCTGTGGCCTCTTTTAGGTGACTTTTATAAAATGACCAAACCCAGTAAGTTGTTATGTGCCATGAAGTTGGAACCAACTTCTAGTACCCCTAATAGGCGTTTCAAAGTTAAGTGAGATATTTAAGGAGTGGTTTTACCAATTCCTCTCCCTCAGTGAGCTTCCATGGCTGAATGGGGATTTGAACCCTGTTCTCCAGAGTCCATCACTCTATCCACTGTACCACACTGGATATCAAACCCAGTACAGTCCCATTAAAATCAGAGTGACCACTCTGAATTGAAGTGTCTGAGGATTTCCACTCTAATGGCAGCTCTAAAACCCACCTCAGTTTTCACCAATTACAGGCAAATGTAAGAAGGCAGGCTTGATAGAGGGTCATATTTTCACTTCTGTGACTCCCGGCTAAATGCATACTCTACTACATGAGTTGGCATTGTGTTCCTTTATTTTCCATTTCTTTATGTCCCAGGTTTGCTCCGCTTTCACAGCAGAACAAGGAATCTACAATCATGTGAAAATCCACCACGGTTACACGAATGTCATTGGCCTGGGAGACTCCAGTACATGGAAGCTTCCTTTCCTGAACCGCTATGTTTACATGTTCCTTGCGCCTCTTGCTGTACCCATTATCACCCCTTTAGTGGCAATTGGTAGGTTGCTCTCCTTTCCATCTTATTGCTTAACTTACTGCTGAACCCTCGACCTAGTGATACTGGAGCAGAATCAAACTAGATTTTAGTATAACCCTTAGCAGAGAAAACGCAGGCCTCAGAGAAATCCCCTCTCTATGAGCCCTATGTTTTCTCTGCTAAGGGTTATACTAAAATCTAGTTTGATTCTGCTCCGGTATCACTAGACCATTTTAAGGTGCTAAATGCAGAATGCCATTACATTTCTTTATGCATTAAGATCCAGCGTGCCTCTTCCACCTCTCTCTGTGCAGACTTTATTCTTTGACTGGAAAAGGATAATTTATTTATTTATCTATTTATTTACTTCGTACATTTATATACTGCCCCATATAGTGTAAAAGCACTATTCTGGGTGGTTAACAGTAAGTTAAAACCAATACCAAAACAAACAAAGACTTGAAAATTCGCCATATAAAACCCAGACGGCACCCAAACAGTTTAATCCAACTTTATTTCCCAAAGCATGACAGTGTACCAACGAGACCTTTCCAGCTCCCCAACTCAATTTGGGTCACGAGGTGCCATAGGCAGATAGACATCCCTATAGGGCAGGAGTGATGGGGCTAGGATGGGCCAAGCACTGCACTCAGCCTCCATCAGTCCCAGCTAACACTGCCCATGGTCAGAAAGGGAGGTGTCATCTAACTTTTGGAGGGCTATACATTTTCTGCCACTTTTTGATGTCAGAGTTCCAGGTTTTTGATGCAAGCAAGACAATCACCTAGGTTTGCTGGCCCATTCTCCCTGTGGGGAAATTCCTTCTTGACCTTAAGACAAAACCTGTTCATTTCATCTCACCAAAGCTAGTGTTACTGGGAAGTTACTGTATGCTATCTGACAACCATATATGCTCGTAATTTCCAGTCAAATAACTAATGAGCATTTTAACAGGGTTCTTTTTTTTTAACCCAAGACTGTTTTAACCTTCCCATCTGTCAGACACAGAACACAAATTAGAGTTGATTACATTTTGAGGCAAAATCCTGCCAGTTCCAGAACTGCAACAGGATTAAGATCTATGATTAGGATAGAATAAACACACAAGCAGGGTACGCTGACATCATTTAAAAATGACATCCTTTTAGGCTTTTCAATTAGGAAGATGCTGCTCAGAAAGGTGTGGACAGTGTCATCTTAGGGGCCTGAATGACTGTACTGACCAGGACAGAGACAGGATCTCTAGAAAACACCCTCCCCCAACTGCATGATTTTTGTCCATCTCCGTAGGCTTTCTTTGGTCTTCTAACATCACATCTATACATTGCTCTCCTCCTCTTTTCTCCTTTACTGAAGACCCTGCTAAAAAGCTCCCCAGATCTTGCAAGCCCTGATTTTATTGCCGTTCAGTATACTGAAATCCTCACCCAGCACTGTAACCAGAAAACGAGACCCTTGTGATTGAAAGGTCTTGTCTTTTGGTTGCAACGTTTGATGGGAATTTCAGGAGAAAATTTTAGATCCAGGACACTCAGGTTCAGTTTCTTTCTGATTCCATTTCTTTCTTCCCCCCTTCTGCACTTGTCTTATTAACAGACAGTTGCAGAAGGGGGAAAAGAGGAACTGAATTAGTGAGTTTCCTCTAAGTGAGTTTCATCTAAGTCATGTGTGATGTGAGGATAGTGGCCAAAATCCCATTGCTTAGCACAGTAAATGGCGCTGGAGTAGGCCCATTGAATCAAGGGGGATTTAACAAGTCACCTGCTCCGTAACTTCCTTTGATTCAAATGGGATAATTCTAACTGCAAGTTGCTTTAGGATACTAAGTCACAGCTAAAGTGGGCCTGTTTGAATCAATGGGTCTTACACAGGAGTTGATTCGCAATTTACTAAACTAAGCAACAGGATTGTGGCCAATGATTTCCTTCAATAGTAATTTAGAAATTGTTTGAAAGAACAAGTGCAGTGCACTCCAAATTCGATCAGAGCAGTAGCTCTAGGGGAAAAGTGATCCAAACAAGGAAAAATTGTCTGCTGATATTTCCAAACACTGAGAAATATGATCACCCACCTTCTAAACCATGTTTGGTTTGCCCCATACAGAAATGTTAACAAAAGCCATACAACAGACATAACATGCTTCAAGTCCTAAAGGTTTTTGAGGTGATTGGCTGTCAAAAGGGCTAAATAATCAAATCCTGCAGCTATCAGCTGCATCAATGGCAGACGTCATGGGGTCCCATGGAAATTTGATTCCCAAAATTGGCGCCTTATTTTCTGTTTTATGGCGCATCAACTAGATGACAGGCTTGAGAGCTGCGCCTCATTCATGGATTGCTTTTTCCATAGGCTTGCTCAAAGAAGTTCAGTTGAAAACAGCCATCCGAACCGTGTGTTGTATATTTATTGGCCTGTACTCCCATTACTGGCTGCTGCTTAATATCTCAGGGTTCCAGTCTGTGTGGTCTGCTCTCAGTTGTATGCTGGTCACACGGTCTCTCCTTGCCCATCCTTACATCCATGTTAATATCTTCCAGGTAAGAGCTACCTCCTCTAGAATACATTAAGAAGTGTAACAAATCTATGGCTTCTTAGGACATTATACGGTGTTTAGGGCTTAGAGATAATAATTGTTATGTGCTCTCAAATTAATTTGGATTTATGGTGATCCATTTCAGAGTTTTCTAGGTAGAGAGTACTCAGAATTGGTTTACCAGCCCCTTCTTCCGAGGGTGTCCTGGGGCTGTGCAGCTTACCCATGGCTGCACAGGCTGGCTCTACTCACAGGAGGCACAGTGAGGGGAATCGAACTCCCAACATTTAGCTCTGCAGCCAATATACCTAACTCACTGAGCTATCCAGTTAGAGATAACTGCCTAGAAATAATGAGTTATAACTAGTTATTTCCCTCCAGTGATGAAGGTACAATGAATTTACATTGCAAGTGTAATTCGATGACAGATAATATCATCATTTTATGGTATGAATTAAATTTCTTAGTTAATTCTAACAGAGGGCTCTTCCAGATGGAGCATCTATTTCATCCCTTTTCTGTCACTTAGTGTCCAACCAAGATGGGTTTACCAGGATTTGTGTCCAAACCTCTCTTAAAAAATCAGTTTCCTTTATTTTGACTTTGTAAGAGAGCAGCTTTTCTTTAAGAATTCTGTAAGAATTTTAAAAGAAGTCTTTGAGAGGTACTCTTCTGTGCTGGAATATTGTGGGGTAGGTTCTAACCGGAAGCTTCCAACCAAAAAGACTCTCATCATGGAAGTCAGCTTCAAAGAGGAAGTGCTGTGGTACTAAACCCAAGCCTGGTATGAACCCGAAAAGGAATAGAAAGTCATGGGGGAAAAACACTATACTGTACTGATACAGACTAAGGAACATTGTATAGATGGCATTGTATACTCATTGCTTTTTAGCTTTATTTTTTTTTTAAATTAAAAGTGCATTTTAATGATGTAAGCGAACCTATGGTCCTTTTAAAGGAAAACGTGAGAGTAAAAATATTTTAAATAAAATAAATAATAAAGAAAATGGCTAGGAAAAATACTGATAACATTAGAACATAAATTGGTTCTTTAGGGATAACAAATGATCCGTCTGGAAGAAGCCCAAATGTCCTTTTCAATGTAAGAGTTGGATTCAACGATGGAGAGGAGCAGTGCATGGTCGTGTGCTGGCTTGTGGAGCTCCCTCAAGCTCCTTTGTGTGTAGCTTGATGCAAGGATGAAGCCGACAGGAGAAGAGCTTGCTGCTTATCAGAGTAGCCTTGTTGCATTCAGATTTTAAAAAGTGATGAAAAGAAACTATTCTAGTTTACTTCAGAGGATCAGAAAAATATAAAGTTTTATTTTTAAATGAGTTGTAACTGCATACAGGAGCAAGGTTTGGGGCTTGGGCTGTTGCTGTAACAAAGTATGCTCTTAAGGTTTCCACTTTTTAAGATATCCTGTTTTCCTCCAGTTGAGAGATGAAAGTTTACAGAATCTGCAAGGGAGGTGGGGAAAGAACTAGATTTTTTTTTTAAAAAATGATATTTTAAAACAAGAGCAGAAAAAATACATTGCAGAAAAATCCGTGGAATTCGCAGTGACTCCTTTTTGCTGCTCATGACATAAGCCCTACTATTCTGGTTTAAAACAATGGTACCAATCTTCATTTTTAAAAGTGCACAAGGGCTTCTGTTCCAGCTGTTGTCACCAGCTGGCTGGTGCTAGGATGATTTCCTAGTTATTAACATTGCTGGGGTTGGGATAGCAGAGTCCTCACCCGCTTGGCATGGTGCAAAAATGGAGCCCCTGCAGCTGCCTCTCCGGCCAGTATTGGGAGGCAACACCCAGTACTGGGAGGCTTCCTGGCTACCTCAGTACTGGCTAGCCACTGAGATTGTTCTTGCCGGGGGGGGGGGGAGGCAGCTCCAGTGGCTCAGTTTCTGCCGCCTGTTGAGTGACTGAGGACGCTTCAGCAGCGGCTCCAACCCCGACACTGGCCAGCTGGAGATACTGGCTGGAACAACACATCCTGTTTCACATTAAAACAGCCCATGTGCTGCAAAGGGGCTCATGCCTGTTTGCAGGTAACCTGCTATAATTCCTTTGCTGTGGGTTATTGCAAATATGTCATTCCAGCTACGAAGAAGTCTTCCCAAAAACAGCATACAGTATGAAGATTACTCTCCCGTGTATAGTTGTTTGGGAATAAAGAAATGTATTTGAATTCCCGCTGAATTAAAGGGAATGCTAAATGGAACAAACTCTGTGAAACTTACTTCCATGATTTTCTTGATAAAATATTGGAGAAAGCTTCTGGACCCGATTATATTCATCACTTTTCTTGCCTTTTAGATGATCCTCAAATAACTGGAATATTTCCCAAAGTCCTGTTCTGTGCCATTTTTCTGTGGGCTGCTGCTTTCTCCTCCAGACCCTACAACCCAGAAACTGCAAAGGCTATGGAAAATATTATTACTGAGTTAGCAGAGGTAGCCATGTTTGTCTGTGCTATCAGGCAAAACCAAAAGAAAAACAAAGACAAAAAAGTATTGTGGCACCTTAAAGACTAATGTGAGCTTTCGTGGACAAGTGTCCAAAGAAGTAGACCTGCTCATAGAAGCTCACATTAAAATATAACAATCTTTGTTCACACCTTGTTTTTGTCTTTTAAATTTTTCTTTTGGTTTTGCCTGATAGAAGCCTCTGTGCTGCAAGGTCAGAAGACCTGCAGTAATAATAAGATCGAATCCACACAATGGAGTGAGCACCCATCGCTTGTCCCAGCTCCCGCCAACCTAGCAGTTCAAAAGCATGCAAAATGCGAGCAGATAAATAGGTACCACCTCAGTGGGAAGATAACGGCGTTCCGTGTCTAGTCGCGCTGGCCACGTGACCACGGAAAATTGTCTTTGGACAAATGCTCACTCTATGGGTTGGAAACGGAGATGAGCACTGCCCCCTAGAGTCGGACACAACTAGACAAATTGCCAAGGGGAACCTTTCCCTTTACCCTATCACAGATATTATTCAGATTTCTGAAAACTAAGCTGTCTCCTTTCCTCTCAGCTTTGCTATTGAAGATCTTTGGCCCTAAGATTTCACAATGAAAAATCAGAAGTTGTTCTTAACTTTGTACGGCTTTTGTTTTTGTAGCATATTGGCCTTCCAATGTTTTCAGCTGAGAGGAAGCCAAAACGGATTCATATGATGTCCTGTGGCGTTCTGAACTTGCCTCGAAATCCTCTGCTGGACTGGTCCTTTGGGCACTCGATCATCAGCTGTCACGTGGAACATCATCTCTTCCCAACACTTTCTGATAACATGTGCCTGAAGGTGCGAGGTTGAGAGTTGCAAGCTATAAGTGTTTTAAAGGGAAAGAGTGGGAGGAATCAGTGCCTGCAAGGATGGTGTCAGGAAGAAAAAGCCAGGGAGTTCATGTCAGCTCACTATCACAATTTCTTGAGATGATGCACATTATAGCTCTGTTCAGCAAATATCTGTTATGCTTTTCTTTCAATGAGAGGCTCCCCTCCTCACATTATATTCATAACTCTACGATGTACGCAGGTCAGACTGAGAGAGAAACAGAGTGATTGATCCGAAGCAATCCAGCAAGCTTCATGCCTCTGTGGAGACAAGAGTGCAGCTCACTCCAGTACCAGCTCAGAATTTTAGCCATTATATCAGACTAGTTCACTATTTTTCTGAAAAACTAGTTTTAATGAATCAGTAGCTGCATGATCATTAAAAATGGGGGAAAGGGATCCAAATCCCAAATAACATTCTGCCAAACATTTGTAGAAATTGGGCTACAAGTCCTTATTTTTATTTTATTTTTGTGCAGTTAGAAAATGGGGTGTAAAGTCTGGATTTGATCCTGTTCTAAAATATAATGAACATTACTGGTGATTCTAATATTAAGTCATTCATCAATGTTGCCTTTTCCTTTTAGATCAAGCCCATTGTTTCCCAGTACTTGACAGAGAAGAAATTGCCATACAATGAGGATTCTTACTGGTCCCGCCTGAAGTTGTTCCTGGACAAGTATGAAGAGCTGATGATCCATGCACCACCTATTTCTGAACTTGTTGGGATTCAATGATGGCACTTTAGGACAAAGCCATTATAGCCATAAGACAAAAGTGTTCCTTTTTTAAGGTTCAAAAAAGTGTAGAACCCAATTTAGGCTCTGATCCAGCCTTTAAGAAGAAAACCAGCATGTGTTTAATGTCTTCCATAAGAATGACTATGGTGAAGAAATGCCAGCTACTTGGTGATGGTTTTAAAGGAAAAAACAGTAGCTCCAATATAAAAGAACCAGAACAGAAAAAGAAATATTGACATTTTGATTCTTATTTCAGTGCTTTCACTTTCGGACAACAGTGTCCTTGATGCATCTATTCTGTTCTCCTGCTTTATAATTCAGGGAGGAAATTGGAAGGGCTCGTTTGTGTGGTATTTCCCCCTGTCTTAAACAAAGGTAATTTCCATGTCAGAAGACACTTCTACACCATAGGATGCTTCCAGATGGTTGTTGGTGCTGCTATGGCTGTTATTATCAAAAGGCACCGTGCGGGTATTAAAGGATTATTTTTGTTTGGTTCTATATAATTTTGCTTTGTTCCATGTAAACTGCCCTGTATGCTAATACACACACTCTAGATATAGTGGGAACATATGGGGAAACAACAAGGCCTGCACCAATTTGTAAATTCCTATGAACAAGACAGGGCAGTTGCATAATAAAAGCCTCATCTAGATGCACATTAAATTATATCAAGAGCTGTGTGCAAAGTTTTCTCATCTTGACTGTGTAGCTGAGATAGCCAACAGCAGGTCAGATCTGTGAATCTACGACCTATCATATGCATAAATTTCATATAGTACACCTGTGCTCCCAATGTAGAGGGAGAGGAAACAATGCATAGTAAAATATATATATATGTTGATAACTTGACAGGAAGCTGGGATATGATGTGTTAGGCATCTGCAGATACAGAGCGTGACCCAACATAGACCAACTCAGTCAAAATGTCTAAAACATAGAAGACACAATCTGATTCAGAATGTGAAATTCACTAAGGTTTCGGATCAAAACTTTGAACCTACAATGTATTTTACGTATTTAAGATCTTTCTATACTGCATCTCAACAAAGTATTTTCAAGGTGGTTTACATCACATGCTTAAAAACAATCAATAACAACTGGCTGGATAGCTCAGTGAGTTAGGTATCCGGCTATGGAGTCAGAGGTTGGGAGTTCAATTCCACCATATATCCTAGAAGAGCCAGCCTGCGTGGCCTTGGGGGCAAGCTGCACAGTCCCAGGATGCCCCCAGAAGAAGGGAATGGTCAGCCACTTCTGCGTATTCTCTACCTAGAAAACCCTGAAAAGGGTTTCACTAAATCAGAATTCACAGACACAGAAGGGGTGGGCAGACTGATGAACTAAACCAAAGAACACCATTATCTATCAGTAGCTCCTAGAAAACATATCAAAATGATGGGGAGGGGGGAAGGTGGGTTATTTCTACATGGCACACCAGTGGACTCAATGTGGTGGCAGGCAAACTAACAAGAGGGGCCTGTCATTGAGAGACCAGAATCTCCCTTAGCCCTACCTAGAAATTATAAGGATTGAACCTGGGACCATTGTAGCATTCATGTCCTCAGGAGGCTTCAGCAGAATCATACCCATGATCTTGCTTCCTAAGGATTACATGAATGTTACCCACATCAAGGCCTTCTTTACTTTTCTTTACTTTTTCACCTTTACTATGGTGATCTATGCCTACAATGCCCTTCTGTATTCTACATAAGATGAAGAGGACAAAGTGTGCGCAAAAGAATTAATGGATACAAACCTGACATCAAGAATGGCAACACTCAAAACCCTGTTTCAGAACACTTCAATCTGCCTGGATATTCTTTGAAAAGACAGCTTTGTTACCTTGTAGACTTACAGGCAGTAACCGCTAATTGAAATTATTCACAGCTTGATAGTAGTTCTATTCCTGTACAAACCAGCCCTTGTCACTTTGTCCATTATCTGCACCCCCCTCACCTGGCCATGTAACCATGTATAAATATCACACAATGTCACTCCTTGAGGAAGTGGACTTGATGCACAAAAGCTCACATTAAAATATAGCCTTAAGAGGTCACAACATTTTAAACTTTTATTTTGATTTTCTTTGTTTTTGGTGGATATGCTCACATAAAACAAAATGGCTACTTCTTTGAAAACGAAATGCTTCACGTATATTTTAGGAAGCCTATCTATGCATTATAATCATTTTTCTTTTTCAAATCGCTTTCTTTCCATTTTAAGTGGAAACTAGGGCTTTATCATTTCGGCTTCGAAACAAACACTGTGTGGAAATAATTCTGAGCCAGCTGACAGGGTAAGTTTAACTGATCCAATTTTTCACCCGTCCTTTTCTATTTATTTGTTCATTAAAGGCTTGATTAATCATCATGATGAAGTTCCTCTGTGATTTACAGAGACGACAGTGCTTCCCAAACCAATACACCAAGGCAAAGGAAGCGGGGGCGGGGAGGATTTAACTGAGCTTTACTTCGATACCATTTCAGATTGTGTGAAGAGGTTAATCCCAGGGCCACATGCTGCTAAGATAATTACAGCTCAGTTTGGAAACAATCATGTTTGACAAGCTCTTATCCTGTTCTGAATAAAGCTTAAGTATTCAGTGCATATATATATATGCACTGAATTCTATCCAGATATATATGGATAGAATTTACTATTGTATTTATGCACAATTTGCTACTGACAGCAATATAGGTAACTGAGGGTTGTGAGAATCTTTGGGCCTCACCATCCCTTAACATCAGCCATGTTAGATGAGGCTGACAGGAGTTGCTGACCAAAATATCTGAACGACCAAATGCTTGCCAGACCAATACAGATACTAGTAGCACAGTTCTATGCAGGTCAACTCAGAAATAAGTTGTCCTGGGTCCAGTGCAAGCGTATAGGACTGCAGTGCTTGAATGAGGGTCATACTACAGATCTAAAATCTACAGGCATGATGAACCTTTGGCACTCCAGGTGTTTTGGATTACAACCCCCAGAATCCCCAGCCTCTATGGCCAGTGATAAAGGACTAAAGGAGTTATAATCCAAAAAACATGGAGTGCCAAAGGTTCACCCCTCCCCCTAAGAACCTGTTTACACTATTAATCTGACATCAATAAAGGCAGATATTTTGTATGGAATGTAGGAAAAGGATAAAAATATATTGTCCCATTCTATCTATAATAAAATACAGGGGGAAAACCTATTTCACAAGAAGTTTCTTTATACAACAAATCTTTCTTCATTAATGTCATAGCATTACACAATGTAAAATTATGGACGTGATAATTTTACATAACACGTACTTGTCCAAATCACTATCTCCAAATCCAAACATGCTTACACAGTTTTGAATAGAAAATTATTACTATGCAACAGTGCAGCTGGATAATTTTAGAGCTTGGACGTAGTGGTCACAGGGTGGAAATTCAACAGAGTGTAGATTGATTTATTTAGTTTGTTTAATCCATAATCCCCCAGCTACTGTGGCCACTTCCATGATTTTGGAAGTTGTGCTCCAAAAAATAACTTTTCCACACTTTGAACTTTGCACAACCATGTGTACTACCCTGTTTCCCCCAAAATAAGACAGGGTCTTGTATTAATTTTTGCTCCAAAAATGCATTAGGGCTTATTTTCAGGGGATGTTTTATTTTTTTCATGTACAACAATATACATTTATTCAAATGCTCATGTCATCTTCTTCTGGTTGCTGCACAATAGTGGAGGGTGGGGTTTCATTTAACTGAGGCTTATTTTTGGGGCAGGGCTTATATTATGAGCATCCTGAAAAATCATACTAGGGCTTATTTTCAGGGTATGGAAGTTATGAAGAAACACTAAGATTTCTCTTTTCCCACCCTATTCTTTTCTGTGCTTTGCGGTTGCTTCCGCGTTCCTGATTACAGGAGACCAAAACTAAACCAAACATTGACAGTTACTTTTATAAACACCATGTTGGGTTGTTGCCAATATTCTTTCAATATAAAATTAAAATGATCACATGCAACCATGTACATGTGCTGGTTAGCCCTACCCTATCTATAAAATCTGTCTTCCACTGCCTCTGGGAGAGCCTGGCGTGCTCTGGTCCATGGGGTCACAAAGAGTTGGAGACGACTAAAGGAATAAATAACATCTATAAAATATTTTCAAAAACAGGGAGAGAAAGGATGCTGCAGCTAGTAATATCAGCCCTGTATGATATGCCTATAGTGATCCTGGGGCTGACATGGGCTTGTCTGCTCCTGCCCTCCTTGCCTACCACAGCCTGAGAGATCATATGGGGTCCTCCTGGGTTGCAAAGTCCTGAACTGAAGCCTCAAAATCCAGCCCTCCCGCAGCATCCATTTCCTTAAAACAGCTTCCTCTCCCTGCACCGTTTCTCTGAGCTCAGAGGGACATCCAAACAGTAGCCCTTTCAGTGCTCGGATACACTTGAGAAGAGTTGTCATTCCACAGCTAGCATCACCTGCCTACATATATGGTTTTCTTTGGCGAGTTGCAGTGCTTTCACTGCATTTTAAAAAAAGAAGATGTGCTCCCTGTATTTATTATATCAAGTCACAAGCTGTGTCTTTGGACTTTTCTGTTTCTGCACATCATCACCTGTGCAATACCCAGCCTGATGAAGCTCGCCTTTGGGGAATGTGTTAGTGATTTAATAAATCTATTACCCAAACCTGATGTCACATTGGATGGAAAACAAATGTGCAGAAAGATTGCAAAGAAGCCAGCCTTCCAATTTAGATATTAAAGGCTCACAGGAGGAGGCCCACAATCTTTTGAGCTGTCGGGACATCTGCCTGGTCACTGCAAAAAATCAAATAGATTCACAAGGTGAATCAGGGTTAGGAAAGTGCAGAAAAGGAAAACAAAGACGACAAAGGAGACCAGAGCAATTCCCAGTGAGGATGGTTTCAATAATTGAGGGCATGTTTAGATTAGCATATAGCTTGCTATTTGGATCGCATTTGGTGCTGTTTGGTTTGAATCAAATTATGACATTCACATATGTTTTGACTTAGAGCAATGGTTCCCAACCCTGGGTAAACCCAGTGTTCACAGACTGCAAATTATGAATGGAAGGTAGTTCAGTAATGATATTGACACCGCTTTAAAAAAAAAACCACACACATTCTACCAGGTAACTGGTGGCAGTCTAAACCAGTGGTTCTTAACGTGGGCGATAATGCCCCCCAGGGGGCGATTTCATTTTTCAGGGGGGCGGTAGAACGAAAAGGGGCGGCAGGGGGGCGCTGGAGCAGAAGGGGGGCGGTAGGGGGGCGCTGGAGCAAGCCAAACCTGTGAAGATGGCTGCAGCCTTTTTACAGTGTGCATGAATATATATTTTCCTCCAATTTTAATTTAGTTTCAGACTTTTTGTCTTGAAAGTTTTAGTTCCTGCATTGCGGTTTGTTTTTATGCTTTTTAATATTTCTTTTTCTGTCTTAAAATTTGCTTGCAACTAAATCATTAAATGTTACTTTTGGGGGGCATTTCATTTTCTTGGAACTGAATTTTGTTTTCAGGTGTCATTGGATTTAAGTGTCTTAAATAAATAAATAAATAAATAAATAAATAAATAAATAAATAAATAAATAAATAAATAAATAAATAAATATCATCACCACGGGGAGGGGGGGGCGATGATAACTTCCTCAATGGCTCAAGGGGGCGTTTCTTTCAAAAAGGTTAAGAACCACTGGTCTAAACAAAAAGTTATAACATAAAAACTGGAAGTCAGACCAACACCAAATCTGGTAGAGTTGGAGAAGACAATTTTCTCCTCCTCTGTGCCAAATTTCAGAACATTTTGGCAAAGCAGTTTAAAGATCCTCCAAACCATCTGTTTTTAAAAGATCTTCCAGGAGAATATTCTCTCAGTCTCTCCGGCCCCAATGTGTCATCCAGCCTCCCATCACTCCCTGCAAATTTCAACCTTGAATCTACTATAGTTTCTTAGGCATTTGAAAATTCTACTTGCAAATTAACCTTACTGTCATTATGGGTTTTCTGTTTCATCAATTTAAACATTCGGTGTTAAAAACAACAGTATTCTTGAATGAACACAAAACCAAGGAGTTAAACTTTTTTTTGGCCTTGGACAAATGAGTTCTGAATTCCGAAGACTAAACTATCATCACTCCTTTTGATAAGGTTAATGCAGAAGGTTGGGCAAATGTTTTTCCACCTACAGGGTATGTTGGAAAGAGTCCATTGATGATCCGCCTGGCTCCCTCGCTGGGTGTTTTAAAGACCTAATTAAAAACTTGGCTCTTCAGGCAGGCCTTCCCTCCTGTTAAAACTTGACTTTATTCTTACTATAATTTTTTGTTTTCCCATCTTGAGCATTACTAACATTATTGTTTTGAATTGTTTTAACTGTTTTAGTTTATAATGTTTAATGGAACCCGCCCTGAGTAGACTTAGTCTAAAAGGGCGGGATAGAAATCTAATAAATAAATGTAAAAATAAATATCAATGCACTCACAAGTCCACAAATAAATTGCCACTTTTAAGGAATAGTGCACACCCACTACCACGTTTCTCCGATCAGTAATCAAAATTTCATAAATTCTTGACACACAACATTTCCAAGAGTGTTTCAAATCACACAGTCACTGGGAAGAAAATCTAAAGTTAATTTATAATATATTGGAATTAAAAGTACATTATAGAAAAAATATTTTAAGACTTGTGCTGTTTCTTAACATGCTCAGCAATGGGAAGAAAAAGTAGCTCAAATCCAACTATCTATTTTTAATTATTTAAATTGTTTTCATATCTTTCTTCAGCCCCAACAGTCATCACAGTGGATTACATAACATCTATTAAAATGAGGCTTACATTCTGACCGAAACAACATAAACGGAGATCGGGGAAAGAGGGAGAAGGAAAAGCCAGCAAACTCAGAGATCTTCAAGTTACAGTATGTAGTTGATCTTACGAGAGGGTGAAGTGGAAACAGTTTAAGGGTCAGGAGAAACTAAAGGAACTCATTTCTAACCAGAAGTGCAATCATCCTGCTCCCTCTCTCTCCTTTTGCTGCAGCCTTTAAGGAATGCTGCTGGTAGATTGCAGAGGAGGAAGGATCCCCAATACCTGTCCCATGGACTGCAACCTAAACATCTGCCAGTCTCAACAAGAGTAGCCAGAGAAAATACTAAATACTAAGTTAGTACTAATGTAAACCCCATTGATTGAAAGAATCTACTTTTGTTGAGATGTACAACTGGATTTCGCCCAAAGAGTTTGTTCTTTAAATAAACCTCTTTGCCATTTTTAAAAAAGATATTCAAGAGAGAAAAGACAGTATCTGGGACCTTTGTGATGGCTAGACTTTCCATCATTCATGCTGACGTCCTAAAAATTGACAGTTCTACAGATCAAAGACAACCTGAAAGGATGAAAGGACGAAATATCTGATATGTCTTGGACAAATATATTATCTAGCCCTCCTTTATCTTACTATCAGTGGCTTATCTAGCTGACCTTTGAGGAAATGGATATTTTTAGCTTCAAGGTCTAATAAAATAGTTTTCTGAAGGCCTGGATGCAAGGGGGGGGGGGGAGAAGCAGAAATCTTTGGACTAGAGAAAATTTTCAAAAGTGACAAATAAAAAAAGCACTAGCGGACAATAAACAACCTAAATTTTAAGTCAGGATTACAGAAAGCTATGCCAACCTGAATATTCACATTCTCTGGTGAGAGTGTGATGGCAGTCTTTACAATGCTTAAATGTAAAGGTTCCCCTTGACAAATGTCCAGTCGTCTCCGACTCTAGGGCGTGGTGCTCATCCCCGTCTCCAAGTCACAGTACCAGCGTTTGTCCGAAGTCAGTTTCTGTGGTCATGTGGCCAGTGAGACTAGACACAGAATGCCGTTACCTTCCCACCAAGGTGGTACCTATTTATCTACTCGCATTTTTACATGCCGTTCCGTGGATTCGATCATACGACTGCAGGTCTTCTGACCTTGCAGCACAGAGGCTTCTGCGGTTTAGCCCACAGCACCACCATGTCCCTTTTGACACCACGTACAATGCTTACCTGAGAGCAAAGCCGCCGTTCTCAGTGAAACTCCCTTCCAAGTAAATATGCATAAGATCAGGGTACACATATTTCTGGAAATAAGCTGATTGACTTTTGAGTCCGACTCCCAGTCTGCTGTAGTAGACAAAGCAGCATATTAGGACTCTGGAGAAAATGGTCTGAATCCCCACTTGGTCATGGAAACCCACTGGGGGAGTGGAACTGATAAAACCCTTCCTCAAATATCTGACTTACCTTGAAAGTCCAATTAGGGACCCTGTAAATCAGTTTTGACTTGACAGTACAGCGCACACACACATTTCTGAGTCAGAGGCTGAGAACTTTGTTAAGGTAATAACAATTCTAAGCAAGTGTTGAAATACATCCTACTATCACAAGTGAGATTTACTTTCATCAAAAGGAGTTCAGAAAAATCAGATGGTATACATTTCTAAGCACTAACCATATTATAGCTGAAGCAAACTGTATGTCCGTGAGCCTGCAAACTCCAGCCATCACGCCCAACTGGGAGCTGATGGGAGTTGTAGTTCAACAGCAATGGGCAGCTCTATATACTCTACTCTTACTGCAGCCAGGACACTTATAGACCTCATATGGTTTGCCTCCTCTGCCCCGTAATTGCTTCTGGAAATGTTGCTGTTTTCTTGCATTTGGTCATTCACTCATTTCTAGGGGAAAATCCCAACAAAGGTGCTGCCTTTTCAAAAACCGGTCTTTTCTGACAATTTATTTGACTTGAAAAACTGCACAATTTAGATAAGCAGAATATTATTCATTCACCTAGTGCACATGGCCTCTACTACATTTACAGCACCTCCATTGTCCATGTAGCCCTTGGTTTTGAAAGTCCTCGTTACTTCAAAATCCAAGTGGAGTAAGATTATTTAAGCAGTTACTAAAAGGATCATACAGGCTACAGTTTGTTAGTGAGTTATGATCCAGGCTTTGTTTTGAACACATACAAACCTAAACATCTTTGGACCAGAATATCTTATCAGAATATCTTCTCCCCTATGTATCAAATTTGTACCAATGTTTTGATATGTATCAACTCTAATAGGGCTTTCAAGGTAAGTGAGATATTTAAGGAGCGGTTTTACCAGTTCTACTGTATTCTCAAACACCAGTATGTTTCCATGGCCAAGCAACGATTTGAACCCAGGTCTCCTGAGACTTACCCTGTCAGCTGTGGCGATTGAAGTGTTAAGGAACTGCTGTAACTGGATAGCACAGATATACTCTCTCAGGCCCTGGCAGCTCTATGCAAACACTATCTCCCAACATTCTAGATAAAAGACTAAAGGAGCCCTCAATGTTTATACGTATATGAAAAATCAGCAGAGTGTGGCAGGGTTCAAATCCCCATTTGGTGTGGGGTACACTGAAGTCGTTTGCTTGTGTCCTCTCAAAGTACCCCAGAGGGTAAAAAGGTAAAGGTTCCCCTGGATAATTTGTCCAGTCGTGTCCTCGGTGCTTAAACCGGGTCTTGAGGCCCTCCACGTGTCGATCGGGGCTAGGGACGGTATTGGGATCTTGCTGGGCTACCGTGCTCCCCGCGACCCAGCCATTTCCCTACCGGAGCTGGTGGACTTTGTCTCCGCGGCACTGTTGAGTTCCCCGAAGCTGTTGGTTTTGGGGGACTTCAACGTCCATGCGGGGGCAGGGATTTCCGGACCAGCTCTTGAGTTCTTGGAGACCATGGCCTTCTTGAACATGTCCCAACATGTCATCGGCCCCACCCACGTGGGCGGCCATACACTCGACCTGTTTTTTTCCTCCAGTTGGAGCGAGAGTGGTCCGATGGTGACTGACCTAGAGTCGGTCCCTCTGTCATGGTCGGATCACCACCTAATAAAATGTACCCTCAACATGGCCCTCCCCCCTCGCAGGGAGCAGGGACCTATTGTCATGGTCTGCCCTCGAAGGCTACTGGATCCAGTTGGATTCCAGGATGCCATGAGAGGTGTTACGGCTGACCTGGCTGGCGCTCCTGTCGAGGCTCTGACTGACAGCTGGTTCGCCGCTGCGGTTAGGGCTGTAGACACGATTGCACCTAAACGCCCTCTCCAACGCAGAGCTCGCCCGGCGCCATGGTTTAACCAGGACCTCCGGGCGATGAAGCGAATCAGGAGACGGCTAGAGCGCAAATGGAGAAAGGACCTGACAGATTATAATTGGATAGCTGTTAAGGTCGCCACTAACCTTTACCTGGCTAAGGTAAAGGCTGCCAGTCGAGCATACTTCGCTAACCGGATAAGCGAAGCGTCCAACCAGCAGGCGGAATTATTCCGTATAGTGCGTGACCTATCCGGAATTGGCCCGGGTGATGGGCCTCCCCCTAGTTTTACACCGGACCAATTTGCAGCATTTTTTAAATCTAAAGTGGAGGCCATCCGCCGGGACCTGTCTCCTTTTTTGAATACAGTGAGTCGAGCTGAGATGTCCAGCGCTCCGTCTTGTCCGGCAATTTTAGACTCCTTTCAGCCTGTTACGCCTGACACTGTCGCCAGGGCGCTTGACCGCTGTCGTGCCACTACCTCCTCCCTTGACCCCTGTCTGGCCTGGCTAATCAAAGCAGCCAGGCCTACAACCATGGAATGGGCCACTGCAATAATTAATGGGTCTTTCCTGGAGGGCAGATTTCCATCTGCCCTCAAGGAGACACTCATTAGGCCCATTAGGAAGAAACCAAGTTTGGCGGCGGACACAATTGGCAATTATAGGCCTGTCGCCAATGTTTCTTTCCTAAGTAAGGTGGTGGAGAGGGTGGTGGCCGACCAGCTTCAGGCGCACCTGGATGAAACAGATGCCCTGGATCCATTTCAGTCGGGCTTCAGGCCGCGCCATGGCACAGAAACGGCATTGGTCGCCCTGTGTGATGACCTACTGAGGGAGGCCGACAGGGGCAAAGTGTCCCTGCTGGTCCTCCTCGACATCTCAGCAGCCTTCAATACCATTAACCACGGTATCCTCCTGGGGAGGCTCTCCGAGTTGGGAATTGGGGGCCTTGCTCTGGCCTGGCTCCGTTCCTTCTTGGAGGACCGTCCCCAGAGAGTGCAGCTTGGGGAGAGCGTCTCGGCCCCGTGGAATCTCAATTGTGGGGTTCCACAGGGGTCGATCATCTCCCCAATGCTGTTTAACATCTATATGAGGCCGCTGGGTGGGGTCATCGGGGGTGTGGAGCCCGGTGTCATCAGTATGCTGATGATACTCAGCTCTACATCTCCTTTCCACCTACCGCAGGAGAAGCCGTTCTGTCCCTTCAGCGCTGCCTGGGGACCGTACTGCAATCGATGCAGGAGAATGGGCTGAGGCTGAACCCAGACAAGACGGAGGTGCTAAGGGTGGGCGCCCCCACAGTCGGGAGTTTGGGAAACTCCCTCTCTTTTGGGGGGGTGACCCTTCCTGCGAAGGATGGGGTACGCAGCTTGGGGATCCATCTTGACCCGGCACTCACTATGGAATCCCAGGTGGCGTCGGTAGTCCGAACCGCCTTCTACCATCTCAGGCGGGTAGCCCAGCTGCGGCCCTATCTTGATGTTGGGGCGCTCACCACTTTGGTGCATGCGCTCGTAATCTCAAGATTAGACTACTGTAATGCGCTCTACGTGGGGCTGCCTTTGAGGCTGCTGCGGAAACTACAGGTGGTGCAGAATGCGGCGGCCAGACTTCTCAGTGGAGTGAAAAAATTCCAACATATTTCACCCACTCTGGCCGCTCTGCATTGGCTGCCCATCCGATTCCGCATCGACTTCAAAGTGCTGATGCTTACGTATAAAGCCCTAAACGGTTTAGGGCCTCGATATTTGGCGGAACGCCTTCTACCACCAAGATCTACCCGTGTCACTCGCGCGAGCCAGGAGGTGAGGCTGAGGAGCCTAATGCCGAGGGAGGCCCGGAAAGAAAAGACAAGAAATCGGGCCTTCTCGGCGGTGGCTCCTCACCACTGGAATAACCTTCCCCCTGATATTCGCGCGGCCCCCTCGCTGGGTATTTTCAAAAAGCAACTAAAAACATTGATGTTTCGGCAGGCCTTCCCCCCCCCAGTTAATTCCTGACTCCTCTTTCCTTTTCTCCCCTCGTGTTTTATCCAATTGTTGAAAGTTCTCTCTTTGTAAAATGGTTTTTATTATTGCTGTCCCCTTTGTTGTGAGCCGCCTAGAGTGGTCAACTGACTAGATAGGCGGGATATAAATAAGATAAATAAATAAATAAAAAATAATAAACTCTAAGCGGCAGTGCTCATCTCCGTTTCCAAGCCATAGAGCTAGTGTTTTGTCAGCAGACAATCCTATGTGGTCACGTGGCCAGCGCAACTAGACACGGAATGCCATTACCTTCCCACCGAGGTGGTACCTATTTATCTATTCGCATGCAACGGGGGGGGGGCTCACTTCATTGTGTGGATTTGATCTTACGACTGCAGATCTTCTGACCTTGCAGCACAGAGGCTAGGGTGCTTCAAGGTAAAAAAGAGCCATGTGTTCCTCCTTTGGAACATTTTTAAAAAGCATTTAAACCTTCTTCTTTGCAACAATGCAAGTTACATTATTTTAAGAGCCTATAACATTGTTTCTTCAGGCACAAATACTGGTTGAAATTGCATTTGGCATGCAATTTCTACAAACAGCGTTTGCTTTCCATTGCTACAAAAACACAATATAAAAGCTTAATTTCTTAGCATTTCACACGAGAGACCTTCATCACGTCTTTTTCCCCTGAATGGTGGGAAAATTTCGAAAACGAAGGACGAACTATTATTGCAGTACTAATGTTATGTGCACGAGAGATGGCATACCCATCGAGCTACCAATCATGCAGAGCAACCAGAGCAGGCGGGGATAATAAATTAACGGAGATACATCCGGTCGAAACGTATACGTTTCGCGTACTTATTAAGACTAGGAAGGTAGGGGAAACCTCCTTGCCGTGCCTGGACAACCACATTGTACTTGCTAAGCTTTAGACCTGGCACACACGTCGATACTTTTCGTTTAAGTCAATGGAAGACCAATTTTTCCCGCCCTAGCATTTGAGGGAGGAAAGACCATAGAGTTCGGAAGCACGCCCGACTACACCAACTGAGACGAGTTCTATCGCGAGCTTCTCATCCGCTCCTGATGGCCTCGTTTCCGGAGTGGGCCCCGTTTATGCTAAATAACTCGGCTTTGATTGGCTTTTCGCGGGCTGTGGGCGGAGCAAAGACCGGGACCCACCGCCCGCTGTGGGCGGGGCTATGTTAATGAGGCACTCTTTGCCTCCGGCGATTGGCTTCGCCAGGTTCACGAGGAAGTCGAAGTCAAGTGGCGCGGGTCGGCGCCGGGCTTCGAGTGGGGATACTCCGCTGTTAGGATGAGTCGCAGCGCGGGGCTCGCTGGCTGGAAGCGGGTGCGCGCGCTTCGCGTCTTGTTGCCCCACGGGTCCCTCGCGGGTAAGCGGCCTCCCTTTCTGCTCTGTTCTGGGACCGAGTTAGAGAACGGCCGGGCCGGGCAGGCGGCTGCTGTTGCTGCTGCGGGGAGCCTCTTTGCTCAGGCAGCCCAGGGGAAGGCGAGGGACCGAGGGAGAGACGAGGGACACGTTTGTCTGGGCTGGCTCAAAAGAGGCACAGCCGACATTCTCAGACACACGGCAGCCCCGTGTGTGCCACTACAGAAGATCCGAAGTAGAGCTGCCTTGGAACTCGGTTGCTTAAAAGTAACCTTTGGCTTACTTCAAGGGTGGCTAGAGATATGTAGAAGAAGGCACAGTGATAAGGGGGCCGAGGGGGGGAAGTAAGAAGCATGGGGGTATAATGATATATTGAAGGGCAAGTGTTTATCATGATTGTCTTGGTAGCCACACGCCCAAGGAGAAAGAAGTCGTTGCATTGATCCGCATCAATAAGCCAGTTCCAGTAGTTCTCATTTTTACCAAGAACAGGTATTTTGTATAGCTAATGAATCTCAGTTGCACATGGAAAACCAAGCTACTCTCATTACTCTCAATAATATACATAATGATATGTCATTGTTGGGAAAATCCTCCCTTCTCATAATTACTGTGAGTGTTGTAGCTAAGCTCAGGGGGTCATGGAAGCTTGGGGAAGGTGGCAGATGACACCAGCATTGCACCTAATTTTTTTAAAAAAAGCAAACCCCCTCTGACCTAGAGAGTCTTCACTTTCCTTTCCAGCTGGATACAAGAAAGAGGGAGAGATGTGTTGGCCTTGCGTCTATCTAAACCTGTCTTGGCCTTGCGTCCGTCTGTCTCAGATCTGGTCTGTAGTGGCGATAGACCAATAATAGGCCTACTGCAGAGAGCTTTTGAATTTCTCCTGTGAGTCAAAAAAGGTGATGAATATTTTTTAAAGCGTGATTACAAAGTGTCTCAAATGGGAAAAAATCGCCTTTAGGCAAATGCATTTCCAAATGACCACTGTGGTCCATTGAGGTGGTTAGAGAGACTGAAAGTTGATCTACGTGGGCCATTGGGGGTTCTTCTATCACTCTTGTGTTCTCACAAGGGGATCTCAAAGGCCCAAGGATTTTATATCTATCATATGTCTGTCATCATCACATAGCTACTACCTAGTCTTCATATCATAATCTTTTTGGGAATTCACTGTTCCCATATATCTGAATAGGTCATGCAACAACTTTCTAATTGAAGGTATTTTGGCCTTGAAATAAAGCTGTACAAATGAGTGCCCTAAGTCAAAGACAGCATCACTACACATAACATAAAGTTGAAAAAAAGTAGCATTTTTCCAAACTCTGGTCATTAAATCATTGTTTCACAGCTTGACTTACATTCTGATTGTCAGTGACTGAAAACAGGAATTATGGTTTTTCCAGAGGCAGCTGTTTTAAAGCTTTTTGGGGGGAACAATTTAGAAAGATCTGTTTCTACTGAGTGGAGTTGGAGGAGCTGTCCAGACATGTCATGTATTTCTGTGGCCATTTAGACTCTAGAGAGAGCCAATGCATTTCAGGAGCCATTTGGTACTGTTCCTTTTATGAACCAAAGTTTGTAAATAGCTGGTATAGTGTAGGAACTAGAGCAATTTTTCCCTACCAGGACTTTCAGTCCTTTTCTAACTACACTTACCATCATCCTCAGCCAACATGACCTGTGGCAACAAATGATGAAAGTTGTCATCAAGCAGCAACTGTGAACCATAGGTTGAGAAAGATGGCATTAGAATGTTGGCCTAAGACTTTGTTGAGACCCTGTCCAAATAGTCACTCAAATCTGTGTGAAATTCACTAGATAACCTTTGGAAGGGTCTGTCTCACCTGTAATCTGCATCACAGTGTTCTTGTGAGGATAAATTAAAGGCAGAAGGTGATCTGCATCTGAATTTCTTGGAATACAAGTGTTGTGAGCTAGGGTTCCTTTTAGTTTTATTACAATTATAGCCAGTCATTTAAAAATGATAACTAAATGCAACAAAAGAGCAAGGATTTCTTTCTCATTCAAATAGCAACATTAATATAGAAATATTAACATCCCCAGCTGATTCACTCCCGAGACCTAGGCAGAAAAGGGCATTTAACCCATTTCCCACCTACTTAGCCACCTCACCTGTATTCTCCACAGGCTAACTGTAGCTCAGAGAAAGGGACTTTGCCAGGCTTTGTGAGTCAATTTGCATTAAGAGAAGTAGAATTACTTTTTTCCTTGGAGAACTACTTTTCAAAATAAAATGGTAGGTAGAGACACTATCCATCTACAGTGCACCAAACAGTGTCCCAAACAGTGTCCCAATGAAGGGACTATTGACACCAACCAAGCAGTACTGCATGTTGAAGAAAATGTCCAGCAGGTAATCTGGCTAAAATCGGCTTTCGTCGTCGTTTAGTCATGTCCGACTCTTCGTGACCCCATGGACCAGAGCACGCCAGGCCCTCCTATCTTCCACTGCCTCCCGGAGATGTGTCAATTTCATGTTGGTTGCTTTGCAGACACTGTCCAGCCATCTCATACTCTGCCGTCCCCTTCTCCTCTTGCCGTCACACTTTCCTAACATCAAGGTCTTTTCCAAGGAGTCTTCTCTTCTCATAAGATAGCCAAAGTACTGGAGCCTCAGCTTCAGAATCTGTCCTTCCAGTGAGCACTCAGGGTTGATTTCCTTTAGAATTGATAGGTTTGTTCTCCTTGCAGTCCAGGGGATTCTCAAGAGCCTCCTCCAGCACCACAATTCAAAGGCATCAATTCTTCGGCGGTCTGCTTTCTTTATGGTCCAGCTCTCACTTCCATACATCACGAGGGGAAAAATCATAGCTTTGACTATTCGGACTTTTGTTGGCAAGGTGATGTCTCTGCTTTTTAAGATGCTGTCAAGGTTTGTCATCGCTTTCCTCCCAAGAAGCAGGCGTCTTTTAATTTTGTGGCTGCTGTCTCCATCTGCAGTGATCATGGAGCCCAAGAAAGTAAAATCTGTCACTGCCTCCATATCTTCCCCTTCTAGTTGCCAGGAGGTGATGGGGCCAGTGGCCATGATTTTAGTTTTTTTGATGTTGAGTTTCAGGCCATTTTTTGCACTCTCCTGTTTCACCCTCATTACAAGGTTCTTTAATTCCTCCTCACTTTCTGCCATCATAGTGGTATCATCTGCATATCTGAGGTTGTTGATATTTTTTCCGGCAATCTTAATTCCGGCTTGGGATTCCTCCAGTCCAGCCTTCTGCATGATGTATTCTGCATATAAGTTAAATAAGCTGGGGGACAATATGCAGCCGTGTCGTACTCCTTTCCGAATTTTGAACCAATCAGTTGTTCCATATCAAATTCTAACTGTTGCTTCCTGTCCCACATATAGGTTTCTCAGGAGATAGACAAGGTGGTCAGGCGCACCCATTTCTTTAAGGACTTGCCATAGTTTGCTGTGGTCCACACAGTCAAAGGCTTTGGCATAGTCAATGAAGCAGAAGTAGATGTTTTTCTGGAACTCTCTGGCTTTCTCTATAATCCAGCGCATGTTTGGTCTCTAGTTCCTCTGCCCCTTCGGAATCCAGCTTGTACTTCTGGGAGTTCTTGGTCCACATACTGCTGAAGCCTACCTTGTAGGATTTTGAGCATAACCTTGCTAGTGTGTGAAATGAGTGCAATTGTACGGTAGTTGGAGCATTCTTTGGCACTGCCCTTCTTTGGGATTGGGATGTAGACTGATCTTTTCCAATCCTCTGGCCACTGTTGAGTTTTCCAAATTTGCTGGCATATTGAATGTAGCACCTTAACAGCATCATCTTTTAAGATTTTAAATAGTTCAACTGGAATGCCATCACCTCCACTGGCCTTGTTGTTAGCCAGGCTTTCTAAGGCCCATTTGACTTCACTCTCCAGTATGTCTGGCTCAAGGTCAGCAACTACATTGCCTGGGTTGTCCGGGATTCTGATATAATTCCTTTGTGTATTCTTGCCACCTCTTCTTGATGTCTTCTGCTTCTGTTAGGTCCCTTCCATTTTTGTCCTTTATCATGTTCATCTTTGCACAAAATGTTCCTCTAATATCTCCAATTTTCCTGAACAGATCTCTGGTTTTTCCTTTTCTGTTATTTTCCTCTGTTTCTTTGCATTGTTCATTTAAGAAGGCCCTCTTGTCTCTCCTTGCTATTCTTTGGAAGTCTGCATTCAGTTGTCTGTAGCTTTCCCTATCTCCCTTGCATTTTGCTTCCCTTCTCCTCTCTGCTATTTCTAAGGCCTCGTTGGACAGCCACTTTGCTTTCTTGCGTTTCCTTTTCTTTGGGATGGTTTTTGTTGCTGCCTCCTGTACAATGTTATGAGCCTCTATCCAAAGTTCTTCAGGCACTCTGTCCACCAAATCGAGTTCCTTAAATCTGTTCTTTACTTCCAGTGTGTATTCATAAGGGATTTGGTTTAGATTATACCTGAGTAGCCCAGTGGTTTTTCCTACTCTCTTCAGTTTAAGCTTGAATTTTGCTATGAGAAGCTGATGATCAGAGCCACAGTCAGCTCCAAGTCTTGTTTTTGCTGACTGTATAGAGCTTCTCCATCTTTGGCTGCAGAGAATATAATCAATCTGATTTCGCTATTGCCCATCTGGTGATTTCCATGTATAGAGTTGCCTCTTGTGTAGTTGGAAAAGAGTGTTTGTGATGACCAGCTTGTTCTCTTGACAAAACTCTATTAGCCTTTGCCCTGCTTCGTTCTGAGCTCCAAGGCCAAACTTCCCTGTTGTTCCTTTTATCTCTTGACTCCCTACTTTAGCATTCCAGTCTCCATAGAATGAGAAGAACGTCTTTCTTTGGTGTCAGTTCTAGAAGGTGTTGTAAATCTTCATAAAATTGTTCAATTTCAGTCTCCTCAGCACTGGTGGTTGGTGCATAAACTTGGATTATTGTGATGTTGAAAGGTCTGCCTTGGATTCGTATTGATATCATTCTATCATTTTTGAGGTTGTATCCCATTACAGCTTTTCCCACTCTTTTGTTGACTATGAAGGCTACTCCATTCCTTCTACGGGATTCTTGCCCACAATAGTAGATATGATAATAATCTGAGCTGAATTCGCCCATTCCTGTCCATTTTAGTTCACTGATGCCCAGGATTTCGATGTTTATTCTTGCCTCCTGTTTGACCACCTCCAGCTTCCCGAGGTTCATAGATCGTACATTCCAGGTTCCTATGCAGTATTTTTCTTTGCAGCATCGGACTTCCTTTTCACTTCCAGGCATGTCCACAGCTGAGCGTCCTTTCTGCTTTGGCACAACCACTTCATTAGCTCTGGAGCTACTTGTACTTGTCCTCCGCTCTTCCTCAGTAGCATGTTGGACGCCTTTCGACCTGAGGGGCCCATCTTCCAGCGTCATATCTTTTAGCCTTTTGTTTCTGATCATGGGGCGTTCTTGGCAAAGATACTGGAGTGGCATTGCCAGTTCCTACTCCAGGTGGATTGTGTTTAGTCAGAACTCTCCACTATGTCCTGTCCGTCTTGGGTGTCCCTGCGCGGCATAGCCCATAGCTTCACTGAGTTACTCAAGCCCCTTCGCCATGACAAGGCAGCAATCCATGAAGGGGAAAATCGGCTTTACCTGGTGATTAAACTAATTTTTTGTCCCAGCTCTCTCCCAGCCTTCCCCACCCTCCTCCAGCCAAATAGAAACCTTGAATTTCAAAAGAAGGCAATCGGTTGGCTGGAGAGGGAGAAAATAGATTCCTTGGTGATTGTTTGAAGAGATGGGAGTTAAATTCCAAAATGCTGCTTGGTAAGGAGTTTCCAACCACCCACAGAGTTCCTACTCCAGTCCTCTGAAGATGCTGGCCACAGAGACTGGCAAAACGTTAGGAAGAACAACCTTCAGAACACGGCCAAAGAGCCCGAAAAACTCACAACAACAATCAGATCCCGGCCGTGAAAGCCTTCGAGAATATACTCACAAACTGTTTGTGTATTGCTCAACTGACCTAAGAAAACTTGCCTGGCATCAACAACAGCCATGCCATGGAACTTTGAAACTCCAGTATATCATTTTTCTGAATGATACACAAGATCTTGGTGCACAGCCTGAGAAATTATCATTGAAATCTAGTTATATACTTGATTTTTTTTTTAGTGGTCCAGCAAAGGTACTGCCTGCTCCTGCATTTGTATTGTGGGTTTTTTTGGGGGGGGCAGGGGACACACCACACAGCCTCTTTCTAATTTTTATCCAAGTAAGAGTGCTGCAGCAAAATGTTGTGAGGAATTTGTGGCCTTCCATATGTTGCTGGGCTGTAAATCCCATCTGCCCTTGCTGTGGTGAGGAATGGTGGGAGTTCATTTATTGTTTATATGCTGCCTTTCTCCCCATAGGAGACCCAAGGCAATTCACAACCCTTAAAACTGTACAATGATAGCAGGGTAGAAAGCTGTACACAGCTATATTAAAACACAATTGCATATTGATCAGATGAAAACAGAGGTGAGAAACCACTTTAAAAACCTATTTTAAAGTGCCTTCCCCCTTGCGTTGCTTTAGTCTGTGTGCTGATACGCAAGGGAACAAAGCTGCCTTTTGTACATTGCCGCATAAAAGTTCTCTGTGACTGTCAAGGTCTTGCTGTGTTGAGGGAGAAAGGCAATCTCATGTAGACCTTCACATCTCTGATTAACTCAGGCACGTTAAGGGAGATTATCAGTGATCTGTGGCCTCTGCATTTTACTGCTGTCATGAAAGAAAGATTTCAGACCAGGGTCAGAGTGTAGGAAAAATGAATGAGATTAAGGATGTATTTTCTGGCATAGATAAGCAAGTTCTCAAGGACATGGGTACATGGCTGAATACACCCACAGAGCTATGCGGTGGTGTGACCAATCCTAACCTGGTCCAGACCGCTTCAGTAAACCAAAATATTGAATGACAGTTACTGTCAAAAACGCAAACTCCTTCAATTACATTGGTACCTGAATATTACGCTGCTGTGGCTGAGGCAAAAGGGAGGTGGGATCCCTCCCAAATCCTGTTCAGGACTCTACTAGCAATTGCTAAAATGAATTTGTTCTGATTTTATTCACAATGGGGAAGAGGAGGAAGGAGCATCAAATTCATCAAATGTGGAACCACATTTTTAGGAACCTTCCTTAGGGCGAAGGGGGATTAAAGAGCTTCCATATTTGCAGTAGTTTTGGTTGTTGTCAGGCATTCAGTCAGATGTCAGCCTGAGGATGGAAATTGCTGTTTGCTGTGCCATGGCCACTAAAACCAATGTACATGATGGAACGGTCTCATTGTAGACCTCAAATACTGTCTGATGCCTCATGGCACTTTCAATATGTTATTGTAGAGATGGTTACTTCAATGTGTCCTTGAATATGAGATGGATTGAGGAGGACCACCTTTGCAAAATATGTATATAAATGAATGCCAATCAGGTGAGAGGGACCCAAAATTCCTATCCGGCCCTGAGGTGACCACCTCAGCCACACTGGACCCAGGGCGGGCAGGTTAACTCAAAGGAAAAAGGGCTGGCTAGGGGCAGAAGGATCTTATAATTGCACCAACATCCATCCCCAATTGGTGCCTCTACCTGCCTATGTCAGCTCAGGAGATGTGGGAAAAACAGTTCCAAGCCGGCAGAGGTATACATTGCCCACAAGTTCCAAAATTACAGAGATGGAACTGATTTTAACCTCTCTATTAAGGGGTGGGTTGTGGTGGGCGTGTTATAAATGGTGTGAGGGATTGGTTAGGGCTGTCAGGCATCAGGGACATGGAAGGGATGAGTGGAGTGCATTTTTTGTCCATGTGGGGCAGAGGAGTCGTCATGTGGCAAGGTGTGGGATAGGGAGGGGAGGATCTCCTGTAGGGGAGCCATACAGCTGGGAAGAAGGTGGAGTGTGTATGTATGAGAGGGGAGTTGGGTGGATCTAGAGATGATGGTTTTTTTTTTTTAAGTAATAGTATATCTGGGTATGTGCATATGAAGAGCAATGATGGGGGATTGTGGGTTCCTGACATGTTCTGCCAGTTCCTGGAGGGAGGGAGGTGTGGGGAGGGCAGGTCAATGTGATAGTGGATGAATTCAAATGTAGGGACTGAGTGGGTGTGTGTGAAGATTTGGCTAAGGAGTGAGATGGAGATGAAATGACCTCTCCTGCCAACAACCTATTTTGTTGTTTAGTCGTTGTGACCAACTCTTCGTGACCCCATGGACCAGAGCACACCAGGCTCTCCTGTCTTCCACTGCCTCCTGGAGTATGGTCAAATTAATGTTGGTAGCTTTGATGACACTGTCCAACTATCTCGTTCTCTGTTGTCCCCTTCTTCTCTTGCCTTCACACTTCCCCAACATCAGGGTCTTTTCCAAGGAGTCTTCTCTTCTCATCAGATGGCCAAAGTATTGGAGCTTCAGCTTCAGGATCTGTCTTTCCAGTGAACACTCAGGGTTGATTTCCTTCAGAATGGATGAGTTTGTTCTCTTTGCAGTCCAGGGGACTCTCAAGAATCCCCTCCAGCACCACAATTCAAAAGCATCAATTCTTCAGCGGTCAGCCTTCTTTATGGTCCAGCTCTCACTTCCATACATTGTGACTGGAATAACTATAGCTTAGACTATGCGGACTTTTGTCAGCAAGGTGATGTCTCTGCTTTTTAAGATGCTGTCTAGGTTTGTCATTGCTTTCCTCTGAAGAAGCAGGCATCTTTTAATTTCAGGGCTGTTGTCACCATCTGCCATGATCATGGAGCCCAAGAAAGTAAAATCTGTCATTCTAGAATCCAGCACATGTTAGCAATTTGGTCTCTAGTTCCTCTGCCCCTTCGAAATCCAGCTTGTACTTCTGGGAGTTCTTGGTCCACATACTGCTGAGGCCTACCTTGTAGGATTTTGAGCATAACCTTGCTAGTGTGTGAAATGAGTGCAATTGTACAGTAGCTGGAACATTCTTTGGCATTGCCCTTCTTTAGGATTGGGATGTAGACTGGTCTTTTCCAATCCTCTGGCCGGTGCTGAGTTTTCCAAATCTGCTGGCGTATTGAGTGTAGCACCTTAACAACGTAATCTTTTAAGATTTTAAAGAATTCAACTGGGATGCCATCACCTCCACTGGCCTTGTTGTTAGCCATGCTTTCTAAGCCCCACTTGACTTCACTCTCCAGGATATCTGGCTCAAGGTCAGCAACCATACTACAGTAGTGCCTTGACTTACAACCATAATCCGTTCCAGAAGATGTGCATAACTTGAAATGGTTGTAAGTCGAAGCACCATTTCCCATAGGAATACATTGGAACCCCATTAATCCATTCCGGCTGGGAAAAAAAATACCAAAAAATAAATAAAATAAAAACAAAACACTGCAAGCCCCATAGGAATGTGCTGGGGCCAAAAAACAAACGCACTAAAACAAACAAAAAACACAGCTAGCCCCAGCGGAATGCTATGGGGCTGGGAAAAAACACTCAAAAAACCCACACGCACACAGCCAGCCCCAGCGAAATGCCTTGGGGCTGGGGGGAATAACACAACTTCCCCACACACAGCCAGCCCCAGCAGAATGTGATGGGGATGGGAAGAAATCACTCAAAACCAACCCTACACACACAACCAGCCCCAGCAGAATGCGATGGCCTTGGGGGGGAAAAACACAACGCCCCCCACAGACAGACAGCCCCAGCAGAATGCCATGGGGCTGCGGAAAAAAACACAAAAACACCCTCCACATACACAGAGCCAGTCCAAACGCAATGGGAGTGGGGGAAAAACACACCAAAACACAAAAAAATCACAGTACAGGAGGGAAGGCAGTAAAACTGGAAAAAAATAGACCAAAACCAGTTTTGATCTCTTAGCTGGTCGGTGTCTTGGCCTGTACAAGGAGGGAAGGCAGTCAAAAAGGAAGATACAGTGGTGCCTCGCTTGATGAGGATAATTTGTTCTGTTGAAATCGCTGTTAAGCGAAATCCTCGTCAAGCGAAATGAAAAAGCCCATTGAAATGCATTGAACACCGGTTCAATGCGTTCCAATGGGCTAAATACCTCAGCGTCCAGCAAAGATCTTCCATAGGGGTGGCCATTTTCGATGCCTGGAAAGTGAGGAATCCATCCTAAATCACAGCGAGCAGCCATTTTGCACAGCGGACGGCCGTTTTAGAGCCGCTGATCAGCTGTTTTAAAATCGTCATTTAGGGAAAAATCAGTTCCCAAAGCAGGGAACCCATCATCGTTAAGCGATTTTTCCCTATTAGAACATTGTTTTGCGATCGCAAAAACTTCATTGTCAAGCAGTTTTGTCGTTTAACGAGGTAATCGTTAAGCGAGGCACCACTGTATAAACCAAAATTAGTTTTGATCTCTTACCTGGTTGGTCTCTTGGCCTGTATGAGGAGGGAAGGCAGTTAAAAAGGAAGACATAAACCAAAATTAGTTTTGATCTCTTACCTGGTTGGTCTGTTGGCCAGTATAAGGAGGGAAGGTGGTAAAAATGGAAAAAATAAACCAAAGTTGATTTTGATCTCTTACCTGATTGGTGTCTTAGCCTGTAAAAGAAGGGAAGGCAGTTAAAAAGGAAGAAATAAACCAAAATTAGTTTTGATCTTTTACCTGGTTGGCGTCTTGGCCTGTATGAGGAGGGAAGGTAGTAAAAAATAAATAAATCTAAATAGAGTTTTGATCCCTTACCTGGTCAGTGCCTAACCATAAGATATGTTGTTTTACCTAGAAGATAGTTATGTGATATATATTAGCATTTATAAACCACTACTGTATCTCTTTAAATTTTGAGCAAGTAATTAACACTATGAATATAGAAATAAATACAAGAGAAATCAACCCAGAAAGAGAACTATTAAGCTGAACAAGTCAATAGATCCTGCATAGTAACACATTAAATGGGTAAATATTTCAGACACAATAATCTTTGGAAGCCTTATGGTTACTAAGGAAGGAGATTAACCGAATACAATCTAATGAATGCTAGGGATGAAATACACAGATTAACCACGCAGAGTGGGCAAATGTTTCAGAAATGAAACATTTCTGTTTCATTTCCAACAACTACACCCACGGCTGTATCAGAAAAGGGGGCACCCAGAAAAGTATTCCCATAAATGCTACTCTTTCCCATCTGTGTGGGAAGTCTGTTATTGAAATCCAGCTTACACCTGGCTGCCCCCTAACAAACCCATTTATCTCCATTAAAAACAACAGCAACCTCTCAAAAGTACCACATCAACTGCCCTGCCAAACCTCACCATCTTAAACCTACACTACCCAGGCAACGCCTTAACGTAGTTTCCAGAGCTATAGACAAAACAGGAAGCAATCCTGTCCATATACAGAATACATCTCTACAAACCATGAACCTGAATGGCTGAGAAAGTCCACGGTTAAGCCCAGATGAAAGGTAAATGTAAGTAATTTTGAAAAGCCAAGGTCTCTCTATCTCATGCTGCTCCCAATGGCTGTTGAGGCAGGAAAGCAGCAAGTGGGCAAGGCCAACTGTCAAGAACTTAGAGCACTCTTGCTCCAGCAATCATGTGACCTCAGAGGTCATGTGACACCTTCACTCATTATTTCCTCAGTGGTATGTCAACAGTTATTTAAATATCTCTCACACTCTTAAGCCCAACTCAAGGCTGCTTGAAAGAGTGAAATAAGTCTTGTTCTGTGAATCATAAATACTTCTGCATGTGCTGCTATCGTGCTGTTTTGTTTTTGTTTTTCTTATAAGCTCATAAATGATAAGTAGTATCTCCAAATGAGCATCTGTTAACTATATTAGTTAATGACATGGAGCTATTTACCTACTCGTTTTTAGGTCAAGAGTCAAGAATGGAATATTAGAAGATGTTGGAGAACTAACTGCCATTCAAAGCACTATTTATGCCACAGAACCCTGGTCCAAATTCAGAAAATGTTAGCACTAAAATAAATCTCCCTTTCTTTTTCTTGTCCTGACTTAGGGCACAATCCTAACTAGCCAGGCTGGCCTTAGGCTGGCTGAACCAGACTCTCGTAATTAAGAGGGAGATGCCTGTTAATGGTACAGTGTGCTATTTCCCCCAAATGCAAGTCCTTTCTGCAGCTGCCATGAAACCCATTGCAACACCAGTTTGCACGGTAGAAGGCTAAGCCCCTCCTAGCACATCTTGTGCAGTCAGAGTGCCCCCATGACACCTGCCTTTCTCTCATTTAAAAATCCACCCACCCCTCTGTTTGAGAGAACCACAGGAGGCAACCAAATGGCCTCACATTACTTCCTCTTCCCCCGGCCCTAGCTCATGATTAGTGGCAAGATTAGTGACTGGAGCTGTGTAAAGTTATACTTGAGGCAATAATTCTTAGGCGCTGCTTTCCAGGGATCCTATGGTCTGTTGTCCATCTGACACAACTCTACACAATTACAGTTCAAGGCCTGACCCTTTCACTGTCCATCTTCTTGCTCTCCTTCCTGGTTGGGTAATTTTGAGTTTGCACTTGGACTCTTCCTTCTGTTTTTACTCATAATTGGGCAGCTTGGGTCCCTTCTACAATACTAAATTTGTGGCTTATGATTGGAGGGCCAGCTTGAATCCCTTCCACTGTCAATCTACCTGCCTCTTACTTCCTGGTTCATGATGGGGGGGCAATTTGAATCCCTCCCACCCTTACCTTTTGGCTCATGATTGGTGGGGCCAGCCCCCATGACACCTGCCTTTCTCTCATTTAAAAATCCACCCACCCCTCTGTTTGAGAGAACCACAGGAGGCAACCAAATGGCCTCACATTACTTCCTCTTCCCCCGGCCCTAGCTCATGATTAGTGGCAAGATTAGTGACTGGAGCTGTGTAAAGTTATACTTGAGGCAATAATTCTTAGGCGCTGCTTTCCAGGGATCCTATGGTCTGTTGTCCATCTGACACAACTCTACACAATTACAGTTCAAGGCCTGACCCTTTCACTGTCCATCTTCTTGCTCTCCTTCCTGGTTGGGTAATTTTGAGTTTGCACTTGGACTCTTCCTTCTGTTTTTACTCATAATTGGGCAGCTTGGGTCCCTTCTACAATACTAAATTTGTGGCTTATGATTGGAGGGCCAGCTTGAATCCCTTCCACTGTCAATCTACCTGCCTCTTACTTCCTGGTTCATGATGGGGGGGCAATTTGAATCCCTCCCACCCTTACCTTTTGGCTCATGATTGGTGGGGCCAGCTTGTATCCATCCCAGTGATATCTTGCCCACCCCCCACCTCCTGACTGATGATTAGGGCATCAGCCTGTATCCATGCTAGTGTCTTTCCAGCCCCCTCACCCTCATGAGTCATCCCATTCACACAGCTCATGATTTGCAAACCATGCATTCCTTCCCACCCTTCCCATCATTATCAATGAAAATAAGGTTTGTGTCCCTCCCTTTTTCCTGCAATATCCTTCCCTAGGAGCACAGCTCTGAGCTACCTTGTCTAATAAAGAAACTTCACTCAGAGTTGTTGTACATAGCATTTTATTGAGCAAATATCTCTCCTCAGAAGCACCCTTGTATCTTAGACAATGAGTAGACAGACAGCATAGAGACATGTGCAAAGTGCTTTTGTGTAGCTGTGCTACAGTTGATGCATAGCTGTCTGACCAGACCAGCTGCAGGACTCAGGCAGTTCAGTGGCTGCAGTCACACATGTCTGGGTGCTTTTGGAGCGGCACCTGTAGCACAACTGGCTGTTGATTCCAAATCCGGATCAAGGTGTGTGTACCGGTGAAAACCATCCTTGAGCCTCGTCAGGAATTCATTTGGGGATTCCGTGGTTTTTTTAAAACAATCTCATATACTCTCTGAAGGTTCCACAGCCTTTGGCACTCCTAGTTTGAGATCATGAATTACAGCATGTGCACAAGCGTGACACTCTCCTCCGCAAGTGTGACACACCCCTCCGCAAGCATGCCCCCGCCCCCCAACCGGGCCGCACACGGAGCCTGCACCCCCCAAAACGGTCTTCAGTCCCCAAAAAGGTTAGGGACCGCTGCCCTATGGGGAGAAAAATGGCATGGTCAGTCAGTCAGTCTGTCCGTCAGTCAGTGAATAAATCCATTTGTCTCCTCAGGTATCAAGAGATCTTTTTCGACATCTGAAGTAATACCTCGGGTATGTATTGTAGGAAGTGGGCCTGCTGGATTCTACACAGCACAGCATCTCCTCAAGGTAAATGACCTATTTACATATGGATAATTTGGGTTGTTTTTTAATTGTTGTAAGGGCTTCCAAAGGGACCACAATCAGCCTTGCATCCTTGCCATGTGCTTCCAAAGGTCCTGTGCAAACCTGTAAGGGACATAGACCTTGGAATGACACATTTTGAACCGTCTTGATCTTTAATGTTGGAGAGTTGATAAGTCGTGGTATGAACAAAGCATTTTTGCCTGACACCCAAAGGATTGCAGAGTAGTCTTCAAGCCTGCCTGTTTGGGAAGACCACATTGCAGCTGGAATGCCGCTGTCCAAACCAAACCCTTTCCTGTCTCACTTTGTTTGGCAGTGGCATCTCTTGCCAGGAGTTCTCACACAGACAAGGACAAGTTTGTGCAAATTGTGCAAACCTACAATGCTTGCTGGTTTTGTAAAAACATGTCCATGGGCTTGCTGGTGCAAACTATTTTTATGGAATGGTCAGTGTCGCAGTGACGGATGTTAGTTTGGGGCTGCCTATGGGTTCTGAAGCATTGGGCGTGTTGTTTTGATTTGCTTAGGAGATGTGAAATCTCTTGGGGCTTAAAAAATCCTTCTTATTTTATCTGTTGTGAGCCATGTTGGGTCTTCTAATGGGAGAAAGGTGGCATATAAATAAAGAAATAACAATACAAATTATTAAGGCAAGACAGCGAGAATCCTCAAGAATTTGGAGTTTATTGAGTCTTCTTCACATCCCCAGTGCAGAGGGTGACAGAAACCTGTAGGTGGTGCTCTAGAGTTATTGCTTTTGTTTCATTTTTCAAAGAGCGATAATCAGATTCCTGGTTTAAACTCAAGCATAATCATCCGTACTGCTGTAACAGAGTTATAAGCTTAGAATTGCAGAGCTGGAAGGAGCCCTATGGATCACTGAGTCCAACCCCTGTCTAGGAGACCACTGAGCTATCCAGAGTTGTGTCTGGTTGAGAGGGAGACACACGCACACGCGCGCACACACACACAGACGCACACGCACACACAGACACAGACACAGACACACAGACACACACAGAGGAGCGGGACAAACAAGCCAGGGAGCTGATTCAGAACAGCAGATAATAAGGTATGGTACAATGGCCATTTCAAGATTGTAAATTATGCCCATCCTTGAACATCAGTGTGGACCTCTTTGTACAAAAATGTAATACATATTGATGCTTGTAGCAAATCTTAGGCTTACTCAAGATCTCTCTCTACAGCTAGAGAGAAGGGATGAAAATGCAAATATGAAACTAGACAAAAACAAGCATAAATTCTGTCTCACAACTGTAAATTAGAAAGAATGGTCCTTGTTTTAGTTGCCTTGAATTGGTAGCAGATAACGGCCTTAATCCTCCAGAGGCATTTAGGTTTGCATGGTGGAAATAGAAAGGCAAAGAGAGCTTCAGGGCTTTGCGCAGAGGCTCCCTCCCAACCCCACCTGGGGTGTGTGTGTGTGTGATAATGTCTGCACTTGTATATAGGCAGGTCTCATTAGCACTTCAGAGGCGCTTGCAGGAGATTTCTAGCAGGAAAGTAGGTGCAGTGAAATACTGGGGGAAGAGATGGTAATTGGGTGGGAAAGTGCTTTGTGCTTTGATTTGCCGAAGGATAAGATGCCATTAAATTAGGGTCTTTCCATTTTCCTGATTTTTTTTAAACTTCAGAGTTCTCCCTTGGTTGTAAATGAGCAAAACAATATAACCAAGGTTCACACTCCATAGCCAGATTTAACTGTGAAGATAATCCTGTAAGGCATGGCAGGCTGATCCTCAGGAAGGAAATGGATGTTATGGCCTTTCTCCAGCTATTCAAGGACATTACCGAGGGCAAATAAAATAAAATAAAAATAAAAAAGGGGATCTGAGATAGTGCATCCAACTTTTGCAAGCCTCTTTTGTTTGGTTTATCTGTGTTGAAACTTCCGCCTATGTAGCCCTATTAGAGACTTTTACAATGAAAAGAAGCATCTGCTTCTGTTTTTACTTGTTCATTGAATTTATATGTTTCCTCTAAATAGCTCAAGGACCCAAGTAGAATTTTGCACATTTTATTCTTACAACAACCCTATGAGGCAAGGCGACAGACAGACAGACAGATGTCACCTAGTAAACTTGTGAGTGAGGATTTGAACCGGGACCTTCCAAAGCCATACTGGGCTTGTGATATGATTCGGGGCATGAATAAGGGACGTGCTGGCAATAACAGCTATGCCGCCATTTGGTGACCCTACAATAATCCCTACCCATTTCAGAGAGCTACAGTTCCCAGTTTTATTGGTGGGAAACTCTTGAGAGTTGAGTTGATTTCTGGTGGGAAACGTTTAAATGTGTAGTGCGACTAAGCTGAATTTTGAAATGTTTTGCCTGCTTTAAATTCCACCCACTCCCCAATTCTATTGTTTCTATTCTCATGTTAAAGAATGAGGAGTGGCAAATAGATTACCAGGTCATGAGGGAAATCTCTTTTGGAAGCAATAAAGTCCAAATATAAAAACCTTGAATAAGTATTTAAATCTGAATTGAGGTTTTATTCCTCATACAGTCTGTACCCTACCAAGAAGTAACTGTTTGGCTGTTTCAGGTTAGAAGGTTACAATCTGCAATCAGTGCTTTAATACTGGCAAATACTTACATAGCGAGTCTCATATATATGGATTATTCTATCTGGTTCACTTCCATCAGGCTATTAATTAAGATTTGTGGTAGTACTGGTCTTCTCTTAAGAGAGCGATCCTAAGCATATTTAACCCCCCCAAAGTAAGACCTGCTGAGTTTGATGGCATTTACACAGAACTGACATTTGTTTCGGTGTGCAGCTTAAACTTGCTACGTAGATGTCATTCCCCTGTGAATGGAGAACATGAAAGAAAGTTGTACGAGCTTTATATAAGGTGTCTACAAGTGGTGGCTAGATTTACTGCTAATGCTAGTGCTCTATTAATGTGCTGTCAATTTGATTCTGATTTAGAGCACCCCTTCCCAGATTTTCTCAGTGTTAAGTACTCGGAAGAGCTTTGGAGCTGTGCAGCTTGGCCATGCCCCTGCAACCAGCATTATCGCCCAGTAGCCAGGCACAGAGCCCAGCTTTTTATATTTCCAGTGGTTTTTAAAAGGAGGAAATTAGAAACTTTTGCCTCTGTTTTCAACAGCTAGGCTTCAAACGTGGAAGGGAAAAGGAATTGTTGTGTGGCCTATGTCCAGATCACTCTGACAATAACTTTAGTTAAAATCACTTGAGCTTTTCTTTATGCATGTGTATGTGTTTTTCATTTATTTGTTACCCGTGCTAATTGATCAGAGCATCTTCTTCAGCACCACAAACTGGTTCGGGTGGATATTTATGAGAAGCTGCCAGTTCCCTTTGGCCTGGTTCGTTTTGGAGTCGCTCCGGACCATCCAGAAGTCAAGGTTGGTGATACTTTTCTAATTTGTTCCGGCAGTCAAGGATAGGGCCCAACAGATTGGATGGGGACCAGAGATTGCAAATGGCCTTCGAGCTGTTAGGAAAAAATTGGTGTGGGACCATGTTTTGTAAAGAAAATGCCTCTCAGGAGTTAGACCTATGGTTCACAAGTTAACATATGGACATGACTCATTTTTGTAATCCCAGAGACCTAAATATAATTTCTATTTTAGTGATTTTAATGTTTAATTAATATATTTTAATGCTTAATAAATAATAATTAAAACGAAAACAAGATACACTGTTCTGTAGAAAGTACAACACGGGGTGTACTACTTTACACCAAGAAAGGCTCCCAAAATTGCAGAATGAGGAAACTAGATGTGAAGTGTTAGATTCTTGCACTGGTGGGGCATGATGTAACCTATAATGGGTCCCATGGGATTGGCTCATGGATTTGCCGGAGTTGACAACCCCGCCTTTAGCTGTTCTTCCTTCCCTCTCTTAGTTGGTGATGCAGAGATTCTTGGGCCTTGACATGTAAACCTGTCAGATCACACTAGGCAGGATATGAGAGTTAACTTCTGGGAAAAACCAGACTCAGCTGCTTGGTTGACTGAAAAGTGCAATTGTAACGTCAGCCAAACCAGCTGCTGAAAAGATGCACATACATTATACGATTGCCATGAAGGAAGTATTCTGGTCTGAGTCCCTTCCGAGGAGACTAAATAGTCCTAAAATCAGTTGGACCTCTACAGAGTAGATGGAAAGTGTCTGAGAGATCCAAGCTGAGTAGGAGAGGAGCAGTTTGGGCAGAAGGATGTTAAATGATGGAAAGCCACATGGCCCTAAGCCTGGCTAAGAGGTGGAGTGCCTCGGGTGGTCAGTGACAAAGTTTCTGCTCCTGTCTTAAGTATTTTTCCTATTGTTTTCTAAGTGTAATATGTAAGTGGCAGCAGACTATGTCAATAGGACACCTCCTCCTCACCATAGGTATTATATCAAAAAGAGAGAAACTGCTGTAGGCAGGGCTTGAAAAATCCACTTGTCTGTGATGAGTGAAAAAACGCTGCTTAATGAGCCACAGCTCCCTCCATCCTTACCTCCTTACCCCTGTCTGTCTGTCTGTCTGTCTGTCTGTCTGTCTGTCTCATCCTGCAGTCCTCCCCTCCCCCTTCCCATTGCAAAAGGAAAATCAGCCCTCTTATCGTGAGAAGAGAGGCACATAGATATACTGTATAGCTCTGCAGGAGAATGTAGTCCCATGCTGGAGAATATGGAGATTCCCTTCTCCCAATTTCAACTGAATGACCTGGCTCCTTAAGAGGCTGGGCGCTTTTGCTTTCTGTTTTATTTTTGCTGGAGACATTCAAAGAAAGGCATTCAGAATACAAGCTTCATGACCCCACAGCCATGCAGGTAATAAAGCAACCCAAGTCTGAGGGTATATTTATTTTGGGTTTGTATGCATTGTTATGTAGAAAGTGCCTAGTTTAAATCTAAATTTAAGTTTAAACATAAATTGCTAGGGTTTGGTCCGGTCATGCTGACTGGTGAAATTTTTGGTTGACTGTTAAGGCATTCTAAAATTTTTCAAGCCCTGGCTGTAGGATTGAGAACAGCTAAGAAATGACTGCTAAGGACCTCAGAACTGTTGGGAAGCACGTTCATGTGTTGTTGGGTTGCTGGGTTTGTGTGTACATAACGATAGGGAGCCCCACATGTCCAGCTCAGATGATGCTGATTAAATCAACATAATTGAGCTTTGGTACTTGAACTTGTTTGACTTCCCCTTCCCTTTTCCCTCCCCCCCTCCTTTTCCTAGTTCCTCAAGGCAGGGCTTTTTTCAGGGTATGAAAACTGTATATGGAAATATAGGCACTTTCTAAGAGATAAGCAGCAATAATTGTAATAATGTATACACACATTTAAGGGATGTGGTGGCACTGCGGGTTAAACCGCAGAAGCCTCTGTGCTGCAAGGTCGGAAGACTAGCAGTCATGTAAGATCGAATCCACACGATGGAGTGAGCCCGTTGCTTGTCCCAGCTCCTGCCAACCTACTGTAGCAGTTCGAAAGCATGTAAATGCAAGTAGATAAATAGGTACCACCACGGTGGGAAGGTAACGGCATTCTGTGTCTAGTTGCACTGGCCACATGACCACGGAAACTGTCTTCGGACAAACGCTGGCTCTACAGCTTGGAAACGAGGATGAGCACCCTAGAGTCGGACATGACTGGACTAAATGTCAGGGGGAACCTTTACCTTTACACACACATTTACAGATCTGTGCAATACTCTTATTGGGGGGTTGTGGGGTGTTTTTACATCTGGCATTTTCATTTTGCCAGATTTTTTTAAAAAACAAGATCAACTAATAATACAGTTTATTAGGTATTAAATTGTGTATATGGGGGTTTGGATTTGATTTTTGTGCAAGGTCATTATAGTTCTGCTTCCATTGTGCCTTTTTTTTAAACAGACACTTCTGAATGAATGGATATGGTATTCCTGTAGGGCTCTTTCCATAACCTAAGTGTGACACTGTATAAATAAAATGGTCACCACTCACAACAAAACTGACTACCGCCCCCCAGCCATACCCTATAGGCTGGAAGAAGGGGCAGAATAGATGTGTTTTTTCAGTGAAGCTGCCTAGTCTGGCGCCAGATCACAGATAACATTATTATTTTAAAATGAGACGTTCTTACCTATTGTCTGATAAGAGTTTCAAAAGAAGTGGCATGAATTGGAAAGGGAGATGGTGTCTCAGATGCGGCAAAGTCATTGAGGACCTTTGTCATTCACCTGCCTGGGCGCTGTGGGGCTGGCGGGGAGAACTTCTTAGATGGGACCTCTCTTGACCTCTCCCAACAGAATGTGATCAACACATTTACTCAGACGGCCTGCTTGGATCGCTGTGCCTATTTTGGGAATGTGACCGTGGGAAAGGACATAACTGTGGAAGAACTGCAGAAAGCCTACCATGCAGTGGTCTTGGTAAGTTTGCTGATCTGTGTGATTTAGAAAGGTATATTCTACGAATAGGAGAGTCACATCTGTTGTCTCGTACATGTCTTCAACCAGCTGTGCCAGGGTCACCAGTACTGAAGACTATGCTTTTTATCTCCCTGAAGACCTTACATTATTTTCTCTGATGGAGCCCTATTAAAATAAACAAATGGAACTTCCAAGTGTTGCTTTGCCTTTGAGTTGTGCTGATTGACCCCAGAGTAGGTACCTATAAAAATGTCTGAATCAGAAAATGGGATGCAGAAATAATGGAAGATCAAGATGCAGAGGTTGTCAATTACAGTAGGATGAACATGAGAGCGATATCAATAGCAGTTTTCCCTGTGGCATGGTATAAGCTCTTCGCTTTCCTAGCAGGTGCATTTATTGAATAAGTTTACACATTGGGTTAAGTTTATACTTTTTAAAGTCATGTTTTTTTAAAAAAAACACACACATGCTAATCTCTGTATCCAGGGCCTGACCCTGTCATCAGGCAGTGCTTCTGTCTGACTGTCAATGTGGGATCATCCCTTCCATCACAGATACTTGCCCATCACATTACAGCCACTGCTCGCTGCTCAGCCTCTTCCACTCCCAGCCTTTACTGGCTTCCTCACAAACCAGCCAGCTAACGCATCCTCCACTGGTATTTCTAGCTTGTCTGTGAACCTTAAGTTCACCCTCTCCTTTCCTTCTTAGTGCTATTTGGGGACGGAAGAAACGGTGCCCTGGCTGGTCATGGGAAGAAAGGGACCTGCAGCTCCCATTCTGGAAGCAGGGCAGATGACTCAGGCCCTACCTTGGATAGAGCCCAACTACTGCTTGGGGGCATAACTTGAATTTTAAAATGCAAGCAAGCAAAGGGAAAAAGTGTTTAAAAGTTCAAAAATCAGTTTGGGTTGAGATCAGGACACATCAGGCCCATATGAGGTGACACCAGAAGTGGGAGATAATACTCAGATATGTATTAGCATTTCTTGGTGAATCAGTTCCATTGGTTCTGTTAAAGGCCTGATAAGATGTGATCTCCTTTTGGGATCATAGGTCTCAAGGATTTACATCTGGCAACCTTGATCTTTATGGAAGGCATTCAAAGCAATTCTGGTAGCCTTTCCCCTCTCCTCCACCCCCCCCTTTCCCCCAGTGCAAGCCAAGAGAAAGCCATTATTGGACGGGAGGAGAGTTTCCTCTTGTCAGCCAGGAGTTGCTCCCACATGGGATCTCCCTGGTTCCACCAGACTCTTACCATGTTGAAGGAGAGGAATGGAGAAGCAGAAGGTGAACTTCAGGTTTTCTTCACCTGATCGCTTTCAGATCTTTTGGACTACAGGATAGGAAAGAAGAGAAGGAGTAATGGTAGATATTGCATTTCTCACTGCTCCAGAGGTAAATAGGGCATTCAAATTAGCATAATGTTCAGTCTCTCTCTCTCTCTCTCTCTCTCTCTTTTATTTTATTTTTTTAGACCAATGGCAGAAAACAATGCACAACATCTCAGGTGGAAAATAACACTTTATGAGTGTTTTACCTGTAAACAGTGACCGTTCAGATGCCTCTCTGTAGGAAGGACTTATATCTGTAAAATTTATTCCTCTTTAAAAGAGAAATTCAGTTAGTTTGAAAATGATGGTGTCCCATGCTTGGTCTTATAAATGGAGTAAAATGCCCCAAAGGCTCAGTTTAGAGAGCTAAAGGGATTCGGAGACTTACAGTCTGCAATCATTGGCAGCCCCCAGGTTGGGGATCATTGCTCTGTGAAGCAGTGGTGGCAGTGGCTGAAGGAGGAGGTCCTTTGCCAAAGCACTAAAGAAGTGCTTCCCCTGAGACAAGGGGCTTCATTAAAACAACTGCCTCAGGGTGATGGGCTGTCTGATCCCACGCAGCTCCTGTGGTCCTAGCAACCCTGTTCCTCTAGGTATACTGCAAATTAGAGACGAGCATGAACATCTGGTTTGACGGTTCATTTCCTGGATAAACAGCTGATATGCAGTTTGGCACCGCGCCCCCTCCAGCAGGTGCAGACTCAGCAGCAGCACTATGGGAGGGGGCAGGCTGCTGAACTGGGGCACACTAAGGTGCAGGAATGGTTGAAAATACCCATTTTTTAGGAGGAAGAGAAGCAAACAGGAGGTGTCCTGATTGATTGATTGATTGATTGATTGATTGATTGATTGATTGATTATTTGCTTTAAGGTTTCTGGGGCGCACTGGGGAGGCTGCATGTGGCTCATGGACTGCACTTTGCCCACCTCTGCTTGTATACTACCATTGTAACTACTTTTTCTCAGTGGATGTTTTCTTCTTCTTTTTTTGCTAAGACCTGTTCTGCTGTTGCAATCCTTTACTGTTTCCATTTGGAACTGACTCTGTTGAACTGTACTGTTTGAGAGCTAGAACAATTCAGCAGAGGCCAAAATCCTGTTGCTTAGCATAGTAAATCGGACTAGGAAGTCACCGTTAGTGTAAGCCCAATTGAATCAGTAGAATTTACAGAGGAGTTGATTCATTAAATGCCATTTAGTGGGCCCATTCTTCAATGGCCCTACTCCTAAGTCCAGCTTACTACACTAAGCAACAAGATTTGGCCCATTAGTAAATTAGATGTTGAATTAAACACGCGACTAGTTATTGTGTGAATGTCTTTTTTAAAAAAAAACTTATTTAGAATGACTAAATCAAAAAGAGGATTACAAGTTTCTGCACTTTTGTTAGGTATAGGAAAGAAGGAACCAGTGTAAGCTGCCCCATTTTCTCTATGGCTGTTGGAGGTGCACGAGCCCTGCCATCCTTTGTTATCTAGCCCTCCTATCCCCATTGCAGTTTCAGTCTGGTTGGGAGTATTCCTGTCTGCTCTTCACTTTCTAGAAACCAAAACATTCCTGTGATTGCTAAATATGTGACTGACATGTTTGGTGTGGGCATGTGAATAAATATTTTTAGACATGGTGCAGAAACTGTTCTATCCTAAGGAGGAATGAAGTTAGATTTGTAGGTGTTGATTGTAAACCAGGGGTCTCAAACATGCGGCCCAGGGGCCATTTGCACCCCCCCAGATGATAGTTTGTGGCCCTCGCCTTGCCTGCCCCCCCAAAGCGCCCACACATTCTCTGCTGTCAAGAGTAAAAAAAAGCCTTGCCTCGCTCGCCGGCTCTCTCCCAAGACAGCACCTCTTGCACCCTCCATCCAGAACTGCAGCCTGCCAGCCAGCCCACCTGTCTGTTGGCTAAGGAAACTCCTGGGCGGCTTCCTCGGGCTCTTGCTCCGCTTGGCGGAAAATCTGATGCGGCCCAGCCTCACCCAGACTCTGCCTCCAGCGGCCCCCAGGTAAAGTGAGTTTAAAACCCCTGGTGTAAACCAAGCGATTTCCTTCCTTCTTTGGCAAGCGCAGCCTAACTAGGGAAGAAATTGCATATGGAGCATAACATAAGAAAGCTTTGAAATGAAGGCTTGCAAAACAAGGTGAAACTGATTTATGGGAAGGAACATGAAATAATTACCAGGCATTTTTTCGGTTCTCCGTTTCAAGATAATTCTGTTTTGGTTTTTACTATCCAACCTCAATGGTTTGCAAGCATATTACACGTTAAAGAATATTTAGACAAGTAAGGGCATTAGGGTTGGATGAGAATTTTATTTCCTTCACGTGTTGATGAGAACTTTGCAGAAATTTTTTGATTCTCTCATTAAGTTCAACAGTGTAAGGGAAAAAGTCCTGTTGTGGGAGATGTTGGTCTAGGGAGAAGGTATTAAGTGCTCAGCTTTTAAAAGTCTGGTCTTGACTCTCTGTGTATTTGACCATGTTTGTAGCGTTGACTCTTCTTTTCTCTGACTGGCTGTGCATTCTAAATAGCTACTGTATGTGGCTAGCAGTCCTAGAACAACATCTTCTGCCTACTGAGAAATTGTCCAGTGGAGATGCCTCTGAGTTTCATTTGGTTTATTTTCAATGCAAACTTACAAAATTTGTAAACGCCATTACTCCAGTATAGCATAAAGTAAAATGACAGGTTTAGGCACACTAAGAGTAGATTCTTGTTGGTTTCTCTTTTAGAATTGGTGGTGTTTGCTTTTTCCTGGGGCAAACTCAACGTGACTTGGGAAACTCATGTACAAGTCTCCTGGCCTCTTTTTCTTTGATTAAAGCAGTTTCTGGGAGACTAATTTGGATATACTGTACAGTATCAACATAAGCCCATTTTAACGCCTTCCTGTATGCTATTATTAACAATATTAATTTACTAAGGTTGTGTCAGATGGTTTGGTGGTATTTTCAAAGCCCTCTCCCTCCAAGATGTCTCTCTTGGATACTATTCTGGCATTGCTACTATCATATTTTTTTAAAATAAAAAATATTAATGGGGTCTTCCTCGGAACTGTGATAGAGGGTAGCCAGTCAGGGATGATGGAAGGAATGGGATGATGTCAAGGTGCCATTTAGCCAGTCTGGTTTTGCTGACAGATGAAAACAAACTGGGAGTGTGAGCCAATGCCTCCTTTCCTGCCTTGCCCTCTTTCTGCAGTGCAGAGTGTGGCAATGGAGGGTCACCCAAACTGCCCTCTTGTCATGGCATTCAGGCAGATGCTTTCCCAATGGTGACATTCCAGTGACTCCACCTGCTATGCCATGGCTACTGGGTAGCCAGATGCACCTGACTGCCAGTCTCCCTGCTCGCCCACATAATGAAGAAACATTTCTTCTCCCCTTCATAGCCCAGCTTCACCAATTGCTGGAAGAGGGCATGCTTTTGGGAGGCATTGAACATTTTTGCAGGGGGTTCATCTCCACACACCAGTTAGGCCAGTCCTATTGGTTATTGAAGACTAATAGCAGTGTAACCCATCTCTGCACAACAGTGTCTATGGAGATGTCTGTGTATTACAGGAAAAAGATGCAACAAGAGCTTTGGGGGGGGGCAAGGAGGAAGAAAGATCTGAAAGAAACAGAGCAGTCTTAACTGTTCTTGCTCTCACAGAAATGGTGTGGATTTTGGATTCCCAGAGAATACTTTTAATACTGTTAATACCTTGGATCCATTAGGAGAAAGGTGGCATGTGAATATTTCAAATAAACGAACCTTTTGCAACATTTTCTCTATGAAAGAAAAAAGGTTGGTGTCAGAAGAATTGGAAGTGTGTATATTTGTGCAAAAGATTTGCACTGTGTAAAATCTGTAAGTTTTTCCCCCACCTTCTGACCTCTCTCTCTCTCTCTCCCTCCCCAGAGCTATGGAGCTGAGGACAGCCGGAAGCTTGGCATTCCAGGAGAGGACCTTGGAGGAGTTTACACGGCCAGAGCCTTTGTGGGATGGTACAACGGCCTTCCTGAGAACAAAGATGTAAGGCTGTGGGCTCCCCTGCTTTTTCCCACCCACCCATCCACCTCCGTGGGCTTTTTTCCACATGTTTCAGCGCAGCCATCCAGCTTCAGCTTAGTGGCTGGCTGAAAGGCCTGCAGTTGGAAAAGATTAACATACATCAAATTAAATCCTCCTCAGATTTACAAATGCGAACAATTCGCACATCCAGAAGAGAGAGAGGATTAACTGGCTCCCTCTTGCAGAGGTGCCCTAAGGAAAGCTCAAAGAGACACGGATACCTGTGGGATGAAGAAGAGGCCACGATGTTTCACACAGAAAATGTTTTACTTGCAGATAGGAAGTACTGTACGTTTGTCAGGTGTAGAAAATCGGCACAATTTCCACACAACAAAGCAGTGTAGGTGGCTTTGGCCTCTTCTGGCTGAATGCAAGAATGGCAGAGCAACGAAAGTGAAATGGACCTGGATCTGGTCCAGAACTCCTCTTCCTTGGGAAGGGTAGTTCCTTGTGGGAAATAGGAGCAGAGTTTAGAAGTCGTACGATTTTGGACTGCTGCTGGCAGAACCCCCAGGGAACATGGCTGGGCCATGCTGGATCAGAGATTTTCAGATATGTGATTTTTGAAAAGAAACTTTTCCAAATTTTTAGCATAGCTGTTTGAAGTGGGGGATTGATCTGGTCTCCAGCTTTGCAAAAGAACCCTTTCTATGTATGTGGGAGCCTGAGGGGGGAACTATTTGGGGTTTCTCTTTCCTCCAGATAGATGGAGAGGAAGAAAGAAGGAACATCTTCCTTTCCCTTGCATGTTCGTAGTGCTGAAAGGTGAAGAGGCCTAATTTTCCACAGCACATAAAATGAGAACCAGCCTATGTTGTCAGCAGTTCCGAGGGCTAGAAGGGTTCAGGTTCAAATCCTCTCATAACCACAAAGCTCTCTGGGTCACAAATGGGATAAAATAGGGGCCAGGGGTATGTATGGGGAGGGTGGAACTAAAGCTGGGCAACATTATGGACTATTTTTGAAGCTGTAGTCCAAAAAACTTACTTTTGTTGCCTTTGGAGGGATAGCATAGAGAAAGCCAGAGTGGTGTAATGGTTAGAGTTTCAGACTTGGACTCAGGAGACCTGGGTTCAAGTCCCCACTTGGCTATGGAAACTCCCTGGAGTGTGGCGATGGCAAGGCCATGTTAGGGTCACCGTAAATTGGAAGTGACTTGACGGCCCATAACGCACCCTCCGACCTGCCAAGAATACTAATGGACTGCGACGGACACTTTACCTTTGCTACTGCAGCCATGCCCTCAGTCATAGAGCCAGTTCCTGCGGCTCTTGAGAGCTTGCCTCCCTGCAACAGAGGAAACCATGTCTGCATGAATGTCAGTGGCTTGAGGAACCTTGTGTGGATTCCATAGCACGAGACAAATGCCCCTGTGTGCATTTCAGGGGTGGTAGAGGTGAAAAAGCACATGTATGTTTGGCCCATTTTGCATGACGTATACGGTATTTGAAGAGAGAACTGATATGCACGTGGGGAAAATAGGAAATACGAGTTGTCTCTATAAAACTTAACAGTTTTTCACTGCCTGTTTATTTTAAGGGGTATTGTGGTCATTTTCATGCCTCTTGTGGGCTGGTTAAGGTTTAGGGTCCTGTTTAGCTCCTTGACAGGATTCTGTCAAACCAAGAGGAAAGAACTGGGTTCAGGACCACGTGGATCGGTGGTCCTGTGCCCGTGGAACAGTTCTATGTCAGCTTGGACTGGGAGGAAATGCAGTGTGAAGAGTGTTTGAAGTGGCCGACATGAAGGATCTCTCTACTTTTGCAGCTGAAACCAGACCTGAGCAGTGAGACCGCCGTGGTCCTGGGACACGGGAATGTCGCTTTGGACGTTGCACGGATTCTCTTATCGCCTCTTGAAATTCTTCGGGTAAGTTGAGAACAAACACCCGCAGGTTTCAAGGCTTTGTGTAAAATGACTCAGAAGATTAAAAAGAATCCTTTTTTAATCTCTGTAGATGGCTTGTGCTTCAAGGTAGACTTGAGGAGAATCTTGAATTAACAACAGTGATAGGACTGGTGCAAGTTGGTTGGACTCTCGCCTTGCAGATCAAGAGCTGCCCTTCTGCTTAGCTCTGTGGGGAGGTGGTCATCCTGCATCTGCGACTGAAGGCCTTTGGGCTAAGGGAGGGATTAATGTGAGGACTCTGGTGGAACTGAAGCAGCATCGTGGCTGGCTGTATGTGCATGTAAGATGGGCTGCTGCTCAACATGAAGGTGGCTAAGACTCTTGATGCAAGGAAATCAGTCTTCTCTTGTTCTCAGGTTATCTCTTCATGTGTGAAGGGCTCCCTTAAAGCCCACCGCCACCAGGATCAGCACTAACGAGGACAAAACAGATCATTTTTGCCTCGCATTCTGCTACTTCTTAAATACAACGAACATTTAAATTCTTGCTTTTCTGCTTCCAGTTTCTCCACTTCGCCCTCTCCCAGACATAGTCTTCCTTCTTTGGGAGGGAAGAACAATTTGTGTCTCTGGCACTCTTTTCTTTTAATCTTTCTCAGTCTGCTCCTGGTTAGATCTCTAGGCATCTTGTGAGGTAGAATGAGGCGTGGTAAGTTTACTGGAGGGAACATCTTCTAAATGTTTTTCCATTCCGCAGGAACTGAATGGCCAGGGAAAAAAAACATATATGGGGGTGGCAGGCGGCATATGTTGGAGGCAGCTTTGACTTTCTGTCTTGGTAGAGACCTTGAAGCTATGAGGGAGAGAGAACAGCAGTTCTTGACTTGGTTTCTTTGAATGTATATCCCGTACCTAAATGAAGCACAAGGGGGCAGCCTCTGTTTTTCATTGATATACCAAGGGGGAATTGGGAGGAAAGGAACTGAGTTTTATTCATCCATCACCAGCGACAGTCAGTCTTTCTCTTACCATTATTATTATTATTTGGACTAAATCCAACTATGTGACACTGATTAAATCAGTTTATTCTGCCTTGGGTGAAAGGCACCCAAATATCTATGAGCACTTCTATAGCTTGAAAACAGTGCCAGCGATGTTGAAGACACTATTGGGCCTTTTGGGGCTTCTTATATAAACAGGCAAAGTTGAATTTTTTGGATTGGAACTCCCAGAGCTTCCAGTGGAGTTTGGGGAATTATCTGTTACATTGTGTGGAGTTGGATAGGATTTATGACAACTTTAATTGTGTTTTTAAAGTATGCAAGATATTTAGTGAATGGGTTTACATTGCCACACCCACATGCCTTGTTGGTTCCCATGGCTAGGTGAGAATTTGAGCCCACCACTCTGTCTGCTACACGTCACTGGAAGTTCTCTGGCAGTTGTTGTCCCACAGAATTAATCTTTCTGAGCCATGTAAAAAAATGCCTCACAGCATTAGCAAATGAGAGAAACCCATGAATTGAGAAAGCCCTAGAGATGTTTGCCTTATTGGAACTTCTGTTTCTCCTATGTGACAGTTTCTTGTGCTTTTCAATAATCCTTCTCATGTCCCCCTCAGATTTCTAGTTACAATTGGTCAAGTCATTTCAATGTTTTTCCTTAACAACAGTGTGGATACTATTGCTTTGCTCCTTAGAGCAATGTTGGCTATTCACATTACCCCACACTTTTGATTAAGCCTGCAGTATTTAGAATTCCTTAAAGTTGGGGTTTGAATCCTGAGTGTGGCACATAACTTATGAAGGGGACTCATGAGAGGCTCCCTTCATAAGAGGCTCCCCACTATCGCCACAGCTGGTTCTGTGATACCAGAAAATGGGGAGTGGGGGGGCTGGGCAGCAGTGTGTTGGAAACTGGATACGACTGTCCAGATCTGTGCAGTGAATGCAGTGGCCTTGTTATGTCTGTGTTCAGGGCCTTGCAGTGAAGGAAGGCTGTGTAGTTCATTTGTGGGGGCAACTGATCAAAGGATGGACACTGCTCTTCTCTTTCCTTGTTTTCTGCCCTAATAATCCCCAATCATACTGTCGTTCTCCTGGTCTAGAAAACAGATATCACCGAAGACGCGCTCGTGGCCTTGGCCCGCAGCAAAGTGAAGCGGGTGTGCCTTATAGGGAGGAGGGGTCCTCTCCAGGTGGCCTTCACCATCAAGGTAAATCTTGGTGCTGGGTGGTGGTGGTTTGAGTCAGTAACGCTTTGCTTCAACAAGGGTGTTTTCCCTCTGTAATGTAAATGTTCAGGTTAGTTCAAAGGAGAGGTCCATGTTTTTTTTTCTCCAACTAACTTCTGAAGTCACTTGATTGCCCTTTGGAGGTAGAGGTGGCACACCCACCACAGCTACCTTGCCTCTTAGGTGCTTTGTCCACTGGAGTGGCCCCAAGCCTCACACTTCTGAAGAGGTGGGTCTGTGTGGAAGGGGGAAGAAAAGCTTAGAGTGAGCATTCACACATGGTTGCATTGCTAACCTTCTCCAATCAGTAGACCATGCAGGGATCAGGAATTAGGAGGTCAGCCTACCTAGTAGAAATTAGGTGTTGGAGCTGGGAAAGAGAGACGGAGCTGTCATTGAAAAGTATCTTGATTTGCTTGGTGCAGTTTTGCTTGCATGTATAGCAGTGAGACTGAGAAAACTTAATGTGCTGGCATGCCTTGATTCCAGAGCAGAACATGGTGGTGTCTTTACTTATTTAGTTAAGTTATCGGGCCTTTGGCTGTAGAATAAATTTGTATTGTATTATTTAGTTAAGACATTTGTGGTATTTTAACATTGCTTTTCAGGCAATGTTTGTTTCTAAAGTGGTTCAAATGAATGAAAAGACAGACAAACAGATAGATAAAATTGTTTGTTTGTTTGTTATGAACTGCTAGAGAAGTTATGTAGCAGTTTCCAAATGTCATTAGTGAGTAAATAAATAAATATATATGCAAGTTTAAACTATACACTTACAATTAAAAGCTATTATGTTGCAGCTTCCCAGAATTACATATTTCTGCTACTCACAGGCATGAAGTATGCGGTCTAATGTGTGTCTGTCTGAAAACCTCAGGAACTGCGGGAAATGATCAACCTGCCAAGTGCTAGACCTGTTCTGAGTCCTGCAGACTTCAAGGGCCTTGAAGAGGCAATCAAAGGTGAGGATCAACCAGTGCCTGTTTAAAAAGTAATGCCACATCCTTTTAGCATCTTGTAAATACCCCCCCGCCCATAAATAAAGGTTTTGGGAGTGTACATGTCTCTAGCATTCATGCACAACACTAAAGCCACATGTAGTCCTTGAACTCTCCTGCTGCTGCTGAATCAGCGGCCATTGCAAGCCACACTATCGAAATGCCAGATGCTACAGTAAATGTATCAAAGTTACTCTTTTTTTGCACTACAACATCCAGGTGGACTCCTAGAATTCCCCAGCCAGCATGGCATTTGAATCAGGGGAATCTAGAAGTCTCCCTGTTCAGCATGCTATGCTGGCTGGGATATTCTGGAATGGTGGTCCCCAACCTTAGGTGACCCAGGTGTTCTTGGGCTGCAGCTCCCAGAAACCCCGGCCGACATAGTTGGTAGTGAAGGCTTCTGGCAGTTGCAGTCCAAGAACGCGTGTTAGGAACTGCTGTTCTGGAATACTCCTGTTTGGCACCTTGCAAAGTTTGTATAATTCCACACATGGTACAGTTCTGCACAAATATGTGTCAGTTTTGTGCAAGAAAAGAAAAGGAAAAAATACATTCTTCTCATCAGTGCAAGCAGTCTGTCAGGAGCATCAGGAAATTCCTCACCATTTCTGACGTTGAGGGGAAAAAACTGCAGTCTTTAACTTTGCCTGTATGGCTGGGGCAAGTGAAGCTTTTTTCACTACAACAGAGGCCCACATTTCCATTTCGAGGGAGTGGCTGGAGGCATGAAGAGAAGCTGGGCTCCAATGAAAGCACAGGACATGAAGGAACCCCCGCACAGGATCTGAACTAGCAAGGGTGCGAACTTTTGCCTTCAGAAGTTTTAGACTACAAATATCATCCTTATTATTTAGCATTTTATGGTATAATGGGCATCTTGGCCAGGGCTTTTGAGAAATGTGATCTAAAACATCTGGAGGGCCAAAGGCTTCTCTGTCCCCAGTGAACAATTTTTATTTGATCTTTCTTATTCTCACGGTGTCTCTTTGTGTCTTTGAATCATCCCCTCAGAGCATGGAATGTGTCATCCAATTAAATGACAGTCTTGTTAGTATCTTTAATTGTGTGCAGCACTTTGTACCTCTCAGATGGTTCATACATTACTAGCCAGTGAGTGACTAATGATCGAGGCCACAGGAAACTCTGTGTGGTGAATTTCCCTGTCTCTGAATTGCGTGGGAGTTGGCCTGAAGGTTAACCCAGGATAGTTTTTCGCCATGCAGGTGTATGCTGGATGGAAGTGGCTTGGTTCACTGGGTTATTAGCGTGCAAAGCATGCTTCCTGTTGTGTCTCGGTTTCCTGTTGAGTATCGCTTTATAATAATAAAGTGACTGATGTGTGCATATTGTTGGATGGAACCGAAGTGCTCCAAAGGGCAATGAGCTGCAACAGCAGCTATCTAACCTTGAGATGGCTCTCGGATCAGAGACTTCCAGAGGCTTCTCTGTAGACACCTCCAGGGAACGTTTGTGCTGTGTTTAACTGAGTTATTCTCTGCATCTCCAGTTCACCGAAAAATGGGGAGGGAAGGGGAATGTGCAGAGGGGTTAGTCAGAGGTGTGTTTTGTGTGGCATAAACTGAAGGAGGCTGTATTCTGTACACCTCAACTGTAGGTGTTTTTTTGTGCTGATATTGTTAATTGCTATGATCTTTCACATGATTACATTCAAGAAGTGAACGCTGGAGATCTTCAGCTGAAAACAGAATGCTGTTTTTGCCTCAAAATGGAAAAAAAGCAAGTTTTAAAAACTGAAGCTTCCCCTTCTCATTTCATTGAGCTAGCCACGAGAATAATATTTGCTTTGCTGAACTGCCAGGGCCAAATCAGATGTGAGATGAGAACTGTGTGATTTTCTCAATGTACAGTATTTCTTTTTCTCCTTTGCTTAAAGTACCCATCTCTTCACCTGCAAGGGTGGGGAACAGGGCTCATAGTGATTTTAGGCAGACAGTATAAACCAAGAGCTACACTTTTTCTTTCAGTGGCTGTGGCCCTAGTCCAAATCAGCTTTTTTTGTCATCTCCTTCCCCCAGCTACATTTTTAAGCAGATGAAAAGGTCTTCTTGGCATCCAGTCCTAGAAGACCCTCATGCCCATGGTCGCTCCCTCGGGATGCAGCTGTATTTGGGACATGTAACTGTAGTCTGCCTTTCATGCTAGCTAGGACTCCTTCTTGTTTGACTAAGACTCAAATAACTTTCCTCCTTTCATTAATGGAAAAGGAAATAGCTTGCTAATTGACTGCAGTTCTCCCCTTTGGAGTTCATTCTAGGTTTTCTGCAGACTTTGGGTTGGAACCAACTTTCAGTTGCGTGAGAATAGACCCACTACCAAAATCAATGGGACATGTTTCTTGTGGCTAATTTGAGGTAGTCTAGGGGGGCCTGCCCTAATAAGCATACATGACTCTGGAACTTCAGATTGTGTGGATTGTTGCCTGCTTTCCCATCCAGAAATCTGCTCATGAGGAAGTGAGATTCAGCTTGATCCTTCTGCATAGCAGATTGCAGTCCCTCGTTGCAAGTGGATCTGTTCAAGAGGAAGGGCTGGGGAGGAAGGAGAATCTTGTTGACCTATTCCTCATATTTTGTTCCTGAGCCCAGCGCCAGCTACCGGAGTTAAAGGAGTCCTAACTTTAATTTCTTATATCCTTCCTTTGGCTTGCAGAATTCCCATGGAAGATTGTCAGCTTTTCAGATATGCATTTTTTTTAAATTAACTGTGTGCCGTGAAGTCAATTTTGACTTATAGCAACTCTTCTCAGGGTTTTCTTGGTAGAGAATACTCAGAAGTGGTTGGCCATTCCCTTCTTCTGGGGGCATTCTGGGACTGTGCAGCTTGCCCCCAAGGCCACACAGGCTGGCTCTTCTGGGATACACTATGAGGAACAATTTCTGGCTCCGCAACCAGATACCTAACTCACTATTTTGTTTATTTATTTGATTTATATACTGCCCTTCTGGCAGCCAGGGCCAGTAACAAAACCATAAAATAACAAAATAATACATCAAAGTTGAAGTTCAAATTAAAATATCATAAATAAAGTGAAGGATGTTTGGATTTTATTGGTAGATAAGTACAGTATATTTAATGATGAAATCGGAAATGTTTATGATGAACATAATATTTAGAGGAAATTGATTTTGAGGCACCCATATAGAGATATTAAACATACAGTGGTGCCTCGCTTAACGACATTAATTCATTCCAGCGAAATCGCTGTAGAGCGAAAACGTAAAGCGAAATAAAAAAGCCCATTGAAACGCATTGAAAACCGTTCAATGTGTTCCAATGGGCTGAAAAACTCACCGTCCAGCAAAGATCCTCCATAGGGGCGGCCATTTTCGGTGCCTGTAGAGTGAGGAATCCGTCCAAAAACACAGCGGGGAGCCATTTTGAGCACCCAGTGGCCATTTTGAAAACCTGACAATCAGCTGTTTTGATCGTCGTAATGCGAAGAATCGGTTCCCGAAGCAGGGAACCAATCTTCGCAAAGCAAAAAAACATTTAAAACATTGTTTTGCGATCTCAAAAACATCGTCGTGAAGCGGATTCGTCATTATACAGGGTAATCGTTAAGCGGGGCACGACTATGAATTTATAACATGCATATAGATAAGGTTAGACATATATATCCTTTTGTATTTTGGGGAATGTTGATTTTGAAGATTGTAAAGTATGATATTCTGAAATATAATTGGATAGATGAAAATGCAGGAGAAAGAATCTATAAACATTACTATAAATTTAGGATGTTAGATGTTGAACTAAATATCTGAAATAGGGATATGAAATATAATATGAATAGATACATATGGATATACTGTAGTATGGTTTAGTATGGGACTAGGGCATAAGGTCGGTTGTAGTCAGAATTATATAATGGATAAGTTTGAATGTGAAATACCTCCCCACCTATATGTTTTGTTTGTTTTATATGTCTTTTGATTGTTTCATATGTTTTTGTTTGTTTTGTATGTATGTGTGTGTTATAGAAATAAAAAGTTAAAATAATAATAATAATAATAATAATAATAATAATAATAATAATAATAATAATAATAATAATAATAATAATAATAATAATAATAATAATAATAATAATAATATAATTTATTGTCATTGTAAGTATATACACAGTATACCATACAACGAAATTCACAGACACCCAGAGACCAGACACATGCACACACATAACATTCCCCAAGCACTCCCCACCCACTAGAAGTCCCCCACTAAAAATACAAACATCTACACCTCAGGCCAAGTAACACAGTCCAACTAATTATTCACTACTGGTGGTCTTTAAGCTCATTATTAATTGCAATTATAGCTCTAGGATAAAAACTATTTAGAAAACGTGTGGTCCGAGTCTTAATTGTTCTATATCTTCTGCCAGACGGTAACAGTTCAAAAAAGTTATAAGCAGGATGGGAAGAGTCTCTCAGGATGCTGTGTGACTTCCTCAGACAGCGGGATGTGAAGATGTCATCCAGGGTTGGTAGCTGGAGCCCGATGATATTCTGGGCAATTTTAATGGTTCTCTGTAGAGCTTTTTTGTTCGCTACAGAGCTACTCCCAAACCATGCCAGAATGCCATAGGTTAGGACACTCTCAATGGTGCTACGGTAGTAGGACAGAAGTAAATGCTGTGATAAATTTAACTTCCCGAGCATTCTCAGGAAATACAGCCTCTTCTGTGCCTTCTTTATTAGCATGTTGGCATTTATAGTCCATGAGAGGTCCTCTGAGATGTAAGTACCCAGAAATTTAAAACTACCAACTCTCTCCAATTCCTCACCGTTTATGTACAGTGGTAAATGTACATTTCTCTTCCTCCTAAAATCAATTATGAGTTCTTTAGTTTTTTTGATGTTAAGTGTGAGATGATTTTCTTTACACCATAGTATCAATCTTTGTACTTCCTTTCTATAAGCAGACTCATTGTTCTTATTTATGAGTCCCACCACTGTCGTATCATCCGCAAATTTAATAATTGCATTGGTGTTATATAGTGGGGTGCAATCATGTGTGTACAGGGAATAGAGGAAGGGACTTAGCACGCAGCCCTGGGGAGCTCCTGTACTTAGTACCAGGGTAGAAGAATGGTGGGATCCCATCCTTACTGACTGTGGCCTATCTGTCAGAAAATCCTTTATCCACATGCAGATCTCCTGAGGTAATCCCAGGTTGATCATTTTTAAAAACAACCTATTTGGTAGAATGGTGTTAAAAGCAGAGCTATAATCCACAAACAACAGCCTCGCATAAGTTCCCTGTTGTTCTAAGTGGCTCAATACAGTATGGAGTACGATGGACACAGCATCATCAGTAGATCTATTTCTCCTGTATGCAAATTGCCATGGATCCAAAGAAGGTGGAAGACTAGCCTTAATGTAATCCAGCACCAATCTCTCAAAACATTTCATAATAACAGATGTTAAAGCTACTGGTCTATAATCATTGGGAGATACCACAGCTGACTGCTTTGGGACTGGCACTATAATAGATGTCTTCAGGCAAGTGGGGACAGAACACTGCAACAACAAGGATAGATTGAAAATATCCGTAAAAACTCCAGCTAATTCTGCAGCACAGCCCCTAACAACTCGTCCCATGAAGTGAACACAATACATGCAATTAATATAATTAATAGCATAAAATACAGTGGCATATAATTTAGTGCATTATTGGAGATACTGTTGCATTGGTAGTTGTTTGGGAAAGAACATCCGGGTCTTTAATATCTTTAAAGGTGCCTATTGAGGGAGCCAGGTGAACTTCAGGTGGGAGGGTATTCCCCAATTGCGGGGCAACTGCCGAGAAGGCCCGATTTCTGGTGGTTGTTTTTCAGGCCTCTCTTGAGGTAAAAACTGTCAGGTGCCCTGCCTGTGACGATCTTATTGGACATTCAGACCTAACTGGAAGGAGGCACTCAGCCAGATATTGAGGTCCCAAACCATTTAGGGCTTTGTAGGTTAAAACCATCACCTTGAAACTGGGACAGGAGCGAACAGGTAACCGGATAATCTATCAGATATGCATAGGCCGAGATAATCTTCCTTCTGGATGTTCTTTCATCTCCATCTGAACTAAGAAGTGGGGAAGCTGTTGTTCTGGTGGTCCCCTTGGGCTTGCTTCTGCAGTGCTTTTGTAATTTTCAGATGTTCCCAGACCTAGAAAACGGCTGACTGAGCTGATGGCTAAAACAGCTTTGGAAGATCCTGGGGAGGAAGTGGCAGGCCGTTGGGCATCGGCCTCCCGAGAGTGGAGCCTGAAGTTCTTGCGCAGCCCACTGGAGGTGTTGCCTACTGCGGATGGAACACAGGCACGAGCGATCCGAATGGCTGTCACCCGGTTGGAAGTATGAGCTCCGGATTTCCTCTTGGTGTCCCACCCCCTTCTTGCCTTTCCTGTTCAGTCTGGCTCTCAGTCTGTTGCATCCATTTCGTTTTGGGGATTCCCCCAGGAGTCTTTCGGCATGAAGCTTAAAATGGCTTTATACTCCCAATCTAATTAGAACTACCAGAGTAATTGCCTGCTTTCTGCGAGTTGAAATGGCAGATTCCCGGCAAGCCAGCACGATGTCTCCCTGAGGAAACATTTTCTGCCTCGTGGCACGAAAATAGTTCTCTCCATCAATTTGGTAGTCATATCAGTGATGGGAGGATGTTCTGATAGCACAACTGATCAGCATAGCCAAGATGGCGATGTAGGGGTTGAGGATAGAGACTGTGAGTGAACTGAAGGGGCCTGGAACCAGGATCAAGCTGCTGCTCCCTGCTGTGGTAAAGGACTTATTATCATTAGAGCTGCTTTTCTGTTAGGAACACCCAGGGAGTTTGCATGAGGCTCTTTGGGTGGAAGCTCCCATGGCTGGTTTTTTGGAGGGAAAGGGTGGTGGTGGTCTTGCTGCTTCTGGAGGTTTCTGAAGTTGTGTCCCCCCCCCCCACGTTCCAAACTCTAGCTGCAGTATGAGGAGTTTCCAGGTTATGCCAGGGGTTAAGAATTGTGACACCTAAAGAGGCTGAAAGAGTTAATACTAGGAATTATGCTTTAAAAAAAATCATGGCCCCTTCCCTTTGGAAGAACTGAAGATACTTTCAGCGTGGAAGGGATGGTCACTCTTGAATTGGCCTCCTCAGCCACACTAGACGCTGTTCCAAGTCCTCCATACAGAGCACGTTCCCATAGTCTCTCAAGACTGATCTAATCTAATCCCTTTGGAACAGGCTTCCCACAGAGGTTCGTCAGGTGCCTTCCCTTTCAGCTTTTAAGAAAATAGTAAACACAGTATGATTTAAAGCGACTTTTTATTTGTGCTTTGCCCCCCGAGATGCTCAAACCTGTTTAATTTATTTAATTTATTTAAGCTAGGTTTTTAGCTAGGGGCTGAGTTTTATTCTGTTTTATGCTATTTATTGTTAGGTACTCGGTTTCATTGATTACAGTGTGGTTTTAATGTATTGCGAACTGTCCAAAGAGTGCATGCACTATAGGGCAGACTATAAGCTGAAAAGATAAAGAAGAAGAAGCCTGGTTGTTAGCTGTGAGACTGTTATGCAATGCCTTCCAAAACCATTTGTCTTTCCCCTTTTTTCTTTTCCTTTTAAGGGTTCGAGGGACACCGCAAAGGCCGTTCCCACTGGAGAGATTGAGGAGCTGAAGTGTGGACTGATTCTCAGCAGCATCGGTTACAGGAGCCTCCCAATCGACCCCGCTGTACCCTTTGACCCCAAGCAGGGCACCATCCCCAACAACATGGGCAGAGTGCTTGGGGCACCAGGTTGGTAGAGGAGAAGGAGGAGGAGGTGTTCTGAAAGGAATGCTGCTAAGTTAATAGCCCAGATGGATGGCTCGAATTCTAGGATGTTTTATTATTTTTTTAAGAAAGAAGCTTGGATTGTTTGCTCCTCTTCAGGAACACTGAGCCGGCCAGAGACCACTTTGTTGCAGTTGCACAAACAGGCCTTGAAGGGCCACTGCATTGCATGAATGCGAGGTACGGCTGTGGGGTACGGCTCCTCAGCATTTATCTTGATCATGACAGAGAAAGCAGGTTCACAGCAGTTCTTTTGGTCTTCTTTAAAGTGAAGAACTGGAGCCAACAGCTATGTTTGTTTGACTGCATGCTATCTTTTCCAGGGCTCTACTGTAGTGGCTGGGTAAAGAGGGGCCCCACTGGTGTAATCATCACTACAATGAACGATAGCTTTGATACAGCCCAGTCTGTGCTGGAGGATCTGCAGATGGGTGCGTTGGACCTTTCATTGGCCAAGGAAGGCTTTGACTCTGTGAGGAGCATCCTTCAGTCCCGTGGTAAGAATGGTTGTGCAGTATCAGCTTGCCCACCTGCTTGCCTGCCTAATGGAAATCTTAGAGGAATCCAGTAGTGAACCAGATGATCTTGAACGATGTGTGTATTTTGAGTAAAATTAAAATGATTTGAGTATCCACCAACTTAGCAGCGGTGGCAAGTCCTTTTCTGCTCAGCGAGACTTGCTTTTTTTTTCCTTTTTAATTTTTTATTCATTTCCATTGGGTAAGGAAAGACTATGGGGAAGGGGACTTGGATCAAGGTACAGTATTGGGGTAAATACAAATACAGAATGTGATAGAGAACAGTATATATCATTATTACATTTGTTTGTATGTTTCTTACTAAACTTACTTCACACTTACGTATCTTACTATTTTTTCTAAACCTTTAAAATCTAAAATTATATCTTATATTTTCTTTCTCATAATTTAACCCTTTTGTATTCTCATCTCTCATCCAATTATAGAAATGTTCCCACTTTTTCCTAACCTCAGCAATGTCTTTGTGTTTTAATACTTCAGTTAAAATATCCATCTCTGCTGCTTCAATAATTTTTTCTATTAACTCCTGAGTTGTTGGAGTCTCCTCCTTTTTTTGACTGTTTCGCATATAAAATTCTTGCTGCTGTGTGCCTTGCTGACCCAAGTTACTGTCAACATCAGGAAGTTTTAACCCCCACTCCCAAAATGATGAGACATGTTTGGAAATTTAAGGCTTTTGAATATGCTTTTGGTGAACAGGGATAGGACTTTGTCTTCTTTCTTTTAAAATGGTGAATTTCTAAAACATTGTTGGAGACTTCTTTTCAATTTTTAAAAGCTGGCCCAGATTTTTTTCAATTAGTATATTAATGGACTCATGATGGTGTTGATTAATCATTGTTGCCGGTTGCCTCAAGTATTTCTATTTTTTCATGAAACCTTGAGATTGTCTACCATCGAGTTTTTAAATTTGTTTTTGTTCTCATCTTCATTGATTTTGAGCAGTGTGTGCCAATGTCATCTCCCAGAAGCCAAAACGCTGAGAGTTTTGTTAGAATCCAATGTTCTTGGTTTTCTTTTTTCTTTTTTCCAGTTAAACTGCTTTGCAGTCCTTAAGTAGCCTCACCTCCCTGCTTTGAGAAACACTGTTCAGTTTTCACTAGGGACAGTGGGGGAGTGAGCAAACATTGAAAGACAGAATTTGCCCCAAGGTAACCTAAAGAGCTTGTACCTGAACTTGAACTTGGGTTTCTGAGGCCCAGTATGCTTTCTGGTTTGGTTTGGACTTCATCAGTTTTGTCTTCACGAAGGTATCTGTGCCTGAGTGGGGTCAGAAATGTATGAGTCAAGACTGTACCAGTCCTCAAGGTCTTCTAGTCTCTTACGAGTCAATGTGATGCTTGGGGGTGGGGAGATGGGAAAGACCCTCTTGGATCTTGTGCAGAAGTGACACAGGTATCATCTTGGGCTTACTGCAGCATTTTGTCAAAAGCCCTCCCCCTTATGCTCTGTTAGTAAAATTTCTGAGTTTGAGGGTAGGGATCTCTTAGGTGCAACTACCTTGCGGCTGTGTGGTCAGCAAAGTATCATCCTAAAGACACCCAGTAGGGAGGGAGCTTCTCTCAATGCAGTGGGACTTAATTTCTGAATCAAAGAAGGATTGCACTGCACTTTGACAGACCCAGGCACCTTGGGACGTACATGGCTCTGAGTAGGCAGCCTAACAGCTTCTTTGGCAACCATGTTGGCAGGATGATTATACGCCTGACCTACCCACCCACCTTTGCTAGTCTCAAGTGCCTTCGGCCGTGAATACGTAACATTTTTCCCAATTTCAGGATGTTGGTTCATGAACTCAGGAAGTATTGTGCCAAAGCACTAATTACTTTGTGTGCCTTATGGGATGATTTGCTGCATGGATGATACATGTGTGACTTGTAGGCCAAGAGCCCTTCAAGATCCAGAGATAGGAGTGTGAACCCTCCAGACCTCTAGAAGTGGCCCAGCCTTAGTTTAGGAGTGGGATGTACCAGAAGCAAATCTGAGGCCTCCAGGAGCCAAGGAGTGGTGCCACGTAGTGTTTCCACTTGTGTTTTGGACTCCTTTCTTCAGCCTCTTTGTATTTATGAATTTGTTTATTTATTTATTTATTTGACTTGTATGCTGCCCTCTCTGGGTGGCTTCCAACATAAATTAAAAGAGTTCAGTTAAAAACAGACACTGAAACCAATCTACTCTACAAAAGCAAAAATAAAAACAGAAACAATCTACAAAAAAAAAACAATCTGGATCCATGACTTGTTAATTAAAATTGGAAACCTTCAGTTAAAAACGTCAGTTAAAAAACTTCCGGAACAAGAAGTTTTTAACTTGGCGCCGAAATGCCACTAACGTTGGCGCCAGTCAGATGTCGTTTGGGAGGGCATTCCGAAGACTGGGGGGGGGGGCAGCTGCCGGAAAGGCCCTCCGCCTACAGGCCATCCCTCTCACCTCACTGAGGGATGGCTCTTTCAGGAGTGCCTTCTGGCTAGATTTCAGTTGCTGGGTAGATTCGTATGGAAGGAGTCGGTCCTTCAGGTATCCAGGACCCAAGCCGTTTAGGGCTTTATATGTCAAGACCAGCACTTTGAATTGGGCCCAGGCAACAACTGGTAGCCAGTCTAACCTGGCCAAAATCGGCTGAATATGTTCTTGTCTCTGCTTCTCTCCTCTCCGGCCACCTGCTTCCCACGAGGGTCCAATGGCCCAAGGCAACCCTTCTGGCTGCTCTTGGTCTTCATATTCTGATATCCTCAGCCATGGACCAGGTGATTGCCAATTTCATTACCAGCAACATGGCCAATAGCAATGATCTTTGGCAGATCATTGGCTCTGGAAAACAGGTGGATGGCCACCCTTCATATGGCTTCGGATTCTGTTTTGAACCCTTCTACCTAGGCTCACTTCTCATTAGCATAAAATTAGGATTCTACAAAAATATTTTTTTGTGCAGGAAAATGGGTATTCATAATGATTGGACACATACATCCTCTGTTGCATCAGAGAACCTGGGGATGTTCTTTGGTGTCTGAGCAATAGAGGATTATGAAAAGTTTGTGCCGTGTAGGTTTTAGATACATCAGACAGCCTTCGGGGGACAAGGCATGTCTGGGTGAGAGTACTGTGCTGTCATTTACTTATCTGTCTGAAATCAGAGGGAAACCGGCAGGCAGAAAGCAGCTGACAGGTGCTAAGAACCAGTTTGCACCTGGCAGATTTCTACATCTCTCTCTCTGAGACACAGAAGAATTATACAAGGAAGATTTTGATATCCCGGACAACCCAGATAGTGTGGTTGCTGACCTTGAGCCAGACATCCTGGAGAGTGAAATCAAGTGGTCCTTAGAAAGCATGGCTAACAACAAGGCCAGTGGAGGTGATGGCATTCCACTTGAACTCTTTAAAATCTTTTAAAAATGATGCTGTTAAGGTGCTACACTCAATATACAGTACCAGCAAGTAGCCAGGGGATTGGAAAAGATCAGTCTACATCCTGATTCCAAAGAAGGGCAGAGCCAAAGAATGCTCCAACTACCGTACAATTGCACTAATTTCACATGCTAGCAAGGTTATGTTCAAAATCCTCCAAGGTAGGCTTCAGCAGTATGTGAACCGAGAACTCCCAGAAGTACAAGCTGGATTTCGAAGGGACAGAGGAACTCGAGACTAAATTGCTAACATGCGCTGGATTATGGAGAAAGCCAGAGAGTTCCAGAAAAATATCTACTTCTGCTTCATTGACTATGCAAAGGCCTTTGACTGTGTGGACCACAGCAAACTATGGCAAGTCCTTAAAGAAATGGGAGTGCCTGACCACCATATATTGTCCCCCTGCTTATTTAACTATATGCAGAATGCATCATGCGAAAGACTGGACTGGAGGAATCCCAAACCGGAATTAAGATTGCCGGAAGAAATATCCACAACCTCCGATATGCAGATGATACCACTCTAATGGCAGAAAATGAGGAGGAATTTAAGAACCTCTTAATGAGCGTGAAAGAGGATAGTGCAAAAAATGATCTAAGGTCATGGCCACTGGTCCCATCACCTCCTGGCAAATAGAAGGGGAAGATATGGAGGCAGTGACAGATTTTACCTTCTTGGGCTCCATGATCACTGCAGATGGTGACAGCAGCCATGAAATTAAAAGACGCCTGCTTCTTGGGGGGAAAGCAATGACAAACCTTGACAGCATCTTAAAAAGCAGAGACATCACCTTGCTGACAAAGGTCCGCATAGTCAAAGCTATGGTTTTTCCAATAGCGATGTATGGAAGTGAAAGCTGGACCATAAAGAAGGCTGACTGCTGAAGAATTGATGCTTTTGAATTGTGGTGCTAGAGGAGACTCTTGAGAGTCCCCTGGACTGCAAAGAGAACAAACCTGTCTATTTTGAAGGAAATCAACCCCGAGTGCTCACTGGAGAGACAGATCATAAAGCTGAGGCTGCAATACTTTGGCCATCTTATGAGAAGACAAGACTCCCTGGAAAAGACGCTGATGTTGGGAAAGTGTGAAGGCAAGAGGAGAAGGGGACGACAGAGGACGAGATGGTTGGACAGCGTCATCGAAGCGACCAAAATGAATTTGACCCATCTCCAGGAGGCAGTGGAAGACAGGAGGGCCTGGCGTGCTCTGGTCCATGGGGTCACGAAGAGTCGGACACGACTAAACAACAACTCTTTCTCTCTCCCCCCCCTCCTGTAGATAGTTCATGTATATATAATTGTGTCATAAAAGTGTATGTGCCTATTTGTTGCTTGGACATAATCCAACAAATTGGAACTCCTATCTATCTCTCCATCTTTTCTATGCATGGTATAGCTTATACCCTTAAATAAATGGGATCAAAAGTGAATTAACAAGCTGAAATAATAGCAAAGCCGAGTAAAGTACAAGCAACAGTGTCTGGTGTTGTATACATAATTGGCTACAAGGCAGGAAAATCTGTGTGGACGAGATGTTGGCAACAAGCAGCCTGTGGGCTGAAAATGGTCTCTGGGTGTCCAAGTGTGTCCCTATCACTCCTTCCATATTCCGATAACTGTTACATTATTGTTTTGAAAAAAATGTGGCTCAGAAAATGTACTTGTGCCTTCTAGGGGGCATGAGGAACAAATTTGCATGCAGGAGGGGTTCTTGGTATCCTTGGTGCCTCCACCCCAAGTTTTTAAAAAGCAATTTCAATTTTGCTTTGGTACAGTAGAGAACACAAGGTGTCATTTTCAGTATCCCCCCATTTTTGGAAGAAAAACATGGAGGGGGTGTTCCAGTTATGAGACTAGGTGCTTCAAGGTTCCTGGGCTTTTGGTGTGCCCACCCCTTACATGGATAATAGATGGTACATGAAGTAATCCATAGCTGATGTGTATAAAGCTATGGGAGTAATAATGTGGAAAATGATAGCTTTGGTGAACTTTGGTGAAATGCAGCCACAGAATCCCAGACTTTGATAGTTTCTAAGTAGCATGTGAATCCTGGAAAAGGACCAGCAGAACCAGGTCTGGTTTTGCAGAGATTATTGAATTGTAATTATTTTTGTACTAATCTTTCCCTGGTGTAGTTGGATATGCATTCTAAAACCCACCTGGCTCCTTTACTGTCATTATATTAAAATGCTTTCAATTAGTGTGCTCTCTCTAAACCAATTCAGGATGTTTCAGTGAATCAAAGGCAGTTCATCCCTTAAGGTAGAGTCACACCATTATGAGACTCTTCTGTGAAATAACTAATCTCATTTGACCCGCACTCTTGAATCTGCTGAGTAATTGATGGGCAAAGCTTGCCTTTAATTCTGAAGAAGGGTGTAATCGAAAGCTGTATGGGCTCCTGTGGTTTGCATGTGTGATTAACTGAGAGGAGGCTGATTTCTGTATTCTTTTTCCCCTTTTCATGATAATTATCAGGGGTCCGACCGGTTTCTTTTTCGGATTGGGAGAAGATTGACGCTGCTGAAGTGGCAAGGGGTAAGCTGGCTGGGAAGCCTCGGGAGAAGATAGTAGATCCACGAGAAATGCTGGAATTGATTGGCCACTAAATGGAGAGTCACCCACGTTCTCTGTCTATAGAAGATGGTGCTGCTCGTTTTCCTCATTCTATTAGACTCTGAAAATGGAACAGGCAGACTTCTATCAGAGATGATACACTATTTCAGAGTTCTGAATGATATAAATTGCTAAAGCCAGTTTGTCATTATCAACAGTAGACTTTGGTTCCAGCTCAGAGCTTTGTGCACTTTTTTGGCAGCAGGTCTCTTGTGTTTGTCTAGAACTTCCTTTTGAGTCAAATCCTGCTCCAACCATCACCTGAACATGCAGAGGCTCGCTTCCCTTTTTGCCATACTCATTGCTGAAAAGAGACCCTTTCCATTAAAGTATTCAAAACGGTTAATTTTTGAGAGATTAAGAGGAGGATTTGGTGCCTTAATTTATTCCTGCATACATTTGTGGGAGTATTCTCTTGATTTATATCACTAGATAAAAAAGGTTTATACAAGCCATTTGAGGAAGATAGTGCTAGTGATTATTCCTCTATACAGATCTTGTGAATAATAAGACAATCTTGATCACTTTTTTAAAACCTCTTGCATCATTTTGACCTGATCCAAAGTGATACAACTCTCACAGTTGACTTTATGGAGGACTCCGTTTTGTAACCTGCTTCCAACACCTGTTTGGACCTGTGAATAAAACCAAGCTGTACAACACACATGTGAGAGAAGAATTAAACCTGGATGGAATAGACACGAAGACAAGTGTATCAGTTACCTTTCCCCTTCACCCTGAAAGTCAATTATTCTTATCCACCAATTTTCCAACTTTGATGTCAGATTGCAGACTGTATAATCATTTTAAAATAAAACTCTTTTTCGAACAAAATGTGAACCTAGGTCAGCAGGCTCAGTTTCCATTTCTCATCTAGCATGTGTGCATTTGACTTAACGTAAGCCGGCTGGCCTCTTGCGGTAGCTGGAAAAAGTAGGGCGGTTCTTTACAAAGTTGACCGGTCCTTCCTCAACTTTGAGCTTGCACTCACTGTCAATAAATCATGGGCAATGATTGTCATTTCTTGTGGAAAACTCAAACAGAAGTTGGATTACTGCTGTAGATAAAGTAACAGGGATGCGTGACTAATTAGATTGCTCCTGAGGCATGCCACAGTAGCAAGTTGGGATGAGCGTTATCCGTGTCCTCCCAGTTTGTGTAGGGTAAGGTCCTCTGAGTTCATGAAGCGTTACAAGAACAGTGTTCTGCGATACTGAAATGAAGACAGGTTTTTAATCCTTCGTCTCATTCAAGAGGATTACACAGACTCTATTAACAACTGCTCTCTCCTGTGAGGAAAGTACTCTTGGACTGGAGGTGGGTGTGAAAAAGCGGCTTCAATGTGCCAGGTTTAAATCCTACCTGTGACAATGGCTTCCCTCCCTTCTGAGTGATGGAAATGCACTGGGCAGAGGAGCAGACAGTGATGGCATCTTCTGTTGAAAGGACTGGTGTCCTTTCCATGACTGTTTTGTTTTCTGTATGCACACAGTGACAAGTGCACACCCTGAAGCTGTATACACACAACGGGGAGCTACGATTCCACCCATTCTTTCAAGTGTGTATGTGTGTATTTTCAGGAAATCAATCAATTGTTCATGCTCCTATTTTACAATGCTGGTGTCCTTTAGGAGTGCTCTGTGTCCTTACAAAGATTGTGAAGACCTTGTGAGCTGCCTCCTGTGTACAGGAGGGCTTGTGCTGAAAAGGGGGGAATCCTGCAGCTTTGCTTTTGCCCCAACATAGATCTGGTGTGGTCCTGTTTCAGCAGGATGGCCTTGTAGCTTTAACCTCAGGGCCAAGGTAAAATAAAGAATAAGAGAAGAAAAGAAAAGTGAAGAGGAGAAAGAGAAACTGCAAGGAACTAAACTATGGGGAGGAGTCATCTCTCTGGGTTAATCTCTGCCCAGCCATGCAGCATTTTGCTTCTGTAAGATCAGATTTGCCACCCTCCCTTTTTCTAAATGGCCAGGGGTGTTCTGTGTTTTCTTGACACAACAGACTGCTGCTTGCCCTATCTCCCCACCCTTGAGCACCTACAGATAAGGCTCCTAAACATAAGACAGGCATACCTAGGAGGAGGCGGGCCTGAACAGAATGATTGATCTGCTCCCATTTGTCTTTCCTTCCCTTTAGAATGCCCTAAGCTCTGAGTGCCATCTTTTTAAACTGAAGATGTTCTGTGACAAGGACTCTGGTGCCTTGGTGGTTCAGACCCACAATCTCCTATTTGTGGCTAAGTAGTTGCTTACGGGAAGGCCACACACAGAATCTGAGTGCCATAAGCGTCCTCCCACTCATGTTTCTCAACTGATATTAAGAAGAGAACTACCTTTGGCAGAGGACGCACTGTGTCAGTGGTTCCCAACCTTGGGTCCCCAGATGTTCTTGTACTAAACCTCCCAGAAGCCTTCAATGCTTGCTGTGCTGACTGGGGGTTCTGGGAGTTGTAGTCCAGGAACATCTGTGGATCCAAGATTGGGAAACACTGCACTATGCAGAAATTGCAGCCAGCTCTATGAATTCATATTATTCTCTTTGAAAGCCACTCATGGCAACAATTTACCGTGGCAAAAGTTCATAGGGAAGGGAATGTTATGATTAAAAGTGGATTGTATCTAAGAGGTAGAATGGTGTTGCTCTGTGATGTTCAGCAGATCTGAGCTTTTTAGTTTGAAACCTAAAGATTCTGGGCTCTCGTGGCTACAAAGATGGTTTTTTAACTTGTAAAGATAATGATAATGTGTAGTGAAATATCTGTAAGCAGATGCAGGCAAAAACAGTGGGGTCTGAGTTCAGTGCTTGGTTAGGGATAGAACATCATTTTACAATAGTCCCTTGGTTTGCGAAACGGATCCGTTCTAGGCAACGTTACGTAGTACGGAAAATTCACTAACAGAAATGCCAATTGCGCTACGAAAGGGGCAGCACTATAGGCACAATGCACCCTGGGAAAACACTTTCGTAGTGCGAAAAAAAGAAAACGATGTAAACCGGGGATTTATTTCTTATGGATTTTGGTTCGTAGACCGAAAATTACATACACTGAGGTGTTTGCAAACTGAGGTACTACTGTATTTGGTCCAGTTTTTAGAAAGAACCATCCAAAATGTGCAAATATCTTCAAAAATTGCATAGAAAGAACTTGAAAGTTTTTGAAGAAGTTGAAAGGGGAAAATGTGAATGTTGCTCATATCCTGTTTTTGCTAGGATTGGTTTGCTCATGAAAGCCTGAGTTTGAGTCTGTGTGTTCAGCCTTGTTTGCAGTGCAGAGTGGAGGTTGCCGTGTTTTTCCTGACAGGCTGCTCTGCATCTGGTGCCAACCCTCTGATTGTCTCCATGCTTAGAAATAACTGTACTTACTGAATTCAGCTGAGGTTTCCTAAGAACATTCCAATGTTTGCCAATTTGCTCATACATTAATTTTATTAATTCCATTTCTGTCCCTTCCGTCTAGTGCCCAGGTACTACTCTGGGTGGCTAACAGCAATAAAACACAGAACTACCCACCCCAACCCACGGACATAAACAATGTGATCCAAACAATAACAATAACCCTAAAATAAAATATTTAGAATTTTTAAATTTTTAAAAAACTCAAATGGAAGAGGAAGTGAAAACTGGAGGACTGCCCTAATTCTGTTCTCTGCAAAGTCCTTTGCTATACAACAAGCAGAAGAGAATGAAGTATGGAAATATACGCATATGGATTTGGGTGCTTTGATTTAGACAAGCTGATCACCTTGATATGAAACTTTGACTGTTCTTCCTTAAATAGAGGGTGCAGCAGGGTGTGCAGTGGCTGAGCCTTATTTTGCCTGTGAATGCTTTTGGCTGTGTACCAAAACTGTTAGCCGTCCTGCTGGATTATCTGCAGATCCGGACAGACTGTGGTTGGGAAAGAGGGAGGGGGTCGCTTTACCGGGAAGGCCCTGATTTGAGTTGCCAAGTTCAGTATACAGATCCCCTTTCCAGTCTGGAGAAGACACATGCACGTACACACGCACCCCAGAATCTCATTTGCAGCCTCTCATTACGGAACGGAGGGAAGTGCTGGAGAAGCGTATGAAAGCGAGCAATAAAGCTTGTTGGAACAGCTGCTTGTATGCTAGAGCCTCTGTTACAGCACTTGGATGATGCAGTTATGGTGTTACTCCCACTGATCTGGGGATTACATCAACTCTGGATTTAGGAAAATGATTAAGCTGGTTTTGGCAGCCAGCTCTAAGAAGTGTTGGAACTGATCGGTGTCCCTTGCTCCGGGAGGCATCAGGGACCCAGCAGAAAGGATGGGTTCAGCCCTTCTTGGCATCTTATCTGGTTCATGCTGTACCGATCCATGCAAAGGGTGTTTAGAAAAACAAACAAGAAGCCTGTCTATGTCTCTGCAAAAGGCCATCTTCTGCTCTGAGGCATTGTGTCGTCCTTTCTAGGTTGCATTGTTTATCTTGTATATAAGTACATGCATATATAAGTACATCATAAGCAAATGTTACCAGCAATAACGACAGCTACTCCTTCTGGGCTTCCACAGAGAGGGAGTGTCCCTATTGCTTTTCAGCTCCTCTAGCTGCAGCTCCACCACAAGGCTAGCTTGAGGAGGTTGCTTCAGGGACAGAGGTTTTTGGATGCAGTTACCAGTGGAGCCACCAGGAAGATCTGACTATGAGCACCGTCTGTAGGGAGGCTCTCCCAAAGAAGCCACACTGAGATCAGTTGGGGGTGGGGTCATCATTTTTTGGCGACTTTGGCGACTGAGGCTTGGTTAGGATCCCTTCCACATAGACTGGCAAAATCCAAAGAAAGAAAACAAAATACAAAAACATATGGCACCTTAAAGACTAACTATGATATTTTAATGTGCGCTTCCATGGACATGTTTCTTTGGATTTTGCCTGATATGTTTGCACAGACTAACACGGCTGCAGCTCATGTCACTTAGGGGAAAGGACATATTTAGATGTTTTGCCTTGAGAAGCAAAATGCTGCAGCCTTAGTCTGCCTTCCTTTTCTCCCAGTAAATAAGAGACCTGAGTGGTATAGCTGTTAGTTTGCTAGACTAGGATCTTAAGGGAATCTGAGTTCAAAACCCAAGCTGACCATGAAACTCACTGTAAAACATTGGGCCTGTTCTGTCTCAGAGGGTTATTATGAGGATAAAGCAGGGAGAAGAGCTATGGTGGTGAGCTCTTTATAGGAAAGGCAGTGTATAGATGTGGTGGCAGGGATGAGGAACAAGCCCAGACAAGAATCATCATGTGCAGTTGAAGCTTTTATTTGCCTTTCATGAGTTCCCATTTATCGGGCCTGGACAACTGGCTAAATAGGTCAGTGAGTTGGAGCCAGAGGTTGGGAGTTCGGTTCCCCACAGTGCCTCGTGCGAGTAGAACCAGCCTGTGTGCCCTTGGGCAAGCTGCACAGTCCCAGGACTCCCCTGGAAGAAGGGAATGGCACACCACTTCTGAATACTGTCTAAGACGATACCCACAAATCCGAATTGACTTGACAGCACACACTTATTATTATTCAAATGTCAGTGCTGTTTACCCAGTTATCAGTTTATTTATTTAATTTATTTATTTAATTAATTTATATGCTGCCCACTCTACCCAGAGGTCTCTGGGTGTGGGTACTTAAGAGAACCTCATGTCAGTGGCTCATCCCACATTTCTTCTCAGTGGCAGCATGCTGTAAAGCAGCGGTACTCAAACGGGGGGGGGGTGTCCCCAGATGTTCTTGGACTGCAATTTCCAGAAGCCTTCACCACTTACTGTGCTGGTCAGGGTTTCTGGGAGTTGCAGTCTAAGAACATCTGGGGGCCCAAGTTTGAGAACTACTGCTGTAAAGAGCACCAAGCCCTATAGAACTAGAAGTTGGAGGTATTAAGTTGGATGACTGACTGCTATGACTGCTTCCAGTTAATGAATTTAGCCCCCATGTGACATGGGCTTGGTCTTTTTCTGAGGGATGGTTGGGTGGGTTGTGGCATATGTGGCCTTCCAGAAGTAGTTCAGAGTGCAATTTCCATCAGGTCCAGTGAGCACAGCTGGGGTGGTGGAATGATGGGAGTTGCAGTGCAACACCTGCCGTATCTTCCCCATACACGGAGAAGGAGGGAAGAACTGGGTCGAAGGAGCTGACCTTGAGGAGGAAAGAGCGTTTGCAGTTCAGCAAAAATGATTAGATTTCTGACGGCTGTTAAATTTTGCAGACTCTTGTCCTGTAATTGTAGTCATTGCGGAGACTGGAGTATAAAAGATCTGAAGTGAAGGAAAATGGCATGCAACTTGACACCTTTCCTTCTCTCCAGTTTTATATGTATAGATATATATATATAAAAGACTGCACTGCCTGCTGTATAGAGTGACATTCTGCAGTCATTCTGGTTTGGCTGCCTCCTCCGTGTCAGTAATTAGGAAGAGAAGAAGAACTGAAGGAGAGATTTGGGGAGGCGAGAGCATCAGCGATTCACATTAAAGTCTGATTTGAGCTTTGGAGATTAACACCCCTATGCAAAGTAGCCTCAAAGGACAAAATGTCAATCTTTGGGGCTTAACCTCATGCATACAAGGGTCCCCTCTCAAAGATTATGCAAATAGATCTCATGTTCTTCATGCCTTTGAACTGCCCCTTCCTTGGCATTAGTTGTCCTGACCCCGTTTGCCCTGAGAACCAGGGTGCCTTTATTTCTGTCTCCTGGCCCAGGCGGAAGCTCCCTCCCCAACTTTCTTGTCCCAAGTTTGCCCTGTCCAGTAGGTGGTGCTATGAAGCCAAACACCTCCATGACAAAGTCTGCTGCTTCTAAAAAGTTCTGAACGAGAATGATTATATGTAGTTGCCTGAGATGTGTTGGATGTCGCGGCACTGACAACACCTGCACTTTAGATCTACACTTTTTCATCCTGTCTTCCTCTGCAGTCATTTCCTATGCCATCACTTCTTCCACTCTGGATTAATATGGCTGCCGGTTTGGGAACCCCACCTCTCTCTTCCTGTGGCCTTGCAGCAAAGAGAAAGGTGTGTGCTGCACATGTCGATTGGGATGCCTCTTAATCTGCTTTGATGTGGCCTTTGTCTGCTGTGCAGATCTGGCCCCAGTGAAGGGGCCACTGCCCTTGGCCACTGACCAAGAGTCATGTGGCCTGTTATAGACAATGCCCTATTCTTTGTGCTAAGAAAGCATGAATGGGAAGGTTGCTCTCTTTAACCTTCCCAACACCTCACAGCCAAGGCAGGCAGTGAGTTTTGGGATTTGTAGTCCGTCAAAAGCAACATTTTCCATCTCTGAGTGCTGATACACCTGTTAAGATGGCATTTCCTTTTATCTGCCATGGCACCAAGGGATATTTTTAGCTTCCTGTAGATCAGATGAAATTCTGCTCAACTGGGAAGCAGGTGAGGGGCAAGTAGTGAAACAGGAAGAAAACAATTCAGGGTGGTGCTGTTCACAGCCTGTTCTTCCTCAGTAGAGGGTCTGCTTCTCCCCTCTCTGGCCCAATGGCCACGCAATGGGCGAGTGTTCAGCATACTAAACCACTGTGCATTGCACTATTTTTTTTCTCAAATAACTTAAGCAAGCTAGTTTTAGATGTGCTTTTTTCCCTGGTCTTCTTTCCAACCCAGCGGATTGATAAGTGAAGAAGAAACCAAGGCTTACAACGAATACTCCTTATATACTTAACCTTCTAAATTAGAGAATATTTACTGGGCCTCAAGGACTGTCCGTGCCTTACTTAACCAAAGCAAAAGATCATTGTCTTCTGACTGGGCTTGCAAGTCAATGGCTGCTGTCATGACCTGCTTGCTTAGCTGATTATTCATTGGAGCCTCCGGAGGTTCTGTTGTCACAGAAAAGCTGGGAAGGGGGAGCTCCTCTCCTCCCAACCTCTCTTCATCCATGCTGTCTTTCAACCCACACCAAAAACATTCTTCTCCTCTTCATGTTTTTTTTTCCTTCTTTCTGAAATTTGTTCCATTTGATCCTTTCTCAGGTGCTTCAGTATGTCACCTGCGTCTCTACATTGCAATTCCTCCCCAGCCTTTCAGGGGTGAAAATAGGCTGATGCTTGTCTGATTTTCATAGGAGTTCAGTTCTCACCCCCCAAGAGTTCTTGCTAAGTTTCCATCTCTGTCTCCATCACGTGCTGCTAAAGGAGTGAGCCACCTTTGGCCCTTCAGATGTTTTCAGTACTAGCCTCCTGAAGCCCCAGCAAACGTAGCCAGTGGCAAGGGATTCAGTGAGTTATGGTCAAAGACTCCCACTCCTTCCTTCTCTCTAGGATATGGTTCCCAAGTCAGGAACACCCCTTTCCATGAGATGTCAAGGCCAGCGCCTGAGATCAAGGGTCGGGGCCCTTGAGATGAGGAGACTCAAGAGCTGTGGCACAAGGGCTCCATCCCCTTGCCTTGCTACAAATGGCACAATGAGCCCAAGCTCAGCCACTCGCTGAATCTCTCCCTTTCACATGTTCCTTGCTTTTGGATGTGCTGCTGTTGCAAACACGTAGCACTGGCTGAAACACCTTGTGCCAGTCAACCCTTGTACCAGCTAGGAAGGACCAGAGATATGTACCAGGCTTTAAAGCCATTGCACTGACAAAAATCAAATATTATCTTCCAGCACCGTTTGCCTTGAGATTTCTTTACCTGCCAGAAGAAGCACAGCACTTCCCCAAGACCTTTGCTGAACTGGTTACACTGGTACATCACCTTTCTTCTTTTTACAAAGCTTTGCCATGTGTATTTTATCTGACATTGCCCTCCATTTTAAACTGGCCAAACTGACCATGCCAGAAACAAAGCAAACCCCGAATGTTAGAAGCACCATAGCTCAGTGGTAGATTCGGATGCTGACATCTGCAAGAAGGGCTGACTCCAGATAAGATCTTTCTCCAAAACCTTTGTGATCAGCTGTCATTCAGTGTAGATCAGGGTGGACAAAGCACATCCCCCATGCACATTTTCTTCCAATTCAACAAAAAAGGTTGGCCCTCGTGTGGAAAATTATATCCCCAGAGGCCTACAAGAGGCTACATTCTTAATTCAATGCAGAATCTTCCCTTGCACTTTCCTAAGACCCCAATTTGCCTTTTGAAAAACAACACTGTATGTGTATTCTTGAAGGCTTCTTGTATGTGACTTCTGATTTTGGAAAAAGAGCAGCTGCCCCTCCAGCACAGTAGAAGATTAGGTGAGTGCAGCCCACAGACCCACTGTGGTTGCCCACCCTTGGTGTAAACAAGATCTGACTTATATAAAGCAATCAGCAGCACACAACGACATGTTCGTAAATATGGAAGTGAGCATTTCCTTCACTGCACGTTTGACAAGGTGACAAGTGTGTCTCCTTGTAGATCTGGAATAGCAAAAGTACTCAGGTCCATAGAAAGGACCTGCATTAGTGACACTTCTATAAAGTTAGTAAATAACCATGGGGCGTTCAAACTCTGTTGTGAAAACTCCACGAGCACAGCTCTGCTAGAATTACGTTGAGGTGTAAACCCTCTGTTGCTACGTAGGTGGGTAAGAGTCAAATTGTCATAGAATCAAGAAGGTAGTGAGATGTAGTTCGAGGTATCTTCTCACAAATGTGGGGATGAGTAGGAATGGTTGAAGGAACTGCCTTGAGGCATAACATTTGTTCAGACCAATCCATATCTATCCCATCTATTTGCCAGTATTTAGCTAAGAGCTGTTTTATTCACTGTGTAGCAGAGGTGTCTCCTGATGCTTGCTACACATACATATCACAGTTCCATAACATTTAAAGGGGAAATGTGCAGACCACATTCAGGGGAACATGCACAGAGGTGTTGCTGAGCACATGACATTTGGTGTACCTCCAAGAGATGCAGCTGTCCCTTAAGGTCTGAATCAGAAAATGAATTAAGAGAATCTAGGGCTTTAAAATCTTAAATGCTACAACTAAGATAAGATTTATGATGCCTAAAACAATGGTGTCAGTGCCAACTTTTCTTTATTTTCACTGATAAGTTGGATTTAATGGTGTTTTAAAATGTGGTTTTATTATTAAGCTTATAACAAGCTGACAAATAGCTTGTATAAAGCAGAGAGAAAGGAGAAATTTACATTCCTAGAACATTCTGTGTGTGTGTGTGTGTGTGTGTGTGTGTGTGTGTGTGTGTGTGTGTGTGTGTGTGTGTGTGTGTGTGTGTGTGTGTGTGTGTGTGTGTGTGTGTGTGTGTGTGTGTGTGTGTGTTTTTCTCCATTTCGCTTTGGTTTGTTTGCTTTATTTCTGTGCCATTTCTCAACCAAAGTTCTCTGGCTTGTATACGTTTAAAAAGAGGGTTGAAATACAGTGCAGAACAGTAAAATTGCAATTACAATATGAAACACAGCAAAGACAAACCAATAAAACCACACACAGACCAATATTAAAATCTCAATTTGTGGAAAATGAGGGAACCATAGCATTCTATAAAGGCCACTAAAAAGCCTGGAAATTTTTTTAAATTATCTTATGAAGGAGAGCAGGAGGCAAGTGAGCCGTCCTCACTGATAGAACAAATAAACAAACAAAAGGAAAAGGAATTCAGTAAAGGTAGAATAAGGGAGATTAATGAAACCTTAAGAGAGATGATGAGAAAAAGAGAGGTTTGTCTAGTGGAAGAGGGAGAAAGAGGAAAAGGGGAGGAACTGAAACTATCAGTCTGGGAGGAAAGTATAAATGAACAGGGGGAGAGCCGATATGAGAAAGAAAGAAAAGAGAGAGGAAGAGAGAAAGAGAAGGTGAGAAGTAGTTTGGAATATGAGAACGCACAATCTCCTAAAAGACTTCCCAAACTTGAAACTCGGGGGATTGTTACCAGACCCGGAAACGAAGAGGGAAGGAGAGTACACCTTTGAGACACAGGAATGGAGTGTAGTCGTCTTCCTGAGGGGACAGAGTTGTGGAAGGAAGGTGATACGCCTGGATCAGTCCTACAAACGCACACCAAAGGAAGGGGACTGGGCCCATGTTGTGGCACCATTTGCGCAGTGCGGAGTGCCCCGCTACGAAAGATCACGGATCGTGAGCGGTTTGGACCAGCCCCGCAAAGAGCCATCTCAGTTTACAAGAACAGTTGTCATCTTCTAGTTACGGACAGTTACCTGATTTATCTTGTTTTGATCTGGCTGGAATTATGGTTGAGACACGGCAAGTGAATAAAGTTGAATTAAGAATGATTCAAAAAGATCTCAGTCTTTCCCCCCCGCCAAAACAGAGGAACTGCCACAGATTTCAAAAGAACCCGATCACATACCTACACTAGAGAAAAGAAGAAAAGAAAGAAAAATTTCTGAGCGTAAGAGTGCTACTATAGACCACATCAACAGTGTTTTAAATACAGCAATTTTAAAAGTAGGCCAGCACATAGCTAAACCTCCTATCACCTCCTGTCAAGAAAGAGAAAAGAATGCAATGTTAAAATGAAAGACTTGTTCGACAGAAGAAAGGAAGGTTAAAACAAAGGAAACAAGGCAGGTCAGAATATACTGACAAAACACTGGAAAAAAACAATAAGAGAAGATAAAATAAAATAGAACACATGATTTGAACATGTGATAAGAGAAAATAAAAATATGAAAAGTATAAGGAAAGCATTAGGGAGAACAAATATTAATGTTATAAAAGATAAAGATGAAAATGAGTTACCCCAAAAAGTCCTATGAAGAACTATATAAGCCAAAGCTCATACCACCTGGAGATGTTGCTGAGCAACTAAAATTATAAATTAGAAATCTAAACCCTGAAGATACACCTGAAATTTGCAAAGATGAAAGATTAGCTAATAAAAAAAGTATGAAGAACAACTAAACTCTGGGAAGAGATGGAGTAATAGCAGAATTGATATTCTGCAGATGTGAAATGATAATAACACTACAAATATTCTGCAGTAAATGGATGGCAAAATCAGAGTAAACTGGAAAATTATAGGCTTATTACCTTTTTATCACAAAGATAATTAATAATAATAATAAATGGATTAAAAAAGAGCTAAAACCTAAGCAGTCTGTTAGTAATTAGGAAGATTTTCAGTACATGTGGTCACATTTTTTACAATGGGTCATAGAAAAATCAACAGAATATAATGTAATAGAATATAATATAACAGAATATAATATATCTGGCATGCACAGTTTACCAAAAAAAGTGCCATACAGTATTGAATCATGGGCAACAGAAAAAGTGCTACAGAATAGTAAAATACCGTATACTATAGATGTACACATCTTATACAGTCTGTTTATGAACAAGCAACAATGGTTGTAGAGTTATGCAAAAATACAAGGGAAATACCAGTTAAACTTGGAATGAATCCATTTTTAAAAAGCAGCATGGATCACAGAACTGACAAGGCCCCCTGTCCCAAGTAGCCACCTGCCAGATTGAACCAGATGGGGGACACTCAGAGATGAGCCTCTGACAACGACCTTAGAGTCCAGGTATCAATATATGGGAGGAAGTAATCCTATGAAGATGGGGAAGAACTGAAAGGGTTGTTTTGAAGGTACTCTGCCATTTTCACAGGTTGGAAATAATTCCTGGTATCTGATCTTCAGATACAACATTTTCCCGATTCCTAAGATTTTAGTAGAAAACTTACATGTTTCCCCTCTGTCTTCACAGAAAGATTGGTTAGAAGATAAACAATGGGCTTTTGTTTGTTGACATGTTGATTATGCCTTTGAAGAATGTATTTGTGGAGGGACAACATTTTATCATCTTCTAAGTGCATACTGCAGTCTTATATTGTCTGGCCTTCTGGTAGCAGGTCTGTGAAACAGTCTGGAGTTAGAATAGCTTGCCAGGAAGAATTGACAGTAGTGGACCATTAGACACACAGAGGAGCATAGTTAGGCCAGAATCCTGTTTGTCTAGGAGTAAAATGAAGCCTGTATCAAAAGGCGTTGGGTGTTATTTCTCAATGACAAGGATTGTGCAATTAAGTCATGTGGTTCCTGTTGTGACTGATGGTGCAATGCGCCTTGTGGAAATGCTTTCTGAGCAGCATTTTTACCTTGGCAGAATTGGAGTTACTGCGTGTGTAACATCAAGCTAGCCTCGTGTAGCTACTACACATTAGGATTTCAGCCTTAGATTCCTAGGATGGCCTGACAGGATAACTTTAAAAAGAGCTGAAGTGTGTGTGTGGCAGAGGCCTCAGTGTTAGCAGCGCGTGCACTTTTTACTCTTCTGCCTGTGAAAGTTGTACATGCATGGTGAGCACAGTGGAATGAATGTTGACACCGAGGCCTCTTTCCTTTCTCTGCTGACTCTGCCACAGAGCCTGGGGAAAGTTCCTTTTTTAAAGAAAAAAAAATATATATATATAATTTCCCCAAATTCCTCAAACAACATAGCAGGTGGGCCGGTTTGCTGAAAGGTTCTTCTGGTAGCTGTACTCTGAAGTAAACACTTCCAGTCTCCTCTTCTTTTCCCTTCCTCCCTCTTTTCTGTGGAAACCAATTTGTGTCGCTGAAGAACCGAGCAGGAGAGGACTGAGGATGAGAGAGAGCACAGAAAGCACACTAGTCGGGCCCCCTGCAGAATCTGTAAAGCAAGCAGTGCCAAAAGCGGCAGCTTCCCACAGCAGACGCCCATTATGCCAGTGGACGCCAAAGCCTGTCATTTCCTTCCCATTGTGTTGGTAAACATGTTGCTCTATACGGGTACAGCACATGGCTGGTGGTTCTTAATGTCCCTCCCCTCATGATTGTAATGGCTCTTCCTGAGGGAGGGTGTGTGCGTGTGTGTCCGTGTGTATGTGCTGTGCTGTACTGTGCTATCTGGGGACTTAGGCAGCCGGGCTACCTGATTATTTAATGTGCACGAGGAAAGGTGGCGGAGAGGCGCCCTCGCCTCCATTTTGGGCAGGGGTGAGGGAAACGACTGCTCAAGAAGCCGGCTGCTTGAGAAGTCAGTGGAGGGGGAACAGAGAGTTGTTGTGGGAAAAGTAATTTGTTTAATGAAATCGTAAAAATGAATTTAGATGAATTTCCCAAATTACTCCCCGTTTGCAGAGGCGATGGCCTACTTTTAAAGTTCCCTGACATTAAAATCAATGAATCATTGTGCCTGGCAGCCATCGTTCGTTCAGTGTGTGGCTTCATGATTCTTCCTTTAATGGCCCTTCATCTGAGGAACAGATGGCACTCGAAGGCTGCTGGCTCCGGAGGCCCCGTTTTGTCGAAACATTGGCCTGTGTGCAAAGCCTTGCTGAGCCTCTTGAAAATGCCAGTTGTGGGGAAAAGGGCACACATGATGCCCCCCGACTCCCGGTGCCCCTCAGATAGCAAGGGAGCAGATAGTACTTTGGAGGGAGGAGAAATGGGGAGACACTCCCTCTTTAAAGGCCGAGTTTGGAAAGAACTAGCTAAAATTACTGGTTACCTGTATTTCATTTTGACAAAAGAGAAAGGTGTGACTACTCAACAGGAAAAATTGGAAAAGATCCACTGTGAATTTGCAACCAGGAAGTAGAGTTTCTCTGGGTTGATGTTCACTTCAGCCAACCATACAAGGGTTAGCAGAGAGACAGGAAGAAATCAGCCTTGTTTGCAGCTATTTCTTCTCCCCAAACTTGGTGCTTGGCATGCTTTCACCCTCCCTTCCTAAGGCTTGCTGTCATAATACTAGGACAGCTAGATGACCAAAGGGGGTTGGGGAAGGTGAGGAATTGCAGAGAGATAGGAGGATAAGCTAGCATGTTCTGGCTGTTGAAATTTTCAGGAGACATGGTTAGAACTGAGCCAAAACTTCCTCCTCCCTCTCTAATGCTGGGACAGCAAGCCGAAGGAAGGAAGGAAGGAAGGAAGGAAGGAAGGAAGGAAGGAAGGAAGGAAGGAAGGAAGGAAGGAAGGAAGGAAGGAAGGAAGGAAGGAAGGAAGGAAGGAAGGAAGGAAGGAAGGAAGGAAGGAAGGAAGGAAGGAAGGAAGGAAGGAAGGAAGGAAGGAAGGAAGGAAGGAAGGAAGGAAGGAAGGAAGGAAGGAAGGAAGGAAGGAAGGAAGGAAGGAAGGAAGGAAGGAAGGAAGGAAGGAAGGAAGGAAGGAAGGAAGGAAGGAAGGAAGGAAGGAAGGAAGGAAGGAAGGAAGGAAGGAAGGAAGGAAGGAAGGAAGGAAGGAAGGAAGGAAGGAAGGAAGGAAGGAAGGAAGGAAGGAAGGAAGGAAGAGGTAAGGGGAGGAAAGGGAAGAGGGAAACAAGCAGACCCAGGCACCATCTGTGGGACAGAGAGGATTCAAATAACAGCCACATTCCCTGCTACCCTGCCTTTCTCATGGCTGCTAGGTTCAGCTGGAATGTATTCGCAAAGGCTTTCACAGCCAGGATCTAATGGTTGTTGTGGGTTTTTCCGGCTCTTTGGCTGTGTTCTGAAGGTTGTTCTTCCTAATGTTTCGCCAGTCTCTGTGGCCGGCATCTTCAGAGGACAGTACTCTGTGACCAGAGCACAGTGTGCTGTCCTCTGAAGATCCTGGCCACAGAGACTGGCAAAACGTTAGGAAGAACAACCTTCAGAACACGGCCAAAGAGCCTGAAAAACCCGCAACAACCATCAGCTGGAATGGCTTCAAATACCATGGCTGCAAAGGTCTCTACATCAGCTCAAGTGATCACACCATCTGAACTGATGCAAATGCATTCAATTACAAAAAAGTAGAAGCCCCAGTGGTGGAGGGAAAAACCTATGGATCGGGAAGAAAAACTTTAGGCTAATTTGCATTGACTTTTACATCATGTCATCAATGGAAAATAGTGCAAATCAGACCCTCCCAATGCTTTATTCCATTGTCAATGTAGATACACCCTAAAGAATAACTAAATTACATTATGAGAGTATAGTAGCAACAGATAACTACATTTTTTGTAATAGGATTCTGTAATGCACTTCAGTGGTCTGTAGCCTCCATCACTTGTGATAAAACAAGACATTAAAGGGAATGCATTCTTTTGATTAAGCTCTTTCCCCTGCTTCAATAGGATTTCCTTAGTGACCTCTCCCTCTGCAATCAGACTTGGAAATCAATACCATGTTTATCTTTATGACCAATTACAATACAAAACAAGCTTACTGCAAGATAACGTACTGTAATTGAGAACAATCACATGCTCTTGACAAACATGTCTTCCATCACTTCGGAGAGTGCCACTGCAATAACATGCTAAATATATTGTCTAACTTGATCTTGAGAATCTGAAAAAATACCTCCTCCTGTGACTCTTGAGTAATGCAAGCAGTTCATTTTTTAAAAAGCTGTTAATTTTAACACTAATTAAATATTGGAGAGACTTGTGACTATAACTAATCATTCCCCCCCCATTAACATCAGCAGTGGGCAGAAGATGCAGCTAGATCTACTGAAGGACATCTGGTTAGTAAAAGACTGGCAACAATTACTTGATAACAACCGACAGCCATGTTTCTCTTTTCCCCTGAACAAAACTGCTGAAATAAAGAAAGCATGGGAGAACCAAGAGTCAATGTTTGTCTGGAAGAACTGGGAGTTATGGTCAGTCCTCATAGCCAAACCACATGGTTGAGCTCAGAATACTTTTAATTCTGGATTACTAGTCAAAGTCCTATCACTTACACCCAAGAGGGTAACTCCAATGGTGGAATCTTGCCAGGCATTATGAAGTTACCACAGATGTCATCCATTGCATGGGTGCTGAGTAGTCGGGCTCCGCATGCCAATAGACGATGTCTTTCTGACCTCTTAGCATGTGGCAATTCCACACCCACCCACAAGTTACACTGTTTACATGATGCCTGTGTAAATTAACAAAAGCAAATAATTTTTCCAGCAGGCTCATCAGACTCAAGGATGGTTAGTGATGCCCTAGTTAAAAACGAAAACGTAAAGCAGATCAAGCCAGCCTGAATTCTACTCCTTGTCTTCAACTTGTTGTATCCTGGAAGGAGTTTTCATGGCTGTTTACTAATAAATAGCAGAATCTGACTTCTGGTATAAAACCCATTATCTCCCCAAGACGGGAGGGTTTTAGAAACAGCAGTGAGTTTCCAACCCTGATTATTAAGCAAATGCATCACTTTCTGAAGGGTCAGACCTTCCATTAAAGAGTCAGAAAGCAATGGAATTGCCTTGTGAACTTCCAGCAATCCCAAGGGAGGATGTCTGTTTCTCTGAGGTTCCTGAGCTTTCCGTCCATCCCAGCTCCTCCCTAGGCACCCTGCCCAGCATGGCCGTTCTCTCATTCCTTCCCCAGTGATGGGCTGCTCAGTAATAGAAGTGACAGTTTGGGAACACCACCGTTTTCAAGCACTGGCTGCCTGATTGGTGATAGCAGGTATCTCTCTCTCCCTCTCCTCTCTCTCTTTTAAAAGTTAATTGCCGCTGTCCCTTCATGACCGCTTGGCTTTCAGCAGTACCTGCCCATGCACAAACCTCTGAAGACTTAACTCCCCTTTGTGAAAAGCGGCTTGGAAAGAACGGTGCGTTTGTCTCATTGGGTGCATTGCTTTTTGGGTTTTTTTTTTAGAGCTTGGAAAAGTTCCTTTTTAAAAAGGAATTATGCTTCCCAATACCTCACAATACTGGCTGGAGACCCCTTGGAGTTGTATTTCCAAAACATCGCTGTCCCAAGCTCTGCCTTTTGGTTCATTTTGTGGCCCCTTGGTATACATGGCTGTGGAGTTCAAGCAGCTGACTTAACACCATGATCTTTACAACAGAATCCCTCTTCTGTCATTCTGCGTGGGCAATGATCTGTCATGTGGCTGGCTGGACATTTCAGAAGCTTGCCTTAATGCCAGCAGACGCACTCATGCAAGTAGAAGAGCTTTCCGTTTGAGTGACCACTCTCTGTGGAAGAACGCTGGTGGAGCATGATGCTCTGCGAGTGTTAAACGGGACACTGACCTCAGTCTTCTAAGACGCCATAAGGCTCTTTGTTTTACTCCCACAAATTAACAGAGTATCTTCTCTGGATTTTCTCTTGTTGGGTTGTGTTTTCATTTTATCCAGCAGCACTCTGGACATGTTGTGGTATCTTTCTTCTCTCCTGCTGCATTAATTAGCATAGCAGCAGCTTGAAAGGAGTTTTCAAAAGGAGTTCAGAGGAAAACAGAGAAGCTGGTACCTTATACCTGCAGTAGCTGTTTTGCAAAACTGTTGGGAGACCGCCACAGAACACAATTCACATTTAGCTGTGTGTGTGTGTGTGTGTGTGTGTGTGTTCGTGTATGTGCGTGCAAAAGCAGCTGAATGATATTAGTTTTATGTATATAATGAATTGGTCAGGCTCTGCAGCCAGAGACCTAAATAACTGAGCTATCCAGCCATTCAACATGTTACTTTCACTGTCAGAGAGAGCCTGTCTAATTAAAAGGTTTTTTTTAAAAAAAGATTCTGGTTTGGGAGCAAGTGCAGTGTAGTGGCTATAGCAATGGACTGAGATGAAGAAGATAAGTTCTGGTCCTCACTGAACTGTGAAATGCACCAGATGACCTTTGGGCCAGTAACTCTGAGCCTTACCAATGGTAAGTTATAAGACCATGGTGGTCTCTCTTGAAACAAATGCAGCAGTGGGTGACTGATGTTGCTTCCCTCAGAATCCCTGCACTTGCTGGCTGATCTGGTGTGTACTTCGTGGACCCTGGCTCCTGCAGGTTGCTTGAGTGCATTTGCCGCCACATCAGATTGTTTCAAGAGAGACCACCATGGTTTTATTGGCCAAAATAATTTCTTACATTTCAAGGAGCAGTACCATATGCTACTCTCTTAAGACACTACAATGAACGGAGAGTTATAGCAGGAAAAGGTCAAGGTCAAGGTTTGTAAATACCTCATTACTGGTAAGTTCTGATTAATTTCTTTTTTCAACAGGAAAGGTGAAAGCAACTTACTTTATTCTATTAACTTGATGCGGGAAGTCTTCATTCCTTTTGCAGTGTAACTGTAACTTTTAAGAATTACAGTTATAGTTACAAGAGTGTAGCTTGGCTCTAATTTATTTATTTTATTTATTTATTAGATTTATATACCACCCATCTAGAATGGTGAGGTATTCTCTTCTAGACTGACCACTGTTCTCCCTGATTGCATGGTCAGAGTGAGTGGGGTTTTGGATTTAAATGAATGCGAGCAGAAGTGTGCGCCTAACGGCGTGTCAAATTCTCTAATTTTATTTTTAACTCTAATCTGGTAAATAGAAAAGCTAAATAGCATTGCATACACCTGGGGTGCAGGAAGGTTTTAGGGATAGGATCAGACTTCCTCTCTTTTTTAATTCACTGACCAATCAGTCAAGATGGAGAGTGCAGGATCTGTTGCATTTGTAACACCTGTGGCATGTCTGTTTTCTTGCCAATGAGGTGCCTGGGTAGAAATGCTTTAAGTGTCAGCTGGTGGTCCTCTTGGAAGACAAGGTCCGGCAGCTGGAGGCCTGTGTTCTAACCGCCGCACTATCAGGGAGCAGGCTGGGTAAGTGGGGCTCGTCAGCCTTGGAAGGCAGCCCATCTAGGAGAAGGAAAACTCCAATTTCAAACCTCCACTGCCTTGTGGCTACATCGACTGATGGAAAAGACTTCAGGAGTTAACTTAAAGACAAAATCTGGAGCCGGAGTCCCAGAGGCAGTTCGTGTCGTTCTGGCAATTCCTGCAACATTGCTGGAACCAGTTGTATTGGCTCTTGCCTTTCCATTGGACTATTTCGGCGATGTGGAGAGGGGGGATTTGCTGCTTGGGTAATAGCCTATACTCCGTATTATTTTACCCAGGCTTCGTGCTCTGGAGTGGACACACCAGCTTTGCATACAGCATCAAAACAACACGGAAAGTAGCAGTTGCCGGTTATAAGTCTTTCCTTGATTGGTGTAGAGCAGTGGTGTCGAACTGTGGCCCTCCAGATGTTCTTGGCCTTCAACTCCCAGAAATCCTGGCCAGCAGAGGTGGTGGTGAAGGCTTCTGGGAGTTGAAGTCCAAGAACATCTGGAGGGCCACAGTTCGACACCACTGGTGTAGAGCATGATACTTGGGGCTACTTCCGATGGTGGGAGAGGTCATTGCACCTCACTAGATAGCTACCACCTGCCTTAAGCTGGGTAGTTCCCAGCCAGTAAGGTGCTACCTCGCCACGGTCTGTTAACCTCATGGGGTGCATGGGGTTTAAGGTGAAAGCCAGCAAACAGACCGATAACCCTGCACCATGGTTATTTTTTCACAAGACAATTTCTGCCCTAAAGTTGGGCACCTGGAATATTTGGACAATGACCCCTGGCTTTTCCGATGATCTGCATGAAATAGACGACGTGTGCAAGACAGCTGTAATCGACATGGAACTGAGTAGACTGCAGATGGACATTGTAGCCCTGCTCTAGCAGCATACAAAGCCTGTCCTAGTGAGTACAACTTGCAGGCTCTTCGACTTGCTCATAGCAAAGTCCAACAGGCTGCCAGGAGATGTTCCAACAATTATTGGCTTCAGCTCTGCTCTCAGATACAGATAGCAGCAGTCATGGATAACATCAAGGGAATGTATGATGGTATCAAGCTGGTTTTCTTGAAGTCTGCTACAGGCGTGATCATCCAGGACCGAGCACAGCAGATGGAATGCTTGGTGCAGCACTACTCTGAGCTATATTCCAGAGAGAATGTAGTAACTGAAGGCACTAAATAACATCAAGTGCCTTCCAGTTTTGGTGAACCAACTTTAGCAGTGAACCAACTTTAGCAGAAATAAAAGCGGCCTTGGGTTCCCTTGCCTCTGGCAAGGCACCTGGGAAGGATAACATCCTTGTTGAAGTGCTGTAAAGAGATCACCACTGAACTGTATGAAATATTTTGTCTTTGCTGGAGGGAAGGTGGAGTACCATAAGACATGAAGGATTCAAACATTGTCACATTGCATAAGAACAAAGGAGATGGGGTGACTGCAATAACTACCGTGGCATCTCCTCAGCATTGTAGGGAAGCTGTTTGCCCATGTTGTACTGAAGAGACTCCAGTTGCTTGCAGACAGAGTCTATTCAAAGTCACAGTGTGGATTTCCAGCTAATAGATCCACCACTGACACGGTATTCTCCCTCCGACAGCTGCAGGAGAAATGGCAAAGCAGCTACCTTGTTCTCTAGACTCACAAAGAGAGTATGGCTTAATAAGGAGCTGATTGCATATACCAAGATCCAGGTCTATAGAGCTTGTGTCCTGAGCACACTCCTGTACTGCAGTGAGTCCTGGACCCTTTGTGCATGGCAGGAGAGGAAGCTGAACATGTTCCATATACATTGTCTCCGACATATTTTTGGTATCACCTGGCAGGACAAAGTTTCAAATAGAGTAGTCCTAGATTGAACTGGAATTTTTAGCATGTATACATTACTGAAACAGTGATGTCTACATTGGCTCGGGCATGTTGTGAGAATGGCTAATGGTTGGATTCCAAAAGATCTCCTGTATAGAGAACTAAATCATCCTTCTGGGGAGATTTTTTTTAAATATTTATTTATTTATTTATTTATTTATTTATTTATTTATTTATTTATTTATTTATTTATTTATTTATTTATTTATTTATTTATTTATTATTTGATTTATATCCCGCCCATCTGGTCTATACCAGATGGGTGGAATGCCCATCTGGTTTAGACCAGATGGGCGGGATATAAATCAAATCAAATCAAATCAAATAAATAAATAAATAAATGAAATCGCCCCAGAGGGAGACCACAGCTGCGATACAAGGGATCTGCAAGCGGGATCTGAAGGACTTAGGAATGGACCTCAACAGATGGGAAACCCTGACATCTGAACATTCAGCCTGCAGGCAGGCTGTGCAACATGACCTCTCCCAATTTCAAGAGGGATTTGTTCAGCAGTCCGAGGCAAAGAAGCAGTCCCCAAACCAGCAAAATCGGTGAGCTGGACAGGGGACAGATTGTATTTGTCTTCAGTGTGGAAGGGATTGTCACTTTTGAATTGGCCTTCTCAGCCACACTAGATGCTGTTCCAAGACCTCTGTTCAGAGCATGTTACCATAGTCTCTTGAGGCTGAAGGATGCCTAATCTGAATCTGAAATGTAGAACATGTCTACTCTGGGCAGTTTACATATAACATAAAAATAAACTAAGGTAAAATCCAGATTAATCACAGAGTCCAAGATGGCAAAGGAAGAAAAGAAGAAAGAGAAAAAAAAGAAAAGGGGAGATAGGCTAGGTAATGGCTGTAGGGAAGGCCTGCCTGTATAGCCATGTCATCAATGTGGAAGAGGAACATCATATGGTCCCAGTGCTGACTTGTTCTGCTGCCTCATGTGCTACTGTGAGCATTGAGACAACAAGGAGGTGGATGGGAGGGGTATGTGCTTTGTACTGCAGGCCAGTGGCTTGTAGCATTCAGATAGTATTAGTTTCTCTGTGGGTGCGGGGGCTACAAAACCGAAGTTTTGTAAACATGCTAACTATAAAGTAGATACATTTACCCTGCTCATGAGCAGGGGACAGCTCCCTCAAATTTAGGAGTGAGGCTTTCACCTTGCATGAGACACTTGTGGGCTGAACAGGTAAGAATCCATGCAACAAAGGGGCAGCCTTTGGTAACCCCAAAGTGCCATTAATTCTGGACTGTTCCACCACCACATCAGGGTCTGATAATCTTACACAATGGAATGAATTTCAGGGAAATCACGAAGCTGCCACTGCCATGCAATCGTGTCTGTTTATTTGGAAAAAAAATAGGATTCTTCTGTAGCAAGGATAGTTAGAGGTATGGCCTGAGACATGGCTTATATGATAAAGGGGAAGTGCTTTCAGAGGATACAGATTTAAAATGATACTTTTAGGACATGGGCAGGCAATTTTGATAACTCACCTGCAGTTGTTCTGTGGAACATCTTGAGTCTGCAGTCCTAGAGACACCAATCTGGGTAGGCCTCCTTGTGATAGTGCCTGCTCTGATGGTTTCGACAGTATATTTGATCAGACAACTGGGATGTAATTGTTTCTGTTTCCTCCTTTTATGCGGGTTTCTATTCTCCTGTCTTTATTTTAAAAAATTACAACAACAGCAGCAACAACAAAAAGAATGAGGAAAAGCAACACCGGGACCACAGAGGAGGAAGAGAAATGCTGGGGAGCTGACACTCCTGTTAATGCAGAATTAACACCAGCCTCAGATAGCAAATGCTGAGAGTTTTGTGGCCATGGCAGCCCCATCAGTTTTCCCCTTGATTCGCTTGGCTGTTATCTCGGAGAGCAGAGCTCACTCAGGGTGCCACACAGCTACTTGACGGCCCTGAAGCAAGCCCATTAAACAGAGGGAGTGCCCTTTGTCCTTTGCTGAAGGTAACCTATGACCTTGGTCCAGTCCCAAGGAGTACACATACAGTGGACCCTCTACTTAAGGAATTAATCCGTATTGGAATGGTGGCTGCAAGTCGAAAAGTCTGTAGGTCGAATCTCCATTGACCTACAGTACAATGCACTGAAAACCGATTAATCCCATAACCAGCGGTTTTTATTCTATTTTTGTTCCATTTTGGTTTGTTTCTGGTCTGTAAGTCGATTCTCTGGCTGCAAGTCGAATCTAAATTTTGCAGCCAGAGGAGTCTGTAACTCGAAAAGTCTGTAAGTCGAGCCGTCTGTAAGTCGAGGGTCCACTGTATATCATGATTCAATGAGACAGGTCCAAGGGTGGTTGTGAGGGGAAACCTAACAACCTCTCCCCTCACATCAGCAAAAGAGCCCCACAAACAGACTGAAAATCACCTGTCCTTTTCGTTCCACCCAAGGTCCTAAATATAGCGTTGTGGGGCGTTGTGGAAAATCCAAATATCTATCCCCACTCTAATTTCCTACAATGCCCCAGCCTGATAGATTAAGGGTGGTGTTGCTAATTGTTATGGCAGGGAAATTGCAAACCCGGCCGCCCTATACAGGGGCACCCGGGTTTGGTGTGAATGCTGGGCTTGGGCCAGGATTGTGCTGAGCCTTGGCTGTCACCCAAGTGTGCCGGCTTCTGATGCCAGTGCACTACTTAGATTAATGACATGGAGATGTGCTCATGTGCTGGAAAGTACATGAATGCTAGCAGGCACACAGCCCTTTCCAGAATCCACATGCTTGTTACACTGAGAACAGGAGACAGAGGTGGAGAAGGTGTGCCCCTCTAGCTATTGTTAGACTACAACACCCATTATTCTTCACCATTGGTGAACAATTCCCAATGCTGCAGCGGATGGTATGCTTGCCATTTGGCCTGCTGGCCTTCCCGCCTTCTTCCTCCGTAGCAGCTCCTGGTCGTGGCACTTGATGGTGATGTGTGAGAGCTGCCAAAGTCCAGTGGTAGAAATCTGAGGGGATGGTTGCTGAGCGAACTGTCATGGCACTATATATTTGTACCAGTAAAACTGAGACATGATGCTGTCCCCTTTCCCATTTCAAGGTCCTCGGCCTCGGGGTGGTTTGTTTTTTCTTTGCATGTTTGTTTCTTGTTTAGAGGATGTAATATTTTAACTGCACGCATGAAAAGCCCCTCTGAGCTTCTTTACCTGTGGGTGCCAGCCTCGTTTATGATTTCGGCAGCAACATGGATGGTACTATTACAATCTGTCATGAAACTAATCCCCTCCTAAAAGTTTACAGAACCAGCCTAGCCAAAAATAAAATGACTGCAGAGCAGACAGAAAGAAGAGAGTGAAAAGGAGGAACCAGGTAGCCTGCAACTGGAAATTTCATTTGCATGGCAATCATAAGCAGGAAGAACAAGAACAGGGCAATGTTGGAAGGCCCGGAAAGGGGACTATTTTCTACACATGACAAAAGCAAATAAGTTTCCCTTAAAGCAAACCATGCTGGCTGCAGATGATGGATAATTGCAGGTCTGAATGCATAGATGCCAGAGGGTTCCAACCTGCAGTGTTTTTCTGGCACTTTCAGCTGTAATTTATCCTTGTCCTTCTTTTTGTGGTCATCACACAAGGAGTTGTTTTGTTAATATAGATCCTAAACAAACAACAAATAGCTTCCTGCAAAATACAGAAACATAGAGTCATAAATGTTACTTTTTAGGACTACTAGTTATGTTGGTTGAGGAGTGGTATGGTTTTGAAAAGGTAATGTTTACAACTCTGTATAAAGCCAGGTCAGAGAGAAACTGTAGTATTATGTAGCCAAGACCCATGGGGTTAGCCCAGCTGTCTTGGAGGCCTGCCGTTTTTCAGTGTCCATTTTATCTATTAGGCAGTATTTAGACAGAAATCCCATAATCCCCGGGTGCAATCTAAAGTGGCACATTCCACTTTAACGCTTGATTTTGCTGGAGCTATAAACTGAGAGGACAGCCAACACAGAAGTACTAATGGGGATGAATAAAGGCAAATCGTAAAAACCAGAAAATGCAGAAAGGTTGTTCCAGATGATGACAGATGGACAAAAAGTGTGGGAAGAAAAAAAACGTACTGGGGGAGAGGACATAAGAGAGTTGCCTCCGCTGAAGTTAAAATAGCTATGATGACATCCAGCCTTTGGTAAGAGAGAAACAACAAGAATCAAAGCTGACCCTGAAAAGTCAGGTTTTCTGCAAACTGAGCATATATGCCCTTGTTCAGATTTTCTAAATAGGGGTTAGAAGTCACTCAGTAAGAAAAATGGTGTGCTTTCCCATTCAGGCACTTTCCTGGAAAACCATGGTTCCCAGGAAAGATGCACCAGTGTCCTAACCTTGGTTGTGATGCTTTTTGTTTGGTCCCAGGCAAAAATGCTGGTGGATGCATCCTGAATCTCGTGTGCCTTCAGATACCCAGTGGCCAGCACTTCCATCTCCCTCACCCCATTGCTCCTCCCCAGAGCTTGGTGCAGTTGTAATTTTTTCCTGATGGGTTATGGGAGATATAATTGGGAAAAGTAACTTTTCTAAGGTCTCTTATTCCTCTTGGTGTCAGAGTCAACTGCCTTTTCTGTGAGTCAAATCTGACATTAACAAGAATGAGTGTTCGCTACTATTAACCCGTTTCCCCCTCACAGCAGGAATTCCTTAGCAATAGAGCTTCACCAGCCAGACATGCAAATTAAGCCTGTGCTTACTTTTCACAACTCACCACGCATCCAATATAACTTTCTTATTGTTTATGTGTGTGTGTGTGTGTGTGTGTGTGTGTAATGATGTAGATGACCTTTTCAGCACCATTTTGGCAACATGGTTAATGTTAATAACAGGAAAAATCTCCTTTTAGTAGTTTATTTTAAAAATAGGACCATAAGGTAAGATGTTTTTATTCTTATAATGCTACTTTGAAGGAACGTTATTACAGCATTAAAAGGCAATAATCTTTACCAGGCTAGAATGATTTTTTTAAAAAAATCATTTTCTACTAATCTGTTTGACTATTTGCATAGCCTTGGCTATTAGAAAACACAAAACATAAACCAAACCAAACTAATATATTATTTAATAAGTAATGGTTTATCTATCAAAGTGCTTTGCTTTATTAAAATTTTATTGGGGTCTATTATTACTATTTTAATTGAGATGTATTTTTACTGTTTTGTGTAGCTGTCTGTTTTATATTTTATAATGGCCATGGTTATTACAGTAAATAAGTAATGATTTAAAAAGACCTTTTCATACATCAGAAATCATACATCAGCCCCTACCTACCTACCCAAAACCAACCAACCAACCAACCAACCAACCAACCAACCAACCAACCAACCAACCTACCTACCTACCTACCTACCTACCTACCTACCTACCTACAAGTGTATATAACACTCTTGTATTTTAACTAGTGTTAACTATACATACATCTGGAAAGTACTAAGTGGTTCAGCACTACTTAAAAGATAGATTTTTAAAACTCATATGGCTTTAATGGATGTGTGCTCAGCTCTGTCAGGGTGAGTTGTTATTATTATTATTATTATTATTATTATTATTATTATTATTATTATTATTATTATTATTATTATTATTATTATTATTATTATTATTATTATTATTATTATTATTGAAAGTAACTTACATCAGCTATTGCAAATTATCCAAGGCCAACCTCGACTAGGCTAATGGTTGCAGGGAGCTAGGTTCTTAAAATAACCAGACCCTACTGGCTTCTTCCCAGTGGGCCAGTAAACTTTCCCCTTCAAGCTGATGGAAATTCCTTTAGTAAATAGGGGGAAATATCCCTCAGCAAGCACTGTATCAATTTCCTCACCTAACAGCCTGCCTCTTCCCTGGGATGCTGCAGGCAGCTGATCAGTGCCATCATAAAGCTGATGGATATATAGTTCTAGCAGGCTCAAAGGTGTGTGTGTGTGCGTCCGTGTGTGTGTGTGTGTGTGTGTGTATCACTCCTTGAGTTTAATAAAACATAGTGTTTTCAAGGGGAAAAATGACAAAGTCATTTGCTATGTCTAATGCATCAGTGAATGAGCACCTGGTTTAGCAGCAGGGCTAAAATGGAACCTGGATGAAATGGAAACAAGCAGGCAACTTATGCACCTAGAGGTGTTTTTTTTTAAAGGGGAGGTCTGGATGGAGATTAAACCACAAGGCCCCCAAAAGAATGAAATTTTAAACTTAATTCAAATGCATGGATGTTAGGCAATAATCTTCATTTGCCCTGTGGTTTCCAGTGGTACCTGGTGGCCATTGGGATTGGGAAGGCAGGGTAGCCAATGGAAAGGGAGCCAAAGTTAACAGTCAGTGTGGCCAACTTCATTCTGGTTTTCCCCCTTCCTCTTCCCTTGCAACAACATGACAGCACAACCCTTCACATTTTAATATCTAACGATACCGGGGGATACTCTCTTACTTGGTTCATGAAGTTTCCACGGGATCATATTTGATTCTCCTGGGGGAAAATGTGGCCTGTAGTGCCCCCTTCTGGATACATGATTGGAGGGGGAGAGGGCCTCACCTGCCATCATGAACTAGCTCCCATGGCCTACTTCTTCTTTTTAAAATTTTAATAATAACCATAAACAACATAAACCTAACACCACAATAAAATACAATTACATAATACACCAGTGCCACCATCACCCTCAGGGCTAGCATTAATAATACCGGTACTTTAAATTTCATTCAGACCATTTTCTTTCCAAAACTTCATTGTTTCTTCCCTCAGTGTATAGCCCTTCCTTCTCCATATTTTCTTAAAATCCATATTTTCTTAAAATCATTATTTTTTGATAGGCCTCTTCTTATTTTCATATTGCATGTCAGGTTATCATTAATTGCCATATCCCATAGTTCTCTATAGCATTCTTCTAAATTGAGTTGGTTATCATTTTTCCAGTTTTTTTGCAAAAATTAACATTGCTGCTCTAATCATTATTACTATTAAGTCCTTATTTTCTTTCAACCATTGATCCTTCTTAACCAAATTCAATAAAGCCATTGACGGGGACATTTGAACCATGGCCTGCTTCTAAAGCCAAGACGGGCTTCAGCAAACGCATATGTCGCCCTCTCCTCAACTATGAATTCCAAGAAGGACACCAAGGCAAATGCTGCTGGGTGGAACTATAAGTACCATGGGCCTGGGTTTGGAGACACGTCTTTTCTGGTGCCAGGTGAACCCATTATTCTTTCTTCCCCCCCCCAAAAAAAACCTTTAAATTTGCTCCTACTCTTTGTTTTGATACTCACTAGCTCTATTTCATGTGTAGAAAGAAAGATTCCTTCGAGACCACCCACGTTTGTAGACATAGACCTATTTATGGAGTAGGGCTTTCAGTCCGCAACTGAAGGGAGTCTGCTTCTGCACATTTCTATGCAAAGTGTTTCTAATTAAAAGTCAATGGGACTTGTAGACTTGAACAGCTTGTTGAATTAGTCTCGGGGCCAGAGGCGTGGAGACTTTGCTTGAGCCACAGATAGATTAATGCTGTGGAATGGTGAAGCTTATCTTTTGAAAAGTTATTACGGGTAAAATTGGTCTCATTACAGAAGTCAAACGAAAGGACCATATTAGAGTGTAGTCTAATCATAATAATGGATTGGATGAGGACATATAAACGGAAATCCAGACAAGACAAAGGTGCTCCTGGTCAGTTCAAAGGCAGATCAATGAGCAGGGACCCAGCCTGTGGTGGGTGGGGTGACACCCCCTCTGAAAACACAGGTGTGCAACTTGAGGGTGCTCCTTGATTCATCCCAGAGGCTGAATGCCCAGGCTGCACCAGCTATGCCCATTCCTGGAAAGGTCTGGCCTGGGAATGGTGACTCATACAGCAATCTACTGCTGGATTACTGTCAGACACTCAGCCAAGTGGCTACCGTTGGGAAGTGCACAGAAACATCAGTGGGTCTAAAACAGTGCAGCAATATTGTTAAGTGGGGCTGGTTATAGAGAACACATTACCTCCTTGTTACAGCAGTTCCACTAGCCACGAATTCATTTCTGAGCAGAATTCATAGTGCTGTTTTTAACCTAAAGGTAAAGGTAAAGGTTCCCCTTGACAATTTTTGTCCAGTCGTGTCCGACTCTAGGGGGCGGCGCTCATCCCGCTCTTCAAGCCATAGAGCCAGCGTTTTGTCCGAAGACAATCTTTCCGTGGTCACATGGCCAGTGTGATTTAGACACGGAACGCTGTTTACCTTCCCACCGAGATGGTACCTATTTATCTACTCGCATTTGCATGCTTTCGAACCGCTAGGTTGGCGGGAGCTGGGACAAGCGACGGGCGCTCACTCCGTCGCGTGGATTCGATCTTACGACTGCTTGGTCTTCTGACCCTGCAGCACAGGCTTCTGCGGTTTAGCCCACAGCGCCACCACGTCCTATGAAGCCCTAAATGGCTTGAGTCCAAGCTATCTCCAAACCATATATCCCTTTATGAGCCTGCTCAGGTCTGAAGATCATCAGGGGAGGCCTTTCACTCCGTGCCATCACCTGCAGAGCTGCAGTTGGTGGGGACATGGGAGAAGGCCTTCTCTGTTGCTGCTCCCAGACTTTGGAACTCCCTCCCACAAGAAGCCAGGCTGAACTCATCTTTTGTGTCCTTTCACAAACAAAGACCTTTATCTTCAGGCAGGCTTTTCCTTAGTGTCTGGCTGTCTATAAGATAATAATTGGGATGGTTTATGTTTTGTTTCTTCGAATGCTTTTATTTACCTATTTTAAATTATTCTTTACTATTTGAATAATTAACTATTTTTAGCTTTTAATATTGTGTTTTTAATTATATAAGCCATCTTGGGTCCTTCTTTTAGGAGAAAAGTGGGGCATAATATAATAAATAAATAGTCTTTGTACATACACTAACAGACTTGATCAGTACATAGCTTTAATTCAGGGGGGAAAGCAATGGGAATATACATATATGAGGAACTGTTCATTCCACTCCACTTTTCTCCAAGCCATGATCCTATGGGAAAGGGTATATAAAATACAAAACCTATATCTCCAGATTATATGCACATGCATACTTTCTAGTATAATAGTTTCTGAGATAAGAAGGAAGTATAGAGTGGAATGCACTTCATAACATGTGTTTCTTGTACTAGTTTGGGCACAAGCCTTCAGAATATGAGGCATTTTCCAACCTTGTCTCCACCCCCCATATGTTGCATTACAACCTCACTTATTTATAAGAGTTGTAATCCAACACATCTGAAGAATATGGCTGGCAAATCGCAAACAGTAAGAAATTAGCTAGGGAACTTGAAAGTACCTTAAATATAGATTAGACATCATTTAGTCTCGAGAGACTATGGTACATGCTCTGTCTTGGAACAGCGTCTGGTGTGGCTGAGAAGGCCAATTTGAGAGTGACAATCCCTTCCACACTGAAGACAAATATAATCTGTCCTGTCGAGCTCCATGATTTTGCTGGCTTTCGGGGCTGCCTCCTGGCCTCAGCCTGCTGGACAAGTGTCTCTTCAAATTGGGAGAGGCCATGCTGCACCGCCTGCCTCCAGGCTGAATGCTCAGATATCAAGGTTTCCCATCTTAAATATATTATTTGGGGGGGGGGGAACAGCCTTGTGTACTTGTCTTTTAACATTGGATGTCAGTGGGCAGTGTGGCCTGTACCTGCAACTAATTCAACTATAAAGGGTTTTGTTTCCCTCAGGGTCCTTGAGACTGCCCCCTCCTTCCTGTTGTTTCTTTGTTAGTCACCTTTCCTCTCCGCTCCATTTTCTGCTGTCTGAAGACAAATTGTGGCGATGTCGCTCCACAATATGTAAAAGTAAAGCACATAAGCAGGTACTATAAAAGTTTTTGTTCCTTTAACCAAGAAGTATCTGGATTTACTCCCCCCCTTCTCATGGGAGGAGATGAGACTGTGTAGATATCACCACACTTTACTCTGTACCAAAAAGGGCATAACCAAATTCTGATTCCTCCCTTGAAATGGCCTAATCCCACATATAAGATTTAAAATTTTACTGTCAGAGACCTGAGAATGTTTGAATGTTGCCTCAATTAGGATGGAGTTGAAAGGCTCTTGAAGGGAATATCCTAGACTGGACACTTAGATTCAGACACAGTTGAGTGGTCTTTACCTCTGCCATCTTTTTCATCATCAGTGGTTTACATGGGATTAAAAAATGTCATATTGGAGTGAATAGCAGTCTTATAGCCACTCATAGCTTCCAGCAAGGGGCTAGCAAATAAATGGCATATGTGTCTACAGAATCACATTTCCAGTTGAACATTCCAATAATAGCAGGAATTTTGTGGTGGACAATACTAAATTCCCCTTCCACCAGAAAATGAGGATTACTTTTTAGATGATGACTCTACTTGACCTTGGGAATAGCGTACTAGATTTGTTATTATTACTTTGACCTTAAACAGAAGGAACATTTCCAGTTTGAAGAATATAATGTTCTAAAATTGCAATGAAAATGGTAAAAATGTTACTTTAAAATGTTATTTTTTAGATGCAGTCTTCCTGATTAATATAAACACAACACTTTTAATTAGGACCATGAAGCATTCTTCTGACCTTGCTATACCTGAGTAAAGGCCAGATAGTTTGGGAATGACCCTTCCACTTTGTACTCTTCAAGATACATTCTCATTGGCTCCATCCCTGCGCATATGACATTATCCATGCATTTTGGGATTTCCATTAAAAAATAATAATGCCCCCACCAATGGGAGGTAACACAGATAGCTATCATCATGGACGTGGGTGGGATACGCAATACTCTTAATTGTGTGACTTATCCATTCAAAGCTCATACAACAATAATCCTCCACAATGTCTGTCTATCTGACTGTGTCTCTCTGTCTTTGTCTCTCACACAGTCTCCTAATAATGTAAAAGTATTTCAGTAAAGTTTAGTAAGCTGACCTGAAAGAAAAAGAAGACTATCCTGGAATGAAAAAGGGCAATCTGAAAAGCAACTTAAACATTTCCCTTTGCTCTTTGCCACTCAGCCAGCCTGCAAAAGGACCAACACAAGTGGCTGCAAAGGGATACAGACTTACCATGTAGTGTACCTTTTCCTCATGCCCAGGCATTGATGGGTGCATCCAGGGGAAATTGTGGGCCTAATTGGAAGGTTTAGCTCCTCTTCTCCTTTGGCACCAGCAATTTAGATTCTTGTCATTTCCCCCTTTCCTCAGTTCAAATCACTGACCATCTATTTAACTCTGTGAATGCCAAATAGGATGCAAAAAAAAAAATCCATTGTGGAGTTGCTCGGCTCTGGCAGTAAACAGTGGCCTCTTGCTCCACCATGTAGTTATGCTGAAATCACACAAATTCTGGTCTGGTATCACGTTTGTCCCCAAACAGTGCACATTAAATTAGCACACTGGGCTCTCATAGTATTTTCCTCAACAAGTAAATGTCCTTTGGCAGAGACACAGTCAGTGGCAGCAGTGCTTGCCCTACCTCTGGCCTGCTTTGCTGAAAGCATTTCATGTACACAAAGACTCTTGGCATCTTGTACACCCAGAGGTGGTGGCTGTGTGCCTTTAAAAAGAAAAAGAAACAGTCACAGGTTTCTTTCCCTCCCGGGTTTAACTGAAAACTTGCAAAGCAGTAGAGTTCAGATCTAGATGCCCCACCAGGAATCCTCTCTGAGCAGGCTGTCCAGTTATTAGTAGCCAAATTTTTGAAATATATGATAGTCAATTGGCAGGGTCAAGCCCATGATGGGAAAAAGCCGTCTCTCCCATTTTTCCAAATGCAGAATGTCGTTGTCAGGATCTAGGTAGATCTAGAATCTAGATCCTTGAATGTCTTCTTGGTACCTTTTGTTTTGCCTGTTTTTTCCTGAGCAGAATATTGGTATATCCCTGGGACAGTGTTACTGTGAACAATGGATTTATAGGATTTTAATACAGGCTGAATGTGTTACACAGCTGTCATGGCAGTCATAGATGCTTGTATCCACTGGGGCACATGATGTATGAACAGAAGGAAGAAGACTGTGTGTGTGGGGGGGTGAGGGGTAAATCTCAGGAAAGACTTCAAACTGTCATCTGGTTCAAAATGCCCCAGCCATTAAGCATGCAGTGGATCTCTGAGATAGGCAAGTCAATAATCTGATATAGCCTGTACTACAGCATCTCTAGTTTGTGAAGCTTGTATTAGATGCCAGATGGTTATCAAAATACATGTGTTACTTGTCTGACATATTGATGTTCATGGTATCAATAGTTCTGTGAACAGCTAGTGTTAATAATGTGATTGTCACTGTCAGGACTTTCTGCATTTAAATTTGCTCTAACATCACTGTCAACAGCTCAAACGCTTGGACTTTCTCAATTTACTGACTGACAGACAGAGACAGATATAGATTGGAGGCTGGCTCTCCAGATGTTATTGGCCATAGCCAACATAGCCAGTGGTGAGGAATTCTGGGAGTTGCTATCATAAATACCTGGAGAGTCACAGTTCCCTGGCCCATTTTAGATGATACTCCATCCCTCTGAACAAATGGGCTATGTTTCCATGGAAGCTCATTAAGTCTGTCACTTTTAACAATGCCACAACACTCTTTGTTGCTGAAGTTTGTTCGTATTTGCAAGCTACTCAACCATGCAGTAATACGTCACCTTCATCCAAATATAGCTTCAGTAGTTATTGGATTTAGCATGAAAAGAGATGTATATTATTTTCTGTTATTTCCCTTGGAAAAAAAGAGAAAAACAATAGTGTTATTAATAGCAATCTGGTGAGTTATTAATTACACTGTTTTATAGTCTGGTGCAGACTCTCTCGAATTCTTAGTTCCAAAGCTGATCGTGTTCAACTTTGCTGAGCCTTCATCATTTGAAGAAGAAACAATGTCAGAAACTGACACCATTGGGCAGCTGCCAAGGTCCCTGCATCTTTGGGGTGGGGTTGGGTGGAGGAATAATTGACATCAGTTCCTGCCATATGACACTGAGAAAGTCATGTGGGCCTCTGAGACATTAGGCCCCCTTTCCTTTCCTCTCTGCTTCCTTAGTGTTGTTCATAGCCACAAGGAGCAACAGCCAACACCTTTGGTTACTAATGTTTCTCTGCTGGGCAGAGACTGAGTCCATGCAGGAAAAAAATGGAACTCCCAGCCAAGCGTATGTTACCAAGGCTATACTTACCTATAAGGCCCTAAACGGTTTAGGACCTCGATACTTGGTGGAGCGCCTGCTCCCACCAAGATCTACTTGGATCACCCACACGAGTCAGGAGGTGAGGCTGAGGAACCTGCCGCCAAGGGAGGCCCGGAGGGAAAAGACTCGAAGCCGGGCCTTCTCGGCGGTGGCTCCTCACCTTTGGAACAACCTTCCTCCGGAGATTCACGAGGCCCCTACGCTGAGTACTTTCAAATGCCAGCTGAAAACATGGATGTACATCCAGGCCTTCCCTCCTGTCAACTACTGATTTCTTTTGCTTTGCTATTTATTATTTATTTATTCCTGCACTATTTGTTATTGTTGTATGCTAATATTTTTATGTTTTTTAATTGTTCTGATATTCTGTAAGCCGCCCAGAGTGGTAGAATATACCAGATGGGCGGGATATAAATCGAACAAACAAACAAACAAACAAACAAATAAATAAATAAATGCTCCTCTTAGTGGTTTGCAGTGTCACTTTCTGGGATTCTGTAGGCAGATGTCACCCACTATCATTCATTCTTGATTTTCTTATTAGGGGCTTTTGAAGACTTTATATTTGGGAAAGACTGGAAGCATATGCCTTCTTAGATGTGGTTCTCTCAGTTTTGTCTCTAGAATTGTTTTGTTCAATTTGTAATCAGGCCATTGGTGTAGAAAATATTCAAATTCTTCACACAAATATACAGAAAAAAGTTAGAAAATGAAGTGCTTAAAAACTGAAATGTTAAATCTTGCATCCTAGAAAAGTGTATGAAACTGAAGAAAAGTAGTCCATCGAACGTACATAGAATGTACTTCTCAACCTCCAGGTTGTAGAGCTGGCAAATAACTTAACATGTTATTTGCCGGCTCTACAACCTGGAGGTTGAGAAGTTATTATTGTCTTTCTGACTTTTTACTCTGGACGCGGAGGGTTGATGTTGATATTTTTAAGGGCTGAAATACCAATAATTCCTAAAATGTGACTGTTTTGGAGTCATTAATTTTCAAGGAGCCTTGGTTATTTTTACATGCAGGAAGTGCATTTTTAAATGCAGGTAGAAACTAGCATGTTAGCAATGAATAACTAATGAGCAGTGTCACAAGTGGCTTTGGAGTAATACAACAACAACAACTCAAGCACATTGCAATGAGCAATGGGAACAAACTACTTTTTAAAAAGTATCCCAAGTCCTGCCACAGTGCAATTTATGCACAAACAGCAAGTGAGCAGATCCACTAGCTTAAAGCATAGTTCCAGGGCCTGAGCGGAGCTTTCCTTTCCATCCTCCAGCAAGGTCCGGGCATTGATGAATCCATGGATTGTGACCTGCTACTGCCTCATTGCAGATCCAGATCAGTTGCTCCGCCATCCCACTTCCTGTTGGCATCAGTAGGACCCCTGTCACCCTGCCAGAGTCTAAAGTTGTAGCCTACAATGCTAAAGATAGGCACCCTTAACAGCCCTGAGCTATATATAGCCATTTAGCTGTTCTTTAATAAGACTCCTGGCTGAAGCCCAAAGTGGAATCCATGACACCCATCCAGACCCTAGTGTTCCTCATTGACCTTTCTGTCCCACACAACTATGGAAGAGCAGAATGGGTTTAAAAAAAAACCCTGAAGATCATAGAAGAATTTAAAGTTACCTTGGGAAGAAGTGCCTACCTCTAAGGGGTGTGTGTGTGTGTTGCTCCAGATGCTGTTGGATGACATCTTCCGTCAAGTCTCGGTGTTGGCTATGCTGGCTGGGGTTAGTGGGAGTTGCAGTCCAACAACAGTTGCTAACCCCTGCTGCAGGATATTTTCTATGAACCCTGTGAGCCCAAGTGGCCGACAGTTTCCCAAGGACAATTGTCTGGATTACAATGATACTTTTACTCTGCAGTGTTGCATCAATCCAGGGCAACTGTTTTTAGAGCAATTGCATACTGACCTGCAACCAAGTGGCAAGATCTGTACCACCAATCCCAGGGACTTACAGGTGCCGTCCTTGCTCTGGACAACCTGGTGCCAACCATGCAGCTTCTAGCATGGCACAAATAGCCAGGGAGTGATCCTTCGGCAGGTCCAGTGATCTTCACTGTTTGGTGACATTGTTCCTGGTGAAAGAGGTGCCATGGATTATTGTCTTCAGCATTCCTCTCAGCTCATGTTGCATCTGATCTGTAACAATTGCAGCGCTAAGAAAGTAAGATTCGTTTTAGGAATTGCTCAGAGCTTAGTTCCTCACCCTGTTATCCACACATTTTGGGATGTTGCCACATTTTTTTAAAAAATTCTGGACATTTATTTGTTTATCTGTCTATCTTGCCCGTTTATTTGCTCACTCTGCTCTCCCCCCAAGGAGTACAGATCAACTATGATATAGGCCTGTCATCTTCTATCCAAATCTCTTTTTATCACTAGTGCTTCATTCTTGTTCAAACTATTCTGCAACCCATTTTCTTGGCTCACCCTACCCCACCCTCATCACATCTATCAGATTCCAGCATATCACTTGATCCCATTTTTCCATTCCAGAAGCCCCACTGGATTGTTTCTAAGATGAACCACAATAACCTCAAATTACTGAAGTGAGAAAAGCTTTGTGGTACCATGTTTTTAGCACTGAATGAGACATAATAAAGTTCCGGCGTCTGATAGATGTTATTGGGTTTCATCCAGATGCTACATCTTCTGCCGGGAAGCAGCAAACTACACTACATGTTTATTATAGTTTGGCCTGATGAGAAAGAGAGGAAGTCTCTCTGCCTGTCCTTAATTCTCTTTGATATTTCTCCTGTTGATCCTTGACAACCAGTTTAACCAAAGGAGAAGGAAATGTGTTTTTCTTTTTCTTTCTTCTTTTTGCATTTTGTTAGCTTTTTAAAAACCTCACTCTTCAGCTGAAAAAGGCTTCCAGAATGGCTCACAGGGATCGTAAGATAGCTTGTGCCCTCAAGCTTAAAAGCTAGAAGTCATGACACAAGAGGAAAGAGGATTTGGAGGGAGGAGAAAAAGCAAGGCATATGCTATTTTTTATTTATGTATTTAACTTATATGCCGCCCACTCTACCCAAGGGTCTCTGGGCTTACAAAGTCCTTAGAAACAACCAGCAGGAAGAAAAAATGTGCAAGAAGAACCATAAACAGCTGTTTTTAAAGGTAGAAACAGATGTTATAGTCTGTGGACTACAGTTGAAAGTGTGCTAGTGTTGGAAAGATGTGATTCAGACACTTATTTGAGACAGACTTTTGTGTTTTAGAAGTTGAGACTTCAAAGGAATTCTGTGGTTAAGTCCTGAAGGTCAACCACTGATCTGCAAATTACTGAAGTGAGAAAAGCTTTAGCTGTATGCTCCCAGATTTTTGGTAGTTGAGGAATTTTCACTTACAATGATGGATTATGTGCAAGGACTGTTTTTGCTTTCAGGAGAGATGATGGAAAGTCTCTGCTTCTCTTTTCTCTTTTGCCTCAGTCAGAAGAAATGTCTGCTGCCAGGTGATGGAGGAAGGAGCTGGACAGAGCTGGTGATGGACCTATTCCTATCCCATCTCTCTGTAATCCATATGTAAAGCTCAACTTTGCCTGGAATGCATGTTCCGATTTAAAATAAAACTGACTCTCTCTTTCCCTTTCTGCTCTCTCTTGACTAGTACTTTTTGCAGAAAAGTATTTAAAAAGGGAGACTCAAAAGCACTGTGCTCTGTGTCCAAATGTTCTTATGGAATATCGTCGGTTTTAATCATCTGGTTACCTGGCTGGACTTTTGCATATGACCAGTTGGACTGCTCTTGGTTTCTAAGCAAGTTAACACACTGGTTGGTAAGTTTTAGCAACATGTGGGGATCTCCCCACTGCTACACTGAACCTCCCACTCTAAATGTACAAATAAATATTCATAGAATCATTGTAGGGTTGGAAGGGACCTTGAAGGTCTTCTAATCCAACCCCTTGCCCAAGGCAGGAGAGCTCATCCCATCCCATATGCAGGACTTGATCTCCCTCAATGGATCCCTCAAAGGGCAGGTGTGCTGTTCAAGCCTGGAGGTGGTATTTTTGAAGGAACACACTTCACTGGGTTCTCTGGGATGACTTCTGTTTTCGCTCTCTGTCCTCCCAGAGAGCACATTTCAGAATGGAAAAACTGAATGACAGCCGCAAGTCTCCCAATCACGGTCTTGATGCAATTGTCACTTTCATTTAAAAACAAAACAAAAAACTTCCTTCTGTGTACCTTTTGGAAACTGCATATAAACCACTTGGGATACAGGTTTAGAAAGCCATGTTGTGAAAATGATTTCCTTAAGTTCCAAGCCCCTGATGCACAACATTTTAAAACTGCAGTGTGTGCCGTTACGGGGACTTTGAAAAGGCTTTCCTATATGAAATGAAGGCTCCCTTAAATAAAATGTGAAGGGGCACACAGTTCATCATTTCGGGTGTCCTGCTTTCAAGGGAAGTTGCTTGGCATTTTCTTCTTACCGGTACTATTGGCAGGGTGGCCCAGGGCATCTTACTGCCTGAGGCAAAAAAGATAAACTGGTTCCTCAGTCCCCCCCCTTCCACTGCACAGATTTTTGACTGGAATGGGAGCTGAATCTGACTTCAAAACTGGGGACGTAATAATACCTGCCAATACTTGTGAGGAAAAGCTAGTTAGTATAGAGGGTGTGGGACACCTTGTGTGCCACCCACAGCTCAATCTTTCAAGAGGAGGGGTGGAATGGCCCAGGGAAGGAATGTAAAAAAAGGGCAGTGGAGGGTTTGTCCCAAAGGCATCATAAGAAGATGCCCCATAGATACCAAAATACAGTAGAGCTCTACTGCTGAATGCTGCTGGAGGTGGGGAGGAGGTGGTGGGAATGACAATACTTTCTGGCTCTATTCACTTTTCTTTTGACTGCCCAAATACTCTTTCTTTTCAGGGGATACAACATTCTCTTCCTCCTGTTTTTTTCTTCTGGGGTGGGGTGGGGTGGGGGAGGCCCATCCATATGCCTCAGAGTGTAATGTGTGTGTGTTGCGACTTGCTCAAGGTGCCAAAAAAAAAAAAAAAAAAACCAAGCCAGTTATGGCTCTGACTAGGTGACTGTCAAGGCTTGCCTTCCTGAGGATCTGCCCTCTTTGTGGCTATTGTCTCACTCAGCCTGAATGTGGATTTGGTAGCTGAAAGAGACCTGGGGGAAATGATATCAGACCAAAAAGAGAGAATGAAAGAGAGGGGGTGGGTGGGTTGTGGCAACTTAAAGACTGTTATATTTTAATGTGAGCTTTTCCGGATCAAGTCCATTTCTTCAGACATAAGAGTGAGCCTTGATCCATGAAAGTTCACATTGAAATATAGCAGTTCCTCTTGAAGGTGCCATAACATCTCTCTCTCTCTCTCTCTCTCTCTCTCTGTCTGTCTCTCTCTTGTTAGTCTGACTAAGGAAGACTAATATGGTTACTTCTTCAAAAACTGGAGAAATTAGTTTTTCAAAGGTATTTCTGATGCTATAAGAAGCTGCTGACTGGTTTCTTAAAGCTATGGGTAGAAATAATGTTTTTTGTTGGTGGAAACAATGAATGGGCTCCAGCATCTTCCAAAAGGCTGGGCTAAATGCATATGTGCCAAGTTTTATCCTCAGTTCTGAAACGCAGGGATCTGGTGATTCTAAAATCAACCAGCTCTAACACCTGAAGCTATGTTACTTGCCCCGAACATGGCCGTGCTTACGGTGGACGGCTTGTGATGAGTCACCACACTTGAACCCAAGTCACACGGAAACAAGGCTGCATTAGCGTTTTGCAAATCACTCCACCCTCACCCCCCTTTCTCAAGATTTCCTACTCTTTCCTACCCAGAAGATGGGGCGAAGGAAAGGTTTCATTGGGAATTCTCCCCTAGGAATTTCTTGCCCTCTTTTCCCCCCTCCTTAGGCTTGATTGCCCCTCCCTCCAATTTTGCAAATTAAAAGCCGCCTGGTCACATGGCATCGGACTTTAGCCTGGGTCCAGGCAACAGCTGGAGGCTTCGGAAGCCCAGGGCTTTGCTCCTGTCTTGCCCCCTCCTTCCTGTTGCGTAGCCGGGGAGGGGGCTACCTCTCCCTTCCCCGCAAGCCCCTCCCACCTCCCACTCCTTAAGGGCAGGGGTCCGAGCCGTCTTAAAGGGACAGGCGGCGGCAGAGGACCTTGGTGGGACGCCAAGCCCTTGATGGGGAGCTGGGACAAGCGTTGGCAGGGGAAGCGCGGGAGGCCGAGGATGGCAACGGGGCGAAAGAGGGACGAGGATGCTACGCTGCCGAAGGGCAGAGATGAGCTCCCGCCAGCCGGAGCCTGGGGAGAAGGGCGGGGTAGGCAGCTGGGCGGCTGGGCACCTGGGCGTCTGTCCCGCGATTCGCCGGTGGACTACCACGGCCACCCTACTGACTAGCTCCTGCTGGTGGGATCTCGGGTCCAGCCAGGCGGCAGGAGGCGCCGGGCTTTGCAGCCTTTGCGGGCACAACCTGCATCGCGCGTGTCTTTTAGGGCGCACATCGGGGCATCCCAGACCTTACTCTTTTTATTTATTTATTTATAGACATCGGTTGTTTCGGGCTTTCTGAAGGAGGGCGAAGTTGCTCCGCTCCGGGATCTGCCCGCCCGGCGCGATCTTTTCTGGAGTAGGGGAGCAGGCGAAGGCGGACGGACCCCCTGAGGACGGAGACCTTCTGGGCGGACAAGTGGCGGCAAAGGCCACTGCCTCCGCATTCCCCCACCCCCACCCCTCTCCAGCTCCACTCCCCCTGCTTCCTCCTCCTGCTCCAAACTGGGAGCCGTGCCCGCGCAGACGGAGCAAGGCAGCTTTAATCGGAGCCACCTGTCCCTCCCTGGGACTGGCCTAAAGCCGAGGCGCCAAGTTGCGGGAGGGTTCAGGCAGGGTTAGAGGGGAGGGGATGGCAGCCCGGGCGGCTCCGCATGGAGGAAGAGAGGACATCTGCCTGCCGGTCTTGCTGCCAGCGACCTGGGCAGCACCAGCAGAAGAAGCCGCCGCCGCCGCCGCCTTACTGTCTAAGATCTCCTCTGCCGTCCCCTCCGTCTTCTCCACCTTGGCCGGGGAGATGGATGGCCGGGGAGGGAGATGAAGGGTTGTGGAAGGAGACGCACATCGAGAGCCTACAGCCCGCCTGCCCCGTCGCCTGCCTGCCTGCCCCAAGGGCGAGTCCCGACGGAGGACTTTCTGCCACCCTTCCTTAGCCTCCGGAGGCTGCCCGAGCGGGATCTGAGGAGCCCTCCTTCCCCCGCTCCCGTCTCCCTTCCCAGCCCCCGGGAAAGATCGCGGCTCAGCTGCTCCCCCTTGGCCGAAAAGATGCGCTTCTGACAAACCCACCCCCACCCCCAGGCACCCGGGGGCGAGCCTCACGCGCCACTCGGTCGCCTCCCTGATGCCGGCGGGAAGGAGGAGGACGAGGAGCTGAAGGAGTGGAGGGGAGCGCTCGCCTTCCTCCCTCCCTCCCTCCCCCCTTGGGATTGGGGAGACGTCCAGGGCGGGCGGGGAAATTGGCGGCGGCGGCGGCGGCGGGGGACTCTTCCAAATCACCTTTCCTTCGACGACCGTGAAAAGCCTGGACCTGCCTCGCCACGCAGGGGATGCAGCCCGAGACATCGGCAGTCACCCTCTAGTGAGTAGCCCCGGTTTGTTTACTTTCTTCTTCTTCCTCGCCGCCGCCGCCAGAGCGCCTCGCCGGGGAGGGACGCGACGCGGGCACCCAACAGGCGCCGTTCCCGCCACCTTGTCAATGTCACCCGCCTGGAGACGCAGGCGCGCCCCCCCCCCGCCGCCGCCGCTGCTTTTCTGGTTCTCCTCGGCGGCGCCTTCGCAGCGCCAAACCTTTTCGCGCGTCCCCAAGTTCCGAAGCCGGCAGGAAGAACTTTTTCCTTCCGCTCCGCTTTCGACGTGCTCGGCTCCCTCTTTTCCCCGGCACCTTCCCCTTCTCTTCCCCCTTGGCTCCAGGCTCTCTCTCCCCCCCCCCCGTTACTCCGAGCCCAGCCCCCCCTCCCTCCGCCGCGCTCTCTGCTCAGGGGATTAAAAAACCCGACCCTCCGGATTGTGCTGGTGGCGGGGGGGGGGGCTGTTCCGACGAAGCGTTCCTGTGGCGCTGCGGGTGGGGGAAGAGGGGAGGCTCTCTGGGGCTGCGCGGGCTTTTTTCCCGCCCGTTCCCTCGCCGGGTGTCTGTATTTACATCGCCCATCTAGCACCTTGCGTAACATCGCATGAGGCAGGCAGGACACTTTGCATTTATTTTTGGTTAATCCAAAGGCGACCTTTTTAAGCTGCATTTCCCCCCTTTTTTTCTTTTCGCGTGTCTGAGCTCGAGCTCCCTGCAGGGAGGGAGACTTGTCCGGGTGACAGAGGTGCCCTCCCGCTCTCCTCCTCCTCTTCCTCCTCCACCACCTTCGCCGCTCCCCGCACCGGGCGCCAAACGATTACGGCCCTAAATTGGTATAGATAACGCTTTGCCCGGGCTCCAACTGTTGCTTCGAAAGGAACGGCGCGGGGGGGGGGAAGAGAGATTGCGTAACAATGCCTCTATCAATTAAGACTACTGTATTCCGAACAATAACTAGACGTGCCGTGGAGTCTCGAGATGGAGGGCCGAAGAAAAGCGAGCCAGTTTGGCGGGAAAGGAGTTTTGGACCAGCGAGGATGCATGGCAGCTGGGCTGGGTAGCTCCCTGGTTTAGGTCTCTGGCTGCAGAGCCCCGAGGGCGGGAGTTCGAGGCCCCCCTCCTCCCCCCACGGTGCCTCCTGGAGAAGAGCCAGCCTGTTCTGTGGCCTTGGGGACAAGCTGCACAATCCCAGGATGCCCCCAGAAAGAAGGGAAGGACACATCGCTTTCGGAGTACTCGCCGCCTGGAAAACCCTAAAACGGCTGGCCATAAGTCAGAACTGACTTCATGGCACATGATGATTATTAGTAGGGATGGTGGCCGAAAGACAAGACAAGACAAAAAAAAACCCTGATGTCGCTTCCTGGGGAGGGCGTTGCATTACCCTCTTCACCCCTGGACGGGTTCTTGAATTAAGTAACAGAAGTAGATTTTCCTCCACTCTCCTGACACTTTTCTTCTTCTGTTCCCTAATCTTGTTTCTCCTACCTTTGGATCCTTTAAATCTGCAACATTTACGGGCCCTCCCCTCCCAGGCAGTTTCTCTGTATTTCCTTGGGTTTGGTTTGGTTCATTTTCTAGATTGCGATGATTAGGGATGTTGGCAAGTTTTGGGTCCAAGTCTTTGGTACCAAGTTCCAAGTTCCTGTTAAAAACAAGCCTTTTCCCCCCAGAAAAAAGGGAGGAGGTGGGTGAGTTCTGCGTTGTGAGTGGAGTCAGTCACTTTGATTTGATTTGATTTATATCCCACCCACCCTGATTTGAGTCCAAGTTGAGTCACTGGTGGAACTTAAGTCTGACTTGACGGCGAGTCCTGCAACTCAAGTCCCTGTCCCTAGTGATGATAGCAGTGGGCATGATCCACACCAATTAAAATGCTATTGAAATGTACTTGATTTAAATGGGAGACTTAAACCTAAGTTTTGATCCCACCCTAAGTTGTCACCTTTAGCTGTTTGTATCGCACCCTTGGGGTGTGTGTGTGTGTGTGTGTGTGTGTGTGTGATTGTTAGCGTAGGTACTGAAAGAGAGTCAGTGTGGTGCAGCTAGTATCACAGGAGGACTGTGGCCATGGAACGCTGACGAGGTGCTGGCAGTGGTAAAACCGCTCTCTCCTACCTTAAAACCCTTATTACGATTGCTGCCACAAGTCGGAAGTGACTTGATGGGTCATAAGAACAAGTTATTAAAGTGCATTCTAAGTGACACCTACTTGTGTGAACTAAAGGAGGAGACAGAGGCGAAAAAGAGGGGTTGAGGATGTGAAATGGACAGACAGCGAGGAGGAATCATGAGTCCAGTTAGACCACTGGGCCATCTTGCCCAGTCTTGTCAACAGAGACCAGGAACAGTGGCTTTCCACTGTTGTGATTCAAGCAATTTCTCCCCGTCCTGGGATCATGGGACCGCCCAAGCACAGAACAACTGCTCTGCAACTGAGCCTTCAGATTGGTTCAGTAAACTGCAGTGAAAGACTGGGACAGAAGCTGCTGTAGACACGTGTGTGTGTGTGTGTGTGTCTGTGTGTGTGTCTGTGTCTGTGTCTGTGTGTTCACGCACATCTGGGAAATTCTCCACCACAAGTTCAATTGAAATGAACTGGAGCTGGCTGTACAGCTTTCGTTCATTTTCCGTGGAGGTTTTTCAGGAGAACATCCTGGAAGAGAATGCCCTGAGTACTCCTCATTCTGCAGCAACATTACTTTACCCCTCTTGATTTATTTTCCTTTTCTTCATCTTCCTCCACGCACTCTGACCATCTGTAGGGATGACAAGCACAAGGTGCCAGCAGCACCAACAGAATGATGGTTCCCGAAAAGCATGCTGCTGCTGTTCTTTAAAAAAAAAAAAAATCTCCATACGCATTTAATGTGTTCTCTAGAAACAGAGCTTCAGTCCTGGGAAGCCTGGAACCAGGCTGACTGATGAATACCTGCTACATTTTAGCAGGTTGGACTTCCGATGTCTTAGTTTCCTTTCCTTTCTGTTCCACAAATGTTAAATATTCTCCTGCACTCTTGCTGTCAAAAGCAAACTCCCCCCCCCCCCCCATTTCTCTTATGCCAAGATTGGTCCTCATTGTTGGTTTCCAGGGGAAAGGGAGATGTAGGTAAATATGAGCTTACACTTGAAAAGTCCCTCCGGTTTCCTCTCTCGTATCCACACAACGAAAGACGGGCTCTAGGGCTGAACTCCCTTGGATCCACCACCCCTAAGCACAGCCGCAGTGACTGCTCAATCCATTCGACTCTTAATCTCCCTTTTAAATAATTTTCCTAAATAAGTACTAATGTGATGCTTATTTGGAGGGCTTTAGGAAATATGGATTAAAGAGGCTGCATTTCCTCCCTCTTTTTAATACACTTTTAGAAACTGCCATCTGGGGGAGGGGAGCTCTGTAGCACCACCAGCAAAACGATATGGGCTTTGCCCCGACAGTCTGTATTTCCTGGGCGAGGATGAGATATGGCAGAAATAATGATCTGCCATATCACTTACCATGCCTTTAAACTGGCAGAGGAAGGAAATGGACATAAGATTTGTGGTCCTAATAATTTATACGACGACCCTAGTAAGTGCTTGCATGTGGCTCTCACTTTTTATTCCTTGACTTTGTCTTATTCCTTTCCTATCCTGGCAACACTTTTATTTTGTGGCAGACCAATGAAGTATCTTCAAATTAAGTACAGTCAGATTTTAATCACCATCTTTGAACTGCAGAGCTGCAATGGACATGATGGGTCATTGAGTCCAGTCCTTGTCAAGGAGGGCACAGTGGGGAGTCCAACGTCCAACCACTGAGCGATCCAGCAGTTCCCCTTCTGCATTCCAGGTTGCAAAATATCATCTGTTTGAGGTGTCGATCACTATCTGGACATGGAAAACAATTGGGGTAGCCTGATTTCAGCTGTAGGTTTGAAGTATATGAGACCTAGATATTATCCATAGTATTCAGTGGTTCCTCTTCATTTTGCTTCAGTGGCAAAATATACCTATCAAGTACCTATCAACCGGCCATTCGAGACATCATTCCTTTTCGTATGCCCAATTCTAATTCATTAGGTACATACCGACATCATTCAGATGTATCAAATTCTACAACATTTTGCAGGTCTGAACCTTGTCATGAGTCAAACTAAAAAAATTCTGTTTATGCTCACCCAGGGCCAGATTTCCAATGATGACCAAACAAAATTGCGTCAAAGCCCCGAATGGATTTCATCAACCCTTGGTATGTTTCACAGACATAAACCCAGGGATGTTGGGTTTGAGTTCCAAGTCTAAGTCTTTGGTCCCAAGTCCAAGTCCCTATTAAAAACAAACCTTTTTTTCTCCAGAAAGAAGGAAGGGGGGTAGGTGAGTTCTGAGTTGTGAGTCCAGTCCAAGTCGTTAAAAAAAGAGAGCATGCGAGTTAAGACTGACTTGATAGCGAGTGCCGTGACTTGAGTCTCCATCCCTGCATAAGCCCCCGTCGGTTGCATTGAGGTAACTCAGTAGAATGCTTAGGAGAATCTGCTGCAGGTCTTGCAGCTGCCCTGTAAAAATCTCCGAGATCCATGTAGTCTGCATTTATTACAAATGTAGAAGACGGACAAGTGGGTGGAAGGCTGGTAAGAGGATAACTGAGGCTGACAACCAGGACCCCTCTACAAATTAGTGAGATCTGGAAAGGAACTACCTTGTTGGTGGGCTTATGCTTTCTTAACGTGACACAGTTGTGACAAGAGATAGAGGCGTGTGTGTGTGTGTAAAGTTGGGGAGAAGAGGAGGTCCCTTGCATGCTTTTGTAACTATCCTGGGGAGTCGTGCATCTCTTTATTGTAACTGCATTTAGAGTATACAGAAGCTTACCAATTGTCAACAGATCAGACGCAGTGTCTGCCTTCTCTGAAGATATTACTGTACCGTAATTCAGTTGCTGGGGCTTCTGTTTTCAGGTTGTCTAAGCTATGCATCATGTACTTTTTAGTGGACAGCCTCAGTCCTTGGTATCTGGTGTAGCTGTTGGTATGCTCTCTTTGAATTCCCTTTGTGATTGCTTGATCAGAAATTTTAATTGCTGTTGTTTAGTCGTTAAGTCATATCCGACTCTTCGTGACCCCATGGACCAGAGCACACCAGGCCCTCCTGTCTGCCACTGCCTCCCAGAGTTGGATCAAATTCATGTTGGTACCTTCGATGACGTTGTCCATCCATCTCATCCTCTGTCGTCCCCTTCTCCTCTTGCCATCACACTTTCCTAACATCAGGGTCTTTTCTGGGGAGCTCTTCTCATAAGATAGCCAAAGTATTGGAGCCTCAGCTTCACGATCTGTCCTTCCAGTGAGCACTCAGGGTTGATTTCCTTCAGAATTGATAGGTTTGTTCTGCTTGTAGTCCAGGGGACTCTCAAGAGTCTCCTCCAGCACCACAGTTCAGAAGCATCAATTCTTCAGTAGTCAGCCTTTGCAATTTAAAGTCATGTGAGTCACATATGTTACATGAAAATTATTTACAGAAATTCCGCAAATAGTTCATCAGACAGAATGGAGGCTCAATGTCTGTTGGATTGCAGGTATATGCAGCTAGGAGCCACAACATCTGCAGTAAAAGCAGATGCACTACATACATGGTGGGCTCAGGATTCCTGTGCAGAAGTAATTTCCATGGTACTGAGTTTGCCTGAAATCACCTTAACTCAAGACTGGAAGTTGTGTCTTTTGGTGTTCACAGGACTGACTTTCTGAGCAAAGATGCTTTTCTGCCAAAGACAAGTTCCCAGCAGACAGGGACTTGTTTCACCTGGTGGCCTGGAGGAAAGAAAATTCTCCGCTCACCGCTTTGAATGTTACTCTCACACACCGCTTCTCCACTGAACAATCCTTATTTCAATGCTCATGGATGCATGCAGCAAATTGAGATGTCAGAGTCCTGTTGTGGAAGACCTCTTCAGGTTGTAAATGGAGATGATGTGAGGGTTTTTACTGAACCCTGTATTATTATTATTATTATTATTATTATTATTATTATTATTATTATTATTATTATTATTATTATTATTATTATTATTATTATTATTATTATTATTATTATTATTATTATTATTATTATTAAATGTCTGCACGTTAAAACAAAATAGAGCAAGAAACAGAGTCAGAACTGTTCTCCTTAATATTTTTGCTTGCTTCTTTATTAATTGCATTTATTTTCAACATGGGAAGACATTTATTAAGAGGAAGACCATAGGTGTGATCGAGTAACTGACTGAAAGAAGCCACTGCCTTTAATAAGCAAGACCTGGGAAAGACGGTTAAGGATAGGACCTTTAGGAGGTTGCAAAATCCTAGGGTTGCCGTATCTCAAGTCGCCATTTATGACTGCCAAACAAAACTGATGGTAACTTGATGGCACCTAACAACAAGATTTCCAATTGCTCCCACTGGCAGATGGAAATTATCCAGTAACTACACTAATTCATTCTGGTGTCCCTGTAAATGAGTCCTTAGTCTCAGCCTTGTATTTGTTACCCCTGAACTCATGGAACTGGGAAAAGTCCACAATAGATTTTTCTGTAAGTGATATGTGATTTACCATCGTCATTGTTGTTGTCGTCATTGTCCTCTTAGAATTGCAGAGCTGGAAGGGACCCTATGGATCATCAAGTCCAGCCCCTGTCAAGGAGGCACTGTGGGGAATCGAATTTCCAGTCTCTGCTGCAGATGTCAGATCTATAGCTACACGCTCAATTTAGGTGGTGGACATTGCTATACTGCGTATCAGAGGTGGAGAACATGAGGTACCCCAGCGGTGGCTGAATTGCCACTCTCCATCAGCCCTAGCCAGCTTAAGCAAGAGTGGAAAATGGTGAGAGCTGCCATCCAACAGCATCTGGAGAGACATACATTCTCTGTCCTTGCTGTGTAAGCTGACTGACTCCTAAATTTGGGAGAAGAATGCGTGGAGTTATTCATCACCATGAACTGGGATGGCACAGGTCCAGTACTGTAGATGAAATACTACTAATGGCTGCTCCTTTGTAGTGATTGTATTAATTAGTTTTCTTTTTAAGTTTGAATCACAGAATGTCGGGAGCTAACATCCATATTGCATCCAGATGCATCCTCTATCTGCATATGTTAATGGCCAAGCAAACAACAAACAAGAAAAATTTCCTAAGCAGTTTATTTTTGCCATGCAAAGTCCTTCTTTTTCACACAGAATGATTAAACTGAAGTGGTTCCACATGGCTAGCATCACTACCCTGGGTGAGGAGATGGAGCATAATTGCATGCAGGAGAATGTCACAGTCTTGCTATGCTCCAGCATGCTGTGATAAGACCATGTCGGAAATTGGACTACAAAGCAGCAGGTTGCGTTTTCAGTAAGAAAGAGAAAATGGAATTCAGCTGGTGGCACTGTTTTGGGAGTCTTCTTGGGTGGACTCAGTTTTGCCCAAACTACCACAAAAAATATTTCGCAGTTTTCATTCTCTTGGATGGCCCAGTCTGCCATCTCAAAATGCTTCTAGGCATCTATCTATCTATCTATCTATCTATCTATCTATCTATCTATCTATCTATCTATCTATCTATCTATCTATCTATCTATCTATCTATCTATCTATCTATCTATCTGTCTGTCTGTCTGTCTGTCTGTCTGTCTGTCTGTCTGTCTGTCTGTCTGTCTATTTATTTATTAAATTTATACCCCACCCCTCTAGACCATGTCTACTCGTGGCGGCTTTCAGCATAAAAAGTCAATATAAAATATAGATAAGCATAAAATATAATTGGTATATTAATTAATACAATTGGTTAGAGAAAAGATTACCAAGATGGGTTAAAATAGGGAAAAAAATAAAAGACTTAGCTGACTGGAGGGAAGGCCTGCTTAAATAGCCAGATTTCTAACTTTTGAAAACACCCAGCGAGGGTGCCAGCCGGATCTCTGTTGGAAGAGCATTCCACAGCCGAGGGGCCACCACCGAGAAGGCCCGGTTTCTAGTTTTTTCCTTCCGAGCCTCTCTCGGCGTCAGACCCCTCAGCCGTCCCTGCTGTATAGAGCCAGAGGTATTCTTAGGGTATGTCCAGACAGGGGAATTTGGAGCAGTTTGGTTAGTTCTTAAAATATTCTTATTTTCGGTTTGACCTATTTTATCTCTCACTTGAGTAATCCACACTGGAGATGTTTATTCTCCCATGAGAAGGGTTCTCACAAGTCCTTGAATTGCTGGTTTACTCATAAGGAAGGAAGCAGCAGCAGCAGCTGTAGAGGACATTGGTGGTGAGAGGGGAAAATGTTAGGGTGAAGGTTGGGGAGATGGAAGGGAGGTAAACTCCCCTTTTCCCACCTTTCTCCTCAGCTGAGGCTCTGCTGGGGCTGCCCTGCCTTGAGGGAGTGGAGACCATGGAGTCAACTCAATCCCCCACACCTGTTCTAATGGCCGTAATTCAACAGGTGACAGTGTCTTTCTCTTTCTCTTTTTTGTTAAAGAAAGTAAGTAGCATATTTATTTATTTATTTATTTATTTATTTATTTATTTATTTATTTATTTATTTATTTATTTATTTATTTATTTATTTATTTATTTACCCACCCTACTTTTCTCCTTAAAAAGTTTGCTGCATTAGTTAGGGAGATTTTTTTTTTAAAAAAGAAGACAAAAATAGAGGAGGGGGTTCTCTGCCCTCCTTTTTAATGTCAGAACTCACCTAATACATCATATGCCTGTCTCCACAGTTAATGCTACTCACAGGTCCATCTGGGTGTGAACTAATGAGGAGCGTGCTGAATCACACACACACACACACACACACACACACACACACACACACACACACACACACACACACACACACACACACACACAAATCCAAAAACCCCTCATCCTTTGCCAGAAAGGAGAAGGGCAACTCTTAAAAGGACCAGGATACATAGATCTAAGTAGAAACAGGGGTGGACACTGTAAACTTGATTTCTACCAAACCATACCAACAGTGATCCAAAAAGTAATCTCTATACCTGTCTGGACAGCCATTAGAGACTGAAGAGGAGAGGTGGCTGCAGGTGATAACACTTCACCTTCCAGCACATCAGACCACTGCTTGTACTGACTTGCACTCGTTTTCTTGGGGAAGTTGTCTTTTAGCATCACCATTTTCACTTTCTAGAGTATTGTGAAACTGGCAATATCCATCATGGCACCCATTTTGTAAACAGGCAGCCCCTCCACCCAAAACAACAATCATTTTACCACCGGGACTATGATACCTCAAAATTTCAAATAGGCGAAGCATTCAAAAGATATTGAGAACTGAATACAGTAGTTAAAAATAAAAGGCTAAGCTGTCCAGCAGATCTTAGAAAGTTACTTTTAAAAAATAAATTATTATCCTTACCTTTCCAAGGAAAGAAAAAAAGTTTTAGTTAATTGCGATTATACTTGCAATTTTTATGAAGTAACAATTTACTTTCTCATTACAGAAAGATAAATAAATGGTTCTTTTTTAACTTCTTTAAAAATCAACATGCCACAAACAATTGGCAAGTGGTATGAAGTCACGAGAGCCTCCATAACTTCAGGTCAAGAAAAAAAAAACACAGTATGATTGCATTACAGAAGGAGTGAACACAGCCCCTGTCTTAGTATGTAGCAGTTATAATGTAACTTAGTTATGCCTTCCCATTTTATGGCCATTCAGTATGCTCAGTGCTTGAGACTCGGGGATATTTTGGGTCTCCATAGATTATGATCCATACAATGTTTTTGTACTTCAGCAAACCTTGGGATTCACCAAGTGTGATGATACCTCCCTTTTCTTTCAGATTGGATCCATCCCGGCCAGATAGCTGGTGGCACCTGAGATCATGCTTAGATGGAGTAACAAACCAAGTAGGCCTCCTCCTGCCCCTTAAGCTCCTTAAAGGGCCCCCGAAATGTTAGACGGCTTTTGGGTCAGTGTTAGCTTGGCCCAAGAGGAGGTTGTTCTGTGGCTGTTAATGTGTGTGAACGCTGTAACCTCTGTTATCTGGATCTCAGTTATGCAAACCTCTTATTATTCCATAGTCATCTTACGCTTTCCGCAAACCCCTTGTAATTGTCATCCACCACCTGTGTACAGAGCCCTTGCCTATTTGTCTTTCTGTATTTGCATATTCTAGATGCCCTTCAAAATGAATGCCTGGGTATTCAGATAAGTGGTTTAGGACTTCATGTGCTAAAGGCAACAATGTAAAAGCCTGTTTCACTCTTGATTTTTACAAAAAGAGCTGTGTCACCCATTTAACCAATCTACTGTAATCTTGGTGGCTTTTGTTGTTGTTGTTGTTATTGATGATGATGGTGATGTTGTTGTTGTTGATACCTACATTATTGAATATTCATCACATACAGTTGACTTGGATAACTTAAGTATTGAAACAATCCAGTGCTGATGCTGGAAAGGGAATTACTGTCAAAGGCCAAACAGCTTTGTTCCTGTCTTGTGGAATTCTAGGGTGCTACTGTGCGCTAGCAGCTGTCATAGGTGCAGAATATATTGGGCTGGAAAGACCATTAGATTGACCTAACATCTTGGTACAATTGTGTCTATGGTTGCTAAGGGCAGAACTCTGCTGCTAGAACTGTAAGACCCCCTCTGTTTGAAGAACATTGAGGCTGCAGTTCTATAATGGGATTTTTGGGATCTCAAGCATAATTTCAGCAAGCCATAATACCTATGGTTCTTCACGGCAAGGAAAACATAATGGTTAGTTTGGCTTGATATATAGTATATAGTGTGTAGGAGTCAGATAAGGAGTAAGGAGACATGGGTTGAGATCCTCACTTGGCCATGGAAACTCAGTGGAAGATGATGGCAATAGTAAACTGGTCTTTGAATATCTGAGATAAAACCCTAGTAGGATTGCTGCCAGTCAAAAATGACTTGACGGCACATAACAAGGAGTATATGAGATTTCCTTATAGTGGATTTAGCTCCAAATGAATCATGCAGGATTATTACTGGCTGCCTGAAACCTAACCCCATTGAAAAAGTCTATTATTTGGCTAGCATTGCCTCTCCAGAGGTATGTTGAGAGGTGCTAGCAAATAATGAATGAAACAAGGTGATACAGTACCAAAGCCATCCGCTTCATGGACACCGACCCCCGTGACAGCTAATTTTTCTGCACACCTCTCAAGCTCTAAATATTAAGCCAGAAGGGGCTAGGCTAAACCTGTGGAGAACAAAAACAACACATCTTGCCAAAAGAATGAATGCTGAAAAGTGTCTCCCACCAGGACAAGGCTCCAGCTGGACCATCCGGAAGTCACTTAATAGACTTTGAAGTAGGAAAATCAAAGAATAATCAGGTAAAATGGGTCAACTTGGATACAGGACAAGCTTTCTGCAACTGGGGAGAAATTCAATTAATGTAGCACCTATGTGCATCCAATTTATGCTCCACCACATGTACGAAAGAAGATATAACCAATGACTGCTGTAACACTATTAACACTATTAGGGGACATGATGGTGCTGCAGGTTAAACCGCAGAAGCTTCTATGCTGCAAGGTCAGAAGACCAGCAGTTGTAAGATCGAATCCATGTGACACAGTGAGCTCCCGTCGCTTGTCCCAGCTCCTGCCCACCTAGCAGTTTGAAAGCATGTAAAAATGCAAGTAGATAAATAGGTACCACCCTGATGGGAAGGTAACAGCGTTCCGTGTCTAGTTGCGCTGGCCACGTGACCATGGAAACTGTCTTCAGACCAACGCTGGCTCTGTGGCTTGGAAACGGAGAAGAGCACCGCGCCCTACAGTCGGACACAACTGGACTAAATGTCAAGGGGAACCTTTACTAACACTATTAAAGTAGCCTGCTTCTGGTCAAAAATAATCTAATTACTGGTATCTTAATATTTAAACTTGTTTTAATGTTACCTATATTTCATATAAGTCCATAGTTTTTAAATTGTGCAATACTTTGATAAGAGGAAAGATCCATGGTTCATCTGGCCCAGAATTGTCAATTCTGGTTGGCAGCAGTGGCTGCCAAGGGTTTTAGGGAAGATGCTTCTCTTGCTTTGCCTGGAGATCCCTGGAGTTAGAGGACCCAACATCTAAGTATGAACCGGCCTGCTCAGCTTCCAAAATCAGATGTACAGTGGTGTTTTATTTCCCTTAGCGACGGTTTTCCTGGAACGGATTAACGTCGCTAAGCAAGGCACCACTGTATTTAGGGTGGTATGGTCAACAGCATTTCCTAATGCTTTTTAGAGGAAGCAACATCTTAAATCAAGGGTGTTTGTGATGATCAAAAGGAGAGGTGCCACTGAAATCTGATGTAGTGGGTGATGCTGGGTTGTAAGCACAAGATGTTCCTACTGGAGCAAGGTGAGCTACAGGAGGGGCATCCCACTTAGTGCTCTGAATCAGAAGAGTATATAGTTCCCATCTTGTGACAGATGTGACCTTTTCCCAAGTTCCTTCCTGGCCCATGGCTGTCCACAAAAAGAGCTTGAAGGCTCCTGGTGGGATTTCAGCAGAACCGTATACTGACCCCTGTTTCAGGAGATCTTTGGAAACAGGCATTTTCATTCTCTGCGACTGTTTCTTCTCCCTCTCCCTCTCTCTCCCTCTTGCTTCTTGGCACTGAAGGAAATGCCACATTTTAGTCCCAGCATGCTTGTATTTTAGTGCAAGGTGAATTGATCCCTGCATTTGTCCTTAAGTAATCACCTTTCTTTCAGGTTAGGAAGCTGCTGTGAGATACAAGGGACAGTGATAAGCAAAAAGGTGAACAATCTGGCCCCAGCCCAAGAAAGCACTCAAGTATGATTATTAACATTGTGTTGTTGAATAATCCCATTGAAGTCTGTGCTTAATTTAAGCACACGCCTAAGTGCTTGGTCAGATTGGAACTAAGGTGCATCATAACTTAGATCACTGGCAAATAGTTAGAGCAAATCAGTCTAGAGTAACCTTCCCCCCCCCTCCCTGGAGCGGGAGATGCTATTTGGATGAGGACATATGATTTATGATCTGAGCCACTGCTTTGGTCCATCCAACTTCTGTTGTCGGATTTCACCTCCTAGAATTCCCCAAATGGCCAATGGTCAGGAATTCTGATGGTCGCATGATCAAAGACATATGAGGACTGAAGGTTGCATGCATGGATTCAGCAATAGCTCTCTAAAGTTCGAGACAGAAATCCTCCCTACCTCCCTGGAGATGCTGAGACCGATCTGGGTTGAGCCTGAGACCTAATGCAACCAACGCACCTGCTGCTATGGTCCTGCCCCTGCATCAAATCTGTAGATGCCGTTTGAAATGTGCATTCAGCTCAGGTACTTCAAATTGCCCCTGTAGGAATTCATTACAAACCCATCTCAATTCAATTGCATTTTAACAAGTCCTGATTTTCTCCAGAGTATATCAGACTCTCTAGCTTTCCTCAAAAAGCTGCAGCTTTTAGAGTTCTTCAAAGAAAGGAAGAAACCATATTGCTTGTAGTGTGAATCCCTCATCTTCTCCCTCATCTTGGAACACATTCCTATGCTTAGGAGATACTACCGTTAACAAACTGTGTTTAATCCTGTTTTTGCTTTTTTGTTTCTTTGGCAGATAGTTTTAAGGACCAAGCTAAATATTACAAGGCTCCCCTATAAAGAGGTGTGTTGTCTTTAGACAAATCTGTAAATACAAATCAAATCAAATCAAGTGTCGTGTACTTCTGGGGCGACCACAGGATGAAGCAAGAAACCAGAGGTGATTATGATCCAGAGCATCATATCTCCCCATGCCCAATCCCTTATGTTAAATTTGGTGTTGTGGGGTGTTACATACAGCACTGATGGTACCTGTCTGTCATGGGTTTGGAGGGAAAGTTCCATCCTATGGGGAGTGGAAGGCGGGACATCAGGGGGGAGGTGCTGTACTGTTTATATATTTGGAGCTGATGTGGAGAAGTTAGGAGTTGAGGAGTGGGAGTCTGTGTGTCAGACTGAGTACAACTGTGTGTCAGTTGGTACATACCTGATAGGTTCAGGTTTCTTTATAGGTAGCCAGAACTGATAGGTTCAGGGTCTGTGCTTTACTTTAAAGGGTTCTGTGTGAACCAAACTGTTGTATGTATGATTGAGACTAAGCCACGTTACAGTATCTTATTTACTTGATCTTTTTATTTACCCTGTTTGTTATTTAAATAAACCTTGTTCTTTTGTTTGTTAAAAATCCATTCCTGGTCTGTGTGACTCCTTATAGGGAATGGTTGGTGGCAGCTTAATTAAAGTGTGGTATACTCCAGTAGGTCTGGGGTTGTCACATGGGGTTATACAGATAAAGCATGGAAGACATAACAGCATTACATGGAGGGAAAAGGAAAGAGAAACGAAGGAAGATACTGAAGATACAAGCAGAGAAGATACTGAAGATACAAGCAGAGAAGAAGAATATGGCATTTTCCTTAGAAGTCAACCTTCCATCTCTTTCCCTGCTGCAAAGCAGTTGATTAAATAAGCAAAGCCGATACTACTTGGAGACTTGTTTCCACAGCTATCAATGTCTTGCCTGCTCACAGCTACAGAGCAACATCCGGCGAGGGCCACACCACCACTAATTTCAGAACCAGGAAAGAGCAAGATAAATGTGGGTGAGAGAAAAGATGGGAAGATTAGACTGAAATATTTCTTTGACCTTTCTTTTAAAACAGAAATATGTTGGTTTCTCCCCCTTGAATAAACCTACTCGTCATTTTGATAAACAGCAGAAGAGAGGGCAGAGGAAGTGAGGGGAAGCAGGTCAGAAGAGGGCCATGTTGCTTGCCCTATAAAAGTCCCTCCCTCCCTCCCTCTTTGGTTGCTGCCTTAGGAAGGTTGTTTCCCCCCCCCCTCCAATTTGAATTGGGTCTTTCTCTTACTAGATGGGGGGAAAAGGGGAATACTGTTGTGCTCAGCTTTGTGGAGTACTGTCGGAAGGCCTTCTGTCCTGACTTCACCTTAGCCCCCCCCCCCAACCGGAACCCAATGCATTTGAATCATTTGTTCAATTGATGGCCTGGGCTTGCCATTTGCATTTCTTCATTCGTAGGAATGGGATTTTTATGGAGAACTGGAATGTACAAATAGTGACTCAGACAAAAACCAAGTTGCATACCAGTTTATATGTTCTTATTTGGCTAGTACACATCCCTAACTCCTAATTACATTGTGCCCTTGAAACATGGATTTAGGGATTCGTGGCACTGGTGGCCCATGGCCCACAAAGAGGCAGAGGTGCTTGAGGTCCTGCAGGACGAGGTGCCCCTTTGCTTGGCCCACAGGTCTCTCTTGCCATATGCAAGGGAGAATCATCAGACCAAAGCTGAACTTTTTCCCTGCTTGCCAGTTTGCCTCTTCAGTCCCATCAAGCTCCAAAACTGGGTGGCATGGGAAAAATAGCCCTTGTTGCGGGCATTTTCAGGAGGTACATGACATGACCTTTGGCTAAGCTTGCCTTCTTCCTGCTTGTTGGTCATCAGGATGCCACTTTCCCTATGCTTGCTTCCTTGCTTGATTTAAAACATGCTAATATACCTTATAATTTTCTGTTTTCCCATCTTGAGCATTATTAACATTATTGTTTTGAATTGTTTTAATTGTTTTAGTTCATAATATTTAATGGAACCCATCCTGAGTAGACTTTGTCTAGGGGGGCGGCATAGAAATCTAATAAACAAACAAACAACTAAATAAATAAATAAATAAATAAATACCTTCCAATATGAATAAGTGGCAAACGTGGGTTTGGGGCTGTGTGTTTGCCAGAATAACATCTGTCTCAATGCTAAAACTAGTGGGGAATCACATCAATTTGTAACTACCTGAAACTATTTTGAATTCAGTTTGTTTAGATAAATGTCACAGTCTAAATGTCCATGTCAGTAGCATAACTTCGGTAAAAAAAGAATGTAGTGATAAATAGCGTGGAGAACACTGTTTTAAAACCTGTTGCTTGTCATCCAAGGGGTTATGTAGAGAGTTCTATTATTGCACTGCCTTCCCCAACCTCCCCTCCCTCCACAAACGGCAGGCTCAAGATACTTTATTGCCATAGGGCAACATGGCTTCCCCCATGTTGTGCAAGCCATCTGCATTGTTGTACATGATGGTGTGTGAATGTGTGCATTTATATATGCATAGATCGCTTGTGAGTGGGACGGGGTGATCTCTGGCAGCTTCAGGGGAAGCACCTCTACTTCCCAGTCGCAAACCACCCCAGCACAAGGATAGCTTGTTTAGACATACAGTACATTGAATGAAATCCTGTTGCTTAGGGTAGTACCACTGTGATTGGCCACATGCCTCCGAAAACACAGCTCCCCCAAAACAGAGTGCTTTGGGATCAGCACTTGATGCCACATACAAAAAAATCCCAGTCTAAAGAGAAAGGTCTGGTGAGCATGCTTTCCCCCACTTAGCAGATCATTTGTGGCCCTCCAGATGCTTTCAGGTTGTGACCCCCCATCAGCTCTCACCACTGGTGATGCTCACTAAAGCTGGCGAAAATTACAAGCCAAGGACAAGAGTAGCCCAGCGCAAGGTGAGCATGGACATGTAGGATCTTTGGAGCCCAACCACTGTTTGCATATGACGATTCTGCATTCTTCTGAACTGCTGGATTTGTTCACATGGGAGCATGACTGTGCATTGTCAACTCTGATGTGAAAGGAACTTATTAAAAACAGTGGTGACAAAGCCTTGACTACGATGTATTTAAATGTCCTTGAGCAGGAATTAAAACGGGCAAATCACAGATTTAAGAGACTCTCCTCTCTCATTTTTCCCTTGTAGCCAGGTAGTTGATGCCATATTCTCCATGAATTATTGATCATAGGACTAAAAATACTTGGAAATTCACATCAAGCTTGTAAGACACCGGTCCTCCCACCAACCAGGCTTGTTGGGCAGGTTGGTGGGAGAATCTGGGGTGCTTATGTCCATACTGACATGCAAATGTCTTATCTTCTTTTGCTTTCCACACTTATAATAGTCACAGTAACCATGAACTCTAGCTTTGGCCAGATAGCATATTTTGTTTTTTTTTTTGGCCTGATTGCCTTCTTCTAGGTTTCTCCCAAACTGCGGATTAGGAAGATCTGGCAGGCACTAGGACCAAGTAGCTATTTCTGGCTCTAGAGCTGCAATGCATCTGAGAGGTGGCATAGAATAGCAACAGTATAAAAAACCCAAGGCTTGAAAAAGTTATTTTATTGGACTACAACTCCAAGAACCCCACAGTGGTTATACTGGCAAAGGGATTCTGGGGGTCATAGTCAAAAAAGGTGACCTTTGCAACCTCTGTCAAAAAAATAAATAAAAGTTCTGACCAGAGAACTTCCTAGTCCAAAATCTTTTTCCAACCATGACCAATCCAATCCCTCTGGGAAGCTCTATAGCAGGGCATTAGAGCAACATGGCTTTCTAACTTCATGCTCCCCAGAAGCTGATATCCAGGAAGGCATGCTAAAACTTGGAGATCAGGGTTTTTCCTCTTCCCAGTCTCCTTCTCCTTCTGCCTAGCCTCTGCCACGTAGTATATCTATAATGCCTTGAACCCCCCTCATCTACCAGTGGCAGGTCCTATTTGTCTTCACTTGTGCCCTAAATAACCACATTTCATTCTTAGGCTCGTACATCATCTGCTCTATGAGGAAGAAACAAAGGCTGGGTTGTTGTAGCATGGGTACATGGAATATATCTTGATTGCAGAGCCTGAGCCTCTTGCTCACAGAGTGCCTGCCTCTCTCGGTTATAAAACGGAATGTTGTGGTGAATGTCTTCTAACAGGAAGAGGCTCTAGGTATCTCTGAGGAGGCAAATGAGGGCTAGGTGAGAAGGCTGTGCCCCTGTCTTGTATCAAAGGCCTGGCGGCTAGTGGCTGCTTGCAGGTCTGTGTCTCTACCACAGCAGTTGCAGGAGTTGCACAAGCTTATAGGAAGAAGGTCAGGAAAAGAGTGCCGGTGAAAAAAAGAGAGAGACTGGCACACCTACCGATCGGGCTATGTCTTGCTGCCATTTTAATTCTAATTCCTGATCCTCATTTCCTCCCACTTTCATTCATCAGGACCTTGGGATATGTACAGTATGTTGAGGTGGCTACAGGATTACAGTGGGGCAATGCATTGGCCTGCCTCCTTGATAACAGTGCACTGAGAGTTTCCAAATTCCTTCTCAAGGCTGGTCCAGCCATTTTGTTTTTCCTCTAGGAACAGAGGAGACTGCTTTCTACCAAACTCAGGCTTCTTGTCCATTGAGGCCAGTAATGTTTGCTCTGACTGGCAGCACCTCTTCAGGTTGTCAGGCAGAGAAGACTTTCCTGTCATTCAGGATCCTGTCAACTGTGAAGAGGCAGAGACCGATTCAGTTTATTTCTGTATAGGTAACGTATAGGATTGTATTGTAATCGTGGATTTGAACTGGCAAACATTCTGTTGAAGGGGATAATAATTGAGGATTTATTAAGTGGGAGATGAAAAGAAAGATACTGTATATATGGTGAGTTGTTCTATGTTGATGTGTAATCGACAAATCAATAATCTGTGTGCAGAATCAGGGATTTGGCCAGAAATATGGAGTCCTTTAATGGAGTACCCAAATGTAATTTGAAGCATGGGGTGTGTGGGTGTGCACACATGCACATGGGCACGCATGCACACACACCCGCACACACACCAATAGCAATGAGAGTGAGAGAGAGTGAAGAACCATAGGTGCATATAGGGGGCAGAGAAGGAACAAACTGAATTTCTGGAATAGGCAAACTTTGTTATCCCCTTCCCCCTTGTTTGGTTTTCATATTTCACATTTATACTCCCATCGTTCACTGCCTAATAAATATACTTATGATTGCAATCTTATTTAATTTCCACTTCAGCCTTGAATGGAGTCTCATCACTCTTTATTTATAAAAAGGAACTAAACTATATAAAATATTTTTTATTATGCCTGTCTCCTTTCAAGGAGGATCCACCTTTGTAGTGGAGTGGCTTTGGCACAGCAGAAGGGTGATAGTTTTCTAGAAGCTTATGGTGGTCAGCCTGATTTGCCACTTATTCACATTGGAAAGTTACTTGAAAATTGTAAAGAGTTTCTATTATTCATTTCCAATTGTAGAGAACAAGCCACTTCTTTTAGAGAACATGTCACTTCTTTTTCTTCTTCAAAAACACTAGGCACAGTCAAAATTATAAAAACATTGACTGGTAATATATAACAGATACAAGTTTTAACCAAAAACCTAAGTATCTGTTAAATATCGGTGCAGTGTGTATGCTGTTCCTAATATTGCTGTTTTTGTAGCTCTGATGATGCGATTTCTGAGATCTGCAACTGCTTATAGTACTGTGTGAAATTTCTTGACATTGTTCCCAAAGCCCCAATAACTACAGGGACCACTGATGTGTGTTTCTTCCAGAGGTGAGATGTTTTGATTCCCAAGTCTCTGTACTTTGTTAGTTTTTCTAGTTCTTTATTTTCAACTCTGGCATTCCCTAGAATTGCAATGTTAATGATCCGGACATTTCTTCGTTCTATGACTACTATGTCTGGTGTGTTATATTTAAGGTTTCCATCTTTTCGGATCTGGAAATCCCACAAAATCCTGACGTCCACATTTTCTAACACCTTCTGTACGTGATGTTCCCATGGGGTTTTGGAGGCTGGCAAGTTATATTTTTTGCATAATGACAAGTGCACTAACTTTGCCACTCTATCACGTCTAACTTCGTAATCTGTTTGTGCAATCTTTGGACATTCACAAATGAGGTGGGACACAGTTTCATCTTTTTCTTAGCAGAGTCGACATTTGCTGTTAGCAGTGATTACTTGGATTGTCTCTATTTTCACTGCCTTAAGTAATTTTTCTCTGCTTGTACTGATATAATCATTTAGGCTTCTTTTTCCCCTCTACTACCTGCTGTATTTGCAGTAATCCATGGCCTCTGATTTTTTGTGGTAAATATAATCTGTCCACATCACTTTTTGGATGTAGTTTGTGTTGCACGTTCATTAGTTTCCATGTTTTTCAATCCAATTCTTTTTTTAAAAAATAATTTTTAATCATTTTTTAATAGTGATAGGATTTGGGGATAGGGGGCGGGGGGAGTGGACATGGGTAGGGGACAGGTAAAATTCCAGAGAGCATGAGGGTACTTTTACATCCACTTATACAATTATACTAGAATTTTAAAAAAAATAACAAAGAAGAACAACTTAACAGGTTTTACCAACATTTCTGTAGTTACTAATCTCTTCATGATGATGATGATGATGATGATGATGATGATGTTTTACCATGCTTTTCTCCTTAAGAAAAGCCCAAGGTGGCTTACGTCATTAAGAGGCCATACTTAAAGCTATAAACAGTACACATACTGTACTGAAAAGCATTGAACAAACACCACACTAAAAGATGGTAAAAAAAGCAACATCAAAAACACATTCAATGTAGTAAGGTACAACAACCCATTTAAAACCCCCACTCAGGTAGCCCATTCCGGAAAGCTTGCCTGAAGAGAAAGATCTTTGCCTGCTTGCAGAAGGACAGCAGAGATGAGGCCAGTTTAGCCTCTTGTGGGATGGAGTTCCAAAGTCTGGGAGCAGCGACAGAGAAGACCCTCTCCCATGTCCTCACCAAGTGCGGCTATGAAGATTGTGGGACAGAGAGAAAGACCTCTCCTGAAAAACCTTTCAAAGTTCTTTGGAAATGTGTATTTTTCTTTTCTCCCCCCCACCTCGGGGGTGGGCGGGGGAAAACCTCTTTTCAGGATGGTGCCTGGTCATTCTAGACAATGATATTGCTGCAGCCACCATCCTGCCTGCCTCGCATCCTCACTGAGCCCTGAAATGAGATAAAAGTGTACTCCACAGAGAGAGCGTGGCATGTTGGAACATTAACTGGTGTTAAAATATTCAAAATGGAGAGACAAATTCATTGCTGCTAATGTTTAAACTTGAAGACATTTAATTCCTTGACTCAACATTATTAATTTGTTGACTGAATCATTTTTTCTAAGGTAACAGTTAGGTCTACAGGGGACAGCCTATTAATTGTTCTCCGTTGACCCATAGCATTACATTCACTACTGGCTCTTTTTAAATGGCTGTTTCTAACTTGGGGATTATCTTCCCTGATCTTATCTATTCCCCCTACCCTCACCCCCGGAGGACTATAAATCTCATTATGGTACTTCTCTAGCATATGTGCAAATTATTAGGTTGGGGAAGGATGTGTAATGTGTACACAGGACACTCTTTCTCTACTTGTGGAGGAAGACACCCACACCTATCCAACAAGACTTACTACACAGTGCCATAACTACTTTGACCTCTTCCGAAGGCACTTGTTTGCCAGACTGATATAAAAACTTTGCCTGAAAGGATAGTCTTAATCAAGGCTGCTCGGCTTCTCCTGCCTGTAGGCTATACTATCTCAAGAATAGACTACTGTAATACTCTCTACCTGGGGCTTCCTTTGAGACTGATGCGGAAGCTTCGAATGGTCCAGAATATGGCAGCCAGGTTATTAACTGGAGTGAAAAGATTCCACCATATTTCCCCCACCCTGGCCGCCTTGCACTGGCTATCTAGTTGCTTCTGCATCGATTTCAAGGTGTTGACTATTACATACAAAGCTCTAAACGGTTTAGGCCTTCGATACTTGGCAGAGCGCCTTCTTCCACCTAGTTCTGCCTGTATCACCCATTCAAGTCAGGCTGGGCGGCTGAGGAACCTAACGCCGAGAGAGGTCAGAAGGGGAAAAAACTAAAAATCAGTCATTCTTGGCAGTGGCCCCTTTTCTCTGGAATAACTTACCTTAGAGATCCGCCGAGGGCCTTCAAGACCAATCTGAAGACATGGCTATACAGGCAGGCCTTCCCGACAGCCATCACCTAGCCTATCTTTCTTTTTTCCTCCCCCCCCCTCCATCTTGGATTCTGCTCCTAATTTGGGTCTTATTCTTAGTATACTTATACTTTCATAATTTATTTTTTATATTTTGTATAAACCACCGAGAGTAGACATGTTCTAGATGGGCAATATATATATTTAATAAAAATAAAACATTTATAAAATGTTATAAACAAACAAACAAATGGGTCCAGAAATTCTGCCCATTGGCTAGGCCTACTAGGAATTCTGAGGGTTGGTATCCAGAGTGGCAAGTTTAAGACTCAATTGCATAGATTCTCATGGGGAAGTGTGCAGGGGGCACGCAAGCACGCATGCACACGTGTGCGCGCACACATAGAGAATGCATTAGCATCACTTTTAAAGTTTTTTTTTCAAGCATTAGATAAATGTGTGCTTTCCCTCCCAGTAGATGAAGAGCATACACATTTTAATGTTAATGCCTAAAGGTTAACGTATTATTTCCGAACTGTGGCCAACGGGGAGGATTCAAAATGGTGGCAAAGTTGCTAACGGAGCTACAGTTGCTGTCCCTGGCAGCAGCACCACCACCACCACCAAATCAATCAACAGTCCACCAGTCAAACATAAATCTTGGAGCAAAGAAAATAGCTATACTTCTTCCAGTACAAATGGTGAGTCCCATCATAGAAGATGCCGGACAGAGGTTCATTAAAACAGGAACCCTGCTCCAAATTTCTCTGCTCACAATAGGTGCAGAATTCTGAGACGCTGTTTGGGTGCTATAAGTTGAAAATCGTCTTGACAGGACATAATCAATCAATCAAACAAAAATGGTGCACACAACTCTTAATTAATTTCTTCAAAGCAAGATACTCTTACGCTATGAAAAGAAAAGTTCTCCTGTCCCTACATGAGTGTCGTACCTTGTTTCATGATTGTGGGGCATTCTGGGAGGCTTACGTTCTGTGGCTCTGAAAGGATAAACCATAGACATAAATACAACCTACATGTATAGCTGCTTCTGGTGAATAGCCTCAGAAATAATTAATTCTAGTATAATCATAAGCTGCCTAGAGTGGACTGGTAGCCCAGATAGGCGGGGTATAAATCAAATAAATAAATAAATAAATCATTGCAGTTGTTGTTGGAAGAATGTTAAGTATGGGAGAAGATAGATTTGGCACTGCATCAACAGTGTCTCCCAATCTGGTGCCCTCTGGATATTTGGGATCAAATTTCCCTGCATCCCTAGCTCTTGGTTTTGCTGGCTGGGGATGATGGGAGTTGCAGGCCAGCACATCTGGGGTCATCAGACTGAAGGGAAGCTGATCTAGAACCATCTGGATAGCTCGTGGTAGGAATACGGCTGCGCAAGCAGAGGCTGATAGTTCGAGTCCCCACTGTGTCTCCTTGACACAGCCTAAACTTGATGATCCACAGGGTTCCTTCCAGCTCTGCAGTTCTACAATGCTGGTGATGATTATCATGATCTTGTATATGACCCACTCGAGATGGAAAGAAACAGAACTAGAGGACAAACCCCTTAGGTCAGGTTGTGATTTGTTTGTCATTTTTAGCAGTTGTTTATATGTTAGGAGTTCTGTCGGCAATAGAAAGAAAATATAAGGAATGTTTTGTCCTTGTTTTTAATTGTCACCAGCCGTTTGTCATAAGAGCCACAGCTACAATGGAAAAAATGCTAAATTTAACATGAGTAATGGGAGGTGCTGGAGCTTGAGGACAGAACACCGACTCTTCACGCAGAATGTCCCAACAGCCCCCCCCCCCCAAATGTCCCCCTGGGAAGATCTCGGGGAATAAAGCTGGGATTGATCTCCAGCTGAGATCTTAGATAATGGTTGCTGGCTAGAATAGTAAACACTGGCTGAAATCCTGTTGCTTAGCATAGTAAGTCAGAACTAACATAAGCATATTGACTCAGAGCAGATCTGGTGAATCAACTCTTCTGCAAGTTCCGTTTATTCACTGGAAGTAGGCTAGGTGCAACTGAGTACACTAAGCAACAGAGTTTGAGCTACGGGGTGGTTTGCAGAGCGTTCAAAGCTACCGGCTATGCTGTTGTGGGTGGGTGCTCTCTCTCTCTCTCTCTTTCTCTCTCTCCCTGTTTTCAAATTGTAATTTAAAGAAGTACCTTTTCCAAGCTCTGGTGGTACGCCACCATGAAAAGCAGCTTCAGAAGATGACTCACAGGCTATGTCTTCTGCAATTTGATTGCATTAATCAGGATGTCATCTGTCAATTTAATGTCACATCAGTGACCTGTTTTCCAACTATGTGTGCTTAGCGAATCAAAGAATTAAACTGGTACGACAAGTTCCCCACAGCAGTGCTGTCACCAAGAGCCCTTTGATGTCTGTGTTTTCCCTTGAATCTTGACTATTGAGTTGAGCCCCCCCCCCCAAGCCATGTGTGGAGTTTCAATTTCAACACGTGCCATCATGTGTTGTAAGTGTGTGGAGACACAAATGTCAGTGATGTCACTGTGTGCACCAGCTTTCTCTCCTGACTTTGAACAATGATTCCAAAGGTCTGAATCAGGGATTCTGAACAGCCTCTAAACTGAGATTGATTATAGCCAACTCCCCACTCAAGAGACCACAGATGGTGTGCATTGCCATCTATGGTCTCTCAAGTGACAATTTCAGAACTAGGTAGGATAGGAAGGTGCTGAACAGATCTCTCCCTCCCTCCCTCCCTCTCTCTCCCCCTCTCTCTGAATGTAGCTCCCAGATTTATTTATTTATTTATTGGATGTCTATCCTTTCCATCTAGACCAAAGGTCTATTCTGGGAGCATGAAAATGGTTGGAGATTGTGGAGGGGGTGGTTGTTTTCCCTTCAAGTTGCTTTTCCATACTCTGGTGATCAAGATATAAGTCATCTTTTCAAGTTCTAGAGCTCAGCAGATACACAAGGGACACCCGGAGCTGATCCCAATAGAGTAACTTTTCCAAGATCATAAGAAGTGGTGGGTTGCAGGAGGAGGATAATATGGGCCAGTGTTACTGCATAGGACTACATGTCCCAGAATCCCTTGACATGCATGACGGCAGGTCACAGTGGATGGGAGATTCTGGGAGCTATAGTTCAAAAATGTAAAGTTTACAAGGCTGGCAATAGGTAAACAGTAAATGCACCATTTCCTTTTATTGCTCTTGAGCCAACTGCTTGCATCTGTCTGGCCAGAAACCCACCGGCTGGTTAGAGTCCACTCAGCAAGAGATGCTTCTGCCACAAAAGCAGCAGCTTACTCTGAAAGCCAGGTTTTAATTACAGCTGGTGTTTCCAGGACTCCTGCTGGCAACTGACATCTTGCAACAAAAAGAAAAAAGACTGGGATGGGGGTAAGGAAAACGATCATTTATGACAGCAATAGATCAGGAGCCCAATGTTGCAGGTTGGGCAGGCACCCTTTGTTTCCAACCCCATTACCACCATCATCATGACAGAGAAAACACGATTTTTAAAAATGTACACTTCCTTTATGAAGCGATTTCGCCACTTACGGGGTGAAGTCCATCTTAGAACTGAATTAATAGAACCCGCATTAGAACAGGATCATTCAGCAAAGCTGGTGAAGCGCTAAGGTTGTTAGTTTGTTTCCTGGCCCTCCTGTGTCTTTTAACAGCAGCCTGGCATTCAGGTATGAAGCTCACAAAGCTTTCCCTGGCATGGTGATGGAAGGGATTGGGAAAACATTGCTTGTTTCCTTTCTGCTCCCAAGACTGGCACAGGGACAGGGGCAGCCTGATTGAAGGCTTATAGGAGGCACCAGCCAGGAAGCAAAGACAGGACTTTCTTGTGCCTCTTACCCAAGAATAGGGATGGGAACGGCAACATCGTTGCTCTTGCAGGTAAAGATGGTGAGGATTTTCCTTGGGCTATTGGAAATTTTTTTGCATTGGAATAAAATGTTTGCCATAGTCTTGATCATTTTTATAAAAAAAAATGCCTTGTGCAAAAAAAAAAAAAGCAGTGTACTGCACAACTGAGTAATTCACAATTTTTGTGGATTGGGCAAATTGTCCCAAAGAGTATAAAGCACTTGATAGGTTGTTGTCAACTTTCATAGCAAACAACCAGTCCTTCTGGGGTTGCTTTGCCCATCGGAACAGATACTGGAAACACTTTCTACAAATTATCAAGACAGGCAGGGGAGAACTCTTTGTCTTCCTCTCACACTGGAGATGAGGAATATGTATACATACACATATGCACACATTATATGTGTGCATATTATATACATTATTGGATCAGGATTATTGTTCTTTTTCTTGGCAGGACTGTTTGGCTGCAAAACAAACTGGCATGATTTGCTGGTTTTACTATTGAAATAAATCAGGAACTGGATCGGGTTTTTGAAGTTATTTTAAAATCTTGTTGTTTTTGGGTTGGTGTGTGTATGTCCTCATGAGATAACTTTTAATCCAGTAGTAAATTGCCTGGTGCGGGCTGGGGGGTGGGTGGGAGAGGAAGAGGGCAAGGAAGTGTCAGAGGCACTCCTGCCACTGCTGTCATCTCCTCCTCCACCGTTTCTTTCTCCTTTTAACTTTGGGAATGTAAGGATATCAAGGCGCAGCAACAGTTACACCAGCCCTCACTTCTCCTATTTTTCCTCAGCTGGAAACCAGCTGCCCCAGGCACTCCACTTCCCTGGAGGAAGACAGAAAGAGCAGGCAGGCCAGAAGAGGTTAAAATGATTTTTCCAGGTGCCTCCTCATGTTTTAATTCTTTTTTTATTCCCCCCCCCCCCAATATTTAAAGCTAAAAGTAAGTATACAGATACTAAAAAGGATCAAATACCACACTAAAAGATGGTAAACAAAAGCAACACCAAAAACACATTCAAAGCATTAAAAACAGCCGGCCAGCCACTCAGGGAAAGCTTGCCTGAAGAGGAAGGCCTTTGCCTGCTTGCGGAAAGACAACAAAGATGGAGCCAGCCTGGCCTCCTGTGGGAGGGAGTTCCATAGTCTGGGAGCAACAACAGAGAAGGTCCTCTCCTGTGTCCCTAGCAAGTACCCCAACTTGGTACAAGGCCTGGTACAAGGTACAAGGACTTTTGGGCTTATAGTTACTTTTTGTTACCCCCCCCCCTTTTTTAGGGGGTATATTTAGAATGTTGTAAAAATGAACATTTCCTGTTAAATGTGTTTTAAAATGCCTAAAATGCCCTTTAAAAGTAATGTAAAACATTAACTGATTTCACAAATAAAATGCCTTTGGTTCTGCTCATTATGTTCCTTTTGAAGCATAACTTTGTTACTCCCTCCTTTCCCAACATGTAACTTGTTACAAATAACAATGTTGCTTTTAACCTGTTACATACATCCTATCTCAGTATCTTAGTCAAGTCCCACTTATGGCTACTGTTAGATCAGATGGCAGCTTCAGTGTCTGTTGGGGCAAGATACGTCTCTAAACAATTGCCTTCCTCTTTTTTTAATCCTTGGCTCAACTTTTGGCTCAAACATAAACTTGGACATGTGGTTATTCTTGTTTTTGTTATTTTAATATGCTTGGGTGGCAATTCACATGAAGACAGGCTGTGGGACTCAAAAGCGGACCCCAAACCTATCCATGGAAACCCATTTCCCTTAGAGAATTTAGTGAGTCCTGCCCACTGCTTTAGGAAAGAATAGCTGTTAGAAATGGCTTGCCTTTGGGACCCAGGCTACTGAAGCAGTTAAAGCTGCTCGGCAATTTCCATGCGCCTCAGAGGGCGTGAGGAAAAGGAAAAATGAAGAAGTACACTTCCCCACCTCATCCCCATCAAGGACAGTCAGACCAAGGCCAATGGCTCGGTTGTGAAAAAAACTCTGGTGATCCAGGAAACTTATGTTGGGCACAGATTTAGATATGTGCAGCTGGGCAAGTTGAAACTATTTTCTTGCCCCCTCTCCTCCTTCTTTGCAGAATCTGTAAATGTTGCAGAAAGATTTGGGGGAACCGCTGAAGGGTCAATCCCTTCAGGTGTGTGTGTGTTTTTTCCCCTGAAGATCAGGCAGAAGCATCCTCTGTGAGCAAAGCCTTTTGACTTGTGTTTGAATGTAGGAGGAATCCTGATCTAGCACCATCTCCTATAACATGCCTTAACGTGTCTTGAGGCTCCTTTCCTATGCAGATTTAAGCAGAACTTGAGAAAATTTGTTTTTCAATTTTTTAGACTACATTTTCCAGCATCTCCCATGCAAGCTGAGGAGAGATGCTGGGAGCTGCTCTTAAGAAGCCAAGCCAAGTACCTTTTCCAGACTATATGTAAGGCCCGTATGTTAGGGTTGCTGCATAAAACACCATTGCACCACAACTGTCATAAGTATCTGGAAACAAGATGTGCGCTCATCTTTATGAACCCTTATGCTAATCAGGTTTCTAGCAATGCCTGTGCAGTGTACATTTAAAGATACATGCCCATGCATATTTTACTCCCATGGTTTATGCATCTGCTGTGGAAAATGCCAGACCAGAGCAGAATGTTCCCTGCAGCAGCCCTAACAAGTAGCAGTACTTTAGGTTGCAGAGAAATTAGTGGGATCTCTGTAATCCTGTCTTAGGATCAGGGTGCCTCTCCAGTTCGCTAAGAATCTGTTCCTAAACTGGCGGGCAGTTGTTTTTCTTCTTTTTTAAAAATGTCTTCCCCAAAGCGACAGCTTTTAACAGCTGTCTTTCTTCCCAGAGTGGGAAGAGCTAATTTCTTTCTCCTGAAGTGTCTTAAATTTTTTATTATTGCCGTTGGTGCTTAATCTTTGAGTTGATGGAACCAAAGGTGCCTATCTGGCTGTGAAATATACATATATATATATATATTATTTGAAATGGAAGGCAGGCTGAGCCGTGGCAGCTGACAGCATAGGGAGAGCAGGAGTTGCAAGAGTAGAAAATGGGGAAAGGGGAGGCAACATTGCTCCACAGTATCATTTAAAAGAGGATAAAATTGTTCCAAGGACACCTGCTAGGATATAAAGGGCGACAGGAGAAGGAAAGGAGAGAGATGAAGAGGGGAGGATTTTAATAAACTACTTGCGAAACTGGAGGCAAGCTGGGGGGGGGGGTTGGGGGATTAAAATACAGTTTCTTTAAACCTGGAGAACACCCTGAGACATGTTGAATCCGCAGGAGCATTTTATAACTCAATGTACGTGTGCATATATATAACACACACACACACATGCACACATTTAGTGTACATAGTTTCCTGTTTAATATCTGCCCATGCCAGGGCTGGGATAAGTTCTAAAAATGTTCAGGATTTGACATGTCTACAATATCAGTCACGCCACATTCTCTTTCAAAACAAAAATGAAGCCTTTGGTCCTTGCAAGGGTAGAAAAAAAAGTTTTCGAAAGGTTATCGTTTATTTTTCTTGCTTTCGATGCTGTCCTATAGGCTATGGCTTCACCGAGATATCTTCCAGAACAGACTGATCTGTCTGCTGGCTTTCCCCCTCTAAAGCCCTAAAAGTAAGTGGGCATTTTACAGTTTTATTTCCATTAACTTGGGAGCAAAATACTGTAAGGATTAGTTTCAGAGGGATCAGATGTAAATCTCTCCTATACATTGGTCTGAGCTGTCTGACTATTATTTGATACTTATTGCTACACTTATTGGCCCAAATCCTCTTACCTACTTATGCTGCCATAGCACAAAGTGTGTAATGTTTGGAGGCAAATTGCGCCAAGTTAAAAAACCACCACAGACGTTATCAGTTGCATAATGAGTTGTACCCTGGAGCAATTTGCCTCCCAAAGTCACGCCATTTGCACAGCTGTGCAGGAGGATCTTGACCATGATGTTTGTAGCATGCAGTGTTTGGTGCTCTTGCTACATCATGAAAACATTGCTAAGCGTATCTTTCCATGTCTCATCCCATTCCTTTCTCTTGTCTGCACAGCATTCCAACAAAAACTCATTTTTTCCCTTCCTTTTACTCTGTTGAAATGACCCTCCTCCACCCTCCCTCCCGATTGTTGCATTTGATGGAAATGAGAAAACGTCATGCATTTTGTGCAAGTCCTGCTTAATTAACTGCAATCATGGAATGTAGAACTGTTTTTTTAAAATCTGACAAACCCCAGTAGGACTCTCATGCGATCGTCTCCCATCATTCCTTCTTTTTCTCCCACCTATGGATCCCCCCCCCTGTCATGTTTGAGTCCACTGTCACTCCAATTTTCTTCATGCCTTTCTGCCCCCCACCTCTTCACTGCAGCTCAGCTTGGGACTTCTTAGTGTTCTCATTCTGTCCTTGCAGCCCCTTTCTTGCTGCAGACAACCGAGATCTTTTCTTTTCTCCTGCTACCCCATTGACTCTGTGCCAACTTCTTCGGCCTGTCCTTTCTGTGATTGGTGTGCCACCATTGAAAGGAGCCTTCATCTAATTTCTCCATCTTGTTCCTAGTCTTCCTTTATTAGCCCCAACATCCGTCTCAGCGTTTCTCATTTCGGCAGCCATCCTGCATAGTAATTTCCTCACCTTTTGCCTGGCAAGCATGGGGTTCTGCAGAATTTCACTGACTTTGTACTTTAGATAGGCTCAGAAGAGAAAGTCAGAGAGGAATTGTAGATTGAAAATTGGAAAAGGGGAGGGGGATGACTCTCTGATTCTTTCCGTGACATCTTGGTGTAGGTCACACCGCACGGCAGAGGAGAAAGCCAAATGGAGGTCAGCTTGTCTTAAATTGTGAGTCTGTGGCACCATCATCTGCAGTCCTGGACAGCAGAGCTGGAAAGAGTTACTTTTTGGAAGCCAGATTTCCATACTCCTTCAAACAGCCTGTCTACTGGGATTAGCCACTGGCTGGGGATTCTGGGCACTGCGGTCCAAAAAGAACTTTTCTGACCCTTAGATATCATCTCCATGTCTACCAGTAAGCCTTGCAGGGGTTTGCACTATATTGGCAAGGGTTTCTGGTTCATTCCCAGGTAAAACAAGGGGCTGGTGAGAGGAAAGAAGAAGACCTGACTGGGAACCAGGGCTGGACATTCTTTCTGAGAGGCCAGCCACACTCATTTCTGGTCTTGAACATAAATTTTGTGGGTTGAAATCCTGTAGTAAGTTGCCACTAGAGTAGGCCCATTGAATCAGTGAAGCATACAGAGGAGTTGATTCACCAAGTCCCCTGATTGAATGGGTCTACTCTAGTGGCAACTTACTACTGGATTTCAATCATAGCCTGACTAAGGACAAAGTGATCAAATGTCCTTTTTAAAATACTGATAAACCATGTTCTTTGTTGTTGTTGTTGTTGTTGTTGTTGTTGTTGTTGTTGTTGTTGTTGTTGTTGTTGTTGTTGTTGTTGTTGTTGTTGTTAGGAAGTTGAGCCTATTTTGCTTTATGGCCCCTGAGCGGAGAGAAGCTTCAGTTTTGCTGCTAGCACCGCTTCCCAGTATGCATTTTGAGTTCCTATTTCATTGCTATTTTGGGGGATTTTCATAGCTCTGCGAACTGCTTTACTCAGTGTCCTTCGTTCCTTCCCCACAGCAAGGGAACTAAGTCCTTGCCTCACTGTTAGGAAGTGAAGGGGTCCTACACCCTTTTGCTACCCATTCAGTAACCCTAGATCATGGCGGGAGCTAGTTCTTATGAGCCTAGTAGAAAATAAGTTCAGACAAGGTAGCTAGAAGATATACTGTACTTTGAAGAACTCTCCTCCCTAATTCTTGAGTATGCTGCTCAGCCTAAAGCCATTGTGGGATTGGGGGCCTAGTTAATGAATTCTAGGATTCTAATTAAACATATACAAAGTTGTTCTTGGAAGTTTCATGGGTCCATTTTCCAGATCTATACATTATGGTGTAGAGTTTAAGAGCACTGGATTATAGCTAATCCAGGGGAGGCCTCGCTTCAGCTGCCACTCAGTTATGAAGGTAGTCACTTCATCTGGCTTCACATCCCTAAGCAGCCTGTTGCAAAGATAATATATGTGTTTACGCATAGGGGCTGGGGGAACCAGGTGTCTCTGAGCTCCATGGGGGAACAGCAAGATGTAGTACCTGTCATACCAGCGAAAGATGGAGAAGCTCTATACAGTCAGCAAAAACAAGACCTGGAGCTGATTGTGGCTCTGATCATCAGCTCCGTATAGCAAAACTCAAGCTTAAACTGAAGAAAGTAGGAAAAACCACTGGGGTAGTCAGGTATAATCTAAACCAAATCCCTTATGAATACACAGTGGAAGTGAAGAACAGATTTAAGGAACTAGATTTGGTGGACAAAGTGCTGGAAGAACTATGGATGGAGGCCTGTGACATTGTACAGGAGGCAGCAACAAAAACCATGCCAAAGAAAAGGAAATGCAAGAAAGCAAAGTGGCTGTCCAACGAGACTTTAGAAATAGCAGAGAAGAGAAGGGAAACAAAATGCAAGGGAGATAGGGAAAGTTACAGAAAATAGAATGCTGACTTCCAAAGAATAGCAAAGAGAGAGAAGAGGGCCTTCTTCACTGAACAGTGCAAAGAAAGAGAGGGAAATAATAGAAAGGGAAAAACAAGAGATCTGTTCAAGACAATAGGAGATATTAAAGGAACACTTTGTGCAAAGATGGACATGATAAAGGACAAAAATGGTAGGGACCTAACAGAAGCAGAAGACATCAAGAAGAGGTGGCAAAAATATACAGAGGAATTAAACCAGAAAGATCTGGATGTCCTGGACAACTCAGATAGTTGCTGACCTTGAGCCAGACATCCTGGAGAGTGAAGTCAAGTAGGCCTTAGAAAGCATGGCCAACAACAAGGCCAGTGGAGGTGATGGCATTCCAGTTGAACTCTTTAAAATCTTTTAAAAATGATGCTGTTAAGGTGCTACACTCAATATACCAGCAAGTTTGGAAAACTCAGCAGTGGCCAGAGGATTGGAAAAGATCAGTCTACATCCCAATCCCAAAGAAGGGCAATGCCAAAGAATGCTCCAACTACCATACAATTGCACTCATTTCACACGCTAGCAAGGTTATGCTCAAAATCCTACAAGGTCGGCTTCAGCAGTATGTGGACCAAGAACTCCCAAAAGTACAAGCTGGATTTCGAAGGGGCAGAGGAACTCGAGACCAAATTGCTAACCTGCGATGGATTATGGAGAAAGCCAGAGAGTTCCAGAAAAACATCTACTTCTGCTTCATTGACTATACAAAAGCCTTTGACTGTGTGGACCACAACAAACTATGGCAAGTTCTTAAAGAAATGGGAGTGCCTGACCACCTTATCTTATCTCCTGAGAAATCTATGTGGGACAGGAATCATCAGTTAGAACTAGATATGGAACAACTGATTGGTTCAAAATTGGGAAAGGAGTATGACAAGGCTGTATATTGTCTCCTTCCTTATTTAATTTATATGCAGAATACATCATGCGGAAGGCTAGACTGGATGATTTCCAAGTTGGAATTAAGATTGCCAGAAGAAATATCAACAACCTCCGATATGAAGATGATACCACTCTGATGGCAGAAAGTGAGGAGGAATTAAAGAACCTCTTAATGAGGGTGAAAGAGGAGAGCGCAAAAATGGTCTGAAGCGTAACATCAAAGAACTAAGATCATGGCCACTGGTCCCATCACCTCCTGGCAAATCGAAGGGGAAGCTATGGAGGCAGTGACAGATTTTACCTTCTTGGGCTCCATTATCACTCCAAATGGGGACAGCAGCCACAAAACTAAAAGACGCCTGCTTCTTGGGAGGAAAGCGATGGCAAACCTAGACAGCATCTTAAAAAGCAGAGACATCACCTTGCCGACAAAGGTCCGTATAGTCAAAGCTATGGTTTTTCCTGTAGCGATGTACGGAAGTGAGAGCTGGACCATAAAGAAGGCTGACCGCTGAAGAATGGATGCTTTTGCATTGCGGTGCTGGAGGAGGATCTTGAGAGTCCCCTGGACTGCAAGGAGAACAAACGTATCCATTCTGAAGGAAATTAACCCCAAGTGCTCACTGGAAGGACAGATCGTGAAGCTGAGGCTCCAGTACTTCGGCCATCTCATGAGAAGAGAAGATTCCCTGGAAAATGCCCTGATGTTGGGAAAGTGTGAAGGCAAGAGGAGAAGGGGACGACAGAGGATGAGATGGTTGGACAGTGTCATCAAAGCTACCAACATGAATTTGACCAAATTCCGGGAGGCAGTGGAAGACAGGAGGGCCTGGTGTGCTCTGGTCCATGGGGTCACAAAGAGTCGGACACAACGACTAAACAACAACAACAACTGTCTTATGCTGACTGGTCAGCCAGCACCTGCTCCCCCACCAGGTTACAGTGTGCCACAAGTCATAAGTGGGAGAAGGAAAGAAACGTGATGCTAGGACAAATGAAAGTAGAGGATCTCCCAGGAGTCATTGGACAGTTCAGGGGCATGACATTCCTCCCTGGCATAAAATTTCCAGCTGGAAAAAATTCCTCCCTGACATCAAATCTGTAGACCAACAGAATTTTGGTACCATGTTCTCTGCTGAGACCATTCTGTTCACTTCCCAGTATAAGTGATACTAAGCTATTTTCATTTATACCAAGAAGCTCAGAGAATGATCACCCCTCTCCCAATTCAGACCAGTTGTGTGCAGAATTCTGAAGAAACTAGTTTCAGATAGTTTGTCACTTGTATTTCAGTCTCCCCTCCCCTGAAAGAATGAAGATAGAGCTGTGCTAACAGTATGATTTTAATTTAAGAAGGAAAATTTCCACTCCTTCTAAGTGTAACTGTAAATCTGTAATTACTGATAAAGTTACAGGGTGTGGCCTCACTTGGAAGTGGTGGTGGAGTTTCACATGGTTTAAGGGGGTGGTTTGTGCTGCTGCCTTTTACACTGTTGAACATGTTGATGTGACAAGGAAGTGGACTGGAGGATAAGTATGTTTTCTGCCACAAGCCAGTGCCTTGCAACCGTCAAATGGCTAAAAGGAAGTAACTGAACACAACTGATTTTTGTTGCTTTTCAGAAACAGGAAGGTGAAAAGTTATTTTAAAAATTTGTAACTGTAAGATAATTAGTTACTTGGGGGATCTTTGAATTAAAATAGCAACTAAACACCCCATCAGTATCCCAATAGGTCATTTGTTATTGGAGGTAGCAAAAACTGATCATGCAGTGTCTTCCTCACACCATTGATATGTTTTAATACAATTTATATTATTTGTCTGGACATCTTTTTTTTTTCATTCATTGAATACTTGTATTGGTTACCTCATTTGTTTTATCTGCAGGCTGGACAAAACTTTTCCTGTGAAGGAGCTATTGTAATGCACATTGTGCCATGATCATGAACCTTTTAATTATGCAAAGAGGAAACATACATCCTGCAAGAAGAATACATATAATCTAAAACTACAATCAACATTGCAAATATTCCTCCTTTGCATAATGGAAATTACAGAAGTTCCACATGCCTTGGACTTTCGCATCAGAGATTGAGGTAGTTACAGTGAATTGGATGTAAATTGAATGGTTTAATAGCTCCATGGAGGTTAAATGGGGACAAGGATTAGAAATGAAGGAGAGAAGGAAGTGATTCAAAAGACTGATGTTTAGATATTTGCACCCTGGAATGAACACCTGCTTTTCTAAAAGTCTGGAATAGAACTGTTTCTTAAAGTAATGCTAGGTCTTCTTCAGCAACGAGTAAGAGAGCGAGAGACCGAGCGAGTGAGAGAGAGGGAGTAGATTGAATATTACCGCAATGATAGGTCTTGAATTCTGGAACAAAAAGATTTACATTCCAGACTCATAATCAAATAGACAAGCATATTTATATCCCACTCTTTGATGGGATCTTGCGGAAAGGAAGTGGTTATGGGAAGAATGAAAGGAGAGGCAGGGCCAATGAAGACTGGGAAGTTTTGCCAGTGAAATGAGGACTCTGCGGGTACAGAAGCCCACCTACTTGCCAACTGCACAATTTCTTCCTTTCCCCAAATAACCACCGAAGGCTGTTACCATCATGACCCACTATTGGGCTTCCCAGAGACATCTGATTGGCCACTGTGAGTAACATACTGCTGGACTAAAGCTCTCTGATCCAGCTGCTTTCCTCATAGGTTCATGTGCTCATGAGGTCTAGAAACAGGTGAAGGTTTTTAAAGAATGAAATCTGTGGTGTTGCAGAAGCCACCCATAACCACCAGACTCTTCACTGAACAATGCTTCTGGTCCATTTCTAGGATCAGTTCAAAGTACAGTTATTCTTTTAAAGCCCTAGAAAGCTTGAACCCACAATACTGTAAACATCCCCTTTTTCCATATGGATTTTCTTAAATCATCAGGAGAGACTCCTTTTCACATTTCATCCCCATCATAATTAGTGGTAACATGAGAGAAAGCTTTTTCCTCAGTTGCACCCACCATACTCAGTTACTTTTCTGGATGTCTTGGCTGAAAAAATGACATTCAGAAAGAGATCTTGGAAAAGTTAATGCATTGAGGGCTACAGTTCTCAGATCAACGTGGTTGCACTGGCTGGGGGATTCTGGAAGATGTTGTCCAGAGAAGGTAATTCTTCCAGGTTCTTCCTAGCCTATGTAATTCCCTGCACAAGCAGGTTTATCTAGCCTCTTCTTTAAAACTGTGTTCATATTCTGAGACAAGACATATGCTTTCCACTGGATCTTTATTAACTTTATAATATTGGGCACATTTTTTTTTAAAAAAAATCCAGGTCTGCTGACTCTGGTCTGCTGTTTTAGTATTGTAGGATTGTTTTAATATGTTTGTGCTGTTAGTAGCCTCTGGCCTCTTGGAGGCAGGAAAACATGGTATAAATATTTTAAATAAAATAAATAGTAATGCACAAGCCTTTGATTGTATTTTTGGCTAAAAATATGAGAAGGCATATAAAACAAGCTGGCAAGTCAATGAAGTTGCTGTCTTTTTTTTTTTTTTCCCCTGAAAAGGCAGGTGCAGAAGAGACGGCTTGAGCCTGTCTTGGATGGCCGAGTTGTCGTTGAGAAGGAGGTGGTTGAGGAGAGGTGTAGGAAAAAGGCCAACCTTTTGGCTTCGGAAAGGGCAAACTCCCTCCCTGCACCAAAGAGCCACTTAATGCAGTTCTCAGGGCTGCGTTCACTTGGGGAGTTTTCGCAGGTGGTGTAGGAAGTGCTGATTTTCCGCTTCTGATAGCAAAAAAAGGGTGAGGATGAAGTGCCACTAAGCTTAGGTGATTGACTGGTGGCCAGAACGCTTTGACTACACCGGTGCTGGGGAGTGCTGGAATTTGCCCGTCAAGATGATTTACAGAGTAGGCAGATGACAGGAGAGGAGAGCCTTTCCTCTTAAATATTTGATCATCAGGCGTGTGCAAAACACCAGGCAATTTATCCGCAAGCCTTTTGCTCTGGGAGGGGTCGTCTCCGGCTGAGCTATACGTTAGAAGAGTTTGTTAGATGCCAAAAAGGAGCTAAAATAGATAGTTACAGCAGTATCCGTTGAGAAACCCAGGTTTCACGGGGAGTGAAGAGAAGAAGCAAGGGCCAAGAAGGCCAGAAAGGAGGGGAAAAAGTGTTATGTAGACGGAAATGTGATCGTAGGAAGAAGCCGTGGGGATTGACCACTGGATGGCAGTAGAAGGAAATTGAGAAAAGTGAAGAAGTGGGTGTTATAATTTAGAAAGGCAGTCAGGGAGATGCAGGGGGGTGGGGGTGGCAATTTAAAACAACCCATGCATAGCAGAGATCAGGAAAATGTGGGTCACAGACCATGTGCAGGATTTGGTCTCCTTTTATGCAGCCCCTGGAGCTCTGCTCCTGGCCCTTTCCTTCTCAACGGCTGAGCTCCTTTCGCATTCTTGCCTTTATGGCCTTGTCACTCCTTCTGTGATTTCCCCAGAAGACTTCCACTTTCTTCCCAGGAAAAGCCCCTCACATAAAGGAAGAGCCAGAAGTGCTCTACTTACTCTTTCTAAAACGCACAGCTCTTTTTCTAAACTGTAAAACTGTTCGTTCCCGGTTCAGTGGGGTTTCCCTCAGAGGTTCAGCCTAGCAACAGGTCATGGTTCAGTCAGTCAGAAAAAACAGAACTCGTCCCAATGGGCCCTCTCCAGGAAAAGACTGAAAACTCTCTTGCTCTACTTCGCAAAAGGTGGCGCTCCCGCCAATCTAAGAAAATGGTACAAAACCATACACAAAAAACCCCCCACACCCTCCTTTCCTGACCAAATGGATACAAAGGCCCAAATGTGCTCCTAGCAGACAAAAACAGGAAGAAGCTGGTTCTACCCAGTCAGGAAGCTGGCTCGCCACAGTATAAAGAAAGGGAGACAATTATGGAGGGAAAAGAGGGTGTCAGAAGAAAAGGAAAGGGAAAAGAAAGAAAAGAGTGGGTGGTGGTGGTGGGGAGGGAGGGAGGAGGGGGGGAGAGAGAGAGAGAGAGAGAGAAGGGGGTGCCATAAAAGGAGAAAAGAGAACATACCACATACCACCTATTCTGACCGAGGGGCCATGTGACCCCTGACCTCAGAGGGAATATCGCCTTCATAAAATGGGCAATTGTTCCTTTTTTGGGCTAGAACTCCCAGAATCCTGTTGCCTGCATGGCCAAGGTTTCAGTCCAAAACCCAATGGTTTGCATATAAGGCATGTGTCGCTGGAGCCAGGTCAGAATGCTTCAGAAATGTGCACAGATGGTGCACTAGTTTTAATTATGCAAAGACACTCCTCTCCACCACAGAAATCTGGATGCCCAAGTTTTGGCAGTGGCCAAAACTGCCTTTGTACAATTAAAACAAATGCACTAGTTGTGCCTGTTCCTGGAGATGCTTGATCAGGCCACAGTGACACCTGCCTTAGTTACATCTTGACTGGATTACTGCAATGCACTCTACATGGGACTGCCTTTAGAAAGTGCTCAGAAACTTCAACAGGTCCAAAATACTGCAGCCAGGTTGTTAGCAGCCATTACATGTATCACATAAACTCCTCTGTTAAAGCAGCTCCACTGGCTGCCAGTCCATTTCCGGACACAATCCAAAATGCTGGTTTTAACCTATAAAGGTCTAAATGGCTGGGGTCCAAGCTTTCTCAAAAACTGTGTCTCCCTTTATGAGCTTTCCTAGGTGTTCAGATGATTAGGGGAGGCCTTTCTTTCAGACCCCCCTCCCTCACAAGTGTGCTTGGTGGGTACACGGGAAAGGGGCTTCTCTGTTGCTGCTCCCAGACACTATAACTCCTCACCACAGGAGGATAAACTGGAACCATCGCTGCTGTCCTTCCACAAGCAGGCAAAGAAAGACCTTTCTCTTCAGGCAGGCTTTTCCTTAATGACAGACTTTCTAGGAGAGGTTTTAAAATGGGATTGTTCGTATTTTGTTGCTTCAGAATCTGTTTTGTAGTAATGCATTTACCTAACATTTTAAATATAGTCTCATTAATTCTTTTTAAATATTTTGAATAATTTTTACTGTTTTTTAGCTTTTAATATTGTGTTTTTAACAATGGAAGCCACTGTGTGTTCTTTTTTGGAGAAAGGCAAGACAAAAATATTTGAAATAAAATAAAATAATTATTTGGACCCTCAAAAGAATAACCATTCTCTGTCCTTGATACATAGAACAGTGGGAAGAAGGGGAGAGGACTGGAAGAGAGGAGAAATAGTGGAAGTTGAACGGGGATATTGGGATGTAGAAAGAGCAAGAACCCCTGGGAAGTAAAAGGAAGGAAGAAGAGGAAGGGGGCCAGGCGGATGAATGAATGGTGGGAGGTTACTGGGAAATCTCATCCAAGAGTGAGAATGATGGAGGGAGGTGGGATTAAGAAACAAGGGATGTTTTGTGGTGTAGATAGAGCTACAAGATGAGTACCGTATATCTAAAACTGGGAGGAGCATCAGGCAGTTATTGCAGTGTGGGATTAGAGAGTAAATTTTCATGACTCAGGAGTATTCCACGTATTGCAAGTTTTAATGTTCTGTTTTTTTTAAATTGTGCAACTAAACCCATAATGCATGGCTGCAGTAAACAGATGTTCACAAATCATGTTTCACTGAGATGTGCTGGCCAGAGAGCTGGGATTAGCTTTCTAATTTATGTACATGCAGTGGCAAATGGGGTGAAAAAGCCCTCAGAGATTTTCCTGGGTAAAAGCATCTTCTGTATCTTCTTCTTCCTCCTGCTCTCCTTCTGGGTCTTCCATTCTTGCCTTTTCCAACTGTGCTTTTGTCTTTGTTCTGGGCTGCAGGGACTCCATGGTGGACATGGGCAGAGCTCTGACAAACGCCCTGGTGCTGTCCATGGTGCTGGGCTGTTCAGCTGTCCTAATGGAGACTCTGCTGCCAAACGCCAGGGAACCTGTCGTCAACGTGGCCGTGGTGTTTGGAGGCTCTTCGTACCCTTCCCACATCCGCAACAGGCTGACACACCAAAGCTTCCTGGATATGCCTTTGGAGATCCACCCAGTCACGGTGATAGTGAATGATACCAACCCCAGCACTCTCCTGACCCAAATCTGCGGCATGCTGTCCAGCACAAAGATCCACGGGATTGTCTTTGAGGACAACATTGGTACAGAAGCCGTTGCACAGATTCTTGACTTCATCTCATCCCAGACCCATGTACCTATCATTAGTATCAGTGGAGGATCTGCTGTGGTCCTGACTCCAAAGGTGAAACCTCTTTATTATTCTGGGTGCCTGGACTTAAAATTGGTACAGTACAGTGTTTGTGAGCACCTCTCCCTCCCTCCTTTTTTTTTTTTGAAAAACAATTATTTATATTCTGTCTTGGTTTAAGGTAGCTGATGTCCACTGGGATAACCTCTGAGAGCAGTTTGCACTTTCTAAGAGATATATGTGAACCTTTCGGCCTCCGGTCTTGGCAGGATGATTGGAGAGAGATGTATTTATTTGCTTACTTCTTTATAAAGGTGCCTCATGATTTTCCAAGGAATGTAAGATGGTTCCTAATAGAGAGAAACAGCATAATATACTTTGAAAGATGAAAATCAACTAAAATGCCTTCAAAATTCAAACAAACAAGCTGCATGACCACCTTGCTTTCCCAGAAATTCAGACATCTTTAGCAGAGGGTAAATCAATTGTTAAATGCCTGATTAAACAACAGCAAAGTTTTAAAGTAGTACCTAAAACCTGAAAAACTAGATACCAGATGAATGAATAACCCAGGGACAGAAAAGTCCTTTCACACACCCTGCTTACGACCCACCTAACCTCTGTTGACCTGAAGAATGGTCTGATGGGATGGTCTGAATCTGGAGACCGATCTGGGAGCAGGTGGTTCTTTTGGACCTACTTCCCCCACTGAAGGTTATGTCAGGGACTCTGCCTTATCATTATTATATCACATAAAATGCTTGTAGCCGGCTGCATACTTGTAATAAAATTAATTGAGTCATTTATATTGTTTTGCTAAGCAACTCTTGGCCTGCAGGCCCCTCTGCTGTGATGCTCCTTCTTTGCGCTTGCTTTATGCTTGTGGCAGCTCACAGGTTAGGCAATCTGGATTCATTTTCAAAAGAGGTGTCTTGCACTGGAGGATGTGGGCTTCTGATTGGGACATCTCCCTTCAGCAAGGGGGTAGGACCAGACCATTCATGGATCTTGTAATCTACATACAGTTTGTGCTCTGAACAGGGCACTACCATCATCCAGTTAAGGTGTGATTGTAGACTCTCAGGTCACTCTCAGGTGAGAGAAGGTCTTGTGTGGTGGTTAGAATGTGGCATTGGAGATATAAAGTTTGTAGAATGTGCTGTGGCTAATGACAATAATTGACGAGGTGCCAGGGTACATCTTGGTTGTGCAGTCAGGCACGTGGCCATGCACATGACTGAGATGCATTCCAGCACCTCATCAATTAGCAATGGCAACTCACACAAACGTTTTCTGAACATCTATAGTATTCTTGCCACTGGATTCCCTTGGGCCAGTCACCCTTTTTCAGTCTGACTAATATGTCTTAGGTCTGTTGGGAGGAGCACAGCCTTGTTTGCCACCTGGGCTGCAAATGCAACTAGTGAGTAAGAAGATAAATGAACAACAGATCCTTTAAAAGCTACAGCACCCCATAGAAGCTGAGCCAGGGCGTATCTGTTACGTACCCAGCCACATTTTCTTTTTGCTAAGCATGATAGCTACAGAGTGATAGCTATGGAGTAGCAGCACTCAGAAGAATAGAGCCCAGGGTCTTGAAAATTAGTGTTACGTTCCCTGCCTTATGGATGGTCCTGGTAATGTATGGGAACCGTGTGCTTCCCCCCCCCCCCCCCAATTCAACCAACCACTTATCATGAAACTGCCTTGGTAAGGAAATGGAAGTCAGGTTAAAAATCCTTTGATTACAGGCTGCCTAATGGAAGTCTTATATTGCTGAAATAGGGAAAAATGGGCAGTTTTGGTTTGTACCCAGGAAAGAATGGTGTGTCGTCAATGACAGTGTCAATAAGCGATGTCTCCTTATTGATTTATAGCCCAGTTATTCTAAAGAATAACTTTAGAATATTCTTTGTGTCTTTCCTCCATTTTGGAGCTGTAATGTTTAGAAGCCTCCTGTGGAACCGAAAGCCAAACTAATCCATTCTTCAACCTTTCAGAGCCAATGGGATGCAGCTTAGGCTGAGAAGGTTGCCATTTAGTCCCGCTTTTCACCCTGGCTATGCCACAGTTGTGTCTGAAATTACTAGTTCTCATCACATGCAAGTCCCCTATGGTGACTGCTGTAGGGAATTCTGATTCTGATTCCCTACTGGTAAAGTGTAATTATTTTTAGCTTGCTTGCCCACCACCGGGTGTCAGTAGTAGTTACTTTCATTCGCTCACAGGGGAAGGTGTAAAAAAAAATCATGTGTCTTGCTCACAAATAGCACAAGTTGTTTTTGTTAATGTACTGGATTCTCTTAGTTGACATTTGCTGAAGGAAAAACTCTGTAAGACATGGTTAGGAAGAATAAGACCCTCTTTGAAATAGTATGTTTGCTACTGCCTGGCACAGTGAGGGCTCCTTACCCTGCAGTGGTGCCTCGCTTAGCGATTGCCTCGTTTAACGATGTATTTGCTTAGCGATGAGGTTTTTGGAGCAATCTTGCGCTCCGTTTAGCGATGTTTCCAATGGGGGAATTTCGCATAGCGATGTTCAGGACCTTGCTTCGCTTAGCGATGACAGTTTAGGTCCACTGTTTTGCTTAGCGATGTTTTGACAGCTCCATTTTCGCTATTTTTAAAAGGTGTTAAATTGTTTAAAAAGGGTTTAGAGTGCTTGAAATCGTTAGTGCACTTAATAAACCCTTCGTTAACCAAATCTGGCTTTGTTCGGACTCTTTTTGAATTTTTGGTGATGTTTTTCCTCCCCCATTTCAATGCATTCCAATGGGGGAACCGCGTTTCACTTAGTGATGTTTCCTATGGCGATTTTCACTTAAGGACGGCAATCCGTTCCCATTGGAATGGATTATCCGGTTTTCAATGCATCTCTATGTGAAAATGCGTTTCGCTTACCGATGTTTTCCCATAGCGATGAATTTTTTGGAACCAATTAACATTGTTAAGTGGGGCACCACTGTATTCTGTAAAGCTGGTGTGGCTGTCCAGATGTGACTATCCAGATGCTCTTGGATCACAACTCCCATCAGCTTTTACTCTTGGCTGTGGCGGCTAGGGCTGATGGGAGTTGGCAGTGCAAGGATATCTGGAGGACCACAGGTTTCCCGTCCCACCCGCAATCCGTAGAAAGACCCTTTTGTGACTAATAACGAACTCCTGCTCTCCATCAAGAAACAAAAAACATGAACAGAAGCTAAACAAAACCCAGAAACAACTGGATTGCTGACAGGAAAGTGCCAGATTAAAATCTGCCTTCTTCAAGAGCTGGTGGATCAGTACACCCAAACAAGAGTTTAGAGGAGAAGAGTGGATTATCCTTAGAAAAGTGTGTGTGTGTGTGTGTGTGTGTGAGTGAGTGAGTGAGTGAGTGAGTGAGTGAGTGAGTGACACATGGTCATCCTGGACACTGAAAGACTGCAGTTGTGTTCCCATGACTTCTATATAAACTAAAAAAGTCATTTTGTGCCTCTATTGGACAAACATGAAATATATTTTTGTGAGGGTTGGAGGGCCCAGGGTTGAAGGGATCACTTGAGAACTCAGAGGGCACAGTGGGACTTTTAGAAGCTTTTTTTTTAATTGTGGGGGAAATGGGGTATCATATTTGAGCACCTGGCAGGGGGCTGCATGTTGTCCACTCCTCATTTAATAATAATCATGTGTGTTCAAGTGAATTCTGTCTATTCTCTCCAGGTAGAGAATACCCAGAAGTGGTCAACCATTCCTTTCTTCTGGGGGTGCCCTGAGATTGTGTAGCTTTGCCCAAGGCCACACCAGTGGGCTGTACTCAAAGGTGGCACTGTGGGGGGTGGGGAATCAAACTCCCAGCCTCTGGTTTTGCAGCCAGATACTTCAACCACAGAGCTATAATAATCCAGCCAGCCTCACTCCTCATTTAGAAGCTTCTTTAATTTGATCCCTATAGTGATTTGTCTCCTCATGGTAACAATTCAACTAGAGCAAGTCACCATGTAGAAGGCTGACCATGTTCAAGTGGTTTCCTAGTGGTGGAATCCTCTCCCTAAAATTAGTCATTTTGGAGGAGCAAATTGCTACATGGGAGCAGAGGCCGCATGAAAGGTGCTTCCTCGCCAGCTTTTCTTGTGTGTGTTAGTCAGGAGTGTGTTTCTATTTGGTAACAGGAACATAATTTTGTGCTGAATTACTTCTCCCCCTCTTCCCAACTCTCATAAAATAAAGGTATGGGAATATGTTCTTTATCACTAACTGTTGCTGGATGCACAGTTGTGGCAGTCATAGACTGTGTTGCATGTTTTTATAACTATCAATTGTGGGAAAAAGAAAGAAGTTGACTCGGGGGTTGCTGTTTACAGAAGTAGCCCAGCCTGCGTAGTCACTCCTAATTTTACCTGCATAGGATATACCAGACACGACTAAGCCAAGTGAGTATATAATTTATGCTTTCACTATATTTCATTTACGTAGTGCTTATCCTTCTTCAATTCTATTTTGTGGGGAAAGGTGGGATATAAATCGTAATAAACACAATCATAATCATAGAAAGCCCATCCTGTTCATATATCAAAGTGAAGGACAGGGTGATATTTTGGATGAATAGCACAAGGAACACACAAGAGAGAGGACCTTTCTTAGCTTATGTGATTTGCCTGGCTGTAGCTACTTTTTTCTTCCTTGCTGTACCAGAGGTGAGTCAAGAGTGTGGGGGGGGGGATGGAGCTGCTGACTGCAGGCTGGTAAGTTATAGCAGGATAAGGTTGACCCAATTTGTTCCATGTAATCTTGTCATTTGTCCATTTGTTTCCCATATTATACAGAAACAAGTCAGGCCCATGAAAAGAAATGTGCCTGCTACCTCCAATAGTAGGATGCTACTGCTGGGGCCAGGGTGGGAGAAGAATAAGCACATGGGTAATGCTCTCCATGGTGCTAGGTATCCTTAGGAAACCTTCTACAAAACACCCTTAGCTTAAAGTTGGGATGGGCAGCAAGAATTTCATTTCAGCTTGTTTTGAACAAATTATTAAATTTGTTCATATTCTGAGTGAAAAGAAATTAAGTTTTTAAAATTTTATTTAAAAAAAAAATCAAAGTTGGAGAAACAGAACCTAATGGTATCCGAGCACACAGCTTTGAATTTTAACTCTTGGAAATTTGAATCCCTGTGTGTAAAGTTATGTTGGTGCTGAACTTAGGTTGCTACCTCCTTTTTGCCTTCCAATAGGCTTCTTTGCTTTGAAACCTTACAGCGCTTAGGTACACTATGGAACGCTCAATGCTGGAAATAGCTATATCCATTGAATACGGTGACTGCCAATCGGGCAGAATTTTGGAACAGTTTGGGAAGAAGCCTCCTGCTCTTCACACTCTTGCTTTTGCATGTTGAAAGCTATGGCAGTGGGGGTTGGGATGGGAGACAGAGTAGTGTACTCCACTTATTCAACATCAGCTCATTATAGGTGCCCAAGAGGGCACCAATATATTGAGATCACAGAAGGATTCTGCATTCTGTAAGCCAAATCAAAAAACAGGGATGCCTCAAACAAAAAAAGTATAACTATGAAAGTGGACCTCAGATCAGCACCAAAATTTGTGGAGAAGGACTGCAGAAGTGGGCTTTTCACTCACTCCCAGTCCCTTATCCATCTATTGAGTCTATTCAGACCAGGGCAAAGTGAAACCAACCTGGAAGATATATCAGGGATCTCCTACCAACTCTCCTCAGTCTGAAGAAGCTATTTGGATAAGTAGTGAAATGTTTCAACCTAACAAGAAATGAGTCCAGTTGGTATGACTCAGCTTACAGATAACCTCACCTGGATGACTGAGAATCTTCACAGATATAAAGTCTGCTCTTGCTCTGTGTCACAATTGGGAGCATTTGGGCAAAGGGTTTTTGAGTTGTGATTTTTTTTAAAAAGCAACACTGGGTTACTCCTGTGCTGAACCAAGTGACCTTGAGCTCTGACAGATTTTAAACACATCACATAAAAAGAAAAGGGGACAAACTTGTTGAAAAACAGCCCTGACAATTTCTTTGTGTTTGGGTTAGAAGTGGTTTTAACTTATCAAAAAAGGAGTCCACTTCTGAGATTTTCCCTTGCATGGTATCACTTTATGAATGGCAGTTAGCACAAGAGGGTATCCTGTAGACCATCTTGACGACTGCCATTGCTGTTGTCAATGTTCAGGTTACTCTTTGCTATGTAAAGCTTTGCATCTTTTTTCCTGCTGGAAATGGGCAGAATATTGTGGCACTATATTGGGCTGTTTTCTGGGGTTTTTTTAAATCATAGGTTCAGAAGGACAGCATCTTGCATTCATAAACCAGAGGCTTTTTGAAGAATTGAATATGCTTTAAGAGCACGTTAGTGACTTGAATTCATGTGAATGAATGAATGAATGAATGAATGAATGAATGAATGAATGAATGAATGAATGAATGAATGAATGAATGAATGTATACATACATACATACATACATACATACATACATACATACATACATACATACATACATACATACATACATACATACATACATACATACATACATACATACATACATAAATGAATGTAGGCTTTCTTTCCTTGTGTTTTCCACAGGTAATCCACATTGGGCTTTAAGCAAGATAGGCAGGTATCAGGCTTGTAGAATTTTTTTAAAAAGAAACACTACAAAAATGGTATCTCTGAAGCTGACCAGCTACAACAGCTCAGTGGAACAGACATTCATTAAAAGGGTGTAGAGCACCTCTGAGTACATGCATAACTTGGGAATGTTCTTTACTAGAAATAAGTTTTCAGTCTACTGATTTTTTTTTTTTTTTAAAAAGGAGCATTCTTGCTTTTCCTTTATTCAATCAGTCAGCCATCCCTGAGAGAAAAATACAAAGATGTTTAGTCATTGCATTTAGGAGCCAGACATCTTTGCCAATCTGTAGCAAAGTCCCCCAAGAGGTATCCATAGCTTCAGCGTCACCCTTTGCCCAACTCCTCCTCTGAACCTCATGTTCATAAGAGAAAGGTGAATGCGGGCATGAGCCAGGATGTGTTAGAAATAAAGGGGAGGAGAAGCAAAACCTCTCAAGCTGGGCCTGAGAGAACGGAGAGCTACTACAGCCTTTTGCCCTGTCCAGTATGTTTGACCTATAACGTTTCAATGGAAGAAACAGGGCAGCTGCAGAGGTTCACTTTGATCGTTCCTTTCAGAAACAAGCAGGAGTGACTATCCTGTGTTCCCTCCCACTTCCCCTCACCCTCCCAATCCACCCAACGATGTGCGTCAGCAGCAGGTCACAAATGCAGCTTGGATTATACAGAGGGGAAACCTTTCTGAGTATCTTTTATTCTCTCTTTCAAGGAGACAACGAGAAACTCTTCCGCTCAATGCAAAGAGATGCTCTCAAGCCTTTTTTTTTTTTTTTAAGGGAACACTTGATTCAAAATGACACCCTAGCATAATCAAGCTATGAGAACAGGTGTCCAAAATTTCGCAGTCACTGTTTTCCTCTTAGTCAATGGGTCTCCTGTTCCCCCAAACAATTACTGATGCAGTTCTCATTTAAAGCATTGCTCAGATAATGCCCAGTGCGATGTAGAGTGATGGACTAGGACTCTGGAGAACAGGGTTCGAATCCCAGCTCAGCCATGGGAACTCATTGAAGGGGTAGAACTGATAAAACCACTCCTTAAATATTTCGCATGCCTTGAAAGCTCTCTTAGGGTCACTCTAAGACAGTTCAGACTTGACAGCACAGAACACACTATATTTTGTATTTCTGAGCAAGTGAATCTGATCCACACTTGAAATTTTGCTTTTTTTGAAAGGAGAATTATTTTCAGTTCAAGTATTTTAGTGGAAATATAGGTTTATTTTTATATTTTAACATACGGTTGGAACATATTAAATTATGATTACATTAGAGCACAAAAGGCGATTTCTACCTGGAGAGGGTAGAAAATGTCATAACAACAGCAGTGAGACATGTGCACCAAAGTTTGATGTACATGCCCAACTCAAGATTCATGAGCTTTATTAAAGAACCTCTGGGAAGAATTGGGTGTTGCTTTGAAAAAGGCCACTTTCACTGTAGCTGTTAGTGAGACTGTTCCTTGCTCTTGTATTTGTGGTGCAGTGTTGAGTAAATGGGTCTCAGCCATGGGCGCTTCCCTTCATTTCTTCTCCTCTGGCACAGTCTTACAGCAGGAAATTAGAACCTTTCATTCCTGTTTTTGACTTACCATTAGTTTAGCATTAAATCTTTAACCTCAGACGGTTGGTCTTAAATATCATTTATTGAACTGTGACAGCTCCATAAACCTCAGTTTGAAGCCATCTTGTTTCTCTAAATCAAAATTAAGACCATATTTTCTGCAGTTCATTAAGCATGGAGATGTTCTCAGCCCAGTTCAGTTGCAAATGAAATTCTTTTCAGTTTGGTTTGGTTCATGTCAATAACATTTCACTAATGGGATTAGCGCACATAACTAGCTGGTTTAGTTCTGATTCTCATGAGAAGGTTTAAATATAACCTCACGACACCTTAATACGATTGGTTTTAACATTTACATTATTAGTCCTGCTGCCCTGCTTTTATTTTATTTCAGTTATTATTGAAATAATATGTTGGTTGCTTGTCTTTATTTTGATTATATAAATAATATGTTTATTGTTTTGAATTGTCCATGCTTGATATGTAAACTTCCCAAAGTGGCCTGGCAGCCAGATGGGCGGAATAGAAGTTAAATAAATAAATAAATAGATAGATAGATAGATAGATAGATAGATAGATAGATAGATAGATAGATAGATAGATAGATAGATAGATAGATAGATAGATAGATAGATAGATAGATAAAAATGAATAAAAATATAAGACACATTATTTACTTCCTTCTTTTGTGGAAGGAGGAGACCTTACCTTGCCTGGCTAGTAACAATGCATTAGTATCATGTATAATATATCCCTGTTAGGTAGCCTGTTGGGCTTCTCCACTGCCCCCCCCCATGTTAAAAATCCCCATATGTTTTTGCCTTCCCTCATAAAGGAGTTGCTCAGCCCCTTGGTCAGACTTTTCCATGTTTCTGAGCTACTGCTTTTCCTAAATAGTTCAAATTAGTGGTTTCATTTATTTGCTTATTTTTCAAGGTAAATCAACATCTTGGCTGATTCAGGTTTGATTACAGCAATCTGTTTTATTTATTTACATACAATCTTTGCTGCTGCAGTTGCTCTGGAGTCGCATATCCTCTTTCCCACTCCATTCTTCTTCTTCTACTGAAGGAATGCCCAGCTCTTTCACATGACAATCTTATGTCTTCTGCCACCATTTAAAATTCCAAGCTAGATCTCCATTCACCTCTGCCATAAAATTTATTCTCCACTGAATCTTGATCATCAGAGGTTTATTGTGATCTGGGATGGCTGTACATCTCTCAGAAATTTATTAACAAATTGCAAATATGTGCTTTGAAAAAAATCTTGTTTAACTTCTATATAAGTTCCCTCCCCCCCATAACAAGACAAACAAAACTAACTGTATTTTCTAAATGATTAGAAGGTTTGTGAAGAATGATTAAGACTTGTTCAATAGCCGACTGGAAAATGAAGAGATGAAATGGATATTGGAGTGGTGCAGACGTAGAAACAGAGAACACAGCAAAGTAAATTCTCTGAGTAGATATTTTCATTTGTGTTTCAAGCCTGTAGAATTTAATAACTGGAATAATATGCTGAGAATAAGAATGAATTCCCTGGTCATCTTGGCTAGGAAAACTGTTCTATTATGAGATTTTTTTTTCTATATAAAATATTGTACTTGGAAAAACAGCAGTGGTCAAAAGAAGACTTGAGAGTTCATGTTTCTTTTGTGGTCCTCGGTGCTTTGAAATATGGAATGTTTCAAACATTCTGTGGTGGGTAATTGAGCACTTGAACCCAGTATTTACTTTGTATGTAATCATGCATCTGTGTGCACGCAACATGCAGAGGTAACTGCGTGGAGCAAAGCTTAGTGTAAAAGGCTCGGAAAGAAAAGGAACAGTAACTATAAATGGAGAAAGTCTTCAAAGACAAGCAGGTGGGCCAGCATAGGTGAAAAGGCAAACAAAGAAACTTGCCTCAGGTCCTGAGTCGCTAGGGAGCACTCCCCTGAACTGCAGCAGGAAAGTGTCTTTAAGTTGTTTTCTTACAGGGGCATGAAAACCAAAGTTGTGTAACTATGTAGTCCAAAGAGAAAAGCTGTAGACCAGTGGTGTCGAACTATGGCCCTCCAGATGTTCTTGGCCTTCAACTCCCAGAAATCCTGGCCAGCAGAGGTGGTGGTGAAGGCTTCTGGGAGTTGAAGTCCAAGAACATCTGGAGGGCCACAGTTCGACACCACTGCTGTAGACCAGGGGTGTCAAACTCAAATTCATCGGGGGCCGCATCAGCAGTTTGGTCCCCATCAAAGGGCCGGTTATATCTGTAGGTCTTACCAACCTTCACTTTGTGACCCGACAATCAGCTGTTCCGCGGCTTCAAAATGGCTGCTGGAACAGCCGAAAGAAGCCGGGGCACAGCGTTTTCGCGCCCTTGGTAAGCAAGGGGAGCGCGCGAAAACGCTGCGCCCCGGCCCCTTTCGGCTGTTCCGGCGGCCATTTTGGACCCGCTGGACAGCTGATGGCAGCCATTTTGGCGCCCTCGTTGTGCGAGGGGAGGGCGCGAAAATGGCTGCCGGCCCCTGGGAAACATCGCACAACGGTGAGTATTCTATGGCATTGGAATGCATTAAATGCTGTTTAATGCATTCCAGTGCCTTTTTGTGTTCCGTAGTGCGATGTTTCCCACAGCGAAGGTTAATCTGGAACGGATTAACCTCGCTGTGCGGGGCACCACTGTACTCCGCGTAGGCACGGAGTAAATTCATTGGAAAAAAAGGGGGAGGCTGGAAGGCTGGCGGCGGCTCCGCGGGCCATCAGACGAGGTCCGGCGGGCCGCATTTGGCCCGCGGGCCTTGTATTTGACACCCCTGCTGTAGACAATTCACTTGAACAACAACAACAACACTATTCATGCATAAGCAGTCACTAATTCATTCTCTCCCACTTTTCTAGGAGCCTGGCTCTGCCTTTCTTCAGCTGGGTGTCTCAATTGAACAGCAAATACAGGTGATCTTCAAAGTCTTGGAAGAGTATGACTGGAGCTCTTTTGCAGTTATCACCAGCCTATATCCAGGGTACAATGTCTTCCTGGATGTGATCCGATCCTTCACAGATGCCAGTTATTTTGGCTGGGAGATCCAGGATGTCTTGACCTTTGAGATGACCCAGGATGAGAGCAACTCCAGAATCCAAAGATTGCTGCGTCAGTTAGATGCTCAGGTGATGATTGTGTACTGCTCGCAAGAGGAGGCTGAATATCTCTTCCAAATGGCAGAGCAGGCTGGTTTGATTGGACCTGGTTACATCTGGATTGTACCTAGTCTGGCCGTGGGGAATATGGAGGTCCCCCCCAACTCCTTCCCTATTGGCCTCATCAGTGTAGTCACCGAGAGCTGGAAAATGACCCTGAGGCAAAAGGTCCGTGATGGCGTTGCTATCATCGCCCTTGGAGCGGAGAGCTATTACAGTACCCACGGCTACCTCCCTATGGTGGGCAGAGATTGCAACAATAAGAATCCTTCCAGTGGACCCACAAACAACACTTTCTACAGGTCAGCACTGAGTTTGCAGTTGTTCTGTGTTTCAGAAAGGAGTGTGTGACTTACCGCTGTCCTTTGTTAAAAAAAAAGCACGTTGGTTTGTTGTTGTTTTTTTGCCTTGGGTGGGCTGTTTTTACAATTAGAATGTGAGGTACAGATTTCTACACACCTGACTCTTCACCATCTAGAATTCATTAGATTTCATTTATCTGCATAATAATATTATATGGAGTGGCAGGGATATTGGAGAAGGAAATATTAATGGAGTCATAGCTTCAGAATAATAATCTGCATAGGAAGAAGTGGGAGGGCAGATTGTGACACCTTTTTGCGAGATCCAGGATATGAAGCTTCCAGAGGTCCTGGACCTTACCTTGCACAGCCACACTGACTCTTGTGCCCCTCTCCCCAAAATATTGTCTGGGATTTTGTTTTTAACCACATTACATGCACCTTCTAGTTTTTTTTTTAAAGAGGTGTGGTTGTCTCCAAGTGCCAAGGAGGCCTAAAACAGGGCAAAATTCTCCCCTCCCCAAAGGGCACAAGTGAACTTTTTTTTTTTTTGAAAAATTTAGGATGTTGGAGGGTCAAAGGAGCTGCATTTGAGCCCCTAAGGGGAGCATGCCCCATTTTGGGATGGAGAGTGTTGGCCTTCATCCTGGACAGGCTTTACAGATTGTTCTGTGGGTCACTCTCAGAGTTCGTGGTGCTCAGCAGAGAAACATGAACAGGCTGGGGGTTCTGAGGGGGTTAGATTTAAACTCTAAATGTTAGTTAGCAGTAGAAGAAATGAAAAAGAAAGGAGGAAAAGAAGAATCAAGAGATGAGTCTGAACAACTAGCAAATGTACACTGGCCATTCTGTAGTTTAGGGCTAGATGCGGAGTGGTTTCCTGTGAACCTGCCTGGTTGTCTACAGCAGCCCCCCAACCCCACCCCATTTGTCCTTATGGAATGTTAAGAAAAAGTGCAGAAAAAAATGCCGGTGTTCCCCCAGTGTTGGGGAAGGAGATGTTATTGTATCTGTTTCAACAGCTGGCTATCTCAGTTGAACAACAATGACAGCTGCTTTTTGAAGTCTTGGAAGAATGTCACTGGAGCTCCTTCACAGTTGTCGCTGTGAAAGAGTTGGTAGGTGGTCTGATTCTTCTCATGGTGGTGAGAGGTACTACAGGTTGCCTTGACAACAGGGGTGTGCTCCTTCTGATGTCTTCCACACAAAGTGAGAGCGAGGCGAGGGTGTCATTTGCCCTTAATGGCATCAACTCTTTAGCCAAATTGGATAGACCCTATGTTTCCTGTTAGGTTTGGATTGTATTGTGTGAAAAAAGAAATGCTAATGAAGAAGAAAAACACCGAACTATCTCACAAAAGAGGCAGCAAAGGTGAACAGCTTTAAAAAGGTGTGATTTGGAGTGGTATTTGGGCCTTTTCCTTCCACCCCAAATATGTTCAATTCTGAACATTCGTTTTGGCAATCGTTTTGTATTGTGTGAACCAGCTACATGTGTGTCTGTTCCGTCCCGTGTTCACTGCAAAGGCACAGCCTGTGGAGAGCCACAGCTGCTGAGGAGCAGCACATTGTTGTTCTAAGCATACAATGATACAATATCATGTAGTCATTTTTTACATCAGACTTAAGCAGATAGTGGCCATGCCACGGGTGATGCTGGCTGAAATATTCTTAGAGTTGTAATTTAAAAAAAAAAGTATTTTCCCGTCTCTGGGTTTGCACAGAATAATTGTGCAAAATGTTTGTTTTTTCTGTCATGTGCAGAGCTGCAGAAAGGCCTCAGCAAAAATCACAAAGTCAAGAGGGTTGATAATCCAATTATCTTGCTCAGCCTATCAGCTGGATGCCTTCCTGCTTCTGAGTTCAGCCTTTCCAACTTTACCAGATCCTCAATCTGTCTGTTCTCCCTTTTCCTGTTAATCCTGCTTATTGCAGTGGTGAAAAGTGGTCACAGGCAAACCAGCAGAGTTACTGTATTATTGGGCTACCTGGGTTTTACCTGGCTTTTAGGGGTGCCACCCAATGCTCATTTAGACTATGAGCTATCTTCAATTCCAAACTTTAATTTAAAAGAAAGCCAGTAGCCTTTAGATGTGAGACAAAAGATGCAGTGTATATTATGAAGTATAAATTATTATTATTATTATTATTATTATTATTATTATTATTATTATTATTATTATTATTATTATTATTATTATTATTATTATTATTATTATTATTATTATTATTATTATTATTATTATTCAGAAACACCAGGCACAGTCAACATTATAAAAACATTGACTGGTATTATATTACAGATACAAGTTTTAACCAAAAACTTAAGTATCTGTTGAATATGAGGGAAGTACATATGCTGTTCCTAATAATGCCTTTTTTGTAGCTCTGATGCTGTGATTTCTGAGATCTGCAACTGCTTATAGTACTGTGTGAAATTTCTTGATATTTATTTCTTGATAAAGTCCCAGTGACTACAGGGACCACTGAAGTATGTTTCTTCCAGAGGCGAGATGTTTTGATTGCCAGGTACTTTGTTTGTTTTTCCAGTTCTTTTTTTCAACTCTGGCATTCCCTGGAATTGCAATGTCAGTGATCCGGACACTTTATCGTTCTATGACTACTATGTCTGGTGTGTTATGTTCAAGGTGTCTATCCTTTTGGATCCAGAAATCCCACAAGATCCTGACTTCCTCATTTTCTGACACCTTCTCTACCTGATGTTGCCACGGGTTTTTGGAAATTGGCAAGGATTTTTTTTTTTGCATAATGACCAGTGCATTAACTTTGTCACTCTATCATGTCTAACTTCATAATCTGTGCAATCTTTGGACATTCATTGATGAGGTGGGACACAGTTTCATCTTTTTCTTGGCAGAGCTGACATTTGCTGTTAGCACTAATTCCTTGGATCTTAGCTTTCCTCACGTTGGTTTGGAATGCTTGTCCTGGTGCAGCACAGATCAAGTCTTCGGTTTCTTTCTTAAGGACCCCCAGTTTAAGCCATGCCCATGTTGAATGATGATCATGCTTTCCATCAATATTTCTCAGGTGTTGTCCATGTAGTAGTTTATTTTTCCAGTTGTTTAATTTCCTTTCAAATTGTTTTTTTCTTATATTGCAGCTTTGTTTCTGTTGTTTTCAAAATGTTCTCCATTTTCACTCCTTTAAGTAATATTTTTCTTCTTGTACAGTGGGGGCTTGACTTGAGAACTTAATCCGTATTGGAAGGCGGTTCTCAAGTCAAAAAGTCTGTAAATCAAGTCTCCATTGACCTACAGTGCATTGAAAACCGATTAATCCCGTAACAGGCCGTTTTTGTTCCATTTTGGTTTTTTTCTGGTCTGTAAGTCAAATCTCAGTCTGCAAGTCAAACCTAAATTTTGCGGCCAGAGAAGTCTGTAACTCAAAAAGTCTGTAAGTCAAGCCGTCTGTAAGTCAAGGGTCCACTGTACTGATATAATCATTTAGACTTCTTTTTTCCTCCTCTGCTAACTGTTGTATTTGCAGTAATCCACGGCCTTTATTTTTCATGATAAATATAATCTGTCCACATCACTTTTTGGATGTAGCGTGTGATGCATGTTCATTAGTTTCCATGTTTCTCGATCCAATTCTTCTAATTTGTTTTGAGTCCAATCTATTATTCCAACTGGGTATCTAATTACTGGAACTGCCCATGTGTTTATGTCTTTGATTGTATTTCCCACATTCAAATTTGATTTTAAGATTTTCCACATTCTTTTGATATCTTCCCTATCTGTCAGTTCTTTAACTTCTGTGTGCACAATGTTATCTGCTTCTAGAATTCCCAAGTATTTATAATTTTCATCACTTGATAGTGATTTTATAATATTGCAATTTTTAAACTTTATTCCATCTAGTTTTTTGATCTTGCCACGGTGTATAGATAGAGCTACACATTTGTCAATTCCAAATTTCATTTGGATATCTTCACTAAACATATACACTGTATTTAGCAGTGATTCTATCTCCATGGAACTTTTTGCATATAGTTTCAGGACATCCATGTATAACAGATGATTGATTTTTCCTGCTTGTTGTGAAATATGGTAGCCTAATCCACTTTTATTTAAAATTATTGACATGGGGATTAGTGAGAGTAGTGGTGACAAAGAATCCCCCAGAAATACTTCTCTTTTGAAGCTAATGTCCCCAGTTTTTTCAAAATGGGCTAGTAAGACATTTTCCCATTGGTTTTTCTTGAGGAGTTTCTGAAAGTTTTTACTAATCCCAAAATTTTTAGGCAGGTGTTAATCCAGCAGTGTGGCAATGAGTCCAATGCCTTTTTATAGTCTATCTAGGCCATGTTAAGATTTTTCATCTTTTTGCATTCTTCAGTATCATTTTATCAATAAGCCACTGATCTTTCATGCCTCTTGACTTTTTAAAGTTCCCTTTCAGTTCAGTTGAATATAGGGAGTTTTCAGTTAAGTAATTATATATTGATCTTGCAAAAACTCCTGTGAGGAGCTTGAACATTGTTGGAAGGCATGTAATTGGTCAATAATTACTGGGTTCATTGCCCTTTTGATGATCTTTTATTATAAAAAATGTGCAGCTTGTTGTCATCCAGTCTTCGTTGTAGAATTTTGAAGTAAGTGATTAAATTGCACTTCTATACATTGATGGAGACTTGATAGATGCTTTAACCAAAATCCATGTAGCGCATTTGGACTAGGTACACACCAATTTTTCACAGCCTTTACTTGCCTTTTAATCATTTCAGTTGTTATTACAATATCATCCATTTGTTTTCCTTGAGTTTCTTTACAAATGTCTTTACTGTATTTGATAAGGCATTTTTGTTATGTCTGGTTGGGCTTTCCCACATTTCTTTCCAAAATTTTAGAGCATCATCTTTACATGGGCCTAATTTCTTTTGCTCTGCATTTTCTCCTAGTGATGTATAAAATCATCATCATCATCATCATCATAGGTAGTAGTAATAGTAATAGTAGTAAGAACAGTTCAAAACATTTTGAGTTTATGGTTGCTATGCATCACAACATTCTGCAAAGAGGTTTCTAGACAGTGATATAGAACTTATAATGCCCTTTTCAGAGAACTAATTCTACGTATATTTGCTCATTGTAAGGCTCTTAAATGGATCTTGCATCTCTTGGGCATAGGAGAAGGACATACTTAGTTGGAAGTGGAGACTGGCAAAGTTAATTTTTTGGACTACAACTCACAGTAACGTGGCCAGCGTGGTCAGTGCCTATTCTGACTCAGGGATGTGGAAACTGTAATGTTTTGCTATGAAACATTTTGCTATGAAACAAAACAAAACAAAAAAAACCAAAACAATAACAAGTGATAATTAAAGTTTATAAAGATTTGTTCTCAGAAGAAATGGTAGGTTTTATGTTGGACTGGCACTCATCTATCTGTCTGTCTGTCTGTCTGTCTGTCTGTCTATCTATCTATCTATCTATCTATCTATCTATCTATCTATCTATCTATCTATCTATCTATCTATCTATCTATCTATCTATGAGAAATCAAATATAGCAAGGGAAGTTAATCTAGGATATTTTCCAGTTAGAACAAGGTATTTAACCTGTATCTCTGAAGGAAATCACCTTGCCTTATACATTATCCCTTATTTCTAAAATTTGTCTTCACTTTCTTCATTATTTTTTTTCCTTAAAAATCAGGTGGTAGTACGTTACTCATGGAAGATTCCTGCAGCATTATCATTAATTTGTAGTGGTGGCTTTTTCAGTTATAAAAATCAGAACACACGTTTTGTAAAAACATCAGTAGAAGCATTTTGCAAAAAACATTAAAACATAATGGCAGCTCTCCCCTCTACCCAAACAGTGGCAATCTCATAAGATTATCACATAGAATCCCTGTACATGGCAAAATGTCATTATTTCTTTCTTTATGTGCATTGTCAGTGTATATGCCTGCTTTAGATGGTTCCCATCTGGCCATTTTATCTTGAAAACCACCTTGTAACATCGGTTTGGCTGAGAGATACTTAACTGGCACAAAAGCACCAAGTAAGATTTGTGACTAAGCCAAAATGTGAATTTGCATCTCCTTGTTTCAGGTCCAACATGCTACTTTATTACGGTACCCTATACTAGCTCTCTCAAAGCAGAGGTTACTACATAAGTACAACCAACATGGAAATGTTTTGGTAGAAAACCAAATGAATGTGCTTAATTTGCGCTCTGGGTTTGGAGACCTGGAATACATTACTTTTAAGTGCAAGTTGAGAAATACAAAAGGGTAAGCAGTGAAAGGCGCAAGGTTTGTGACCCAGAGGGGTGGAAAAGCTTAAAAGCCCAAAAAAGCTAACTGAGTGAAACACTTTTAATTTCCAGGTTTTAATGAACACTTCTGGAGTGTAACACTCAGTAACTGAGCAGCAGCTTCAGCAGGGGTTATGTACATCTAGGGTTGTGATTTTGGTGGATGGTTCCACAGTCATCAAAAGGGCTTCATGAATAGAAAGCTTACAAAAGCAAATTAGATGGAGACTGATGGAGTAATCTGAAGATCCACATCTTTGTGGTGGAGGCCTTGGTATCAGATGTGGGGGACAGAATGAACAAGAAAGTGACAGAGATGGTGGAAGGGCAGGTTTAGCAGACTTTAACACAGAAATCATGATCACCCTTGCAAGTGTTGTGCCCATTGTATTCTGGGGTGTAGGACGTGTTCATTGGTAGTCCACCAAGAAATATCCCATTACTGGCTACTTTCCTTTGCTCCCATGTTTCCCCCCTCCAGTTTCTAGGACTTATGAATTGATGTATTTTCTTGGTCAATGTTACTTCATAGACCTCTTTGGGTGAGATACCCGAAACAGGAAAGGAAAGGGGAGAATCCATGGTAAAAGAACTGCCACCTCTTGTGTTGCCCTGTTGGTCTTGTGATTTAAGGTGGAACACATGAAACTATCTTGTCCAGAGTCAAGCCCTTGGTCCACCTGACCTAGAAATGTCAGTTGTGACCGGCAGCTGGACTTTAAGGTTTCGGGCAGGCTACTGTCCTAGCCTAACGGGGAGACCCTCCTTAGCTTCCTTGATCAGATGAAATTGTGTGTTCAGGGTATATGTATGGTGGAACAAAGTAGAGCTGAGCAGAGCTGGAGGGAAATCTAGTTTGCCAGTTCCAGGGCTGGCACATTCTCTTGTCCACTCTTGTATGTGTGTGGGTGTTGCAGGAGGGCTGGGGGAGGAGCTCAAAGCCTCGACATGTCTTTCCAGTGGCATGTCTTTGAAATGCTCCTTTTTACCATGGGCATTTTAAAGGGAAGAGCAGTGAGAACGGCAGAGGTTTCTGTATCTACATGCAGAAAGGTGGAGTGGACCTCTTCGAGCAAATAGGGAGATCTATACCATCATATGGTCTCTGTGACTGTAGGATGGTAGCCAAAATATAATCCATGGCATCCTCCATTTCTTCCTAGTACCCTATGTCTTTATATCTCTTCATTATTCCTGGATAGGAAACCTGCCATTCCCAAGATCTCCCTCCAGAGGCTGTGATGACAAAGACTGATGGAAGGTGTAGGCCAACAATTACATTCACTGCTTTTACTTTGAAACTACATTGAGTATTAATTATCTCACCCACCTGCAAAAGACTTGAACCTTATTTCTTAGATACTACCAGCAACAAAAACAGATTTCAGAAGCAGACCAAAGTTTAGCATATGAAACGTAAGTTTAGAAGTAAACTTAAGACATAGCTGTTTAAGCAGGCTTTCCCTCCTGCTGTATCTTAATATTTACATTTTTACATTATGGATTCTTGCATGTTTATTGGTGCTATTGTTTTTTAAATTTTGTAATGCCGCCCAGAGTAGGCCAATGGTCTAGATGGGTGTGATATAAATTGAATAAATAAATAAATAAAAAATAAATAACATATACCAATATTTCAAAATGATAAAAACAAAAAAAATACTCATGAATGGTTTATTAGTTAATATTTGTAATTCTTACAAGTATTGAAGCAAACTGAAATGTGAGAATTCAAGGAAATTTAACATTCTAAATAATGTCAACGTGAGTGTTATGTTTCATTTGCTAAACTTTTGTCTGCTTCTAAAATCTGTTCTCGTTGCTTGTTGTCTCTAAGAAATACTGTAAGTCTTTTGCAGGTGGGTGAGATAATTAATGCTCAATGTAGTTTCAAAGTAAAACCAGTGAATGTAATTGGAATATAGCATACTTTTATGAGAACTTAACATGCCTGTACATGGATGTACACAAATAATATTTATTAGGACCAAGACCCATATCAAAATGAGATTAAAAGCATTGTGAATTGAGTCCATCTCCTGCTTAAGGATGGAAGAGCAGTGAGTTTGGTTTGTATTTTAGCATGAACGAACATAATTTGCATTTCTCAAACTAATACACGGATCAGAACATAATTATCCTTCAGTTGTTGCACTTTTCTGAATAGTATGGTCTAGTTCTCTGGTTGTTTAAAAATGTACAGAATGTATACTATTAGACGAAAATCTGTAGGGGGCGGAAATCACACACAATTGCAAAGTGAGGTGGAAAAGGAAAAGAATGGATTTCTGCTTCAGGATATTTTTTTTAAGTGCCTTCCCCCAGTCTCACTTTTGTCAAAAGGGGATAATGGTGATGGAGCCATTAGCCAAGATGCTGTAGCATAGAGTCTTTCAGTTTTCTGCTATGCTGCAGATGGCCAGATATTTTAAAGTACACTACATTTGTATACAAGTGACTGTATCAGTTTTTCATTGTATTTGTGGAAAGAGAAACTGAGAGGACAATTTCACTGAATTTCTCAAGGGAAAGAAGAAATTCCCCAACGTTTTCTCAGAGCTGGGGTCCCTCCCAGAAATTCTCCCCCTCCCCCCAACCGGGTTTTGGTTTTGGCATTGCCATGGTCAATGGCGACAGCAAGAGCCATGTGGACTGCCTGGTCACTATTTTGCTCTTTCTGGAATTCCTTCCTCCCGTGCTCATTGCAGGTTATTGTGGTGATGGCGGGGGCACAAAAAATGGTGCAGACATTTTGGAATCCATTCTGCAAAAATTGTCTTCTGTTTAACCGAGGGAGGCGGTGTTAAAGGGAAAAAATCTTGAAATTAATATTTCCCAGAGGTTGGGAGTTCGATTCCCCGTGGTGCCTCCTGGGAGCAGAGCCAGTCTGTATGGCCTTGCGGGCAAGCTGCACAGTCCTAGGATGTCCCCAGAAGAAGGGAACGATAAACCACTTCCATGTGTTCTCTACCTGGAAAACTGTAAAAGAAGGGTCAGAAAAATGGGCACCATAAGTCAACATTGACTTGATAGCACATGATTATTTTTATTATTTTTTAAAAAATGCCTTTTGACAAATTTTGGTTCAGCACCTGTCATTCTTCAGAAACCAGCATGTTTCCTCGGTTCCCAAATGTTATATTTCTGAGAAGTAATTGTAAGTCCTGCCTGCCTGCAGAGCCTCTAATACCGCAGACCCTGCAACAGGCATAAGCGACGGCAGCGTTACGTCAGGTTGCAGAAAAATATGAAGCTAGTACTGTGCAATCATTTGTTCTCTTAAGTTCCCAAAGTTTTATTGTCCTGTGAAAGAAGCTTCCATTGTAATGCTGTATTCTCAGGGCTCTTTATGCATATATATTTGGTTGTATTTTGCAATGACTACAGCCCAAAATATTGTGTTTGTTTTTACTTTTTCTTTCCATTAAATGTCTCTTTGTCACTCTGCAGCTTTCTTGGCTGCTCACACTTCCTAATCTGAAAAAGTGTTGTGGGAAGAGTTATCTTGTGACTTTTTCTCCTGGGAAATTCAGGAATCTAGGGATGCTACAGGCTGCCACTGAATCAATTGCATACTAAAAGACAACACACACACACACACACATTACTCATCTACCTCAGAAGGCAAGGACAAAAATCCTGAATCTCATCCACGAGAATTTACCTACAGTGTTTTTTCCTCTGAAATTCTTTTTTGAAATTCTTTTCTGAAATTCTATAGACTTTTTTAAAAAAATCAAATTGAATGAGAATCTAATGGTTGTTCTGGGTTTTTCGGGCTCTTTGGCCGTGTTCTGAAGGTTGTTCTTCCTGACGTTTCGCCAGTCTTTGTGGCCGGCATCTTCAGAGGACAGCAACCTGTGCTCTGGAATGAGAATCGTCAAAATTATCATGGAAGAAATTTTCTGCACAGCACTATTAAAATGTAAATTGAAAATGTATTTATAAAACTCTGTTATCCCTCTATCTTGGACTGTTAGTTGTCAAGAATGTGAAAAACTAGGTGCTGAACACAGGAGAAACAGTTCCAGTCAAGTACACTTAAATGCCTAGCAGAATCAAAATAAGTAAACCCTGAATTCTGGCAGTTTCTACTAAACAAGGAGATCAGATCTTGTTGACCACTCCTAATAATCCCTGCCTACATGGAGTTAATGCTGGCCAATGCTTGCTAATAGTACAGATGGACTGGCAGGATTATCACTGCTAGAATAGCAGTGAGGATGCATAAAAAGCGATAAGGCTGCCAGTGGGACCCTGTTCTCTAAAACAAATGTACCTTGTTTTCATAAAAAAAATCCAGTTTCTTTTCTTTTCTTTTTTCTTCTTCTTTTTCTTGCCACCATATTTCAGTGGTGCATGGCAGCTATGGGATCCATGTGTATGAGATCCATGGCTGGGTCCACTGAAACTGCTCAGCCCTGGTGGCAAACTTTGGAGAAGATATACATAAAGAGTCTAAAGGTGATGAGATCCGGGGTGTTGTTGAAAGGTCACCATGGAAAAGATGGAGCACTACCTGTCAAAGCAAAAACAAAAAAGGCAAAAGCTAAACAAAACAGAAACTCACCCCCTCGGGCTTTGTACTAAGAAAATGGGGGAGACCTAACCCTTTTCATTTTCCTTCCAGGAGCTCAAGCATAATTTTCACTTACTCTCAACAGGCACTTGCTGAATGTGACCTGGGAACACAGGGATTTGTCTTTCAATGAAGGTGGATACTTGGTGAGACCGACCATGATAGTCATTTCACTAAACCGGCATCGGCACTGGGAGATGGTGAGAGCGCCTTTTTTTCTTTCCCTTCTCCTGTCTTGTTCGTGAGCCCTGGCATGATGGTTCTGGAATACATTTGCCTCGTTCTGCCTATGATATCCTTTTTTTTAACTTTAAAGTTTTTTGGTACGTCTATGCTCATAGTGGAGGTGGGAAGGAAGAAGATGAGAGGAAAAAAACCTTGGAGAAAAGCTTTTAGTTTTAAGTAGAGCTGGCCCCGCCAGTAGGCAAAGCAAGGTGACCACATCAGACTTAAGGGGCTGGCTGTGTCTTCTGTGTTTTCTATCATCCCCCTCTGTTGGAGAGCTGTAGATGTCATATGGCTGGACCCGGGTGTCTTAAACTAGCTCATTGCCCTCAGGTGCATGAATGTTAAAGGAAATGTTAACTGGGAGTGCAGTTGGCTTGTGTATGTGAAGTGAATGTTGCCAAGATGCTTCAGGCAGCTCACCCTAGATTTAATCTAAATCAGTGGTAACCCAGATGTTCTTGGACGCAGTTCCTAGAAACTTTCACCAGCTTGAGTTTTTGGGAGTTGCAGTCCAAGAACACCAGGGCTACCCAAGGTTGCAATCCACTGGTCTAAATGTTTGCATGATGGAACTCCCCAGCCTCTACTTCTTATTGTACTTTCCATGTTTTGTTCCCCTGCTTCCTTTGTGAGGATAGGTCGAACTAGATTATTCCAAGCGGAATATGAAGCTTTCTTGAAATCTGCATGGCAATTTAATTTCATTTCAGGAACAAATTGAAGCACCATGAAATGAAATTTTGGATTCATTTATTCAGTGTTATACATCTAATTTAAGTAATCTGTGATGCCTTGGTAATGTATCACATGCTACAGGGCACATATAACTCAGCTGGATGAGTGCACCGAGAGGTCCTTGTTTGTGCAAGATTGCTTTGTAGTTTCCTTTTGTTCATGTGGAATTGAATTAAAAGCAAAATGGATAAATGATATGAAAGCAAATTGGCTTAACTGAGTTATGTATCAGAGATGAAGTTCTTGAAAATAAATCATAAGCCTTGTCAATAAAATACATTCTTTGCATGTTGAACACAAACTAAAGAGGGGCTTTGTTGGATGATGTTTAGATGAGATTCAACATGGAGATCCAGAGCCACTCCTCAGCCGCATGATTTCCAACATGGCCCGCCTCAGAGAAATAAAGGGGAAATGACAGATCACTGTTTTATTCTTAGGTATTTGAATATCCTGCCGCCAGCTGTAAATGCAATTTCCACACACTGGAGTACCATAGTTTGTATCCAAGTCTTATTCTTTTGCTTGGCCCATTTTTTCTCAGATATGATTGGGCAGAGTGAGGAAGCCTGCTAGGAAGCACATAAAAGGACATTAAATTGTTAATCATTTAATTTGTTACTGAGATGAAGAGAGGTACTTGGTTTGTTTTCTGCCATAGGGGCCAAAACAGATACAATAGCCTTGGGGTACTATTCATTTTGACAGTTCCCCTTCAGCTCATCATTATATACACATTGATGGAGAATCCGACTGCCATGTCAAGGGAGGGAAATTCAATCCCTCCCCTACTTTGCTCCCTGTTTTTCCCTCTCCGAGGTTAGGATGCCATAGTCACAGTGCTTTTTTAAGCATTTCCTTTTTCACTACATCTCTCCATTTTCTCTCTATATGCGAATTTTTGGAAGAAAATGGAGAAAGAACATTGGAAAAAAAATTTCAAACCATGTTTGAAAACCATATTGGGCTACCATCGGTTGCATTTGAGTCTGTTTATGCAACTAGATACTAATACTAATAATGGAGTATGGAGTATTTCCCATCTCAGTAATTTGGCCTCTAAGCAGTTGCAAAGTGTTTTTTTTTTTTTAAATTCAAAAGTAGTAAAAAATCTTTGAAGAAAAATGGTCTCTGGTGGCTAAATATTCCTAGTGGAGATGGGGCGATGTAATTACCTGTCCCAATAAATATGTGCCACTGGATGTTTCTGGCTGGATTTTCCGTTTTTTTTTTGGAAGAATGTAAAAATACTGTCAAAGTATTCAGCTAAGGCTATCTATGGAATAATATTGGTGTTAATAAAGTAAGTCCTCCTGTCTGTAGAAATGTCTTCCGTTGACATTTCCCCTTTTTGATATGATTCTCTTGGGTCATTAAAATGTTCTCCAGTGCATCATAGCAAGGGTTACTATTGCTTTGTCCATAGTTCTGCTCATAAGGGTTCTGAAACCATGGGTCAAGCAAAGCTATAAACCAAGAAAATATGACCGGATATGCTGTCTTAGAAAACGCTTGTCTGATCATGTTTCCTGATGTTCTGTAAACAAAGTGCCTGAGTGGTGTGCCACATTAATGAAAAAGTAAAGAGGTCTTTCTCTGAAAAAGAGTAAAACCTTCCCGTTGCCATTCTGGCTTGTAGTACTGCATTTCTTTTAGGTTCCCGTGTCAATGAGAATAAACTCAGTTGGAAACGTGTAGTTGAAGGCGTCAATTTAGATGTCTCAAATTAACGACTACAGAACTGTGATAACCAAATTTTGGGATTTGATTTTGAAAATTCAAGAAAACATGTTTTCAGGTGGTAAACTACAAGTTTCAATAGTGAAACTTGTCTGTTTAATGTTTGCTATCCACATCCCAACTGTTGGAATGTAGTTCCCCCCCCCACCCAAGAAATTTGGTTTGATGATTTTCAAACACTGTAAACCTATCACTTTATGAGAATACAGTACATATATACTGAGGTCATCTTTAGATGGTGTCCCCACTAAAGGGTGGATGGTAATGGAGGAAAGAGCCTTCTTAGGGGTGATATGTGGGTTGTGAAAGGTGGCTTGCCTGGTGTTTACTTTGATTTCCTTTGGATACCAGGTAAACAACTTCTTACTTCCCTAGGTATTTTAAATATGAGTTTTTATCTTCAGCTATTGATTTATATTTTGCTTTTTTTGGGATTAAAAATCTATGCTGGAGAAGAACTGGGAGTGGGGTCAACATGGGTCATCTAGCATTTGAGATAAGGTTTTTGAGCTTGTAAAACTCATATTTCTGAATCTGTAAATACAACTCTTGGCAACATCTCTGGTTTTAAGTGGTTCTTGAACCATCTGGACCCTTCTTTGATAACTTTATTACATAGGGGGTTTTTTGGTCACGCTATATACAAATATTCATAAATATAAAATGTATGTTGTTAGGCACATAATTTGAAATGTGCTTTGGAGCAAAATAATAATAGTCTAATGGATTTTAAAGACATTCTAGCTTAAATTCTGGCACTCTTGTCTTTTCGGCAACATTGATGGGGTCATGGGCAAAACAAGCAAAAAATAGTGTTGACTGTTGCTCATGAGGCACACTTCAGTGTTGGTTTCAACATAATTTGCGACTAGAATGGTTACAGAATTATGAGAGAGGAGAATGTTCCCTTGTGTCCAGTGCAGATTTAATCCATATCAGAGTAATCTCCTTGCTCAGACATCTGACAAGGAAAAGGGTTTGGTTTCTCCAGGGAAACAATTCAAATACTAACCCTGGAGGTTTCTGGTGAGTGCATTACTCAGCCTTTGGCTGCAATGTCTAAGTAACAGGGTTACAAATGAGATAGCAGATGGGGAGCAGGAGACCTGGGGTGAGCAGTGGGCTGGCTTGTATTCCACCTAGTTACTGGAAGCAGGCAAATGTTACTGAGGAAAAGAAAAGCTGTACTCACACTGCTCCATTTTAGATCCCTTTGCCTTTTGCCATCTAGTTTATGCACAGTTTCTGTGGAAAAAAAATAGCCAATTTCCACTAGGGTTTTTAAATACTTAACGCATTTAAAACAAATATAAAAAAAATTATTTCCACAATAATAAGTGCTATTTCCCTTGCAGTTGTGTGTGCAATTGTGTGTGTGTGTGTGTGTGTTCTGAAATGGCCTCCATTCAGTCTGGGGAATGGAAATGAAACATCTGTCTTCTAGGTCCAGAAAAAAATAGACTGAATGTTAACTGTCCCCCACGGTCCATTTACCCATCATTAGTGTCAAATAGTTGGGCAAATTTTTCTAGGTTATGACTGCTTGGAGGCTATAGATGTTTTTCTCTGTGTAGGGAAAAAGGCTGTCAGCAGCTTGCAATCTGACGGCGCCGGAATCATTATTGACTTGCTTTTGACTTCTCGGCCCATTCAGAATGTTCATTTTCTTTCGACAGTAAAAGATCACAGAGATTCATTTCTGTGGGCATGTGGCCTCCTCCTCCATCACCTTTTCCACCAATGTCCTGTTGATTCTGTGCAGGCTAAAATGGCTGGCCCAAACCAGCCTAGGTGATTGGGATCTTGGCAATCCAGTGGAGAGCCTCTTTTATTCTGTGGTTCAAACAATTATGATATCCTTCACTTTCTGCTCTTGTGTAGGTAGGGAAATGGGAGAAGGGGATCATCCACATGAAATATCCAGTGTGGCCACGCTACGGATCCTTCCTGCAGCCCATGGCAGACAATCGCCACCTCACCGTTGCCACCCTTGAGGAAAGACCCTTTGTGATTGTGGAGAATACAGACCCAAACACGGGAGTGTGTGTTCGCAATACTGTCCCCTGCCGGAAGCAGCCCAACCACACAGAGAGGTAAATGGGGGAGAGGGAAGCAAAGAAAGAAACGGAGAAGTGAGATAGAAGCACTGCTGTGCATTCACTTCAGGCGACTACAAACATGAACTTGTATGGGGTTCCAGCCAAAGCTGATAGGCGACGTTTAGTTCTATGGTGAAGCAAAATATTCTGACATGATTCAGTCAAAGCCCTTGATCCAAAACAACTGGTAAAATTAGCATCACCCGCCTTTCATCGATTTGCCAAGGAAAACTAAAATGCCTATCATTTTTGGGTTTTGTGCTGATCCTGGAATTTTAGGCATGAGAGATCCCAAAGAAGGGAGTAGCCGCCAGTTAGTGAGCAACAAGGGATTTTCTTCTTCCTGAAAGAAGAAAAAAACAGCAACCCAAAATGAGTGCTCCATCTTGCACATTCATTCCCCCAGGCACTCTATGACTGCCCGCATAACTTGGCTGATTCTAGAAAGAGAATTTATCCCTTGATCTGCTGCTTGCCTGTGTAGCCTGGGTGCTCTCCATGCCAGTTTTTTTGGGGTGTTTTTTTGCCACCACCCCCACCACCCCAAATAATGTCTTGGCCTCAAGGACCAAGAATGATTGACAAAGCTTGCTATGCAACAGATAGGCTATGCAGGTAGGTGTCAGGCAGAAAGGTGCTGCCGCTGACTTTCTCCTTTGATTTTTCTCCTGCAAAGCAGCTGAGCTATGCAGACAGACAATCAGCCACTGGCAATGAGGATGAATGGGCAAGACTGAGCACTCAAGTCAATGTATTTTACTTTACTACGGAGGTACCCAGCATGCAAACCCCTTAAGCTAGCTATGTGAAATTCAACAGATTTTCTCCCCTCCTTAAGGTCTAGAATGTCCTCACACTTCAGTCACACACGTTGGTACAAAAACCAAAAAAGTGGGAGTCTCTTTTGGTTGCCCAGTGCAAATCAATGGGAACCTGCTGTCCAAATTCACAAATTGATCTGGATCTGTGACGCAAATAAAATGAGACCCAAACTGAGCCAGACAGAATTGGGGTCCGACTGGAACACCAAACTGGCCTCCAAACACACTCTCAGCCATAACTTTAAGGGTCAGTGAGTCCTTCAAGTGTTATTCACAGTAGCATTTAGGCTGGATGTTTCCATTTAAAAAGCATTGTTGCCAGTCTACTGACTCAGCTGCTAGAAATGCATCCTAATCAGGCCAGGTCATAGGCTTCGGGTAAGATTATTGCATTACTCAGTTTGCTGGGTTTTGCCCAGATATTAGGCATGCAGCCTGTAGAATAAACTCTGTTCTTACTCACATGTAGAACCTATATGGGAACAGGAACCTCTTGTCTTCAGTCTTTTCTCTGCACATGTACAGGAAGCAACACTGCAGGAGGCAGGGCTAGGCGGTCAGCCCACTATGCTCACAAAACTGCATGATAGTGTGTCAGTCGTGGAGGATTCCAGTCATACTCTCAGGGATCTAAAGAGGAAAGATGCCAGAGCTGAAAAACCTGTTGCTGAAGAAACAATGCAACAATAAATGTGTTTAATTTGAATAGTATGTGAGCAGTGAGCAGGACTCGGAGAAATGTGAATATGATAATGGTAGCCTTAAGCCAATGAAAGTTTCTGGTCCAGGTGGGCAGCTTGCAGCCCCCCCAAGATGTCGTTGGAATGCATTCCCAGCTAGGGAGCAGAACCAAACATGACAGAGGAGAGTTGCCATTGTAAAGCATGCTGTACGGTTCCACACTCTGTTTTTATGTTCTTGCTTAATATTTTGGAAATTCTGGGTGATGAATGATGTAACAAAATGAATTGGGGGCGGGATACAGTGTGCCGTTCATGTGTGAGAAAAGTGCAGCTGCACAACTGAATGGGCAAACCTTCATTCCCTGATGGTAAGCTGGCTCAGTTGTCCGTCTTTCTCCCACGTCTGACAGTTGCTTTGCATTTCACTGACACTTTTGTCCGTCACTGACTTTTTCTGCCATTTCACATTCTCTTATGTTGGGGGAAGTGTCTCACAACTACAGGAATGGCCTTCTCGCTACATGCTGCATGTCTGAAGTGGAAGAGTGGAAATATTTTTTTCTTTCGGAGCCAGGCTTAAGTAAGGCAACCAGGATTGCCAAGCCCCTTCCAGGTTGCTTCATGTTGTGTAGGAGGAGAAAGCAGGAGAAGGAGGGGAAGTGGTGCTCATTTCCACAGCTCTGGTACATTTTGCTCACTTTTTGCCTCAAAGGATGGATGTCAGAGTCCAGGATGAGCAATCTATGTGAAACATGGGAAAAAAAGGAGTAAAGCACAGGGTCATTGAGTGCCTTCCAGTACAGTTGTGAAGCTACACTGCACCTTTTTCAATTGGACACCCCTCAGATCAGTGGGACTACAGTGCCCAGCACTCCTGTCAACACATGCACTGATGTCTAGGAATAGTAGGCATTATATACTTCAATGCCTCCAAAGTGCACCTGGTTGGATAGGATGCTCTCATAGTGAGTTCTCATTTTATATTACTGCACATATCTTTTCTCCATCCGTGTAAGCACTTAGAATGAAGTAAGGTACCGGTCTTCTGTCCTTGCCATTAACTATGGAGAAAAGAAGAATATTTCACTGGCTCAGTGTATAGGAAGTGTACTCAGCAACAAGCATGCCGCCTAAAGCAGATGAATGTATGTCTATGTATATTACTTTCTATCTCATGCAATTAACTGAATTTGCTTAAATGGACATGGATATATGGTGTATAGGTTGAGAATACTCAGGGGTTATTTACCATTTCCTTCTTCTGGGGGTGCCCTGGGACTATGCAGATTGCCCATGGCTACATGGTTTGGCTCTACTCACAGGGCGGCACAGTGGGGAATTGAACTTCTAACCTTTGGCTCTGCAGCCAGATACCTAAACTGCTGAGCTATCCAGCCAGCACCATTCAATAAAAAACTCTGTTTTTCTCAAAGGAGTTTGCTTGAAGAATTTTGCTTCATGACCATGGACAGCAGTTCCCTGTAGCAAATCAGTGATCTCTAGTAACTGAATATTGGGGATCCCCTTTTCAGCAGAAGATGTTCTGTCCTTTCTCCTGATGGGTTTTCTGTGCCTTTCACAGGTGGAAAACAGGGAGAGATGTTGATAAATGTAGCTTCTCCAATGGCTGCCTGCCTCTACATGCTGGGAAAATGTTCACATAGGTGCTTTCTGCCCACCTGGCAACTGTCAAAAGGGACTCAGCCCCACCAAAAGAAAGTATTGGTGACTCTAGCTGAGTAGAGCTTGCTGTTTCCTCTAAAGCACCGAGGAAGGAGTTCGAGACAGGGCACTGTTTCATTGTTGACAGCTGGACAATTCTGGACAAGGCTGGGCTTGTTCCAGTGATGAGGGCTCACACAGGATGCCTCTGGCTCGCAGGTACCCTTGTTGCTCCTGACCCAGTCAGGAGCCCTTGGAGCAGAACCCTTGCTTCCTGTGCTCTAGTTCTGTCCCTCTAAATGCTGTGATTCCCCAACAGACTGCCTGGTGAGCTGGCCCATCAATTACACTTCCAGGAGGGCAGCCTATGTGCAGTGACCCAGCCTGCAGACTGGAGGCAGTGGCTGTTCCTTAGAGGCAGCTATCTGGAAAGGTGGTCATGGCAATCACCTGGTCGCCACCCTTGTTGGGACCCAACCAGAAAAATATGTGCACAGCTATTAATCACCTGCCTCCTGCTAACCTCTCCACAGCTCTCTGGTCAAGGTTGTGTTATCATTCAGTCTCCTGGGTGAAAGTGTAGTAACTTTTCTTCCCCTGAATAAATATAGGTGGAAAACTGGAGAAGGCAGTCAGCCATTACAGAACCAGAGATTCTGAAAGCACCTTTCCATGGACAAAAGGAGAGAGAGAGAGATCAGACTATCCTGAAATAGAACAACCCCATTGTGATGCAGGTACATCCTGCCCTTGAAAAAATAGCTTTTCATGTCGTAGCTCCCAAAATCTCTTGGCCAGCCATTCTGACCAGGGGAATCTAGGAGTTGCAGTCCAAAAAGGAACTGTTACAGCCTTTGTCCTATATTATTTTGAAAGGCTTTGTGGGTTGCGGTCTTTTTTCTACAACCTAGTAGTCTCTGGGCTGGATGAATAGCTCAGTGAGTTAGGTATCTGGCCGCAGAGCCAGAAGCTGGGAGTTTGATCCTCCATTGTGTCTCCTGTGAGTAGAGCCAGCCTGTGCGGCCTTGGGCAAGCTGCACAGTGCCAAGATGCCCCTAGAAGGAGGGAATGGCAAACTCCCTTTGAGTACTCTCTACCTAGAAAACTCTGAAAAGGGTCGCCATAAGTCAGAACTGAATTGACAGCACATGATGATGATGACTTGCAGGACTCTCCCTGCTGTGAGTTCATTATAAAAGTAGCTTGGGTGAATATATGTAACCATTTTCAGTGGGGCTGGATAATATCTATCCCTTGAGATATTCTTGGGCTGCAACTCCATGAAGCTGGGCAAGCATAGCTAAGGTGAAGGATGATGAGAGTTTTAGTCCAACAACATCTGGAAGGTGGCATGTTGCTCATCCCTTATTTACAAAGTAGTGATTTGTCATTATATTGATGGAAACACTTTTACGTATTAGGAAATGTCTCACTCTGGAATTTTTTTGGACATCTCCTCTTCCTCCCTCTTTAATATCAACATTTTAGGTGCTGTGCTCTCTGTCACTCTGTAGTGGAAAAAGCAAACAATTTCTGCTGTTGCCCCCTACGAACTGCTCCCTGAGATGGCTGCTTCATTCTGCCTAATGTTAGAGAGTGACCCTCACTTTTAGACACATCCATAAACGTCCATAAACAGACAGGAGGCAAGAATGAGACTCTGGGAAATTAGCGTAGCATGAATGGGTGAAATGCCAACATTTTGATATACCTGGAACATGTTTGTGAAATGGCTGAAAAGAAGTGAGATGTTGGACATCATTTGTAATGGAAAACAAAGTGATATTTTAAGAAAGCCTCATCTTAAGGTGGAGTCTAAGCGGTTTCATACAGGACTGTACAAAGTGGCTTCCCATACTAGCAGGAGGTGTTCATCTTCCTTCTATTTCTTGTTAGTATGGTTTTTCCTGCTACTGACTGGAAGATGACTCGTTCCTCTTCCCCCTTGGGAGTGCAAAGTTATTAGCAGCTCTCCTGGTATTAAGAACAAAGTATTTCCCACCTGGGAGTTTAACAATTGTTGCAAATCACTGAGTAGGGCAAGAAAAAGTCACCCTGCTTATTACAGTGTTTACCCCTTTCTGCTCAGTTCTTTTTGAGCTTGGAGACATCTCCTCCATCCATATGCTTCAGTTCTCTGTTCCTCATCTCTCTCTTTGTCTTTCCCTCCCACCTTCTTGGTTTCTCACAAACCCTGCATCATAACCTCACAAATGCTTAGAGGGCAATAGCAGTAAAAGTACATGCTGACAGCTGGAATGTGCGTGAGCCTTTATGTGTGTGTAGCTGTCTTCTGTAATTGCCGTCACCTACAAAGAGAGGCTCACAAGGTAACAAAGGTGGGAACATCGGCCTTTACCACCACTGATTAAGTTATACAGCTTATTTGCAAGAATACATAACATCATATCCACTGATTGGGACATGATCCATTATTCAGGACCATGCTAATCTACTGCTGATTCTCTGTTCCTGTGTTTTTACAAAGGCAGCAGAATGGCGAAGTGTGGTTGCTGCATCAGGCTGCCGTGTCCAAATGACTTGAGATATAGCCTGTCTGAAGCAGAGTTATGGAGTCAGTAGCTGAAGTGTTGCTTTTGGTAGACATGCAACGACCTTTGGTTCAGAAGATACTGAACTACTTTCTTAATCCCAGGATGGTGACCACGATGGTCTGACCATAGTGCTGCTTGCAAAAGACTGATATACATGACCTATGTGTGTGTGTGTGTGTGTTTCATGTTCTTCTTTCAGTGTTGATGGACCTATGGACCCCTACACCAAGCTCTGCTGCAAGGGCTTTTGCATTGATATCCTAAAAAAGCTAGCCAAGACCGTCAAGTTCTCTTATGATCTCTACCTGGTGACAAATGGGAAGCATGGAAAAATAGTGGATGGTTTCTGGAATGGCATGATTGGTGAGGTAAGGAGATAAATAACTGAAGTCAATTAATATTAGGAAAAGTACATAAGAGCGCCCAGATGGTGAGAAACAGATAAGTCTTGCAATGGGGAAAAGATTCCCAATCTGAGGTTCTTTTGATGCTTCAAAGAAAGTGAGAGCCTCTGAATTTAGAGCTGCAGCCTCTCATCCTTAACAAGATTTAAGGATTTAGAGTTGGAGCCTCTCATCCTGAACGAGGACTGAACAGTTTTGCATGAAAATTCAGTGCCATCCTGTTCCCATGTACACGATGGCAAGCCCACTTGCCTCGCCTCTCAGTAGACATATAGAGATATCCATAACGCAAAGAGGGACAGTTTTATCTGAGCTGTTAGAAATGGGATAGAAATATGGAGACATTATACCCCATTGCACTTCAGGGTGCTCTGCCTGCTGTGCAATAGCCTCAGAAGAAGTCATAAATCCATCTGAATGGGTTGTCTGTGTTATGTTTCGAGCCAGCGTGAGTCAGCAGAGCAGCACTAAGCGGCCGGAGTGTGTTGGCAAATTCAGCTAAGCTTCCCTAAGAGAAGAAGGTGGAGCCCGGCAGGAAACAAGGGAGGGGGTATTAGATGTACAGCCTTGAGTTTTAACTGGAATGCAATTTCACCAACAAATAGGGATTATTTTTGCTCAAGGATTTCAGCTATTAAATGTTTCCACAAGGGAGGAAGTGCTAAGATTTTTTCTAAGGAGTCAGAAAGTATCTCTTGTTTGGAGCATCCTCAGGAACACTGAAAGGGATGGTCGGATTCTCAAGCAAATGTCTCTTTGTTTAGAGAAATGAAAACATTTTAATGTATCGGGGATGTGAAGAAAGGTCACCAGTGTCTTGTTTGTGGATGAGAGGGTTTGGAGAGATGTGGCTTGCCTCCAGCATAAGAGATGATATACCAAGTCATGTTTTCCTGGAATTTGAGCAAAATATCTTTAGGGTCTTTTCCTTTTTTGAAGTTAAGCATATATCCGACAAGCATAAAAGGGCAGACAGTTTGCTCACAAAGACCCACATAATGGTTACATTTAAAAATATATACATATAAGAATAAGATAGCAGTTAACATTGTTTTAGGTTTTGGACAGTTGCACAAAGTTCAATCTTACAAATGCATACACCCTCAGTAAAAACCTTGCACTCTTATTTTGAAGAGAACCTTGTTTATTCTTTCTTTTTTAATGTGGAAAAACAAATTAGTGCACTGTCTACATCCCTAGATGTAATCCAACCCACCCTCTGGGTTTCAGTTATGGGTGTTCTTGGACTGATGTTTCTGGGCTAGACATAGTACAAACAAACAACATTTTGATTTGTTTTTGTAATTTTGACAATGCTGCTGATTCCGTGTGGAAGACCGGTGATGCTGGCAATGGGTTCAGTACTCTAATCAGTTCATGTATTATTTTCGCATCATGGATTACAAAGGTCATTCGACAGTGCATTTTGCATTGCTTGCCCTAGGTGTCAAAATTGCTAGTTAACAGCCCTGTTTACAGTGCCAGTGTATGTTTACCCAGAAGTAGATCCCATTGTGAGGGTTAATCATAGACAGGTGAGATGGGGTGGCCTTGAAAACAAACAAATGCAGCTCTAGACAGTGAAAGAATTACCTGGCCCAAGAGATTCTCCTCAGTTGTTTGGGAGCTATTTCTCTTGTGTGATTTATTCATGTTGTTTCATGCCTTCTTTCAACCCTCAAGGTGTATTACAAGCGAGCAGACATGGCCATTGGGTCTCTTACCATCAATGAGGAGCGCTCACAGATCGTAGATTTCTCTGTGCCCTTCGTGGAGACAGGCATCAGCGTTATGGTAGCCAGAAGCAATGGGACGGTCTCACCCTCTGCTTTTTTAGGTAAGATGCAAAGTCAACAGGATGGAACAAGCAGAGTCTGTAACAAAAAAGGGAACGTGAAAGGCTTTTGTCGCTCTTCCAGTCTGTGGTCACTGTCTTCCTTCATGATACTTTGTTCCATTCCAGCCACTTCTGTCCTCAACCCACTTTGGCCATACCAGTGGGATGGCCATACCATCCTTGATGGTCAGTTTAGGGAGTTTTCTTTCTCTCTTAGCATTCTTTTCCTAGAATTCATGGGCAAAATCCAGTTCTTAGGGCCAGCTAGAATCAGTTGCTAAGTGGTAAGCTGAGACTTACATAAATCCCCTTGATTCAAAGCTTTTACACTAGTTGGAACTATCAGTGGGGTTCAAGGCTTTGTATACTTCTCCACACCTCAGGGTTTGCCCAGCGGATATTGATACCTGCTTTTTCTGGAAGAAATGGTGTTCTTTTTGGTTATATATATAGCAGTCCTCCTGGCTGAACATCAGAAAGAGAGGGAATGATTTTCCAATGTAATTTTCAGATTGCAACTATTAATGATAATGGAGTTTTAACTACCTAGATAATGGGAATACTAGCATACAATTATGGATGTGTATAATGTTTTTCTGTTTCAAATTGCAACATGAAAATGATGATTGTGAGGGGATGGAAATATTTTTGCAAAACATTATGTTTGAATGTTTAATGTTAGTGTCTTGGTTTTTGGCATTACTTCCCTACTGTTGGTTCTAAGGCTTTTTTTCTCTTTTTGTTGGCTTCTTCCTTGTATTAATGATGCCAGACAATCAGGGTTCGCCCGCAGTAATCACATCACACCCAATGCTATGTGATTGCAATTTGGCTATGAGCTGATGTCACTGTGAGTGAAATAATCAGCAAGCACAAATGAACAAGATGACATTACTATGCTAAAAGCCTACCGAACATGACTAGGTATATACCCTGTTTCCCTGAAAATAAGACCTAACCTGAAAATAAGACCTAGCATGATTTTTCAGGATGCTCATAATATAAGCCCTACCCCCAAAATAAGCCCTAGTTAAGTGAAACCCTGCCCCTCCACCATTGTGCAGCAACCAGAAGATAATGACATGACTGTATTTGAATAAATGTAGATTGTTGTACATGAAAAAAATAAAACATCCCCTGAAAATAAGCCCTACTGTGTTTTTGGAGCAAAAATTAATATAAGACCCTGTCTTATTTTGGGGGAAACACAGTATGTCAGTAAGGGTAAGTAAAATTAGTAGAAAATGAGAAGAAGAAAAGGCAGTGTAAGTGAAAGGAAGATGTAATCTCAACAATAATAAGAAAAGAATATGTTTTTCAGCACTGCCAGGGACAATAATAAAAACAGTTGTAGGTTTGACTCAGTTGAAACCAGAAATTGGAAATTGTTGTTTTTTGGCTATGGGATTCTGTGAGTTGTGCTCCACAAACCCAAAGTTTCCCATCTCTAGTCTGAACACTGCCAAATATGTTCTTGAAATGCACAGGGAACAAAGATGTGCATAAAGATGATGGGCGATTCATAATTAGGGATTGCAAATTAACAGGTAGGGTTGAGGGTGACAAGTAAGAAAGAACTGAGTGAGAGAACAGAGACCGTAGCTGAACTACAGTCAGGTGAATTGGGGAGAACTTGTCAAGATGTGATAGCTTGAGATGTTATGAGAGAGAAAAAAAAGAACTAGGTGGGCAGCGGGTGAAAGAACATTGAACCTGAAATAATGCATTTCAACTTGCTTTGGAAATTGGCAGGAAAAGTCATATGATTGGAAAATCTAAATGAAAAGGGTATCAAAGCAGGCTGGCAGCAAAGTGATATAATCAGAGATATACCGTGGTTGCAAACGATTCCCCTTTCCATGGCAAGAAGAGATAGCAGGGCTTTGAAGAATTCTGAGCTGTCAAGATATATGATATTCATTACATTCCTGTTATCTACCACATTAGCTCATTCCATCAGTGAAGGAGGCTTGCTTAGGTTGGTATGATTTGTTCTTACCAAATTCATGCCATCCACTAGCAATCGTTACAGCTCTTCTATATATTAATAAATGTGTTGTTTCATTATCTACTATAATTAACATTTCAGAGACACAAATAGCTTGTCATTTTTCAAGGATCCTCTCACATCCTCCTCTACTAAAAACAAACAAAAACTTTGCCCTTGTTCAGTGGATTCTCATTTGCCTTTCAGCTAGCTCATAGATGAAGTTTTCTCCAGAGAGTGCAGAATTTCGTTACTTGGGATTCTAAAGAGGCAGGTGAATGGGTGTACTCTGTAGCTAAGACTGTGTTAATCTTGGGAATACTTTCATTGCTTAAAGGTAAACTAGAACAACCTTTGGATTCTGTAATTCTGGATTTGTGTAGATGAAGATCTATGTCTACAAGATACTCTAGGTTATAGATTATTGTGCAGTTAATGATATTCTGGGGGTATAGTAAGATACCTGTGGTATAAAGGCTGAAATGGAATATATTCTTATTGTTTGGGCACTATACTCTTTTTTTATGGAGATAATACTGGCACTGACCCCAGCAAACTTCCCTTTGTATTTGGATTCTGTCTTTGCATGTTCCACGCACCTCTCTGCTATTCTGGAAAAATGAGAGGTCCAGGGCGTATTTTTCATACTATCAGTGGACTAGCTGGAAAAATTCTGTATGTGCTTTAGATTTTTGTTGTGAAACTGCACACATTCCTTCTGATTTTAATCTGCAAAAGGTATTCTACAAGCCAAGCATCAGGGCAATTTCATCAGTGGTTTTATAGAGTACTTCATGCTCCTCAGAGGAAAATTTCGGAGAAAAATGTATTGCTCAGATTATTCATCTTGACTGATCACTGCTCCATCATACCTGTGTGACTGAACTTCTTGTCAGCTGTCAAATGCATCAATTACATTGTGACATCTCAGGAGCAGTTTGGAAAAGACAAGTGGCATTCAGAACTTAAATATTAAACTTAAATATCAGGTCAGCAATGTTTGAGTTAATTTGCCAGAAGGGCACCAATCTTTCAGCCTCTTAGTGCTGAATATCCAATATCCAATACTGGTTCATTTTGCAATGTATCCAAGTCATTCTCATTGTCTTTCCTTTCTGTTTATACTAAACGAGTATTAATTTCATTCCTTGCTGCATCTCAGCACACACATACACACCTCCAGACAGGTCTAAAGATCTAATATAATATCATCACTATATAATAAATGTAACATCTGGTCGTGGTGGTGTTCTGACTCTTTTATTGAGTAATTCAGCTCCCAACTGTTTGCAACAGTCAAGGATCTGATTATATTGTTATGGATTCTGGCCAGCTATTCCTTTGTCAGGGAGATTGCCAGTTAATAGCCCAGGATGGTTAGCAGAAGTCTCTTTATGGAGCTAATTGTTAGACAGCTTTATTGATGCAGAGGTCTCTCTGGGAAGTCTTTCCCTGCAACCAAGATTCCCTGTAGCCAGCATGCAGGAGAGCAGTTATAGTAATAATGTGTGTCCTGCCTGGAAGGGAGAAAAGCAGTTTGAGGGTGATTTCAGATTGGACATTACTGCCCAATTGCTCTTCTGCAGATGGAAGAGCAGCTGACTCCCCCCCTCCGCACCCCCAGCAGCAATTTTGCACAATTTAAACATTGCACCATGTTTCATCCATACTTTTGTACATGACATAATGTGTAATAATCAGTTCAGTGTTGTTTTGAAATTTATTTTTAAAATTATACTGAAACACTGTTAAATGTAAATACCATTTTATAAATAGTTCTGTAACTTTATAAAATTGTTTTAAAGTGTCCCAGAGAAAAAATGATGGATAATGGAGAGAAAAGGTAATAAAAAGCTGCCATCTGGAAAGACCACAGAAGGCAGCTTCTTTTTAATTCATATTTTATATTGAAATAAAACATTATTTCCTCTGTTAAGAGCTATTGTTGTACAGGGATTTCGTTTTTTTAAAAAAATACAGTATGTGGAGAGATGGTAGTAACTCTAATTGAGAGCTCAGTTTAAAAAATAAAAAATGGTGATAAGATGATGCCTCTGGGGAAAGTAGGTGTGTTTCAAAGCAGCTCACCCACTCCTCCACACATCACTGTGCCACATCGAAAGCAAAGTCACTTTGAGGCCATCTGCACTTTTGGAGGATACGCTATGGTTCTGTTCTTTTCCAAATCTGGATTTTTCTGAGGTCTGAAAAAAGATAATAGAACCATTGAGAAAACTCAGAAGAACACATTGGACAATGAATGTTGGGAACACAACTGGTCTGGATCTTCTTTTTCTTTCCATTCCTTCCCCTGCCAGTGGCTGGACTTCTCTGTTTCTCTCTTGACTCTGAAAGGGGCCGCTCAAAGCCACGAGGTTGTGTTGCATCCAAACCAGCCTCCCAAGGTTCTTCAGCCAATACGTTTTTCTCCTTCCTACATATCTTTTCCCATTTATTTTACTTTAAATGATCAAGTATAGCAGTCTGTAATCCTCTTTTCTCATTGCAAGGCTGAAGTAGTCTACCCTGCTGCATTTTATGTATTTTCTTATTCCTTGGTGTTTTTATTCGTTCTCTTGGTCAATAGAGGAAATTCTTAGCATCTTGCAATAAATCCACACTTTCAACGCTTCTATCTCTTTTGTAGCACCCTGTGTATTGCATGCCAGTAGAACCAAGAATATATAGCACTGTACAATACGCATTTTCAACGCTAGTTTGAAGTTTTTGTTGCCTATTGTAACAAAGGAAAATGTTCCTGTACACTCTATTCTGATTTATACTGCGCAGTATCCGTATCTGAATCAGAAAGTGCTTCTCTAAAGATGTTCTTGGGATATCCAAGTATACATCCAAATTATACTCTTCTTTGTCTCTTTGTATCATCTGTCATTTAAACTTCTAACTGTGCTGCAGCTTTTCTTTTGCCAGTACCCTGTCGATTACATATCTCTTGTATCATGATATTTGTTTACTGACAACTCTTTAACAGTTTGCTGTCTTAGACTTAAAAGCTTTCTTGTAATCAATAAAGCAAGCATAGAAACACACATTCACAACATGGCATCTCTCTCCATGTACCTGAATGCAGAGTAGTGTTTTGATGGTTTCAAATCCTCTCTGATGACCTACTCTTTCTCTGCACTTTTTGCAAATTCTGCCATGCAATAGTTTTGGACAAAACCATCACCAAATGGCTCATTATATGCTTCAGCTCTATGGGTATTTGAACTATGGTCCCCTGCGCCTGATGACCACATCATACTTGCCTTTAGAGATGCAGATATTCATAATATCCTCATGCAGCTGGTCCTAATGAGGGTCCAGCCCCCAGGACCGGACTGTCCACTCACACATCCTGCTGCTGTGCCAGTCTCACTCATCCTGCCGGTGGCTCCTGGAGGTCCAGTATCATCCTACTTGACTGGTCACTCAGCAGCCCTGCAGAGAGACTCATCCTCCCACCCCCTGCCTGGGGACTGGACCCTCATTAAGTCCAGTTGCATGGAGATATTCGTATATGAATACTGTACAAATATCCCCATCTCTGCTTGCCTTCTATGTTGCCTACTGCACATGCTGTATGTGTTGGTTCTCTGTTGTTTTATTATATGAAAAGGGATTACTTGTCTTAACATCTGGGAACTGACAGATATGGGCAAACCCAGGTGCTTTTGTTGTGGAATACAGAACGATTATTCCTCTCAAAGGAGGTTTATATTAGGGATGTGTTCACTTCCACTCTGCAGAGTACGCTCAAAAATAATTTTTTCAGTGCTAGGTGAGGACAATGTCTTTTCACTGGTTTCCATAACTGTCCCTCGAAGGCAGGCAGGTATTCCACAGACCTGTCCCTCCTCCTTCCCGATGTAAAACAAAAGCTGTCACTTCCTCTCTTTTTTTGCTTTTATCCAGCACCAAATGTCCTCTATGCCAAAAGCTTAAGGCACTAAAATGAACAACAGAGATCACATTGCACACAGAATTACCACTGGAATCAAAAGAGGGGTTTGCTATTGGATTTTGGAACGGCAAACATGCATTTATGGAAGCAAAGGGATTCCTTTAGGAATATTAATTGCCATAACATTCCCTGGGAAAATATATCAATGCAGTTACATATATACAAGATCTTTGCAGGAAAAATTAGCTTTTGCCCATGGCTGTTTGAGTACTGGCTGATATTTGTGTGCAAGACTCTGCTTTCCTTCATTCAGCATTTAAAAAAGAAGGTTATGTGTTACATTATTATGCGGGTTAGCACCTCACAATGTGGTACTGACTGAGTGAGATACATCTACCATGGAGGATCCAGCATCATGATGTCATGTTGCAGTAGGATATGAAATATCCTTGAGACACACAGCTGTGCTTCCCTTCTGACATGGCAAATGATTGATCAGTTCAGGTTTTCAAACAGAAGTTTGCTTAACAGTTGGATGGCATTTAAACGAGGCAGTCCCAAGACATTGGCTGCTTCAAGTGGAGCAGCTGTTGGTACCCTCCCCTCCCCACATACACATACTCTTACCCCAAGGTATCCAAATTATTTTAGCACAAGAAGCAAACATTCCACAAGCACCTATCTCCTGTGTCCAGCAGTACAAAGACAATGACAGCAATAAACATCTTAATTATTTGCTGCTTCTCTACTGCCTTGGGCTGTTCCTCATTTTGCCTGTGGTAGGGCCGGCTCTGAATCTCATAGTTCTTACAAAGAATCAGTTTATTTCAAGGCGGTAGTTTCCAAGTAAGAACTATGCTCTGTGGGCTGTTTCTATAGGAGGAAAGCCGCTTTATTCATTTCAGGATCAAGTACACACCAGTGAATTGAAGAGATAATGTGGAGGAGAAAAACAGTGGTGTATCTCTGGAATATGTTGAGTATGAAATAAATACATGCAGAAGATTAATAGCAAAAAAAAAGAGGCACACTGATTGATAGGCTAGGATGCTTGAGCAATGTGTGTGTTATTGGCCATATCTTCTACCAAATGTTTGGAAATGTTACTTCCCAAGACTCTTAGCACAGTGTCTCATCACTGATCTACAAAACTGATTTGTAGATCAGAACACTGTTAACCTTGGGAGTTCCCTCTTCTTTAAACTATGTGATGCAGTTCTTGGTTGAAAAAAAATGTACAGAAAGTTTCATGGAAATACAGACTGTACAATAAAATATGTTTGAAAAAATAGAAGACACGTTTGGTGAGGGTGGTGATGCTCAAAACTAAGTACTGTATGCGTTTTTGTGAGGATTAAAAAGAACTGTAAATTAATGTGGAAATGTAGCACAACAGACTTATGGATAATCATGCCCATCTATATTTATAGGCAGAGCTTATTGACTAATACCACTTGCACTATCTCAGGACAATACTGTACTCAGAAAAAAAACCCTATCTGGCAAGGATTTGGAAGAGTGATTCTATTGATCAGTAAAGGTGCATTTGTACTGTGAACAAGCTCTCTCTACTGTATTTCCTTCGGTCCCAAGATGCTTGTAAGCAGCTACTTGCATACCAAGCCCACAGCTGAAACATTGGTATGGCACAGTTATAGAAAAAAGATTTGTTCTCTGCGTTTGTGGCTTTGTGCCATTCTTTGGAAGTAATATGTACTTTGCAAGTATCTACCAGAAACCTTTTCTGAAGCTGAGATTTACCATTTACCATTCAGAAAATTTAAAGAATCGGAAAATTAAAAGAAATCCACTTACACAAATAGAGGCATTAATGTGGTCTAGAGATGACAAATGACGAAGATTTCAGGACTTCAGTTTCTCTTCTGTTTCTCATTTTTCCCTGTTGTTAGGTTTATTCTATTGCTTTTCTAAAACATCTGCATGAAAATTCCATACATATGCATTCTGTATGAAAGGCACACTTCCTTAACATAAACATTTTTGTACATTATTTTGTATATTACTACATACATTTCTGTTTTCACTTTTCCTTAATAAATGCATTTTTGTATTTTTTTTAAATTTGATTAGTCATTTTGACCATATCAAAAAGCATACAGATCACACGAATCCCAAGTAAACAGCTAAAAAGCGATAAAATAGATTTCAGTAATAAAATATAAAATAGCATGTACATATTTTAATTGAGTGAGTCACCCCTGCAGGGAACACCTATTTGATCAATGCAGTGAGATCTTATGCCCATTACCTTAGATATGAATTTTGCTATGTTGCGGACAACTTTCGTATTGGCACTCAGAAGAAAATACAGTGGTGCCTCGCTTAACAATGTTAATTGGTTCCAAAAAAAATCGCTATGGGAAAACATAGTTAAGCGAAACGCGTTTTCCCATAGAGATGCATTAAAAACTGGTTAATCCGTTCCAATAGGCACGTCCTTAAGCGAAGAAACCCATAGGAAACATCGTTAAGCGATACAATGTTTCCTCCATTGGAATGCATTGAAGCCTATTCAGTGCATTTCAATGGTTTTGCGATGTCCATTTTTGCAAATTTAAGTGTGTCTTAAAAGGTTCAAAAACTGTTTTAAATGCCTGGAATCGTTAGTGCACCTTCTAAAATGGGTGCAAACTTAATTTGGCTCTGATCTGACTTTTTGTTAATTTTTGCTGATTTTTTCCCCCACCAACTTTTGACAGCTGTCAAAATTTGACAGCTCCATGCTTTCCTATGGGGGAGAAAAAAATTCACAAAAAATTAACGAAGACTCAGAACGAAGCCAAACTAAGTTTGCACAGGTTTTGCAAGGTGCTCTAACGAATCCAAGCATTTAAAACAGTTTCTGAGTCTTTGTTAAGTTTTTGTGAATTTTTTCCTCCCCCATAGGAAACAATGGAGCCCAACTTTTGACAGCTCCATTGTTTCCTATGGGGGAGAAAAAAATTCACCAAAAATTAACGAAAAGTCAGATCAAAGCCAAATTAAGTTTGCACACGTTTTAGAAGGTGCACTAACGATTCCAAGCATTTAAAACATTTTTGAACATTTTAAGACACTTTTAAAATTGAAAAAACGTTAAGCGAAACAGGGGACTTAAAAACGCATTCGCTATGCGAAGCATGGTCCCGAAGTCGCTAAGCGAAAATTGCCCATAGGAAACATCGTTAAATGATGCATAGAATTCTTTTAAAAAACCATCGTTAAGCGAAAACATCGCTAAATGAGGCAATCGTTAAGCGAGGCACCATTGTACGAAAGTCTAAAGTTCACATTCCAATGAATACATTTTAACAAGTTTTTTTTGTTTTTTTACTGGAGGTCATCACAAATTGTGATGGTAGAAAATAATTCGAGAATTGTTTTCTCCTCTGATTTTTCAAATGGAAATATGGGAGAACATAAGCAAAAGAGGAGAGGAACAGCCTCTTTCTGGATAGTTATCAAAACCAGCACATCCCCTAACCAAGCATCCTTGAAATGTATCAAGACCATAGAGTTGGAGATGGTGGGAGTCCTAGTGCAACATGCTGGGAAGAGCATCCACTGAGAAGTGTGGCCTAAATATTCTTTTCTTGGACATACAAGGGGCAAACATAAACATAATGGAAATGTGTGTGTGTTGCTTCTCATGTTGGGATCCCTCCTTGCTTTCTCTCTCCTTCTCCCCTCTCCCTTCTGCCTCAAGATGCTGATAAAATGCATCTGATGCCATCAGATAAAAGTTTCTGTCCTCCCTGACAGGGAAGGACAAGCTGACAAATGGGTCTCTGTTGCTATATTTTGAGGGCCTGAATTAATCCCATCCTTCAGCCTGCCCTTTACTGCTGAAGCTCTCTCTCTCTCTCTCTCTTGCTGCTGTCATCTGACAACAGTTCTCTGTGTGTGCTTGCTTCTTTCCCTTTTTTTATACATGCCTTTTTGTAATTGTGTACCTTTCCTCTTCTCCCCACCCCATTTTGGTCACGTCCACACGGGACAGGACGTGGTGTCTCAGCCGCACAGCCTTCAGTCCACGCAAGCAGGGAGACTCAGCCTCAGCTGGCAGGCCCCCCACCCACCCCCAGGTGTGGCCATGCCGGGCACAAGGAGCAGGGCCTTTTGCCTTTCTCTCTCCCTCTCCCTCTTCTGAGACCCACAGAGGGAGTGGGAAATGGAACAGCTGCCATTTCTCCTACCTCACTTAGAGGTGGCCCCATTCCCCCCCTCCACCTGCTCATTGCCTGCCTGCTGTGCAGCACACCTGGAATTGTGTGTGTGTGTGTGTGTGTGCGCTACTCTGGCTGAGGGAGGGGCAAAGTAGAGAACTGGGAAGGAGAAGGAAAGGTAAAGTCGCAGCTGTTGCTGTTCCCACTTAATTAGCAGTTTTAAAGGTCCCGAGCACTTCTTTGTGGGAATGACTTGTCGAAGCATTTCTGTCTCATGAAATGTTAACACTGGAAACAATGGAACACAATTTTGACAAACCTTCTGTAATTATCTGGAAAGTTATTATCATTTTCTTTCTTACTCCGAAAGGCCAGCCATAAACCAGATGAATATTTTATATACTCAGTTCACATTTGCCTGTTTTTTGCCTGGGCCTTGCAAAACACAATTCTTTTCATATACCTTTCTGCAGACATGTTACTGCTGTAAAGTGCCTGGAACAGTGTTTTCTGCCCCTCTCCCTTCCTCATTTACCTGTGATAAGGACAGGCAAATATCTTTAGGGTATGCCTGTTGAAAAATACTAAACTGATTTGTGACCCTATACACATTTTACCACTTTTCATGTGACTCAGGTTTCCTTAATGCTTCTGAAAACAGTTCAGCTTTCGGTCTTTGACTGATAAATTTTACTGACAATCCTGGTTAGTGCCCCTCCCCACCTTCACATATGTGATCAGTGTTACTCTCCAAGGTGACCATTTGGTGAGAATGTGCATGAATGTGTGTGTTTGTGTGTTATTTGCCCATCAATTTCATTTTTAATTCTAAAATTAAAAAGCAGCAAGGGTTCCTTTTCTTTTTAAGGGATACAAAAAGGTCATTCTAGGTCTAAATTTTAATGCGCTTATAACTTATTTATATTTGAGCTACCGGAAGAGCTCTCATGTCTCCATCTTTTAGTAGGTTAGATGACCCTTAAAACCTTGCGATCCTTCTTCCTGTCCTGCAGTTGAAGGAAATTTTCTGCTTTGGGTTGAAAGTAAACTTCAAATGAGGATTCTGGTTTGATTCAGGAGATAATGAACGTTTAACCCAATTTGGAGTTGCAGTTTAAATTCAGTTTGAGTCCCTGGTATGTGACTCTTGTGTGTCTACAGAAGTGCATCTTCTGCATACTTTATGAAGTCTGTTGTAACAAAACTATGAAGTAATGTTGGCTGGAATGAAAAATGTGAAGCAGTGATAACTTGGTTGGCATGTTAGAAACTGCATCACTTCATGCAGTCACAACTGTGAAATTATACCTTATTCATGCCTATGTACAAGAACTCCTCTGACAACCCTATGGATGAGGAAAAATTGCTGTAGAGAGAAAAGTAAATGGGAAATGTCTTTCTTAGCTTGATAAAGGCAGTTTCTAGGTCTTTGGTGTCTACATGATTTCCTTCATTCATTTACCTTTCTCAAAACAAATCATCACAATGAACCATGTAGTGTTTGTATAGCATGATACCAGAAATCTCATTTTGGTTAGAGAATTCCACTTTTTAAATACTCATCATAGTTCTAATGGCTCCATAAATGCTGTCCTTCTGCAAAGCGGAAAAGACCATCTTTCTCTTGAGGCAGGCTTTTCCTTAGTGACTGACGGTCTAGGAGACAATAAATGGGATGGTTCATATTTTGTTGCTTCTAAATCTGTTTCATAATGCTTTTACCTAACACTTCTAATATAATGTTAGTAATTTGCTTAATATTTGAATAATTCACTGGTTTAGCTTTAATACTGCGTTAGCAGGCCTGGAGAAACCTCATGTTTTGCAGAAATAAAAAAAGAGGTGAAAAATCCTTGGTTAAAAGAACTCTTGAATCCCAGTGATAACTTCATATGCTAACTGACCGTTAGGGATGGGAATAAGCAAACAAATTTGGAAGGGATATAGAATGAACTGTTCTGAAGCAGACCAAGGTTCACTGATGGGTACTCTGAACAGGACCACTCCAAATGTCAACATTTTGTTGCCTATCCCATTTGTTAGTAACGGAGAATGGCCACAAAGGATGAATGTGCCATGACATATGTTGGAGACATTGAAGGTCTCTACCACACTGTGTCCATTGGTAGATCAGCCTTTCTTTCTAGATAATTGGAAAGGATTTGAGTACCGGAGGGGAGGGCATGGACAGGCAGCTCCTAACCTGTCACGCACCCTGGGTTGACTGGCTTCCTCTTGTCTTCCAGAGCCTTACAGTCCAGCCGTGTGGGTGATGATGTTTGTGATGTGTCTCACAGTTGTTGCCATCACAGTCTTCATGTTTGAATATTTCAGCCCTGTTGGCTACAATCAGAATTTAACCAGTGGCAAAAGTAAGTAAGTTTCCAAAATGGTCCAGTGAGTGGGCCTTCCAGTTGGTGGGCAAATAGCTGGATGTCTTTCATAAAACCTATCCCAAGAATAAGGAGCTGCAGCCCGAGAGCCTATTACCTATTGCACTTTTCCTGCTGTTGCAAGAACTGCATCTCATACAAACAAGCAACACTGGGAAAGTGATCATTCCATTGTAATACAGTCAGCCATGTTGATGGGTCTTGTTTTACAAGAAGAATGCCTGCAGTTGCAAAGGATAGCCCATTTCCAGTGCCTTACCAAATATTTTGTCCATATCCAAGGGAACCCATGGAAATTTCTGTCAGTCGGGCATCATCTACTCTATTAAAAGCATCACATTCTATTCCAGTTTTTAGTTGAACTGTTCCTCTTTTTATGGTCAGGATATTTTCAGGCATTTTAGATACGCATTGGCAAAGCAGCAAGAAAATATCCTACAATAATCAAATAATGATCATTTATGTGTGACTATCATTTATGTGCATTTTTCTTACTACCCAATGGCGTTATGCCATTGGCCATCTTTCCATCTACACATGGACAATAAAGAAGATAATGGAAGTACAGTAGTTACCCAGTGAAGCACAGGTGATAGAAAGTGGTGCAGTGGTTAAACTGCAATACTGCACCAAAAACTCTGCTCATGACCTAAATTCAATCCCAGATAGCTGGCGTAAGGTTCACTCAGCTGTCCATCCTTCCAAGGTTGGTAAATTGAGTACCTAGGTTGCTGGGGGAGCAATATGTAGCTTGCATAATTAAATTGTAAACTACCCAGAAAGTGCTTTGAGCGCTGTGGAGTGGTATATAAGCAGCATGCTTTTTGGTAAATGACATTGGTGAATCTACCAAAGTGTATCCTCTTGAAAGTTATATTTTTACAAACCATCAGACTTACTTATGACTTTTGAAAGTTATGATGCTTTCCAAGAATGCCTTTAGATTTCAGGAGAGCAAACCGAGAAGCATCCCATTCCATTCCCCTACAGTCATTGGTGGTAGATGCAGAGATTTCTTAAAATTCTCACCAGTAGTTTAGGGGAACTGGGTGTAGACAGGCAGTAATCTTTCTTCTGTTTGTTGTACAGAAGATTTGTCATGTGCAAATGGAAACACTTGTAGGATAAATTCACATTCCTTGCTGGTATTCTGACTTCTGTGCAGCCATTAAAAGTACAAGAGACTTATCTGAACTTTACATGTGGTAGTTAGTCTAGATGTAAAGCACGGGCAAGCTGTTTAGAAACAGTGTCCCCCCCTGTTTCCTATATAAGTCACAACCTTGGGGCTGCTCTCTGCCATTCTATAGCACAAGCATTCCTGGGCACATGGTGCCTCATTCTCAGATGCCCATAGGGACTGCAGATTAGGTTAATTTGACCTGGATTTCTTCCTCTGCACAGTGTAATACACTGCCCGCCACAAGTGTTTTAGACTGATATGATCCATTTCTCTGTCAACATCTCTGTCTCTGAACTGTCAACTGCTGGCCAGATCAGCCTGCCCGATCTGTAGGTCTGGGCTGTAAACTCTGTGAGCAGCCTCTCCTCCTAATAGTTTCAGCATCTTGGTAAGCCAGAGGGAAGATTTCTCACAGCTGCTTTGAGAAGCTGTCAACCCCAGGCCAGCCATCCCATCTCTGCCCTTCAAAAAGCCTCATTAAAACTTATGCGTCCTGACAGGTGTGTTAATGAAAAGGTTCCTTGAGCAGTAAGAATAAATCTTCCCCCCTCTGCCCATTGCCACCTTTGCCCAGCCTTCAGACCCTTGAGGGAGATTTCTGGATTCCTCATCAGGAGCCTTGGAGAGTTTGCTGTCCTCAAGTGGTGATGGTGGTGAACAAAAATGGGCAAGGATACTAGAAATCAGGAGTAAACTGCTAACTACTAGGAAGAACACTACCAAGGGCACCAAGTAAATATATTTTATATTTGCATCCTTGAACCATTTCCAGATTTTTCATTTCCTATTACAAATAATAACTGCATGCTATCAAGTTGATTCACAGCTTGCCCAAGGCCACACAGCCTGGCTTTTTACCCAAAAGGCACAGTGGGGAATCGAACTTCCAAACTTTAGTTTCTCCATTTCAGTGAGCTCTCCAGACAGCACTTGTTTCATATTACAGAGTTGCTGGGGGTTTTTTTCCCTTTCTTTCCCCTCTTTAATATAATTGCATTCTTAATTTAGAAACAGCAACAAAATGTCATCTTTGCCAATGGAAGAAAAACAGACATATCCAGAAGTCCAACATGTTCTAATTGTACAAGACTTCCCTTCCTTTTTTCATGCCTACATATTCTAATGTATCAGTTTTTGTTGCTTTTTCATAGCAAGAGGGACAAGATGCACAACAGATACGGAAGATTCTGATAATTCTTATTAGAGTGTACTTCAGAACTAGATCCCTTGAAAACTAGATTCCATGTAGGCATTGATGTCATTAATTAACAATCAAACAAATTGCTGGGCCTCCTAATGACCCTATTGGGCCACCAGGATTGCAAGCAGTATTTCATGCCTAGCCTTTAGGGCTGATGTTTGTCAAAATCTGCTGCGCCACCAGACTTTTAAATGCAGGTGCAGTCTTTTGTTTAACAAATGGAAGAAAGAGGAAAGAAAATTTCCATAGCAAATTCTGCCAAATGTGTCTGAAACTGCTGCAAGAAAGGTTTTGCAGGCATCATTAAGTAAATGCATTTATGTTACTTTAAAGGCTCATTACACACCAACAGAAAATAAAATTTTTTATGTCTGCAACCCATATTTTCCCCCCTGTTCCATCTTTCTAGAGACTGGAGGGCCTTCCTTCACCATTGGCAAGTCGGTCTGGCTGCTGTGGGCTCTCGTTTTTAACAACTCCGTTCCCATTGAGAACCCCAAAGGCACTACAAGTAAAATCATGGTGCTCATCTGGGCCTTCTTTGCCGTCATCTTTCTGGCCAGCTACACAGCTAATTTGGCAGCATTCATGATTCAAGAGCAATACATTGATACTGTCTCTGGGCTGAGTGATAAGAAGGTGAGGAGGGCTTGGGGGTGTGTGGTGGTGGGAGTGGTAAAATAATAAATGTAGAATGCGGAGAGTGGTAACAAATAACACCAGGGAGCTTAGAAAAGTAGTCACGGGTAAAGTGGATTGGTGATGAAGAGCAGAACTCCTATTACATTTTCTAGCTTTGGTATTATTTATTTATTTATTTAACTTATATGCCGCCCACTCTACCCAAATTCTCTGGGCGGCTTAAAATTATAGGAAATGCTTACCTGTAATTGTTTCACTATTTCTGGTCACCAGGTATAGCTTCTTGTAGCTAACTCTATACAGGCAATTTTACGGGATCTAATAGACTAAGAGCATTCTACTATATTTGGCATTATAAGGCTGGAGATAATTGGGGAGCTTTGCTTTTCTGCACTTAATATGTGTGAGGCTTCCATATTATTCTATCCCCAAACATTCTAGCAATTTGATCTATAAAGTAAAATAAATATATCTGAGTAGAAAGATATAGCTATCTGAGAATAAACATACACCAAAATAGTGGTAGAGAACTCTTCACTTAGATACCTGTTCGCACAGATGAATAAAGGGTGCTGATGCCTTACTGGATTAGGCAACAAACTTTTTTGTGTGCTGTTCCCACCTCAGTTCCAGAAGCCCCAGGATCAATATCCCCCATTTCGGTTTGGAACTGTTCCCAATGGCAGCACAGAGAGGAACATTCGGAGCAACTATCATGATATGCACACCCACATGGTGAAGTACAACCAGCGCTCAGTGGAGGATGCCCTCATCAGCCTCAAAATGGGGTAGGTTTCTCCATGTCCCAATGAGAACACTATGCAAGATGATGTCCTCAAGGCATGTGTGCATAAATTCCTACGCAGATCTGATTATTTTGTATGTTTTGAATAAATCCACTGACATTAGTTTCTGGTTCTTGCCCCTTTTAACTTCCAGATACAGGTCAGTATCCTGTATTCTGCAAATACGGAGGTGAAGGATAATTCAATTCTTCAAAAAACCTCTGGTTTATGAAGGTGGGATATTGACAACACCAATGACAGCAGTCAAGATGATCTACAGGATACCCTCTTGAGCTCACTACCATTCACAAAGTGACATCATGCGACGGAAAATCACAGAAACTGACTCCTTTTTTCATCAGTTAATCACATCTCACCCAAACACAAAGCAATTGTCAGGGCTGTTTTTCAACAAGTGTGAATGATAGTGACAGAAGAGCGTATCCTGTAGACCAGCGGTCCCCAACCTTTTTGGGACCACGGACCAGCTGAGCTTCTGAGGAAGGCGGGGCACCCCCTGTGCTTGTGTGGGTGTGCTCGCGGTCTCAGGCACATGCGCAAAGCGGTGGGGGAGCACATGCTGTCCCGTCAGCTCCAGCACAAATGCTCCCTCACTCCTTTGTGCATGTGAAGGAGCACCTGCATGCGCGCAGATGTGCCCATCCACCCCTTCATGTGGGCACAGCTATGAAGGGGTGGGGAGCGCTCATGCCAGTGCTGGCATGCACTTGCATGTGCAAAACAGCTGTGGGGAGGGAAGTGTGTGCGGGGGGGGGGCGCGAGGTCTGTTTCTGCAGCCCAGTCCAGCTCAGCCATGGACCAGTACCAGGTCACAGGCCAGGGGTAGACAACCTCTGCTGTAGACCATCTCGACTACTGCTATTGGTGTTGTCAACGTTCCAGCACTCCCCTTTGCTATGCAAAGCTTGGCATCCTTTTTCCTGTTGGCAACACGGGCTTTTTGAATCATGGGTATAGAAGCACAATATCTTACATTCTTAAACCAGAGATTTTTTGAATACGTAATTGAATTTCCGCTTTTTAAAAAATATTTTTTTTGATATATACGTCTGCTGCACACAAATTCAGTCATAAATTTCCCTCCTATACAATGACCCAGTGGCAGAGGATTCCAAAAGATGATCCTATGATCTATGCTATGGTTACTTGGAGAAGATAGAAATGAGAACAGCTTGGCTGTAGCTTTAGTTCCTCTGTGCCAAAATATTTTAAAGGGATGTTTAGAACTTAATGAAATGGTGAAGCAAAGATCTGAGTAAGTACAACATGTACAACAGAGAAACACACACAACCTTTCATCTCTCGGTTAAACTAATGTTACCATGCCCACTCCACCAAATGTAGACTGGAAAGCTATGTTCCAATTTCCAAGCCCTTTTTTTCTGTTCGGCAAGCTGAGGAAGAAAAGCTATACTAGACCAAAAGCTTCATGGAAATGTTGTGTGCATGTTTTCCAAAATATGTCTCTTTGCTTTTTGAAATAAAAATAGAAGAGGTTGGTGTTAGCAAAGAATGTCATTGGAAATCAAGGTCAGAATCATCCAGTTTCAAAGTTAGATTTTTAAAAAATTTAGGGGTTCCCCGATTTTTTAGAATTGCCTTATGAAATGCTGATTTGCTGCATTGCACAATATGCAACTCTCATGCAGCAATAATAGAGTAAGCATTCCCCCTGCTCCAGCTGGCTCCCTGTCATATGCCTCATCACACACTGGTTGTGAGATCAGTAACGCAACTGAGAACAAGTTAGGGAGCCTGCTGGAGCCTTTCCACTATTGCTCTTCCATTCTGCATTCAATGAACAGGATACTGGCTATAGATTTCTACCAACCTTATATTCTTCTTCCTTATTTTGTGAGAACTAATTCATACAAGCATTCTGATTAGTCTGATGAGGTCTCTTGCATGTCTTCTGTGCATACTGAAATCCAAAACAGTTAATTTTTGAAGATCTCTGATATCCCATGCTAGCCAAGGAATTCTGGAAGTTGTATTTTTTTAAAAGTAGTTATTTCAAGCTTTGCTGAGGCCATGATATGCTGTATCTTTGACCACTTTTTTTGAAGCATTCATGGACTGGTTGCCATGAGTCAAAATGACAATCCACAGTTTCATGTCATTGCCTTTTCCAGTAGGTCTTTAGCATATGAGGTTTCTTTTGCCTCTCTGGTGTTGTGTGATGTTAACCATACATTTGACTGTATAACAGTATTCTGTCACATGGCAGCTATATTTTTTTGCCAGAATATTTAATTCCTTCTTCCACTGCAAATTCTCTCCTTTCATCAGAGCATGAGTCAAGCAAGAGAAGCAGGCACCAGATACCTGTGGTTTATCCATATATTTGTTGGCTTGCTCTGTTCTGAAACGCTGGTTACTTTTGTGAAGTATTCTTCCTATCCAAGGTTCCGGCCATGACATATATGAAAATATTTTCAGCTTTCTCTGATATCCAGGATGTTTTTAACTTATAGAAAGCACTTATTTATGTATTCATTTGTTTCTTTGATTCATATGCCGCCTTTCTACCAATAAGGAGACTCACGGCAGCTCACAATATTAAAGAAATAGAGTTAAAAATGTAATAAGTTAACCATTAAGAAACAATTAAACTCTATGCTAATTAAAATACAATTGAATAATTAAAAACAGAAGAACACTGAAAACTATCTGATTCTAAGGGGGCCATTCAGGGATTCAATCATGACTGTCAAAAGCCTGCTTGAAGTGATGAGTCTTCAGCTTTAGTTTGAGGAAGACTTTTATCGATTTTCATATCATATGAATAAGTTAGTGAGACAGTTAAATCAATTAACATCAGCTCTAGCATCTTTGTCAACATGTGTTCTCCTCAGTACTTGTGACGTGTATTTAATTGCAGTCACTGGCTTTCCTTTTGCAGATGTAGCTAGTGATATTCAAAATGCTCAGTGCATCCTAATCTTAGCAAAGGATGTCTCCATGTTATCTCCACCTTTAAAAAAAAGATCAGATTTTTTAATCTATAATTTCTTAATAAATGGGAATCTCTTTACAGTCTCTTCTCTTTGGTTCCATTGGTTCTGTTTTCCACTCCACTCTGTTGTTTCCCTATTGTTATCGTTGGTTTTAAAGCGGGGACATGTATAGTAAACTGAGATTAGGATGAAAGACTCCTTTAGAGAAGTAAAGGAAGATGTTGGACCACTTCATCTCTTCCCTTGTTCTAGACTCCAGTGTGGGATGTATGGACAAGCATGTCCCCTTCATGCGCTCAAGGTGGGGTTGCAAGAGCTACAGATACTATACAGCCAGGCAAGCATAAGTTCAAGGCAAACAATCCTTCTCCCTCACCCATTTTGATGGGGAGTTTTATGCAAATCAGACTTATATTTCGGTATGCATCTATCATACATCAGAGGTGCAGTAAACAACTCTTGCTCCTTCACCAAGCATACTGGATCCTCTGAAAAGGTGAAGGTGGGAACAGATCCCTTATTTTTGTAGAAATTCCACATCTGATGTGTAACGTTACGTTCAGTTACTTAGAGGTAAGCCCTACTAAATTTAGTGGAACCACGTCAGTGGCCACAGGATCACAGCCATAGTCTGCTAGTTAGTTTCCAAGTGTAATTGTTCCTAAAAGACCACAACTGTCATGTCAGCGTATGACAATGGATATCCTTTTTTTAAAAAAACCCTCTAGGCATCTCTTTCTATGCAGAAAATCATATTTTCTCATCCCTCAAACTATAAGACCCTTTAGCTGGGAAAATGCAATTTATCTTGCAACCTATTAACTATTGTGGTTGTCTTGTGGAATGTGGTGTGCAAGTGCCATTGTATGCACACCAGCATGGTAATGAGTATCTGTTTAATTGTTGTTAATATTTAAATTCTTAAGCATTAAAAAAAGTACTTGCTTGAAGTACTCTCACACACAGGCCAAGACACAGAGTTCTGTGTTGGAGTGCACTGAGTTGTTTTTCCAAAAGAGTCTAAGCATGAGGATTGTGTGCTTTCTTGCCCGCCCTCCATCTCCCACCCACTCAGTTACACTGCAAACTAAGTTACTAATAGCAGATCAAGTTTTCTAACTTTTTCTTTAAGAGGCTTATGTGCATTTATTATTTACTTATCTGATCAATTTCTGTCCCACCATTCTTCCCTTGTTTGGGAACCCAAGCTTAAATATGGTTAAGGTTAATGTTGTACATCAGAGTAAGTCCAATTGAACAACCGGACATGGGTGTAGTTCATTTTTAAGTGGAATTTTGTGGCCTGGCAGTTTATATACTTATAGTTATATGATTTTGTAAGCTGCCTAGAGTGGTCATAACAACCAGATAGGCGGGATATAAATAGAATGAATGAATGAATAAATGAATGAACGAACGAACAACAAACAAACAAACAAACAATGGCAGGAGGTGACCAATATAAGGTCTCCTTCTAGATGATTTGGAATGTAACTCTCACAAACTCCAGCTAACATGGCTGATGATCAAGGATTATGAAGATTGCTGTCTATAATACCTGGAAGACACCAGATTGCCTACTAAGTTCTGAATAGTACACTGGCTAAGGGGCAGCTCCTGTTATTACCTCACGTGTTTTTCTCATAGCAACAGTTCCTTCATTTGCTGTTTCTTTTTCCATTTGATTCCAGAAAGCTGGATGCTTTTATATATGATGCTGCTGTGCTCAACTACATGGCGGGCAAGGATGAAGGTTGCAAGCTGGTGACCATTGGCAGTGGGAAGGTCTTTGCCACCACTGGCTATGGCATTGCCCTCCAGAAAGACTCCAAGTGGAAAAGGGCAATTGATTTAGCCCTTCTGCAATTCCTGGGAGATGGTGAGTATTTCTCTGTCCTGCTCCAAGAAACTCTTTTGCTCCCTGATTTTTAGAAGAGTCCATCTCCCGTTTTGTTCCTTTCTAGAGCTGAGGAAAATATTTTATCACAGTAATTGGACAAACATAGAGCAGAGCCCACTGTGTCTTTATACCCTCTCTTCCTGTTTTCCTCAGCCAAAATATAGGGCTTCTTTGTTTAAATTCAAAGATCCCAACAGCCAGTGAAGATTGTAGTGTAGAAGGAAGGCGTGGGGGTGGGGGTGGGGAATTCTGTCCCCTTCCACAACAAGTGACTTCTCCCACTCCCCATGTTTGAAGGACCGCTGTGGATGCTTTGAGGGAAAGGCATTTTTCACATACAAATGACAACTATGTTATGAATGGTGCAATCCTAAACATACTTACTTGGCAGTTAACTTCCTGTCCCAGAATAGTGCTATAATATGCTTGGATGCTGGCTGTACCCGATGTAACCAAGCAGTCAGCCTGTGATCTGAGTACCGTAGTCATTACAGAACATGTGGAAGAGATGTCAGAGAGCTGTTCCTCAAAGCGGTGTTATGTGGGATTCACATTAAATCAAGAACAACATCTCCTGTCAGGTGCCTGAAAATGTCTTTCTTTCATTCTTCTGTTCAGTAAGGAACAAAACACTCTTGTCTCTTCAGGACTCCTTAAGAAATTGTCCAGTTTTATTTTGTATTTTTTTAAGTGGTTGGTTGGAAGAATTTGGGGCCAAATATTTTCATTAAAATTTCAAACGTAATGTAAGATCAGTGAGTCAGAAGACAAGCTACGAAGATACAAATGGCAATGAGAATATTCATGCTGTTTTTGTACGAGTAGTAACACATTATATGGGTAACAACAATTAGAAGATAGATTAGACTGTTGCTGCATTGTGCTCCTGACTTTCCCCTCATACTCAGTCCTATCATAACTTACCATGTCCTAAATGTTAGGTTTTGAAGCAAAGATATGTTGAGTGGTAGAGAAGAGAGGATAAAGAAAAGCACCACAGATGTCCTAGCTATTGGAAATGGCTGGATTTGGGAGTCTCGTCTCCTGTTCACAGATGTACAGTTGGCATAGGCTTATCAAGAAGATGCACTCCACACATGTATATATGAGCTTTATGTATTCGAGGACCTTAGCATTTGGTCTCCAGGGCCACATCTTGGTTTAAATGCAATGGTTTGTAGCTGATTGATGGTTTCAGTTTGGGATTAATTTCCAGAAATACTTAACTATTTTCAAAATCCTGTATTGATTGAACAGAGTAAGATAGAACTCATCTCTTCTGTACTGGTAGTAGTACAGGGCATTTTGGCTTGGGGACTGAAAGAAATCAGCAAGCCAACATCATAATAGCCACCTATTTCTTCTTCATTTCTAGCTTCTCTAGTTTCTTCAGATCCAGATAGGTGTGATATAGGAGATCTGTGCATCTTATTTTAGTGTGAAACTCCAAAGCAGTCATGGGAGATTGTGCTCATGTGATTGCGGAAATGGAACTGGTGAAAATAAATTTCACCCTTTCTGCCCAGGCTATTCCCTTGATCTAAAAGTCTGCCACTAAACCACTGTTAGTTCAGGGGAGGATGAGGGGTAGATAGGTACATCACCTTCTTCCAAGATGTTTCTTTCATAAAATTAGCATTCTAGGATTCTGCTTTGAAGTTAAAAAAACACACACACACCAAAAAGGCTACAAAAAGGCAAATGCTATTTTAGGCTGCATTAACAGAAGTACAATTTCCAAATCCTATGAGGTGCTAGTCCCCCTCTATTCAACACTGGTTAGGCCTCACACCTTGAGTACTGTGTCCAATTCTGGATACCACACTTCAAGAAGGATGCTGACAAACTGGAACAAGTTCAGAAGAAGGCAACAAGGATGATCAGGGGGCTGGAAACCAAGCCCTATGAGGAAAGAGTTACAGAACTAGGCATGATTAGCTATGAGAAAAGAAGACAGAGGGGTGATATTATACTTAACTGTTAGAGCAGTACGACAGTGGAACCAGTTATCTCAGGAGTTGGTGAGTGCTCCAGCACTGGAGGCATTCAAGAGAAACTTAGACAACCACCTGGCAGATATCCTTTGATTTGTACTCCTGCATCAAGTAGGGGGTTGGACTTCACTATTCTATGATTCTATGAAAAATATGGATTCAATCATGTGCTTCCTACAACTCCAGTTGAGTCCTGTGAATGGAAAGAGTGAGCCAACAAAGCAAACTGGCATTCTGGATGAAAAAGCTGTTTTAAGCTTGAAGGTTAGGAAAATATGTCAGGGCAAATGTGGAGGCATCTGAGGGCGTAAATGGACCTAGTCAGAATATGTGGGTCTTGAAATCTTATGACGATAGGAACATTATTTTGGAACCCCCCGCCCCCCGCCCCCCCGATTAGCTGCAATACAGTATTGTCAGTTTCAGTTACTGTATCCTTGGGCTGGACATGTTAAAGAAATATCTTTCTTGCAGTGTGGAGGCATCATGATAATCCTACAGTAAAAACTGTAAAACACATACAAAGCAACTCTCTTTTTCTTCTTTCCCTTGCGATTTGTTCAGCACCCTGAATCACTATCCTAGGTTACTGCTGGTAAGAACTGAGTCGAGTATTGAACGCAGAGATACAGTATATACAGCCAAAGAGAAACGTTGCTTGGCTAGGATTTTAACCTCTTCCTCTCTTTGTCCATTTGTCTGTTCATTGTGTCCCAGGTGAAACTCAGAAATTGGAAACGGTGTGGTTGTCGGGGATCTGCCAAAACGAAAAGAACGAGGTGATGAGCAGCAAGCTAGACATTGACAACATGGCGGGAGTATTCTACATGCTGCTGGTGGCCATGGGGCTGAGCCTGCTCGTTTTTGCTTGGGAACACCTGGTGTATTGGAAGCTGCGGCACTCTGTCCCCAAGTCACACAAACTTGATTTCCTTCTGGCTATAAGCAGGGTAAGGGCCTCTTCTCTTTATATGTAGACCCCTTTCACTTTTTAATCGACAAGACTGGAACTCACATCTAAGGACAGGTTCTTGAGTGCTGGAGTGATTGCAGGCAGTGGCACTTTGTACTTGTAGACCCTAGGCTCACATTGGTCTTAATTTCCCATTTTAACTTTTAGGCAGAAAGGTACTTTATTTAATGTATGCAGCTGACATTTTTATTACTACCATCCGAGGCTTCAAACTCCTCCTGCACTCTTGATACTTAGAGCCAAAACCAACACTTTGTGCAACTGTAGCATACCAAAAAAGACTAAGAGCATGTGAAGCTTTGCATTTTAAACTCAAGTCACAGCACCATCTTGATGACCAGAGGAATACAGCAGAGTTTGCTTCTGTTGCACTGACACGAAACTCATTTGGCCAGAAATCAGTATAGTTTTGTTGTAAAAAAATGACATCAAATTGTTTGTCCCAAGAGACCTATTGAATCAGTGGGACTGATATAAAGGTTGACTTAAAAAGTCCCATTTATCCTTAAGTTACTGCAGACCTAGACGTATAAGTAACAACCAAATTAGCAGGAGTGGTGACAAAGGACACAATGATATGTCCTGAAAAACATATTCAGGACATGTAGATAAAGCAAGGCATCCAGTGATGGTTTCTCAAAGCAATTTGTACAGGAATGCCTTGTTGCTGATTAATTTGTGTGAAATGTGTTTGAAATTAGAGCAATAAAAAATATCTCCTCCCAATTACAAATATGTCAGAGAAGGAACTAGGGAATTGATTTGCCCCTTCTCTTACATCCACAATTAGAGGCTGTATTATGCTTCATCATAAACACCTCGGATGTTTCTTGCCACTGCATCACTTAATCAAATTAAAATGCATTTAAAACTATTTAATGTTGATCTGGTATGACTCCACAACATTATGCAGAAAGAGTGGAGTTTGTTCAAGCAATTTGGATTGCTTTCTAGATATTAGATTGCATTTCATGAGCTTAATTTCTTAGATGTGAAATAAAATTAAGCAAGACTGAAAGAACTGGGCATGTTTAGCCTTGAGGAAAGTGGACTGAGGGGAGTTACAGTATGAAAGCACTTTTCAAATATTTGAAAGATAGCCATAAAGAAGAGAAACACAGTCTGTTCTCTATCACCCTGGAGTGCGGGACACACACTAATGGGTGCAAGCTACAGGAAGCCAGATTTAGGGTGAATACAAGGGAAAACTTCTCAACTGTTAGAGCAGTATGACAGTGGAACCAACTACCTCAGGAGGTGGTGAATGCTCTAGGCATTCAAAAGAAAATTAGACAACCATCTGTCAGATGTGCTTTGATTTGGATCCTTGCATTGAGAATAGAGTTGGACTTGATGACCTTATAGGCCCCTTCCAAATCCATTATTCTATGATTCTATGAAAGTGTAAGTTCACTCACAGGCTGAAATCCTGTTTTGCAGGTACACTAACAGCACAATGCTTAGACATGAACTGCTATAAGTTAAGAAATCTCTGTAGATATTAATCTGTTGTGTACTCTCAGAACTCAGCAGGTGACAGATACTGACCACATACTGACTACATCCAGAGCACAGACAGAGTTCTGACTCCTGTCCTCTGAAGATGCCGTCCACGGAGACTGGTGAAACGTTAGGAAGAAAAACATCCAGAACATGGCCAAAGAGCCTGAAAAACCCACAACTGACTACATAACTGTACTTTCAGCCACAGATTTGAAAGCAAAAGAACTAGCTCCCAGTTTCTGAATCTTATATTCTGAATCTGAAAAAAAGAATTCTGAGATTCTTATATAACCAAGCTCGTTGCATCTTATTTATCATTATTTGGAGGCCCTCGGGTAGTGTGGCATTTTACAAAACTAAATAAAACCAGCTTGTACTTTAAAAAGAAAGTTAAGAATGCAATGAGGACAGAAGAGATGTTAACAACTGAGAATACAGGAACCCTCAAAGAGAAACAAACCTATCTCCTCAGAAACAACATGTGACTATTGAAATGCCACCAAGAAGAAGGGAGTTGGATCTGGATGTGCCTGGAGAGCAAAGCAGAGCCACTGGCCAGGCCCTTTGCATTGAGAGGATGGCAGGGGCTGGGAACTTCTCAGCCCTTGTCTACCAATCCATCATATTTAACTAGAAAGCCAGAGTGCTGCAGTGCATAGAATGCTGCACTAGGGATCAGAAGGCCTGAGTTCAAATCCCTGCTCAGCCATGGAAACTGACTATGGGGTGACAATGGTAAACCACTCCTTAGAAATCTCAGGTAGCTCTTTTCGGAGTGCCGTTAAGTGGGGAAGGCCATTGTAGCACAGAGCAGTAGCGGATCTTCACAGTGGAATCAAGACCTTGCAGCCAAATGTAAGGCTGGAGAAGAAGAAAATGCACCCTACTCCTTGCTTCTTTAAACCATTCCAGCAGAAAAGGTGCCCCTCCTGACCTTCATATAACCATACGATTTACCCTAAAGGAATATAATAACTGAGTAGACCCAAAACAACAAGAGCTCCTGAGTAGATCAGTCTCTCGTTCTCCAAATAGCGCAATGAGGTCACCCAATGTCCGTATGCCTCTCCTTCAAGAACTTGGAAGCGGCGCATACACCAGCATCCCCTGGATTGGGCCCTTCCCAGGACATGCCCATTTGTCATTCTCTGCTTTGCTTTGTTTTTATCACTATGTTTCTTCTTCTCTTGTATTTCCCCAGGGCATTTACAGCTGTTTTAATGGAGTCCAGAATCTGGAGAGTCCTGCTCGTGTTCACAAGCCTGACGTCACAGCAAATTCTGCTCAGAGCAATGTGCTGAAGATGCTACAGGCTGCCAAGAACATGGTTTCAACGGCCAGTGTCGGGAACTCGCTAGAAAACGCTACACGTACCATTGAGAACTGGTCTAACAGGAGTGAAAACCTCCAAACCACTTTCTCCTTAAAGACTCCACAGCTTGTTGTTCAAAACACCAGTGGGCCTCATAGGCCAGCCCATTCCTCGAATGCAGCAGCAGCAGCAGCAGCTGAGAAGCTTGGGAGGCCTCTACCACCCTCACTTCCTGCGCCCCAACCATCTTTGGTGCCAGCTGGCGAAAACTGGAGTGGGACAGTTGAGCAGCCTCAAGTGCTTCATCCCCTGAAGTTCAGAGGCACCTATTCGGAGGATAAGGTTCTCCCAGGTTCCACAGTGAACAGCTCCTCACATTATGTGGCGAGATCCACATTGCAGCCCCATCTCAGAAACCAAGTACCACTTGGAAACCACCTTAGTGCAGCTCCCCACTCCCCACTCAGGTCTCCTAGGGAGCTCCCTCCCTCCGAGTATAAGTATAAGCTCTCCATGGCCAGAGGGCATGGGAAGGAGAGATTCTACCCGAATGTTCATCTGGTCTATGGAGAAGGTGGGCACGACAGTTCGGCCGAAGGGGCCAGGCTGGCTTCCGCTTCTGAGAAAAGAAAGGAGTCGGAAGGTCCCTTCTTGCCTCATGCCTGTGAGCATAACCCTTTCCCAAAGGCCGACAGGACTTGCAGACCCTTCCCTTATCAAGAATCAGACACTGCAGAGCTAAGGAGGCAGAAGCACAGCCGCAGAGCTAATCTCCCAAGGCCGTTGCCAGAGCAGCAAGAGAGACCCCAGTCCCTAAGCATCTGGAAGCATCATGGAAGATCTCCTGGCTACGGGGACGTGCCAGACCTCTTCCCCAAAGCTGGCCTGACTCCAAAACCAACAACCGTGCCTGGAATCCATCACGGAGTCCATCACTACCCTCCCAATGCCCTTAGGCCAAGCTATACGTGCAATAGGAAGTATGTGGAGGCCAACGGTTTGTCTTGGAAAGACGAGCGCCTGCTGCATTCACAATCCACAAAGCTCCCCTCCTACCGGGAGGCCTGCGTGCAGAACTCTCCAGGGGTGCGCAGGGCTTCCACGGTGGTGCACAAGCAGTATGCCTACATGAACTCTTACACAAACCTGCCTGTTCCCTGGGGGCGTATTTACCAGGGCTCTCCTCAACTGTGCGAACAATCCGGGGTCACCCAGCACTGCTTCACTCGAGCTCCGTGGTCTCCTTGCAGCAGGGATTTCCTGGTCCATGAAGACGGTCACAGGACCATGTACTTTGGCAGCACATACAGAGACTGCAGGGACCGGAGCCGGGTGGATCCATCATTTCTTCAGATGATCAATACTGAGAGAAGGGACTTCCTGACAACCCAGAGGATGCAGAGCCCTTATGCAGCAAGATCTTGGAGGCGAATATCCAGTCTAGAGTCTGAGGTCTGATAATGAAAAGGGGGTGGGTGGGTGGTTGGGTTGGGGGAAAAGGCGGTAGGAATATCTGGGACCAGCCCTAGGGAACGGCCTCGGTAGGAGTAAGCGACACACCTTTCCAACTCTGACAAGTCTGTTTCTCTCTAGTCAGCTGGTTTGTATCCACAGAAAGCTCTTCACTTCTTCTGCACTGAACGGGATCGCTGTTAAGAGCAAGTGACCTTCTCCTTCATCTCCGGATGGACCAAGAACAAAGCAGCAGCCACTGAAGGCACTTTAATGACTGAATTCTAAAGTCTTCCATTGCTGGGCCCTGGGATGCTAAATCACACATGCAAAAAAAAAAAAAAAAAAAGACTCTCATGGTGGTAATTCACAATCATGCTGCTGTCTCTGTGGATAGCTTAAGAAACGTCATTTTCAATGTCAGCCGTTCACATTTAGTGCCAGTTATCTTTCAGAGCATGCTGTCTGTGACACAGCTGGAGTTGCCCAACAGCCCACTAATACAAATTAGGACTACTTTGCTTTCCCATATGCACTGATGTAAATGGGGACTCTGTAAAGGACATACAGTCACATACTATGACATTTTTAGTGTTTTACATTTCTTTCTGGTTCCAAGCAAAAGAGCCCAAGATGCCAAACATAAGTTAATAAAGATACACTTCCTAACATGCATTCACTCCCCTTTCCTTTCTTCTGCTTTGCTCTTGACCTTGCGGAAAAACTGCCTCCCTTTCACAGAATCAAGGGTAGCAAGGATATGACGCACCTCAACATCTCCCTTTGCCCGTGCTTTCCATATAGGCCCACATTTAATGCAGTAACAACCACAACTGCACAACCCCTCCCCCTCCCCCCCCAAAAAACACCTTGGCAAATACAAATGTGAGGAATTTCAGTGATACGAGGCATTATTGTTGTGGCATGGAGATCAACGTCTGTTCTGGACAAAGCCAGGGCATCATGCTTAATCCCTAAAACAGATCACTATTTCTGACAGGTAGCCTTGGCTATGGGCATAGCAATAGAAGTCCCCTTTTTAGAACTTAAGGGAGATGCTGGGAATTGTATTTGAAAAATGGAATTTTTCCAAGCTCTGGGCCTAATGCATCATATATGAGTCTTTTAAAGATCCCCGTACAGGGAGGAACATTTGTACACTTAAAGTGAGCTCTTAAAAACAGGAGATATGTGGGCTTTCTAGACTAGACAATAATTTGAGGCAGGTTAGCAATAACTACTTTTCTGGACAGCTAATACATCAAATGGCCCAGAACATATGGGCCAGTGGCCCTTTATTATACAGTATGCAATAATAGCAAACTCAAGTGTACTTAGCATTTGAAAACAAAATGGTTCCATCAGAAAATAAGGCTTCTATAAATCTGTGAGATACCATAATACCCAGAAGTATATGTCTGATTTTAAAAAAGCTGTGAAAGAACCTACACATTTACATGATTTGTGGACTATCGATGAGCTGAGAAAAAGAGAGTAACACAGAGAGAATGTCCTAGAATTACCTCACCTCGATTGTCTTATCCCACATTCATCTCACCCCACATTAAGTGCCAAAGATAGAAACTCGTCTCTTTTGCTTCCTTTAGTTATTAGGGATGGATTGGCCTGATGTCCTTAGCTTGAAACCCTTGATTTCTACATTCCTTCCCTTTGTGAGCAAGTCACTCTTTCCCAGGCCCAGATGCAGAGGGAGCAAACTTGAAAGGAGCCAGAAGTCAAGCAGATGGTATTGAGTCACATCAGTGAAGTCCATGACCAACAGCAGGCAAAACATAAAAACTCTGGGAGGCAGTGAAAGACAGGAGGGCCCGGCATGCTCTGGTCCATGGGGTCACGAAGAGTCAGACACGACTTAATGACTAAACAACAACAACATGGTATGTTAGGGTATGAAAAAAAAAGTAAATCAAGGAAGGAAAAAGAGAACTGGTGTGTTCAGATTAAGGTGAATGTATACTCAACATCAAAAAAACTAAGATCATGGCCACTGGTCCCATCACCTCCTGGGAAATAGAAGGGGAAGATATGAAGGCAGTGACAGATTTTACTTTCTTGGGCTCCATGATCACTGCAGATGGTGGCAGCAGCCACGAAATTAAAAGACGGCTGCTTCTTGGGAGGAAAGCGATGACAAACCTTGACAGCATCTTAAAAAGCAGAGACATCACCTTGCCAACAAAAGTCCGAATAGTCAAAGCTATGGTTTTTCCTGTAGTGATGTATGGAAGTGAGAGCTGGGCCATAATGAAAGCAGACCGCCAAAGAATTTATACTTTTGAATTGTGGTGCTGGAGGAGGCTCTTGAGAGTCCCCTGGACTGCAAGGAGAACAAACGTATCAATTCTAAAGGAAATCAACCCTGAGTGTTCACTGGAAGGACAGATCCTGAAGCTGAGGCTCCAGTACTTTGGCCATCTCATGAGAAGAGAAGACTCCTTGGAAAACGCCTTGATGTTAGGAAAGTGTGACGGCAAGAGGAGAAGGGGACGACAGAGGATGAGATGGTTGGACAGTGTCATCGAAGCTACCAACATGAATTTGACACAAATCCGGGAGGCAGTGGAAGATAGGAGGGCCTGGCGTGTTCTGGTCCATGAGGTCACGAAGAGTCGGACATGACTAAACGACAATGATGATATCTTCTAGGAGTCCTGGAAGAGTAATACTGTGATTAAAAAAAAAAAAAACTCCCCTCCCTGCACTAGAAAGGGATATTTCCCTTTCTTTGCACTACTAACACATTCACGGCTGGGGCCCATACCCAGCCATGTGCTTAAACCCTCTTGTTGTTGTTCAGTCGTTAAGTCATGTCCGACTCTTCATGACCCCATGGACCAGAGCACGCCAGGCCCTCCTGTCTTCCATAGCCTCCTGGAGTTCTGTCAAACTATCTGTTTATCTGTTTTTGACAGAAAAAGAAAATGAAAAGAAAATATCCTTCTTCATTTCATACTCTTGAAACTCCTTTGCTCAAGAGTTCTGACCTATGAGGGTCTTCTAGGCAGAAACAGGTTGAAACAGGAGTACTATTAGGAATGAGACACTTTGGGAAAACTGTGTGTAGTGTGTGTGAGAGAGAGAAAGAGAGAGAGAGAGCAAGAGAGAAAGCTCTTTGCAAGGTTAATAGCACTTCTGGGAGGTTTCCAGAAACATGATCAGCCTGAGAAACAAGGTGTGTGCCCTGCACACGTCTTGTTTTGGAGGGGAAACGAGGTCAGTTCCTGCTGTTGCCATGGCACTAATGGGTGAGTGTTGCCACTGCCACCCCCACCATGTTGCACTAGAAGAACAGAAGAGCAGCAAGAACTGAATGCAAAAAAAATAAGACCTTTTCCCTATCTAAGGGAAAGAGGTGAATTCACTGCCTAAATTCTGCACAATGATCATGTAAAATACATTACAGAGCTTTAAAAAGGAAAACAACAGCAATCCCAAGAGAGCCATCATTGATAAAAGATTTTTAATTCCAGCAGCATCTGAGAAGAATCGATTTAAAATGTTTGAACAGGTGAAAGGAAAAGATTTTGGAATCATGAATACTGAGAACCTTAAGACAGCCTACCCCAAAACCTAATGCAGAAACACTTTTTATAGAAATAGAAGAAATACTGTAGCAATTTAACTGAGCCACAGCTCATTCCCCAGCAGAAAAGGACTGGGAAAGTCCTGATTAAAAGGTAGGTGCCTTCGTCACTCAACCTCGCTTCTCTCCTGGAAGGGTCTGTTTTCATCAGAAGCAAGGGTCATGGGGAAGGGGAGGCATGCATTTGCACAGTGTTTTAGAAGAAATTAACCCTAAAAAGGCAATGCCTAAATCCAGCTGCTAATGAGACTACTGTAATCAACCCACTGAATCAATTGCTGAGTAGTGAATCAACAAGTGATTTAAAACCTGTTAGCGGATCTCTTCCAGGTGGGACTACCAACTGCATTCAAGTCAATATTTCTGGAGACAAAGGATCTGCTTTGTTGAAGCATGAGGCACCATATGCAAGGCCAGCTTCACTACAGAGTGATGCCTTCCAGAAGTGCCCCAATTTAGTTAGGACTCTGTCTTTGGCTGAATCTAACTCACACTCCCCTCGTTCCTACCTATCACAGCCCAGCATGAGTGTCTTACACTCACTCGGAAATTCCTTTGCGACTTCCTGCACACCTTTTACCAAATGAATTAGTTGATTTGCTGGGGCTGGTGTCTGTGTGTGTATACAGCAAAGTGAGTAACCTTCACTTTGGGACTTGTTAGGTGGCGTTATGTATGGCTCCTATGAATAGGTTAGGTTCTCAGTTCTGTACTGTAAGGCTGATCATCTCCAAAATCCATGAAAGCTTGACTCTTTCAGGCAGCATTTTATGCCTGCCATGAGTGCTCAGGTTCTATATTCATTATGAAAGTATGATGATTTTTCAGTCTGACATACGCATGTCTGCTCTGCATTACATCAAACTGTGGCAGCTTCTTTCCCAGCATGTAGGAAAGGCCTTATGGGTGCACACACACAAAACCCCCAAACTGATAGATCAGAATGTAAACTTATATTGAATTGCATCACGTATATTTTGCAGTCTTGATTCTGGCCAATAAAGCTTCTTGTAATTCTGCTGACGCTTGCAGAACCCAGCTACCCTTGGCTGCCTGTCTGATAATAATGAGAGAGGTTCATGCAGACGGATCCCAAAGAGCTCTGCAGCCTGAACCACCAGTCAGTGTGTGATTTTTCAGACGTTGCATGTGCCTCCCCATCATACCTGAAAGAGGTGCAGGGATCAGGGATATACATTGCTTTGGCTTCTGATTGTAACAAACTTTGCAAATCATAAAGCTACATATTAAAAACATCACAGTCAAGGGCCATTCATTCCCTTCTAAGCAATTTATCAAGGCGATGGACTGGATGAGCAGTTGTCATAAGAAACTCTTATTGTTGGATCCAGCTCATTTGAAAGATGTGTAGTCTGCAGACCCCAAGGATTGTGGATGGGTCACAGAACGTGACCTTTGTCATGTGTCTTCACTGGCAAATGTGACATTCAGATCAGCCTAAGGGGAGAGAAATTATGTCCTTCATGGAAGATGTGTCCCGTAGCCTTCCCGTCCTGTATGTCAGGAATTATTCCCAGCACAGGATGAAGTGGTAGACTCCGCCACCCATTTGATACTGCACAAGCAGTGCAGTACAGGCACTAGTGATGATCTAGCCACGTTTTCACTCTATTCCTGGACATTATACGAGCTCAGTCTAGAGTAGACCCACTGAAATCATTGGGACTCTATTAGATTCTAACGAGTACTTCATTAGGTCTACTCTAGGTAGGATTAGTTTAAGATTTAGCCTTGTGTTGATTAACAATATAAACTCGCTCACTGGTTGAGGAGAATGCAGTGTGCTTCAAGACGTCTTTATCCCTAGGCAACAAAAGAGTTTAAAAGGTTTTGTTTTAAAACAGCATCTATCAGTGTCTTCTAAAAATGGGCTTCTTGCCCAATATTTGGGGAAAAAAAATATCACATAGCATGGCTCCTGCCTGATCTCAGCCTACTCAAAGCAAACCTGACAGCATGAAAGTTGAACTGTTCAGTGGACGTCAGAAGAAATGTATTTAATTTAGCCCCAGTCTGTTTTTTTGAGGGGCGGGGGGAGAAACCTTTGATATTCTGCCTCTTCATTTCCACAAGGCCTGTTTTGTGTTTCATTCACTTTGTCTCATTACAGGCACAGCAGGATCAAAGACCTCCTCAGGAGTTGTCACCTTACTACTAATTTTTCACTTACTGTCACAGGATGGCTGGGAGTTAGTGGGACTAACAAATGTCTTCATTTGACTTCACAGTTTGAGCTGCCAACTTTCTGAGTTGAAGCGGTCCATATGTCTGGCACCCAGGAGGCTTGCTAAGGACCTCGACCATGTAGTGAACAAAGCAACCCCATGCATGTCTGCTCAGATGTACCTATAACTGAGTTCAATGGGGCTCCCCACCCACCCACCCCTTTCCCTGTAATTCTGCACAGGAGTAAAGGCACAATAACCTAGTAGTAACATGCAGCTTTTGCTCTTTGCACTGTCAGGAAGACATCATTTAATCAACCTGGAAAAGGGCTTTTGCAGCAGGAGCAGGAAATAGAAAAATTTGCACTGTAATTCATTTCCATAGACTCACTGGAATAAACTCACTTTCCAAAAGGGAGCATGGCTATCAAGCTTCTTTTTTTAAAAGAAGGAGATCCATAATGTGGACAGTTACCACCAAAAAGTCCCTGCCATTTAAGAGTTTAATATGTAATGTATCTCCCCTCCCACAGTATATGAATTACTTTTTAGAGACAAACCACTTAGGGCTTTATAGTCCTTGTTGTCTGAAACAACACCAAATGAGAATCAGTGCAGTCCTTTCTCACATAAATGTAATTGCTTCCCAGTAGCTTTTATTTGACAACAACCAACTATAATCACCAAACAGCTCAGTAGAAAGATTATGAGAGGGGTCCAGCCACAAGATGTCCAGGGGACACTGGCTAGGTCCTCCTTATCTTGGGACAGCCACCATACTTTGGTGGCTGGGAGAATTGCCACTGGGGTCTGCTTGCATCTGCCGCCTGAGGCAGGAAAAGGCCAGCCTCAGGTTAGTGAACCGGTTTCTTGGGAGCACCATCATCAGTTCTCAGAAAGGGGCAGGCTAAATACTGTCAAGCATATGTCTGCACTTCTAGCTTATACTATTCTGGAGAAAGTTACTTGGCAAAGTCATCCAAGAATTCAATGGCAAATCCGGCTTCAGGAATAATGGCCTTCCCTTCTGTGATTGTGTCACTTGAGTGAAGTCACAAACTGTAATCCTCAAGGTTTTCACCTGCAAGAAAAATTGGCTCCCTGCATTTAAAAGCCTGACTCAAGATGTTTTTATTTTTAATGGGGATCGCAAAGACTGGCAGTGCTTATTATTTTAGTTGTGAGGTCTTTCCCCTCCCCGTGTCACATCACTATTTATTATTTCTCCTACTGCTTTCATATCTACTGGAGGAAGAGCACAACGAGGGACAATTTAGGGCCGCTTCTGCCATTAGACTTCCTAAATTAAAATTTAATAACACATTTGTGAAGGAAAGAGCTACAGACACAGTCAGATGTGAGACTGAAAAAAAGATAATCTGGCAAAATCCCTAGAGATGTCCCTATTATTTTGTATCTCGGGGTGAAAAGTTCTATATTGGAAACTTTTTCAAAAGGAGGATAAGCAAGGAAATACAAAAGCCGGTGCTCATATAAGGGTACCAGCAGGTCTTATCTTCCCTTCTCCTAAGTTGCAAAATTCTTCAACAACAACAACAACAAAATAAATAAATAAAATAGCCCTGGGGCTGTATGTGTCCACACTAATAGGTGCTGAGGAACATATGTGTGACAGAACTATGGCAGGCATGTCCTGCTTGTGGGTCACCCTTGTGTCCCACCTAGATTGCTACTCTGGGAGCAGACAGTCCTTTGGTCAGACCTGGGGTGGCTCTTATGCCCTGGCCATCCTAGAGAATCCTTTCAAGGACCTGGGAATGGGTGAACCATGTGTTTTGTTACCCCAGCCAATACTGCAGACAACGTAGGACACTAACAAGAAAGTAGCTGGGGTGAACTTGCACAAATGCATAGTGAAATGTTTTGAACAGAAGCCCAGAGTGACAGGATGGTCCCATCAGAATCAGGAATGGTTTTAATATTAAAAAAAAAAAAAACCACACTTCAGTCAAAATACCATCCTCCTGCACCATCTGGAGACTGTTCCAGTTAGTCCAAAACCCATCCTGCAACAAGCATAAAAAGCTGAAGTCAACCTCTCCTATAAAGGAAAAGTGTTTTGGCCAGAATTAACTCACATGGTCCCCAGTAGTTGCCAGCCAGCCAGCCAGCCTTCCCTGCTGTCATTTCCTGCAGTTCCGAAAGTCAGCAAGGCTCAAGGCAGCTAGTTTTCCAGTTCTCTTTAGCTTGAAAATTCACCCAACTGTTGCTTGCATTCTCAAAAATTATCCCTTCCAACTGTGAAATAATTCAATCTGGTGCTGTTGGAATTTTTGTTTCTTGAGAACAGGCAAATTTATTTTATTTAGGTTAAATATTGATACCCCAAGCCACTATTTTGATCAGGAAACATGTTGAGATCTGCAGTTCTAAAAGCATCAACAAGCTGAATTCAACATTTAAGCCTTATTAAATGTACTATAGCTACCTGAGAAAGCACAGAAGGACTTTTTCCAGTGATATATAGGATTTGTGCTGAACAGATCTCAGTCAAGCCTTTCTTTCTTTCTTTCTTTCTTTCTTTCTTTCTTTCTTTCTTTCTTTCTTTCTTTCTTTCTTTCTTTCTTTCTTTCTTTCTTTCTTTCTTTCTTTCTTCTCTTCCACTTGTCGCTCAAGTAGCTCTTCCGATAAATGTGGAAGCACAATTAAATAACTGCAGCAAATTTGGTCTAACTAATGAGGCACTACACTGGTCATGTGACGAGGTGCACACTTGTTGATATAATTAAGGGCACATCTTATAATTACGGAGTTTCATTAGCTAGCGGCAATTGGCCATAGTCAGTTACACAGTATTAACATACCCTCATGATTCTAGCCATCAGCATCAAGCCCATTTTGCCAGTAAGATAAGAGAAAGGGCACAGACCGAATGCTACAACAGCAACAGCAACAAATGCCTGAAGGCAGCAATCATTTGCACACTTACTCACAAGTAAGCTTCGCTATATACAGTGACTCTTCTCTTCAAACAAGCATGCATACGATTGGACTACAAGGGGGAAATTTCTTTTCTTACCTAGTTCATACTCAAGTGTGTGTGTGTACAACTTGCAAGAGGAACCTCCCACAATGGGATGACTATCTGTACAACGTTTCTCTACACAGAGAAAAGTAGCATGTCAGGGACAAAGCTAGGCTTGACAGGGTCTCTGGAATCTCGTTCTCTATCTGTGCAGGAGCTGAGTCTGGTTGCATGGAAGAAGGTTTGGTCATAAGAGCCCCAACCTAAAGGCTGCAGTGGCACAACTGAGTTATCTACTTATTTCCTCAGTGGAAATTATGCTGGAGAATGGAAAAAGGTGATCGAATCAATGACAACATTTCTATTGGGCTCAGCAGAATTTAAAGTTGCAGAAGGTTTGGCTTTGTCCAGCCACAAGGAGGGAAGACAGTAAAGTCAGGTTAGAGCTCCATGCTAGCTTGAAATTAAAAAAAATCAGTTTTATAATACACCTGGAGTTTTAAAAAGCAGAGATATTTGGAGTTGTGAGTAAGCATGAATGCACGTACCTGCTTTGAAATGCCTGCCTTTTCCCAAGGAGACTCTTTGACCTTGCATAAAACCTGTGGCCTCGTAAAGCAGCATGAAGGCTCACACGAAAGCCTCTGTCCAGCCCAGAGACGTGCGGGCTTGTTTGTTTATTTGAACCACTAGCCCCTGTGCCATATCAGACGCTGCTGCTCAAATGCTTCCCAGTCTCAGAAGCGGAACAAAGCAGCATAGTACAAAAATCCAGTTTTTATGAGAAGGAAAACAACAACAGTGGATTATCTGCTCAGAATGAAAACGGTCTAGGTCACTTTGGCAGTATGCGTTTGGGCAGCGAATTCTGAGGGCACGAAAAATCCAGCTGCTTGCTTGGAGTAGCGGCCATGAGGAGCAATAGAAAACCACTGCTGTTGCGAGAGCCTCCCTCCATGCCACCTCCACATCCCCATGTGGAAATCAAAGCAAATTGCTAAGATCATTAGCACAAAACTGGAAAAGAGGTGGATTGGGCTAAAAAAAAAAAAAAGGATAAGGAAGATACTGCCCTATTCCAGCAACAAGCCAGATTGCATAAAGAATTTTTTTTTAAAAAAAAAATCAAAATGGCAAAAAATATGAATGAAGGTATTCTCCCTTAAGCTATACTGATAAAAATGTTAATTGATTACTAGAAACTAGCTATTTTAAACTAGTTGTCTCCAAGTTGCTTTTGTACACTAGATTATTCACTGCCTCAGGCAGCAAAACAGTTTGGGCAAGCCCCTGGACTAGAAGACTGTGTGGATCAGACTTCATTGGCATGGTTGGAACCTCAGTATATGCCTTTTCTTGAAAAGCAGGTTTCTTGGGAAGGCCCTGTTGGGTTCAAAAGCAGACTCCTCACGCCTCCTTTGTGCACATGGAGTCTGTGGTGGTCTTTTCAGGATCCTGCCCTCTGCCATCTTTCCTAAAGCCAGGGTAGTCAACACTGGTAGGATATAAGTATCACTGGGGGGTGGGGAGCAAAAGAGAAAGGGGAAAGGGGGGAGAGAAGGGAAAACAACCCAAAAAATCCCAGGACAACCATGAAAACCAGGTAAGTTTGATTTAAATTACAGTAAATCTATTTAAATCATGGTGTAAATTTGGAAAAAAAAATCGGATTGACAATTTAAATGTTTTTAAAATGTGATTTTAAAATGTCAATTGTGATTTAAATTATTATTATTTTTAAAAAATCATTGATTTTTTTTAACCCATCCTGCCGAAAGACCAACACAGCAGCAAAGGGCTTTACCGGGCAACTGGGAAGCATCGAGTCAGCAGCTGGCTGTTCTCAAGGGGGGGGGGGTTTGCCAAGCAGAGGAGGAGGAGGAGGAGGAGGAAAAGGGGCCTGGAGAGATAACAGGATCAAGGCTGCCCACGACGCAGCTGATGTTGTATTTCGAACAAGCCGCTTTGCGGGAGCGAGAGGCGTTGCTGGTCTGGACAGCCGGCTCAGAGGGTATTACAATAATCAAGCCTAGTGGTCGGGAGGGCAGGCCTTGCCGTCACCTTGTCGTCATAGGAATAAAATGAGGGCACCGCTGAAGCAGATTGTACCGCCCGGGAAGAAAAAAAAGCTGGCTGCTGCGCGTGGCACGTTGAGGTGGGGAGAGGAGGCTTCGCCTGGAAAAGGGCACCGGGTGTGTGTGTGTGTGTGTGTGGCGGGGGGGGTGTAAGGTGATGCTGAAAGGAAGTGATTTGCCCATAAGCCAAAATAGCAGCAGCAGCAGCAACAACACACAGGCCGGCCCGCGTGCGCAGGAGGAACCCGAGGAGAGCCTTCCTGAGAGGGGAATCTGGGACAGCCTCGCTCCTTCTACAACCGTCCCAGGCCTTGCACACACACGGATGAGTGTGCACCCACGTGCTCTAAAGAGATGGCTTCCCGCTCTCCCTAATGCAAGGAGACGCCACCTGCCATACATCAGAATTAAGACGCTCGCTTTGCCCAAATAGCTTCCCGCGGAACGGAGGTTACGGCGCTCAGCGACCGAGCAACTCCTTCAGAAAGAGGCTGCCCGCAACTCTTCCGGAGGGGGTCGGTTTGTTTTTCCATTCCCACGAGACATTAAGAGCTCC